>NC_141687.1:779520151-780720151 GCF_964263255.1 Lissotriton vulgaris | reverse complement strand
CCAACGTCCTGCCTGCAGTAGTCCTGACTGTGAATATCCTGATCTATGATAACCCCTTGCTTTGGTATTATTTGATTGTGCGGCACCAGATCCTGTTCCTTCCTAAAATTGAAAAGAAACCTCTTTAATCCTGGTACCAATATGGTACAGACATTATCCTGAGCTACAACGGGGCATTTGGGAGGCGGACTGTTGCATTCTTATGGCTTGATTGATCTGCTTTGACCGTCTCTGAACTAATGGCCGGCCGTGATGGTTGTAGGCCCGTGATTGTAACTGCTTTACGTAACAATAAAGGTTTACCAAAAATTTTTTAAAAAGTGTCAAACGCCCATTTCAGCAGCATGTTTGGTGCAGCCGACTCTGGGCCGATGACATAGGCGTCATCGGGAACACCACCGATTTAGAGCAATTGACCCATAGTCCGGAGATCCGTGCATGCTCGTCTAAAAGGTCCATTATCTGTTGCAGTACCTCGGTACGGCCGCGCAAGTAAATTAATTCGTCATCACATTCAGTGACACTATGTGGCAACGACGGTCCACATGCAGGCCCCATTCCATGACCCGTTGTTGTAGCCTACATGCCAGTGGCTCCATGGCCATGGCAAAAGTATTGGCGACAATGGGCAACCCTGGCATCTGATCATTGAAAGTGAGGAGAAAGTGCATCCCATCTTCATCCTGGCCAGTGGTTTGTTGTACAGCAGCCCTATCCATTGTAAAAAATTGGGACTGATGGCAAACTCTAATAACACCACCAACAGATAACTCCAACTCAGCGTATCGAAAGCCTTTTCAATGTCCAAGGATGCTATCCAGAACATCCCTGTCTGGCCCACTCCATTAAAGCTAATAGTCGACGCAAGTTCAGGCCAGTATTTCTCCCGGGTATAAAACCATTCTGGTCCTTATGGACCAGTAGAGTGACAGCCGTAACCAACCTATTCGCCAGTAATTTCCAGAGAATCTTGTAGTCGACGTTCAGCATCGACAGAGGGCGATTAGAGTCCATTTGAAGTAGATAGTATTACATTGACCTGCCATTACATCCTAAAGTAAGAATACATGTGGGGCGTTCAGGCTATATATATGGATATCTGGATATGTAGGATTGTGGAGAAGTGTGGCTCACTGGTTAGAGCGGCAGACCCTGATGCAGAGGTCTGGCCCGGGACCAGGGTTCAATTCCCGCCGCTGCAGGGTCTTGGGCTCAATGTCTTCAGACCTGATAATTCTCGCCTCGGTGCCTACTCTAATCATGGGTCCCACGCAGCAACTCTGGGCAATAGCTTGCTTAATCTCCACACCGGCCCCAACAACGCTAGGATGCCTGGCTTCACCTGGAGGTGCCCAGGAGAGGGCACCTCACAGGAACAAGACAGGAAGGGTTCCTCAGCGGTATTCGTACAGCGCTTAGAGACCCCTGGGTGATAATGCGCTTTACAAATGCAACTACCATTACCATTACCATTACCATATCTAGCTAGCTAGATAGATAGAGACAGACAGACTGATAGATATTGAAAACACAAACATTAAAGTGAAGCTATGTTTAGATTTGGTTATACCGAGAACACAAAATAAAATTTGAATTTGAATTTGAATTTGCGGGTTTATATCGCGCTAGGATCATCTCCCGGAGGAGTATCTCCGCGCCTTTGAGAACCTTTTCAGCTTGTAACAATAGGTAGGCAGATGGCATTGATTAATTAGGAAATAAGAAGGTTTTTAACTGTTTCCTAAATAGGAGATACTCCTGACAAAGTCTCAAAGAGAGAGGAAGGCTGTTCCACAATCTTGGTCCGGCAATGGACAGAGCTCTTCCACCTTGTCTGGTCTTTCTGGCTCTTGGAACTTGTAAAAGACCTTGTTCACTGGATCTCAAGGATCGAGCGGGCCTATATAGAGAGAATCTATTGTTTAGATACTCTGGGCCTTTGTTCTGGAGACTTCTATGTATAGTGCACCCTATCTTGTATTTCACCCTTTGTTTGATAGGTAGCCAATGTAGGGTGTTCAGAAGAGGCTTCGATGGTGTGCGGGGAGGCTGATTTAGGACAAGACGGGCCGCCGTATTCTGGACTACCTGCAATCTCGCGATAACTCCCTCATTTACTGATAGGAGCATCCCGTTGCAGTAGTCCAGTCGACTCAGTATAAGGGCCTGCACTAACGTTCTCCTAGTTGTATCAGGGAGCAAGGGGAAGACTTTCCTCAGCATAGCGATCACATGGAAACATGAGCCCACTACTTGATTGCTGTTTTGTTTTAAAGAGAGCTTCTGGTCCAGACGCACACCGAGATTTTTTTTTTTTTGATGGACGGATTGTTGAAACTTTTCAAACACTCACAGATGTGGGTTTAATCCATCGTTATTTTGCGCGTCACCTCACCCCAGTTCTGTCCCAGCCATATGCAAAACAGCCTTGACCCTGCTCCCCATGGGAACAGTCCAGCCCAAACTGCCAAGTCAGGCCGTCACTGGACTCAAAACAAGCATGCTGGGACTGGATTCGGGATATCACCCCTCATCAGCCAGGCTACCTTGTATCCAGAAGCTTAGGGACCCACATCTGCGCATATACTTAGCCATTTAGGGCACACATAGCAACATCACCAAATAAAATGATGGATGAAGTGCTGAAACTTTTTTAACTCTCACCCTAGTCACAGATCTCGGTTTAATTCATCGTTATTTTGCTCGCCACGTCACCCCAGCACACAGCAACATCACAAAAAAGTCCTGGGACTGAATACTTATTTCCGGCTGATGAGGGATGATACCCTGAAACCAGCTATAGGATTCTTGGTTCTTGTAGAGGGTAATACCCTCAATTATTTGAGAAGGCAAATGTTAAATCCAGCACATTCATATGTAAACCAATGAATCACAACTTACCTAAAGCTTGAAAACATTCACATTTACCATTTTGCTTGATTATTCTCTAGCAATTATAGAAGCTTTACACATAAAAACAAGAATTGCAATTGAATTTATATATTTTTCTTTAAACACCATGTTTTCTCTCTGACTTTTCAATTTTCAAAGATACTTACTGTGTTGGTTCAGTAGCATTCTAATTGATATGCGACTCATGTAAAATCGGTCTAAAAAGTATTGCACATTCTGTGAGGTCACAGGGTCTACGCCAAATCTGTCCTTGTATTCAACCACACCTTGAGCCATTGTAGGAATAACATCATTATGTCGATTCCTGATCGTTATCACTGTATCTGTAAACCTGAAATTACACAAGTGATCAGTTCTCTAAATAATTAGAATAAGTAATCAACAAATGAAAGGAGGTTTTCTTAACTGTGACAAATAAATGATCTTTGGTTTCATTTGTACCTTCTGTTGTCCAGTTGGTATCAAGATTACTGCACATCTCAAACTATGCATTAACTATCTTGCAGTGCCAGCTAGTTGATGGTGCAGTTTCTCACTTACCAAAGCTGGCACCAAGACTTACCTCAAACATTCAAAATCCATCTCGCGTCTTTTTTCAGAACTAAATCACTAACCTTTTTTTCGGAACCAAATCACTCCAGAGGTTTGTCCTTTCAAAGCAAGCACCAGGCCAGAATCTTTGTATCAGGCACTTTTGTTTAAATATACAGAAATGCTGTTCATCACTGTGTTAAGACAGGTGTATGTGCTAATGACTCCATATATACTAGTGGGGTTGAAACATTTAAAAAAACAATAGCAGTTAACTGCACAATACGTATTGCTTTTACATCATGAACTGACTGCTTAAAATGGCTGTGTGGTTCTTAGCTCACACTTTAAGTTGTCCAAGCTTGGGGTCAATGATACAATACTGAATGTAAGAACCTAAATTCATGAACAAATTACAAAACTGGGTGTATAGAGACCAGACTGCAGGTCACACACACAGGATGAAAGTCGTACTGGTTAAACACCCATTCGTAGGACCAAAATTCATTATGTCCGTCTCTAGTCCCTCTGCTAGGTTATGGATCTCAGTATTGGTTCTATACATCCTGGATGATGATGATGATGGAAAGAGTGAGCAGTGGGAGCCTTCTCTGGGAGAAGATTAGTAATACTATGGCAGATGTTTTTATGAAGGACAAGGGCGAGGAGACAGTGAAGTATGATGGAGTAAGATGGCTACACTCATGTGAGCATCCCACAAAGCTCAACCACCTTCTAGTTGATCTCTCTGTATCTGAGGGCTTTTGAGCGCGGATGCAGTACCCTTGCAGAGAGCAGGTAACCAAAAGTGAAATCTGGATATGTGGACTTGAGAACCGTAAACGTATTATGTACTCTAACGATGACGTAAACTGAAGTGTTTTATATTGTATAAAAGCATACTAATATATATGTAAATCGATGCTATAATTGTACAGCTTAATGTTAATAAACCAACATAAAAAAAAGATATATCTGCTCACCTAATGCTCAGCAGTCATAGCCACACAAGATGGTTTGCACATGGTGACACAGAGTCTCTGCTGAAGGGCAAGAGCGGTATCTGGTTTCCATTTATTGCAGTTTCACAGGTGGAAGAGAGAGGTGGTCTATGCTAGTCATGAGGGGAATGTGACAAGAGGATCTCTACAGGAATATTTTGCATCTACAGCATTACAACCTATGACACAGTAGCAGAGTAAGCTAGAGAACATAGGATCTGCAGAGATAAAGGTGCCGTTTACCAACGGCATGAATTCTGGACCCACCAAAGGAGTCAGTGGCTTGATGCACTATGTGGAAAACTGGGCCTTGACTTTCCACTCCTGTGACGACCCAGAACTTACACCAAATCAGTATGCTAAGGTAGAGTAAAAACGTCACTCTTTGGGAATATAACAGCGGGTGCTACATTTTTCAAATCTGTGTTCACAGCCTGGGAGGGCTTTAGGTAAAATGCAGTTACATCATAAACAGAGGGTTCTGCTTTCAGGGATAACAGATGCCTTCCTTTATCATTCTCATGAAGAAATCTGGCAACGCAGATACAGCTGTAGCAACAATGGAGAGACAGATAGAAGGGCTATGTACCAACAAGAAGGGCGCTGAGACCAAAATGGCAGTCATTGAAAATAAGGTGGCCTTAGTTGAAGCCCCAAGGAGGAAAAAGCATTGGCAAAGCCAATAGGTCTTGCCTATGTAGGAGCTATTGACTTTGCCAATGTGTTTTAACCAGGTTGTACACCTGCGTGGCTGCAGTTCAGCATGGCTAAACGTTAGTGATTTAAAGGACAGTGGAGTGTCGTAGACTGAAGTGGCAAAGAGGGGAGTTTCGTGGAAGGTCATAGAGTGGAGAGGTGTAGAGTGGAACAAAGTGTTGAAGAGAGGAGTTTCGTAGAATGGTGTTGTGGAGTGGTGTACAGTGGAATAGAATCATAGAGTAGATTAGGGTGGCCTAGAATGGAGTGGTATGACGTAGAGTGGAGAGGCAAAGTGTAGAGTGGCGTGGAGTGCTGTAGAGGGAAGTATGCATGATGTGGTAGCGCACTGCCATTACAGATCCCACATTTTCAATTGAAATTAGCATTACTTTTACACATACAATTTTACTGATAAAACTATTCAGGGCACAAACGATAATGGCATCATCTAGTGTACTGATTTGTTTTGATCATATTAAAATATTTGTTTCCACCACACTTGATGTGCTTTATTTGGGCTATCCTAATGCTGATGAATTCTGAAATATTTGTACAGTTCAGTTACAGACATTTAAATGTTGTGTGCTAGAAAAAAATGTTCTTTCCTAGTTCCCGGCAAAATTGTCTCATAAATCCTCTCACTTTGGAGTCAGAGAAAGAAAAATAAACACCAAGCTCCCTGGAAGACAGAGCCTTATATTTGACCTATGTCTTTGAACACACACAGCAAGTGTGACAAGATGAGAACAAAATTTAAAGACCTGCCCACAGAAAGTAAGGACTTGTGGAAGAATACAAGAAGCAATGGCGAACAGGTTATGCTCCACAGAAGAGACAAAGACATTCTGGACAACCTAAAACAAATAAAGTCAGGAAATAAAAAAACTGAAAATGTGAGTTACAAACCACAAAGCCAATGGTAAGCAAATTATGGAATTGATTCCCAGGGAAGCTTTCAGAATGCCCACAAGAAGTATTTTTGTATGCTTCAACCTAAAAATTACTTTGCAGCACTCCAACAGTGCTCAAATAGCAGTGCACTCCAACTAAAAAATAAACTGGAGGAATTTGCAAACATTATAGTGGTGGTCCATGAGAAATGCTCTGGGGTTTCAGGAGGTTTTATTAAGATAGAATTTCATGTGTGTAGTGTCTTGTGATGACTGGGCCCAGGCTGAGGTAGGATGCTCCAACTGGCGACAAGATAGGGGATTAAGTAAACCCTGTGACTTGAAGAACCCAGAGTGCGTTCCCAGAGACTTTGCATTGGTTCATCAAACTGCACATGTGTGCCACATGTGCCTCAGTTGAAGTGAATAATCGGTTGGCGTATGTGAATGCAAAGTGACACTCCAGCCAGTGCAAGGCCTGTGAAGAAAGTGAATGTCTTACAGGAAGTGTGTTTGTTGGTGGCTGGACATTTGCTTGAAAAATCTGAGACAAGAGGTACTATGCCACAACGTGACTTAGAGCCATCATTCCTACAGTACGACAATGCTAAAGGAAGTGGCAACTAGGTACAGAGATGTCCTAGAGGCTGTGCTAGCCAAGTGACAACCAGGTATGGAAAGTGCAGCAAGCAGCGACTGCCAGGTGCAAGAGAACGCTGTGAGCAGAAGCAGGTGAAAGCAAAGAAATGCTAAAAGGCAGTAGAAACCAGATACAATGCAAAGAGGTGAGAAGGGCGAAGAACTCATGCAAAAAACAAAACTGCTAGTCACCGCCAAAGAAGAAGACAGTACCATACAACCAGAGAGCTGGACCAATGACCCAAATGTCAGCACGCAGCTTGAGAGTGACGAGGGTGCCAGTACAAGCCGGCAGCAGACTCCGCCACAGCAAGCTCAGCTTCCAGTAGCAGAAAGTTCCGCAGGTTATGATGCTGCAGCATTCCTAAAACCACTGCTTCACTTTGGCACCGCCAAAAGGCAAAGTATTAGTGATAGATGGGCTGCCTAGATGGAAATTTTTGATGATTTCATTGATGTGCTGGAAGAAGCAAATGACAAGAGTAAAAGAAGTGATAAAAAAATATACTACCATTGAGGTGACGTACCATCAAATCAAAGAAACATTAAGTACCAAGTTCAATCCAATGCCAACTATGAAAGGTACATTTTCAGTCAGGAAAGGCAGAGAGCTGGTGAAACGATGGATGAGTTTGTAGAAAAACTTGACTCGCTCATAAAGCATTGCAAGTTCAATAAGTTTAACGATGAAGAGGTTATGCATCTCAGAGTAATAGATAGTTGTCTCTCAGACTCCTTCGAAAGACAAATGCCTAAAGAGACACTTAGCTTGGAGTAAGTACTCATGGCTGCCAGAGCGGAGGAGATGGCTGAAAGACAGGCAGCTAACAAGGAGGCCGGAACAGGCCAAAATGAATCAGCCCTGAGTGTGAAAAGTTAGAAGGCTATGAAGTAATGTCTCTGAAGGAAAGAGATGGTGTGTTTCCTTTTCAAATTAGAGTAGATGTCCCGTTATTGGACAAGTGTGCAAAGACTGCAGTAAAGAGAACTATTTTGTAACAGTCTGCAAAAAAAGGGAAACATCATGTGCGTCACATCAAGAAAACAAAATGGATACCAGAAAGTTCCAGCCGAGAAGTTCTATGCACACCCACAAGGCCAAGCAGCAACATCAGCTGAGACTAGTAGAAACTGAACATTGTAGATTGTCATTAAATTGTTCGTCTAAAAGTTTGTCACTCTCATTGTCGAGCGACAGTGAGGAAGATGGGAGTGCAATTTCAATGTTGACTTTTAGACAATATGCATATGCAGGGTTAGTTCTTGCAACGAAGAATGCTGGTCAAAGCTATAAAGTATAAAATTCATATGGACACTGCCCAAAGATCATACTGAAAGTGAATGGGTGTGCCATACCTTTTATTCTAATGCAAAAAGAACAATTGATGGACAGAATGCAGAACAATGTCATACATTCACCCCAGTACAGAGATATGGGCCTAAATCAATTGTTTATTTGCTCACCATGCCATTCCAGTTTGGACCCAGCCATATGCAAATCAGTCTTGACTCTGCGCCCAATGGGAACAGTCCAGCCCGACCTGCCAGGCCAGGTCCTCCCTGTACTGGAAACAAGCATCCTAGGACTGGTTTCGGGCTTTCGGCCCTCATCAGCCAGGATAGCTTGACTCCAGTGGAATGGCGAGCACAGGACCCACGTCTGGGCATACCTGTCCCACTCGGGGTGACAAATGCAAAAAGAACAATTGATGGGACAGAATGCAGAACAATGTCATACTGTGGAAATGTACCCAAAAGTGAGCACACTGGTGCATGGTCACCCTCTCATCCACGGGTCCAAAGACCAACAAAACAGAGATCAGCACTGGAGCTGAAGTAAAATAAATCAAGTAAATGTATCACTCATGAGTGGGACCACGTCCAGACAACACTCTCAAGTGCTGCAGGAGGTACTACACTGAACTCAAAAACCATTGCCTTTATATACTCTTTTTCTGCAATGTAAGCATGTGGACAGAAATGGAAGGAACAAGTTTAGAAATAGCTATCAGCAAACAAGGGCAGACGGATAACTACTTGGTCAGCAAATAGGGAGGGGAGCAGGAATGCTTATGGCAGCAGTAAACAGTCAACAGATAACAGATAATTTCTAAGACTAGGTGGTTGGCAGCTACAAACCACCAGCACATACACTGCTTAGCCATGTCAGGAGGTCAACTAAAATAGATGACACAAGCAGAGTGAAAAGGCAAACAGCAGAGTACGAAAGAATTACGAAGGAAACGAAATGGACAACACAGTCAAAAATGGCTGTAGCTTATGCTAAGTAAAATACTACACGTTTCCACAATATATTCACCCCAGTACAGAGATATGGGCCTAAATCCATCATTGTTTTGCTCACCATGCCATTCCAGTTTGGACCCAGCTATATGCAAATCATTCTTGACCCTGCGCCCAGTTGGAACATTCCATCCCGAACTGCCAGGCCAGGTCGTCCTGTACTTGAAACAAGCCTCCTAGGACCGGTTTTGGGCTTTCCGCCCTCATCAGCCAGGATAGCTTGACTCCAGTGGCATGGAGAACACGGGACCACGTCTGAGCATACCCGTCCCACTAGGGGTGACAAATGCAAAAAGAACAATTAATGGACAGAATGCAGAACAATGTCATACATTCACCCCAGTACAGAGATCTGGGCCTATATCCATCATTTTTGTGCTCACCATGCCATTCCAGTTTGGACCCAAGCCATATGTAAATCAGTCTTGACCCTGTGCCCAATGGGAACAGTCCAGCCTGAACTGCCAGGCCAGGTCCTCTCTGTACTGGAAACAAGCATCCCAGGACCAGTTTCGGGCATTCATCTCTCATCAGCCAGGATAGCTTGACTACAGTGTCATGGAGAGGACGGGACCCACGTCTCGGCATACCCGTCCCACTCGGGGTGACAAATGCAAAAAGAACAGTTGATGGACAGAATGTAGAATAATGTTGTACATTCACCCCAGTACAGAGATCTGGACCTAAATCCATTGTTTTTTTGCTCACCATGCCATTCCAGTTTGAACGCAGCCATATGCAAATCAGTACTGACCCTGCGCCCAATGGGAACAGTCCAGCCTGAACTGTCAGGTCATGTCCTCCCTCTACTGGAAACAAGCATCCTAGAACCGGTTTCGGGCTTTCAGATGGATGTAACCCAGCTCTCTTAACTGGGGGTGAATGGATGATTTATTAAGCATTTGTCCATCATTTGCTAGCGTAGCACTTTTCACCCTAAGTGGGATGGGTATGCCCAGACTTAGATCCCTTGCTTTCTGTGCTGCTGGATTCAAGCTAGCCTGGCTGATGAAGGGTAATACTCAGAAACCAGTCCCAGGATGCGTGTTACCGGTCCAGGGTGGACCAGCCTTGGCAGTTCGGTCTGGACTGTTCCCACCCGTGACAGTGTCAAGACTGATTTGCATATGGCAGGGTCTAAATTGCGGTGGCATGGTGAGCAAAAACACTATGGATTTAACCCAGATCTCTTGATTTGGGGTGAATGTATGATTTATTCAGCATTCCGTCCATCATTTGTTTGCGTATACCTTTTATCCTAGGCAGTGGTGTATCGATAAACATTATGCCAGTGCAGAAGTACATTGAAAAGTCTCCAATCCCAGTTTAACACCCGGCAAAACCAAAGAGTACACATGTGCTGCTTTGACTTCACTGCAAAGTCAAAGTTCATTCATAGCCACTGTGAAGCATTAAGGCTACGAAAGTAGAAGCTCCAATCCATAGCCTACCAGGCACTTTATCCAGCGCATGTTTACTCTGTTTCAGTACTGCTGTGGACATGCGGCGTGATTTAATGGACGTAGGATCTCACAGTCCCCGTTTCTTCTTTCAAGGACATATTATAGTCCTAGATCGCTGTACTAAATACCTTTTTCATATATACTGATCGCTTGAAGAACTGAGATTGCATGGCCATTAATAATTACCCAGACCAGGCTTGAACAGTCAGACGCGGCGAGGCGTATCATACTTATTTACCAGGTTTCATGACGGATTTTATTAAATCACGCCGCACAATCTACAGTACCCAATATATTCCGAAGGGGTAGACCACATCACACACGGACTATCAGATTGGAATCCTCTGAACTAGCACATAGACAGAAAAAAATATTTTGGCCTACTACTGTACCAACTTTCAACAATATATAAAGAGCGAGCCTTGAGAAAGTTACATAAAAAGTAACGAAACACGTGTCGGCTGTCATTGGCTTTTTTGTTTGACCAACACGACCTGGAGGGCCCTAGGACTAGGACCCCCAACGTGGCTGCGTCTTTCTGTCTTTTTGTAGTGCCTAAAGATTGAGGAAATTGTGCACCTCATATCAATACCACATATAATGGTGTATTACTTGCAGTGTTAACATCTTATGTACTGTTTTTTTAATCTCTTGGGGTACAATGCCCAGAGTTTCTGGATGTCTGGTTTTATAAATCAATTTTGAGTTGAAATAAGACTAAATGGAACAAGAAAAAAGTCCAATCCTTTGATGTTCTCTTTTCTTAGAATAATAATCACGATGTTCTTTCATGTATGAGCTAATTCCTGTCACACAATTACTCAACACTGGCCTTCTTGTATATGTGAAATCATTAAATTGCAAACTCATAACTTTAAACTTTAGAGTGCCGAGGTATCACAAACCTTAAGACTGCTCACATCTGCGTTGATATGCGCCAAGCCAAAAAGGTGATTGAAAGAGAATGACATCCAGATCTGCACATTGCTGACATGATCACATAGCTGAATGGAGCTAAAGTATTTTCTCACCTTAGTTTAAGCAAAGGACATCACAAGCTCGAACTGGAAGAGAATTACAAGTACATTACTACCTTTTTGACTCATGTTGGTTTGTTTCGATATAAAAGGCTAAGTTTCGGAGTCCAGGAGGAGATCAGGCAGAAACAGAAACGCAAGTTTGATGCTCCTTTGATGCTGACCCCACTGAGGGTTGCGACCAGTAATGGACACATGGTGCCTGCTCATCATCCTGTAATAGTGAGATTCTTCGCATTCACATTCAATCACCTGCCTTGACCTTTGCCAACTCCAGATGATCAGGAGTGAGACTTGTTCCCCTGACAGTGCAGAGAGCGCAAAGACTGCACCAATGTCTCAGTCACCAATGCCAGCCATAGACCCTTCTCCGGCATTTCCTCAGCCTGACATGACCAGATCTGGGCGATCGATTTGATCACCAAAACAAATTATTGAAGAGTTGTATTGTATATATGTAGTATTGGTACTTTTATTTACCATAGGGGGAGATGTACTGTCTTGTGAGTTAAAGATGATGGGACCCTTTTGGCTCCTGACAGATTCAGTAGAACAGTGACGTAAGTGCGCGGATCACAGAATTCATGATGTAGAATGTTCAGTTCACAGTTACACACTAATGAATAAAGACATCTAATACCGAGCTCTATGTGAGGTGTGATAATTTTATAAGTACCTGGGCTGGGGTCGGACGCTACTATGCGTCGTAGGACTAACTGAACAAAATCCAAGTATAATAAACAGGAAGTATCAATATGTGATCAGTGAGTATTATCAATGCTCTTCAGGTGAATCACTGACAAAAATCAAAAACAGAGCTGGTAATTTTGAAGACAGAGACGACTTCTGAAACTAGTAATTGGGCAGAAATACATCGAAAAACAGAGCACCTGCGTACTGACAAGCAGCAAAATATAAGAAGTCAACTCTATGAGAAATCTGAAATATGTTGATGTTACTATATGAGAAAATCCGTCCTTGGTACGACAACCTGCAAAACAACGGGGATCACATTTACCAGGTGCAAAAACGTGGACACATTATGCTCTTAAAGGAAACAGACAAATACATTGTCAGATTAAACTTTGTACAGTATGAAAGATGTGTCATATGGAAGATATTAAATTATTAACAGGGAGGAGTCGTGGGATAATAAACAATTCATTCAAACCATTGACAAAGACTCAGTGGCCAAGGTTTGTAGACCCACCTATTTTACTTTTAAATGGAGATTAAGGACTACAACCTATAAACATTTTAGTCTCAAAGAAAGAAGAGGGAATTGAGGTGGGTCTCTAGATTTACCCTTACTCCCAAGCATTGTCTATAAACACAAGCGCCCCCAAATCATAAATAAAAGGAGGTAAAAGGTGAACTCCCTAGAAATAACCTTTGAAAAGCACACAGACATGCTTACAAACAAATTGTTGAAACTGGCATGCATAAGGATACAATTATGTGTTTAGAACAGACCGGCTCACTGACACAACCTTACAATGGACCGTACAAAACAAAACATAGACCACTGCATGCACATAAGCTAGAATGTACAAGGTTAAAATGACAGAAAGAACATTTGTCACCATGTCACACTAGAAATTAGAAATGCTTTCGCTCTAAAAAGTAAGCACACATTATACTGGAATTTTTTCAAAAGAGTACCTCTCAAGAGCAGATCTCTTAAGGCAGACTTAGACTTGTGTTCTTTGCAACTGGAAGGTGGGTGGAAGCTTAGGGCCAGATGTAGGTAATCCTAATTTACCGATTCTAAAATACCGAATTTTACCGATTCTGTATTTTAGAATCATTAATGCTATGTAGGAAATAATTCGGTAAGTATTACTGAATCGGTATGATTCGGTATTTACCGAATCTGTATTTACCGATTCGGTAATTCCCATTCATTCCTATGGGCCTGAATGGGATTTACCGAATCGATAAATACCGATTCGGTAATGAGGGAACACATTCAAGGGTGGCAGGGTGTCACATTGACACCCTGTTGCACCCCTGAATCGTGCATGTGTGCACATGTGGCACACATACATGCCCTAAGGGCATGTATGTCTGCCGCATGGCACTTTTGGAAATGCACAAAAATGCTTTTCCAAAGGTTTTTGATATTTACCACCAACTTTTAGTTGGTGGTAATTTACCGATTCCTTAAAATACCGATTTGGTAAATTACCGAATCTGTAAATTGGCCACCCACATCTCAAAAGCCTAATACCGGTCGGTAACGGCCAAAATTCGGTAATTTCGGCTGTTACCGACCGGTATTGGGCTACCTATATCTGGCCCTAAGTAACTACAATTGAATGCAGATCTGGCAGACATGTTCAATCTTGAGGGTCGAGTGTTGGGCGGAATGGCAACAACTGCTGTGACTAGTAGATGTAATCAGGGTTACAGAAGAGTTACCATACATTTGTTTAACCACAAAGAAGAATGCCATATGAAAAGTTTTTGTCAAGCCTCAGTTTACTGCTTATAGTTTAACAACAAGTTTAACAACAAGGGAAAAGAAACCTTTAGCTAGAGACCGAACCAATGCTGAATGGGCCTAGATAGAGATAGAGGAGAAAGTAGAGAAACTCTATTCTTTAACACAGAAGAGGCAAATCTTAATTAATTAAAAGATTGCTTACTAGATAACAACATTTTATCCAGAAGACAACTCACCACTAAATGTTGGGACCTGTTGGGATTGTGACTGGCCATTTCAGGGAACCAATACAGGCAGAGTGATGGCTAGGATGAGAAACATACCAGCTACGACGAGATTTTAAATTAATGTAACAATTTGCTTTTTTATGAGTACTATCTAAGAAGGAAGACACTGCAGACTGTTATAGGAAATTGGTTTGTGTAGGGGTTCGCGCACGGATTTAGTAGCTTGTGTCAGGTGTTTTTCAGATCCTGAAGTCACAGGTCCCACGCCGAAGAATCAAAGGCATGGCTGTGTGTGTTCCAACTAGTCAAAATGCTGTGCCTTTGGTATGAGGCACAAAGATGGGCCTCCAAAGCCTACCTTATCGGCCAAACAGTCAAGGCCTAGCTCACACAATAGAGTAAAGTGGATTATAGCAAAAAGTCACTAAAATACCCTTAGCTCTACCCAGTGGTAGCTATGGCAAAGAGCAGACAGTCTTAGCTTAGTCTGTAAAGTATTTATGCAGTACCAAAATAGCAATAAAGTCAGAATGCCATGCAATAAAAAATGGCACCTAAATGACAAAAATCCAATAAAGGGAATCAGTGATATTAATTTTTAAGGTTTTATGTAACATATCACCTAAAAACACTAAGAACCAACAATAGTCCATGGAAGTGGTAGACTGGGACATAGGTGTGTTTTCAGGCCGACATCAACGGAGTGTCAGTTGGATACATCAAGAGGGTTCATCCAGACAAAGATTTTACCTTCTGACTTAGGGGCTGTTTTAGATGCTGGTGGAGAGGGAACTTTTTCGCAACGGCGTTCCCTCTCCACCAATACAGTGGTCTGCCCGTCAGATTTAAAAGCAGACAGACCATAGGTTTGGCTATGGCAGTGACTACTCTTTCACAGCTGTAGTCACACTTCTACAACAGATCAAAGGAGTAAGCGCCGTCTGAGAATTGGCAATATGTCCGTCCACTCAATTAGAATGGTCAGAGATACATTTGTGTCCATCACAGTCAGAAAAACCCTGGAGGTAAGGTACAGTAAAAACACACACAATGCCCCCCTTGAAACAGGGGTAACTCCTGTTGTGAGGGGGGCATTATCTCTTTTTTTTCTCAAAAAGAAAATCCTGCTTTAGGATTTTCTTTTTGAAAATAAAAAATAGAACAGTTTGGTGCAAGGCTCCTTCAAGTTGACAGAGCCCAGCCTCGAACTACGAAAAGCACTGACAAGAAACGCCATCATGACAGGAACTGCCTTGACGGGAGTCCTGCCAATGCTTTAGAAATGACCGCCAGGTTGGTGGTCATTACTAAATTCGGTGAGCGGCATCTCCATAAGGGCAACAGAGCAATTTACTCTGTCATCATGACAGAGAAACGGGCGGCCCACTGATACATAAATTGACCCCTTATTCTTTTTATATAGCTCAAAATCCACTAGCGGGCAATCCTGAAGCAGTACATGAGGAAGGTGCATCAAAATTGGACACCTAACCCATGAGGTACTCCTGAGGACTCTGGAGGTCTGCAAAGTCCAAAAACTGTTTAAGTTCCAAATTTTCAGGGTCTCTGAAAAGCTGTTCTCTGAGTCACTTCTAAGTCTCTCTGGACTTCCAGGGAGCACTTAGGGGCAAGACTCCAGTACAGAGCATCAGCAAAGTCTAGCCCAGATCTGATTGGTAATGATCAACTGGTCACTTCAGGGGGGCTGCCAATCCCCAGAAAGTGCTTGAACTATTTGGTTTGTTCTGTTCATTACCACGTTAACTGTTTTATATTTTATATCAATAAAGATCTGTTTTTCGTTAGAAGCTCTAGCACTGAACAGACCTTTAATTATTTGTGTTCTAAACACAGCACCACCCCCCCTTGAGTAAGCTACGTCTGTTTGACCTAGCTATTCGTGAGCTGTAAAGTGCTAAAATAGAGTAACTTTGTTACCCACTGGGAATGCCATAGCCTATGTGGCACTGTGCACAATATTACCCTTTAAAGATACTGGCCAAGTACCACTCATTCCCCAAGAACCAGACAAAAGCCCTCACAGTGAAAACCTATATATAAACCCCGTGAGTCAGGATCGGCCCGTGCAGGTAAGAGCAGTGGGGCCGGGTTGGGGAGATTTGCCATATGACTGAGGGAAAAATATATAAATATTTAATATTCCTTTGTTGTCATCCGTCGAAATCCCCCCCAACCCAGACCCACTGCACTTACTTGCAGGGGCTGTGGGTGACGTGAGTACAGCAGCACAGTAAGATGTGGAGGCAGATTATGATGGCAAAATCATAATGTGAGTGATAATTTCTTGTGGATCACAAGATGAAAAAACTTCAAAAAAATGGAGGTTGTTTACATTAAGTTATTTGTTTTGAACTCCCCTTCAGCAAGTGATCCACCTCCGCACGTCAAGGATGCAGGAGATTGTGGATGGAAACAAGAAACAATCTTTTTCTGGTTTAAATGAAACCGAGTAATCAGTCCTTGTGAAAAAATAAGTGAGAGTCTTTTCAGGGAAGAAGATGACACGTATAAATTCCAATGCAGAGATAACTGACATCAAAAAAGCACTCTTCGAGGTCAGCAAGTCGATACTTCATAAATAAGCTTCAATAGTTTGTGCACCAGACTTTATGGGAGCAGGAGTTCTAGGAACACGCATTTGCAATGCAATAGGTCTCGCAATTGCGTGATTTTGAGCTATTGGCATTCTAAATGCCAATGCCTTTTATAATAATAAGAGGCATTGCCATTTAGAATACCAATAGGTCAAAGTTTAAAAAAAGTAAAACCTATTATTTTACAGAGAGGATGGTGTTCCCGAAGCGGGCTCTGCGCTCGCGATTAAACTTTTAAAGAAAAGCTGATGGGTCACATTACCACACTTGCTGTTAAGTGACACTCAGAGTCACCCACTGACAAATATGTCATATAAAGTCTTCTCCCAACCACAATAATAGGAAGCTCCAATCAGACCTAGACTGGCCCACGAGCAGGTGGTCCTATTTTTTTTTTATCTCAGGTGGATGAAAGGATGAGGCAAACCTGTTGAAATAGGGACCCGTGATATAGCTTGTGAAGATCTCGGCAGAGGTCAATTACAACAGATGTTAATACTGCGTGCATTAACCCCCTCAGATACGTTTCATGGATTGGAAGCTATGTTCTGCTATTTGCAAGTAGATCCACGCTGCTGGTACATTAACGCACCGAACTATCTTACTGGTAGGGAACCAGTAACATGCTTGCTGCACTGATCGCTACACAAGGCAAAATGTCACAGTCGGCTGTTTTTCATGGACTGGAACATGTGCCCTAAACATCTGTGTAGGAACTAAACTGAGGTATAGAGCTGTTTTACATGGTTTGGACCACATAAACTGCAAATTACTCACACGTCTGTCCTGCGAACATATTAACCCTCCTAGCTGTAGGACATGGATTGGAACCAGTGACATGCCTCATCCATACAACTCTGCAGTCGATGCATTCGTATTCGGAGCTATTTTACTGGAACTATCGACTTGCAGAATACATAAGGCTGCGCAGCAGGCACATTGACATCCTCAGGTATCTCACATGGTGTCCTTCAGCGTGCTTAAATATCTCTGCTAGAGACGTATTAATGGCCTGGCGCATTTTTCATGAATGGTACTCAGAAACTTGCAGCCTGCACAGAGTTTTGAGGAAGGAGTAAACTACAGTGCTATCTATCAAGGGCTATTGACTTGCTACCTATAGGCCTCAGACATGTGCCTCTCTACCACAGGTGCATGAACAGCCTGATCTGTTTTACAAGGACTGAACTGGCATTACAGAATGGTGCAATAGTACAGAAAGTGCAGTGAAACCTAAATAACTGGCATTGTGACTGCAGCCAGCGCATTAATAGACTGAGCTGTCCTGCTAGAATGGAAGCCGACTCCGGGCCACCTACGGGTATTGCAGTATGAGTTGTAACTACAGAGCTATCTACCTGGGATTGGTAGTTGTGACCTACTGTGGGGGATGGTGGGCACACACATATTCCACCCAGCAGGCGCATTAACAGCGTACGATGGATTGAAACCGGTGACACGCAGGTTGTGTGAGAATCTGCAGTAAGACCGGTGACTAAAGAGCTATTGATGTGGGATTGGCACTTGGTGAAAAGCAGATCACACAGGCACACACTTTCTTTCGCCCCAGAAGTTGTCTTACACGGATTGCACTGGTAGTTTCCAGGTTACACAAGGATCTTCAGTAGGACCAGCAATCCCAAGAGTTACTTTCCCGGGACAAGTACAGCATTGGAGCTGTAGGTGATACTCGCACACACGCTGCAGCAGGCGCATTAGCAGTCTGAGCTGCTTTGCATGCACGGGCTGCAGGTTACACACCCAGCGGACTCTCGGCCCACGCCTCTCCTCTTCCGCCCAGCCCTGGGAAGCTCCTTGTCCTGAGGGGGATGGGTCGGCTGGTGGTGAGATGCCTGAACGTCGCCCCGTGGCAGCTAGCCTACGACGATGATGAAGAGGAGCTGCTCCCGCTGTAACCCCCAGGATAAAGAACACGCACCACACGAGCCACAGCTCGAAATGGGCCTCTGCCGAGGAGCACACGCTATGGACAGGTCACCGTCATTGTCTCATATTTTAGCAAAATGGTACTGTGTTTCTTTGTGTTTTCAACAATTCTTGCCAGCGTCTGTGTCTGGGTATTACGATGATGAAAGTGCACACTCACAGATGAGGGTGTGACTGAGAATCAGCTCCTCATAACAGCAGGGGAATGCTGCTAGTCAGTCACCACCAGCCTCTTGAAATGCTTTTATGTTGCTTGTGATGACAGGAGACTTTAAGCGCCTCATAGTAGGAGCAGAATAGCGGCCTTTAAATTTAAGCTCTTTCCTGTCACAGCTCTTACGCGGCGTATCACAATAGCTTCTTTAAGATATCGCCAAAGGGAGGCTCAGGAGGGCTGTGTTTTATATATCAACAAACAAGCAGGGTGTGAACCCACTCTGTAAAAAGCTCACACTGTGTCAGCCTTTCTGGCGTTTCATCCACGTTACGTGGGATCGGACACTTTCTTACAGGGCTATGCTGAGCTTGTTCTTGTCGCAGGTTGTTTGTGAAATACTGCGGGTCATGCAAAATTCCGATCGCACTGGTGAAAGCTGAGGAAGAAGTTGCCCTAGGGGTCATGCTCCATTCAGTGCTTGATTAAAAAAAAAAAAAACAAGCGCCGAAGGTAAAAAAAAAAAGACGAGGAGAGGAGGAGGCAGCAGGGGGAGGGGGAGGGGAGAGAGGAGGGGCCTGCGCCTGTTTCCCTTTGTGGAAGCGAGCAGGAACCATCTGTTTGCGAGTTAATTACAAACAGATAGTTTGAAAGCTCGCTCACGCAATGGAATCGCCGAACGTGCACGTGTTGCCATTCAAAGCAATGCAATGCGTGCACGTTTTTTGCAGCAAAACTGAATCGATCAATAAAGGTCTCCCCTATGAGCGCATAAGCGCTGCGTAGGCGAGACCTAAAAATGGGGTGATTAGTTGCATCTTGGAGTTTCAGTATTTTGGGAATTTAGGGAGAAAAGTCATAGAGGAAATTGCTTACCAGTCAGTAGGAGAGACGCTTTCAAAGGCTTCTTACATGCTACTAGCTGAAAAGCAAATTCTGCATACAAATTTAATTTAGTATTTTTAAACATCTTTAAGCAGCCATCTGATGCTTCAAAGTCCTAGTTGAAGAAAGGATGCGCTAATGAAGCAATAATTTACTTAGACTCTAAAGATCTCTTCACCCACGTTAGATAAGAGACATACATATATTAATATGGAGGTGTAAACCGATTTTTGCTCTAACTGAAAGAAACATTATTTTTACAAAAAAGTTTTCAATCAGAGCTTATAAGGCATTAATAACTTACTTATTCACAGCTTCTGAATCATCAGCACCTTTGTCCTTATAATCAAGCAGTTCCTGGAGACTTTGAATATACCTTAAAAACAAATGAAATGTATCCTTTTGTTTATTTTATTACAGGATAAGAGTTCAAAGCAAGCTTTCCAAATGAAGTAACAACGATCATACCGTTCTTTACTTTATACAACTGTGAACATTGTAGCGGCTGTTTCCATAACAAACAAAGCTTTAACATTAAGCATATCTCATATATTAAATCGGCATTACACATTCAACCCACACTTTCTATTCATGAAAATTCCCGGATGTCACCGAGGCATCATCAGAATGTTTTCTTCACTGATCAATAACACAACTTCGTGGTTAGCACACATTAGGAACACTCTATAATGTTGTTAACACTATTGTGCTGAGCATTAGCCCGAGCGGCTAAATCATCTGTAAATTCATCTAAAATATCCCTTAAACCTCGTTCAGTCAGCCAGATCATAGTAGCCAGATCTTAGAGGCATCCCACAATGATTTGTCTGGGCTCTTCAAATATCTAACATTATGGCAATGAGCCTCTTCACCAAGTATTATTGTTAGACCACACATTTTATCAGCAGTGGTAGTAGATTCATTGACCAAGATCATAGTCACTTAAGAGTTCACATAAACGTCACATTCCAAGCTATCTGAATCATTAGCACCTATGGAACACAGGTATTTGGGGGTCAACGTTAATCTCCTGGTTGTAATATTGATCCACTGACAAATGCTATGGCAGTTGGCAGACAGCATAAATTGCTTGGCCAATAGTCCATCCGTTATCCCACATGCCAAATTATCCAACCATGCATATTTAAAGGCATTGATTATATTCTTTCTTACATGTTGGTTTCTAGATTGGCCTCGCATATGAACTTCAGCTGCAGGTGCAAATCAGCTTCACCTTAAACCTAGCAATGTAAGCTATTCCTAGACCAAAGGAGCTAGGGTTGTGTACCATAGAATGTAGTGTATAATTACACTCTGAGCAGTCCTGCACTTAGAAAGGACTTATGGGAGGCAAATAGAAAATACTGGCAAAACTTCAGGTAACATCCATAAGAGGAACTGGGAAAAATGATGAGACGCCAGGGAACAAAACAGAAAATATAGGGTACAGTACGAGCAAGCACCCATCAGCGAGATAAGAAAATAACAGAAAAGCAGGACAGAAATAAATATGGCATTGGGAACATGCAATATATCAATAAAATAGCTGGTAGACAAAAAAGCAGAATAGACAAAACTTCCTTGAGTTAAGAGTTCCCTGCTGCTACGACCACAAAAGCAAAAGAATCTTTCGTTTCTTAAGGCGGCTTAGGGTTTTCTACTATCATATTCTTAGGTGAGAAGTTGGGGTTAAGGCCCCTAACAAGTGTGCAACTGAAAGTATGTAATGTTAAAGTTGGATCCGATCATTGAGGCTTTTCAGAGACTCTGAATGACCATCTTGGTTCTTGTGTAAATGTATTAGTCTTTGAAGTGTGCAAAATGGCAAGATGTTTAGATTTTTAATGTCCAAAGATGGATGTTTCCGACTTTTGGGTACACACTAGGATCTGCTAAACAGTTAGGGGGGCACCAGGCCCGATGCTATTTACGACGCTGTCCCTCATTATTACCCAAAAATTGTTGAGAGAAGTGTGACTAATGTGTCCTAAGGAAGCCTCTTTGTTATGCCATATCCAACATTCTTCCACATTTATTGGGCTGTGGCAACTAAATACAGTGATTCTGTTGTTCAGAGTTGTCTGATGCTGGGGGAGGTGGTGTGTGTGTGTGTGTGTTTTTTGTGGGGACACTTAGGCCAAGTGATAGAGGGGCTGAGTAGAGGAGCATGAGGATGAGAGTCACAGTTATCTTTCACCTACAACATTGAAATTCCTTGCACCAGCCATGGTAATCAATCCTGAAGTTGACCGTCTCTGTGGACTAGGTCACCTGGGCTTGGCAGCATAAGCTGAAAAGGCATGATCATGGAGAATCAACACAGATGGAAGAAATAATGGGTCACTAAAACCAATGCGTTTCTTAAGTAGAGATGGGGATTAAGTTGTTTGCTCTCATATTTGATTAATGCAGGGAAAAAACGTGTGGTGCTGCAAACGGAAACCAAATATAAACCAATTACATTTGTCTCCTTCAGAACAATAATGTTTACTCTCACTCTGTATGTGTAGATTGCTCATTTAACTGGATGCCTGCCAAAGCCGACCTATTACATTTTGACTCACTGTACCATTCCTGTCCTCTACAGAACCACTGTGTAACCACCATGAGAATAAAAGGTACCACACTTCTTTCTCCCCAAACACCTCTAGTTTGGAAATCTACTGAAGACTCAACTTTTTACACAGGCAGGCATTCAGCTGATCTCTGCTGCCAACAGGGATTCCCCTTGCATTCTGATAGAGTCTAAATCAATGTAAACACATTATGTAAACTCATCCTCTTACTCTCTGTGCTCTCAGTGGCCACAGGGTGATGTGTTCAGCACTTAACAAAACATCTAAATGAACAAATATACAACAAACGTCCTTCACGTTGGAGTCACGTGTAACCATATCATGCACCATCCTATGTATGCTACTCTGTAGACAAGAGTGCACCCCACTCCTACTTCTTCCTTGGACATAAGCTACAATTGGCAGCATGAATATCTATTGCTAAAGCTATTACACTTCACTTAGTGGCAGACTACTGAGACAGAGGCTTCTGTCAGCAGCATGTGATTTCCCAGGAGATCTTTATTTGTTTTAAGCAAAAATAAAACAAACCAGAACTTATGACACTACTTTACTGATTATACCCAGCTACCTGTAATCTCCTGGCAAGGAGAAGATGGGATTAGTGCAGCACATTTTCTCATCTCACTAGCTCAGTGGTTCCCTAAAGCGTCACAAACCCAGAACTGATAACCTTCCAACTAACCGGTATGGTTTTGTCAATCCTATAGTTATGCCCTAAACTGCTGTAGCTTCCATCTCTTTCCCTGCCCAGCCCCCTACCACAGAACCCCGCACTGCCTCCCCATAACACTCCCCGGCAGTGCTATGCCGTTTTTTAGGTTTCGCAGTGCTCCGCCCAGGCGAAAACTTTTGTTTACAGTATGGGGGACTTGAATCCGCCCCTTCTTCCATTGGTTAGCTCCATAAATGGAGGCTAGCCATTGGAAGACAGAGGCGTCCGTCATTCACCGAGGCGATTCGTGGGCGTTCCTGGGATGTTTTTCTCATCCAGCCCCTTTTAGGACGTCAGTGCGGCGGTGGGCGGGGTTTATTTTTTGGGTCGTCGAGGTTTCTTTTCGTCATTCCACAGCCGACCGCCGCCGGAGGAAGTCCAGGTCCAGGTGAGTGCTTTCCGTGTGCCCGTTCGTTCCCGCACCCCCCTCCCGCTGTCCGTTCCTGCCCCCCCTCCCGCTGTCCGTGTCCCCGTTCCCGCCCCCCTCCCGCTGTCCGTGTGCCTGCCCGCCCCCCTCCCGCTGTCCTTGTGCCTCCAGCTGTCCGTGTGCCGTGATGCTTATTTTCGAAGTTTTATTTTTAAAAGCGCAGAGGGCTTCAAATAAGTCCAAGTGCAGATTCCAGTGTTCTCGTGGCCACGTTCACACAAAACCTGTTGGTTCTGGAAACTACCAGATCCTTTCTCCGAGTTGCAGATGTCCCACTGAGTGCTGAACGCTTTTTATAGTTGTGTGACATCTGCGTATGCATGTTACTCGCTGAGGCGCTGTTGTCCTGGTAATTACGAAATGTTTGAATGATCTTGTGCGTGTGCTTATCTTTGTTTTCGTTTGTAGAGTCGGGCCGTATGGTCATCTTCAGCTTTTCCTCCTTGACATGCGTTATCACGTTTGTTTCCTGATCGAATATAAGCACAAACCATTTCCTCAGTTCCTGATCTAATAAAGGCTTTAGACATGTGTTTCTTGTCCCCGTTCCCGCCCCCCTCCCGCTGTCCGTGTGCCTGTCCGCCCCACTCCCGCTGTCCGTGTGCCTCCCGATGTCCGTGTGCCGTGATGCTTATTTTCGAAGTTTTATTTTTAAAGTGCAGAGGGCTTCAAATAAGTCCAAGTGCAGATTTCAGTGTTCTCGTGTTCTTTGTTTTCGTTTGTAGAGTCGGGCCGTATGGTCATCTTCAGCTTTTCCTGCTTCACATGCGTTATCACGTTTGTTTCCTGATCTAATATAAGCACAAACCATTTCCTCAGTTCCTGATCTAATAAAGGCTTTAGACATGGGTTTCTTTTAGGAAGGAGACCGTCACTGAGCAGAACGTCCTCCCAGCCTGCTCTTTAACAGGCTTTGCCCCCGAGGCCCGTGCGTCAGGGCCTTTGTCTTAGGGCACGGAGAGACGAGCGTCACTTCAGGCACACACAGAGAGCATATCAAACCAGGGCTTCTGCTCACACAGAGAACACTACGAGCACACAGACGACAGCCCACATGGATTCTTTTTGTGATGTGTTCAGATGTAAGGAATTACATTGAAACCAATTATAAATAATAGTTCATGCCTACATTATATCTCTGACGCAGTAGAAGATGGTAATGCATTTTGTAGGTCAGGGTGGGTTTTCACGCCATAACTCCCGTTGCCTTGATTACATTTGAGAATGATATAAATGGCCACAAAAAAGCACAGTTCTTAAGCTAGTTCAGTATGTCTGTTTTTTAAGGACCGATCTATTACGTGCGCAAGATATAAGCGCTCTACCCAGTAAAGTTCCTACTGGATTTTTTGTTGTTGTCTAAGCTGCTGAGTTACCATCAATCGATTAATGCACGTGCCGCTGAGATGCTGCGTCAGTTGCACATTTCTTGTTTAAAACCCACCATGACAAACCGATAGCTAACTCGGTGGCAAATACTAACTTGACATTTGTGATGTCCAGCTTGCGAAGCAACTATACAGTGGCTGGGGGGAGGAGCTACGACACCAACCAAGATGGCCGCATAGTCTCCCGGCTCCGCTGACCCCCGTCCTACGCTCGCTTATCCTGTCGAATATCCTGATCTCCTGCCCCGGATTCGTGTGGGTGAACTAGTCTGCATCCCGATGGTGTGATCGCGGAATTTTTCTGATGTTCTGGTGTGAAGTAACATCGAAAATGTTTTGAGGCCTAACCCAGATTGGAAGCCGGCGTCTCGATTGCTGGGATACCCGGGTCCAAAGTGAACAACAACGGACTGCCGAGGGTGGTTGGGTCCGGTCCTTGGAACTTTCGAAAATGTCTTTGAACTACTTTGCAACCATCTGCTGCCTGGTGCTGTACCTGAGGTGAGGCAACGGGTGGTGCGCGGTGCTGCGTCGCGGGGGGCCCCGGCCCGGAGGCCCGGCACTAGCACAGCTGGTGCCCCGGGGTAGGGGTCCCGCCGCTCGTTGCTGCATGTTGTTGGCCTGTCCCTCACGGCCTGTTTCTGCCCCGGCGTAACCTGCCCCGGAGAGGGAGCCTTTCCGTGGGGATCGTTATGCCTGCGGCCGAATGGAACCCGGCGGAACGGACTCAATGTGGCCCTTCCTTACGGATGGTAATGGCGGAAGTTGCGGCGCTTCACGCGATGGTGAGGGCCCAGGTCAATTATTGGCTGTCGGCAACAGATGGAATCATAGGACCGGGAACGAGCCCTGACTTGCTCTTTGAGACCCGGCAGCCGACTTGCCCCTTGTTGGAAGCACTACTGGTGTGTTTGGACCCAGTGCTGGAAGCTGTGCCTGCCCCCGAGGAAACGGAATTCATTGTGTGTGCTGAGATTGGTGACTCTCTTAAGTTCTCGGAAACATCGGTCCTACAGTTATCGGAGCATTTCACTGCTTCCCACATCCTGGACACTGTTGGCCCACACTTTGATCTGTGTCGGAACGAGTCGCACTCCCTCCCCAATCGGTCTCCCAATATGGCGGATGGAACGATGCTTGGCTTCGGGGACTGGGAGGGACATCATTGGTGCAAGCTGTGTGCGCTGGGACCTGCTATTCCTCTCCTAATTACTGACTCAAGCTCCGGCTGCTTCTGTGTGAACTTTGACTTTCCGGGGATGTGGCTTTTCTTATCCGAGGGACACGGCAACTTTGTTAGACGCGGCCAAGGCTGAGATTGTGGGTTGAATCGTTTACGATGGATCTATTGGTAACGGGACTGCTTCATCAGACGGATGGCGGGGGTTTGTGGTTCCCCCCGGGGTATTTTTGTATGGTGGACAGCTTTACTTGTGTTGGCTTAGGGGGGCCCCTTTGATAGGGCGGGGGGAGAGACCGGGAGCGCACAGACTATCGCCCTCCTCCGCTTCCCCGTTGGGTGGGGTTTCCTTTCTTTCTCCTTTTTCTCTTCTTCTTCTATATTTCGGGTTTGATTCTCGGGCGACAGGCACACTGCTGGGGGGGGGCCATAGTCATCTGCAGGGGTGCAGGGTGGGGGGTTGGGGGAGGGGATCTTTCGTTTTTATTTTGTTTCTATGGCCTTTTATCTCTTCTCTTATCTTGCTTTGTCTTTTTCCTTTTCTGGGTCAGTGCAGTTGGTTTCCTTTGGTATCAATCCCTGCTTTTTCATCTGTGCCTCAATTTTCGTGGTGTTTTTTGGGTCTTAGGGCAGGTGACTGCAGGCGCGAATTGACCGTAATATTCCTTCACATCCTGAACCTCTTGTTTCAGCGCCATTGATTTGATCGATTACTGTTTACTGTCGACACGTTTACTATTCTGCCTGCCATTTTCGCTGCTGGGAAATTGTTCGGCACCTGATCCTTCCATCTTATATTATAAAATGAAAACCTTTTATATCCTGTTTTTCTAATTGTGCTGTTCAGTGGCCAAGAGTACGCTAGCATGGAGATTCTGCTCCCTGAGGTGCTGCATGTGATTAAAATTGCTCTCTGTTAATCTAACTGCTTAGCATCCGGCCCCCGGGGTTGTAGGCCCATACTTGTATTTGGTTTAAATGTCAATAAAGGTTTAAAAAAAAAAAAACTATACAGTGGCTGCAGGCTGTGAGAAGTTGGCCCGATATGCAACGTTCGCTATTCTAGCGACCGCTATGTATCGTTCCAACGACCCTTATGGTGTTTGGTTGTAAGTCAACCTATAGACCAGCTATCCTAGTAGCGTGGATACGAGCAGTCTAAGGCTAAAGACTCGAGAGGGCGTGTTAAGCCAGCTGTTTACCACACATGTACCCCTTGAACACCCAGTGAAAGGACACCACACAAGTGTTATGAAAATAAACAGTATATTTATTAAGAATCACAACAGCCCTGTACTCTTTATGAGGACAGGGTACTAAGCACAAACCAAATCTCTTTAGCAAATACTTCAAGTGCACAATTAGGAACAAGTGTCCGAGGACACGGAAAGATTAAGGTCTCGGGCGGACCCGATAAGGCAAGTCGGAAGCGAGGGACTCGGGACCCTAGAGTAAGGAGGCTATGCAGGCACCGAAATGCCGAGTTACCTAGCCACGAGGGCTGCGGCTGCACAAGTCTTACAGGCGTCGGGGTCTTTGCTGACGAGCCAGGAGCCGGAAGAAAAGGAGTTGCTGGCCGGCGACCAGTGCTGAATAGTTCGTAGAGATCCAAGCCTGGATCGGAGATTGAAGAAACCTGAAAGCAGAGGGGACCAAGTTCGTACTACTAGCCAGTAGTCAGAGGGTACCAGGAAGGCACCGGTTGGCCGTCACCTCGACCAGGTGAGTGGGCGACGCTAGGCTCTGCAGTCTCACGGACCAGGAGGCGTTGTCGGCGACCACGGCGGAGGTGCGAGCTGTCCCACGAAGGATGATGCTGTCGGCGTCGCTGGGCCCAGGATGGGGCAACAAGCCTTGGCAGTTCTCAGGGCCACGTGGTGGGCCTAAGAGGGCGTCTTGAGTGGACCAGGAGGGTCCAGGATGCTTCTCGCAAAGATGGAAGCAAGGGCCAGTCTGGGGCAACCAGACCAGCAGTGATGATTCTCGGATGTCGTCACAGAAGGACACAAGCCAGCGGCTAGTGACCAGACAACGTGCTGAGCAGCGAGCAGAAGGGCCCCACGCAGATCGTGGAGATGCTGGGAGACTGCACTTTGGTGCTGGAGCGGCTCAGGGTCGGGGCTTCTCGGACCCCAGAGCACTCACCAGAGAGTTACCTCGATGGTCGTGCTGGTTTTTAAGAGCGTGCAGGTTCTGATGATGGCCGGTCCCTCGAGGTCTCGTCGCACCCACGGATCACAGCTGAGCTGATGATGTGGGTAGAGGTCAGAGGTGCCAGGGAAGCCGGTTCTCGTCGAGCTGGGCCGTCGGATTCCTTGAGGAAGGACTTACAGCAAACCGCAGAGTTCTTAGTTGGTGCCCGCTGATGCAGGGTGACTACTCCTTAGTCACAAGGGAGAAATCTTGAGAAGAGTCTTGAATGTCCTTTCGTAGAAAGTAGTTCTTGAATCAAAGATGATCTAATTTGGAAGGGTCCCCGCTCCGGTCTTTATTCTAAAGAAAGGGGTGGGTACATGACTAGGTCCTGCCCTAAGGGTGGGACCAGGAAGGGGGGTAGTTACACCCCTCTCCCCTGCCGGACTTTCCCCAGGCCAGGGCTGTCGCCCCTGGAACTGGTTCTAACCGGCAGATGCGTAGTGAGCGCCGGGGTGCCACTTCGCAGTCACCTTCTCGCCAAAGCCCTACCTACCCAGAATACACAAACCCTGTCTGGGACGGTGCGAACAGCGCCCTCGACAGGAAACCCTTTGTCCAAGTGCTCCTCGCTGGAAGGACTCCCAGCAGCAGGAGGTCAGACTCGTGTCTGTGGTGGCAGCATCCATTTTGTGGAGCTGAGGCTTCAGTTAACTTTAACCGGGGTTCACAGTTACGTACATGTCGTGTCCCTCTAGAAGGGTGGAATGCTAACCTCGTCGCCAACATTGGTGAGAGGGCAGCACCCCGATTCGTATGACACCTTACTCGACATGCCTTGATAACGCGACACCGGAGTTACCGATATGGTACGCGTTATCATGGAACAGCTATTGGGTCTTGATTCCGCAAGCTGCAACCGGGCTCGGCTCGGGCCTGAACCTAGCTCACACGAGCCCACGCACTCTGCCTTCAGGATTGTTAAGGCCTGCCATAGGAGTGACTGATAGGAACTCGGGTGTCCATTGTATGGTTAGATATAGAGCTACTATACCTACAGCGAAGGGTGGTTACACGGCTTCGCCCCAGCTGTCGTGCAGCCAGTTGTGTCAAATTTAGGAGGCCAGCCAGGGGTGGCATAATACATGCTTCAGCCCCTGGCGGCCCTGGGTACCCCTATGCCCTGCGTTACGAGGTCTGACAAGGTGGCCCAGTACCAATTGGTAAATGCACCTAGGGTACATATCGTAATTTAGAAAGAGAACAGCCAGGCTGTGGGTCTGATCAGCAGGCCCACAGCCAGAGAAAGTCGTAAACCAGTGAAACAAAAGCAAAAAATCTGGGTGATCATAGGATTGCAGACCCTACTCTCCTACATGACCCCCCCCCAAACGTCGGAACAATAAGCTAACCTTGACCAGGTGAGTCTTCTTGTTCTAAGTGGAAATATCTGGAGAGCCCATCGGCATTGCCATGATCAGTACCAGGTCTATGTTCCACTGTAAAGTCCATCCCCT
Organism: Lissotriton vulgaris; assembly: GCF_964263255.1. NCBI lineage: Eukaryota > Metazoa > Chordata > Amphibia > Caudata > Salamandridae > Lissotriton > Lissotriton vulgaris. The sequence goes on along the minus strand of NC_141687.1, from coordinate 780,690,464 downwards.
GTAGGGAAATGGACCACCTAAGCAGTTTGGGGTTTTCACCCTTCATCTGATTTAGCCACAAGAGGGGCTTATGGTCGGTCTGAATCTTGAAGTGAGTACCAAACAAGTATGGCCTCAGCTTCTTCAGGGCCCAAACCACAGCAAAGGCCTCCCTCTCAATAGCTGACCAATTCTTCTCTCTAGGGGTCAGCCTTCTGCTTATAAAAGCAATGGGCTGGTCTTGACCATCAAAATTCAGTTGAGAAAGAACAGCTCCCACACCCAACTCAGAAGCATCTGTTTGGACAATGAATGGTTTGGAGTAGTCCGGACTCTTGAGGATAGGCGCCGTGCACATGGCCTGCTTTAGGTCATCGAATGCTTTTTGACAGCTCGCTGTCCACTGAACCTTTTTTGGCATTTTCTTACTTGTCAGTTCGTTTAATGGTGTCACAATTGAACCATAGTTCCTGACAAACTTCCTATAGTAACCAGTCAGGCCCAAGAAAGCTCGAACCTGAGTCTGGGTGGTTGGAGGAGCCCAGTCCCTGATTGACTGTATCTTGCTCTCCAGTGGCTGAACCTGACCTCCACCTACAAGGTGGCCCAGGTATACAACCTGTGTCTGCCCTATCTGGCACTTGGTGGCCTTGATAGTGAGACCTGCTGCTTGCAGTGCCTCTAACGTCTTCCGCAGGTGGACCAGGTGATCCTCCCAGGTGGAGCTAAAGACAGCAATATCGTCGAGATACGCCGCACAGAAGTCATCCAGCCCAGTAAGGACGTGATTCACCAACCGTTGGAAGGTGGCAGGTGCATTTTTCAGACCAAAGGGCATCACCACGAACTGGTAATGCCCACCAGGGGTTGAAAATGCGGTTTTAGGCTTGGCGTCCTCAGCTAACCTGATTTGCCAATACCCAGCTGTCAGGTCAAACGTACTCAGGTAGTTGGCCGAAGCCAATCTATCGATAAGCTCGTCTGCCCTTGGTATTGGGTGGGCGTCAGTCTTAGTGACTGCATTGAGACCCCTGTAGTCTACGCAAAACCTCATCTCTCTCTTACCACCCTGGGTGTGAGGTTTCGGCACTAGAACTACGGGACTAGCCCAAGGGCTATCCGAGGGTTCAATGACTCCCAACTCCAACATTTTCTGCACTTCACTTTTGATGCAGTATCTAACGTGATCACGCTGCCTGTAGATTTTACTCTTGACGGGCAAGCTGTCACCAGTGTTAACCTCATGGGTGCACCAATCGGTCTGACTGGGTGTTAGAGAAAACATATGCCTGAACGACTGAAGAACCTGTTTACAGTCGCTCTGTTGATGTTCGGAGAGGCTGCCACAAAAGACAACACCATCTACCGAGCCATCGTCAGGATTCTGAGTGAGCAGGTCGGGGAGAGGGTCACTCTCCTCATCCTGTCCCTCATCTAAGGCCATGAGCAAACTCATGTCCTTCCTGTCGACATATGCTTTTAGCCTGTTGACATGAAGCACCCTGTGGGGGCTCCGGGGAGTTCCCAGGTCGACCAGGTAGGTGACCTCTCCCTTTTTCTCCAGGATGGTGTAGGGCCCGGACCATTTGTCCTTGAGTGCTGCTGGGGCCACTGGCTCCAACACCCACACCTTCCGTCCGGGCTGATAAACAGTCAAGACAGCCTTTTGGTCATGCCAAGCTTTTTGGAGTTCTTGGCTGGCCTTAAGGTTTTCAGATGCCTTTTCCATGTACTCAGCCATCCGCGAGCGGAGGCCAAGCACATAGTCCACTATGTTGGCTGCAGGCTTTTTGAGAGGTCTCTCCCATCCTTCCTTCACCAAACACAGGGGTCCCCTTACAGGATGCCCGTACAGAAGTTCAAAAGGGCTGTAGCCAACCCCCTTCTGTGGGACTTCTCTGTAGGCGAACAAGAGGCAGGGGATCAGGACGTCCCATCTACGCCGAAGCTTTTCCGGTAGTCCATGAATCATCCCTTTTAGGGTCCTGTTGAATCTCTCAACAAGCCCATTGCATTGTGGATGATAGGGTGTAGTGAACTTGTAGTTAACACCACATTCCTTCCACATAGCAGTTAAGTAGCTCGACATGAAGTTTGCACCTCTGTCGGAGACGACCTCCTTAGGGAAGCCCACTCTGGAGAACACTCCAACTAGGGCTCTTGCCACAACAGGTGCTTGATCAAGTTCGAATTCCCTTGGCTCAGTTTCCCTCAATTCCTGTAGGTCAGCCTCCTCTGAGACTTGATCCTCGACCTGGGGCAAGGGGGAAGGCGCAGCCTTAACCCTACTGCTCTTTTTCTTGGGAGGTGTCTGGTCCGTTGTTCCAGGATCCAGCACCTGTTCAGTGGGGCATTTCCTGACCTGTGACCTAGTCACAGCGAACACATGTGCTGGCAAACCTAACATTTCCATGTGAGTCCGGTGCTCCACTTCTGACCATTGTGACGACTCCAAATCATTGCCCAACAAACAATCCACTGGGAGGTCTGGACTAACTACAACCTTCTTTTGGCCAGTTACCCCTCCCCAGGAGAAAGCTACAATTGCCATACTGTGATTGGTAGTGACATTGCTTGCATTGGTCACCAGGAATTCTGTACCTGGCATGATCTGTCCAGGGTCCACAAAGTTAGGCGTCACCATGGTGACGCTGGCACAAGTGTCCCTATAGGCCTGAGCCATCTTCCCATTTATGAAAGGCGTCTGTCGGTATTTGCCCAAAGTATTGGGGCTTACGTCAGGGGATACGTCTGCGTCCCCTGTACTGACAAGGACAGCCTGAGTGAGTGTGCCAACTAAGTTGTCACGCCCCTCAGAACCCAGGGTTAACCCTACTAAACCCTTGGGAGGCGCACTACCACTGCTGACTGTACTAGGGGGCACAGGTGCCTTAGGGGCTGCAGTGGCAGGAGTCTGCCCTCCTCCTTTCTTGGTGCACTCACTAAACCAGTGAGACTTACTTTTACAGTACTGGCACCATCTTTTGGATTGGCCTTCTTTCTTCTTTTGGGGAGCCTGACCCCCACCCTCTTTGGGTTGTTGGGGACCTGTCGAAGACTTCTGGTCATTTTGTTCCCCTTTAGAATCTTTACCCTTCTGGTCTGCTTTCTTCTGACCACCTTGATTCTGGCCCTGGTTCTGCTTAACTCTCGTACGAACCCATCTGTCTGCCTTCTTTCCCAATTCTTGGGGAGAGGTCAGATCCGAGTCGACAAGATGCTGATGCAACAACTGGTTCTGACAATTGTTTAAAATTTGTTCTCTCATCATCAAATTATACAATCCTTGATAATCAGTAACCTTACTGCCCAGCAACCAGCCCTCAAAAGCCTTAGTGGCACAATCGACGAAATCAGACCAATCTTGAGACTGCGTTTTCTGGTTATCCCTGAACAGCACCCTGTACTGCTCAGTGGTTAGGCCAAACCCTTCAACGAGTGTATTTTTCAAGATTTGGTAATTGTTAGCATCCTCCACCCTTGTGGTGAGGAGCTTGTCTCTTCCTTTTCCCTCAAAGGAGAGCCACAAGATAGCTGCCCACTGACTCTGGGGAACACCCTGCACAGTGCAGGCCCTCTCCAACGCAGTAATCCATTTGTGGATGTCGTCCCCTTGTTTAAAGGGGGGCACTATCTTACCAAGGTGTTTCGTATCGAAACTCTTTTCCCTATTACTAGGTACATTGCTGCCACCAGTGGGGACTGCCCCACTTAACTGTTGCTCTCTAGCAAAGGCAAGCCTTTCTTTGGCCAGGGCAAGTTCTTCCCTTTCGATCCTCAGATTGGCTGCCCTCTCCTTAGCTTCGTACACTCTCCTCTGAGGGGATGTCATCCCTCTTTGAGAAGAGTTGTGAGAGCCATTGGTTCGAAGGGATCCGCCAGAGCCTCTTGACAGAGTTCGGGCTCGTCCATTCCCAATGTTAAGCTGACCTGATAGTGGCCCCAGGGGTCCCCCAGTACCGCTATCATGTTTGCTTAAGTTGGACCTGCTTAGTCTGACGACTTCTACCTGTCCCTTATCTGCCTCGTCCCCAGAGAGATCCTCATCCTCATCCTCCTCCACATCCTCGTTCTCAGTTGCGAGGTGAATGAGGTCAGGATCGTCTCGGGTTCCCTCGAGGGGAGGCATGTCTCCTTCTGGATTAGAAGAGCTACGAAGTTTCTCAGCTCTCCTGGCATCATAAGTCTCCAAGAGACCAATCAGAAAGGACGTTGTGGGGTTAGACCCCTGCTGAATCTTCCTGGAGTGACACAGTCGTCTTAACTCCTTGAAGCTCAGCACAGTATATCCTGAAGGGATGACCTGTGGAGGGTCAACTGACACAAGGGGAGACCCAGAGTTTCCTCCTTTGTCCGACATACTGGTTCTAGTGTGGTGTAAGTGATGCACCTACCTACACTACGTGTTTCCCTACTGTACCCTTGCTAAGAGTTGTAGCCAAGGTGTGCTAAGCCTTGAGGAGCTACAACAGCTGGTTCAGTAGAACTCGGAGTATTCTAAGCTTTTAGTTATATGTACTAACAGTACTTTGTGCGATCTTTCAACAAGATATTCTTAGGATACGTGTGGTAAAACAACAGCAAGCTCCAATCCCAACCGCTGCTCACCAATGTGAGAAGTTGGCCCGATATGCAACGTTCGCTATTCTAGCGACCGCTATGTATCGTTCCAACGACCCTTATGGTGTTTGGTTGTAAGTCAACCTATAGACCAGCTATCCTAGTAGCGTGGATACGAGCAGTCTAAGGCTAAAGACTCGAGAGGGCGTGTTAAGCCAGCTGTTTACCACACATGTACCCCTTGAACACCCAGTGAAAGGACACCACACAAGTGTTATGAAAATAAACAGTATATTTATTAAGAATCACAACAGCCCTGTACTCTTTATGAGGACAGGGTACTAAGCACAAACCAAATCTCTTTAGCAAATACTTCAAGTGCACAATTAGGAACAAGTGTCCGAGGACACGGAAAGATTAAGGTCTCGGGCGGACCCGATAAGGCAAGTCGGAAGCGAGGGACTCGGGACCCTAGAGTAAGGAGGCTATGCAGGCACCGAAATGCCGAGTTACCTAGCCACGAGGGCTGCGGCTGCACAAGTCTTACAGGCGTCGGGGTCTTTGCTGACGAGCCAGGAGCCGGAAGAAAAGGAGTTGCTGGCCGGCGACCAGTGCTGAATAGTTCGTAGAGATCCAAGCCTGGATCGGAGATTGAAGAAACCTGAAAGCAGAGGGGACCAAGTTCGTACTACTAGCCAGTAGTCAGAGGGTACCAGGAAGGCACCGGTTGGCCGTCACCTCGACCAGGTGAGTGGGCGACGCTAGGCTCTGCAGTCTCACGGACCAGGAGGCGTTGTCGGCGACCACGGCGGAGGTGCGAGCTGTCCCACGAAGGATGATGCTGTCGGCGTCGCTGGGCCCAGGATGGGGCAACAAGCCTTGGCAGTTCTCAGGGCCACGTGGTGGGCCTAAGAGGGCGTCTTGAGTGGACCAGAAGGGTCCGGGATGCTTCTCGCAAAGATGGAAGCAAGGGCCAGTCTGGGGCAACCAGACCAGCAGTGATGATTCTCGGATGTCGTCACAGAAGGACACAAGCCAGCGGCTAGTGACCAGACAACGTGCTGAGCAGCGAGCAGAAGGGCCCCACGCAGATCGTGGAGATGCTGGGAGACTGCACTTCGGTGCTGGAGCGGCTCAGGGTCGGGGCTTCTCGGACCCCAGAGCACTCACCAGAGAGTTACCTCGATGGTCGTGCTGGTTTTTAAGAGCGTGCAGGTTCTGATGATGGCCGGTCCCTCGAGGTCTCGTCGCACCCACGGATCACAGCTGAGCTGATGATGTGGGTAGAGGTCAGAGGTGCCAGGGAAGCCGGTTCTCGTCGAGCTGGGCCGTCGGATTCCTTGAGGAAGGACTTACAGCAAACCGCAGAGTTCTTAGTTGGTGCCCGCTGATGCAGGGTGACTACTCCTTAGTCACAAGGGAGAAATCTTGAGAAGAGTCTTGAATGTCCTTTCGTAGAAAGTAGTTCTTGAATCAAAGATGATCTAATTTGGAAGGGTCCCCGCTCCGGTCTTTATTCTAAAGAAAGGGGTGGGTACATGACTAGGTCCTGCCCTAAGGGTGGGACCAGGAAGGGGGGTAGTTACACCCCTCTCCCCTGCCGGACTTTCCCCAGGCCAGGGCTGTCGCCCCTGGAACTGGTTCTAACCGGCAGATGCGTAGTGAGCGCCGGGGTGCCACTTCGCAGTCACCTTCTCGCCAAAGCCCTACCTACCCAGAATACACAAACCCTGTCTGGGACGGTGCGAACAGCGCCCTCGACAGGAAACCCTTTGTCCAAGTGCTCCTCGCTGGAAGGACTCCCAGCAGCAGGAGGTCAGACTCGTGTCTGTGGTGGCAGCATCCATTTTGTGGAGCTGAGGCTTCAGTTAACTTTAACCGGGGTTCACAGTTACGTACATGTCGTGTCCCTCTAGAAGGGTGGAATGCTAACCTCGTCGCCAACATTGGTGAGAGGGCAGCACCCCGATTCGTATGACACCTTACTCGACATGCCTTGATAACGCGACACCGGAGTTACCGATATGGTACGCGTTATCATGGAACAGCTATTGGGTCTTGATTCCGCAAGCTGCAACCGGGCTCGGCTCGGGCCTGAACCTAGCTCACACGAGCCCACGCACTCTGCCTTCAGGATTGTTAAGGCCTGCCATAGGAGTGACTGATAGGAACTCGGGTGTCCATTGTATGGTTAGATATAGAGCTACTATACCTACAGCGAAGGGTGGTTACACGGCTTCGCCCCAGCTGTCGTGCAGCCAGTTGTGTCAAATTTAGGAGGCCAGCCAGGGGTGGCATAATACATGCTTCAGCCCCTGGCGGCCCTGGGTACCCCTATGCCCTGCGTTACGGGGTCTGACAAGGTGGCCCAGTACCAATTGGTAAATGCACCTAGGGTACATATCGTAATTTAGAAAGAGAACAGCCAGGCTGTGGGTCTGATCAGCAGGCCCACAGCCAGAGAAAGTCGTAAACCAGTGAAACAAAAGCAAAAAATCTGGGTGATCATAGGATTGCAGACCCTACTCTCCTACATGACCCCCCCCCAAACGTCGGAACAATAAGCTAACCTTGACCAGGTGAGTCTTCTTGTTCTAAGTGGAAATATCTGGAGAGCCCATCGGCATTGCCATGATCAGTACCAGGTCTATGTTCCACTGTAAAGTCCATCCCCTGTAGGGAAATGGACCACCTAAGCAGTTTGGGGTTTTCACCCTTCATCTGATTTAGCCACAAGAGGGGCTTATGGTCGGTCTGAATCTTGAAGTGAGTACCAAACAAGTATGGCCTCAGCTTCTTCAGAGCCCAAACCACAGCAAAGGCCTCCCTCTCAATAGCTGACCAATTCTTCTCTCTAGGGGTCAGCCTTCTGCTTATAAAAGCAATGGGCTGGTCTTGACCATCAAAATTCAGTTGAGAAAGAACAGCTCCCACACCCAACTCAGAAGCATCTGTTTGGACAATGAATGGTTTGGAGTAGTCCGGACTCTTGAGGATAGGCGCCGTGCACATGGCCTGCTTTAGGTCATCGAATGCTTTTTGACAGCTCGCTGTCCACTGAACCTTTTTTGGCATTTTCTTACTTGTCAGTTCGTTTAATGGTGTCACAATTGAACCATAGTTCCTGACAAACTTCCTATAGTAACCAGTCAGGCCCAAGAAAGCTCGAACCTGAGTCTGGGTGGTTGGAGGAGCCCAGTCCCTGATTGACTGTATCTTGCTCTCCAGTGGCTGAACCTGACCTCCACCTACAAGGTGGCCCAGGTATACAACCTGTGTCTGCCCTATCTGGCACTTGGTGGCCTTGATAGTGAGACCTGCTGCTTGCAGTGCCTCTAACGTCTTCCGCAGGTGGACCAGGTGATCCTCCCAGGTGGAGCTAAAGACAGCAATATCGTCGAGATACGCCGCACAGAAGTCATCCAGCCCAGTAAGGACGTGATTCACCAACCGTTGGAAGGTGGCAGGTGCATTTTTCAGACCAAAGGGCATCACCACGAACTGGTAATGCCCACCAGGGGTTGAAAATGCGGTTTTAGGCTTGGCGTCCTCAGCTAACCTGATTTGCCAATACCCAGCTGTCAGGTCAAACGTACTCAGGTAGTTGGCCGAAGCCAATCTATCGATAAGCTCGTCTGCCCTTGGTATTGGGTGGGCGTCAGTCTTAGTGACTGCATTGAGACCCCTGTAGTCTACGCAAAACCTCATCTCTCTCTTACCACCCTGGGTGTGAGGTTTCGGCACTAGAACTACGGGACTAGCCCAAGGGCTATCCGAGGGTTCAATGACTCCCAACTCCAACATTTTCTGCACTTCACTTTTGATGCAGTCTCTAACGTGATCAGGCTGCCTGTAGATTTTACTCTTGACGGGCAAGCTGTCACCAGTGTTAACCTCATGGGTGCACCAATCGGTCTGACTGGGTGTTAGAGAAAACATATGCCTGAACGACTGAAGAACCTGTTTACAGTCGCTCTGTTGATGTTCGGAGAGGCTGCCACAAAAGACAACACCATCTACCGAGCCATCGTCAGGATTCTGAGTGAGCAGGTCGGGGAGAGGGTCACTCTCCTCATCCTGTCCCTCATCTAAGGCCATGAGCAAACTCATGTCCTTCCTGTCGACATATGCTTTTAGCCTGTTGACATGAAGCACCCTGTGGGGGCTCCGGGGAGTTCCCAGGTCGACCAGGTAGGTGACCTCTCCCTTTTTCTCCAGGATGGTGTAGGGCCCGGACCATTTGTCCTTGAGTGCTGCTGGGGCCACTGGCTCCAACACCCACACCTTCTGTCCGGGCTGATAAACAGTCAAGACAGCCTTTTGGTCATGCCAAGCTTTTTGGAGTTCTTGGCTGGCCTTAAGGTTTTCAGATGCCTTTTCCATGTACTCAGCCATCCGCGAGCGGAGGCCAAGCACATAGTCCACTATGTTGGCTGCAGGCTTTTTGAGAGGTCTCTCCCATCCTTCCTTCACCAAATACAGGGGTCCCCTTACAGGATGCCCGTACAGAAGTTCAAAAGGGCTGTAGCCAACCCCCTTCTGTGGGACTTCTCTGTAGGCGAACAAGAGGCAGGGGATCAGGACGTCCCATCTACGCCGAAGCTTTTCCGGTAGTCCATGAATCATCCCTTTTAGGGTCCTGTTGAATCTCTCAACAAGCCCATTGCATTGTGGATGATAGGGTGTAGTGAACTTGTAGTTAACACCACATTCCTTCCACATAGCAGTTAAGTAGCTCGACATGAAGTTTGCACCTCTGTCGGAGACGACCTCCTTAGGGAAGCCCACTCTGGAGAACACTCCAACTAGGGCTCTTGCCACAACAGGTGCTGTAGTGGTCCTAAGGGGAATAGCTTCAGGATACCTGGTGGCATGATCCACTACCACCAGTATAAACTTGTGCCCTGAGGCTGTAGGTGGTTCCATGGGACCGACGATGTCGATCCCCACCCGTTCAAAGGGCACCCCCACCACAGGCAGTGGTATAAGGGGGGCCTTTGTCGTGCCACCTGACTTACCACTGGCTTGGCAAGTGACACAGGAGCGGCAAAACTCCTTGGTATCCTCGTTCATGTGAGGCCAGTAAAAGTGTGAGACAAGCCTGTCCCACGTTTTCGTCTGGCCTAAGTGACCTGCTAAGGGAATCTCGTGGGCCAAGGTAAGTAGGAAACCACGCTGAGACAAGGGTACAACCAGCCTCCTGGTCATGCCAGGCTTGGGGTCTCTTGACTCAGTGTACAGGAGTCCATCTTCCCAGTATACCTTGTGGGTACCTGTGGCGTTCCCAGCAGCCTCAGCAGCAGCCTGCTGTCTGAGGGGTTCAAGAGAAGGGCAGTCTAACTGGTCCTTCCCCAGGTCTTCCCTTGAGGGTCCCCCTGAACCCAAGAATTCAACTTGATCAAGTTCGAATTCCCTTGGCTCAGTTTCCCTCAATTCCTGTAGGTCAGCCTCCTCTGAGACTTGATCCTCGACCTGGGGCAAGGGGGAAGGCGCAGCCTTAACCCTACTGCTCTTTTTCTTGGGAGGTGTCTGGTCCGTTGTTCCAGGATCCAGCACCTGTTCAGTGGGGCATTTCCTGACCTGTGACCTAGTCACAGCGAACACATGTGCTGGCAAACCTAACATTTCCATGTGAGTCCGGTGCTCCACTTCTGACCATTGTGACGACTCCAAATCATTGCCCAACAAACAATCCACTGGGAGGTCTGGACTAACTACAACCTTCTTTTGGCCAGTTACCCCTCCCCAGGAGAAAGCTACAATTGCCATACTGTGATTGGTAGTGACATTGCTTGCATTGGTCACCAGGAATTCTGTACCTGGCATGATCTGTCCAGGGTCCACAAAGTTAGGCGTCACCATGGTGACGCTGGCACAAGTGTCCCTATAGGCCTGAGCCATCTTCCCATTTATGAAAGGCGTCTGTCGGTATTTGCCCAAAGTATTGGGGCTTACGTCAGGGGATACGTCTGCGTCCCCTGTACTGACAAGGACAGCCTGAGTGAGTGTGCCAACTAAGTTGTCACGCCCCTCAGAACCCAGGGTTAACCCTACTAAACCCTTGGGAGGCGCACTACCACTGCTGACTGTACTAGGGGGCACAGGTGCCTTAGGGGCTGCAGTGGCAGGAGTCTGCCCTCCTCCTTTCTTGGTGCACTCACTAAACCAGTGAGACTTACTTTTACAGTACTGGCACCATCTTTTGGATTGGCCTTCTTTCTTCTTTTGGGGAGCCTGACCCCCACCCTCTTTGGGTTGTTGGGGACCTGTCGAAGACTTCTGGTCATTTTGTTCCCCTTTAGAATCTTTACCCTTCTGGTCTGCTTTCTTCTGACCACCTTGATTCTGGCCCTGGTTCTGCTTAACTCTCGTACGAACCCATCTGTCTGCCTTCTTTCCCAATTCTTGGGGAGAGGTCAGATCCGAGTCGACAAGATGCTGATGCAACAACTGGTTCTGACAATTGTTTAAAATTTGTTCTCTCATCATCAAATTATACAATCCTTGATAATCAGTAACCTTACTGCCCAGCAACCAGCCCTCAAAAGCCTTAGTGGCACAATCGACGAAATCAGACCAATCTTGAGACTGCGTTTTCTGGTTATCCCTGAACAGCACCCTGTACTGCTCAGTGGTTAGGCCAAACCCTTCAACGAGTGTATTTTTCAAGATTTGGTAATTGTTAGCATCCTCCACCCTTGTGGTGAGGAGCTTGTCTCTTCCTTTTCCCTCAAAGGAGAGCCACAAGATAGCTGCCCACTGACTCTGGGGAACACCCTGCACAGTGCAGGCCCTCTCCAACGCAGTAATCCATTTGTGGATGTCGTCCCCTTGTTTAAAGGGGGGCACTATCTTACCAAGGTGTTTCGTATCGAAACTCTTTTCCCTATTACTAGGTACATTGCTGCCACCAGTGGGGACTGCCCCACTTAACTGTTGCTCTCTAGCAAAGGCAAGCCTTTCTTTGGCCAGGGCAAGTTCTTCCCTTTCGATCCTCAGATTGGCTGCCCTCTCCTTAGCTTCGTACACTCTCCTCTGAGGGGATGTCATCCCTCTTTGAGAAGAGTTGTGAGAGCCATTGGTTCGAAGGGATCCGCCAGAGCCTCTTGACAGAGTTCGGGCTCGTCCATTCCCAATGTTAAGCTGACCTGATAGTGGCCCCAGGGGTCCCCCAGTACCGCTATCATGTTTGCTTAAGTTGGACCTGCTTAGTCTGACGACTTCTACCTGTCCCTTATCTGCCTCGTCCCCAGAGAGATCCTCATCCTCATCCTCCTCCACATCCTCGTTCTCAGTTGCGAGGTGAATGAGGTCAGGATCGTCTCGGGTTCCCTCGAGGGGAGGCATGTCTCCTTCTGGATTAGAAGAGCTACGAAGTTTCTCAGCTCTCCTGGCATCATAAGTCTCCAAGAGACCAATCAGAAAGGACGTTGTGGGGTTAGACCCCTGCTGAATCTTCCTGGAGTGACACAGTCGTCTTAACTCCTTGAAGCTCAGCACAGTATATCCTGAAGGGATGACCTGTGGAGGGTCAACTGACACAAGGGGAGACCCAGAGTTTCCTCCTTTGTCCGACATACTGGTTCTAGTGTGGTGTAAGTGATGCACCTACCTACACTACGTGTTTCCCTACTGTACCCTTGCTAAGAGTTGTAGCCAAGGTGTGCTAAGCCTTGAGGAGCTACAACAGCTGGTTCAGTAGAACTCGGAGTATTCTAAGCTTTTAGTTATATGTACTAACAGTACTTTGTGCGATCTTTCAACAAGATATTCTTAGGATACGTGTGGTAAAACAACAGCAAGCTCCAATCCCAACCGCTGCTCACCAATGTGAGAAGTTGGCCCGATATGCAACGTTCGCTATTCTAGCGACCGCTATGTATCGTTCCAACGACCCTTATGGTGTTTGGTTGTAAGTCAACCTATAGACCAGCTATCCTAGTAGCGTGGATACGAGCAGTCTAAGGCTAAAGACTCGAGAGGGCGTGTTAAGCCAGCTGTTTACCACACATGTACCCCTTGAACACCCAGTGAAAGGACACCACACAAGTGTTATGAAAATAAACAGTATATTTATTAAGAATCACAACAGCCCTGTACTCTTTATGAGGACAGGGTACTAAGCACAAACCAAATCTCTTTAGCAAATACTTCAAGTGCACAATTAGGAACAAGTGTCCGAGGACACGGAAAGATTAAGGTCTCGGGCGGACCCGATAAGGCAAGCCGGAAGCGAGGGACTCGGGACCCTAGAGTAAGGAGGCTATGTAGGCACCGAAATGCCGAGTTACCTAGCCACGAGGGCTGCGGCTGCACAAGTCTTACAGGCGTCGGGGTCTTTGCTGACGAGCCAGGAGCCGGAAGAAAAGGAGTTGCTGGCCGGCGACCAGTGCTGAATAGTTCGTAGAGATCCAAGCCTGGATCGGAGATTGAAGAAACCTGAAAGCAGAGGGGACCAAGTTCGTACTACTAGCCAGTAGTCAGAGGGTACCAGGAAGGCACCGGTTGGCCGTCACCTCGACCAGGTGAGTGGGCGACGCTAGGCTCTGCAGTCTCACGGACCAGGAGGCGTTGTCGGCGACCACGGCGGAGGTGCGAGCTGTCCCACGAAGGATGATGCTGTCGGCGTCGCTGGGCCCAGGATGGGGCAACAAGCCTTGGCAGTTCTCAGGGCCACGTGGTGGGCCTAAGAGGGCGTCTTGAGTGGACCAGGAGGGTCCGGGATGCTTCTCGCAAAGATGGAAGCAAGGGCCAGTCTGGGGCAACCAGACCAGCAGTGATGATTCTCGGATGTCGTCACAGAAGGACACAAGCCAGCGGCTAGTGACCAGACAACGTGCTGAGCAGCGAGCAGAAGGGCCCCACGCAGATCGTGGAGATGCTGGGAGACTGCACTTCGGTGCTGGAGCGGCTCAGGGTCGGGGCTTCTCGGACCCCAGAGCACTCACCAGAGAGTTACCTCGATGGTCGTGCTGGTTTTTAAGAGCGTGCAGGTTCTGATGATGGCCGGTCCCTCGAGGTCTCGTCGCACCCACGGATCACAGCTGAGCTGATGATGTGGGTAGAGGTCAGAGGTGCCAGGGAAGCCGGTTCTCGTCGAGCTGGGCCGTCGGATTCCTTGAGGAAGGACTTACAGCAAACCGCAGAGTTCTTAGTTGGTGCCCGCTGATGCAGGGTGACTACTCCTTAGTCACAAGGGAGAAATCTTGAGAAGAGTCTTGAATGTCCTTTCGTAGAAAGTAGTTCTTGAATCAAAGATGATCTAATTTGGAAGGGTCCCCGCTCCGGTCTTTATTCTAAAGAAAGGGGTGGGTACATGTCTAGGTTCTGCCCTAAGGGTGGGACCAGGAAGGGGGGTAGTTACACCCCTCTCCCCTGCCGGACTTTCCCCAGGCCAGGGCTGTCGCCCCTGGAACTGGTTCTAACCGGCAGATGCGTAGTGAGCGCCGGGGTGCCACTTCGCAGTCACCTTCTCGCCAAAGCCCTACCTACCCAGAATACACAAACCCTGTCTGGGACGGTGCGAACAGAGCCCTCGACAGGAAACCCTTTGTCCAAGTGCTCCTCGCTGGAAGGACTCCCAGCAGCAGGAGGTCAGACTCGTGTCTGTGGTGGCAGCATCCATTTTGTGGAGCTGAGGCTTCAGTTAACTTTAACCGGGGTTCACAGTTACGTACATGTCGTGTCCCTCTAGAAGGGTGGAATGCTAACCTCGTCGCCAACATTGGTGAGAGGGCAGCACCCCGATTCGTATGACACCTTACTCGACATGCCTTGATAACGCGACACCGGAGTTACCGATATGGTACGCGTTATCATGGAACAGCTATTGGGTCTTGATTCCGCAAGCTGCAACCGGGCTCGGCTCGGGCCTGAACCTAGCTCACACGAGCCCACGCACTCTGCCTTCAGGATTGTTAAGGCCTGCCATAGGAGTGACTGATAGGAACTCGGGTGTCCATTGTATGGTTAGATATAGAGCTACTATACCTACAGCGAAGGGTGGTTACACGGCTTCGCCCCAGCTGTCGTGCAGCCAGTTGTGTCAAATTTAGGAGGCCAGCCAGGGGTGGCATAATACATGCTTCAGCCCCTGGCGGCCCTGGGTACCCCTATGCCCTGCGTTACGGGGTCTGACAAGGTGGCCCAGTACCAATTGGTAAATGCACCTAGGGTACATATCGTAATTTAGAAAGAGAACAGCCAGGCTGTGGGTCTGATCAGCAGGCCCACAGCCAGAGAAAGTCGTAAACCAGTGAAACAAAAGCAAAAAATCTGGGTGATCATAGGATTGCAGACCCTACTCTCCTACACAGGCACAACATGTTTTTTCCTAAACGAATTGATGCAGACTGGAATCGTTTGAGTAGTTTTATGTTCCGTAAAATATCCGTTCTGAAAAAGCAGATATTCTGTACTGAGTCTGTGTGTCCGATGAATCCCAGTTCCCTCACCGTGGTGGGCTCATCGTCTTGGCTCTGAGTGAATGATCCCTTCTGCTGACTGAGTTCTTCAATGGCGTCCCGATGAACCAGCAGAGTCTTTGTTTTCTCTGTGTGAATCAGACTGTTGGTAATTGCTTGTGGAATACTTCCAGTCCCTAGCAACCAACATTTAATACTAATCAGATTTTTTTTTAAATGTGTTCACAGATTTAGTACTACACTTTACAAAACAGTATACATATATATCATTATTTTAAGCAAGCTATGTTTTACCACTCCATTTATTTAGTGGTACCCTGACTCAATCTGAGGTGACCGAATGCTGCGGTGTCCTTGCCAAAGCGCATACAGAAGCCACCGACCACCACAGAAAGGAGTGTCAAGCTATTCATTCATTTCGCCATCTCATCCACTAAAGAAGAGCAGTGTTGTATGGAAGTGGAACGACAAGTCAAGTCAAGTCATAAAATTTATATAGCGCACTACATACCCAGAGGGTTTCAAGGCGCTTAGGAAGGGGAGGAGGATTATTTGTCAAATATCCACGTTTTAAGCTGCTTTCTGAACGCTAGGTGATTCTGGGTGAGGCGAAGGTAAGCGGGGAGTGAGTTCCATGTTTTGGCAGCCAGGTAAGAGAAGGATCTGCCTCCCATGGTGGTCTTGTTGATGCGAGGTACAGTGGCGAAGGCTTGGCTGGAAGAGCGAAGTTGGCGGGAGGGGGTGTAGAAGGACAGTCGGGAGTTGAGGCAATCTGGTCCGATGTCGTAGAGTGATTTGTGTGCGTGGGTGAGCAGTCGGAAAGTAATCCTCTTATTGACGGGTAGCCAGTGGAGATCTTTAAGGTGACCAGAGATGTGTTCGTTGCGTGGGATGTCTAATATGAGCCTGGCCGAGGCGTTTTGGATTCGTTGTAGTTTCTTCTGGAGTTTAGCGGTGGTACCTGCGTAGAGGGTGTTTCCGTAGTCCAGTCGGCTCGTGACCAGAGCATGGGTGACTGTTTTCCTTGTTTCGGTGGGGATCCAGCGAAATGTTTTTCTGAGCATGCGAAGAATGTTAAAGCAGGAAGAGGATGCGGCGCTGACTTGTCTGTTCATAGAGAGTGAAGAATCCAGGATGACGCCAAGGTTCCGTGCGTGGTCTGTCGGGATGGGTGCATTTCCGAGGGCTTCCGGCCACCAGGAGTTGTCCCATGCAGAGGGGGATTTACCTAAGATGAGGACTTCTGTTTTGTCTGAGTTCAGTTTCAGTCGGCTTTGTTTCATCCATTCGGCGACTTCTTTCATTCCTTCGTGAAGGTTAGTTTTGGCGGTGCTGGGGTCCTTGGTGAGAGATAGGATCAGTTGAGTGTCATCCGCGTAAGAGATGATGTTGAGGTTGTGTTGGCGGGCGATGGCCGCGAGGGGGCTCATGTATACGTTGAAGAGGGTGGGACTGAGTGAGGATCCTTGTGGTACGCCGCAGATGATTTCAGAGGCCTCGGACTTGAATGGCGGGAGGCGGACTCTCTGGGTTCTTCCGGTGAGGAACGAGGTGATCCATTCCAGTGCCTTTCCTTGGATTCCGATGTTTCTGAGGCGTTGTAAAAGGGTGCTGTGGCAGACTGTGTCGAAGGCTGCAGAAAGGTCGAGGAGGATGAGGGCGACTGTGTCTCCATTGTCCAGTAGAGTTCGAATGTCGTCTGTTGCTGCGATGAGAGCGGTCTCAGTGCTGTGTTTGGCTCGGAAGCCAGATTGTGAGGGGTCGAGTGAATTGTTGGCTTCGAGGAAGGCGGCGAGCTGGTTGTTGACAGCTTTCTCGATGACTTTGGCCGGGAATGGAAGAAGCGAGATGGGGCGGTAGTTTTTGAGTTCGGTGGGGTCTGCTGTTGGTTTTTTCAGAAGGGCGGTGAGTTCAGCGTGTTTCCAATCTTCTGGGAAGGTAGCGGAGTTGAAGGAGCAGTTGATGACGTCTCGGAGGTGCGGAGCTATGATGGAGTCTGCTTTGTTGAAGATGTGGTGAGGGCATGGGTCTGTGGGGGATCCAGAGTGGATGGAATTCATCAGGCGGATGGTGTCCTCAGTGGAGATTGGGTTCCAGGCGTTAAGGGTGTTAACGGGGGGAAGATGGTCAGCTGATGGTAGGGTGGGTTGGCTTCCGGGTTGGTTGTCAAAGCTGTTGTGGATGTTAGCAATCTTGTTGTGGAAAAAAGAGGCTAGGGAATCGCAGAGGGTTTGAGAGGGGGTGATGTCGTTGGAGTTGGCTGAGGGGTTGGAAAATTCCTTGACGATGTTGAAAAGTTCCTTGCTGTTGTGGGCGTTGTTGTCAAGTCGATCCTTGAATGCTGTTTTCTTGGCTTTTCGGATCAGTTGGTGGTGAGTACGGATGGCGCTTTTGAAGGCGTCCTTGTTGCTGGTGGATGGGTCTTTTTTCCAGGCCTTTTCAAGGGAGCGGCACAGTTTCTTGGACTTCTTGAGGTCATCGTTGAACCATGAGGCCTTCTTGATGCCAAGTTTGTGTTGACGTTTTTTCAGTGGTGCTAAGGTGTCGGCGGTGTTGGATAGCCAAAGGGTGAGGTTAGAGGCGGCTTCGTTGGCGTTAGAGGAGAGGGCTGGGGAGGTTTGAAGGAGCGATGTGGAGATCTGCTCCGTGGTGATTTTGTTCCAGTTTCTTTGTAGAGTTGGTTGGAGGTGGATGATGGGTTTCGGTTTGTTGTAGGTGAAGTGAACGCAGCTGTGGTCAGTCCAGAGGAGATCCGTAGTGTGGCTGAAGGAGACATGGTTGCTGGAGGTGAAGATGGGGTCGAGTGTGTGACCTGCGATGTGGGTGGGGGAAGTGACCAGTTGTTTAAGTCCGAGGTTGGCTAGGTTGTCCAAGAGGGTGGCGGTGTTGCGGTCGTTGATCTTTTCAAGGTGGAAGTTGAGGTCTCCCAGAAGGATGTAGTCTTTGGAGGGGAGCGCGTGTGGGGTGATGAAGTCCGTGATGTCTTCACTGAATTTTGCGTGGGGTCCTGGTGGTCTGTAGAGGAGGGTGCCTCTGAGTGTGGTCTTGGGGTCGATGTGGATCTGGAAGTGAAGGTGTTCGGAGTTAGCGTGGTTGGCGTCAGAGCTGGTTGAGATGCGGATTGATTTCTTATGGACGATAGCGATTCCACCTCCTGTATGGTCGGTGCGGTCCTTGCGTGTGATCTTATAGTCATCGGGGATGGCAATGGCGATGTCAGGGGCGGAGGAAGCGTTCATCCATGTTTCCGTTAGGAAGGCGACGTCAGGAGAGATGGTGTCTAGGAGGTTCCAAAGGTCAATGGCGTGCCTGTGGACCGAGCGGGTGTTGAGAAGGATGCATTCTAGGTGGTTGGGGTCGGGAATCTGTGTTGTGGTCGTGGCGGAGATGTTGTCGGTGCCGATGAATGTGCAGGAAAGGCAGGAGAACGGTCCATGGGTGCGTCCAGGAGCGGCTTGGGCGCAGTTGGGGGCGCGACCGGGGTTAAGGGCTAGGAGGGTGGCGGCATCGTAGGTAGTGCGGGGGGGCTGGGCAGCGCGAGGGGCAGGGGGTCTGGCGCTGGGCGCGGTCCAGGCGCAGACGGGCGTAGACGGGCTTACCTTTGGCGCACCTTCGGCGTGTACGTAGCGCGTGGACGCTGCGCGTGGGACCATCTGTCCATAAATGGGTAGTGGAGGGGGCGGAGCGTGGGAGGGGCGGGTGGGAGGCGGGATCAGAGAGGCGGGTTAGGGGAGAAGAAAACACAAAATGGAGGGCAAAAGTGAAAGCAAAAGCTGCAGCGAGGGCACAGCACAAAGATCGTCAACAGGCAGCTAAAGGCACACAATTTCACCACAATACCTCTGCCAAAGCGCCACTTAGAGATTACTTAATGTTTAAACACAGCGCAGCAATGAGGTGCACGTAATTAACACAGAGCGCCAAAAGTGATTTTCCAATGAGGGTTCTGAAGCGCCAATCAGTTACAGAGCGCTGATGTTGAAGATCGGATACACGCGGTAAGCTTTAAAGGCTGTGTGTCACAGAGCGGGATGCGGAAAAAACAATAGCAACAGGCACAGTTCTATAAATGGCAAAAAAAGATTTTTAAAGCGCTGCGCGAGTGAAAGCTTCTGAGCGCGATAGCGCTTGTAATGGTAACGATACCAGGCGCAGTCAGGGCTTCAGCTGCGGTGCAGGTGATGGCAATAATAATGATTCTGGCAGGAGAGTCAGGGGAGCGACCGTTCAGGAAGGAATCCCGGCGGTCACAGCTGGGTACAGGCTGGGGAGAGTCTCTTCTTCGTGTGTGGGAGGGTCAGCTGGGAGGCGGGATCAGAGAGGCGGGTCAGGGGAGAAGAAAACACAAAATGGAGGGCAAAAGTGAAAGCAAAAGCTGCAGCGAGGGCACAGCACAAAGATCGTCAACAGGCAGCTAAAGGCACACAATTTCACCACAATACCTCTGCCAAAGCGCCACTTAGAGATTACTTAATGTTTAAACACAGCGCAGCAATGAGGTGCACGTAATTAACACAGAGCGCCAAAAGTGATTTTCCAATGAGGGTTCTGAAGCGCCAATCAGTTACAGAGCGCTGATGTTGAAGATCGGATACACGCGGTAAGCTTTAAAGGCTTATCTCCAGAGTTGAACGTAGTGCCGATTGAGGTGGATACACTGAACCATTAACCAGGCGGGCAAGCCAACGAATTGGCTCTCTTGGCTTGGCTCTCAGAGCAGGCAGGCAGGATGCTCGGCAATTACAAGCACACGCCGGCAGCGAGCCACACACCTCCCCGGGCCCCTCCCGTGGAGCCTGTTTACTGAGCAGAAAAGGCCAACCATGGAGCATCACCACCGGCGTGCCGAGGAGACGGCACAGTCCGGCAGCGATATAGGCTCCTAGATGTATGCACGTCAACATGCACACTGCAGAGGCTGGTGGACGACCTGGCGGGCACAAGACATGGGGCAGTGATCACTTTTAACCTTCACTAACAGATTCATCCCAACTACTGCCTGATGCCTCAGTCCATCCATCATGAACCCTCTCCAAGCCCCCTGTTTCTGCCTGCTCCAGTGTGTGTGTGTGTGTATGTGACTGCTCCAGAGTGTGTGTGTGTGTGTGTGACTGCTCCAGAGTGTGTGTGTGTGTGTGTGACTGCTCCAGAGTGTGCGTGTATGTGACTGCTCCAGTGTGTGTGTGACTGCTCCAGTGTGTGTGTGGGTGTGTGTATGTGACTGCTCCAGAATGTGTGCGTGTGTGACTGCTCCAGTGTGTGTGTGTGTATGTGACTGATCCCGAGTGTGTGTGTGTGTGACTGCTCCAGTGTGTGTATGTGACTGCTCCAGAGTGTGTATGTGACTGCTCCAGAGTCTGTGTGTGTGTGTGTGACTGCTCCAGTGTGTGTGTGTGTGACTGCTCCAGTGTGTGTGTGTGTGACTGCTCCAGTGTGTGTATGTGTGTGTGTATGTGACTGCTCCAGAATGTGTGCGTGTGTGACTGCTCCAGTGTGTGCGTGTGTGACTGCTCCAGAGTGTGTGTGTGTGTGTGTGTGTGACTGCTCCTGGGTGTGTGTATGTGACTGCTCCAGAGTGTGTGTGTGTGTGTATATGACTGCTCCAGAGTGTGTGTGTGTGTGTGTATGTGACTGCTCCAGAGTGTGTGTGTGTGTGTGTGTGTATGTGACTGCTCCAGAGTGTGTGTGTGTGTGTGTGTGTGTGTCTGTGTGTGTGTGTGTGTGCGTGTGTGTGTGTGTGTGTGTGACTGCTCCAGTGTGTGTGTGTGTGTGTGTGTGTGTGTGTGTGTGTGTGACTGTTCCAATGTGTGTGTGTGTGACTGCTCCAGTGGGTGTGTGTATGTGACTGCTCTGGTTGTGTGTGTGTGGGGGGGGCTCTGGGTGTGTGTGTGGCTCTGGGTGTGGCTGGCTCTGGGTGTGTGTGGCTGGCTCTGGGTGTGTGTGTGTGTGGCTCTGGGTGGGTGTGTGTGTGTGTGTGGTAGTAATTGCTGTCCGGTGAGCTCGTCCGTAGGGTACAATAGTTCTCACATTTGCGAGAGATTAAGCTATTGGCAATGTAAATTGCAATGCCATTTATTTATCTGTTTTCAAAACCAACACATAAATAAAAATTTTGTCATTTACAATGCCAATAGCTCTAACTTCTCCAAAGGCGAAACCGTTGCATTGTAAATGCTGGTTTTCCTTTTTGATGTTTGGGCCACTATGCGCTTCAGTATCAACTTTTTTCCATAAAAAATATCCGGGCTGAATGTATGTCCTTTTTTCTCCATGTGTTGTCATTCTAAAGGTGCACATGGTTTGTGAATTGCCCTGGAGGGACCCGAGAAAACACCCAAAGTATAGCAGCATTTTGTTTTGTTTTTTGGAAAAATGGGCCAAAAGTACTGTGAAAGAAAATGAATGTTTCCTTTCCTAAAAATGCCACCAACGAAAGGTTTGTTGAGCTATGATCACCATCTTCCCTTCTTCCAGGAACATGCAGTTGCAAAACAACATTTTTACCACAGTTTTTGCATTTCTTTTTGTAGTTGCAAATTATTTTTCCAATTTTTGTCTTTTCTAGTTTTCAGTTTGATGTGGTAATAGGTTTGAAACTCATGAGTGAACCCAAAAAGCTATAAGTTTCTGCAAAACAGACAAAAATTAAAAATCAGCATGGGGGCATGAATGTAGATTTCTCAGTTTTCCAAAAGAATGAAATTGAAAACTAATGAAAATAAGCAGAAAGTATATTAATTGGTATTAATATTTTTATCAGTATTTTTTACCCCATTGGCTGATTCAGTCAGGGCTTTCTGGTTGCAGAAATATGTTGTTTGTTGATTTTCAAAAAACGTGAGATACACAGGGGCAACAAATGAGCTGCAGCCTATAATGATATTTCATTATGTAACGACCATGCAGCAATTCAGATGGTAAAATCTAATGAATAAAAAATGGGCATGCAGGCAGCTTATTTATGTTTAAAAACGTGCCAAGGTACTGAGTTAAGGAATAGAGGTTATTTGTAACGCTTTTGTTTATCTAACAAATGTTCTAATATACTATATCCCTACACTTCTCCCGATATAAACGGCAGCCCACTTGTGTGTCTGGGCTTAATGACTGCGAAAGTAAAGGCCCCAAAACACAACTTGAAGACATCACATTTTTCGCATATCAATTTGACCCATTTTGGTGAGGTGAGTAGCTGCAATATTTGGGCTCCGGCTTGGTCGTCACCGAGGGAAGGCTACCAAATCTATACATGTTCGAAAACTAGAGACAGGGGGATGCAAGGTGGTGGCACCTTAGTGCATCCCATGATGTTTTCTTACTCGGAATGCCCTACAAACCTCAAATGTTCGCTAAAATTCAGCATTTCCTTACATTTCTGAAAGAGGAAAGTCCTGGAATCTGTGGGGATCCACATAATGCCTACCGACTAATATTCCCACACTTCTCCCAATAAAAGTGATGTCCGCCTTGTGTGCCTGGACCCCATCGCACCCACAAGAGGAACGGATGAAAAATGCAATCAAATGATGTCAGTGTGGTCTTTGCATGGTCCCTGGTTTGATCTGTTCCTGTCACGGGGGAATGAGGGATCATCAGCGAATCACTAGACCAACACCTCAGCGGAGTCACCCAGTAATACCGTTTTTAATGTGGGGCACTTTGTTCCTCCATTGAGGGAGGCACTCCGAATTCATGTAGCACCACTCCTTTGCTTTCCGCCCTTCAAAATTAATGAGAGCATAAACTCTCATTTGGCATGATTCGCATAACTTTTCCACATGCAGAATTCATGATTGAGCAATTAGTAAAAATCAGATTGGGACATTATCTAACAATCCACAGCTCACTCTTCAGTGTTTAATGGAGGAATGTGCATTAAGCAGCAATCTCTTAAAACTGCTTAGATGGCTTAGAAAAGTAAAAAATGTATGCAGGAGATATGAGAAACTGGAGATAGGAGGAGCAGATCAGTACATGGACCATCTGAGACTGTATGTAAAAAGTCCAACATGAAGCTTCTCCATTTCATCGATAAAACCATTTCCAAGAATAAGCTGCTGACCTCCGGGTACCTGGGTGCAAAACCTCACTGCAGTTTCCATTACAATTTTTTATTCTTAAGCTTCTGCTGTCTTGACAAGCTCCACATGCATGGTCCACATTCAAATTTAATGAACAAGTGCAGACAAGACCCTTTACCCTGAACAAATCTGAATGCAATCAATCAACACATAACACACTGTAAACGCACAACACAAGTTTTACATAGAAAAATCCTTTAACTTATCTTGAACAAACTCATGGCCGTGACTTACCCAAGACCATATTTAGCTTCAGTAAAACGCTGAGTACCTGTACGCAACCACATAATCATAAACTTTGTCAAAACATGTTCAGAGAATGCCAAATAAAGAATTTCCCTGCATACATTTTACACTTTGTCTATTTTGGAAACTATGAAGTCCAAAACCTTGAGCAAAAGGTTCTACTAAAGAAAAGAATAATGCTAGGTGCTAGAGAGAAAGAAGATGGCCGTAGGCACGTTTTTTCACTTATCTCCTCACTATTAGATGGTATTCAACATAGAACAAATTCAATGATTGAGATAGGACAACACATACTTTACAGCTGCTGTCTATAATATTGTAAATACAAGCATCCGTCATTAAGAGTCCCTATTAGGAAGTACACCTGAACTGAGCCCAGACTTTAAAGAGAAATACCACAAAAAAAATCATAGGCTGGTACAGAAAATAAACTCAAGAGGCAATCAGCCACCAACAGTAGCAAACAGGCCAGACATATTTTTTTTATTTTTTGCATTTAGAACATAACATGTCAGAATTATGTTGTGGAGGAAAAAGATGTAGAAAACAATGAAGAGAAGAAAAACAGGCATCGATCGAAACCGTGACACAGGTTGGTAGGGCATGTGCTCACAAAGCAAATCAGTGACACAGTCGGAATGTAAATGTAAATGTCAAGGTATTTGTAGAGAGCACTGTCACCAAGCGGTTTCCTGACGCTATTACTCATACCGCTGAGGAACCCATCCTGGCTTTCCCTGTGAAGTGTCCACTCCTGGGCACCCCCAGGGTGAAGCCAGGCATCCTAGCGCTGTTGGGGCCGGTGTGGAGGTTAAGCAAGCTATTGCCCAGAGTTGCAGCGTGGGGCCCATGATTAGACTAGGCACCGTGACAAGAATTGTCAGGTCCGAGGAAATTGAGCCCAAGACCCGCCGTGGCAGGAATTGAACCCTGGTCCCGGGCCAGAGCTCTGCGTCAGGGTCTGCCGCTCTAACCATTGAGCCACACTCCTCCACGATATCCACAAAGATATCTCCCAATAAATTTCTACATGTGTGATGGGCAGTACCTGCACGTATGTGCGGCGACGAACATTCGCCAACATTTGTGCCATAAAAAGCACCCAATATGTGGACAAGGATTGTGATCATTCTGCCTTCCTACTCTCCTTCTTTTCCTGTCCCTCACTCCTCAACTGTCTTCTAGAAGGGGCCCGAATATATCTAACAATCACATGCCAGACCACTTTGTACATAACTCCAAACGTGAGCTGTAACAATGTTATATGATTTTATTGTGCCTTTTATGTTGACTGCGGTACCCAACACGGCATGCTGTTTCATATGATCTATGTTGTACTAATGTCAAAATTCAATAAAACAGATTCGCAAAAAAAAACATTTCTACATGTATGAGAAGCGGCAACAAGAGACATGTCTGGGGGGCGTGGCAAGACACTAAGAATGGCGGGCGTGTGAGCTCGGAGCTCCGTCTCGGCCCATAAGGAATCCTTGTGATATTGCGGCAACCCTGACATAGAGGCATTGTAGTAGATGCCCCCACAACATTGTAGCGTGGGGAGCACGGCGGGGGCCTGTGACAGCCTCCGGATGTCTCCGGGGAGTGTGACTGGGAAGCGAAGAGGGCGAGGCCGGGCCCGTGAGCTTGCTCAGCACATGGATGAAAAGCTCTGCTCCAGCCTTCGGCGCCCACCTGTCTGTGCAGCCGGCCAACGCGACCCCCAAGAGAAGGGTCACACAACCGGAGAGGCGGCAGAGCAGAAGAAGTTATAATGACAGCACGTCCCAGTTGAAGGTGAGCCGTGAGCGCTGGGGCCTAAGATGGAGTAGGAGGCACTGGTGCAGTGGGAGCTCTTGCCTGAGCCGGCGGCCTGCGGAGAAAGAGTACAGGTGTACAGTGAGGCTTGGGGCAGACGCCTCGCCTCCTGTGCTGCACAGCTGTCTCTGAACTCTGCCTGTAGCTGGGCGAAGGAATCGACGGCCATAAAGAGGTCGGATAGCGGACTGAGGATGGAGTCCTGCCGGCGCCTGTGCGCCGATCCCTGCCTGCAGCTACGGCAGGTGAACGCGGAGTCCGATGAGGGTAGAAATTTTGAGGCCCCATACGTGCAGTGGGACAATACTGAAGGCAGCCGGTGGTACCTGCTCGAGTGCAGCGGTGGGAGATGCAGCGACCCTGGGTGTAGTAGCAGTTCATTGCACTATGTGGGGAACAGCCAGGCGGCAACTGGGAGACAAAGGCCCAGAACTAGACACCCAGAAGTGACGGCCTGCAGCCAGGGGGACCTAGCCTGCGACCAGGGAACCTTTGCACGTAGCGTAGGGGAGAGGCGACAATGAGACAACCGGTGACGATGATTCCATACATTCACACCTGGATAGGGTTCTGGCGGCCATCGCTGATCCCAAGAGCACATTACAACAAGACATTGGGGCGGTCTCAGTGGGCCTCGGACTCCTACGAGCATCGAAAGTTGGTGTACAGAGCCCGGGAAACTGAGTCTACACTAGCTAATATACAGCCAGAAAAAAAAAGCACGCTGCCAAAATAGATGATCAGAGGGGCAATACATGAAAGGCGGGCGGAAGTTGCAGAAGGCTGCAACCACAGGAACAACAACAGGCTCATAGGGATTCGGAAGTGGGCAGAGGGCTCTAACATGGTGGAATTTCTGGGAAAATGGCTGCGCTCTGTAGAGGCCCCAGAACTCCTGTTCCACTTCTTCACACTGGACAGAGCACATAGAGTGCCGACCGACCTCCTGCCCCAGGGGGCACCCGAGACCAGTAATTGACAGGCTTCTTCATTTTAGAGACCGGGACACACTCCTTAGGCATTCACGCACCTATGGCTTGTATGTCATCGAAAACAGCAAGATATCCATATTTCCAGACTATACAGCTAGAGTTCAGGCCCAGAGGGCATCCTTCATCGAGGCCAAAAAAGCTCTTGGAGAAGAAGGAATACAATATTCTCTAATGTTCCTGGCCAAGCTGAAAATCATGTTAGATGGCACCTCGCACTTCTGTGACAACCCGGAGGAAGGCTGGACTTGGTTGTAGGCATACAAGAAAGGTGCGCCCCTACCTAAGAGGTTAGTACGTACAGAGTCAGGGCTATCGCCACTTAGGCGGAGACCAAAGCGCAGCCGTAAAGTATTGCAAACTCGCAAGCCCACGTCCTTGCAAACCTATCACGACAGACAAGCGGCGCTTCAAGCAGTGGCACAAATCATTTCCCCTCTGCACTCTGGTAAAACACCGGGGACATTGGTTACATCTGCTGATGCATCAGCCAACTCTGGGGATTCCCTAGATACTGACCCTCCCCTGCTGAAGCTCCCTCCCCGAGCCGCAGACGAAATAGCCTAGTGGAGGCAGAGCTGTGAGACATTCTCCATGGTGGCATATATATATATATCTCACATCTCCAGGAGACACAACCAGCAGAAGCAGGACCATCGCTGGACACGGCAGTGGGTGCGCCACAAGCTATAGACGCGGACTAGAGACTAAGTATTGCCGCCTGAGAACACAAACACTTGAAGGAGCCGGGACAAGATACCTGTGACGCACCTGAATTCTGTATCTACCCCCAACAGAAGGCCTCACCCAGCGGTTTGGAGGCGGCGTTCTGATTTCATGTATTGTTCTGTCTGTATGTGTGGGCGGTTAGAGGTTACGCTGCTGCTCTTGGGTTGGGAAGTTGGGTGTTTTAAAGTTTGCACGTACACTCAGGTAACAAGGCATAATTGCAATAGTTTATGGCAGGCTGTTCATAACACTAGGCTCACATGGCAGGCATAAGTGTAGGCCTTAGAGGGATAAAGTTCCTTACCTCGAACATCAGTGGCATGCGCGCACCAGCAAAATGCCACAACATACTCAGCTACATCAGGCATAGAGGGGTATAAGTGGTCATGAAACAGGAGAGCCACCGAACTCGTGAGGAGTTGATCATGATGGCAAGTATGTGTTGATCAATGGGAGGTTATTTGGCAGGGAGATAACGGTGGGTAGTATCAATGCCCCTCACCAAGAGCAACAGCTGTTTCATCTTACACTATCCAGCCAGCTAGCAGAAGTGGCTACACAAGATGTAGTGCTGGGTGGAGACTATAACTGCGTAGTACCTACCACCATGGACAGATCTACACTGCCATTGAAGGGTGCTTAGAGTAACACCAACGTGCAAGCTCTTAGAACATGTATAAAACATTGGAGTTTTAATGGACGTATGGAGATTACAGCACAAACAGGTTAGGGACTATTCGTTCTACTCTCATCTATACTATCTGCACACTAGGCTGGACATGTTCCTCTGCCCATCCCACATTAGCATGCAAATGTCTCACTCAGAATATCTGGGACGTACACTGTCCAACCATAGCCCCTTGCTCCTGACGTTTTCCTTAACACCCGAAACAACAGCAATACCGACTTGGCGCCTCAAAGCCACTATGCTGGAAGAGGCACCTTCAGACAAAAGTTGTACACCTCGATCACTGACTACTTCTCCACCAATCGGGGAACGGCCAGTTTGTGGCAGGTGGAGTGGGATTCTTTTAAGGTGGTCATCAGAGGACATTGCATGGGTGCCACAGTGGGGGTTAGGCGGGAGATCATGAATGAACTCCAACAATTGGACACAGAGATCCACACGCTTGAGCTTGAGCCTGAGCCTTCGGTAGACACTCACACGCAATTATCCCGAGCCAGGAGCACTTACGACAAGACACTGAATAGACTGCGGCTTCTAGATTGTAAGGAATATCAGAAGAAACAACACAATGAGGGCAGAAAATCGGGCAGGCTGCTGGCATGGCTTATCCAACCAGAGACCAGGGGGTCCCCCATAACTAAATTGCAGACCAGGGATGGCACCACGACCTACTCAACTAAAACAATAAATACATGCTTTTTACACTTCTATAAATCCCTATATGAGCGCCCACCGGTTATAGCAGAGAATCTAATCCAGGAATACCTGGATGGGATCCCACTACAGAACACGGACGATGAGGTCCGAAAAGACCTAGGGGGGGGGGGGGGTGGGGTGGGGGGGGGGGCATAAACATACACAAAATTAGAACAGTGATTACGGAATTGGAAAAGTGGAAGACCCCAGACAGCCTTCCAGTCGAATTTTATGCAACATACTGCGACCTGCTCGCACCCCACCTAGTGAAGCTGTATGATGACTCGCTAGACCCAGGCTACTTGCCTAGATCAACTAGAGAGGCTTTGGTGGTACCCATCCCTAAGACTAAAATAGACACCCCTAAGGTCACAGAATTTAGACCATTGTCCACGCTGAACCTGGACTTTAAAATACTAAGTAAAATATTAGCTGGTAGGTTACTACCGCACACGTGCCCTAGTCCACACAGACCAGAACGGGTTTATCCCCACTAGATCCACATCGGACAGCTTGAGACAGCTATACTATGCACTGTTCCACCGTGACGTCTCGAAATACCCAAACGCAGTGCTCACGGCAGTGGACCTCGAAAAAGCTTTCGATTCCCTGCATTGGGACTTCCTGCTGAAAGTAATGCATGCAATGGCGCTGGGTAAGGAGTGGATGAGGTGGGTTGAGCTACTCTATGATCTCCCATCAGCTAGAGTTAAGACAGGTGGCTTAATTTCAACCTCTATGAGATTCATAGGGGAACTAGACAGGGATGTCCCCTATCGCCCCTCTTGTTTGCGCTGGCTATGGAGCCACTAGCTGTGCAGTTTAGAGCCGAGTGTGGCCATCTTGGCCTGACACTGGACGGGAGGAAATATATAATATCCTTCTACGCTGATGATATCCTTTTATATCTGCGGGATTCAGGGGGGGATAATGGGTGCAATGGATATTTTAAACACTTACACCACTTTGACCTGTTTGAAGGTGAACCAACACAAGACACATGTCTTGCCCCTGGACCCTGCAGCCCCCTGACCCCCGACGCTACCAGCTGGCATGGTGCAGGTTCCAGGGACACAAGCATCACGGGCGGAATATAGGTATGCTGTAAAAAAATGTAGTGAATAAGTTTGAATCTAGCATTACTAGATACTGTTTCACCAGGGAACACATTCTAGCCCATCGCGCATCTTCAAGCTGCACCCAGAGTTCCCCATTTCAGGCCTTCCTTGCTGGGAAAGGGATGGACCGTTGATTTTCAGTCAGAGCCTTGTATAAGGGGACTAAATGCTGCCCTCCTCCCAACTCTAAGAGGCCCCTACAGGTCTGCGATGAAGCCAGGACCACACAGGACGTGAGCCACAATTCCCGCACAATGGTTGAAAAACTGGTATTTTAAAGGAATTGTCCCGGCCCCACAAAGGAAGTGTCTAGTGCAGCCTCAAATGCGATTAATTCTTTGATTGTTTCGCAGCCTTACAACCTCCAGCCCAAGATGTCCACTGATTCAGTAAGAACCCGAAATGCAGGCAGCTCCCAGAATATAACATTCCGGGTCAAGGGCTCTTTCCCCAAGAGCACCCGAACAGCACAGTCCCACATAGATGCAGTATGACGTACAATGTAGGGGACGAGATCATTACTCCTAACCCCGGTCATCAAACGTTTTGGGAGCAGTGCATCCCTAGATACATCCATCTGAGGGATTCCACCCAAGCAATCGGGCCATACATTAGAACCAAAAAGTGCACTTTGCAGACAATAAATGGACATGTAAAACTTTGTGAATAAAACAGACAAACAAGTAAAATATACATACTGTATAAAAACATACAAGTAACACTTAGCAAGTACATTAGCTCGAAGCAAGTCAAAAATCTATTAAAGATGGCAGTATACCTGCTTTTTGGAAGCATTTTAAATCAGCGTTGCAGATCAATTTTTATAAAAAATATCTTCCTATCTTGTTAGGCTAGTCTTGTATATTTTTCAGAATGGGTTTTCAGATCATTCAATAGTTTCTGCTCAGTTTGGGATTAGCTTGATCAAAGGTAGTCAAAATAGATAATATTTTGATAGGGCTCTTTAATTGGGTGAGAGTTAGAAAAGCAATATTCGGTTACTTATTGAAATCTTTTTCAGGTTTAACAATAATTCTGCCCCTGCGCTAACTATTTGGAAGGCTTTTAAGACCTGCTTTAGGAGTTAGGCTATCACTTTCAAAGCAGAACAAGCTAATTCTCACAGAGTACCGTTCAAGAGACTACAAGAGACTGTCAAGGAGAGAATTAGTTTGAGTTTAAGATTTTGCTCTCCTTTTCCTAATAAGCCATTAATACAGGCTAGAACAAAGGCGTTGTGCTTTCTTATTTTAAGAAGTAGTCCATGAAAGAACCGCATTCCAGAGAGTGTATGAAGGGAGGGAACATGTGGGTCTAGTCTTGGCATGGTCTGTTAAAACTAGAGCAAATAGGACGCTATTCAAAGGATCTTTTTAAGCATTATTCTGCACTTTATTAGGCTCCTGCGAAGGACTTAGAGGTTGACATCTCAAAGTGTCTTGCTTCAATTCCCTGGCCAAAACGTTTGGTGGAACAACAAGAGAGTATTATTAAAACATGTTTTGGCAGAATTTCAAGAGGCCTTCACCTCTATGGCTAATGCCAAGGCAGCTGGTATTGTTGGCATCCCATTCGAGATTACAAGGAGTATTCCCTGCTTCTTCAAAAGGTAAAGATTACACTTTTTAATTACATAATCTCCAGTGAGTTAATGTCATCATCATTTACAGAATATATTGTATTGAGCTTATAAAAAAAAAGACAAACAGTCTTTTAATCTCAATTTAAATAGACCTATCATCTTGTCATCACTGCACAGGACACATTGATTAGCTTTTACATTTCCCTGACTAGACCTACCTAGCTCTTTACAACATGCCACCAAAACTGGTGTTACTGAGGGGGCAGGTTGCAAGGCTGCTGGAGGACATGAAGCAAAGTGGGCTAGTTAAGCTAAAGGGACTGCTGACAGCCCTTCTATTAGATAAGCACAAATACCACTGGGCAAAGAAAATGGGTAGTCTGTGGTAAAAGAGTGGAAGGCAATGAAGTTGCAGCATTTGGCCAGCGCAGAGGAGGGGATTTTTGAGCTGAGGTGAAAGAAAGATGCATGCAGCCTGTGGTGGGAGTGAAGGAGAAGAGGGTATGAAACCTATAGTGAGAAAAGTGGGTAAGTGGGTATAAATATATATGTCTGTATTTCATCCTCTTTATATAGCGTGGACCAATATATAAAGAGAGTTTTGTGCGTTGCCCGGAAATGCATTAGCCTATGTTGTGAGAAAGTAAGAAAGTATGATGAATTCTCTGAGTCAGTGAGCAAGAAATGGGCTCAGAAGTCAGGGAGTGAAAGGTAAGTCGTTTACGTGTATGGAAAGAAAACAGATTGGTAGAGAAAATGCTGGTCTAAGAGGATTTGCAAAGCAGCTTACGAATGGAGAATAGGGAAATTTACTTTGGAGACTGTAGCAATGCAGCTATGCCAACCCGTCTAGCAGATTTATACGGTAGGTGGGACAAGTGGATTTCTTTACAGGGCTAGAAGATTACTTTGGAACTTTATATAAGTCAATTTTTTCATAAATACCACATCTCATTTATAAATATTTTAAGGAATCTGTATTTTGGGACAATGGCCAGAATGGTCACTAACTCATGAGATGTACGTCGAATTCATATTTCTCAGGGGGATGTGACAAACTTGCCCTCTCTTGCAGTTTTATTTACATTTTGTTTTCAGCCACTAGCTAGTTTGTTGCAGAATGATGATCTTATTGTACCTCTAGTTTTAATTATGTTGAAGTTAAAACTTTTTACTGATTATAATATTTTGTATCTGGATGCAACACAATCAAATATCCAAAGAGCTCTCTATAGTTTTAATGAATTTACTTGAATTGAGGGTTATACGATTCGTTATAATAAGTCAGAACTCCTTCTTTTATTGCCTTGAGGGAGGATCTTTCTATGGCAATTAGGGGGCAGTAGTCATAGCGCTGCCCTATTAGATATCTTTGAGTGCTTGTAACTTCCAATATTTCAGACCTTTAGGAATTCAAATTCAAAATAAGCTTTATTTAGTTCTTTGTTTAAAAACTATAAAAGCAAGAAAGAAACAACAATAACCATGATTAAAATATGCCCAGCATATACAATAAAACATCATGCATAAATGACACTTTTATAAAGACAATTGTATAAAGGTTGATTGTACATAAAAAAAGTTCACAGCTCGTAAGAAAACAGCCATTACTAGACAGGCTAAATAATCAATCACAAGCTTTCCTCAATCTCATGGCAGCTTTCAAGAAGCATACCACATTAAAAGTAATTTCTGCTGGTAACAGTTGTAAATACAAGAGGGCAGGTCATAGCTGGAAAAAGTTCATTCTTTTTAGCAGCAGAATAATGTATGCCTTCCTTGGAACCTCGTAGAATTTACAAAACATTGTGAAATGCAGGGTGTCCTGCGGGTACAGATTGCCACAACCACAGGACTCAAGCGCATAACCCCTGTTCCTCCCCCAAAGAAATGCAAGCAAAAGTGAAAAGGATTCAACCTAAATCTGGTCAACAAGATACGGTCGTAAGAGCTTTTTAAAATTAAAAGATATGGCTCAATAAATAGAATGGACTTTAGCAGCAGGTAAGTAAGCACTCGGGGTTTCAAAGAGCCAGCCTCTTCTCTAGAAATAGACCATAGCGGGAAAAAATGTATATTGCCCATTTATTGTCAGTCGTATCAATTCCCTCAAGCGAGCTAAACAGCTCACCCCTACCTAGGCTCCGAGAAAAGGTCCTTCATGTACTTGAGCCAGGGAATATGAAGTGCCCAGTCAAGGAACATTCAGACTTTTAAATTCTCCTTGTTCAAATTGGCCGCAGGACTTGTACAAATATCTAGCCATAAGGAGAAAGGACGGAATGCTGAGACATCTATTATATAACCTACGTCCAATTCCTCATGCATAGAGAATGTGGGTGCACCGTGCGTAACACATAAGAGGCATCTTAAAAAAGAGTTTTGAACGGACTGCAATTCAGCCTGATTAACAAACCCCCAGACCTCGCACCCATAGACTGCCTTGGAAATGCATTTTGCCTTATAGATCTGTAGAAGGCCTTAATCTGTCTTCTCCCTAGTCTTGATGGAAGACTGAACACAACCGGATTTGTCTGTGTAAATTCCGCCATCTTCCTACTTACGAGAGGGTCCCAACACAGAGGGGAATCAATTAACATGCCCAAGTAAGAAACTTGTCTTTGGGAGCTGGTCCCCAGGTTAAACCTACATGTCTTAGTCTTAAGAGGGACAACCGCCATTAACGTTGAACAATAGATCCAAATTACCTTGAAGTTACCCAACGAGTTCAATTAAGGACTGTAAGCCCCTGTAAGTTTTGGCCGTGATAACAGCATTGTCCGCATATAAGAGCACCAGTAAACACCGGGCTGCCACAAGTGGACTATCTGCTTTGGTGTCAATCAGAGCCTGCATACAAGCTTAAAAAAACTTAAAAAAACAAGAGCCAGGATACAGTCCTGACAAACCCCCCTTTTGATACGGAAACTTTGAGAACATTTAAGAACGCTGGAGTAACGTACCGAGGCTGTGGTATTAATATGCTGATCTCTTCAAAAGAGAACAATGTCACAGTCCACCCTCATAGATAACATGACTTGCCATAATTTCCCTCGATTGACTCGGTCAAACGCAGAAGAAAGATCCATAAAGCCTAAGTGAACTGAGCCGAGGTGAGCAATGGAATACTTACTTAGGCCATATAGAGGTTTAGGTACTGATCCATTGTTGACCTTCCAGAACGAAAGCCATACTGCACATCTGAAAGAATATAATTTTTGCTCAGCCCACTTCCCTAATCTATCTAGGAGCATTCGCCGTACTACCTTCACGACAGAATCGAGAAATGAGATGGGCCTATAAGCGCACTGGGTTGTCCCTATTCCCCTTTGACAGGGAGAATGATAGAAGACACCCATTTCAGTGGAGGTCCCACTCTTACCACCACATTCACAATGGAGGTGAGAACTGGAGCCTATACCTCGACATCACAAATATACATATCGATGGGGATGCTGT
Organism: Lissotriton vulgaris; assembly: GCF_964263255.1. NCBI lineage: Eukaryota > Metazoa > Chordata > Amphibia > Caudata > Salamandridae > Lissotriton > Lissotriton vulgaris. Next base: position 780,656,098 of record NC_141687.1, on the reverse strand, counting down.
CGGGTCCAGGGGCCACACTCCTGGTTAAGCATGCTATACCCTTCTTAACTTCCTCAAAGGAAAATACCAAATTAGAGGTCCCTGCTACCATCCCCTCACCCCCACCCCCACCACCATCAGAGGGGTGCATATGTTGTAAGACCTATTGAAAAAGGTGACTCAACAATACTCAGTGATATGAGACCCAACAGACTTTTAGAAGTTAATTATCGGGCAATGCTGGTCAAAGTTAAGAAATTATGAGAGAAATTGCATCTTTTTCCTCCATCTATTATAGATTGAATTGCTTTAATTAAACTGTCAATTCAAACCCGATTTCGATTTTTATTCTCTATTGTTCCGATTAATCTTAGTAAGAGCTATTTTAAAGAGATCTATAGCTTAATCAGGACGTTTATATGGAAAAATCAGCAGCCATGTATTCAACTGATTAATATTCAACTAAGCAAAGAGCAGAGGTGCTTGGCTTTACCCGATTTTCTTTAGATCACCAAGCTGCCTTTATTGATGCGCTTTCTCATTTGTGTTCCATCCTCTCTCAATAATTTCTTCAAAGAAATGTTTTTATGAAAAAATGAAATTGGTTTAAAATACAAAATATTTAACTGCCCCCAGCACCCGTTTTTTTTTGTTTGCAAGATTGGAGTAGTTTGGGATTAAAAGTCTTGGAACGAGTAATTAGGCCTTGGAATAGACATGGGTTTTCTATATTATTAGATTTCATAATAAATAATAGATGGAAGACCTGGCAACAGTTAGCTTTACAGGATTACGAAAGCGCTTCTGCCCAATAGCTTATTTTTGCACACATTTCTATTTTATTGCCCGTATCAGTGGGTAGATATTTCCTCCTTTGGCCATAAACTCTTTAGAACAGCAAACTTTCAAAGAATGGAGTTTTTCGCTAGATGGGTTCTCTAAATGTTTGCACTACATAGACAGAGGGAGAGTGATCCCATATTTTTTTTTTTACTTGCCCAGTTTTGCAACCTTTCTTGGAGTAGCTATTACAGTTTATGAGCAAAAAGGTGTCACCAGATCCTTTAGTAGTTCCTTTTGAGCGGGTGGGTAATAATGAGGCTTTTTTTCAGAGTTAACAAATGTTTCTTTATTTAGCTGTTTCAATTGCACATTCACTTATTCTACAATTTTTTAAATCATCAAGGTGTCTATAATTTATTCAATGACTAGCCAAAAGGATTAGGGTACGACAATTGGAGTATGCGTATGCTAATTCGAACATCAATTGAGAAAATCTGAGCAGATGTGGCAGTTTTTTTCACCAAATCAGGCTGTGGGAAATTAGTGAGGAGAGACTTTAAGCACTTGCACTTTTGGTTTTCTCATGCACTTTAGTAAATGCATGTTTGCAAAGGGATTTTAGCACTTTATTGGCAAGACCTCTGACATCCTGGTCAGGGAAACTGCTCTTCCATTGGGCAGCTCTGTCGTTGGAGCACTGCCCCCAGCGCCTTTCTGACTCCAGGTAGGTGTTTGAGGCCCTCCTCCACCCTCAGGCTCCTGCCTGTGCCTCACCCGTAGTGGTCCAGTGGAAGAGCCTGCTCTTCTGCTGGTCCGCTCTGCCAGCCTTTTTCTGTCTGCCTTCTTATTTTTTTATTTCCTTTTCTGTTTTTGCCTTTTGGCAATTTTTTGCCTTTTTCTTCTTTTACCTTTTCCCCCCCATTTCCTCTATTTTCCCGGCGTTACTGCCCCCGCGGCCCATACCCCCTACATGCTCCTGCTCCAATCTCCCTGCTGCTCTCCCTCCCCCAATCCCTACTTAATGGCGGCTGCTACGTGACAGGGTGAGCAAGACCTCAGAACTCCTGGTCAGGGAAACTGCTCTCCCATCGTGCAACTCCGTCATTAAGTCACTGCCCCCAGTGCCTTTCTGACTCCAGGTAGGAGTTAGAGGCCGCAATCGGCCATAATCGGGCTCCTGCCTACGCCTCATCCCTGGTGGTCGAGTGGGAGAGCCTGCTCTTCTGCTGGTCCGCCCTACCAGCCTTTTTCTGTCTTCCTCCTTTTATATTTCCTTTTCTGTCTTTGCCTTTTGCCTATTTTCTGCCTTTTTCTTCTCTTAACTTTTTTCCTATTTTCCTCTACTTTCCCGCCTTTGCTGCCCCCGCGGCCCCTTCCCCCCGTGTTCCCGCTCCCGCCTCCCAGCCGCTCGCCCTTCCCCTGACCCCTACTTAGTTGCGGCTGTAGCGCACTAAGGAGAGCAAGACCTCGGACCTCCTGGTCAGGGAAACTGCTCTCCCATCGTGCAGCTCCGTCGTTGCGGCAATGCCCCCAGTGCCTTTCTGACTCCAGGTAGGTATTCAAGGCCATCCTCCACCTGCTCCTTATCCCTGGTGGTCCAGTGGGAAAGCCTGCTCTTCTGCTAGTCCGCTCTGCCAGCCTTTTTCTGTCTGCCTTCTTTTTTAATTTCCTTTTCTGTGTTTGCCTTGTGGCAATTTTTTGCCTTTTCTTCTTTTACGCTTTTCCCCCGTTTTCCTCTATTTTCCTACTGTTGCTGCCCCCGCGGCCCCTTCCCCCCTCCCATAGCTGCTACGTGGCAGGGAGAGCAAGACCTCAGACCTCCTGGTCAGGGAAAATGCTCTCCCATCGTGCAACTCCGTCATTAAGGCACTGGCACAAGTGCCTTTCTGACTCCAGGTAGGTGTTTGAGGCCGTCCTCCATAATCCGGCTCTAGCCTACGCCTCATCCCTGGTGGTCCAGTGGGAGAGCCTGCTCTTCTGCTGGTCTGCTCTACCAGCCTATTTCTGTCTGGTTCCTTTTTTATTTCCTTTTCTGTCTTTGCCTCTTGCCTATTTTCTCCCTTTTCTCTTCTCTTGCCTTTTCTCCTATTTTCACGCCACTGCTGCCCCTGCTGCCCCTCCCCCTGAGTGTTCCCTCTCCCGCCTCCCAGCCACTCGCCCTTCCCCTAACCCCTACTTAATTGCAGCTGCTGTGCACCAGGGAGAGAAAGACCTCAGACCTCCTGGTCAGGGAACTGCTTTCCCATTGCGTAGCTAGGTCGTTGAGGCACAGCCCCCAGTGCCTTTCTGACTCCAAGTAGGTGTTCGAGGCCGTCCTCCATAATCCGGCTCTAGCCTACGCCTCATCCCTGGTGGTCCAGTGGGAGAGCCTGCTCTTCTGCTGGTCTGCTCTACCAGCCTATTTCTGTCTGGCTCCTTTTTTATTTCCTTTTCTGTCTTTGCCTCTTGCCTATTTTCTCTGTTTTCTCTTCTCTTGCCTTTTCTCCTATTTTCCCGCCACTGCTGCCCCTGCTACCCCTCCCCCTGCGTGTTCCCTCTCCCGCCTCCCAGCCACTCGCCCTTCCCCCGACCCCTACTTAATTGCAGCTGCTGTGCACCAGGGAGAGAAAGACCTCAGACCTCATGGTCAGGGAAACTGCTTTCCCATTGCGTAGCTAGGTCGTTGAGGCACTGCCCCCAGTGCCTTTTCTGACTCCAGGTAGGTGTTTGAGGCTTTCCTCCACCTGCGCCTCATCCCTGGTGGTCCAGTGGGAGAGCCTGCTCTTCTACTGGTCCACTCTGCTAGCCTTTTTCTGTCTGCCTTCTTTTTTATTCCCATTTCTGTTTTTGTCTTTTGCCTATTCTCTGCCTTTTTCTTCTCTAGCCTTTTTTCCACATTTTCCTCTATTTTCCTGCCGCTGCTGCCCCCACAGTCCCTTGCCTCCTGCATGTTCCCGCTCCTGCCTCCCGGCTGCTCTCCCTCCACCTGACCCCTACTTAATCGTGGCGGTTGGCGCAACAAAGGTAAGCCTGTCTGCATCGGTCTGCAACCAGACCACGACCAGCGCCAGGAACCCTGGTTTTCCGACGCCCTGCCGCTACGAATTCAGCATGCTCCATGCATTCAACCCTTGAAGCAACAACAATTGTCATCTCTTGACAGCGAACAAATCGCAAGGCCCATTCTCCTGCCGAAAATGCCACCGCTCCTTCATCCACCTCCAGACCCAGACAGCTACGGCCAACCCACGGGACGCCAGTGCACCCAAACCCCTGAGCTGCATCCTCCTCAATGTATGCTCCCTGCACAGAAATCGGGGACCTCCTCAACACCCTCTCTCCCCTCACAGAGACCTGGACCAACACCAGCTCCGCTCCTGACATCTCAACCGCCATCCCCGATGGGTGCAAGATCCGCAGGAAAGACCGCCCCAACCACCTTGGAGGAGGTCTCGCCATCGTCACTCCAACTGATAACCTCAATCTTGAATGACGCCTCGTTCCCCCATGGAGCTCACCCATTTCCAGATCCAGCCAAATCCCAGAACGACTCTACGTGGAACTCTCTCTTACAGTCCTCCCAGACCCCGGTCCCCGTTCCCCATCGCAGACTACATCGCGCCCCACACCCTCGCCTCTATGGACTATGTACTTCTCAGAGACCTGAATTTCCACCTTGACAACCTCAGCGACCCAAACTCCACCGCCCTCCTAGAGAACCTCGCAAACATTGCAATGAAGCAACTCATCGCCACCCCCACCCACACAGCGGAACACACTCTCGACCCCATATTTACCAGAGGAAACAACATTCGCTTCAATCACATAAGGCAATTTCTCTGGACGGACCACCAATGTGTTCACTTCTCCTTCTCAAAACCCACCGCACACAAGCCTATGCCATGACTCCAACACAGAAACTGGAGCTAGATCACCGAAGAGCACCTCACCTCCATCCTCCTCCCCACCACGACTGACGTCAACTTCACTGCCAACGACCTCCACCAATGGATCACCGACTGCGTCAACACACTCCCACCCCTCTAGAACTCTGACAGACGGCGCAACACGAAAGTCACCTGGTTTACACGGACCTCCGAGAATCTAAGCGCTCATGCCGAGGACAGGAGAAGCAGCAAAACCCCCGAAGCACACACTGCCTACAGGGCCGCCACCACGTCACAAAACCAACTCATCAGATCTACGAAGAGAAACTTAATTCAGGACAGAATCCTCTCCAACTCCCACAACTCCAAGGAGCTCTTCCCCATCATACAAGAATTCACCCGACCCCAGAGCGAAACCTCCGACGTCCCTCCTTCCCTCCCTCCCTTCCTCCCTCCCTCCCTCCCAGGACCTTTGCAACAAACTCAGCTCCTTCTTCCACCATAAGATCAGGATACTCTTCAACAACTGTGACTACCAAGACCAAGGCACAGACTTAACACCATCCAAAGACACCGCAAGGACTACGAGGAGCATCCACTGACCCCTGCCCGCCGCACATCTTCCACAGGGCCACGTCTGCCATTACACCAGAACTTTGAAGGACAATCAACTGCACCCTCGAAATAGGCACGTTCCCAATGGCTGTAAACATGCCAAAGTCAACCTCTCCTCAAGAAGCCCTCCGCAGACCCTACAAACTCAAGAACTACAGGCCCATCTCTCTCTCCCCCCATTTGCCGCCAAAGTCAGCAAAGAAAATCGTCAACTCCCAGCATAGGCCCTTCATAGAATCCTACAACATCCTTGACACATCTCAATCTGGATTCTATGTCAGGACCGGAGGCTTCTGATTATGCTTCTCAATCTTTACTAGAAGCTCACAGCAGCCAATGAAAATGCTTGCTTTTCATTCAAAATATAACAATAAACTACATTTCCCATCATGTCTCACACATAGACACGCCCCCTTAGTCCATAAGAGGCCTCAGCCTGCCGCCATCTTCCTCTTTCTTTGCTGCTCACAGAGCTAAGTGCACCTTCGTTTACTCCCTCTGATGTTCTATTCAGGTTATGATTATTGTTTGCGGTAATCCTCGCCTCCGTGTCCTTAATAGAATTGCAAATTCTTGTCGCGAATGCTAGCAAATTTGTGATTCTGCAGCAACCACAACACTGAGACCGCCCTCCTAGCTGCCACAGATGACATCCGCACCCTCCTTAATCAAGGCCACACTGCAGCCCTCATTCTACTAGCCCTCTCAGCAGCCTTCAACACCGTCTCCCACCGCACACTAGGCGCCAGGCTCCACGACGTTGGCATACAGGGAACTGCTTAGACTGGATCAACTCTTTCCTCTCAAGCAGAACACAAATAATAAGACTCCCACCCTTCCTCTACAAACCCACAGCGATGCGGAGTACCCCATGGATCCTCCTTTAGTTAGCCCATGCTCTTCAATATCTACATGGCCCAGCTTGCAACCATCATCAGAAAATATGGACTCAATATAGTATCCTACACCGAACACACCCAGCTCATCCTCTCCCTCACCAAGGAACCCAACATCACTAGGCACAGTTTCCATGAAGGAATAAAGGACGTTGCATCCTGGATGAGCAGCAGCTGCCTAAAGCTCAACTCAGAGAAAACAGAAGTCCTCATCCTTAGATCCACCCCACCACGTGGGGCGACATCTGGTGGCCTTGCCCTCAGAAACCCTCCCACACCCACAGACCACGGCCACAACCTCAGCATCATACTCGACTCCTCTCTCACCATGAACTGACAGATCAACGCTGAATCCTCCACATGCTTCAACACCCTCCACATACTCGCAAGACCTACAAATGGATCCCCCCTGAATCCAGGAAGACTGTCACCCAAGCTCTCATCATCAGCAGGCTTGACTATGAAAACGCTCTCTACGCCGGAATCAACAAATCTCTTCTTCACAAACTCCAGACCGTCCAGAACGCCGCAGCCAGACTCGTCCTCAGCATCCCATGACACAACCACATCACCCAGGACCTGCAAGAACTCCACTGGCTCTCCGCCGAAATGAGAGTGACCTTTAAGCTGCTCATGCACGCCTACAAAGCTATCTGTTTGTAGAGGCCCCCAAATACCTCAACAAAAGAATCTGCTTCCACGCTCCCAGGAGAAACCTTCGCTCCTCCGACCTAGCCTTGGCCGAAATTCCCCGCATCTACAGATCCAGAAAGGGGGGAAAGAACCTTCTCCTACATCACAGCCAAAACCTGGAACAAACTACCTCTCAGCATCAGACTAAGCCATACACTGCAAGCTTTCAGAAAAGACCTCAAGACCTGGCTCTTCGGATGACCTCGGAGCTGCCCGAACACCCTCCCCTCAGCGCCTTAAGACCCTTACGGGTGAGTAGTGCTCTCTAAAAAATCCCTGATTGATGGATTTTTTTATACTATATACGATTGCACTTTAGTTTGTTTGTTTTTAACTGTGTTTTTGCACATTGATAGATTCTTTAGACTTTTTAAATATAGAAGATCTGGTCCGGTCTATCTCCGTCTCAACAGCTGCAGTCATGGCTTACCATGGGCAAGGTCCGATGGTGCAGAAGGTGATGGTACAGCCAATTAATCTCATCTTCGGGGGGTCGGAGCTTGCCGGCGTCCATGAAAGACGTGTGAGCGTTGAGCTCCTCGCCTGAGCCCCGATAAAATCCGCCAAGCTTATCCTTAAGGCGCCCAACTAGTCCTAAAAGTTGGTGTGAACTTCCAGACTACACTCCGGAGCAGTCGGAGACCTTTTTCCGCTGAAAAACTGTGCTGGTGGAGCGTTGCTGGTGCGAGGAGTTCGCTGAGACGGACCAGGCCGACATCCACGGACTATCCTGCAGTGGCGCCTGGGCTGCGTCACGCTACGTGCGGCGAGGTGCACTGGGGGAAGAGCCGGCGGGGCGGACTTGCCACCGGACACGAATAGCTACGCAACGCTGGTGCGACCCATCCTTCGGAGGAAGTGGAGCAACTTGGCGACCGTGTTGGTGGCGGACAAGGTGACTTGCATGGTATCGCTGACAGCGGCGCTGAACACGCGGAACAGTGATCGGACGCTGGGCTTATTCAGGGGAGACAACCTGTTACCCTGCTGCCTGCAGAATAGCGCCGAGTAGCGCGTGTGGGACGGTACAAGAAGGCGGCAGCCCTCAATACGATCCTTGGACGGTGTGGTGGAGAGAGAGAGTGCCTTTACAGTGAAACTGCTGTGCGGCTTCTGGTCGGGCCCGCATTTGTGCGATTGTCCCGCGCACGGCTGCCATTTTGAGCCCTTTTCTTGCTGCGCAACGAACTGCTACTTGGAACTTGTCGACCGCATAGGTCTGTTCGCCACCACTTGTTTGCCCTCGCTGTACACTGTAGTTGGCAGTGCTGTAGACTTTGATGACTAGCTGGACCAACATGGGGAAAGGCGACAGGACACAAGCCAAACTGTTGTTTGATCAGCGTAAAGCAAAGGGGCCTGAAGTGACGGCCCTGGAGGCATCGCCGCGAAGCGCTGCCCCAGACGGCTCATTGTGCGCGGATATCCGTGAAATGCTGGTTTTGATGGAAAAGGGTCTCCAGGAAAGCATGGCATCGATTGGTACTAAGCTTGATGCCCTGACGTATCGCATGGATTGCATGTCGGAACGTGTCGACAAGCATGCAGAACGACTCGACATGGCGGAGAGACGTCTGACGGAGGCGGAGGAGGCACAATCGGACTGGGATAAAGATCGCAAACAGTTTGGCAGACTCCTGCAGGTCATTCAGGACAAGACTGAGGATTTGGAGGCACGTTCACGGCGCTCCAACGTCCGAATCACCGGGGCGGCGGAGATCACCCAGACTGGCAAAATGGAGCTGTTCGTTGAGAAATTACTGCGAGCACTACTAGGGGATGACGTCTTTTCCCCTATGTTCATAGTGGAAAGAGCCCATCGCACCTCGGGACCGAAGCCACAGCCGGGAGCACCTGCACGGCCAATTATAGCGAAACTGCTGAACTACCGCGACAGGGATCTAGCACTACGTTTGGCCAAAGAAAAAGGGGACCTACAATACGAGGGCATGAACATTTCGCTATACCCGGACTTCACGGCAAAAGTGCAAGAGGAAAAGAAACGTTTTGCTCCGTACAAAAAACAGCTGCGGGATCTCGGGCTAGATTATGCGATGATGTACCCCGCGAAACTCCGAATCAACAGACAGGGGCACTCGCATTTCTTCACTGACCCCAAGGAGCTGCAAAAGTCGCTGAAGGAGTGGGCTAAAGAGCGACGGAATAGTCCGAGAAGTCAACGGGAGGACGCTGCTCCCTCATCACACATGGAGGATCAGGAGTAAGTGTAAAGGCCATGCTGGATCGCGCCAGTTGGTTCACACTGGAGAGATGTCCCTCTCCGGGGGAATTGGACTCTAGGTAGGGTTCCCTCGCTGAAACAGTGCTGTACAACGGATATTGGAGCGCGAAGGGTGCAAGCGAGCCCACTGAGAAACAATTGCTGGGTGAGGCCTTTCTGGTTTATACATGAACTGCTCTGAATATATGACTCTGTGACTCTTCCTATGCAGTTGGTGCCGGGTTATTAGGTGGAGGGCACAAACTCCTGGTATTTATCTCTCTCGCCTACATGGGCGAGCTGAGGGCCAAGTTGTCGCTGAAGTTGCGGAGCAGCCCCCCTCCCTCTTTGGGTCTGCTAGCTCTCCCCCGTTGCATCTTCCATTTATCCGCTTGTGGTTGTCTGGTGCAGCGTATCTCTCAGCGCATCGTGGAGAAGTGGACCCCCTACGGCGGGGGATTGAATAGCGTTGGGACTACTACTCACTTGAATATGCTGGTTATAGCCTGCACGTGAGGGAGTTAACCTATCTGACAGTATATCAAGGTCTAAAATGGGTGCCGATTGCTAGTAGGGGGCAGGGTGGAGGAGTTCCTCAGCATTGCAGTAACGGACTTGTGTTTAACTGTTGTTTGGCTGGGAACCTCTGCCCCAGCGCTTTCGGTCTCAGGCTCTGGTTAGAGTCACTTAAGGGATTGTTAGGTCGTTTTGTTGTGAGGGGGGATGAGGGGTGGTAGTGGAGACTGTCTGACCTGGTTGGGGGTGGTCAGCTGTGGGTGGGGGGGATGGGTGTTACTATCTGATCAGGTTGGAAATGATCATCTGGGGCAGTTGGGATGTTTTGTTGCCTCCTACAAGTATGTGTCTGAGATCCAATGTGCACGAGATTACCAAACAGATTGTGATGGGATGGCAGATACTGAGGTCTTAGGGTTGGATGGTAGCCCCAACCTTCTGAGGGTGTTGACTTGGAATGTAAGGGGGTTGAACGACTATCGCAAACTTCGGAAGGTGCTGAGCTATTTACACAGACACCGAATTGATCTTGCTCTCCTGCAAGAAACGCACCTTCCCCTCACTAGTAAAATGTTGACCTCTAGAGGCCTGGGGGGTAATTTTGCTGCAGCTGGCTTTACTGCTCATTCCAGGGGGGTGGTTACGTGGGTTAATCCCAAATCACAGCTGGTGTTGTCACAGTTGGTCGCTGACCCGGAGGGTCGTTATCTCCTTGCACGCTGTATGGGGAAGGGACACGATTTAGTGGTTGTGAATGTTTATGGTCCCAACTATGACACCCCTGAATTTTACTCCTCTCTAGCGGACATGTGCAGACAGTATGTTGGTTCAAGATTGTTATGGGGGGGTGATTTCAATTTTGTGTGAAGTCCGGAACTGGATAGGTCGGCTGGCATGGCCCGCTGCCCGGCGGCATCTGCTGTGCTTGTGCAGGATGAATTGATAAAGCTAGACATGGTAGATATATGGCGTTATAGACACCCAGGGCGGGGAGGGTACACACATTACTCGGCCTACTATGATATACACACGAGGATTGATTACTGGTTCGCATCTCACTCCCTTCTCAACTCGGTGAAGGGATGTGTGATACTGCCCCGCACTTTGTCGGACCACTCGCCATAACTGCTGCTTCTGGACGCCCCAGCTAGGAGAATTCCCCCATTCACCTGGAGGTTTCCCCCATACTCACTGTTGGACGAGGTCTTCAGAGGGGAGTTAGCAGAGGACATAGACACATTTTTTGAGACCAATGTGGGGTCGGTGGATAGTTTTCAAACGGTGTGGGACACATTTAAAGTGTACATTCGGGGCATGACGACGGCTAAACATTCTGGGGTGCTTAGAGCTATTCGGCAACGGCTGAAACACCTCGAGATGCAATTATCTGAGCTGGAACGACAATCCGGACACGCATCGAATACTGACACTGAAGAACAGATCAAAAAACTGATTATAGAATTTAACGAGGAAGCTGATAGAGAGGTTCAGCATATGGGGAAATATGCCACGGCACGCACCTACGGGGAGAGGGATCGACCTGGTTCACTGCTGGCTAGACTAATGCGCAACAGCAGGCGGTCGCTAATAGTTGAGGAGTTGGTTACATCCAAGGGGGAGGTGGTCACGAAGGAGGGCGACATTCTTGCAGAATTCCAGGATTACTACACTAGGCTCTATCAGTCAAGGTCTGGACAGCTCGAGGAATGACGACTATCTTAGTTATATTAATATGCCCTTTCTGGCTAATTTCCAGAGGGAATTTTTAATGATGCCCATACAGAAAGAAGAGATCCTAGAGGCGCTGGAGGGGATGAGATCAGGCAGTGCTCCAGGTGCTGACGGGCTTACGGTGGCCTTTTACAAGGCTTTCCAAGATAAGCTTATTCCGCACTTGATGTCTCTCTTAGATGATATTTGCCAACAGGGTAGTATGCCGAAGTCTATGAGGGAGGCTCTCCTTATCACAATACCGAAACTGGGGAAACCCCCCAATGAATGTGGTTCATACAGACCGCTCTCCCTGATAAATGTCGATGCCAAATTGTATGCGAAGGTCTTGGCCGCCCGACTCGCCATACTGGTCCCGGAGCTAGTTGCCCCGGAACAGGCCGGGTTTGTCCCTGAGAGGAACTTGACATATAATATCCGCACGGTGCTAGGCACCATACAACACGTGAAGCAGGAAAATAAGGCGGTCGCTATATTCTTAGACATGGAAAAAGCCTTTGATTCTGTTGAATGGCCATTCATGCTAAGAGTCCTGAGGAAATACGGATTGGGTGAACCTTTTTTACAGATGCTGGGGGCCTTATACTATAAACCGTCGGCTAGGCTGAAACTAGGGAACACGGTCACTGCCCCGATAGCGATAAGCAGAGGTACCAGACAGGGTTGCCCCCTTTCCCCTCTCTTGTATGCACTCGTGGCAGAACCACTGGCATGCGCGATCAGAGAATACCATGGGTTCGAAGGGATCAATTTCCCCACCTACAAGATTGGCATATCTACGTATGAGGATGATACCCTACTGTATGTTAGGGAGCCGGAGGCGAACCTGGCATCTGTGTTGAGGGAGGTGGTGAGATTCGGTGCACTGTCTGGCCTACGAGTCAATTGGGACAAATCAGTAGCACTTTCCCCGACGCCGGTGACTCACCCGTTTGACTCGGAGTACCCACTACAGTGGACCACGGACTCCATAAGATATCTGGGCATTCGTTTGCACACTGACCCCAAGATACTGGCGCGTGAGAACTACGGGTTGGCGTATGCTAAACTTGTGGACGACGTGGAGGTGTGGTGCAAGCTACCGTTGTCCCTGATGGGAAGGATAGCGATAATGAAGATGGTGGTACTCCCCAGGTTCCTCTTCCTCTTTACTAACATCCCTGTGGTGCTGTCCAGAGCCTTCTTCCGGCAACTCACGCAGACACTTATCAGACTCGCGTGGGGAGGTAAACAACCCAGGGTGCAATGGCAGACATTAATGCTCCCCTATGAACTGGGTGGTCTGGGGGCTCTGGACTTGGAGCGGTATTACAGAATAGCGCAGGCGGAACACCTTCACACCTGGATCCATGGGAATCCCGATATTCCACATATGAAGTTGGAGCGTCTGTTTGCAGACCCTATCCCTCTACCAGCCGCGATATGTTACCCAGTGGATCGCAGAACTGGGATCTTGGACTCTATAGCGTCTACGAATCACGCATGGCATGAACTGATCCGTGCGCGGGACAGTGAAATACTGTACTCGCCCCTCATGCACGTGGAATGGGCGATATGGCTTACCCCGCTGACTGAGAAAGGGGTACTTAAGGCACTACATGAACTAGGCATAGACAAGATGGGGGATCTATTCCTGAATGGGACAGTGAAGACTCTCCAACAAGTACTGCAATCTCAGACGGGGAAGACGTTGCTGCACAGCTTTCAATACCACAGGGTCCGTAGTGCACTGCAAGAGCTGCTTGGTCCGGACCTGGCTGAACCCCCAGAGGTGCTGGAACTCACTTATGTGATTAAAAACCCATCGTCCAGCAAACTGGTCACGAATCTTAAGAAGCTGGGGGACCAACCCAAGAAACATCTGATCTCCAGAGCCAGACTGGCTTGGCAGAGTGACTTACAGTTGACGACTACTGATGAGATGTGGCATTATTGCTGCACCAACACCAGGAAGGTGTCGCTCAATAGCCGACACAGACTGATACATTTCAAATATTTACAGCGTGTCTATTACACGCCGGAGAGGTTGCACAGGTACGGACTGAGGAGTTCAGCGGAATGCGAGCGCTGCCACCTCCCGTCGGCGGACTTCCTCCACATGGCTTGGTCTTGCCCTGGAATCCATAAATTTTGGCAGGGGGTTTTCTCTGAACTGGGACTGATATTGGGCGTAGACATCCCACCATGTCCGGCCCTGGCTCTGCTGGGTTATTCCAAGACGCTGCCAGGCGCCTGGCGGATATAGCCTTGCTGACCGCTAAACGCCTAGTCGCTATATTTTGGATGAGGGGGCGATACCGACCAAGAAAAGGTGGGCGGCGGACTTGCTCTACTGCTGCACGCAGTCGGAGACGTACAGCGAACTGCTACCTCCGAATAAATCGCCCCTAGAATTTCTGGAGGCTATACAGGGCCTATCTAAGCGCCACCGACAGTGGGGATGCCGAACCTGACCCAGAGAGGGAGGAGATGGGTGAGGTACAGGAGGAGGATGCCGAGACTCTAGGGAGAGATGAATTGCACACTTAGCCGCAACGTGAGAAGGGAGTAGTGATCTGGTCACCCGGGACTACCTCATGCACTGGGCGGGTTAACTGTAGTAAGGGTATGAGGCACACACAGCGGGTAGATAGTGAGCTTGTAATCTGGGGGCACTTTTCCACACATTGGTATATATTATCTGTAGAATGGAGGACACAGTATCAGTCACATGACAATCATAGGTAGCACGATTGGGAAGGTGGGCACACGTTTGGGCAGGTTGGTTACTGTTGGGGTGGGAGGGGCAGGTTTGGGGGAAGGAGTTAAAGTACAGTTACATGGAGAACGCTGATATTGGCGTATGACCTGTGGGGTTCGGACGCAGTATGCTATCTAATGCAGTGCAGTGACATGCAGTTCTGTGTTGTACCGAGCGGCACAGTGTCTACGTATTTGCTTGCTGGCTGTACTATGCATGCATGATAAAGTTTCTTTCCTGCCGCCAGGCCCCTGGGATGCTGGCATTAAGGCTGTGTACAACATTTTAGGAACTTGAGTAGATGCTACTTTGCGATGCTGCCGGCCCCCGGGTTGTAGGCAATATGTGCTGTGTGAAAACTGAATCTGCAATAAAGTACAAATTTAATTAAAAAAAAAAAAATTAATCTCATCTTCAGATACCTACAAATTGGGTCCAAAATCCAAGTATGGCTGTATGAACAGGTGAACATGCAGATAGAGGGCGGCATCAATGGATTTGACAAATACATGAACTTGGTGCTTGATGATGCACAAGAAGTTCACTTGAAGACCAAGTGCAGGAAACAGTTGGCTCGTATCATGTTGAAAGGGGACAACATCACTTTACTTCAAAGCGTCACTGTCTAAGCAGCTCCATCCATGAACTGTAGTTTTTCTATTTGCGACCTTGCAGTATCACATAAACATTTGAAGAAATGGTGCATCCAAGAAAGCATTTGTTTGGTTGGTGGAAGTTGCAGGAGGAAACCGCTTCTTGTTTTGGAGTATCCCGGGCTTATCAATGTTACTGTGTCTTTGATAACTTTGTGTGTTTCTTTTGAAATTATTTTGATAAATAAACCAGACTGTTCGTGAAGTGTAAAAAAAATAATAATAATAAAATAGAAGAACTGAATTGTAGCATGGTATGCACATATTTGATTGTATAAGACTGTTTTACTCTTGGAAATCAAATTGCAGGAGTATGTCTGTGCTTAGTCATATTGTTTTTGTGTCCGGGTGTATTTGCAATACTTTTTGCTGTTTTGTATAATATTATTGGGCGAGCATGAGCAATTAGCGTCCTTGGCCATGTCTTTCTTTATCTATGTAATGTTAATTAGTGGTATATAGATATGTGTATTGTTCGTTTGTGATCTATTATAAAGAAGTGAATGTCTGATGATTGTATCACTCAAATAAAAGATATTTTTTAAAAATCTGTTAAAGATGATAAAGTGGTTGTGCTCCTTACAACCATAGTTGTAAGAGGCACAACCACTTTACACTTTTACTACAATGAGTCAAATGCTATTCACAACAACGCCAAAAACATTTAAAACGTGTTTTGCACAATGGCTTAAAACATGTCTACATCCCCAAGAATACATATTTCTATTTAAACAAAAAACAGAGGAAAAGCAAGGTTAACATTTTTGCGAACAGTATGAAATATGCAACTCTTTTAATGCAGGACTTTAAAAACCTAGGCGATACTGAAATGATTTGCCTGCAATGTTCATAAATACCTTTAACCCTGCATTGAAAGAAGGTGGGACATTATCCTTTTCTCTCCCTGATGAGCATTGACAATCTTCTCCTTATTTGCTCCTCATTTGTGTTGAGCATTTGTATATTTTTCCATCGGATCTAATGAGATCCTCCACACCCACAGAGCTTTGCAGTTGTAAATAATTAGCTTGAAAGGAGGCTTGCATTGGACACCCAAGAAAACTGGAAGAAGAACTTTCATATTTATGAATAACTTTCATTGTTCCAGATCCTGGATTCCCCAGTCTTTGCTGAGGCCAAATATGAAGAACATTCTTTAGCAATGTTGCCGAGTGAATGATGAATTTTTCTTGATTTGCTAAATTTCTGCATTGTCATGAAGCATGGGACTTTTATATGATAGGGTGTCACGTAGGTTTTCTGCAGGCAGGGTGAAGATCTTTTACAAAGCAACAAATGTGGATTTCATTTTATTTGTAGCACTAGCATTACTTAATTTTGGACATTCTATGTTTTTATTGATCTCAGGAACCCCAAGGATGATAAATCCTCCAATCAGAGTTTTTGAAGTTCTATGCTCATCAGAGTGTATCTCTGTATTTTACACAAGCACACTGGCTACAGTCATTAAACAGCACTACAAGCAAGCTCTATGGTCAGGCTTGCTGGCCCTTCAAATGAAACATTAGCTGAAACTATCAAGCTGTTCAGAAAAATCTTCTGTACAAACACTGTAAATATGTTTTAAACCATGTCTCCTTGATCAAGTTTACATTGTTAGGATAGCATGTGCCAGAAGACATGCTTTGGAATTGTGGGCATTTTATTTCTCACTGAAAGAACCTAGCTTACTTATAGCATTAGTTTGCTCTGTGAAAAATGTAGACAAATTGTTATTCTACTAGAACTACAAATGTATTATAGTTAGTTCAACCACTCTTGAAGAATTTCTTCGACTGACAATTGTTTTTTACTTATGTTCAATTACAGTAAAAAGACTACTAAATAGTTTCACTATTTAAGTTTTCTGTTATTTACTAGCTAAAATTTATAATAAACCAGATACAGGCACCATTCACGGAAACAATTGTAACAAACCAAATATTATGAGAATATGGGCTAATAAAGAGAAGTGTGGCTCAATTATTAGAGCGGCAGACCCTGATGCAGAGATCTAGCCCGGGACCAGGGTTCAATTCCCCGCCTCGGCGGGTCTTGGGCTAAAAAAATTCCACGGACCTGATAATTCTCGCCTCGGTGCCTATTCTAATCATTGAGTCCCACTCTGCAACTCTGGGCAACAGCTTGCTTAATCTCCACAACGGCCCCCACAACGCTAAGGATGCCTGGCCTCCACCTTGGGGGTGCCCAGGAGTGGACGCCTCACAGGGAAAGCCAGGATGGGTTCCACAGCGGTATTCGTATAAGCGCCTTGAGACCCTTGCGGGTGAGTAGTGCGCTATACAAGTATCAATTTACAATTTTATAAAGGATCAAAAATAGTCACAAGGCTCTACTTTAGTGAACGTTGTACAAAGCCAGGTTTAAGGGAACTTTTAACTACCAGGGCCACAAACTATTTCTGGTGGACAATGCCTTTCCTGGAGTATGGGCAACCTGATGCTTGAAACACCAGGATTTCAGACGTCAAAACTCTCACACGGTCATTATTGTAAAGCGCATGATGTAGCAGGGTTTTCACAAAAAGAAACCTGCTCGGATTGACACCCCCATAATACATACTAACAGTGTGCAGTGGAAACTAACATTCAAATCACCTGAAACACACGGGAGAACCGCTTTGCACATATGTGCAC
The DNA here is from genome assembly GCF_964263255.1 of Lissotriton vulgaris. Taxonomy (NCBI): domain Eukaryota; kingdom Metazoa; phylum Chordata; class Amphibia; order Caudata; family Salamandridae; genus Lissotriton; species Lissotriton vulgaris. Next base: position 780,638,748 of record NC_141687.1, on the reverse strand, counting down.
TAATGTGAAATAATGCATGAAAGAACTAAGCCGCATTTTACATTGCGCTTTGGAAGAAACAAGAAATAATGCATGACTAGGCCGCATTTTGCATCTAGCTTTAAAAATAATTAAAAAAAATAATGCAGCTTTTACCTAAAGCTTTGCTAAAAGAAAATACTAATAGGGTACAGTGCAAAGTGGAAGAGGTGTGGCGCAGCGGCCAGGGTGACCGACGCTGGAATCTGGGGCTCATGGTTCGATCCCCTGCGCCGGAGGCAGGTCAGCCCAGCAGCATGTGACTCTGGATAATAGCTTGCTTAATCTTCCTGAGGGCCCCCAGCGCCAGGAAACCACTTCGTAGGTAGCTGTGCGCTTTAGAAATACTGGTATTTCATTTAATTTCATCTCAGAGGTGGGTGGTAAACAGTGAAAAGTGCATTCATGTCATTATTAAATGCCTGTGTTTTGCTCGTCATAGTGAGATGAACGGGCCTGAGATGCCTAAAGTTGACAAGATAGTTGAGCTGGAGAGAAAAACATGAAATAATAAAGAAAATATACAGAAAAGGTTGAGCACGGCAGAAGAGGTGCAAAGGTCCAAGGTCGATCAGCTGAGAAAGACATTATTTGCCTGCCAAGAAACGAGACTGGCCGTGGGACCCAAAGTCAGCGTATATACTTCTTCCATGGACACAGCGGAAAGGGGACTCATAAGAACTATGAAAATGTTACATATAATATGAACAAATGTATTTGCATTCACTAGTTGTAAATTACGTGATGAGAACGTTGGAATGAATAAGAGGCTATAGATTCATGAATGTGGTCATGGTGGTATGATGAGCTACCCCTCAGACCATCCATTGAAAATAGAGTTCTATGAATTGTTTCAACTAATGTGGGTTGGACATGTAGGTTTTAGGGTATAACTGGGGTGCCTTTGAGGATGTGGTTTAGCGTGAGGAGGCAGCAGGAGAGAAGGGATGGTGCATCGCTGTCCGTCGGTTTGGAGAGAGGCCTAGCTGTTCCTGTCCGGTTTCTGAGTTCTGAAGTCTTTGTTCCCTGTCTCTATTTCATGGGACCCCCACTACCTCCTTGGTCAGGGGGTGGTATTTCACTGATCCTTGGATTAGTATTATCCTTTTGACTCATACTTTGCATAATCATTTGGAAATGTATTTTTGTCTTTGAAACGTATGTCTCTTCATCTATCCACTCCTTCATGTGCATATCATTCATTTGATGATGGGTATGACACTATTTGCTGATGTTTTTCTCTTCCTGTTGTGAATTTCATTGTTTGCATTTGCAACCTGTATGCGATGAGCATTAATTATAGACATTTATGTGAGATCATCTTACGAAGAGTCTGTGAATATTTAGCTAACTAGATAGTTAGATAGATAGTACTATAATTAACATCAACTACGCAACCAATTGGTCCATCTACCAGAGGTAATAGAGATGATATACAGGTTTAGTTATGTATTTAGAAATGGTAGGCACGAACCTGTGAAGGAAACAAATTTTGATGTCATTAAAACTTGACCCCCAGGTCATCAGAGATTTGGGCGAATGCGTATGGGCCATTTGTATGTCATGTTTTCGAGTATTGATCCCTGATTAGGTGTCACGCTGCATCAGTTTTCTGGTAGCAGAGGATGGTTTAATTATTGATTAGTTTGGTAATAACAATTGATTATATGTTCCTAACATGAAAAGTGAATGTCCTGTTCTATGTTGTCTAGAAGTACAGGTACGGAGTTCCCGGAAGAATCCCAAGAATGGAAATTAACCTGAAGAAGGCAGAACAAGAGTGTGGATAAAGTTGTCTGTTGTTATAATACTGTGCAGCGGAAGGCTGTAGGTGTTGTATTTAGGGACAATTTTGTATATAAGTAGAGTGTCTGAAATAGCGAAGGGTCCACTTCCGAAACTCTGGCCATATCCCCAAGGGAGTAACAAGACCTCTTTAAATAAAGTCCTCTTGTCAAACTTTGGCCTTACTTATCCCTAGAGGAGTACCAAGTCCACCTTTAGCTTTTTTGGGTGTAAGAATAGTGCTGGTCGTTGTTTTACTTGAAGTGAAGTATTTAGTGGAGCAGACAAAGTAGCATTGTTTTGTGTTGTTACTAACAAGAAATGTGATTACGAAAACGTAGAAAATATTGCCGTATTATTTTGTAAAGGGAGGGTCAGTACTAGAAGGAGTAATACTGACGTCAGAAAAAGCCGCGATGGCATAGGTCAGACAGAGGGCGTTTTGGGAGCTGTGATTGGTTGACTTACGTGAACTGCATTTGTATTGGTTGAGACCTTGCTTACATAGTGGAGCTCTGATTGGACGGTTGGTGTGAGTCGCGCTGGTATAGGACGAGAACTGACAAATAGAATAAGAAGAATTACGGAAAGGTTTCCTTGTTTGTCTTGCTGAGATATATTAGCGTAAAAAGTCAGAAAATTAAGTTGCTTAAGAAAATAAAGAATTTCTTTTAAAAAGATGAATCAATAGTGACTAGAGGGATAATTCCTATTCCACCTCCAAGAACGCCTGCTTCTTTTATGATGTTCGACCGAGGATACCATACGTGTACTTGGTTAGAGATTTGGGCAGAATATACAAAGGATGATGGTGTTATAGCTTACCCACAGCACAGTTTGTTTAATGCAAGGATATTGTAGAATTTGGGAGATCGAATGAATTCACTAGAGCCGAATCCCAGACCTACACAGTATGAAGCATTAGAGAAAGGGGAAGTTGAGGCCTTCGAAAGAGAGAAATTTAGAGGTAACAGAAGATACAGAAATATGATGTTAGGATATCCTTTTGAGAGGAGGAAAGATAAGATGAAGGAGAGCTGTGATAACAGAAGGTTTTTACCCAGTCTTAGTTGCAGAAGACCAGACAGGATGTTGAAATGTAAAATCCGAATTCTCTTGTTTTTTAATTAAGCTCTGCGTCATCCAATTTTTACCTCTGCCCTGCTTTCAGCCGGTCTCTCTCTCTCTCTCTTCTTGACACCACGCCTGCGTAAACATGCAAAGTCAGCACAAAAGAACAGCTGGCAATCTGCTTGAGGGTTTTCAGACAATGGTTAATCCTCAAGTAAAGTCTACTCAGATAGCATATCGTGTTATTGAGTCTTAGGACGTAGCAATTGCACAAGACACAGAGGCTGTTGATTCTTGCCTTACCTCATTTGTGTGTTTTTCCCAAAAGCTCTATTTACCTCTGGGCAACCCTTGTTTGCGATCTCTTGCTATAAAAACCCATGTAAACCCATCGTTCAGTGTGCTCTCTCCTTGAGTATCTCTATGGTACTTTTCAGACGGAGCCCCATTCATGAATGATAAATAAATCACCTATGGTTTCTACTTCGCTCCACTGTTTATTCCTCCTTACTTGTTAAGAACCTGTGGACAAAGTGGTGACCCTGCACCAGTGGATTATTAATAATTCACTTCCACAAGGAGGCAAATGTAAAGAGAAAAGGACAAATATAGAAACTTCTAGTTTAGGATATAATCCAAACGATTCTGATGATGAGTTGTTAGAGGACATAAGGACCAAAAGACTTCCACCATATGAAGAAAATTCAGGGGAGGTAACTACAAGTGCACCACAAATGGTAACCCCATTAACTCCACAAGGCACAGAAATAGCTAGAATAGTACGAGAAAATGAAATTAACTTGTTGAATAAGGCAAGAATAGAGCAGGTGCAGAAAATAAATCAGTTAAGTCTGAATGTGGACGCATTGACTGTATCAGTAACAATTGGTCCCGTAGTTCCATTTTATGGAGAAAACAGAATCTATCAAAAGTACATATGTTGGCAGTTCCGAGAAGTAGAGTCAGTAGTAGAACAGTGACGGTAGTGAATGAGGATGGACAAGCAGACAAGAATACTACATTTTTTGATCAACTGGTTTGTGAAATGATAACAGAAACCCCTAAAAAAAACAGACCCAAGGAGAATAGGGCCGAGCATCACTCTTATGACAGGGAGTTCAGCAGGTCCTTCCCCAGAGGAATTAAAGGATTAGATAAAGGAAATGGTAAAGCAGAAACATCAAACATCACAGAGTATACTTGTGAGCCAATTGAAAGTAGATTTGGAAGAGATGATTATTGGTACAATAAGTCGAGACAGATTAGGGGCTTACCGAGATAAAGAGCTGTTGTTTTTGTGTAAAAATATTACTTGGAGAGCGAGAAATCTTCATGAGAAAATAGCAGAGGCTGCTAGTGAGTATGGAATAGACATAGAGAAGTCAAAGGTGTAGTAGAAATCATACAGATTGGCCTTTACGGAAAAGAATTTAGAGAGTTTGAATTGAAAAAGGTTGCAGATAAAGGAGTTGATTAATATTTTGAAGAAATGGGGAGATGTAGAACAGTGGAAAGGTAGATGGATGAAAAAGAAAGAAGAGGCAGCTGGTAAAGGAGCGTCTTTGTTGCCGTTGAGAGAGACAGAACAAGTTGAAAGAGCGTGTCCGATGAGAGAAGTTCCAGGTGGTGGATATGTTCACGTTCCTTGGACGAGACAGGATATATTAGCCTTCACAAATTATTTTACCAGGCTAAGGGAGAAACCAGTTAAGTGGTACAAACAGGTAGAGAGGTATGTGAACGTTTCAAAGGTTTTGTTAAAGGATCTAGATGGTTTGTTTGAGATTGTCGTTCCAGCAGATTTGTGGACAGAGTGTAAGATCACTGTTGATTGGTCAAAAAAAGAATGTCCTAGGGATCCTAAAACAGGTGCACCATCTGATGAGGTGATAAAAAAATATAATCAGGTAATCACCTTTTTGAAAGGGAAAATATCCCCAAAAGAAACAGATTGAGTTAAGATTGACAGGACAAACCAAGAACCAAAAGGAGTCAGTACACGCCTACTATGAAAGGTTGTTGCGGGTATTCAAACAGTACAGTGGATTTGAGAATATTGGAGACAAAGATATGGGACATTTTGTGTTTTGTTTTGTGTTTGGATTGAAACCAGAAATTAGTAACATGATTCAGCAACATTTGATCTGCTGGCAGAGCACACCAATTGACGAAATGTTAAGGTATGCAAAATATTGTAGGGATGATATTGAATCGAGACATAAAAAGTTAAAAGAGAAAATTATGTGGGCACAAGTGAAGGTAGCAGAGCAGCAAGAAGTAAACAATGGTTCTCAAACAGGTTACCAGATAATTGGTCAGAATCAAATTGGACAAGTACCCAGTGGAGGTAGAGGTAAAATGAGTAAAGAAGAGGCGAAGAAGAAATTTCCTTGTCATGCGTGCAGAAAATATGGACATTGGAAGAACGAGTGTAGATCTGCTCAAAAGAATAATGGGGTAAATCAAAATTTAAATCCACAGATGCAGAATGAGGTGGTTGTGAATCAACAGCAGCAGCAGCAGGTAGTTGCTCCACAGTTACAGGTGCCACAAGCTCCTATGCCAAATAATGTGAATGCTCAAGTGCAGAGGTGCAGTGCGAACACTGGATTTCACGGAGGTGATCAAGTTGGTAAGAATCAAAATGTGCAAATGGTTCTGCAATACTGGTTGCAGTGCAATGAGAATGATTCAGGTTCATCTCAATGACGGTGCCTGAGGGGGGAGGAAAAGTGCACACTTGGCACATCTTTGGTGGTGGATCAGTCAGGTCCATTTGTTGATGGAAAGGTGGAAGGTAATGATATTACATTCTTAGTGGACACTGGTGCTACCCTTTCTACTGTGAGAGCAGCAGAAATTCCGAACCTACCCCTCTCTGGATAAACTATCCAAGTTGTAGGAGTCTCGAATAAGCATATTACAACACCAGTCACAAATCCAATAGAAGTTCATATTGGGAGTTTCAGAGACATGCATCGTTTCGTGGTATGTGACTCGAGTCCAGTAAATCTCTTGGGAAGAGATTTATTGTGTAAAATGAATTGTAGTATCTATTGTACACCAGATGGTATTGCGTTTCAGACACCTGAGGAGGATGTTGCATTTAAGATGATGCTATTAAAGCAAGGGACAGAAGTGGATGAGTTCTTTTCACTTCTCACAGAAGAGAATTTGCCCAAAGAATTAAAAAGGGCAGTAAGGTCGGATGCATGAGATTTTACAGGAAAAGAAATTGGCCTAATGACAAATGTAGATCCGATTCAGATTACGGTCAAAGAGGGTGCCATATATCCAAACACATGAGTCTGGAAGTAATTGCAGGAGTCACGCCTGTGATTGACCAAATGATCAAACAGGGAATTCTGAAAGAAATATTGAGTACTCCTTGTAATTCGCGTATTATAGGAATTAAGAAGCCCAGTGGAAAATACAGAATAGTGCAGGATTTAAGAAACATAAATAACATCATAGTAACCTGTTGTCCAGTAGTGCCAAGTCCAGCAGTAATCCTTTACCAAGTTCCCTGCGATGCTAAATGGTACACAGTGATTGATTTGTGCCAAGCATTTTTCTCGATTCTTTTACATCCGGAAAGCCAGTTTTTGTTTGAATTCCGGTTTGGAGACAGTGTTTTGGCATGGTGGCGAGTTCCTCAAGGGTACACAAAGAGTCCTTAAATTTTTAATCAGATTCTGAAAAGATGTTTGGAGACTTTAATCACGCCAGGAAATTCAGGTTTTGCTTCAGTCCATTGATGATCTGTTAGTGGTAAAAAAAAGACACGAGAGGAGTGTGTGACAGATACAATTGCCTTACTGAACAATTTGGCAGAAAGAGGACACAAAGTGTCACCAGCAAAATTGCAATTATGTAAACAGAAAGTCCAGTACCTAGGACACAAAATGGAAAAGGGAGTCAGAAAGGTGACACCAGAAAGAATTAGTGTGATTAAACAAATGAGCCCACCTAAAACTCAGAAGGTTCATATGTTTTTGAGAATGGTTGGATACTATAGACAGTGAATCAGTGGTTTCTCACGGATTGCAAAACCTCTACAGACGTTAACACCAAAAGATGTGAAAGATCCGATTGTTCTGGATGATGAAAGTATGGAAGCCTTTACTAAATTACGAGACATACTTTGTCGAGCACCTGCATTAGGAATGCCAGAGTATGCAAAGGATTTTGCGTGGTACTGCTGTGAAAGAGATGGGTGTGCACTTTCAATCTTAACTCAGAAACATAGAATGGCACGACGTATAGTAGTATATTTTCCTGCTACTTTGGATTCAGTGGCTGCAGCATTGCCAGGCTGTTTGAAAGCAGTAGCTGCTACTTGTGTGAGTCGGGAACAAAGTGAAGCAATTGTGATGGGACATACAGTCAAGGTATATGTGCCATATTCAGTTGAGATCCTTTTGACTTGAACGAGGATGCAGTATATGACAAATAGTCGGCTGACTAGGTATGAAAGAGTGATCTTGGGTGCTGAAAATGTGACTGTGGTGAGGTGTAAAACCGTAAATCCGGCAAACCTGTTGCCGAATTCATGTTGTGAGGAAGTAAGAGAGGAGGCGGATCACGATTGTTTGGAGTGACAGAATTGTGCACAAAACCCAGGCCTGATATTGAGGACGTCCCATTGGAAGAATCAGACTGTGAGATGTTTGTTGATGGATCATGTTTGAGGAATGAGAAGGGTGAATTATACACTGCCTGTGCTGTTTGCACCATAGCGGGAGTTTTAGAAGCATCCTGTCTAAAAGCGGTAAACTATGCCCAAATTGCTGAATTCATCGCGCTGCTTATAGCGTGCAAAATTGTCCAAAAGCTCGAGAGCCACCATATTTACTAATAGTCAATATGGTTTCGGGGTGGTCCACGACTTCAGTCAGCTATGGATGCAAAGGGGATTTCTGACTTCTTCAGGGTCCCCAATAAGAAACAGCAAAATTGTAAAAGATTTATTGGATGCTTTACAATTGCCCAGAAAGATTGAAGAGGTCAAATGTTCCGCACATAAATCAGGAGATGATTATGTGATGAAGGACAACAGATACACAGATCAGGTAGCATGTTTCATCGCACAAAACTTAATAGCCTTAAACAGAGGAATGGAAAAAGAAAATACCAATTGCCATCTTATGTTCTCATCTTCATTTGATACTTGGGATGAGATTAGACAGTTGCAGGAAGAAGCAAGGGATGAGAAAAAGGAAATTTGGAAAACTTCAGGCTGCAGAAAGAGAGCAGAGGACAAAGTATGAGTCTATATAGACGAAAGACCAGTCATGCCAGATATGTTACTGTCCCAAATGGCAAGGGTATACCATGGAATTGCACATGTTGGAAGAGGCGCAATGATAAGGCTCTTCAAGCAGTCATGTTATATCCCGAAATTCAGGGTAATTGCAGAGAGTCTGTGCCAGAGGTGCGTCACTAGTCAGCAGCAAAATTCAAGCAGGAAGACAGTTGTTAGTTGGGGACGAATTGGAAAAGCAGCAGCACCGTTTACCCGTCTCCAACTGGAGTTCATTGAGCTCCCCCCATGCAATGGGCTGAAATATGTGTTGGTTGTCGTTTGCTTGTTCTCTCGATGGGTGGAAGCCAATCCAATAATAAGGAATGATAGTCTCACTGTTGCAAAACTGCTACTAAGAGAGCTGATGCCAAGATTTGGATTCCCAGTCACTTTAGAAACAGACAGAGGAACCCATTATAATAATGAGATAATTCGGATGATTTCTGCAGAATTACAAATTGAGCAGAAGCTGCATTTTGCCTATCGACCCAAAGCATCTGGAGTGGTCGAGCCCATTAATGGCACTATAAAAACAAGGTTAGGAAAAGTGTGTGCATCCACAACACTGAAATGGCCTGACGCTTTACCCCTTGTATTGATGAGTCTTAGAAGCATTCCTGACAAAAAAATGGGATTGAGTCCTCATGAAGACCTAATGGGAAGAGCAATGAGACAAGCATATGTACCAGTGAACAAACTGATGAATATATTTGATGAGCTAGTGCTAAATTATTGCAGAGGACTGGCTGATCTGGTGCGTTCTGTGTCTCACAAGGTTGGAGAGAATGCCAGTACAGCACAGCCGAATCAAGCTCATGATCGGAGTCCAATACAGTGGGTTCTTGTGAAGAAACACGTGAGGAAATTGTGCTTAGAACCCAGATGGAATGGACCCTACTAAGTGATTCTGGTAACGACGACAGCAGTGAAGTGTTTTGGTTTGCCAAATTGGATTCATGCAAGCCATACCAAGTTCCAAGTCCGCTTGAAAGACGAGAAGAGCAGCAACTGGTAAACTAAAGTCAAAGACCAGAGGCTGAAGTGTGTGAAGCTGAAGAATCTAAAGTGACAAATTCTGAAGAACTAACAGATGATGGACAGCCAAGCACAAATCAAATAGAGTGGGCGCCAGCTAGTGGGTCTCAAGAGACGGCTTTTGAACCAGAAGAAATTGAAGATACTGAATGTCAGGAAGAAGAACCAATAAGAGAAGGGCCAAGTAAAAGAACCTGTGAATCAAAAGAAGAAGGTGGAGAAGTTGTTCAATCTACGAGAGCAAGAAAGGGTGCCAACTGGTCAAGTGAAGTGAAAAGACTGAAGTACACTCCTATGAGGAGAAAGTCAAAGAGAAGACCAGAGCAAATTAATGTGTCCCAATGAATGAAAGGGGTTTTGTATAGCACAACGATCACTCCAGGGAGCATCTTGGCGCTTTTAGGACATCAGCAGAAGGATTGACGGGGGCAGGGGGAGAGAGAGGGAGAGCAGCAAGAGGTTGGTGGAAAGGATCATATTGGCGACAGTATTTGATGATCTGGAGTACCAAAGGTCCAAGTTTTTAGAAGCTTCCTGAAAGTGGGTTCGTTGCAGGTGTGCCTTAGTTGAGTAGGCAGGGTGTTCCAGGCCTTTGTACCAAGTGCTTCCAAGGTTTTGCCTCCCCGGGTTTTCATTTTAAAGTTGGGGATGCTGAGTATATTTTCTGATGTAGACCGCAAGGTTCGTTTGGTTTTGTAGGGCCTAATTTTGCCTCTCAGGTATTGTGGGCCGGTTTTGTTTATGGCTTTATAAGTAATGGTTAGGACCTTGAACAGGATCCTTTTATGCATAGGCAGCCAGTGGAGAATCTTTAGTGCTTCGGCTGAGGGAGAGCGCTTTGGGAGCCCAAGTACCAGCCTTGCGGCAGAGTTCTGGACTACTTGCAGTCTTTTTACCATTGTATTTTTTGTTCCTGCATACAAGCTGTTGCAGTAGTCCAAGCGTGACAGGACCAAGGCCACTGCCACGGTCTTCCTAGCATGCAGAGGAAGTAGGTCAAAGAATTTTCTTAGGGTTTTTATAGTTTGAAAGCACATGCCTGCAATAATAAGTGCCTGTTTATGAAAGGAAAGCGTGGGTTTCGAATTTAATACCTAGGTTTTTTTGCAGTATCTACTGTGGTGGGCGGGGGGGTCGGAATTAGAGGCCACCATAGGGTGGGTTTGAAATCGTTGGATTTTCCGAACAACATGATTTCCGTTTTTGAGCTATTGCATCTGAGATGATTTGATTGCATCCACTTCATTACCGTGGTAAGGCAGAGGTGGAATATTTCTTCTGTTGCGGTGGAGTTTTTATCTAGGGTGAGGATCAATTGCGTATCATCTGCGTAAGCAATTGCTTCAATATTGAAAGAATCAATTAGCGAAAGCAGAAGGGGCATGTACAGATTAAAGAGGGTCGGACTCAGGGAGGATCCCTGAGGGACCCCGAGAAAAGCAGTTTTCCTTCAGATTTGTAGCTGCCGAGTGCGACAATCTGGTTTCTCTTTTCCAAAAATGATGTTATCCAGGCAAGAGCTTTGCTGTTTATTCCGACGTGCTTCAATCTATCTAACAGGATGTGATGGGAGACAGTATCGAAAGCCGCGGAGAGGTCCAACAGAATCAGCACTGCCTCCCTACCCAGGTCCAGAGTGAACTTAAGGGTGTCTGTGGTATGGAGCAGTACTGGCTCTGTTGAATGTCCCGTTCTGAAACCAGATTGCTTAGGGTGTAGAATGTTTGAATTTTCCAGAAACTCATTCAGTTGTGCATTAACTATTTACTCAAACAGGGGAGGAGGGAGATGTGTCTCAAACTGGAAAGAGTGGTGGGATCCGAGAGGTTCTTTTTTTGAAGGGGTTTGACAGCGGCCGTTTTCCAGAGGTCAGGGATTTTTGCGAGTTTAAATGTGGTATTGATAATTTAGTTAATAACAGGGTTTACTATGTCCACTAATGAATGTAGAATTGTGGGCGGGCATGGGTCGAAAGGGGAGCCTGATTTACAAGATAGAATAGCTTTCCTGGATAATTCTAGACTGATTTCTTTGAAATCCTTAAGTTCTTCTTAAATTTCTGTGTCTTGGGCTATGGAGTGCTGGGGTGGACTGTTGAGAAAGTCTTTTTTTAGGTCTTTAATTTTGTTTTCAAAGAACACTGCGATGTCATCACACAATTCCTGCAAAGGAGGTATTTCACAGTCTAGGCTGGCCGGATTTGTGAAGGATTTGACTATTTTGAAGATAGTTTTTTGGTTGTCATCTGCGCCACTGATAAGATTTGTATAGTGATTTTTCTTCTCAGTTTTGATTTGTAAGTGATAGGCATTAAGTGCTGTTCTAAGGCGTTTCATATCCTCGACCTCACAGTGTTTCCTCCATTGTTTTTCTAATTGTCTGCACTGGCCTTTCATGGCTTTCAATTGGGGGGTAAACCAAGGGGCTGATTTTCGTCTTATGGTCTTGGCTTTCTTTATTGGAGCTAGGGTATTTGCTATGTAGAGCATCCATTTGGTGAACAGGTCGTTGTCGATGTCAGGGTCGCCTGTCAGGGTTGGTTTAGTAGTTTCCGCCAGGGTCTGTAGGTCAGGATTGGCAAGCATATTATTCCAATTTCGTGTGGGGGCCTTGATGGTGGGTTTTTCCGTTGTATGTCCATTATCATAGATGAAATTAAAGGGAATAAGGTTATGGTCTGACCAGGTAAGTGTGCCTGGAGAGGTCGTCATTATGTTAGTGGCATTGGTGCATATCCCGTCAAGGGTATGCCCTGCTGTATGTGTGGACCCTCTATTCTGAATATCCAAGCTCAGGGAGTTGGTGATTTCCCTAAAGGTTTTTGTATTTGGGCATTCATCTACCTCTAAGTGTAGATTGAAATCTACCAAGATCGTGAAATTGGAGTAGCGCACCACCAGGGGGCTCAGATAGTCTCCAAGGGTATCTAGAAAGTTACCTGTGGGTCCGGGGGGCCTGTAAACAAGTACTTTAGTGAATGTTATGTTATGTTATGTTATGTTATGTTATGTTATGTTATGTTAATAACATTTATTAGGCGCAACAGCTGCCCCAGCGAAGGGGCGTCCTGGCGTCCTGGCGTAATGATATGTAGGCGTAATGTGGTGTAATGATCTATTTTGAATTTGAAGCAGAGGTTTTCTGCGTCTTTTAGTTCAGTGGTATGCGATGTGGAACATTTCAGGTGGTCTCTGTAAATAATAGCTATCCCTCCTCCCTTTTTCCCGTTTCTGTCTAATCTGGAGATGGTGTAGCCCTGGGGAAGTGCCTGCGCTATGTCTGGGTTTGAGCAGTCTGACAACCATGTTTCGGTGACAAAGAGGCAGTCGATGGCGTGATCAGTTTGCAGATCATGCACATGTTGGGCATGTTTTGCTAATGATCTGACGTTTATAAGTCCGCACTGGAGTTGTTTGTGAGAGGTGTTGGTCTTGTGTGGAAGAGTGGACTTCCCCTTGGGGCTAGGCTCCGGGTTTATGGCACATCTGCATGTGGCACAGGTGAGGGGGTTACCGTTAAATTTTGTGAGAGGTAAAGTATGGCAACTTTTGACCTGTGTGTTGAGAATGTATAGTTCTTACCTGGAGTAGGTTATTTTTGGCATGGAACAGGCAACATTTCTGGCCCCAGCCGCGGTACGAGCACGGACGGACGCAGACGAGCTTGCCTTTGGCGCGCCCGCTGTGCGTCTGCGCCATGCTAGGGCTTTATATGCAACTGCCTTGGTAGGACTAGAGCGCCAGCCCTGCCCAAGATGGCCGCTCTAGTGTGCAGATGCAGGAAGTGAGGGTACGGTGGTCTTGTGGGTACTCCCTCCACACAATCCGCATGGAACAGCTGCAGTGGACCTGGGAGACCAACTACCAAAATGTGAGTATTTTTTTTTTTTAAACGAGCGTGTGCTCAACAAAGTAGTATTCACAATTTTTAAGTAAAAATTACTGTTTTTTTTAAATGTCCAACATCCAGAGGATACAAGAGCCCTACAAAACTACAGGCTGATAGTCAAACAGAACCAGAAGAGTCAGGAGAAGAATTAGTACGAAAAACAAAGAGAGCAAGGATCCCAAGCAAGAAATACCCAGCACCAGAATGGACGTATATAATCTTAGAAGAAATTGAAAGCTCAGATCCAAGTGAAGAAAAAGACAGTACTGACAATGAGCAAGTTGATAAAAGCAAATTGAAACCGCCTTAAAAGAAATGTGAAAAAATTAAGGTGCAACCATGTCAGTCAAAATGAATCGAAAGATTTAGAACCCTTGAATAAAGAAATAAAAAAAGGGATAAAGAAGAAAGCCTTGAAGTGTAGGATTAAATTATTCTTCAGAAATTTTGAACAAAATTAGTTTTATAGATTTCCATATTTTTTATAGAAGTCAAAATGGCAAAGCAAAAGTAACTGAACATCCAAAATCTAGTCTAAAACGTAGATGTATTAAAGCTTGCTTATGTAGTGTATTTTTATTAACATTCATGTGGATATTGTTAACTGTCATTGTACCTATTCGAACGATACCTAATACCAGAAACAATACTAATGATGTAACAAGTAAAAGAGTGAGTGATGTTACTATAGAAACCCCTAATACTAACATAGAACAAATAGATGGAAGAATCTTTCATCATGATAAATCAATTAATGATTTCTTGTTAAATGTTTTTACTAAATTGTTGTACAAGTACATTAATACAATGAATGTGAGTGATTGCTATGTGTGCATGCAATTATCTTCGTCTGTTTCAGAGGGGATGACCTATCATCACCTACCTTTAACATATAGTGTGTCTTGTAGTGTCTTAACCAGCCTCTTCTGTGTGACGGGGAAGCTGGAGTATCATTATTCCAATATAGATTTAGTATTTTCAGAAATACCTGTTATAAAGGAGCTTAACAAGGTTTTAAGTAGTAAAAATGCACGTTATATAGAAGAATTCTTCCATATTACCAAGACACTAGATATAGAATATGCTTATAAAAATAATCTAACATGTAGTTTACAGGATGAAGAAAGAGTGTCCATAGATGTGGTAGAAAATAGAAGAGAAGGTTTCCAAAGAAAATCTGCTGAACACAAGTCGCAGGTACCACCATCAGCTTTCAGGGAGGGAAATTATGAGAAAGGCAAAAGATACGCTGCAATGTCCCTGTAATGGTATCAGAAAGCAAAAATCTGTTTGCTTAGAATGGGGATTGAAGGGTGGAACTGATTCTGTTTTCCCAGGAGTCTGTTATGTGTGTGGTAAGACAGCCTATTACAGGTTGCCTGCACATTGGAATGGTAGTTGTTATTTTGCAATTGTTTTTCCAAAGGTCTACCATGTAGACAAAAACAATAACAGAATCAATTAAAAAAAACAATGACTAACACGTAACAAGTGAGCGAGTTTCTCAGAAATAATAGGTGACATTTCTGGTGTACGGATACCATCAGTTGGAGTCGTTCTGAATTGACATAAAATTCGAAAGTTGTCCACAGTGGTTGATCCTTTATCAACAGATAGTGCTGGTGGGTTCTTGATGATTGACACAGAAATGGTTGCAATCAGATCAATAATTTTGTAAAATCGACTTGCCCTCGATATCGATATATTGGCAAAAGAGGGTGGAGTCTGTGGCATGTTAAAAATCCAACACTGCTGCACTTATATCCCTGACAAAAGGTATTGAGGGATATATTAAAGAATATTACAAAATTACTTGAAGATTTGACCCAACTGGAGGTTGACAGTGTCTGGGAGAGACTTGGTAAGAGTTTCTCTTCAGTAGGTAAATGGTTTTCTACCTTTGGAAGTAGCGTATTAGGGAAATTAATAATGCCAATCATTACAGTAGCTATAGTAGCCTTAATAACAATAACAATATATAAATGTTGTAAGTGTAAATGTGGAAGAAAAGAGATGACAGAAACAAATAAATGAAGAGCAAGGAAAGGAAAAAGAGATGCAACATTTTTTTTTTTTAAATATATTTTTATTGCAGAGTTATAAACCACAGGATACAATTAATCAGCCAGTTCACTCGTGATATCCCCCCGTCCAATAAGAAATCCAAATCGTACACAGCCATTCAGCCCGCATCCCGGAGGCCGGGCGGCATGTTACTTCATTCAATAGGAAAACATCACGGTGCACGCCCCATAGGGACCATGGTTGAAATGTCGTTTTGCGTATCTGCTTTTACCCCTCCACCCACAACAACACTCCCGTCAGCCATCGCAGTGATAATCAGTGGTACCGCCCTCGTCGGGACCTGCCCTAGGCGCTATGGGTCTGACACGCCTGACCGCTCTCCCCAGCCATTCCACTCTCCACACAGTACCCACCTTCCTAGTAGATCCAAGGTGCCCTAACGGGCTACCATCTAATGGCTTCCGCCCACCCCAAACTCCCATTAACCAGACCCCCCAAAACCCCCCTCCCCTGGCAACTGCTAAGGTGTATGCCTCGTCCTGTCGAGTTGGATGGATCCACTACAGTGCGGGGTACAATACTTTTGTGTTCGCCCCGCGGTGTCCACCGGCTTAGTTCTCACCATCCTCATCCTCTACCAAAGAATCACGCAAAGCTTGTACCACTAACTCCCATGCACGCGCCG
Source organism: Lissotriton vulgaris (assembly GCF_964263255.1). NCBI lineage: Eukaryota > Metazoa > Chordata > Amphibia > Caudata > Salamandridae > Lissotriton > Lissotriton vulgaris. The sequence continues at coordinate 780,622,936 of NC_141687.1, read as the reverse complement.
CATCCAATGCCTTCTCATTCCCCATCTTGACAGCCTGCTTCATCCGGAGCACACTCTCGCAGTCAGACCACCGCAGCAGTTCATTCTGCCATCTACGCAGTGAGGGTCCCCCCCTGGACTTCCAATGCCACGATATTTCCCTCTGCGCCAGTATCAGACCCAGGTCAATGAATTTGCTTGTCACCTTGGTGTGTTTAGTGTGCGGGAACCAGAGCAGCAGGCACGCCGCCATATCAAATTCCACCTCCCTGTCAGTCACTTCGTTCAGGAGTTCCCCTACCTCTGCCCAATAGGTCCCCAAGTGTGAGCACCCCCAAAACAAATGGTCCATGTCCGCTCCCAGAGACGGACACCGTGGGCATCGGGCATCCGGCACCTGAAAGTACCGCTGTAATTTCTCAGGAGTTAAATAAGCCCTATGAAGCACATAGAAATGTACTTGCTGAAAGCGCGCATTTCTCGTGCCCTTCCACGTGCGCCGCAGGATGTGGCCCCATGCCGTATCCGGTATGGGCCGGCCCACGCTCTCCTCCCATTTAGCCTTGAGCCCTTGGAGCGGTTCCAGTCCCTCATTCAGCATCCTATTATGGAGGCACGTCACAGCTTTGAACGTACCTGCCGCCATCACCACATATTGGCACGCCATAGTCGTTGTTGGTTCCATGAGCCCCCCTTTCCAGTGCTTCTGTATGGCAGCCACCACTGCCGCGTGTAGGAGGAACCCCCCCATCGGGCAGCCCGAACTGGTCCTGGAGCGCTTCGAACGGCGCCAAAGCCCCGTCTATGTATAAGTCGCCTACTACCTGCAGTCCCGCCTCTTCCCAATCCAGCAACGGGGACCAATCTCCCCCGTGCGGCAAGGCCGTCAGCATTCCGATCGGGATCTCTGGTGCATAAGGCCGCGATGCCTTCGCTCTCCGAAGGCTCCTCTGCCAGCACAGCCGGAGCGTCCGCTCCTCCATGGTGAGGGCCCGCAGCTCGAGCCTCTGTTGCATGATGATATAGGACAGCACGTGGCGTTGTATCCCCCGATCCCGGTCCTCCTCTGGACCCCGAAACACCCTAGCTACGTTCTGCGCAAGGACCTGCAACTGCGCCGCTAGATAATACAGCTCGAAGTCGGGCACAGCCATGCCCCCTTCTAGCTTGGGGCGAAGTAGCGTGCTCAGGGCCACTCTACGGCGGCCATGCCCCCATAGGAAGCCAATGATCATTGACCGCAGGTCTCTAAAGACCCCCTGGGGAATCCAGACAGGCAGCGTTCGGAAATAGAGGAAGCGGGGGAGCGCCACCATTTTCAAAAGTGCAATCCTACCCAGAACCGTCAGCGGGAGGGTCGACCAGAAAGACAAGCTGCCCCTCAGTGCCCGGACACAGCGACCAATGTTGCCCTCCAATAAGTCCGCAGTCGCGTGGTAGATGCGAACACCCAGATAGGTGAAGCAAGAGGGCTCCCACACCACGCCCAAGTCACTGCCAGGGTCTGGTGATCCTGCTCGCAGCGGGAACACACAAGTCTTCGCCCAATTGACCTTAAGGCCCGACAGCCGGCCGAACTCAGACAACAGATCCATCGCTCCGACCAATGCCCGCGATGTGTCAGCGAGGTACAGGAGCAAGTCATCCGCATATAGCGATATATAATGCCACTGCCCGCCGCTGGCTATCCCTGCGTACCTGTCACCTGACCTCGCATGGACCGCCAAGGGTTCCATCGCCAGAGCAAACAATAGGGGGGAGAGAGAACAACCCTGTCGTGTGCCCCTGCCCACCGGGTACACCGCAGACACCAGGCCGCCCAAACGCACTCTCGCCGTTGCCAAGGTATATAAGACCTTCGTCCATCTGCGGAACCCCTCGCCCATGCCAAACCTAGCACTCCATCCAGGAAAGACCATTCCAAACTATCAAAGGCCTTCTCGATGTCCACGGACAGGACCGCCGGAGCTCCCTCCCTGTCCAAGATGGCGTCCATTATTCCCACTAGGCGGCGGATATTCAGCGCCGTACTCCTCGTGGGTATAAACCCGGCCTGGTCCCTGTGTACCAGGCCCGTCATATGTGGGGCCAGCCTGGTGGCTAGGATTCGGCTCAGAATCTTATAATCTACCGTCAGCATGGATAGCGGACGATAAGACCTCACATCCGCGGCATCCCGGCCAGGCTTTAGGAGCGGTACAATCAAGGCCTCCCGCATGGACCCAGGCAATGCCCCAACCTCGAAAGCTTCCGTATACACCACCAGCAGCCTAGGAGCCAAGCTGTCCACATACTGTTGATAAAATTCAATCGGCAGACCGTCCACCCCGGGCGTTTTGTTGCGGGCCATATGTTTGATGGCCACCCGTATTTCTGTGAGCGTGATCGGGCTACCCAGCTCCTTCGCGTCCTCCTCGTCCAGGACCGGAAGCTGCCTCTCCCCCAGGTATTCCGCAATGTCCTGAACCCCCACTCCCAGCTGACTCTGGTATAATTCCTCATAATACCCCCTAAAACGTTCCAAAACCGCTGCCTGGGAGTACACCATTTCTCCCTGCGCATTACTATTGATGAGGATCGGGCAGCCCCTAAGTTCCGGGTTAGCTAGTCTGGCCAAGAGGGTACCCACCTTGTCCCTTTCTGCATGTGCCCTGATGATATACTGCCTGTAGTCATAACACCTTAAACGTTCCGTCTCGGTGGCAACCACTTCCTTCGCTTCCAATAACTGGGTCTGTAAATCTGGCCTAGCCGGCCTGCGGCGCTCCAAGTCCCTCAAAGTTTCTTCCGCTTTCATGAGGTCGTTCAACACAGTCGTGCGAGCATTCGAGAACCTACCCAAGCACACCCCTCTCACCACCACTTTCATTGCATCCCATTCAGTGGACCTACTCGTGGCCGTGCCCTCATTCACTCCGAAATAGCTATCAATGCCTTGCCGGACCGCGTCGCTGAACACAGAATCCTCAAGCGTCTCCGGCCGAAGCCGCCATGTTGGTATCACTGAGCGCTCTCTCTGCCACTGAATGTGTACCAATAGGGGGTTATGATCGGAGATGGTCCTAGCCAGGTACTCCGCATGGGAAATCAATGGGGCTAGGGATCCACCACAGAGCACCGAATCAATCCTGACATGCAGATCATGGAGAGCAGAATAAAAGGAATAATCCCTGGCTCCCCTGTGCCGCTCCCTCCAGACATCCAGCAACCCCCATCTATCCTGCCAGTCCTTCCTGTGCGCGGCCAGCCTGCGCACCGGGGAGTCCACCAGTGGGGGATGGGACCTATCCAGAGCCACATCCGTGATCGAATTAAAGTCCCCCCCTAACACTATCGGGCCCGCCAGGAAAGAGGCCAAGGACCCCGAGAGGCTATCAAAGTATCGAGCTTGATCAGTGTTCGGTGCATATACGCAGCAGAAAACCACATCCCGTCCATACAACCTCCCCTCCACCGCCACAAACCGGCCATCCGGATCCACTACTTGATTCAGCACTTGAAAGGGTATCCCCGCCCTCACCCAGATCAACACCCCCCTGGCATACGCTGAGTAAGTGGTGCCAAACACCTGGCCCCGCCATCTTTTCTGCAAGGCAGCGCACTCTTTTTTGGTGAGATGAGTCTCCTGGAGCATAGCAATCTGAACCCCCCTGCGCACTAGATATGCATGGACTTTGTGACGTTTCACCATAGTTCGCAGCCCCCGGACATTCCACGTCAGGCATTTCAAATTAGGTAATGTCCCCATTCCAGCTTCGTACAGTCCGATTCAAATAACGAAGGTTCATAGCCCCCCCAATGCAGTTGCCCCCCCCCGAACATACCCAAAACAGAAAAACTTCCCAAACCCCACTCCCCAGGACAGAGCACACGAACCCAATGTCCGCCCCCATCCAAACCTTGAACCAACTTCTCGCACTCTTACCCTGTGGTCTCCACCACAGTCGGCCTTAAGGGCCCGAGGGGGATGAGTCACCGCCGACCCCAGCAAGCGGAGCCCGCGCCCCGCGCCTTCATCCCCTCCGAAGCACACAGCTCCCCCTCCCGGCATCCCGCCCTCCATCAACAGGATACCACCCTACCATGAAGTCTCGATCTAGTCCCAATTCAATCTCAGCCGCAGAAGATACCATCCGATGTCTGTGGGGTCACTATCGGCCCCTTCAAGCTTTCCGCCTCTGAGAGTTCCTCTCCCGTCCTGCTGCCTTCCCCTCCCGAGTCCGTTTCTGCCCGTTCACTGTTCTGTTGCGACCCTGTAATGGCCGCCGTCGCTGCGAGCGCATCCCTCTTCTCCGCCGCCATTTGAGCCTCCCGTTTCTCCCGCTGGCGCCTGTTGCGGGATCTGATGCGTTGTGATTGCCTCACCCGGGGCTGCTTGGGTTGGTCTCGCCTACTTTTATGCGATCTGTCCGTCCCCGCTCCATACGACTCCAGCCATTGCCAAACTTCATCCGGAGTCTGAAAAAAGTGCGTAGGGCCATCCATTATGATCCGCAGCTTAGCCGGGTAGAGCAAGGAGTACTGGATACCTTCCTCCCTGAGCTCCTTCTTCACCGCGATGAACGATGCCCTGTTCTTCTGGACCGCTTGAGTGTAGTCCGGGAAGATCGTAACCTTACTGTTCTCCACCTCATACGGGCCCGACATCCTGGCCCGCTGGATGAGGAGATCCCGGTCATTGTAGTGGAGGAGCCGCACCACCATCGGTCGGGGGGGCGGCCTAGCCCCGGCGGGCGAGCAGGTACCCGGTGAGCTCGCTCCAGAGTGAAAAAAGGAGTAAGCCCCTCCGGCGCTACCACAGTGCGGAACCAGTTCTCCATATAGGCCACCGCATCCTCCCCCTCAATCCGCTCCGGCAGGCCTACGACCCGCACGTTGTTCCGTCTATTGCGGCCTTCGGCATCCTCCGCCCTCCGCTCCAGCGAGTCCAGCCGGGCCAATATGTCCGTGATCCTGTGCTCCGCGGTCACCACCGATGGCTTCAGGTCCAGCAACAGTTGGTCATGGTCCTTGACCCTGTCCGCTAGCTTCGCGTGATCCGCGCGTAGCAGCCCCAGGCCCGTGGCCACTTGGGCAATGTCTTGGTGCAATGCTTCCTTAGTTGAGGTGATCGCATCAAGTATGGCATCCAAACGCCGGTTCAGCCGCTGTTCCTGGTCAAGCTCCGGGGAGGGACTCTCGCCCAGCCGAGGTGATGTCGCCGATTCCCCCTCAGCGCGTCCCTCAGCCATCTGCCCTCCGATCGCCGCCATTCCAGGGTGCTGCGTCACAGGTCCAGGAGCCCGTTGTGTGTTGGCACCCGTATGTCCGTGCCAGTCTCCGGGCACCAGGCAGTGCAATGTCCCCACCGACGCTCTCAGGGACAATGACCAGTTAGACGAGCCCCGTTCCGTCGCCCCCCTCGGAGGCCTGAGGGGGGAAGGATGAGTCTTAGGGCGGTGGCCAACGAGGGTCCCCAAGCTCCGGGCGAATCAGGTCAGCGTCCCCTGGTCCCAGGACACAGCACCGCCGATCCCAGTGCCGCAATCAGCCGATTGCAGGATCTCTTGCCAGTCGGCGACAACTTGGCTCAGGGCTGAAGTTCGGGGCCGTCCGACCTCCCCGCCGCCATTTTCTTCGCACCCTCGGCAACACCTCGGCCGCCTCTTCAACTCGGTCGTCTCGGGGCCAGCAGTCCCCCAGCGACTCTCCGATGGTGCCCAGCTGTCCCCTCACACTTCAGAGGGCAGGAGCGTCGTCTTCGGGTCGCCTAGGGTTCTGAAAACAGGAGAATTAGCGGGATTCCGCGCGGAGCTGCGAGCTCACGCCGCCATCCCGATCGGCGTCCAAGCCACGCCCCCGAAAAAGAGATGCAACATAACTAGAAGAGATGAAAGGAGATTATGTACTGATCAAAAATGTAGATGAAAATATAATAAAAAGAGAAAAGAACACTGAATTTTAGATAAATGAAGATGGCACTTGGTATGGTGGGTATTTCATGATGGCTCCAGAAATCCATCTGAGGGGGATTGATGGAGCAGGGTTTTCGTAAAAGGAAACCTGCTCAGATCGACACCCCCATAATACATACTAACAATCTGCAGTGGAAACTAACATCCAAATCACCTGAAACACACGGGGGGAAAACCACTTTGCACATGCGTGCATTAATGTGAAATAATGCATGAAAGAACTAAGGCGCATTTTACATTGTGATTTGAAAGAAACAAGAAACTATGCATGACTAGGCCGCATTTCGCATTTTGCATCTTTCTTTAAAAATAATAAAAATATGATGCCTCTTTGCTAAAAGAAAACACTAATAGAGGATAGTGCAAAGGTGGGTGGTAAACAGTTAAAAGTCAATTTCATGAATTTAATAAAAGCCTGTGTTTTGTTCGTCAAAGTGAGATGACAGGCCTGAAATACCTAAAGTTGACATGATAGTTGAGCTGGAGATAAAAACATGAAATAATAAAGAAAATAGACAGAAAAGACTGAGCACGGCAGAAGAGGTGCAAAGGTCCAAGGTCGATCCGCTGAGAAAGACATTGTTTGCCTGCCAAGAAACGAGACTGCCCGTGGGACCCAAAGTCAGCGTATATACTTCTTCCATAGATATAGCAGAAAGGGGGACTCATGAGAACTATGAAAATGTTACATATAAAATGAACAAATGTATTTGCATTCACTAGTCGTGAATTACGTGATGGGAATTTTGGAATGAATTAGAGGCTATATAATCATGAATGTGGTCATGGTGGTATGATGAGCCACCCCTCAAACCATCCAATGAAGAATCGTGCTCTATGAATTGTTTCAACCAATGTGGGTTGGACATATAGGTTTTAGAGTATAACTGGGGTGCCTTTGAGGGTGTGGTTTAGCAGGCGGAGGCAGCAGGAGAGAAGGGGTGGTGCGTCACTGTCCATCGGTTTGCAGAGATGCCTAGCTGTTCCTGTTCCTGTCCCGTTCTTGAGTTCAAAAGTCTTTGTTCCCTGGCTCTATTTCAGGGGACTCCCACTACCTCCTTGGCCAGGGGTGGTATTTCACTGATCCTTGGGTTAGTATTATCCTTCTGACTCGTACTTTGCATAATCATTTGCAAATGTGTTTTTGTCTCTGAAACTTATGACTCTTCCTCTATCCACTCCTTCATGTGCATATCGTTCATGTGATGACGGGTATGACACTATTTGCAATTTTGCTGATGTTTTTCTCTTCCTCTTGTGAATTTCATTGTTTGCATTTGTAACCTGTATGCGATGAGCATTAATTATTCATATTTATTTGAGATAAACTTTATTAATCTTACCAAGAGTCTGTGATTATTTAGCTAACTAGATAGTTAGATAGATAGTATTATTATTATTATTACCATCAACTACTCAACCAATTGGTCCATCGACCAGAGGAAAGACTTGTATACAGGTTTAGTTATGTATTTAGAAATGTTAGACACAAAGCTGTGAAGGAAACAATTTTGACGTCATTGAAACTTGACCCCCAGCGCATCAGGGATTTGGGTGAATGTGTATGGGCCACTTGTATGTCATGTTATCAAGTATTGATCCCTGATTAGGTGTCGCGCTGGATCACGCACTTCATCACTTCATATTCCCGCAACTCTTTGGGCTTGCCAATGCTATATAACCCTTCTAATAAATACATAAATGAATCCAAATACTCTTAGATTAAGGAGTTCAAGCTGTGTTGCTCAAGCAGATACAAACCAAGTCTACGGAGGATTTTACACCAAATTAATTCACACGCAGAATACATTTGCTCAAAACAGGTGAAACTTAACCTAAATAGCAAGGCTTACCAGCTATTCACCAGTTGAACAGACGGTGTTTTAAGAAGATTGTCAGGCAGTAAACTAATTTCCTTCATTATGTTGGCCAACCTCACAGGCAGCTCTTGACGTAAAAACATATAGGATGTTTTTTCACAGGCATTTTCAGATCCTATTGGAAAAAAAATGTAGGTAGAAAAAAAATTACTTACATCTATACTACTATTATAAAGAGAGAACACAACCCTTTTGGCAAGGTAAACTCGGGAACCACAGCGCCAATCCACACACCCGATACATCCTTGAAATTGTCAGGGTGTGTAGATGGACATAGGCTACATAAAATTAAAATTAAACGTAAATTAAAAAAATTACCTTTAAACACAAAGTAGTCCCCTGAAAGAAGCAACGGCCGCGACGTCTGCGTCATGACATCGAGAGCGCGGGGAGGAGCGTCGTTCAGGAGCAACAGGAAGAGCAGAGGACATGATCGCGGGGAGGAGCTGCGGACAGGCGGGGAGGAGCGGCGGACAAGCGGTAATGACCAGCGGTAAAATCAGCAGCGCGAGGAGGAGCGGCGAGTAAGGTATGTGAACCTGGAGGGACGGGCCGAGGGACGTGACCAGCGATAAGCGGAGGAGCAGTGGAGCGGTAAAATCAGCAGCGCGAGGAGGAGGGGCGAGTAAGGTAAGTGAACCTGGAGGGACGGGCCGAGGGATGGGCAGAGGGACAGGCCGTGGGACGGGCAGAGGGACGGGCCGAGGGACGGCCAAGCCTGAAATGCTGCCCCCAGCCCCCTTCTGCCCCAGGCAACGCTGAGGAGGGCTGCTAGTTAAATAATAAAGCAGATTACCTGAATATTTTGCACATTGTAAGAGGCCATTCAAGAACATTAAATATTGTATCAATGATTAAATTAATTTTTTTGGTGTTATCACAAGTGAACTGCTTACCTGATATTTAAAGGAACTCTTTCGATACATTTGAAAACAAACCTGTGCATCTATTCACAGTCTGCTTTCACTACTGGACAAGGTTATTCAGTTGATGACGCATTAATAGGCGCATGCAACGTCGATCTAAGTGTGGTTCTTAAATTCCGATTAGCTATAATCAAATAAGTCTACTTGAGCTATTGTTGTATGTGTAAGACGAATTGGTGGAAGTGACCATCTGTAATGCATGACTCACACAATCTCAACTTGAGCCTGGAATCAGAGTGAACAGCTGTGCAGCAGTCAGACCTTTCTTTTTTTTCTTAAAAAATAACTGTTCACCGCTGCCGGAAGAGGAAGACATGGATAGTTCAGGGGATGAGGAGGAAACTGAGTAGGGGAGAATGGAATGTGGAGAGGGGTTCAGACAGGGTAGCCCCAGGATCTGCCGGGCTCGTAGGGTTGGCATAATATACCTGGAAATTGTGGTATTAAAGGCTTTGCCCATTGTAATGGTTGATCTGAATGCTATAATAATCTATCTACAATGTACCAACTATCCAATCGATGACCTTAAAGTTAAGAGTTGTTTATTAAAAAAGAAAAAGTTACGCTATTGGTTGACTGCAGCAGAATGTTGACGCTGCAGCCAACGGAAGAATATGACTGTGATTATTGCTATGTGATGCAACAATAAAAACATTTTTTTTTTAAATAACTGTTCAAACCCTTGTACTGCCTGTAGTTGCAGGGCAGTAACATTTTTCAATTACCGGCTCCCTCTCAATGGGCCATTGCCAGTGGTTTAGACCCATCATTGCAGAAGCAGGCAGCTAATGGCAATTATTACAAAAGTGACAACAACAAAAAATGCATGCCTGGCTTCTATGGTGAGATGCTGCAAACATATAAGAAATACACCATGAGATTCATGAACATACTCCTATTTAGCGGACTGGACAGAAAGGACCTTAATACGGGGGCGTGGCCAACAGCATGGCCGAGTAAGTCGGGAGCCCCTGTAGCTCCGGCGAGCCGACGTGATCCGACAGGTTGAACGCAGTCCAGTGGTCCCGTTTTCGCTACTACGGGAACTCTAAAGGTGCCGTCGAGCTCTGGAGTGTGCAAAAGCGGCAGATGTAGGGCAGACCAGCATACACTGAAGGAAAGTCTGAGGCGATCCTGACCACCAAGATGGCAGCGCTCTGAAGCGGTGACGGGTGCAGACGAAGCCGCGGCCGTAGAAGTAACGGAAGGTAAGCAGCACCGGACGAGAGGACTGGTGCTCCGGACCCTCCTGTGGACTTCCCGGGACTGCATACAGGCCGCGCTGCGGAGGTCGGTCAAGGCGGCGGCAAAAGACTGGTGGCTGAGACGGAGGCCAGAGAGAGGTGGGCCCGTCTGGCGGCGAGGTGCAACGTCGGCGCCCTGCCCTGGCGGACGAATCGCTTGAGTGGCACACCGGGCACGAGGGTTCTAGGAGGAGAAAAGCGGCAGGCAAGGAGCAGTGGCACACCGGGCATGAGGGTTCTAGGAGGAAAAACGCGGCAGGCAAGGAGCGCCGACTCAACGCAGGACCAGGAAGCGGGGATGCAGTGATTGGGATCAGGAAAGCGGAGAGAGGCCTAGCGGGCAGATCCTTGTGCACGGAGGGCCCCACATTGACCCGGCCTGCCTGAAGGGATCACACCTCTGAGTATTGAAGCAGACGACAGAGCAGCTCCGGAGTGGTGCACAGTGAGGCAGGCGACAGAGCAGCTCAGAAGGAGTGGAGCACAGACCGGATGCTGGGCCCGGAGGCCGAGGTGAGGGGCCAGGGCCGGGAAGCGGGGGAAAAGCCTGGCGGTCTGGTAGCTGGGAAAGAAGAGGCCACACATTGGTCTCCCCCCCCACCCCCGTCCCCCGCTCTGCTGACGGAACTAGAGCACTGAGGGACCTTCCGGCCCGGTCTCAGGTGGGGGGCAGAAGGCTGGAAATTTCACCGCAATACGACTCCAATACGGGGACGAAGATACCATCCATAGCCTGAAGAAGGACGTAGCAGAGCTACAGGCCTCACATAAGCAACTCCAGTGAAAGGTGGATGACGCAGAAAACAGAGCCCGCCGCAATAACCTTCGCTTTGTGGGTTTTAGAGAGGGAATCGAAGGGGCCAACATGATGGAGTTCCTGCACTCCTGGCTGGTGAAGACCTTCCCAAAAGCGAAATTTTCAAATTGCTTTGTGATAGAAAGAGCGCACCGGGCACTGCTGGCGAAGCCTCTGGTGGGGGCAAGACCAAGGCCGGTCTTAGCCCGCTTCCTGAACTTTGCAGACCGGGATATGATATTAAGAGAAGCCAGAAAACTCGAGGAGATTCGTCTGGAGAGCACGCAGATCATGATCTTCCCGGACTACAGCCAGGAGGTGCAGAAGCAGAGTCGCTCATTTGACACGGTGAAGGCCAAGTTGCGGGATCTGCATATTCAGTATATGCTGCTTTTCCCGGCGAAACTGAAGGTTATGTATAAGGAAAAGACGTACTTTTTTCCACATCCGGAGGACGCGTGGCATTGGCTGGAGGAGCGCCCCCTCCTGCGGAGATGGGTGGTGGAGTCGCGGCAGAGGAGGAGACCACCGCTGGGGCCCATTGGGGGCAGCCGAAGAAACAGAGATCGATGAGAGGGAGAGACAGCAGGAGGGTGAAGACGACGTCTTACCCCACGCAGAGCTCGATCAATCGGCGGAGGCGGAGATCGGCATTCCCAGACCTTGGAGATCAGGCGGGCTCCAGGTTTCGCTGTCTTGCGGGGAATGCACATTCGGAAGGGGAGCAGGGCACAGGTGGCAATTCATCAGATGGCGAGGAAGTGGAGGATTAGTCAATGCACCCGCTAGTGGCGGCAATCAATGAGATGGAGCAGGAATCAGCCAAGGAGGCGGGAGCCTCGCAGGACGACATTCAGGACTCACATTCTTGAACTTGGGGCGGACTGGACGGACAAGATGCAGGCTCAGAACCGGGAAGCATGCAAGTTGTTCCACCCCCTATATCTATTGCTTTCTTGTTTATTGACACGTTTATTTTCATGTCTGTAATTGCAGGAGACTGTGGTTTTTTAATGCTTTTCAGATAGAAGTTTCGGAGCTGTTTTGACGGGCTATTCTTGGGGAGGGCGACAGAACTTCTCTGCCTGGAAGTCCTACACGCAGCCTTCTGCAACGATGGGACTGGTGGGAGGGGGGAGCTGGGGGAGTGTACAGTTGTTCCAGGTTTGGGGATTCATGGGGGGACGAGAGTGTGAGCAGTGGAGTTTTGTTTGGAGTGGGGGTTGGGGGAGGGAGGGGGAAGAGTTGGAGCATGTCAGGATTGTGATACACAACCAGGGGCTCGATGCCCAACTTCCACGGACTTTGAGCACCCAACAGCATGATACAGGGCAGGATGCCGGTTAATCATTTGGAGGCAACCCCGGTACAGCGGGGAACTAAGATACTAACGTGGAATGTTAATGGCCTAGGCAGTAGGATTAAGAGAGGGTTAGTCAACGTCTACATGAAGCGGGTGGGTCCAAATGTAGTCCTGCTGCAAGAAACACACCTGAAGGGCACCAAATGCGGATTTCTGGCCAGAGGGCAGTATAAAGTACTTGCGCATGCGGGGTTCACCACAGGCTCTAGGGGGGTAGCCAGATTGATAAAAAGGAACCCACCTTTTGTGACAGCGCAGACCTGGATAGACCCTGAGGGGACTTATGTAGGGGTGCGGGGACATTGGGGTAGACAGGAATACACAATCACTTCGGCCTATGCACCGCCAAAACTGCAGACAAGTACGCTCAAGGGAGTCACGGACATACTATTGAACTCGTCAGACACCCTTCAGGTGTTAGGGGGCGACTTTAATGACGTGATGGCCGCGGCAAGTGATAGGACGGGGGATAGAGCAAGAGACTCGACTCCCAACCTGCTTTCCAGGGCGATTAATACTTTAGGAATGATGTATGTGTGGAGATGGCTTCATCCCGAGGGCAGGGCATACTCGTTCTTCTCCGGCGCACACAAGGTATACTCCAGGTTAGATTACATTTTCATGGCTAGACACGCACTAAGTGTGGATGATACGGCAGTGTACCAGGCGAGGGGCATATTGGACCACTCACCCCTATTAGTAATGGGGGGGGAACGGAGGTACATGACGTGGAGACTGACGGCCTGGGACCTCCTGAATGCGGACATACTAAAAGGACTGCGGGCAGATGTGAAAGTTTACATTGCTGAGAATGAGGGCTCGGTCTCGTCGCGGTGGTTTTTTGGGAAGCCCTTAAGGCGGTCCTGCGCGACAGGGCCCAGAGCAGGCTGGCGTGGGAGAAGAGGAAGGTGTAGGAGGAGGTCAGATCCATGGAAACCCAGATTCTGGCCCTGGAACGGGAGCACCAGCTCACTAGAGCCTCTGGGACCCTCAGACGGCTCTCAGATGTACAGCGCCAATATAGAGACTTGGTGACGGGGGAGGCTAAGATACAGGCATTGGCGATGCTGCATTGCTTGTATGACGTGGGGGATAAGTCGGGGAGGCTCCTGGCATGGCTTAGCAGGAAGGAGAGAGATGCAAGATGGGTAGAGAATGTGCGGAATGGCCAGGGGAGACTAGTGCAAACGGAGGAACTGATAGCTGGGACCTTTGCTTAATATTATAGAGCATTTTATGAAGCCAGGGACTTAGGATCGCAGGAGGACGCGACACAGTACATGGCACATATTGAGCTCCCAGTGCTTGCGGAAGAGGACCAACGAGACCTAGAGGACAGCATTATACTAGAGGAAATGAAGGGAGCCCTTACCAAACTGCGGGCAGGGAAGTCCCCTGGCCCCAATGGATTTCCTGCAGAATTTTTTTTTAAACCGCGGACCTACTGGCCCGTCATCTCTTGGGGCTCTTCGTTGAGGCAGAGCAGGAGGGAGAATTGCTGCCGGTTCTCTGTTTGGCCACAATAATCCTGATATATACAGAGGTTAAGCCCGTGGACGACTGTGCGTTGTATCGCCCCATCTCTCTCTTAAACGTAGAGGTAAAGCGCAGCGATGTTTAAAATGATGAGGCTCCCGAAATGTTTATACGCTTTCCAGAATGAGTACTTCCTCCTCCCACGCAGGGTGTTCGTGGACATCAATGCGGAGCTGGGGGCTTTCCTGTGGCTGGGGAAAAAACCCCAGGTGGCATTGGCTACCTTACAGAGACACCAGTACAATGCCCGGATCTCATTGCCTAACATAGAAGCATACTACTGGGCAGAACATTTGGTGCCATTAATGATTGGATACACACCCCTGCCAGACACCCTACATATGCACTGGAGAGGAACAGCATGGCGACCGAACGTGCATTCACTACCTGTATGGGGTCAAGGCCCCTGCAGCCCCTCACCCTCCAACCTCCACCTGGATAAAAGGGAGTGCGTTGGAGAACATTGTGGAATATTGGCTGGAGGCCTGGGGAGAGATCGGAAGGCACCAGTTGAAGTGGAGGACGCTGACTTGTTTTTAAAGGTGGAGGTTGGAGGGTGGGGGGGCTGCAGGATGGGGTATGATGATTAATAATGACATGCTAGTTATGTTTATGCATTATAAAAAGCCAATAAAAAATGTTTAAAAAAAAGAAAGGACCTTAATAAATACATTCAATATTATGTACCATAAATACATCACTAATTATGGTGTCATTGTGCCTTACGTGATCGAATTAGTCACTTTACTTATATTTCTTGAGTCTTGATTTTGACAAAGAAACATATAGTGCAGCACCTTTACACAGAACCATACAAATATGTATTTATTTATTAGTAGATTTATGTAGCTCGAGTCAAGTCATTTTCCAAGTCAGATCACTTCACAATTCATGAAAATGTCAATACCTGCACAGAACCTTACATATTTTAGTTTTCCTGAGACAAATCTGTGTCCACATCAATACACAGTTTGGCAATTGTTTCACATTATTTTAGTTGAATGAATAATGTAATATTCTTAGAGCGGTACCGATAGAGTGAGAAGGTCAGGGAGGCCACTAGGGAGCATTTGGACAGTTACCTGGCCACCAGTCCAGTTCTGAACTTTTTTTTTTAACTTTATTTATTAAATTTTAAACAACAACTGAGCAGGCGTACATAGTCTTCAGCCTATCTCCATCCAGTTGTTTTCATATAGTGGCAGAGTCCAGTGACATATCAATCAATCATGCATGTTTACCTACGACACAGCGGCTTGAGCAATATCCTGTGGAGGAGGTTAGTGTCCCTCTTGGGTGCCCAATCTGGACACAGGCAACACGCTCGGGTCCAACAAGCTCGGGTGCAACTTTTGGCCATTGAGGATCGGTCTCTTGGGGCACTCAGGGTGGTCAGCGGCCATTGTCCAGAAGTGACTTCTTTCGTCTGGGGCTTGAGAGCGACTGTACCTCAAACCAGTAGTCACAGGCACATTCCTCTTTTCGCTAGCCCAAGGTGTGGCAAGTGCAGCCCATCAGACGGAGCTGTCTCTCCTTGCCTGGTCCAGGGCTCAACAGGGCAGTCCTTCTTCTGGCCTTCTTCTGTTCCTCCATGATCTGAGGTTCAGGGTGCCTGGGGTGATATTTATGCCCAGAAAGTGCCCTGGGGGGAAGATGTGGTTACTAGTCAATAGGTTTCAAGGATCCCTCCCACCCTATGACGACTTCCGGCTATGTGTTGCATCTAGCAATCCGGGGCTGCACTATTATGCCCAATCCCAAGATGTCTGAACCCTTCCTTGGAAGTTAGGAGTTAGGTAGCCCACCCTAGAGGTGTGGCTACTTGGGGGCTACGCACTCACAGGAAAACCAATTTGGGCACTGGTTTCCCCTCTTTGTTCCATCCGGTTTCCATGAACAAAGGGGAAACCCCTCTGCAATGTGATCGCCATTTTCCCATCAAAGGTGGCTTCGCCTTTGAAGCTCGCACTTTGGGCCAATACCATGAGTGGCTTCCAGCAAGAGGGAGGTAAAACCTCCCTCTGTAGCAGGCTACTATTGTTCCTAAGCCCGGGAGTCGTTCACACTACTATCAAGGTGGGTAGAAAGCTGTCTGGTGGCCAGCAACTGTGTGAGGGCACTGGACAAACTGGGCTACTTTCTAAAAGTTGCTTTTCCATATACGTTACATTAAATTTTATGTTGGCATCAAGTTGTGTTTAATACTATGATTAATGTGATGCATTGAAGTACCCATTTTAGTAGTACCATTAAGAGGTTAACCGGGTATAGGGGTCAGCCGTGACTTTTCCACAGCGAAAAGACAATTTGGTGTTGCTGTCAGGACAGGTTAAAGGTATATGTTCTAAATAATAATATATAGCTCTACGCCTTAGGGCACCATAAGCATTTTTTAGGGGAGACTTACGTATAAAGTTAAATGATGTTGGGGCTTTGCCATTGGTTACAATGGCAAAGTCAAACTAGCAGTTAAAAAATGCTCTTCTGGGATGTAGTGGCAGGCTGGGAGCCTTTTTGTACTCTGTCCCAGGCAGGGTGGTACAATCAGTGCTGCAGCCCTGAGGGGACACTCTGATTTACATGCCCTAGATACCCCTGGTACCATCCACTAGGGACTTATAAGTAAGTCAGCGTATGCCAATTGGAGTAGATAATTCAACATCACTTTGTAGGGTTAGAACCCTGGAACTGAGGTCTGGTTAGAGGCCTCAGTGAATTGAGAGTTGAAAAACCAGCGGCATCAGTCCAAATCTTTGGGGGTGATCAGGCAAAAAGAGGCATTTCCTTACACAAGAAGTGACTTCCAAGCACTGAGAAATAAAACCAGCAACATGCCTGATTGGAAGTATTAGAGTGAGAAGAACCATGTTTGTAATTTTTTCACAACGACTGCCATGGAAGGGGGTTTCCTGAATTCTGGTGGCGACTCTTTTCAATATTCGGCTGCAAGGATAGTAAAAGAGCATCCAAACCTGCAAGCTCGAAGGAACCTTGGAGGAAGGATGCAAAAGCATTGGAGGATATGAGGGAGCATGGCAGGTTATAAGGGGTACTGAGCTTTGAGGTATGAAGCGACTTGTCTGTGAATGGACAACATGAGGGCTTTGACTTTCTTGGTACCTGGTGGCCTGTGGAACTTTTTTAGGTAGAAAGAAATGAGGCTGCATGGTGTTACGTTCAGAATCAGTCTTGTTGCATCATTCTGGACTGCTTAAGCTTAGAAAGGCTAGCACCTAAAGCTTTGGCATAGTCAAGTCTTGAATAAATAAGGGCATGCACCACCGTCTTGCATGCTGGGGGAAGGGATGATGCTAGATATTTTCCAAGTCTTTTGAGAAAAGCAAAGCAGCAAGTTGCCACTGACGTTATTGGGAATGGAATGAGAGGTCCCTGTCGAAATTGATGCTTAAGTTAAGGGGAATATCGATTTCATATTTACAAGATTATCAGTGAGTTAAGGTATATGTTACTTGCATTGCTTTCAGACATAAAGAAATAGCAAGTTTATCTTTGCAAAGTTTACAATACTTAAGCATAAATGTAACAAAGATCATTGGTATACATCTGGGCAAGCTGACCGGTGACACTGATTAACTATCCAAGGTTGAGTGATTATTTAAAGCAGATATATTGCTAAGATTTAGATCTTCTAAATTAGGCTACGTGTGTGGTTCAGCCTTTTGCCTTGAAACCCAGGTGGTTTCTTACCAGGAATCGATAGTTTCACCCCCTTTGAAAGGCTCTAGAGGATTTTTTTTTAAAGCTCTGATGAGATGTAATTCCAAATTATAGTTGTTGAACCAAAGAATGACTCAGAGTTTAGAATTTCTACATTTCTAAGTTTATTTATTGAGTCCCTTTGCAGTCTCAAGACCTTTAATAGGCTAAGTATGCAGGAGTTTTTTGAAGAAGTGCTTTAAGCTTAAAAGAGGATCTTGGTGAACAGCAGTTTTCCATCCAAACCATCAGACGGCAACTCAGCGATCCGAGCACAGGTATGATGTTGTTGATCTCGCTGCACTGACAATGTGTTGTTGTTCCGCTGAATTTTGGACTGCAGCCAGAAGACAGTCAGACTACATATTGGGATGCTAGTATGCTTAGCAATCATGTAATTGAGTCTAAATAGAACAAGTGACATAAATAGTGTTTGGAGGCCTTGTTCAGGCCTTAATCATCAATTTTCTGAAGTGAAAGTTGCCAGTATTTCTTTTAAGCTGTGATGTCTATGTGAGTATTTACAAGAGTGTTGTAAAACCTATCCATTTTGATTGTCAACATAGTGATGTAAGACTCAAAGTAGATTTCTGATGTAGTTTTTGGTGTTGGGGAGGCAAGGAGAAATTAGTTTTTTTGGGTGGGTTAAGTTTAGTGTAATGGTGAGTTTTTTTTAGAATAAGTTAGCGCCATCCATGTTCTAATGTTTCTTTGTGCCTTGGCTCCAAATGTATTGTTGAGTTTCTAAATAGAGGTTGAAAATTAGGAGTTACAATACGTCTTTGTTAAACTGTGTGTGGCAATGGAAGTGGTGAGTGAGAATATTCACCGGCCCTAACTATGTGAGATGTGTTGTTAAGATACGTTTGGTGCAGTGCAAAACTGCCCACTCTTTACAAGTCACTAAAACCTAAATGCAAATGATACCTGACACACAAAATGAATGTGCACCTTGCTCACGAGTCCTGCGTGTCATAATGAATTATGCACAAAATCCTTTAACACTGCTGTTGCAGAAGAATCTTTAAGATAGAATTTATAATTCTTATATTTATAATTCTTATATAGAATGTTTACTAATATCAGAAAATAAATACTTTTAAATGTTTTACTTAGGAATTGTCTTTACTAAATGAGAGACGCATTTAATAAAATGATTTAGAAATAATCCTAGATGTTGATAAGTACAGTGACTGACATGCAATAATAAAAAGTACATGCTACATTTTACCTAAATGGATTTACAATTTAATGTATACTACCACGCAAAGATGAAAACCTATAATGTGTAATTGTTCCAAAGACCATTCACTTTACTTCATTGCTACAACCTTACACGCAATTCATAAATGTGTGCTATACTGTCAGTTAAATGTTAGGAATGTTGTTTTTATCTTTAAATTATCCTTATATCTGTAGGATGTTAGTACAGGTCAAACGATACTCATTATTCAATGTATGCATTAACATGTATGTATTTTTAGTGTAGTTCTTCGGCATACGTGCTATTGTGAAGTTTGATTGCTTATTGTGTGACCATTGCTACATGAACTAAAAGTACTAAAGAAATATATTCATATATGTTTAATTGTGCACACACATATTAAATGTGCATCATTGATTAATGTCTTAAGTTAGCATTATTCTCAAAGTCCTGTTCTGCAGTGTATAATTCACTGTGCCCCTGCATTTTACTGACTTGCTTCTTTCACAAGTGTTCTCATGTATCGCTAGTTTGAATAGATACATTTCTTGTAACAGCAATAGATGCATGTCTGAGAAGGGAATCCAACGATGAGGAATTGAGAAACCTGTGGCTAAACAAAAGACTATTGTGCTCTAGTTGGAGTTTGTGACTGTGTTCCCATGTCCAGTGTGGGATTTTTTCTCTACTGTTGCAGCCTGCATACAGCTACTACGGACAACAAACTTCTATTGATGATACACATGAACTTGAGGACTGTAATATATCAATCACCTTGTTGGACGAGAAGAATCTCTCAGACTTTTTCTCTTGGGAGCTGCTGCCTCTTTAGACTTGCCCTGAATCCTGAAGATGAATTCAGACTTTCCTTGCTGACCCCATTTTCTGCATGTCCTATGTAGAACCTTCCTTGGACTCCTACCTGAACCATGTCCTATATCCCCATTTCCTTTGTACTGACTTTTTGTACCGACTTTTTAAGACATTGCCTTATTTCCCAAGGTTTCCCATAAGCGTGGTTTAGAGTGGCACTTATTTACGACTTATAGTCTCCTGACCGAGCTTCTGCATTGGTACTGGTGTTGCTAAAACTGGTGTCTTATCCCTATCATTTTCTGAAGATCTATTTGATTCCTGGACTATGAATGTTTATGTGCTTTGTTCTGTGCTTGGGAGAATTAGATTGCTAATGTACAGAAAAGGCAAAATAATATTGGTTACAGAGCATCACATTCTAATGTTACTGTTTTGTATTGCAGCAACAGAACTTCTCGTATGTGTAATTCTAGTTCCCCTTAACTTCTTAAGGAGGCTTGGCCTCCCTGTTGCAATCTTATACTTATATAGCATAGTTTTGAGAGTGATCTATTTGAATCTGATTATTAATTTGTAATAAGCACCCTTGAACTTGGCTACCTATTCCTGGTCCTCATTGTGTAGCCAAATCAGTTGCACTATTAATATAAATTGAACAAGTGATGCTAACTCTCTTTCTCCTAAGTGCAACATATCAAATAACCATTGGGGAACCAGGGTAGAGAGTAAGTAAGTGATTTAGTTCATTCAGAGTAATTTGAGGGGATCTAAACCCACCCCCTCGAAATCACCGAATGGGCCCAGAAACGCTGGAACAAATCTGAACTAGTTTAAGGCCTTGTCCGCCTGTCTCTGCATAACACTCAGTAAAGTTACACAGGAATAGTGTATCAGTAGACATGAGTGCATACATGGGTGCACAAAGTCATCCAGAGCACAAGCTGGCAGGCTGCTGCAGCATATTTTAACCACACTCGCAATAACTACACATGGTAACAGAGAGCCCGACACAAACATTTGACTGGTAAGGCAATGGAAAGCCAAATTAAAAAAAAATGTAAACACGGGAAACTCTTATAGCAAAGTGCACATTAAAATATTTTACTTGGCACAACGTGTAAAGGAAACCACAAAAATTGAATGTTAACTAAATAGGTATTTAAAAGCTTCACTTGGCAGTCTCTTTACATTAAAGTACAATACATGATAACCACTGTAAAAAAATCACCAAGTATCATATTCATACAAGTGCACTCCTTGGAAACAAATAAAATACCAGTTTCAAATACAGTACTCTTCCCCATGACATAACCTTCCAAATCTAAAAACAAAACAGACATCCATGCAGGAGAAAATAGAAGCCCTGCTACTTGAGTGTTCAGGGACTCGCCCATTAAAAGTAACCCAGCTGAGAAGTGTTGGCACTCTCCTACTCAAAAAAGTGCAGGTGCACAGTACCTAAAAGTAACGGGTCATTTAAAGGACGTGTTTATGCTTAGAACAGTAACGCCTGTTCATATTGAAGAATGTCAGACCTATTGGCATCATCATTGATTGTGGTTGGATTTTACTGAAGCCAGTGAAGCTGTGTTTACATAAACTCATGCCATGCTGCAGGACTATGCTAGCAGTTGGTTTCATTTATTCCTAAATGTACGCCGGATATACAAAATGAAACAAAGCTGCACACACTGGTATGCATAATGCCCTGCCAAACCCAGACCGACTATGTATAGGCAGAATGACCCTCAGCTCGGAGGTGCCACCCATCTGTTACTGTGCAAGGCAGCCCCCAGAGACTGGAAGGTGGGCTAAGTTTGTTCTAAATCAGTTCCGTCTTAAAAAGGGGTGTGTTGCAGACACTGCCCTCCTTTTACAGATGAAGGCTGTCTGCCCCCAGCGCCCCAGTCTTGCTTCAAAGGAGAGATGGGCGCAGAAAGGCTTGTAGGGGGTGTGACCACTACACTCTTCGTCTGCCATGGCAGAGCTGGTGCCCGTTTGGCCTGGCAAGAGAGGGTTGCGCCCACCTTGGCAGAGGATGCACTGCAGGTGTCCTGCTTTGGGGACAGCAGATGCTCCCTCTCCTACGGGATGCTGCTGTGATCTCATGTAGAACATTGTGTGGGTATGAACCCCCGCCCCCAATCAGAAAGGATAACGAAGGCAAGGGCGTTTAGGACACCGCTCCCACCCCCTAGCAGTGACTCGCACTCACCGAAATCGATGAACTGTTTCATAGAGAGAGGAGAGGGTGAGAACTTGCAGTAATGATCCACTTGCTGGGGAATACTGATGGCCCTGGCGGCGCTGCTCATCAGCGTCCGCGGCAGCCGCATCCTCGCAGGTTCGGTCAGAGGCTCCCGGGGGTGCGAGCTTGGACCGCACAGACGTCCCCGGCCAGTCCGTGGCGGTGTCCGGTCACTGCACTGAAGCAGACGAGGGGAGCAAGCTGAAAGAGACAGCTGACCTACAGGCTGCACGCACGGTGCGGTGCTGCTAAGAAACGAGCACCGCCGCCAACCAATCACGGCGTCAGAAGAGTACAGGCGTTCTGCAGTAGACACCGCTCGCCCCTCTTCCAGCCAATGAGGGGCTGTCTGTAGCGGCACATTAACATATTCCCAGGCGAAAATAAACCTTACCCACATAAAGATGTCGATACGACAGAAAAGTCGACTCATGACATCATAGAACATTACAATTACACCGCAAATGCTTCTTAAAAAGGGGCGTGGCTCAAAAGGTGTACCTAGGAATTCTTTGCAGGAGGCTTGACCTATGCAAATAAGAGTCTATCTTAAACATGTTAACTAAAATTACTGCTTCACATAGCATGCTACTAAACCTTATTTTGGTCCCTCTCGAGATTTAGGTTATTAGATCCAGATATCATAGTTGCCAACATTTTAAAAAATATCCAGGGACACTTTGCAGCTCAGGGCTGCTGCAGATATAAAGTTCTTGTTTGTGTACCTATGTGTAATAAAGATAAACAGTTCCTGCAACAATATTACCGAGATAGTCTCTAACTTGCTGGGACGGTCCCTGCAAAAAAGGACAGTTGGCAGCTATGAAATATATACCACAACTACTGACACACGCATATGGCTAGGTTCAAACTGGAATGGCATGGTGAGCAAAAAAACGACGGATTTAGGCCCAGATCTCTGTACTGGGGTGAATGTATGACATTGTTCTGCATTCTGTCCATCAACTGTTGTTTTTGCATTTGTCACCCTGAGTGGGACGGGTATGCTCAAATGTGAGTCCCATGCTCTCCATGCCACTGGAATCAAGCTATCCTGGATGATGAGGGCTGAAAGCCCTTAACCGGTCCTTGGATGCTTGTTTCCAGTCCAGGGAGGACCTGGCTTGGCAGTTGGGCTGGACTGTTCCCAATGGGCACCGGCTCAAGACTGATTTGCATATGGCTAGGTTCAAACTCGAATGGCATGTTGAGCAAAAAAACTATGGGTTTAGGACCAGATCTCTGTACCGAGGTGAATGTATGACATTGTTCTGCATTCTGCCCATCAACTGTTGTTTTTGCATTTGTCACCCCGAGTGTGACGGGCATGCTCAGACGTGAGTCCTGTGCTCTCCTTGCCACTGGAATCAAGTTATCCCTGCTGATGAGGGCTGAAAGCCCTAAACCGGTCCGTGGATGCTTGTTTCCAGTCCAGGGAGGACCTGGCTAGGCAGTTCGGGCTGGACTGTTCCCAATGGGTACAGGGTCAAGACTGATTTGCATATGGCTAGGTTCAAACTGGAATGGCATGGTGAGCAAAAAAATGATGGATTTAGACCTAGATCTCTGTACTGGGGCGTATGTAAGACATTGTTCTGTATACTGTCAATCAACTGTTGTTTTAACACGCATAAAATGTAGTGTAGTTCCTAGTTTCCCACTAGGCCCTGCGCATTGGAATAACATAAACAGTAGTATCGACGTGGAACTGCGGATATTCCAGGTCTCCACTGACTATGCTAAACTTAATTGGGTTGTGTTACCAACTAGCTCAGAGGTCACTGGAAACTTTCTTCTCTGCATAGGAAGTGATCAGCTTCCTTGGCACAGACAAGAAGGGATTCAGCTTTCCAACAACCGTGCAACATGACAACTTTGCTCCTCAGATCAAGAGTCGATCTCTAGGGTCGTGTGAAACAATAGACATAGATTTCACTCAGTCAGTCTAGTGCAGTTTACTTTCACAGTATGTAGAGAATAGAGAGACGGGCGTTTATCAATAAAGGGTTAACATTTATTGAACAGTCTTTCTTCTCATACAAGAGAAATGTATTGCCACAATTGCAATAACTGTTATTATAAAAAGTACGTACAGTAAGATAAGAATAGCGAAATAGAACTGTAAAAGCATTGATATGGTTTCTTAGCCATACAATGGTTTAAAAGTAATAAAACATATATACAGTCATATATACATTAGGCTAACATACTCAACTGGTGCTTCTAACTAAGCCTACCCCAGTGTGCCTGACCTAAGCCTAACACGTGAGAAGGGGAGTAAGTAAGTAGCTTAAGTTAAGTTGGTTTTGCCAATGTTTGTTTCAAGAATTCTCGTCTAAGGGTTTAGTCAACACCATACCTCTGAATAGAATGATGGAGGATTGGTATCTCCTTCAGGGGTCTCTCTCGATATCCCAGTCACCTGCGAGGGTAAACCGGAAGCGCCGGGACTGGATTTCTCTGCACGAGAAAGGCAGCGGCTTCTCTCAGCGCGTCGAGGAAGGAGGGGTGACAGCGTCCGCGGGCAGCTGGGCTGGATGTCTTCGCAGAGGACGGCTGCACGGCTCCTCAAGCGTACTGCACCATAGGTCGCGCTGTAGCGGCGATAATGGTAATCAGTAGCTTCACCACCACAGGATAGCAGGCTGCAGCGACAGAGTGCTAGTTTTTACCAACACGGGGTCATGCAGGCAGCTGGCATCAGCAACATGTTCGCTCATTGCTTAAGGCAACGTTGGTAATATTTATACCTGACAGGTGCCGGGTTTGACGCAAGTTTGCTGGACATAAGACGTCAATTAAAGATGTCACTAGGAAGTGATAGTTATCAGTTGCTCATTAGAGTTCCATTACTAATCAAAACATAGCAAGCGGGGATTTCCAGGTTTGCTAAGTTTTTATCTTGTTGAAGAACTCGGAGTGCTATCTAGGAATATCAGATAGTGACTGCTGCTCTGTCATTGCACTAATTGGTCGCAAAGGAAGTAGCAGAGAGTCATGCTGGAATGTGGCTCTGTGGCTCTGCTCGTGTGAGGCCAGAGATGACTTTTCAGAAAATCGTACTTGAACGGTTATGCCAATATAGGGAAAAAGGGGCTTTATAGCCGAATAGGGGCATAAGGTCACAGTATCGATCAGGAACCTAGATAAGCACATGACACCCACTCCACGAATTCATGTCCATCAAAATTACTAAAACTAAGCAATTAGATGCATGTGTAACATTGTGTAACATAGCCCACCCCAAAATACATAAATGCATTCGAAATAGGCGTACTTGTAATACATGGAATTTAGGTACTGTACGTAGTTTTAAAAGCATAGTAATCATTCAAAAAATTATTGCATATGAAATCAATGAACGATTATGCATAAGGAATTACACATGAAGTATCTCTGACAGAAGAAATGCGAGATAAATCATCACATAAAAATGCATGTGTGCTAGAGGCTGGTGTTATGTTGTTATGTCTCTAGATGTGTTTAGAAATAGAAGTGCGAAGCTTCTGTTCTCTAGGAATAGTTTTTACGTTAAGCAAAGAATTGTTCGTGCCAAAAAAGGTCAATATTTGAAAAATTGTCCAATTCAAAGAAAAATCAGTTTACCAAAGCTCCTGGCAGTTTTATGTTGATCAAAACTGAAGGCCGAATTCAGAGTTCATGGGAACGCCGTGTGTCGGAAAGCTTTTCAAAAGTTATTGTTTCTCTGTGGGTGAGAACATCGTATCAGACAGGCTCGCAAAGAATTGGTCTACAAAATCAGGTGATAGTTCAACCAAATTAGATAGCGCTGTAACTTGGCAGGTGTGAGAATGATTGCTGTCATCGAAGACAGTACCAGCCCTGCTCACAGAACGTTGTACCTGGATGATGTTGCTTTTGTCACTCGCTCCACTGTTACCACTTGGCTGTAGTACAGGAGTCTCCACGAATGCCGTCATCAGGATTGGTAGCCGCTGGGGACAACACAATGCGTGAGCCGTTATTGGACTTAGCAAAGTATCGACGTCCATTGGTACTGCTGATGGAAGTGAAAGACAGATGTCCAACACGCATTCATCGCCGCAAAGCATACACCGTAGCACAGGTAAAATGCAATTTTGCCATATTGGTCTGAATGAAAGGAACCAGGTCATGTTTAGATCTCTCAGCCTGGCCAATCCGAGGACGTTAGTTATCCTGTCCCTGTAGCGCATTGCTAGGATTGTCTCTTCCATTCCCATGGGAGCTATGTCTGAGCCGAGGCTTGCCATAACGTAGCCGGAGGGTCAAAAATAGAATCCCTGCGATGAGTCCAAAAAATAGTGGAATACCACCAAAGATGGAGTGCACAAAATTAGGAAAGATTCCCAAAATTGCCTGGAAGGGTGTTAGCAGTCCCGTAAAGACTGTCTTAAATATGCCTGGGATGCTTGTAGCACTAGACATGTTAAGGAGTTGGTCGAGCATTTGTACGAAATGCACGGGGCAATTTGTTGATAAAAGGTCATGAACTTCTGTAGCCGTCCTTGCGACTAGAAGATCATACGTCTCTTTAGATGACGTTATAGGCACTGTTGTCTGTAAAAGCACAGATTTCATTTTGCTTAATGTATCAATTCGTATAGAATAGAGATTCAGACGAGGCCAGAGGGGAGTCACTATGTCTGGAGGCCCGCTCGGGAACAATGCTTGCATACAACATTTGACCATGGACGTTACTTGTACTAGATAACTTTTTCCGGGCGCGAGGCCACAGCACCTGTGATCCGTTCTTAGAATGTAACTCCCGTTTGCGAGTTGCATAAAGAAGGGCTCTATCTGAGTTGCAGGTGTGACTAGCTGGTGGCATGAAAGGTTGTTTGAATTGCCATCACATGCTCCGTGTAAATTAATACCCTGACACAAAAGTATACCGCTTAGTGAGTGTTTACAGTTGTCACCACTAAGAAATACATTTTTGTCGCTGTCACTATAGCAAGAATGAGTGTATGGTAATTTCCATTCGGATTTTACATATCCCTTACCCAATTGTTCATATTGGCCAGCAGGTATGTACTCAAGGCATTTATGAAATCGGAAAGTTGTTATCGGAATTGTGATAATTCCGTGTATTATCCATTCAATGACAGGACTCTCTGACATTGTCAATGGTAATCTCTCGAGTTTCTCGATGCTCAAGATTGTATAGTCTGCTCCTTTCTGTGCCAAACTGATCTGTTTATCAGTAAGGTTAAAAATGGAAAATAATGACGTTGTGTTTATCAGACGCCAAGGCACATAGCCTGAACGAAGATTTTGCAGCGTCCAGCCTAATTCTATAATAGAGCGTAATTGAGACTGGCCATGTTGTAACATTAGCAAATCTCTGTCTATCACATCAAAGGCAGAGGATACAATATTGTCCAAAGAATATATTCTGGAAGACAGAGTCATTAACCCATTGTCTACTACAGAAAGTGATTTCTCCAAATTAATACGATCAATTTCTCGTATTTTTTCAGCAGTTTCAATTTGCTTTACTTTCCAAGCCTCGTTGTAAGCAGCATAGATACTGGTCGCTATGAAACGCTTTTGACGCTGTTTGCGTGGTCCAAGAGTGAAATCGCGCAAATCAGCACCATCTTTTAGCAAAGACAAGTGTTGCTTAATTTCAGCCAGTGTGGATGTAGCTAGCCATTCTAGGCAGAGTTTCCCTACACTGTATGTGGTTATAATCCCTGGATGTTGTCTCTGGGAGTATCTTGGGTCTAATCTGGTCATTTTTAACCCTTGTGTTTTATTCAGGAACCTATCTTGACAGCTATTTGTGTCTGTAGGCCAGATTAACCACTTTTTCCAATCAGGATGTGTTCTGTTGAAATGTAAAATGTGTGACACGTCTAACTCATTATCTGCTGTTGCATTTTCAGGTATTGGCTTTGGTATAGACGGTGTTTTCATTTCTTTGTTCTTGGCTAGGCCAAGACAAGATGTTTGGTGTATAGTGTCATTTAAAAATAACATTTGTTCTGGTATCATGCAGGTTCTAAACAGTGCTTCTATGCCTTGCACCTGCCAATCTTTTGTACCCCAAATTGTTTTCGTTTCAATATTATTTTTCCAATAATCAAAACCAATTGTCATCATTTTGTCATAAAATGCTTCTGAATATATCAATTTAGAATTTGTCAGCATCGTTTTCATTCCTGTTTTATCTAACAGTTTGTAATAAAACGTTTCTGCATCACTGGTGTTAAACCCTGAAAAATATTTGAATTTCTCAAAAAATGCTTTAGAACTGCTTTTAGGTGGTGTAGAACAATGTTCCCATTGATTATACATAAAAACATTTCTAGGCTGTGCAGATTTATGCAAGTAATGATCCCCATAGTGGGTGTAACAGAATAACTGCTCATAACTAGATGAACCTTGTAAATAATCATGATCTGTGAATCTAGCTGACATTACTAAATCAGACATCATGTCATTAATACTGTTAAAGTCCCAATCATCAGAGAATGTACTTGGTGTCACAAAGTCACTTAAGGAAACCTTTAGTTGATGAGGATACTTCAGGATTTCGACCGGACCATAGATCTCATAGTCTGTTTTCTCCCATACTACCCCACCAGGTATTGGAATTGCTGTGACATTTACTGTTGACAGTTCTCTTTTCTTCACGTGGGATGATCTGTGTTGTTTCAGGACTAGGTTGATGTTCTGACTTGCTGTGTCCATTCAATTGTAATGAACTTCCCTAAAATTAAAACTAAAATTAGGCATAGTAGGAGTATGAATACCCCTGAGATAATCCAATGCTCAATCAACGGTGAATCCAGATATAGTTCTTTGATTTGTTGAAGGAGTCCTGTTGTATTTTCTTTAGAATACTTTTTTGTTTCTGGCATCACTTCGGGCTCATTTTGATCTTCAGAGAAGTTGTCGAAGTTGATGAAATAACCAGAGGCAGTTCTGTCAATTGATGGGATTGTTCTTTCAATCTGTCTCTCGGTAGCACTTTCTGATGCCACATCATTGTAGGCTGGTGTTGTTTCTTGACGAACTGTTTCAATCTGTCTTTCAAGAGGCACGAGTTCCATGGCATTATTGCATAGTCCTTCATTGTGCACTGCAGGCTGATCGAATGTGATGAGTCTTTCAGTTTGAACCTCTTGGATTGTTGCAAGTTTGGGTATTCTGTTGTTTCTTGGGAGTCCACTGGGCCTACTGTTGATTATAGGCCACATGCTTGTGGTTTTACCAGATCGATAGACACGACTCTGTTCTCCTTTTTACCAGCAAGGGGCGGTAGCACAACTGATCTTGTTCCGGTGACTGCTAAGACAGGTACTGCTTTTCTGTAAGAAGGCCCAAATTCCTTCTTAACCGCGATCTTTTCTCTGACTAGATCCCCAATCTTTGGAATCCAGACAGGCCTTGCTGGGGCTGTTGCGGGTGGTGCCTCGTCAGTGGTACTTGGCTGTTGCTTTAACTTTATGTTGCTTAATGATTTTCTTGTTTCATTCAGTTCCTGTAAAACAGCCAAACGGTCTTTTACATCAAAGTGCGTTTTTTCTTCTTGTACCACTGACATCTGACTATCGAGGTCCTGAACGTTCATTCTAATTCCGAACAATAGTTCGTATGGGCTGAAACCTTTCAGAGAATTTCTTGGCATGTTGTTAAGACTAGTCTGGACACTTATTAAATGTTTGACCCACCCAGCGCCTGAACCTAATACCTTCGCTGTTATAGATTGCTTTATGTCACGTTTTTTTCTTTCTACCACACTATTCCCTTCGGGATGCGACGGACAAGAATACCGCAACCCAATTCCCATGCTGGCCATGGCCTCCCTATAAGCTCGAGAGCTGAAGGCAGGACCCTGGTCAGAATGGAACGTGGTAATTGCGTATGTGCCGATAAAGACTCGCAAATCTTTTATAACCGTTCTAGCGTCAGCCGAGCGCTGGAGACCTCATTTTTTAAGTGCTTTTCGCCTTAACTGTTAATAGGACGCAGGGTGGGGTGTAGGCAGCGTTACGCTCTTTCTTACTGGTAGCCGGTAGCAAGGTTCGCTACTGCGATCCCTATTACAGTTTTCACAGTTGTTTGCATATATTTGGTGTTCTACACTCATTCCCGGCCACCAGAATACTGATTGTAATTCAGTCAGTGATTCCTTGATCTCTCTGTGCCGTAGACCCAAACCCATGTGTGCGTCTGCTATTAAAAATAATCTCCTGTTCGTGTTTGGAATTACTCTATCCCCCACTCCAGGGATTCGAGCAAAAGGAACGGAGTTTGCATCGATTATGTATGCATAATTGAGTGGATAGTTTACGGGTAGTGCTGCACAGTCGCCTTTTACGGTCGTTTTTACTGCTAGCATGGTTTCCCCGTCGATATACTTATCTGTACGCTTTTTTGTGGCTACGGAAGCCGGTTTAGTTGCTTCCGTGGTGGCTGTATTAGCCAATGAATTCCCTGCAACGTGAACGCCATCACGTTGAAGACTCTGTGCGTGTATCACGTGAGTCTTTTGTAGTTCTTTGTGTAAAAGAGCTACCTCGTTCCAGAGCAATTTATGCTTTATTGTGGCACCTGTGTCATCTTTGTAGTCATTTTCGATCCAACTCTGCAGTTTATTGTTGTAAGAGTTGACGCAAAAATGAGAATCGCACACGATAAGTGTGGGGAATTCGCGTTCTGCATTTTCGAGCGCCATCTTTAAAGATCTGATTTCAGTTCTCTGAACCGAACAGTTTCTTACAGATTCAGTTTTTGTTACTTTCGGTCTGAATTTACCGCACAGCCAACGACCTTTAATGATCGCACATGCTGCATTGTAGGATTTACTCTCTACATTAAAATGCTGTACAAAGCTATCTGTATAGATTATACATGCGTATTGTGGGAGAGGCAGGATTTCGATTGGCAGAGGATATTCTTCTTCATATTCTAAATCATTCAGTTCTTCGTATTGCGGGGCGAAATAGTATTTCACGTCTTCCGCTCCTAGAGAATCTATGCATTGTATCCATTTTGGATCCAGTGACACTGTAGGCAGGTTTACTGGGCTGAATAGCGCTTCGAAGGCGGATTCCGCTGTAAGGATATTAATCCGTTTGCTGTGTGCTAGTTCTCTTTCATTTGCTAATGCGATTTGCACTGCGTTCACAGTTTTTTCTGTGCGACTGAATGTTTTTTCTGCTTGTGTGTACAAGTGAGACTTAATTGAAATTGGTACCTTTTCTCCCTCATTAGAGGTTAGGTATGTGAATCCGCATCTTCCTGGGATGACTCGGATTACAAGATCGATCGTGTTGTCACGTGTATCTAATTTTGTTTTTGCTAACATGTCTGTTTGCAGTGATCTCAAAATTTCTGTGTGTTTTTGAGTCCAATTGATTTGTTTTAAATCAGGTTTTATTAGTTCGTAGAGAGGTTTAACCCTCTCTGCGTAATTTAGAATGTAAGTTCTTCCGAAATTCAGAAAACCTAGTATTGATTGTAAATTCTTCAGCGTTTTTGGAGCTTGGAGTACAGCGCACTTCTCTAAGAAGTTGTCCGCTAGGCTTTTCCCTTCACTTGATAATTCGTACCCTAAAAATAGTACTGTCAGATGGGCAATTCGGGACTTTTTAAAGTTGAATTTGTAACCCTCTGCTGCGAACCCAAGTATAATGGTGTTCACTCTTTTCAAGTGAGTATCCAAGTCGTCGTCTGTGAGATAAATATCATCTACGTAAGATAATGCTTCATCATCATAGATTTGTAGTAACTCTGTTACCCTAGCTGAGAATAGTCCTGGGCTGTTCTTGAACCCCTGTGGGAGTCGACAGAATTTTTTCTGTGACCCAAATGCGGAGAAAGCGGTCAAGTATCTGCTTTCTGGTGCAATGTTTTGACAAAAGAAACCATTAGAAATGTCTAATGTCGTTTTGTATTTTTTCCTAACTATGTTATTCATTAGGGCTGCACTATGCGAGTTTTGTACTGCAAAAGTTTTGCAACATGTATTAAGGTGTCTGTAGTCCAAAACTAGACGATATGAATTGTCTGGCTTGGAGACAGGAAACAAAGGATTGTTCATTTGAGAGGTGCATGTTTCAATCACCCCCTGGTATTCAAGTTGATCTAAGATCTCCCTGACCTGTTTTTTAGCTTCTTGCTTTATGGGATACTGCCGTTGGGCAGTTGGTTCACTTTTTAATTGGATTTTGTGAGGAGGTGAATCCTCATCCCATCCTACATGATTTTTATACAATGCAGGTGCCTGGGCTACTGCCCGTTTCCTTGCATATGTGTATTTTTTGTGAATCGGTATGTGATTCGAGAAGGCAGGCATAATCACTTCTTCGCCACGAGGGCACTCCCTGACAAACTCTGGGGGCCAATCTTTTTCAGCTAACAGAATATCATAGCCTTTTGAGAGCTTATCTCAAAATAAACCCTTAATTTTCCTAGTCTTATCACCCTCTATACGCAATGTTATTTCGTATATTTTATGGGGCTCGCTAAGCCTGGCGTCGGCAGTTTCAACCTGAATGTATTCATTCGTGTCCACTGTCTCCAGATGACTCATCAAGTTCTTGCGCGCTATACTGATTTCTGCTGCACTGTCCAACATTGTCAATGCCCACTCCCCGTTTTTCAACTGTGTCCTCAGTATTCTCGGCATGGTTGATTACTCTAATACTGGCTACCTTCTTTTTAGGAAATTGAGATTTCTTATTTTGAGCAGGTTCCTTGTCTTTGGACTTGGTGTGCTCTCCTGGGTCTGACCGTCCTCTTCTTTCCGAATTCTGTGGAAAAGATCGAGAGGGACGTGTATCAATACTTTGATATCTATCAGGTTTTTTTTATATTATCCCTATTTCTAAGGTTATATCTTTTCTCAGAGGGCTCCCGTTGGGGAGACTGGCGTTCTCGAGTCGGAGTTCTCTCCCTCCGTCGAGGAGACCTTCCTCTGGACTGGAAAACTTTTTCCTTGGGAGTGGATTGTTTATTTCCATCCCAGCTCTTTTTAGGAGTGTTTAAATTATTTTTAATAAATAATTTTTCAGGATTTTCGAGCAGTTGGGGCTTAACTGGTTTTCCACCCAAGCTGTCTCTACCTAATTCTTCATAGCATTTTTCTATGATTTTTGCAAGCTCAACAGGATCTTTTATATCTGTTTCCCTCAACTTCTGGCGAATCGCCACAGATGCTGCTTCTCCCTTTATGTTGGCTAATAATATAGCCGTGACCTGCTTGAAGTCTTTCAGTAATTTCATACCTAGATTTAAAGCTGGTTCTGGACCGAATTCATTTTGAATCTGTTTTAGCACGTCTGGTATTACCGCCATAGACGGAACACCGTGTGTTTTTGTGTAAATGGAAGCAAAGACTGTACCCCAAGTGTCACAGTCCTCCACGTGTGGTGCGATTCCCATAGGAAGGCAGATGGTCAAGATTCTGTGTTTCTCAATAGGGGTAGTATCAGGAAATACTGCCTCTATTTGAGTGATTTTCTGGGCTAACCAGAAAGGAATTTGTTCCCGTTTTACGGGTGTTTTACCAAGACATGACTGTATGTTCTGTGGTGTAATTTTATTTGTGTTCCCCTGATGAGGGGTCAGCTGTGGTGTATTAACAGCTGGCTGGATTGTTGCAGTCCGTATTACATATTGGACTAATTGCCTATGTATTTTTATTAATGTGTTTAGCTGTGCTAACAGCTCTTCTCTAGACATTCTTGTAATGTCAGGATGTGGTGTGTAGCTGGCTAGAACCGGCCACGTGGCTCCTGGTCTACCTAGTGGACCGAGCCTAGTTATGTGATCATTGTGTTTTAGGGCGCCATTAAACCAGAGCAGGTGCTCTTGAAATTTAAGTGGGATTTCCACCTCCTCGAAAGGAGCGTACTCTCCCGGAGGTTCCTCTATTTTGTAATAGTGAAACTCTTGTGTTATAGCGTTTACCGCTGGAAAGTTTATCCATGAATAGAATACCTCTGTCTGCCGATACTCGTGAGCCTCTATCACGAAAATTACTGTACCACCTTGAGGTGGCAGTCCGTTTTCTATAAGTTTTAAAGTTATAGATCTTCTTAACTGGACCGGGATGATAATAGCATCCGGGTCTGTCTGTAGGAGACTCGTGTCTTCCTCTATTAGTATGGAAGCCAGCCTAGCTGCTTCCCTTTCTTCTTCATTGTCTGACATTTAAAAAATGCAGGCTTTTGCAGAGTAGGTCTCCAAGGAGACAAAGATTAGATGCACAATATTTTGGAACACTGTATCCTTCAACGTTGAATAAACCAGAGCTTTACATAGGAATCTCTTCCTACTAAGGTCGGGCGGATTTTAACCTTTCACCCACTCCAGACGTCTATTGGAGTATTTACGGGAGAAAGGGGTGTGAAATATGCACGACTGAGTTACTCTACAAGTCTTACGTTAGTTTATCGCCTTACCAAACGTTAGGGCGCCATGTAGTGTAGTTCCTAGTTTCCCACTAGGCCCTGCGCATTGGAATAACATAAACAGTAGTATCGACGTGGAACTGCGGATATTCCAGGTCTCCACTGACTATGCTAAACTTAATTGGGTTGTGTTACCAACTAGCTCAGAGGTCACTGGAAACTTTCTTCTCTGCATAGGAAGTGATCAGCTTCCTTGGCACAGACAAGAAGGGATTCAGTTTTCCAACAACCGTGCAACATGACAACTTTGCTCCTCAGATCAAGAGTCGATCTCTAGGGTCGTGTGAAACAATAGACATAGATTTCACTCAGTCAGTCTAGTGCAGTTTACTTTCACAGTATGTAGAGAATAGAGAGACGGGCGTTTATCAATAAAGGGTTAACATTTATTGAACAGTCTTTCTTCTCATACAAGAGAAATGTATTGCCACAATTGCAATAACTGTTATTATAAAAAGTACGTACAGTAAGATAAGAATAGCGAAATAGAACTGTAAAAGCATTGATATGGTTTCTTAGCCATACAATGGTTTAAAAGTAATAAAACATATATACAGTCATATATACATTAGGCTAACATACTCAACTGGTGCTTCTAACTAAGCCTACCCCAGTGTGCCTGACCTAAGCCTAACACGTGAGAAGGGGAGTAAGTAAGTAGCTTAAGTTAAGTTGGTTTTGCCAAGGTTTGTTTCAAGAATTCTCGTCTAAGGGTTTAGTCAACACCATACCTCTGAATAGAATGATGGAGGATTGGTATCTCCTTCAGGGGTCTCTCTCGATATCCCAGTCACCTGCGAGGGTAAACCGGAAGCGCCGGGACTGGATTTCTCTGCACGAGAAAGGCAGCGGCTTCTCTCAGCGCGTCGAGGAAGGAGGGGTGACAGCGTCCGCGGGCAGCTGGGCTGGATGTCTTCGCAGAGGACGGCTGCACGGCTCCTCAAGCGTACTGCACCATAGGTCGCGCTGTAGCGGCGATAATGGTAATCAGTAGCTTCACCACCACAGGATAGCAGGCTGCAGCGACAGAGTGCTAGTTTTTACCAACACGGGGTCATGCAGGCAGCTGGCATCAGCAACATGTTCGCTCATTGCTTAAGGCAACGTTGGTAATATTTATACCTGACAGGTGCCGGGTTTGACGCAAGTTTGCTGGACATAAGACGTCAATTAAAGATGTCACTAGGAAGTGATAGTTATCAGTTGCTCATTAGAGTTCCATTACTAATCAAAACATAGCAAGCGGGGATTTCCAGGTTTGCTAAGTTTTTATCTTGTTGAAGAACTCGGAGTGTTATCTAGGAATATCAGATAGTGACTGCTGCTCTGTCATTGCACTAATTGGTCGCAAAGGAAGTAGCAGAGAGTCATGCTGGAATGTGGCTCTGTGGCTCTGCTCGTGTGAGGCCAGAGATGACTTTTCAGAAAATCGTACTTGAACGGTTATGCCAATATAGGGAAAAAGGGGCTTTATAGCCGAATAGGGGCATAAGGTCACAGTATCGATCAGGAACCTAGATAAGCACATGACAAAAACAAGCCAGGACTTCAATTCTGTTTCTGCTAGCACATTCCAAATCTACCACCGGTCTGTCTACAGGGGATCTATAAGATTAGACAAGTCTGCAGACCTAAACCTCTAGCTGTGGCATTACTTCTAGCTAAGAGAAGAATAGCTATGAAATGGGGGCGTAAACAAGCACCTAAGAGCGAGCATTGGATCTCCGATATGACCTAGTGCAAGGAGAGCCTAGAAACGTACGCAGGACAATTCCCAGAGGCCTTCCGACAAAAGATTTTTGGGACCCACTAGTGCAATACATAAGGACTATGCAAACTGACTATTAATAATACTATATTGGCCCTTTTACTGGACAGCAAGTTGATGATACTGCATTCTATTGGTTGTAAATGTAAATTACAAAGCTAAATTGTAAGCCTATGACTATGCTGTGTTTATTACGGTTATGAATGTGATGATTAGGTGGAGAAATCCTGTGACCTACATATATGCTGCGATCTCCGCACTACTGTACGTCAGCAACTGTGTGTATACCATGGACATTATATATTATATTTGACCTGTTTAAATAAAATAAACAAATAAAAAAATAAAAGGTTAAGGGCAGGAATAGAGAACTCGATGGGAACCCATTCCAATGTATGTTTTTAATTATTGCTGGGTCTGAGACCCGAAGGGAGCAGGCCCACTTAAAGCCCTAGACACTGCTCAAGAGTTGTATTTATTTTGATTTCTAGGTTGTCTTTGTGAGCGCAAACCTTTGCCTACTGGGTTTTTATAACATGAATTGTTACATAGCAGAAAACACTGTAACAATACAAAAGGGGGTTACAACACAGATAAATTATACATAGATGATGAGTGATATACAGTGGCAGATGACCTGCGTTAGACCTGGCATCCTTGGCGTTGTTTTACCCTAACATTTTGCCCGCAGACCTTCTCTTTTGCCAATTTTGTTTTTGGTGGCCTTAGGAACCGGCACACTTTATAAACTGCTAACCAGTGCTAAAGTACTTGTGCTTTCTTCTTAAAACATGGCAAGATTGGCTTATACCTAAATGGCATACTTATTTTACCCATAACACCCTAGGGAAAGGCACTACCTATGTCCAGTGTCTGTAAATTAAATGCTACTAGTGGGTCTGTAGCACTAATTGTGCTAATCAATTAAGTAGCACTTTAAACATGTGGCAGGTCTGTCATGGCAGCCTGTGTGTGCAGTTTTAAACTGCACACACAGGCTTTTTCTTTTGTCAAGTTCTGTAGTTATTGAATGAGGAATATCCATTTAAGCCTTTTTCTCGTCCATTCTACGCTTATTTTTGAAATGTTTCCCTTGTTATTTCTTACTTATTCACTCTTTCTGTTCTGGTTTACCTGTTATTTCTATGCTCCTTACTGCTCTTTACCCCGACTTCTGATAATGGACACTGAGCTCTACTTTTATTTCTACCACCGACCCTGAAAAGGCTTTATGTGTTTTGACGTGCGCTCAATGAGGGTATTCTGAAGTGTTAGCAAATCGCTGTTCTGCTCATGCGCCACTGCATCATCACAGAGCGACCATCATTTTGAGTTCTGTGCACTGAGTGAATTTATCTTTATTGTTCAAGCTTCTCATTCAATACCCTGAAATTCTGGCAGTTGCTGGCGATATATCACCTGCAGATCATGGTGAGCCGCTTTTTGTAATATGTTTCTGATATTTTATAGCAAACATTTCTCACATCTCACCGCCATTTTGTCCTCTAATTAACCTGGAATGGTCCTCTTTACTGCTGTTTACCATTAGTTCTCTTAAAGGGGGCTGAGTTATATTTTTTTCTTTGTCGCCGATTCTGTGAAGGTATTTTGTGACCTACCTGGACGCCTTATCATCTCAGCACATCTCTTAAATTTTTTTTTTGAGCTGAACTTTTGCAGTTATCTACAGCTTTGAAAATACTTTTTGATTACACTAATTTTGCTACACCTTGTATTGGAATTTACAATTGTGATCTTCGTATACGGGCAGAATACGTAAACCACAATTCATCTTCAATCCTAAGCCTGCCACCGTGGTGATTCCTTCACCTCTCACACCAGTTCTTGACAACACTCCATCATTGCAAACAGACATGGCTGGTGTGTCCTCTAACCGTAACCAACCTTTGCAGGCAGTGCAGCATAAAACCTCTCTGCCTACATTAACACCTAAATGCTTGAAACATGACTCTGCCCCTCCAGATAAATCACCTCCGACTGTCTCCTTGGAATTGCTACTAGATGGAATACGCGCACTTCACCGATTTGTGGAAGAGACAAATACCAATATGCAATTTGTGGAGGAAAAACTGGTCCTCAATGGAGGGTGGAGTATCTGCAATGGAACAACAACTTTCGGTAGCGCAAGCTTACTCTCAAAGACTTTCTTCGTTGGAGCAGGAGGTCCGTAGGCTGCATCAACATTTTGAGGATTTGGAGAATCGTAACAGACGGAACAATCTTTGTATTTATGGGCAACCTGAAGCTTTGGATGGTGATGACCCTGTTGCCCTATTCACTTCTTTTCTCCCAAAATTGCTAGATATGCCTCCGTCAACATCTCTTAATATATAAAGAGCTCACAGACTTGGACCTCGTCCTCCGCTTTCATCAACTTCAGCTTCAACTTCAACTTCAGTGCGACCCCGTGGTGTCATCATCCTTTTCCTTAAATACACCGACTTACTCTCGGTCCTTGCAGATGCTCGTACAAAGCGACAACTCTCTTGGTTTGGTATGGGGAGTTTCCTATCTCAAGATGTCTCTAATGCTACGGCTGCCTAACGCAAGGAATTTCTCTGTTTTCGTCCACCTCTTCATACCTTGGGTGCCCGCTATGGTCTTTTTCACCCTTGTATCTTCAAGGTGACTTTCCAAAATCGCACTCTTTCTTTTGAGGAGCCAACGGAGCTCAGAAAATGTATTCACTCCCATTCTTCAGCCAATATGGATACTTCTGCTGGTCCTCCCAATGCCTGACATTTATCATTTGACTTCATCTTCTTCTTGGTTGTATAAACTGTTCACATAGTAGTATATGTCCTAAATTGGTTTTGCTATATTCCTGTTTTTTTCCCTTTTCTAAAGTTGTGTAGTTATTGAATGAGGAATATCCATTTAAGCCTTTTTTTCGTCCATTCTACGCTTATTTTTGAACCGTTTCCCTTGTTATTTCTTACTAATTCACTCTTTCTGTTCTGGCTTACCTGTTATTTCTATGCTCCATTATTGTTCCACTTTTCTTACTTCTTTTCTTTTTCTGTTATCTTCTTTACTTCTGTTTCATTTTTATATTAAAGAATTTTTGCGTTGTCTATATTTGTTTTTCTGTACGTCCTAATATTCTCTCGGACATTTGTGTTCCATCCATGTTTCACTAATTTTTAATTGTTTGTTTAACTCCTTTTATATTTATTCAGGTTCCATCTGTTATGTTTAAAGTTACAGCTTAAAGTTATTGGTCTGTCTACACTTCTGCTTGTTGTAGCGCTGTTCCTGGCGCTACTGTTGGATCTTCTGTAGCCTGCTGTACCTGTGGCCACTGCTTGCCGCACCCGCTCCGCGGGTGCCGCTTCGCCCCATTTGGCTGGGGGCTGCTTAGAGACTTTGCTGAGGAGCCTGGAGTTGGGTGTGGGAGCGAGGCGCAGCGGGGCTGCGAGCGTGTGCAGGGACTCCATTGTCCAGGAGTCCCTGCGTGACCTGCAAGACCTTCCGGTCCGCTCTCCCCGTGGCCCGCCCACCGCCCACAGGAGGGTACTTTACCTCCTCCCGCCGCATAGCTCCTTGGGACGCTTCTGCTTGTTGTAGCGCTGTTCCTGGCGCTACTGTTGGATCTTCTGTAGCCTGCTGTACCTGTGGCCACTGCTTGCCGCACCCGCTCCGCGGGTGCCGCTTCGCCCCATTTGGCTGGGGGCTGCTTAGAGACTTTGCTGAGGAGCCTGGAGTTGGGTGTGGGAGCGAGGCGCAGCGGGGCTGCGAGCGTGTGCAGGGACTCCATTGTCCAGGAGTCCCTGCGTGACCTGCAAGACCTTCCGGTCCGCTCTCCCCGTGGCCCGCCCACCGCCCACAGGAGGGTACTTTACCTCCTCCCGCCGCATAGCTCCTTGGGACGCTTCTGCTTGTTGTAGCGCTGTTCCTGGCGCTACTGTTGGATCTTCTGTAGCCTGCTTTACCTGTGGCCACTGCTTGCCGCACCCGCTCCTCGGGTGCCGCTTCGCCCCATTTGGCTGGGGGCTGCTTAGAGACTTTGCTGAGGAGCCTGGAGTTGGGTGTGGGAGCGAGGTGCAGCGGGGCTGCGAGCGTGTGCAGGGACTCCATTGTCCAGGAGTCCCTGCGTGACCTGCAAGACCTTCCGGTCCGCTCTCCCCGTGGCCCGCCCACCGCCCACAGGAGGGTACTTTACCTCCTCCCGCCGCATAGCTCCTTGGGACGCTTCTGCTTGTTGTAGCGCTGTTCCTGGCGCTACTGTTGGATCTTCTGTAGCCTGCTGTACCTGTGGCCACTGCTTGCCGCACCCGCTCCGCGGGTGCCGCTTCGCCCCATTTGGCTGGGGGCTGCTTAGGGACTTTGCTGAGGAGCCTGGAGTTGGGTGTGGGAGCGAGGCGCAGCGGGGCTGCGAGCGTGTGCAGGGACTCCATTGTCCAGGAGTCCCTGCGTGACCTGCAAGACCTTCCGGTCCGCTCTCCCCGTGGCCCGCCCACTGCCCACAAACGGTCCATATATCCAGGTCCGGGTCTCCCGCGACGCGGGACGCGCGCGGGACTAAGCCCGGGGCGAAGACCGGGCAAAGAGCGGGCCGTTTGAGGCCGTTCGAGGACGGAGAGGACTGGACTGGCCCACCCTCCATCGCTTTTTTCCTACAGGCAATCATCCCCTTGTTCCATAAGAAATGAGTACCAGGGCAACTCGGAGCAAGACCTCCAAGGCAGCCTCGCAAATTAGCGGCCCTATGGACGATTTTATCACCCGTACTAACATCGCCATTGATAATGAAATATCCAAATTACAAACCCGGGTGTCCTTAGAACTGGGTGCTGCTAGAAGACTGTCACAAGTGATAGCGCTCTCAAAAAAATCCTCCCTAGGCCACATAGCCACCGCGGTTACTCCAGAACGCCCTGCCATCCCTAAATGTGTAGTTACACAGGCTGATGTCCATCGGATTTCTACTAACTCCACCCCCTCCCCATCGCTAGAGCGACATTCCAACGTAGATGAAGCCAAACTCCCAGCTGCATTTTGCGCCCAGAACCCGACCCCTAACCCTCAGTTATCTTCAAACCCCACTACTGGTAAACCACCTAAAAGGAAGCGGCGAACAGGCACTGCTTATGCACGCAAAAAAGCGAAAATTGTGCTTCCTCAAAACCTAACCTCAACAAGAGCACTATCACCTAACGTGTCATTTAACGTGATTCAAGAAAAAAGTACGGGGTCTCAAATCCCTAGGCAGGGTGGTACAGTGGATTCCGAAGTCATCCCACCTAGTATGGACCAAGAGACTGAGGGCTTGCAGACTGAAGGGTTGGGCAATAACGAAAGGGAATTTATAGATCTGGTCTGGGCAACCCTAAAGAAACTTCTTTCCCCTCTTGATCTTAGACTCTCGAGAATAGAGAATAACCTGCTCGAGATGGAAAAAAGTATTATTGCTCTGGCCACTCTTGGTTTGAAAACTCTTGAAAACCAGGGGCACCCGGTGCTAGATATAACATCACCAATTCCCACAATTCAAATGCAGGATGTCCCACCCCCAAACCCTGCCACACTACGGCAGGATGTCCCACCCCCAGCCCCACTCCCCTCTCGGCCGATACCTAAGCCAAGGTCTGTGGCGGTGAACCAAATTCCCCCTGCCGCTAGACCGAAGGCTCCCCAACGAGCCCCAAATTCCCAACTAGGAAAGCCTAAACCTGGCGCCCAGCCCAAACCTACCCTTGGTACCGTACAGGACCCTCCTTCAAAGGACAACTTCAGAGGGGGGTATATTGACCTTCCCCCTGAGGCCAACGACTATGTGGTGGTGCTAACGGGTGTCCCCCAGATTGGTGTAGACCAGGATGAGAACCACTGGTCGCTAAAAAATAAAATAATGTATTGGTTAAATATTAATAGACCTATCCCCAATGGCCGGAGAAGCAGAGTCCTGATGGTTCGAAGAACTCGCTGGGTGGGCCCAACAAAGAAATCCAGTCCAGGGGACTGTATAGTGGTGACCTTTGAGGACCCGCATACGGCACAATTCATCTGCTCCTGGCCTGGTTCTGAAGGGTCCCCTGTTATACCCAGACCCCTGTCTTTCTTTTATCCACCCCGTGTCCAGCATATCCCGGCGGATGATTGGTCCCTAGTTCAGCACCAACCTTGGAAAAGCCACCCTAAAGCCTATAACCAACTCCAACCACTTTGGAATGGCTTTCCTACCGCAAACAGATATGGTGGCCTGGAGGAGGTGGATTGACTTTCTAGCCAACACATTCAACATAACCCCGAAAAATCTTTTTCCCTTCACACCCGAAGCCCACTAGAGCACGTACCCCCAGATCTCCCAGCGGTCCTAGTGGGATATACAAATGGCTTAGACACTAAGGAAGGGTTGAAGTCTCTTGTTATTTCTGACCCACTTGTCTCGGAAGGCTGCTCAGTTCCATCTCTTACGACTTCCCAACCATTAAGCCTAGGGGGTGCTGCAGAGGCGAATGGGATTGATACAACCAAGGTTCCTTCTCCGCAGCATTCTAAATCCAGTGTAAATGTTTCCAGAGAGGCTGCACTCGAAACTTCTCCGCCTATTTTTCCCTCTTCACAGCACACCTCTGGTACATCGTTAATAAAGATCCTGAGCTGGAATGTGGCTGGGCTTGATCGCAATCTTGATAATCCAGACTGGACTGCCCTTCTAGAACCATATAGCATCTGCCTTTTTCAGGAAACCTGGTGCCAAGAACCAAGGCACAGAGTGGGGTTCACGACCTACTTTGTTCCAGCCGTACAACAACCTGGCTCTAAAGGTCGCCCTTCAGGCGGTCTATTGATTTGGATTAGTATTGCCTTAAGGCTAGGTGTTACCCAAAGGTCTACTAAATCTCCTGACCTACAATGGCTATCACTGCATCACAAAGGAGGGAGGACCCTAGAAGTCTTTAACATCTATCTGAGGGGCTCCAATGGTGGGCCTTCACGTTTATCATCAACAGGCCTAAGCAATGAACTAGCCTCTTGCAATATTGATTCTTATGTCCTGCTGGCGGGTGATTTTAACTGTTGCTTTGAGCCATTGTCTAGGGAAGACATTCTGGATACCTTTGAAGAGGACTCAAGGAGAGGTATCCCTATCCTAACCATCGATCCGATTCCCAAATGGACTCAAAGTGCAATAGATATCAATGCCCTTTGCCTGGAACATAATCTGAGATCAGTCAACGGCCGTTCCAAATCGGACCCCAAGGGAGCCCATACATATAACAGAACTGGGCGAACCTCAAGAATTGATTTTCT
Source organism: Lissotriton vulgaris (assembly GCF_964263255.1). Taxonomy (NCBI): domain Eukaryota; kingdom Metazoa; phylum Chordata; class Amphibia; order Caudata; family Salamandridae; genus Lissotriton; species Lissotriton vulgaris. The sequence continues at coordinate 780,579,796 of NC_141687.1, read as the reverse complement.
CATGCTCAATTTTAATCTGTGGACTTTCCACCAAGATATGGAGGTCATTATATCCAGTGACAGTGATCACAACCCACTCTCTCTTTTGATCACTAGCCCATGGCAGGATGGGACCTTTGCTAGCTCAGACCACAAGTGGAAAACCTCACGTGAAATCGTTCGCTCTAACTGTAGTAGGCGCTTGAAGTGGGCAAGAGTCTCGGCGGACGAAGAGAGGCTATCACAAGCTGGGTCTATTCTGCTAGAGGCTGATTCCAAGCTCGATACATTAAACCCTACGGATAAAAAGACCTTACCTTTGTTTACAAAGACCATAGAGGCTCTGAGTGATCTGTTTATTATCTCCCAGCCGAGCACCAAGGCGGCCCAAAAAGGTGCTTACACGTCCAGAACAAAGTGGTACTCTTCGAAATGCCGGGAAGCGAAGGGGGCTCTCATCTCGGCAGTAAAAAATAATGAGCCTGATAAAGTAAGGGCTGCAAGGAAGACTTACAAAAGAGTTGTGACCGAAGCAAAAGAAGCACATGATCTAAACTTCTGGCGGGACTTGGCCGAAGCAAGCAAAAAGAAAAACGCCAAGGAGTTTTGGGATCTGCTGAGAGCCAGGGAAAAGCCCACTGATCAGCAAATAACCTGCAACATCTCCGGTGCCGTATGGTTGGAACATTTCTCCAAGCTGTATTCCATCCCACTGGGGGTTTGTGATCATATCCTGGCTCCTTTGCCTTGCCCTACAACAGTCCCCATGAGTAGTGATGGTCCTTTTTCTAGACAGGAGGTAGAAAAGGCAATTAAGGGCATTGTTTCCAACAAAGCTGCTGGCCCTGATGGGATCCCGGGCGATTTGCTAAAATCCTACCCAGCGTGGTGGAGCAGACTGATCACTTCCCTCCTAAATGAGGCCCTGCTAGGAGGCTCCTTCCCTGATTCCTGGAGGGGAGCGGAAGTGGTCCATATTTTTAAGAAGGGCTCCAGAGACGATCCGGCGAATTACCGCCCCATCAGCCTGCTGGACTCAACTCAAAAGGTGGCGGGCAAAGTTGTTCTAACCAGGATATTGCAGTGGGCAGAAGAAAATCAGATACTGTCCAACCTCCAAGCAGGTTTCAGAACGGGGACTGGCACTATCGAGCAGACATTTCGCCTCCTTATGCTCTATTGGAAAGTTGTGGTGTTGGGGGGGGCAGTTTGTACTTGGTCTTTATCGATCTACGCACAGCGTTCGATCTGGTCCCACGAGCATTACTGTGGAATGTTCTTAATGAGTTAGGCTTACCACCCTATCTGTTAGCCCTATTGATAAAATTCCACGATAGCAATTTCGCCCAAATTAGATGGGGTTCACAGGGCGAAAAAACATCTCGCATTCCGGTGAACAGGGGCGTCCGCCAGGGTTGTGTGCTTGCCCCCACTCTGTTTTCTCTCTATGTTAACGGAGTGGTGGAGCATCTCTCACAAGATCCATCTGATGCGCCGACCCTGGCGGGGAAGAAAATTCCGACGCTCCTGTTCGCGGACGACACCCTTCTAATTTCTAAGACTCCAGTGGGTATCCAAAAATTGCTATCTAGCTTCAAGTCCTTTTGTGATGACAAAGGCCTGGCCATAAATATAGGAAAGACCAAGTTCCTTGTCCTTAACCCCCCTAAAAAAACAGTTGTTACCCCTGTTCTAGACTCTGTTCATTTAGAGAGAGTCAAGGAATTTGACTACCTGGGTATACGGTTATCCGACTCTATGAGCTGGAGGGCACACCATCAGAAGGTGTTTCTTGCTCACAAGAGGGTAGCTGGAGCCCTGCTCAAACAACAGCGAGCTTCGCCATTGAAACCCATCGGGGCAGTTCTAGATATCTACAGGGCAAGGGTTGTAAGCGCGGCATTATACGGCGCGGAACTGTGGGGCTCACAGAAAATTGATACCTTGGTCTCCCTTGATAATAATTTTCATAAAGATCTCTTGAGGCTGCCCCACAGTACTCCTACAATCCCCATTTTGCTTGATGCGGGTTCCCGCCCAATATGTGACCAAGCAAAACTACGCCCTCTATTACTATGGTCTAGAATCTGGAATGTCCCTGAACTCCACAGTTACGCAGAGGCTCTGGAAGATCTTTTGTCCCTTACAGGATGCCACAAGATTACCTGGCTTAGGGATGTTAAGTCCCTTCTCTACAAACTGGGGCTAGGAGATGCATGGGATAGTAAAACATCGCCCTCAAAACAAGTAATAAAAAAAGCCTTCTGGTCGTGGGTGGACAATGAAAGAATGTGCAATTCTAATCACTGTAAATCTGTCGCCCAGTTCTTGTTAATTAAAGAACTCCCTTTTAGGGAACCCTATCTGGACTCTATCCACAACTCTGGAGACAGAGCATTGTACATAAAATTCAGGTTAGGTGTACTCCCTCTTGGTCAATTTACCTCAACCTGGAAACCGCCTCTACAAACTGTGCCATACTGTCCCTTTTGCGAAATGAGGGTTGAATCTGTTGCACATTTGTTGTTCGAATGCAACACCTATGTTGCACCTAGGAAGTTGTGGTTGAGACCATTATGTAGGAGTCTGGGAACAAGATCGCATTTAGAAGCCCTGCGCATATTGTGCACTGACGCAAGACCCTTTTTTGCCTGCTGTCTGGCAAAATTCTTAGGCTGGGCCTGGCGCTTAAGAACTGCAAAAAAACTGTTGATACAGTAGTATGCTTTCCCCCTCCTCTTTCCTCCCGTTTAAAAAATCCAAACTGACTATTTGGATTGTTTTTATACTGTATATTGCGAATATGTTGTTACTGTATTGTATGTGCTAAATTATGCTTTTTATTATTGTGAAATGCAGCTTTTATGATATGTTTTTATATCGAAATAAAGCTTATCTACTACTACTTCTCTATTTGTCCCGGTGGGACTTAGATTCCCTTTTCGGACGTCTCATCTTCCGTTCGTCGCCATTGCCCCAGTCTTATCCTGTTTTCGTTCCCCACAGGTATGTCTTTTCAGTCATCCCTCCTGGATATGTACGGTCTCTCCTTGTATTTCTCCTCTATTCCCTACATTCTCTCCTCTCTTTCCTACCCCTCATTTCCTGTCTAGTACCATACTCCTTTCTCATTTTTCTATTAATGCATATTTAGTTATCCATAATGCGTTATTGTTTTCACATTTAGAGTTATTTCCTGGAATGTCAAATGTTTTAACAATCCCATTAAGAGTCAGAGAATTCTTTCACACCTTGCCACTTATAACCCTGATTTAGTTCTTTTGCAGGACACCCACCTCACTGAATCTGAGACGTTAAAATTAAAAAGAGGCTGGGTGGGTACAGTGCTCTTTTCTCCTTCGACTAATAAAAAAAATTGTGTCATCACTTTAGTTCATAAGAAGTTGAAATGTAAGGTTTTATCTCAAGAAATTGATGATGAAGGTAGATGGTTACTAGTTAAATTGTTAATTATCAATGTTCCTTTAACTGTTTTTAATGTTTATGGTCCTACACATCCTGATTGTTCCGTTTGGCCTATTTTCACATAAAAATGTGTTCAATTTCAAGGTGATTTTTTCATATTAGGAGGCAACGGCAAACCAAGTTATCGACCCATTTCTTGATCGTAAATCTCAAGTTTGTTTTCTTTTCACCAAGACCCACAAACACTTTCTCGACACTATCTCTCAAGCACACCTCATTGACTCTTGGAAACTCTCCAACCCCGATTCTTTGGATTTTTCTTTTTTCCTCTCCTCCATATGCTTCTCTCTCCCGCTTGGACTATATCTTTCTCTCTCACTCTCTATCACAAAATCTCCTTTCCTCCTCTATAGAACCCATTGTTATTTCTGACCATGCCCCAATAGTTACTGATTTAGATTTGCTCCCTTCTCATCCCAAATCATCTTGTTGGCGATTTAATAGCTCTCTTCTCTCAGATCCTGTCTTTTCCTCTTCCTTTCGCTCATTTGCCTCCAAATTCTTTGATCTTAATTGCACACCCAACTCATCCCCACATATCATATGGGACTCTTTTAAAGCAACTGCAAGAGGCTTTATCATGGATCTTGTCTCAAAAAAGAAGAAACACTTTCTTCAACAGCGAAAGACCACTTTGGCACATATCAAACTTCTAGAACACATTATTACACTTCCCCGAAACATACTGTTCTTCCAGAAGTTATACAAGCTAAACTCTCTTTCAATAAAACCACTACTGACAATGCATCCTCTGTACTCTTACGTAGTAGTGCTTGTTACTATGGTTGTATTAACAAAGCAGGGAAGCTTTTTGCAAATTATCTCAAAACACGTAAGGAGCGCACCCTCATAGATGCTATGTTTTCTTCTAATGATTCTCTTTTACATAAAGACCAAGAAATACTTAATGAGTTCAAACTCTTCTATCAGGATCTTTATACCCCTGAATCACCTCCTTCTTCTTCTAGTATTCAGGAATATCTTGCAAAAATCCCCCCCCCCCTCATCCCACCTTAATTTTCATGCTCTTGAATCTGATTTGTCCCCTGCAGAATTATCCAAAGCCCTGAATTCTCTTACTAAAGGGAAGACCCCGGCCCAGATGGCTTTCCTGTTGAATTTTATATACACTTCTCAGACCTTTTACTGCCAAAACTTTTTGTTCTCTTCCAATCCTTTTTTTCAGTTGGCAAGACGGACGGTACCCTTCAAGAAGCAACAATTTGACTAATTCCTAAGGAGGGTTGCGATCCTAAAAACTGTAAGAATTATCGTCCAATATATTTGGTAAATGTTGATTATAAGTTGTTTGCTAAACTCCTTGCTCACCGCTTAGATCCTCTTTTGCCCCACCTTATTGGGAAGGAGCAGTGTGGATTTGTAAAGGGTAGGCAGACTTCTGATAACTCTCGGCTTTTTCTTAGTGTCCTAAACAAACTTCCCTCTATCGCTACTTCTCTAGCGGCTATATCTGTTCACGCTGAAAAAGCTTTCGATAGGGTGGATTGGTTCTTCTTACTTGCCTCATTACAATGGCATGGATTTGGTCCCAAATTAATTTCACTTATCTCTCTTTTATATTCTGCCCCTCGGGCCTCAGTTTTAGTTAATGGTTATATTTCATCCTATTTCCCTCTTGAACGTGGAGTCCGTCAAGGATGCCCATTATCCCCTCTTCTTTTCATCCTAGCCCTGGAGCCATTTTTGTCTTCTATACGTAATAATAATTCTATTTCTGGTTTTTCTTTTGGAGACCAGCAACTTAAACTTTCTGCATATGCGGATGATATTCTTTTGTTTATTTCTGACCCGGACACCTCCATCTCTCCTTTGCTTCATGAATTTGACTCCTTTTCTAAGGTCTCTGGTTACAAGATCAATTCAGACAAAACAGAAAATCTTGCCCTTACTAAATTCTGTCTTCCTCATTCTTTTTGGTCCACTGGTTTCACTTGGAATGATTCCAAAATTAAATATTTAGGTATTTGGTTCTCCAATTCTATTTCCTCTTCGATTAAATTAAATATAACTGCTGTTCTGTCTCGTATCGATAAATTACTTTCTTCCTGGAATCCCCTTTTTCTATCTTGGTGGGGTCGTTTAGACTCAATCAGAATGATGATTGCACCTATTTTAATTTACATTCTCTCTATGCTTCCTGTCCATATTCCCGCCATTTATATGAAACGTATTGATTCTTGTCTTTCTAAATTTCTCTGGAAGAATATAAAAACTAGATTTTCCCTTTCTTCGCGTCGTAAGTCCAAAACTGATGGTGGCGTTAATTTTCCAGATTTTCGCCTTTACCATAAATCCTTCTCTCTTCGTCAAGCTTCAAAATGGCTTGTATATGAACACTCTCCTTTTACTCCTCTTTGGTTGTCCATTGAACAAACCTTATTACTGCCATTCACTCTCCAGGAAGTATTGGCCTTTTCCGCTAACATTTATTATACATCCTCCCCCCTCTTCAGACACACCTGTTCCCTTTTGAACCTGATAGTCTTACCTAATCCCCTTTCTTGTGATGATTTCTTGCACTCTCCTATTTGGCACAATTCTCTTATTCTTCTTAATAACAGTCCCATCTTCTAGAAGGCGTGGATAGCAAAGAACATCATTTAGGTTAAACACCTTTTTAGTGGCCTTTCGCCATGCTCTTTTCCAGAGTTTCAAACCTTATTTCACTGTCCTCGCTCTTTCCTGCTGAAGTTTACCACTCTTATGGCAATTATTTCAGATGTGTATTATTCTCTCCCCCCCACCTTCTCCTCCTGCCCAGAATTCGCTTCTTAAACTTCTCCTCTCCTTACCCAAAGCCTTTCTTATATATAAATATTATATAGCCCCCGATCCATATTGTGCAAAATCTAAATTGGAACTCTCTTGGGAGCCTGATCTGGGAAGTGAATGGACTATCTCCTTTTGGGACAAACTATGGTCTAGATCCTTAACAATTTCTCGCTCTGACTCACTTACTCAATCGATGTTTTTTTCTCTATCATAGACTATATTTCCCCATCGCCTCTATTGCCTGCTTTTCTTCTGACTCAAATTCTAACTGTTGGACCTGCGGTTCTTCTGATGCTAACCTTATGCATCTTATTTTCCTCTGTCCCTTAGTCTCCAACTTCTGGAGGTCTGTCTGGTCTTCTATTGCTCGTATCTTTCACCTACCTTTCTCTTATTCAATACCCCTTTTGTTTACTGGAAGCCTCTGACTCTTTATCTATATCCTCTTGCAATCATTGCCTTTTTGACCTCATGCTTTTTCTTGCCTTTCAGCACATCAGTCTCAATTGGAAATCTCTCCAAAACCTTTCTATACAGCATTGGTGGAGTAGTCTTTGCCACTTTCAGAGACTTGACGTTGCCTTCGCCTCCTCCTGTAAACCAATACTTAATAGAGAACTTATCTGGTTGCCTCTAACAACTTATTTAGATTAGATTGTATTTGAGCGCAATTCCTCCCTGAATTCCGAAAATTTTAAACCTCCCTGAATTTCCTTTCTCTGTTCTCTTTTCATATCATTCTGTATATGCTGTTATTCATTGTTACATGATTGGTAGCCTGCTCACATTTCATTGTTTTTGCAATGTATTATGCATTCTTTTTTTCATACCAATGTGTTTCTAATTTTTCCCTCCCCTTTCTCCCTTCCCGTCTCCTTTTCCTATTCCTTAATACATAAAACCTTAAAATAGCTTTTATTTCCTTTATTATACTAGCCATATTTCTTGTTATTGCTGTACTTCAATAATTTAACTTGTTGCTGGTATTTCTTCTTGTATACTTTTCTGTTTATTCAATAAAGCTCTTTAAACACAAAAAGGTATGCATCTAGAAGCTTCTTCCTCTTGAAAAGCACAACTGTGTAGAAATACTGAACCTCAGACACCAACTCCTCAGTACACTTCTGGGCCTGTGGATACTCTTCCAGGAAGGACTGTTGTGCTGCTAGAAGGACTACCACACTGCTGGATTGCTGCCCTGCTGCGCTGACCTGCCCCCCCTTGCTGGGTAAGGAGGACTGGGCCTACATCTTTTGTTGCTAGTTGACTGGTATCCTGATTTAAAGCCTCAGGGACATAACAGGCTTTCAACAACCTTTGCACCTGGCTCTGCTATATGTTAGTCAATCAATCAATCATGCGTCTTTTATGGAGCATGAGAAATCACTCTGGGGCGTCTTCAGGTGCTAGATTATGGCATCCTTGGTGGAAAAACTATGTCTTGAGTTTTTTTCTGCACTCTGGGAGAGACGGGCAGGTGCACCGGTGGAGATCGTTGCAGGGCATAGCGGCAATGTAGGAGAAGGAACGACCACCACAGCGGCTTCAGCGGATGCGCGGTGCGTGGGTCAGGATAAGGGAGTGAGAGCAGAGCTCTCTGGTGGGACGATGGAACGTCAGGTGGATGTTGATGCATGCAGGACCGATGTTGTGGAGGGCCTTGAAGGTGAGGGTAAGGAGCTTGAAAAGGCATTGTTTGTGTACGGGGGACCAGTGTAGGGTTCTTAGGAGGGGGGAGGTGCTGGTTCTCCTGGGTAGGTTAGTACGAGTCTTGCAGTGGACTTCTGGATTGTCTGAAGGAGGCTAAGTATATGTTTGGTGGTTCTAGGATAGAGTGCATAGCCGTAGTTGAGGTGTCTGGGAATGAGGGCCTGGGTCACGGTCTACCCTGCTCAAGTGGTACCACCCCAGACCTGGACCCTTGGAAGTAGGCTTATGGAACTCTGCTAGCCTCCCTAGATGCAGCAGAACTAACGTATCTCCTCTGCTGCACGGTGCAACCCCAAGCAGAACCGAAGCATCTCCACTGCTGTGTGGCTTGGACTCTTCGCGAACACTCGCATTGCCTTTGCAGCATGCCTTTGACTCCATCGCTGCATGATGCATCCCTGGCGCAGGCTCTCACATTCTTCATCGACGGAAGCCTTGACGATGACAACAGACTCCACATCACAGCCTCTCAACTCCTCGAAACCGATGCATCGCCCCGAATGCGCATGGCATCATTGATGCTGGGCTTTGCACTGCAAACCTTATTGACAGAATCCTCGAGGATGTTGCAGGCCCTTGCATCCCAGCCGTTTTGCATCTCGGAACCAACGCATTGCTTCGGCTGTGGAATGCATCTTCGACCCAGATCCTAGCAAAGCTCCGCAAACCAGGATATCATGTACTCTCTTCCGTGGGCCTAACTGGGTACCTGAATCCAGCCCGCCCCCCATCGTGATCGACCTGAATTTGTGACTTTGCCTGATCCTGTGCGACTAGATACCCGCAGTCGATGGTTTGTGATTTTTGGCGCTATTGTCACTAAAATGTTTAAAATAAGATATTAATTGGATGTTTGTTGTTTTGGTCTTGTTTTATTTATTACATTAATTTTTTATTTTTCTAACTTGATGAGGGATCCTTTCTGTGTTGTGGTTTTCACCTTTATTACTGTTAGAAGTGTTGCACAAATACTTTACACATTGCCTCCAACTTAAGCCTGACTGCCCCGTGCCATGCTACTATATGGTTGAGCACAGGTTAATTTAGGGTTGGCTTGTGCCTCACCCTGACAAGAATTTTGATTGCTGCCTTACCAAGGCTCACACCCCAGTCAACTAACAACCCAATTTCTCACAACCTGGTGACCAACTCAGCATACAGGTTCAGGGTCATAGTCAGTCGCGGCTGCTGCCTGGAAGCAGCAGTGGGGCAGGTGTGGTGGAAGGGGCAGATGGGTGGGATCACTTTAAAAAAAATCACTTACCTCCTGGCCGGCCGACTGGCTGGCCGCCGCCGGTCCCTAGGACCACTGGGACGCAGTCGGTGTAGGTGGGATGTTGGCCTGTTCTTTTAGGATGGTGTTCAGTGGCATCCTTGTTTTGAATGTAGCACAGCGCTTCTTACACGTTTCCCTCCCCACCGAGGTGCAGTGACCCCTAAAGGATATCCAGTGCTGTGTGCACCTGTTGCCCTTTCCATGTTCTGGCCTGCGACAGGTCAAGTCCTGTAAAGACCCAATATTTCAGCGGCTTCTCAGCATTGTATTTGTCAAGATCATTGCTTGGTGGGCGCTTCCAGGCGCATGGTAGGAGATGAGTCTCTTAGTGTTCCCACCCACCCAGGTGCTGATGCCTGCACTGTATACTATAACACTCACAGTCCACATATCATATTTTGGGGGCATATGATAGGTCATGAGACAGTTCTTTAAACCAGGATTGATCGCTGTGACCTTGGCCTGCAAATCTTCAGAATAAACGTCCCTGGTACCAGGTGCTGCATGCGTCATTAATACGGAATCTAAGAGCTTACCGTTCTCTGTACCAGGAGCTTCAAAACACATTGAAACATTTTTCATCCAGGGACATGACTGTGGGCCCAAATTACCGCATTCATCCAGGTGGAAAGTGGTGGCCTCCATGTGGCAAGGGGGCGACGGGGGCCCAGGAGCCATGGGTGTGGCAGCAGTCCACCGAGAGAGTTGTAACCCAGGGCTCTCCTGCGTTCTTTTCTTGTGAGCAACAGAAAGCACCAGGGCTCCCACACTCCCCGCAGCCAATCATAATGCTGCAATACAGCGTTGTGATTTGTCTGAGTACCGTGACACGGAGCTCAGCCAGGGGCTGTAGGGGTGGGCATGTTCTACCTGCAGGCTGTAATGCAGCCTGTATGGAAAACAGGGAAAGTGCGCAAGACTGTTTTCGGTGCCCCGAGAAGGCTGACCAAACTGTCATTGCGCACTTAGGAGGGTTGTACCCAGTACTTCTCCCCTGCTCATCAGCCCCACCACCCCCTCACGCAAGCTGCCGCAGTAGGAGGACATAATAAAATGATAATATCACTAGTTATCTTTTTTTTTTTTTTTTTTTTTTTTTTTTAAAACCTTTATTTTGTTAAATGCACAATACACAGCGTCTGCCTACAACCCCTCGGGGCCGGCCGCTATGACATATTAGAAAAGGATAAAAGAAAAGACCAATAGGGCAGAACGCCGTTAAAGCAATCTCTGAGTGAGAAGTATCGCGTAGAACATAGAACAATAATGTCAGGATAGGAAAAGGTTTAATTTTATGATTTTGTCGAGTACATGTAGTAAACTACGAAAAGAGTCGAAGCTGATCACTGACCAGGATAGACATCACCGTTCACGGAGCACCCAGAAGGAGGCGTTATAGAGGAAGGCATTTGTAAGGAAACAGGTGGCCACCATCCAGGAACTAAGAGCAAACGCTATACCACAGAATGATAGAACACAATAAACTCCCTACTAACACTGAACCCCGACCCCAAAGAAACATAGAAGAGAAAGAAACCGAAGAAGAGGAGAGAAAGAAAGAGAAAGAGGGCCATAGAGACAAAGAAAAGACATAGAACACATCCCATCCCCCCACCCTGCATACCAGCGGAAGGCCACGGCCCACCCCCCCCCCAATAGGCATGCCTGTCGCCCCAAAAGAACCCCAAGTGGGAAAGAGAGTCTGGAGAGTGGGAAAGAACATCCCAGTCTCCGACTCCCAGAAAAGGCAGGAGGAGGAAAGTATAACATACTCCCGGTCACCACCAGCCCCGTAAGCATCCCCACTAGTTATCATTTTAATATTTCCTTTATTTTTCTGCTTTGAGGCAGTGGGTCGACACTCCTCCACCTTAGCAGAGGAGCTGCCACTGATCATAGTTAAAATATGCATAAATATCATCAGCAGCATTTAGAATATAGCACTTTGGTCAGATAAGTATAAAAAATTAGCAACAGAAGATTCAATATTACCCCTGTTAGATACTGGTAAACTTTATTATACTTAGTCCTTAACCTCCTCGTCTCAGTCACTACGTGGGAGGTGGATGACAAGACTAAAAACAGGAAGTAGCAGTGGATGTTGCAGTGACCCATGCAACCAGTGTCATAGTCCACACATAATCCTTCTTGAACTACCAAGCCATACTGAAGCCATCAGTTTGAAGGAGGGTGGGCTGTAATTAGTCAATCAATCAATCAAACATTTATAGAAAGCAGCAAATCATCTGTGAGTGTCTTGAGGTACTGGATATGATGGTTACCTAGTGAGGGTTCGATTATTCGAACATCCAGGTCTTTAGCTCTCTTATGAATTGCTACTGCGATGGAGCAGTCCTAAGGTGGTGGGGGAGGTTGTTCCAGGCCGTGGCTTCCAGGTGTGAGAAGGAGTGTCCTTCGCTGTTGGCTCGGCAGATACATGGGGTGTCTGCGAGGGAAAGGGATTCTGATCGGAGGTGTTGAGTCGGTTGCTGGAAGGTCAGGCGTTTGTTGATGTATGCTGGTCCTTCGTTGTGCAGGGCCTTGTAGGCATGGGTCAACAACTTGAACTGGTATCTCTTCTGAATTGGGAGGTTCCTGAGATGGGGTGTGATGTGGGTCCTTTTGGGAAGGTGGAGTATGAATCGTGCTGGTGCGTTCTGCAAAGTCTTTTTAGGAGGCATGCCATGATTCCTATGTAGAGTGTGTTTGCGTAGTCCAGTCTGCTGGTGATGAGGGCTTGAGTGATGGTCCTTCTGGTGCTGGTCGGGATTTTCCAGAGCATGCGGAGGGTGTGGAAGCAGGCAGATGATACTGCGTTGACTTGTTTCTCCATGGATAGCTTGATATCCAGGATGATGCTGAAGTTGCACGCATGGTCTGTTAGGGCAGGGGGTGCCGAGTACGGCTGGCCATCATGTGGCATTCCAAGGTGATTAGTTGTTCCCGAAGATGAGGACTTCCGTCTTCTCAGTGTTGAGCTTGAGACAGTTGTCCTTCATTCAGTCTGCAACGTCCATCATGCAGCTGTGGAAGTTGGCTTTTGTGGTGTAGGGGTCCTCAGGCAGTTAAAGGATGAGCTGTGTCTCATCGGCATAGGAGATGATGCTGAATCCATGTGATCTGATGGTGTTGGCCAGGGTCGTCATGTAGGTGTGGAAGAGGGTCAAGCTGAGGGATGATCCTTGGGAGACTCCGCAGATGATCCTCTTGGGCTCTGAGGTGAACGATGGGAGGTGTATCCTTTGGGTTCTGCCGATGAGGTACAAGGTTATCCATCTGAGGGTATTTCGTTGGATCCTGATGTGATGGAGTCTGTTAATCAGGATGTGGTGAGAGACGGTGTCAAATGCGGCAGACAGGACCATTAGGATGAGGGCTGCTGTTTCCCTGCTGTCCAGGAGGGTTCTGATGTAATCAGTGGCTGTGATCAGGGCTGTCTCTGTGGTTAGCTCTGAATCCTGATTGGGAGGGTTCCAGGAGGTTGTGATTTTCTAGGTGTTGGGTAAGGTGCTGGTTTATCGCTTTCTTGAGGACTTTAGCTGGAAAGGGGAGCAAGGAGATGGGCCAGTAGTTCTTTAGTTCATCTGGGTTGGCTGAGGGTTTCTTCAGAAGGGGCCTCACTTCAGCATGTTTCTAGTCCTCTGGGTAGCAGGCCGAGGTGTTCAGGACCTTCCTGAGCTCATAATGGCTTTTCATGGAGATTAACATTAAGGATAATGAAGATTATCGGTAAGTAACCATTGCATTATCTCTAAGCCCTACATTCACATCCAATTCATTGTATATGAGGAATACCAAAGCTTTGCTGGCGGGAGAGATTATATAAACAACATCACTTTTATGCTTGTATCAATTGTTTACTAGTGAAAAACAAGCATTGAATTGATGATCCAAAACGAATATAGTACGTTACAACGCATGCTATTCCATTGCATACTTTTACAACGACCGTGTTGTTAGTACGCAATACTTTTACATCGCAAGTCATTACATCAACTTGCTGTAGGGGACGTGCTGGACTTGGGAATAGTATTATTTCTATTTCTACTTCAGTTTGCGCAACAGCAGGGAAGGGATTGGATTTCATATCCAATACCTTAGCGCCACCTACAGAAAGTCATTATTATGACTTGCTATGTAAAGGTATTGCATAGTAACAACACAGTTGTTTTAATGATCGCGTTGTAATAGCATTGCGTTGCTTTAACAGCATTATAAACGCTATTTTCCATTGTGGGGGTGGGGGGTGAGTTTACATAGTAAGATCCTAAGTCTCCAGTTCATCTAGCTGAAGCAATTTCTCTGTAAAAGACAACTTTTATCCCTATTAGCCACTTCAACACCACTGATGAAATTGTTATAAATGCAAACTCCTTTACAGCTTTAACAACCAAAGGTAAATCACCAGGGAAGAAAGAAAAGACAGAGAGCTGGTCTAAAAATAAAAAAACTTCTAAGAATTCTAAACCCTAAATTTTATTATCAGGAGCATATATCAAGGTTGCAGAAAAGCTTGTAGAGCTGCTCATTTAGCTCTACAAACCTTTGTTTAACCTATTATACAAGCATTGAAGGAGCAAAGTAATATCACACTCTACGGAATAAATCTTCCTCTCAGAGTACCATCCCTAAAAATTCTTCTAGTGTCTAGAATAAGCCTTCAGAGTAGGACACCTGGACTGCTGAACTGCTACTTCTAGATGATCAGGTAGCCCTCTGTTGAGATGGCAGCCCACTCAATTTCCAAACCAAAAGTGCCAGGAGTTGAAGAGGAAGATACCCCTAATCGAGAAGAGGAAAGGGAAATAGAGGAATCTTCCAGGGAAGAGAAGGAGTCTGTCAGACCCCGCTGAGGAACCCACAGGGCATTCAGGGGTTCTTAGACCACAATAATGAGTGTTGAGGCCTTTTATCACTGCTGTACCAGGGCAAGCCTACTAAGGCTCTGTAAACTGGGCCAAGTACAATACTTCCCTCTTGTAGTGACACGACAGATGGCGCGACCCGACAGGACGGCATTAGGACCCTGTGGGTCATGAGGGCAGTGACCAGGTCACTGGACACCACATCCGGTTAGGGACAGGAAGGACACACAGATGACCAGGACAGGAAGCAGGACAGACATGCCTGTAATGAGCTGCACAACAGAATAATAAAGGAAGCATTGCATCCTAACCTGTTTCTCATGATTGCTGAATCGCATGGTAACCAGTGTATACACTACAACTGGCGACGAAGGGAAATGAACCGATGCGTAAATCGATGCGTATCGATCGACGGCGCCATCAGGAATAACCAGGTGCCCACCCTGGATGTGCAGAAAAAAGAAGAAACAAGCGAAATCGGAGCCCACCCGACCGCTTCTGAAGGCATTGCCAGCAAACTGCGGTAAGCGTGAAGGGAAGCGTGCTCTCGAAATAGAGGCGCAAGCTTTCGCGAGAAGCTCGGTGGCCATTTTAAGGTCAGGCGGCTGGGCCAATCAGAAGCGAGATCTGGGAAGCGCCCATTTTTAAGTCAGGCGAGCGAGATTTCGATCGGGAAATCTCGCGAGAAGAGCGGCGGCCATTTTGAGAAAAGGACATAACAAAGAAATACCATAGGAAACAACAAGGCGGCCATATTAAGGCCAGGCAAGAAAGCAAAGAAGTAAAAATACAAGGAAAAGGACCAGAGTAAAGGGGAAAAGGACTAAGAAAGCCCAGAAGAGGCTAAATAAAGTCAAACAGAGGAAGAATAAGAAGAAATAAAAGGGACAAAGGATTCAAAAAGGGAAGGAATAAATAAAAGAATAAATAAAGGAAAGAAACATGGCTGAGACCAAACAAAGCGCACAATATCGCAGGCCACTACCATTTAGCGAATCGGAGCCACAAGTGGGAATAAGATGGGAGAAGTGGATAACTAAATTTGAAAGATACATGGACGCCACTGACGTGGTAGACGCCAAAAAAACTAAACCTAGTAGGAGATGAGGTACATGACCTGTTAGTAACTCTACCAGCAAGTGAGATAAAGACGTACACAGGACTGATCAAGAGTCTAACAAGCAAATTTGACCCTCAGAGAAATATTGATTTTGAAAGATACAGTTTTAACATCGCATTTCTACTACCCGACGAGTCACTAGATGATTTCGCAACAAGGCTAAGAAAACTAGTGATCCACTGTGAATTCGAGAAATACGACAATGAGCAGGCCATCCGCCTAAGAATAATAGAAGGATGTCGAGACACTGACTTCCGCACGAGAATATTGAAGGAGCCAACCACCCTAGAAAGGATTTTGGAACTGGCAAGAGCAGAAGCAAGAGCGATGGCTCATTTGAGACCAATGGACAGACGGGTTGAACAAGCCCACAGAATGACGGAAAATAATAGATCGGGTCTCTGGAAAAAAGGGTCAGGTGAACAACCAGCAAAGAAACAACAAGGCTCACAGTGCTACAGATGTGGTTTGGAGTTTCCACACCGAGGTGTGTGCCCAGCTTTTGGTCAGACATGCCGAAAGTGCAATAGAAGTAATCATTTTGCCACCATGTGCCAAGGCATGCAATTAAAAAATGAAAGAGGTAGACCAGGGAGACCACGAATGACGACAAACCGGCATGTGCGACACATGGAAATGACAACAAGGAGCTCCTTGCTAGAGTCAGGAGGAGAAGAAGAAAAAGTAGAAAGCCTATACCTCATGTCCACAGATGAAGGACACAGTGAAGAAAGCATCAGACTGGTAGACAAGCAGTCAATACAGACAACAGAATCGGTGACCATCGACGTAGGGCCTCACCAAGCAAAATTTGTACTAGACTGTGGCGCCACGTGCAACATCATGTGCGCCACAGAATATGAGAAAATGAAGAGAAAACCGCACCTACAACCGTCAAGAGTACAAGTATTCACCTGGGGTGCAAAGAGACCCGTAACGAATTTGGGAAAGTTCACGGATACCTTGACATATAAAGACAAAACAGTCACAGAGGAGGTTCATGTACTAAGAGGAGACATTCCAGCACCATGCTTATTAAGCAACGTCACGGTGCAAGTAATGGGTCTGCTAAAAATGACGTATCACATGTCTGCCAAAGGAAGCATCCTAGGAGAGTATCCGAAGCTAACACAGGGGCTTGGAAAACTAAAAGGGCGACAGATCACGTTGCACATCAACGAAGCAGTCCGGCCTGTCGCTCAGCATCACAGACGCGTACCGATACATCTACAGCCGCAAGTGGAAGAAGAGATAAAGTCACTGCTGGATCAGGGCATCATCGAGCCAGCTGAAGGACCAACACCATGGGTATCTCCCATAGTAGCAGTACCAAAGATGGACAATGCACAGATCAGAATATGTGTGGATATGAGAATCTCAAACACCACCATCGAAAGAGAAAGACATCCAGGTCCGCACCTGGATGACATGATCAGCTGTCTGACAAGAGCGCGACGATTTTCAAAACTGGACTTATGCAAGGGATACCATCAATTAGAAATAGACCAACAATTGAGGCACATAACGACGTTCTCGACACATCTAGGTCTGTTTCGCTACAAGAGGTTGAGCTTTGGGATCTCATCAGCTGCTGAGATTTTCCAAGAAACAATCAGACAGATAATAAGACCAATCAAGAACAGTCTCAACTATAGTGACAACATCCTAGTGTTCGGCAAGTCAGATGAGGAACATGACAGAGCACTGAAAGAAGTATGTTCACAACTAGAAGAAGTTGGTTTAACAGTAAATGAAAAGAAATGTGAACTAGGAAGAGAAGAACTGGTGTTTTTCGGGCACATCTTCTCGGAAAAAGGAATGAGGCCGGATCGCAGCAAGGTAGACACCCTAGTGAAGGCAAAACAACCAAAAGACACAGCTGAAGTACGGTCATTCCTCGGTCTTGCCAGCTATTGTGCCCATTATATGAAGGACTTTGCGACAGTGAGCACACCACTGCGAGAGCTAACAAAGCAGGGACAAACGTTTGAATGGACAACAGAATGCAGCAAAGCGTTCGAAGAGATAAGGGCGTCAGTGACGACAGTAGACCACCTGGTTTACTTCGATCCAAACGTATGCACAGAAATCACTGTGGATGCCAGCCCAGTGGGCCTGGGTGCAATACTGGCACAGCACAAGCATGGAAAGGACTCGCCACGATGGGTCATGGCTTATGGGAGCAAATGTCTGTCAGACATTGAGAGAGCATACTCTCAACCCGAAAAAGAGAGTCTGGCTGTGGTGTGGGCATGTGAGCACTACCACATGTTCATTTATGGGAAGCCTTTCATGATTGTAACAGACCACCGGGCATTAGAATCCATCTATGGCAACCCAAACGCTAAGATACCACCAAGAATAGACCGATGGGGAATAAGGTTGATAGACTACAACTTCAAAATAGTTCATAAACCCGGGAAAGAACAAAATCCCGCTGACTACATGTCACAACACCCGCTGCCCCACAGAGAAGATGGCACTACCATGGCAGAAGAATACCTAAAGTTCATCCTCAAGCAAAACACTCCGACGTCAATAACAATTGCCGAACTGGAGCAAGAAACAAGGAGAGATCCCAACATGCAGGCCATCGGAAAAGTGGTGTGACAACAGAGATGGAGACACATCAATAATAACAGCCCCACGGAAGAAGGGGTAATAAAAGAAGAAATGTTGGCCTTCAAGAAACTAAGTGAAGAACTGTCAGAAACGGAAAACGGCATTCTAATGAGAGGATCAAGAATAGTAATCCCATACAGGCTGAGGAAGAGAACAGTTGAACTGGCCCATGAGTCTCATCGAGGTATTTTCGCTACAAAGAAAATGCTGAGGGAAAAGGTGTGGTTCCCAGGACTGGATGGCATGGTGGAAGAAGCGGTAACACGCTGCCATGTCTGTCAAGTGACGGACCGCCATCAAAACCAGCACCGCTACAAATGTCAGAACTGCCCAAAGCAGTATGGACAGAACTAGTGGCAGATTTTTATGGACCGTTGGAGACTGGAAATTACCTGTTGGTTGTCATTGACGAATTCTCAAGGTTCCCGATTGTAAGGCAGATATCGTCGACATCAGCAAGTGCCATGCTACCTGTGCTAGATGATATCTTCGCAGCATGGGGCTCTCCACAAACATTAAAAACGGACAACGGCCCTACATTCTAAGGAGAAGAATTCCGCCGGTTCATGGACTACCTGGGGATAAAGCATCGGAAAATAACTGAGCTGTGGCCGCAGGCTAATGGGATGGCAAAACGATTTATGGAGACTATAAAGAAAGCCATCCAGAGAGCAAAACTGACACAAATATCGATTGGACAGGCACTGTGCCAGGTGTTGAGGGACTACAGAAACACCCCTCACAGTTCCACAGGTCGATGCCCAGCTGAGCTAGTACTCGGACGATCGAGCAAAACGAGACTGCCACAAATGGAAGCAAAGATGAGCGCAGATCGGAGCGACATTGTGGAAAGGGATCAAGAAGCCAAAAGGAAAATGAAAGAGTATGCGGATCAGGGGAGACACACATCGGAATCGAAATTAAATGAAGACCTAGTGGTGGTGAGACAGAAACAACAACGGAAGTCGGACAGCCCATTCTCCAAAGATCCACTAAGGGTGACAAAAGTAAAAGGATCAAAGAATAACGAGGAACAGTTCTCACTTCAAGGAGCTAAAGAAGGAAGAAGAAGAATCAGCAACAACAGAGCTGCCATGGGAGGCGGACGATAAAGAACCAAGAGTTGGCGGAGACGAAAGACCAAGAAGAACATGCAGAAAACCACAAAGACTAATTGAAGAGATGTAGAGTGACAAGATATCTCTCTCTCTCCCTCTCTCTCTCTCTCTCTCTCTCTCTCTCTCTCTCTCTCTCTCTCTTTCTCTCTCTCTCCAGCTATCAATAAGTACTGTCAATGAGGGGGCGACAACAACTATTGGAAATGTTCCATGAACATTTGTTTGCAACAAGGGGGGAGATGTAGTGACACGACAGATAGGGCGACCTGACAGGACGGCATTAGGACCCTGTGGGTCATGAGGGCAGTGACCAGGTCACTGGACACCACATCCGGTTAGGGACAGGAAGGACACACAGATGACCAGGACAGGAAGCAGGATGGACATGCCTGTAGTGAGCTGCACGACAGAATAATAAAGGAAGCATTGCATCCAAACCTGTGTCTCATGATTGCTGTATCGCATGGTAACCAGTGTATACACTACACCTCTCTTGACTCTCAGTAGTAGTGAGAGCGAGCAGTCACAGACTTCTTAGGGAGGTTAGTGTGGGGGTTACTCATGCTCAATAATCAATCTCATCCCCCCAGCAGCACAATAAGATCAATGTACAACTCAGTGCTTCTCTTTGAAGAAAAGACAAGTACTTTAGTACACTGAAAACATAGAATTCAACTACACACTCAATGCACGAAAACACTGTTCACAGGTACGAATTTTTGTGCTCTAGGAGCCTCTTCCTCCTAGGGCTTCACCTGTCTATAGTGGCCCTCACCCTTCCCACTGGGTTCTCCCTTTGCAGGTGCAGAGCTTGAGGTAGGTCTGTGAATGCAGCTCATGCTCTCCATGGTTTCTTTTAGCACAAAGTTCACAGAAGCAGTGCTGGACTGCCTTTGGTGCTCCTGTGGCAGCTGGATCTTACCAGCAGAAGGAAGCCCTCAGGGGGCAAGTGGGTGTGTTTCCAGGGGCTGAGTTGCAGCCAAGCATGCAGTGCATCACTCAATTTGCTGCAGCAGGATCGGAGGGTTCTGTCAGGGGCCCTCTTCGGGGTGGCGGGCGGCATGTCGTAGCTCACTCCTGTACTCAGGTGGGTCCTTGATTCGTGGTGCAGTTCACTCCAATACTCCAGTGAGAACTTGGTGCTTATTTTTGAGAGCAATGGTCACATGCTCATAGATGATGATACTTTGGCCCAGTGGAAGCCAGGTGCTATTTTTGGCAAACAATGCCTTGAGGCAATGAGCTTGAATCTTAATGAGGTGCCCCAAGGCAACTCTAGGGTCACTTAATCTTCAGTACTCGTACCGATCCAGCGACACACTTGGCAGTGCTGCATTCATGCCGTCCACTTGTGGGGCACACAGGCCACCTGCAGGAACGTATTTGGGCTTACTACACAAGCACACCACTCCAGGTGTCTGGTGCCTCCAGCAGGGATAGCTGTAGAGGTTTCCACTTTCCAATCCGGCATTCCCATGAGTCTTTCAGCACCCGTCTTAGTGAGCCTCTTTCATACGGCCTCTAAGCCAGGGTCAATTATGGCAGTCCCTTCCATGAGTAGCTCCTTCTGCAGGAACTGTGCCACCTTCCCTTGTTGGATATCTTGGCACCGAGGACCGTCTAGTAATTCCTCATTCAGATCAGACTCCAGGCGATGTTCTCTCACTTCTAGGGAGTTGGCCATGAAATCAACACCAATCCTTGGCTGCATAGTAATTCCAGAGTACTTTGTGGAGTACCCCCTTCAATGGGATGTAGACAGAGGATGTGAATTCCAGGTATGGTTCTTTGGAACCGGTTTGGGTAGGTTCCCATTTCATTTCTCCTGGCCTGGCCTCAGTCTGCAAGGATGCTCTGCCCAGCAGGACAGTTTCCATGTGGAGTGTCCACACACAGAAGTACATAGAGTTTAGAGCAGGCTCCACTCTTCTATTTATGATCATCACAGAGATCAGGCACAGAGACAAAAATATGTGCCCCTTCAAAGTATTCTTTTTCCTAATAACAGCTACTGTAGGCCTCACCCTTTAAGGGGCACACTTGAATCAGCTGAGTTTCTGGCTTATGGTGGGGGAATCAGATATGGTTGCATAACCAGTCACAATATTTCTATGTTGTACTGATGTAGCACCCTTGATCAATTAGTCCATACTCCAGATTTGCCCAATCCGTAACTTGACCACATTGTGTTTTACTTCTACAATTGTGAAGGGTTGGGCAAATGAACAACCCTCAAGAGTAGGTTTTCTAATTTGCACACATTCACCCACGGGTCAGCTCTGTGCTTTTATACTATGCAATTAATCATAATGTTTCTTGTACTTTTACTGGTCAATAGCAACCTTGGTAAGGATAGTTTCACATTCCACATCACATATTGTCACATTCTTAGAAGCCAGGCTGAAGTTTAGGGCATGGATAACTACTCTCAAGAGACTCAATAGGTGCCACACCTGTAACACTGTCTTGGATGGCTCTTTCAACCTGAACTACTGATATGTTTGCTGCTTCTATGCAGTCTTTAATCATAAGATTATACCCTGTATACAAGGCTAGGCATTCTGGGGCAATTTTGTGAAGAACAATAGACCGTTCACTGAGAAACATTCTCATACATTCAGGGATGAATTGCACCCTGTTGTCAGTAAATAGGATTTCAAGTGCCAATTCCAGGGTCTTGATGTCTCGATTGTCATTTTGCTAGGGACTCATTTTGTCTCAATCCACCTACATTAATAGGCACTAGTACAATAATGTACTTACCCTTCAATCTGGGCCTATAGTGTTCACCGCCAGCTAGAACAGGGGCTATCCAGTACTTCTGCAGGTGACAAAGGTACATATCTAGCATGCCTAGTTTTGTATCTGGCAGCACATGGCATGCAGTCCTTGACCAACTGTTCAATGCAGCATTCGCCCCTGTGTCACCAGTAGTGGGACTGCACCTTGCTCTTGGTCAAACTCCTTTCTAGATGGACTTCAAGGACCAGTTCAATGATCCTAACCTGTAATGTACTAGGTGGAACAGTTTTACTATTTCTCAACACTTAGCCCTTAACCAAACTCAACGTGTTGCTCACCTCCCAAACACTGCTAAAACTCTCATGTAAGCCAATGCATTTATTAGGCCAATCCTTTCTTATCCATCCAAAACTAGTTTCAGTTCAGCATCTTGTTCCAAGCTTCTATCTCATTTTTAATTGTTAAGCCCCTCTGTATAACTCGAGAGCACTACCTCTTCTAAATGGTCTTCCAACTGCTCAGATCTCTCTATAATTAACCTAAATTTCATTAGGTGTTGCCTGCAAGTGCGCACGTAGTGCGCATGCACTAAAAAACCTTTTGAGTTCTATGTCGGATCGATGACCCGCCTCTGTCTCTCATTGGCTAGCTCCATAAATGGAGGCTAGCCATTGGGAGACAGAGGCTGTCAATCACGCTTTCTTGCGAAAACGCGATTCGGGGGCGTTTCTCGTTCTTTTTTAAGCCCCGCCCCTTTGTCCTGGGCCGCGCTGTCATTGGCTGCCGGCCCGGGACACCCCCGTGACGTCATTCCCCGGGCCGCGCTGTGATTGGCTGGCCGGCCCGGGACCTGACTTGTTTTGCTCGTGATCAGTAGCTTGCGGACAAAGCCGTGTTTTGAAGGTTCCCATTTGAAATGTTATTGTTTCTGTTTCATTTGTTAAGGTGTTCCCCTGTAGTAGCTTCCTTACAGTAACTATTTTGCTTGCTCACACGGGTCTCGTCTTTCGGTGTCTTCTCTCTCCAACTGCCTGCAGTCTCCGGCTTTACATGGTAGTCCTTCTTCTTTGCCTACGGGTGTCTTTCTTCTCTGGCTATAGTCTCCCGCTCACACGCTTTTGACAGTCTCTGTTTTGTTTCCATAATGGCGCGGCCTACTGTACGGCAGTCGTTAGGTACCTTTGTGTTTTCCTGCAGCCGCCGCTGCCTAGAGAACCGAAAGTGAGGAGGTGAGTGAGCGGGAACTGTGAGCGTTCTGAACGCTGTCCTACGGGGCGCAGGGACATAGAGAAAACGTATATTCGTCCTGTGCGATACTCTAGCCCCCCTACTGAGCTGTCATGGTATCCTCCATCCTTACCTGCGTGTCTCCTCTTTCTCAGTCGCTTCTGGTCTCTGTCTGCCGTGGTGGTCGTCAGGACTGACCTTCAGACTCCGAACCCCCCGCATCCCCGTAGCTTGTAGCTCATTTACATAGATTTGTACCCACAGTGCACTGGTGCAGGGGCACCTCTTGGCGGATCAAAGCACCAAGTTCCCGATTTCTACTCTCCTGCTGCCAATCCCTCAAATCTCACTCCATTGATGTCAATTGTTGTGTGCGTCATACAGAACATTACATGTTAAATTTTGTAATAGCTTGCATGTACCGATAAATATGTTATACACTTTGTTATGATATGCATCCTGGACACTAACTGCTGTCACTTCTTCATGCACACGATACTCACCTTTCACTGACTGTGCACTTGAGAATTGCGAGTCCTGTAATTGACCTTGCTCATATTGCATTTTTTTGTTTGGGGATCACTTTTATTGATTTTGTGAAGTCCAACAAAAGAGAACAATTCCAGCTATTTGTACAATCATCAGTGCAAAGCAAAGACAAGAGAGTATTACACCAGCATACACGAACTGACAGAAGGAGAAGATAGTACCGCACCCATCCCAGCCCTTGATCTTTTATTTTTAATGCTTTTCGTAGTATTTAGTTTTAATTGAACCTTTATAAAACTGACACCATATAATATATATAAAAAGTAAACGATACATTGATTTATATCAATAATTGTTTCCTAGAATGTAACCTTTCGATGCTTCTCTCTCCCCCCCCCCCAATTACAGAATAATGGAATTATCCTATGAGTGGTCTCATTGTTTACTATATATCAACTTGGACATCCAGGAATGTACTTTGCGTTCTCATGCTCGTCTAGATTTACTTCCCAATATTTTTCCTCAGTTGAACTATTGTCAACTCAATAAATCTTTATTCGGATATAAAATATCAATAAAAGCACAATTAAAATACCAGCATTTAAAACAATAAATAAACAGGGACTTGTAATATATAGCATAGTCGGCAATAAAGATACACATGTTATGAAAGACATTAGATATGTAAAACAACCACTTCTTCAAATCCTAAGGCTAGATTATTCCTAACAAGTAGCAGCATAATATGATAAAGTACAATTTGGCAGACAACAATTAACAGGTAAAATCTATATGGGGGCAATCAAATAGCAGCATGGTATATCCGGGTGCAATCATATGTGGACGAACAGCAGCATAGTGTATTAAAGTGCAGTCAAATATAAACTATAATATAAAAAATCATAATATACAAGGCAACATTTTCTACGAAGCACCGCACAAAATATAGGCTGGAGATTCACAACAAATAGCAGCAAGATGTTATTAAGTGGGATCAAATGGGTTTATAAGGTACTCATAGAAGTGTGTAAGTATATGGGAGATTGCTGAGCTATAGTGTATTTACCAACAATCGGGCTGAGATTTATACATTGTTCAACCGTTCCCAATTTACTTCTAAATCCTAACTGGCACTTGTTTAAAATGTGTTCCTCCTCAGCCCATAATCTAATTTTATTAAACAGGATCATCTCAAGTATCTTAAGTTTATCAATCGGGGAGATCAGTGTGTAGCAGCTAGGGTTGGATCAGTCCACTTTTTTAAAAATCGGAACAATAATGCTGGTAGACCATGTGCTAGGTAAAAAAGTATTTGTAAGATTATTAAAAACATTGAGTAAAACAGGCACCCAAAAGTTCGGTTTATGCTTGATGAGGTCGATGGGAAGCCCTTCGGGGCCGGGGGCCTTGTTGACTAAACTTTGGTTAATTGCATCCTCAACTTCTGATACTGATATCTGAATCTGTGAAACAACGTGGGAATCAAAGGGATCCTCACTCTGAGTGGGGTCTGTATAGATTGTAGTAAAGTGGGATTCCCAAGCTTCACTGCTTATGTTATAGCTTAAAGGAGTAAGTGTAAGGCTCATTGATCTCATGTCTTTAACTGCCGCCCAAAAAACATTTCCATTGGTGGCACTGGTGGCACAAGCAAGCTTATGCCAGCGTTCTTTTAAAATCTCATCTTTACGCTGCCTTACCACTTGTTTACAATGTTGTCTTAGGGATCTAACGAGGGTTGCATCTCTAGCTACCGCTACGAGTGCCGCACAGAGCTCTTTAGGTTTTGACTGGCGATGCGCACATAGTGCGCATGCGCCAAAAAACCTTATGTTTTGTGTGTGCGGTCGGGTATCCGCCCCAGTCTCCCATTGGCTAGCTCCATAAATGGAGGCTAGCCATTGGGAGACGGCTCTGTCCGTCAATCCCGAACCAGATTCGGGGGCGTTCCCGAGAATTTTTCGCCTTTGGCTACGTCAGCCGAAAGCCTCTTCTCGTCAACGCCCCCGAATCTGGTCCGGGATTGAGGGCACCCGCCTTCCTGCTCCTGTGCGATGGCGCTTTAATTACTCACTCCTGCCTTCGCCTCACAGGCTCGCTTTTTTCAGTAAAATGCTTTGGTGCATTAGCAAGATGGATTTGTCTGGAAATCACCGGCGTTGGAGGGACAGATCAGCGACATTACATCAGGCACTAACAAGACAACAATTGTCCAGAGACTGAATGGCGCTGTCAGCACCTCATAAGTTAATCACTTTAGCTGGATTCACAAATCTCTGCTAAAGGAATCACGCATGGGGCGATCTTGTTCGCCGATACTCATATCGCGTTCCCCCATTGTCACAAGCACCGTTTTCAGTTTTAACAAAAGAGCGCGCCTTTACTCTGTGGGCAAACACGAGGAATTGTTCCTTTCAGCCCATTTGCTTTCATCGCCCCCAGGCTATTGGGATTCTGCGGTGGTTTCAGCGTCCCGGAGTTTTTGTCAAAATGTGTCTGCTAAGTTGCTTTGTGCCGCAATTTCTTCATATAATGATCCTGTTGAGTGGAAGAAATGGCTCCGAAATGATAGGTAATCTCGCGCCTAATTTTCTTTTCTACCCGAGTCCTGCGGGTGGCTTGGCTTGCAGGGTTGCGGCGCGGCGCCTCGCCTCTCGAGTTCAGCGGGGGCAATGGATGGCTTCTCCTTCTCGTCGGGGACTTTCTGCGTCTCGGTTTCCCACAATTTCAACTGTATGGCGAAATGCTGACGAGAGAGTAAATTGTAGTGGGCTACCTGTGTTAATCGTCGGGGTAATTACATGCTATTAACAAAAACAATTCGCACACGCGGTGTGCATTTTAGTTGTTGTTGGAAAATATAATTTTCTGACGTTGATAAAAACATGGTTCCTTCATTTCTCGTAAACAATAATAAATTAGTTGATATAAAGTGTTTCTGCAGTTTCACAGATGGTAATAATGCTAATGGTCGGAAAGTGGGTTATTCATTTGGTACAGGAGGGACCCTTACCTAAATAGTGCTCTGTGAAAAGCTGCTCACCACTTCTGTGGCACAAGCAGCAGGCAGCTCCCAGAGAGATGTGTTTGAAGTTGCTCGGGTTAATGATTTCAATAGTGTTAAATTGCAGTTCGGTGATATTTACAGTTTTGTTAAGTAGTCATTAAATGTCACTCATAATTAAAGTACAATTCTGAAAATGTCACACAAAGCAATCTGAAACCTTGGCAGTTATGTGGGTGGAAGGATGAGTGGGTGGAAGGATGAGTGGGTGGAAGGATGAGTAGGTGGAAGGATGAGTGGGTGGATGGATGAGTAGGTGGAAGGATGAGCGGATGGATGCGTGGGTGGAAGGATGAGCGGATGGATGAGTGAGAGGATGGATGAGCGGGTGGAAGGATGAGCAGATTGATGAGTGGGCGGATGGATGTGTGAGCGGATGGATGAGTAGGTGGAAGGATGAGTGGATGGATGAGTAGGTGGAAGGATGAGCGGATGGATGAGGTGGTGGAAGGATGAGCGGATGGATGAGTAGGTGGAAGGATGAGCGGATGGATGAGTGGGCGGATGGATGAGTGGGCGGATGGATGAGTGGGCGGATGGATGAGTGGGTGGATGGATGAGTGGGCGGATGGATGAGTGGGCGGATGGATGAGTGGGCGGATGGATGAGTGGGCGGATGGATGAGTGAGCGGATGGATGAGTAGGTGGAAGGATGAGCGGATGGATAAGTGGGTGGATGGATGGATGAGTAGGTGGAAGGATGAGTGGATGGATGAGTAGGTGGAAGGATGAGCGGGCGGATGGAAAGATGAGCAGATGGATGAGTGAGAGGATGGATGAGCGGGTGGAAGGATGAGCAGATTGATGAGTGGGCGGATGGATGTGTGAGCGGATGGATGAATAGGTGGAAGGATGAGTGGATGGATGAGTAGGTGGACAGCTGGAGAGAGGGACGAGGGAGCGGATGTAGGATGAGGTCGGCGGGCGCCTGCTTTGATAGATGAGTGGGTACCGGAATGGACAAGTGGGCAGCTGGGTGGGTGAATGAAGAGATTGGCAAGCGCATGCATAGATAGATGAGCGGGTGGATCAGTGGCTGGGTGTTCAGATGGGTTAGATGAGTGGTTGAATTTGCTATTGTAAATGACAATGCCATTTATGTTAAAAAAATCATAAATAAAAATAATGTCAAGAGCAATGCCAATAGCTCTAACTTTAACAAAGGCAAAACCATTGCATTGTAAATGCTTGTTTTGATATTGCACTCTTCCAGATCCAGTAAAAAGTATGGAAATCAGGGAGTGGTGCCTTCCTCACAAGTTTGATGTAAATGCAAATAGTAAGGGGTTGTGATCTGGAATCAATAAGAACAGAATTCCCCACATAAGGTTCCATATTGCGCAGTAAAAAGCCAAGATCTCCTTGTCAACTGAAAAATAGTTATATAGAACATGTGAGACAATTGTATAGCATGGTGTTGTACATTACAATTGCCCAAGGTAAGTGCATTTATACAGACCCTTTGTTAACTTCAAAGGGCTAATTACACCGAATTCCTTTTAAATGTCACATACTTTTTTTTAACTAAAATTATTTGTATTCTTCCTCAAAATGACAAAACATGTACATGACAATGTCAACAAATACACTTAGAGACAAGAGCGGGTCCTGACAAGACATCAAAGCAGCGGTGTAAGTATCCACAATCAAAGTTATACAATAACATAACTATGGCTAAGACATACGAATTATTGCTTGACGACTTCTCTTGGCTTGATACACAGATTCAGACAAAAACAGTTGTATAGAAATCTAAGGAACAAAAACAAACATAACAAGTACAGGTCTTAATCTGTAGAAGGGCGGGTCTGGGTAGGGGCGGTAACATCTCTTAGCAGGAAAGAGGGTAGGGATCCTGTTGACCTAACAGGTTTCTCTACATTACTGCATGGTATTGAAGGCAGCATCATTCAAAAAGCTAAAGTGTCTGGAGTTTTGTGGGGCTAAAGCAGGTGAACTCTATACGCACTAGGTAGTGGATCAGGGGCGTCCATAGATGCTGGAATTTGGTCTCCGTGTTAGCTACATTATGGGATATATGTTCCATTGCTAGAAGCTGCCACACGCAGGTGAACCATCATGTGATGGCGGGTGGTGCTACCTGTTGCCACATGATTGCTATGAGTTGTTGCACTGCTAAAGGTAAGTAACTGATGAGTATCCACTTTGCATGGGTCATTTCGGCTAGATTGTGGGGTCGAATTCCTACGACAATCGTAGGATAGGAGAAGGGAGACAGATAACCTACGATGTCTTTAATATGGCCTGGTACTTCCTTCCAGTATGTGGTAATCTACAGGACAACCAAATATGGCAAAAGTCCCCCAAAGCCTCGCCACAACGCCAGCAAACAGGGAAAACATCCAAATAGATGTTGGAAAGATGGGCTGCTGTATAGTACCATTGGAACATCCATTTATATGCGGCCTCTAGAAGGCAGAGACTGCAGTAGATTTTGGGTATATCCGGCCACAGCGTTTCCCATTGTTTAGGTGTTATGCCATGTGGATTGATATGTATGAGTGTGTGCTGGCATAGAGTGTTGCAGCACATGATATGTGTTAGATATTAATCCTCTTGAACAGTCATAGGTCCGCACTAGCTTTTCAAATAGGGTATAGGGACGGATAATCACCGGGTATACCAAAGGATGCAGTGCCCAATGTCATAGCTGATAATATTGGAGTCATGTAGGGTCTGGGAGTTGGAGTCCCACCCTACAATCATCAAAAGTCTTCATGGCATCCCCGTAAGGAGGCCTTGTACCGTCTGACAGCCCCCTTTGCTCCAACAGCGGAAGGCAAGGGGCGCAAGGCCCGGGAGAAAGTCTGGGTTGCGGGTGATAGGTGTGTGGGGGGGAAGGAAAAGTAGTTTGTCCTCTCTTAATGGCCACCTTGTTCCAGATCTTTAACACTGTCCTCATCGGTGTGGCAAAATATGCACTGCACAGTTGAGCATGCTTGGACAGCCAGATAATTTACCACAAGGGACTACATGTCACAGCGTGGTCCATATGGACCCAGTGCTTCTCGCTTTCCCGAACCACCTACTCAGAAACATACCGCAGATGGGCCACACATTAGTACTCCAGGAGATTATGATATGGTAGGTTGACCGTATCTCGCTGCAACATCAGCAAGAAATTGGCTATTCGGGTTGTCTCCCATTCCATATCAATGGTCAAATGTCACATTGCACATGCAGGATATCATCCTGCCGGATCGCCGTAGGCAGCATCTGAAACAGGTAGAGAACCCTTGGGAGTACATTTATTTATATGACATTTACATACCCCAATCAGGAGGTATGTTGGGGCTTCCACCTCTGAAAATCTGCCACGATGGAGCAACAAGAAGGAGGTCAGTTGGCTTGAGACCAGGGCATAAGCGTGGGGGTGATATTGATGCCTAAGTGTTTGATGGTGTCTGGGACCATTGAAAAGGTGCTAGAAGCTGTAGAGCTAGTAGGCAATGGGCAGGGATGGTTAGATTAAGGACGGATGACCTTAAAGCCAGAGAAAGCATCATAGGCCTGCAAGCATGCCACAATGCTTGGTTAGACACCTCAGGTTGGGAGAGTGTGAGGAGGAGATAATCGCAAACAGGCTTATCTTGTGTGTCTGGCCACCAAAGGGTATGCCTTTCACCATATTTGTATCGCGACTGGGAAAACGAGGGGTTCAACCGCTAGTATGATAATGGTAATAACGGTCACCCCAGTTGTGTGCCCCAACGAATAGACACAGGCCATGGGGTTTGTCCATTAACTCAGACATTAGCCATCGGCACTACGCATGAGGCTATAATCTTAGAAATTACATCTGGCCCCAGCCCGATTTTAATCAGCACTGCGTGGAGGTAAGACCAATTCACCCTATCAAAGGCTTTCTCTGCATCAATCAAGAGGAGGCACGCCAGAATATCAAAACAATGTGACTTTTCCACCAAGTGTTTTATGCGGTGGACATTGTCCACACCCTGCCTATGGCGGATGAAGCCCACCTGATCCGGGCTGATGAGGCCCGAGAGATATGGTTCCAGTCGAGCTGCCACTATTTAAGTGAATAGCTTAGCATCCATGTTGAGGAAGGCTATGAGGCAATAGGAGGAGCAGAAGGCTGGGTTTTTACCCGCTTTGAGTATGAGAGAGATCTCAGCAGCAGCTATCGTAGGCGCAAGGCCAGTCTTCTGCGAGAAGGAATTAAAAAACCACAAGATGTGGTCCTGAAAGTGGGATAAAAAGAGCAGATAGAAGAAGACTGGGAGTCCATTTGGCCTAGGCATCTTGCCCTGGGGTAGGGCCTACACTGCGGTACTCAGTTCTTCAACGGTACTATGCTCACCCAAAGAGCAGCATGGTATGTGAGAGTTGGAGGTATGTATGTGTGAGTAAAAAGAGTAGTCCTGTGTTTCAGGGTGTTTATAGCACCAAGTGTCTATGAGGCCCCAGTCCTCTATATCCCGCTTTAAGGGTGAAGACATTGTACCCGTATTCTGGAAAGTAGCCCAGCTGCGACCGAGAGTGGAGTCCCATATCAGATTAAAATCTCTGCAAACTACAATGTCACTGTCTACCCTCTCTAATCGCTTCCACAGGATTCGCCTGATATAATTGTCTTGTGAAGTGTTTGGAGCATAGATGTTGAGTATCATGAGTTTACGCTGCCCACGAAGGTGTAATGCCAAAAATTACCCTCTTTGTATCGGACCTCCTTAGTAACAGATGTGTAGAAACTCGCCTTGCAGAGGATACCCACCCCAAGTGTTTTGGTATTTGTGTAGACCCAGTGATGCCTAGGGTATTTCGGGTATCCCATACGGTTGCGATCACCCCCCCATCAGCAGGATGACATCCGGGTCATGTTGTAGTACACAATGCCAGATTTCCTTAGGTACGTTTGGGGAGTTCAGACCCCGCACATTCAGAGATATCAACTTAAAGTCTCCCAGAAAAGACATGGGGCCAGGGAGTGTGCGTAAAGTGTCCTACAGATGGGAAGGCAGTTACAAGTGGGTACATCGCTCAAACTAGGGAGGGATTCATCTACACCCAGCCTCTCCCTGAGGAAGCAACAATAGGAGAAAGCAAGTGAGCCCCTTGTACTGATGGCCTCTCCATTCACAGCCCCCAATGGGCTATCAGGCAGACAACAGCACACCACTCACCACCCCTGGGACCCGGGGACAGCAGAAGTATCCATCTTCCGGGCTGCTGTCTGAGGAATGCGACCTGTAAGAGAAAACATGTCATAACAAATGGTAACAACAGACCAACGGGGTCCAACAGTGACTTCTTCATCCTGCAGGGGTCAGCAACAAAGGGCTCCAAACCCGGTAGAAGAGTCACCCTCCAGAAGAGAAAGTCTATGGGCGGGTATAAGATGAGGTACCAAGGCGTAGAAGTTCAGGAGACAGTAGGGCTATCCTAGGCCCGAAACTCAGCACCACTGGCAGAAGGAAGGGAAAGGGGACAAGCAAAGTCAACCCATGCATCTGCTCAAACGGATCCTGTGGTCGAGCAGGGAAGTCACCCCCGCCAATGCTGCAAGATTATAGATAATATCATGCTTAGCCTCTTGTGAGTACGCCTCTGCGTGTCGTTTATGGGGCCGTTGTGGTTTCACTATGGTATATTTGGGATGGGAAGACATCATACTTTAGAGAGTCATCTGTGAGTCCAAACAAATGCTTTGCTTCCATTAAGGACAATTAGTGAGTGCCGTTTACCTTCCTGTGTGAACAGAAGGGCAAAGGGGTGTCCCCATTGATAGCGTATCTCCAGGGCACATAGCTGGTCTGTGACAGGCTTGAAACCATGCAGCTTTCTCAAGGTTATGGGGGGAGAGATTCTGGTAAAGCTGTACCACATGTCCTCATAATTGAAGTTCAGTTTTGTCTCTAGATGCTCTTAATATTGCTTCTTTCTCTGTGAAGAAATGTACACTGGTCAGGATGTCAGTGACTACATCTGTGCGTCCATTTGCGGGTGTCACCCCGTGGAATATTTCAAGAGCAGCTGGAGAAGTGTTTGTAGGAAGGTGGAATCCGACTGCATGGTTACCCCCACTTTTTGCCTGGTGTTTTGATGGTTTTCGACTTACTTTGGCTGGGATTCTGCTATCCAGGGTACCAGACTATCTGTTTCCCTCTCTAAAATGATTGCATGTACATTAGGTTCACTCCAAATTGGTTACTGGGTTACCCTTGTGAGTTCCTAGTATATGGTACCTTAGGTACCACGGGCATAGGTACCCCAGAGGCCTACCAGGGGCTGAAACATGTATTATGCCACCCATGGGAAGCCTTCCAAAATGGCACCACAGGTCTGCTACTGCAACCTGGGTAAGGTGGTACTTGTACCCCTTACTTAGATATAGTATACCTATATCTACCTATATATATAGACACATATAAACCTATAAGTTACTCCTATGGCAGGCCTTGACAATCCTGATGGCAGAGTGCTTGGTTTTGTGTGAGATGGTGCCCAAGCATGAGCTGAGCCCCTCTGCAGCTTTCGGAACCCTTCCTTATAGCTGTTCTATGATACAGCCATACCATATACTCTTAAGTGCATTAAAACCTCGAGGTAAATGCTAACTTTGGAATGGCGGCATCAAAACATGTTGTGTTTGGTGACAAACACTTTGGAATCCTACACCCCCCCCCCGCCAGTTCTGGCGGCGGGGGTAGAATTCCACCCTTCTAGAGGGAGAAGACAATAGGTTTCCTGCCCAGGGAGGTGCTAGCTTTAGTGTATTGGGGCAGGGTGGGTTGCATTCACTGAATGCTTTCCAGACAGCGCCTGGGGCACACAAGGTGTCCCCATGCATTTCCCAGTTCAAATCGGCTGCTGGGGCACTCAGCCCCAGCTCTGGCGCGAAACTGGACAAAGGGGAAGGGGTGTAACCACCCCCTCCCCAGGTCCTCCCATATGTGGGACCCTAGAGTTAGTCCAACCCCTAAACTTAGTATAAGTATAGGAACTCAGTCCCTAGGACTTTAGATTACCCAGGAAGAAACTCTGAAACAAATCTTGGACCTTCGACATTCCATATTGACTGGAAGACGGAAGAAATCTCCCTTGGGGTCAAGGAGTGACTCTCCTGTTTAAACAGGCACTAAAGAAGCATCTTGCCGGTCTGCATTTTCGAGTCTCCCGCCGGATCCCGAAGAATCTGCAACACAGGACATGGGCTTCCAGACATCTCCGAGGCTGACACGAGTCCCCAGCGAAGCCGAGACCTGTAGCTATCACAAGAGACGTGAGACCTGAACTCCTAGACATCCTGCACATTTGCTAGTGCATCAACTTTCCAAGCTTTTCCGAAGTTGTGCATTCGGAATCTTGTTGTCCAAACCTTGAGCACCTTTTGCATCGAAGATTGTGGGCCTACACTCCACGAGTGTTCCGTGGGCCCGCTTTCAGCATTTCCGCTCGAGGCTCCTTCGCAATCCGTAGTCCGTTGACTGGTGGGTCCCCACAAAGGTAAATCCTTTGTTTCTTGGGCTTCCCTGGTTGCTCCAGACGTGCCCTGACTCCCCTCCAAAAGGTGAGTCCCTCAGACCTTGATGGTCTGCTCCGAAGCCAATCTTGTCATCTTGCGTGGGTTGCTGTTGCCAAGTCTTGTTGGTCCAATCCAGATACCGACGCAGCAGCACTCGACATCCGATGTAGGACAGCTTGACTCCAGCTCCTGGTTGTCGTCGACGCCTCCTGGACCTCGTGGCTGAAGAGTCAAGCTTCACCTGAATCACTTGAAAGCACCCAACTTCGGCATCTTCTTGTCTCCTTCCTGGTCACTGGCTAGTGACCCAGACTCCGTCCCCTCTGCTTTCAGGTTCTTCAGAGCTCCGATCCACCCTTGGATCCATTCGGACACTTTTCTCCTGGTCACCTGCAGCACTTCTTTGCGGCTCTTTATTGGAAACGACGGCGAAACCCGACACGAAAAGACACCTATGCACCCGGCTTCTCTGGGTGAGGTAACACAAGTACTTCGGTGCTCCTGTGGGTCTTGACTCTCGAAGTGTCCAGTACTGAAGGGGTTTTACCGTAGTCCACTCCTAAGTGTCCTTAAACTCTAAACTTGTAACTTTAACTTTCTCCATAGAAGTCAAAGGTGATTTGCTGCTGTTTTTAGACACTGCACGCTTCCCCCGTGGGTCTCATGCATCCTTACCTTGGGTGGTTCCTGGTAGCCCCAGCGGTTTTACAGGCCCTAGACCTTGTCTCTATGTTTAAATCGGTACTTATACCACTTTCTTAGTATATGGTTTGCGAGGCCCCTAGGGCAAAACGTATACTGTGCTTATTTACTGTGTGCTATTTAAGTTCTTGTATTGTACTTTTACTTCTAGCCTCATAAAGGGACTACTGGGGTGTGTTTAGAATAAAAACATATATTTTATATATATATCTGGTTTGATTCTCCTTTCATTTGATCATTCAAGGAAAGGTATGGGTGGCACTTCAGAATCCGCCAACTAAGCCTTACTCCAGAGAGACATCGCCACCCATACCTCCCCATCGCTGGATTGTCGTTTGCAGTTTTAGATCGTGGCATTAGGGTGCGGAGCGTAGAGTCAAGTACGAGGCTAGTGGGGCTATGATGCTCACATCGTTCCACTTCAGACTCTGGACGTTTGAACCATAACAGGCAGCATCCGTGGGATAGGAGGGGCTGGGCAATACACATAGCTCCACATGCAGAGATGAAAGGACCAGACCACTATCTGCCCCTAAAGTGGCCTCCAAAGTCACTGAGCCATTGCGTTGCGAGCAAAAGAGCCCCCATCCAACATGATGCACAGAGAGTCTGATGTTGTGCAAAGGCCTCACCCGAACAACTCCTGTGGCCAAGGCCAGCTGAGTCCTTCAAGGGTCCGAGTCTGCTCCAGCTCAAGACGTCCCTCTGGCTTTCAAAAAGGCCCCCACTGAAGCCACAAAGGTGGAGTCGGGAAAGCCTACACACACGCACAATGTAGCAAAAGTCCCATGTAATGTTCTGGCTTTGCATAAGCTATTGTCCGTGGGTGCAATCAGTTGGGCCCCTTCTCTTGGCCTGGGCCAAGCCCACTTAGAAAACTGCTACCGTGTCTAGGGACACCGCTTCCATCATTTGTGTCTAGTGTGTGAGGTGCGGTACAAAAGGGGGTGGTGATGGACGGAGCAACAGAACCAATCAAACACTCACACCCAGTCAACAGATCTGGGTTTAATCCATCACCGTTCTTTAGCCTTCTCTGCCACCCCAGTTCAGACATGGCCATATGCAAATCAGTCTGACCCTGTGCCTCATGGGAACAGTCCAGTCCAAACTGCCAAGCCATGCCTTCCCTGGACCAGAAACAAACTTTCTAGGACCGGTTTCTGGCATTACAGCTGTCTTCAGCCAGGCTTGCTTGAATCCAGTGGCAAAGTGAGCAAGGAACTCACGTCTGAGCATACCATGCCAAACTTATGGCGAACAAAGCGGTAAAAAAGGGGGTAGTGATGGACGGAGCATCTGAACCAATCAAACACTCACACCCAGTCAACAGATCTGGGTTTAATCCATCACCGTTCCTTAGCCCACTCTGCCACCCCAGTTCAGACATAGCCATATGCAAATCAGTCTGACCCTGTGCCTCATGGGAACAGTCAAGTCTGAACTGCCAAGCCATGCCTTTCCTGGTCCGGAAACAAGCTTTCTAGGACCGGTTTCTGGCATTACAGCCGTCCTCAGCCAGGCTTGCTTGAATCCAGTGGCAAAGTGAGCAAGAGACTCACGTCTGAGCATACCCTGCCAAACTTATGGCGAACAAAGCGGTACAAAAGGGGGTGGTGATGGACGGAGCATCTGAACCAATGAAACACTCACACCCAGTCAACAGATCTGGGTTTAATCCATCACCGTTCTTTAGCCCACTCTGCCACCCCAGTTCAGTCTGACCCTGTGTCTCATGGGAACAGTCCAGTCCGAACTGCCAAGCCATGCCTTCCCTGGACCGGAAACAAGCTTCCTAGGACCGGTTTCTGGCATTACAGCAGTCTTCAGCCAGGCTTGCCTGAATCCAGTGGCAAAGTGAGCAAGGGACTCACGTCTGAGCATACCCTACCAAACTTATGGCGAACAAAGCGGTACAAAAGGGGGTGGTGATAAACGGAGCATCTGAACCAATCAAACACTCACACCCAGTCAACAGATCTGGGTTTAATCCATCACCGTTCCTTAGCCCACTCTGCCACCCCAGTTCAGACATAGCCATATGCAAATCAGTCTGACCCTGTGCCTCATGGGAACAGTCAAGTCCAAACTGCCAAGCCATGCCTTCCCTCGTCCGGAAACAAGCTTTCTAGGACCGGTTCCTGGCATTACAGCCGTCCTCAGCTAGGCTTGCTTGAATCCAGTGGCAAAGTGAGCAAGGGACTCACGTCTGAGCATACCCTGCCAAACTTATGGCGAACAAAGCGGTACAAAAGGGGGTGGTGATGGACGGAGCATCTGAACCAATGAAACACTCACACCCAGTCAACAGATCTGGGTTTAATCCATCACCGTTCTTTAGCCCACTCTGCCACCCCAGTTCAGACATAGCCATATGCAAATCAGTCTGACCCTGTGCCTCATGGGAACAGTCCAGTCCGAACTGCCAAGCCATGCCTTCCCTGGACCGGAAACAAGCTTCCTAGGACCGGTTTCTGGCATTACAGCCGTCTTCAGCCAGGCTTGCTTGAATCCAGTGGCAAAGTGAGCAAGGGACTCGTCTGAGCATACCCTGCCAAACTTATGGCGAACAACGCGGTACAAAAGGGGGTGGTGATGGACGGAGCATCTGAACCAATCAAACACTCACACCCAGCCAACACCTCTGGGTTTAATACATCACCGTTCTTTAGCCCACT
The DNA here is from genome assembly GCF_964263255.1 of Lissotriton vulgaris. Lineage (NCBI taxonomy): Eukaryota > Metazoa > Chordata > Amphibia > Caudata > Salamandridae > Lissotriton > Lissotriton vulgaris. The sequence continues at coordinate 780,542,418 of NC_141687.1, read as the reverse complement.
CTGCCACCCCAGTTCAGACATGGCCATATGCAAATCAGTCTGACCCTGTGCCACATGGGAACAGTCCAGTCCGAACTGCCAAGCCATGCCTTCCCTGGACCGGAAACAAGCTTCCTAGGGCCGGTTTCTGGCATTACAGCCGTCTTCAGCCATGCTTGCTTGAATCCAGTGGCAAAATGAGCAAGGGACTCACGTCTGAGCCTACCCTGCCAAACTTATGGCGAACAAAGCGGTACAAAAGGGCGTGGTGATAAACGGAGCATCTGAACCAATCAAACAATCACACCCAGTCCACAGATCTGGGTTTAATCTATCACCGTTCTTTAGCCCACTCTGCCACCCCAGTTCAGACATAGACATATGCAAATCAGTCTGACCCTGTGCCTCATGGGAACAGTGCAGTCCGATCTGCCAAGCCATGCCTTCCCTGGTCCGGAAACAAGCTTTCTAGGACCGGTTTCTGGCATTACAGCCGTCTTCAGCCAGGCTTGCTTGAATCCAGTGGCAAAGTGAGCAAGGGACTCACGTCTGAGCATACCCTGCCAAACTTATGGCGAACAACGCGGTACAAAAGGGGGTGGTGATGGACGGAGCATCTGAACCAATCAAACACTCACACCCAGCCAACACCTCTGGGTTTAATACATCACCGTTCTTTAGCCCACTCTGCCACCCCAGTTCAGACATGGCCATATGCAAATCAGTCTGACCCTGTGCCACATGGGAACTGTCCAGTCCGAACTGCCAAGCCATGCCTTCCCTGGACCGGAAACAAGCTTCCTAGGACCGGTTTCTGGCATTACAGCCGTCTTCAGCCATGCTTGCTTGAATCCAGTGGCAAAATGAGCAAGGGACTCACGTCTGAGCCTACCCTGCCAAACTTATGGCGAACAAAGCGGTACAAAAGGGCGTGGTGATAAACGGAGCATCTGAACCAATCAAACACTCACACCCAGTCCACAGATCTGGGTTTAATCTATCACCGTTCTTTAGCCCACTCTGCCACCCCAGTTCAGACATAGACATATGCAAATCAGTCTGACCCTGTGCCTCATGGGAACAGTGCAGTCCGATCTGCCAAGCCATGCCTTCCCTGGTCCGGAAACAAGCTTTCTAGGACCGGTGTCTGGCATTACAGCCGTCTTCAGCCAGGCTTGCTTGAATCCAGTGGCAAAGTGAGCAAGGGACTCACGTCTGAGCATACCCTGCCAAACTTATGGCGAACAAAGCGGTACAATAGGGGGTGGTGATAAACGGAGCATCTGAACCAATCAAACACTCACACCCAGTCAACAGATCTGGGTTTAATCCATCATAGTTATTTAGCCCACTCTGCCACCCCAGTTCAGACATAGCCAAATGCAAATCAGTCTGACCCTGTGCCTCATGGGAACAGTCCAGTCCGAACTGCCAAGCCATGCCTTCCCTGGACCGGAAACAAGCTTCCTAGGACCAGTTTCTGGCATTACAGTCATCTTCAGCCAGGCTTGCTTGAATCCAGTGGCAAAGTGAGCAAGGTACTCGCATCTGAGCATACCCTGCCAAACTTATGGCGAACAAAGCGGTACAATAGGGGGTGGTGATAAACGGAGCATCTGAACCAATCAAACACTCACACCCAGTCAACAGATCTGGGTTTAATCCATCATAGTTATTTAGCCCACTCTGCCACCCCAGTTCAGACATAGCCAAATGCAAATCAGTCTGACCCTGTGCCTCATGGGAATAGTCAAGTCCGAACTGCCAAGCCATGCCTTTCCTGGTCCGGAAACAAGCTTTCTAGGACCGGTTTCTGGCATTACAGCCGTCCTCAGCCAGGCTTGCTTGAATCCAGTGGCAAAGTGAGCAAGGAACTCACGTCTGAGCATACCATGCCAAACTTATGGCGAACAAAGCGGTAAAAAAGGGGGTAGTGATGGACGGAGCATCTGAACCAATCAAACACTCACACCCAGTCAACAGATCTGGGTTTAATCCATCACCGTTCCTTAGCCCACTCTGCCACCCCAGTTCAGACATAGCCATATGCAAATCAGTCTGCCCCTGTGCCTCATGGGAACAGTCAAGTCTGAACTGCCAAGCCATGCCTTTCCTGGTCCGGAAACAAGCTTTCTAGGACCGGTTTCTGGCATTACAGCCGTCCTCAGCCAGGCTTGCTTGAATCCAGTGGCAAAGTGAGCAAGAGACTCACGTCTGAGCATACCCTGCCAAACTTATGGCGAACAAAGCGGTACAAAAGGGGGTGGTGATGGACGGAGCATCTGAACCAATGAAACACTCACACCCAGTCAACAGATCTGGGTTTAATCCATCACCGTTCTTTAGCCCACTCTGCCACCCCAGTTCAGTCTGACCCTGTGTCTCATGGGAACAGTCCAGTCCGAACTGCCAAGCCATGCCTTCCCTGGACCGGAAACAAGCTTCCTAGGACCGGTTTCTGGCATTACAGCAGTCTTCAGCCAGGCTTGCCTGAATCCAGTGGCAAAGTGAGCAAGGGACTCACGTCTGAGCATACCCTACCAAACTTATGGCGAACAAAGCGGTACAAAAGGGGGTGGTGATAAACGGAGCATCTGAACCAATCAAACACTCACACCCAGTCAACAGATCTGGGTTTAATCCATCACCGTTCCTTAGCCCACTCTGCCACCCCAGTTCAGACATAGCCATATGCAAATCAGTCTGACCCTGTGCCTCATGGGAACAGTCAAGTCCAAACTGCCAAGCCATGCCTTCCCTCGTCCGGAAACAAGCTTTCTAGGACCGGTTCCTGGCATTACAGCCGTCCTCAGCTAGGCTTGCTTGAATCCAGTGGCAAAGTGAGCAAGGGACTCACGTCTGAGCATACCCTGCCAAACTTATGGCGAACAAAGCGGTACAAAAGGGGGTGGTGATGGACGGAGCATCTGAACCAATGAAACACTCACACCCAGTCAACAGATCTGGGTTTAATCCATCACCGTTCTTTAGCCCACTCTGCCACCCCAGTTCAGACATAGCCATATGCAAATCAGTCTGACCCTGTGCCTCATGGGAACAGTCCAGTCCGAACTGCCAAGCCATGCCTTCCCTGGACCGGAAACAAGCTTCCTAGGACCGGTTTCTGGCATTACAGCCGTCTTCAGCCAGGCTTGCTTGAATCCAGTGGCAAAGTGAGCAAGGGACTCGTCTGAGCATACCCTGCCAAACTTATGGCGAACAACGCGGTACAAAAGGGGGTGGTGATGGACGGAGCATCTGAACCAATCAAACACTCACACCCAGCCAACACCTCTGGGTTTAATACATCACCGTTCTTTAGCCCACTCTGCCACCCCAGTTCAGACATGGCCATATGCAAATCAGTCTGACCCTGTGCCACATGGGAACAGTCCAGTCCGAACTGCCAAGCCATGCCTTCCCTGGACCGGAAACAAGCTTCCTAGGGCCGGTTTCTGGCATTACAGCCGTCTTCAGCCATGCTTGCTTGAATCCAGTGGCAAAATGAGCAAGGGACTCACGTCTGAGCCTACCCTGCCAAACTTATGGCGAACAAAGCGGTACAAAAGGGCGTGGTGATAAACGGAGCATCTGAACCAATCAAACAATCACACCCAGTCCACAGATCTGGGTTTAATCTATCACCGTTCTTTAGCCCACTCTGCCACCCCAGTTCAGACATAGACATATGCAAATCAGTCTGACCCTGTGCCTCATGGGAACAGTGCAGTCCGATCTGCCAAGCCATGCCTTCCCTGGTCCGGAAACAAGCTTTCTAGGACCGGTTTCTGGCATTACAGCCGTCTTCAGCCAGGCTTGCTTGAATCCAGTGGCAAAGTGAGCAAGGGACTCACGTCTGAGCATACCCTGCCAAACTTATGGCGAACAACGCGGTACAAAAGGGGGTGGTGATGGACGGAGCATCTGAACCAATCAAACACTCACACCCAGCCAACACCTCTGGGTTTAATACATCACCGTTCTTTAGCCCACTCTGCCACCCCAGTTCAGACATGGCCATATGCAAATCAGTCTGACCCTGTGCCACATGGGAACTGTCCAGTCCGAACTGCCAAGCCATGCCTTCCCTGGACCGGAAACAAGCTTCCTAGGACCGGTTTCTGGCATTACAGCCGTCTTCAGCCATGCTTGCTTGAATCCAGTGGCAAAATGAGCAAGGGACTCACGTCTGAGCCTACCCTGCCAAACTTATGGCGAACAAAGCGGTACAAAAGGGCGTGGTGATAAACGGAGCATCTGAACCAATCAAACACTCACACCCAGTCCACAGATCTGGGTTTAATCTATCACCGTTCTTTAGCCCACTCTGCCACCCCAGTTCAGACATAGACATATGCAAATCAGTCTGACCCTGTGCCTCATGGGAACAGTGCAGTCCGATCTGCCAAGCCATGCCTTCCCTGGTCCGGAAACAAGCTTTCTAGGACCGGTGTCTGGCATTACAGCCGTCTTCAGCCAGGCTTGCTTGAATCCAGTGGCAAAGTGAGCAAGGGACTCACGTCTGAGCATACCCTGCCAAACTTATGGCGAACAAAGCGGTACAATAGGGGGTGGTGATAAACGGAGCATCTGAACCAATCAAACACTCACACCCAGTCAACAGATCTGGGTTTAATCCATCATAGTTATTTAGCCCACTCTGCCACCCCAGTTCAGACATAGCCAAATGCAAATCAGTCTGACCCTGTGCCTCATGGGAACAGTCCAGTCCGAACTGCCAAGCCATGCCTTCCCTGGACCGGAAACAAGCTTCCTAGGACCAGTTTCTGGCATTACAGTCATCTTCAGCCAGGCTTGCTTGAATCCAGTGGCAAAGTGAGCAAGGTACTCGCATCTGAGCATACCCTGCCAAACTTATGGCGAACAAAGCGGTACAATAGGGGGTGGTGATAAACGGAGCATCTGAACCAATCAAACACTCACACCCAGTCAACAGATCTGGGTTTAATCCATCATAGTTATTTAGCCCACTCTGCCACCCCAGTTCAGACATAGCCAAATGCAAATCAGTCTGACCCTGTGCCTCATGGGAATAGTCAAGTCCGAACTGCCAAGCCATGCCTTTCCTGGTCCGGAAACAAGCTTTCTAGGACCGGTTTCTGGCATTACAGCCGTCCTCAGCCAGGCTTGCTTGAATCCAGTGGCAAAGTGAGCAAGGAACTCACGTCTGAGCATACCATGCCAAACTTATGGCGAACAAAGCGGTAAAAAAGGGGGTAGTGATGGACGGAGCATCTGAACCAATCAAACACTCACACCCAGTCAACAGATCTGGGTTTAATCCATCACCGTTCCTTAGCCCACTCTGCCACCCCAGTTCAGACATAGCCATATGCAAATCAGTCTGCCCCTGTGCCTCATGGGAACAGTCAAGTCTGAACTGCCAAGCCATGCCTTTCCTGGTCCGGAAACAAGCTTTCTAGGACCGGTTTCTGGCATTACAGCCGTCCTCAGCCAGGCTTGCTTGAATCCAGTGGCAAAGTGAGCAAGAGACTCACGTCTGAGCATACCCTGCCAAACTTATGGCGAACAAAGCGGTACAAAAGGGGGTGGTGATGGACGGAGCATCTGAACCAATGAAACACTCACACCCAGTCAACAGATCTGGGTTTAATCCATCACCGTTCTTTAGCCCACTCTGCCACCCCAGTTCAGTCTGACCCTGTGTCTCATGGGAACAGTCCAGTCCGAACTGCCAAGCCATGCCTTCCCTGGACCGGAAACAAGCTTCCTAGGACCGGTTTCTGGCATTACAGCAGTCTTCAGCCAGGCTTGCCTGAATCCAGTGGCAAAGTGAGCAAGGGACTCACGTCTGAGCATACCCTACCAAACTTATGGCGAACAAAGCGGTACAAAAGGGGGTGGTGATAAACGGAGCATCTGAACCAATCAAACACTCACACCCAGTCAACAGATCTGGGTTTAATCCATCACCGTTCCTTAGCCCACTCTGCCACCCCAGTTCAGACATAGCCATATGCAAATCAGTCTGACCCTGTGCCTCATGGGAACAGTCAAGTCCAAACTGCCAAGCCATGCCTTCCCTCGTCCGGAAACAAGCTTTCTAGGACCGGTTCCTGGCATTACAGCCGTCCTCAGCTAGGCTTGCTTGAATCCAGTGGCAAAGTGAGCAAGGGACTCACGTCTGAGCATACCCTGCCAAACTTATGGCGAACAAAGCGGTACAAAAGGGGGTGGTGATGGACGGAGCATCTGAACCAATGAAACACTCACACCCAGTCAACAGATCTGGGTTTAATCCATCACCGTTCTTTAGCCCACTCTGCCACCCCAGTTCAGACATAGCCATATGCAAATCAGTCTGACCCTGTGCCTCATGGGAACAGTCCAGTCCGAACTGCCAAGCCATGCCTTCCCTGGACCGGAAACAAGCTTCCTAGGACCGGTTTCTGGCATTACAGCCGTCTTCAGCCAGGCTTGCTTGAATCCAGTGGCAAAGTGAGCAAGGGACTCGTCTGAGCATACCCTGCCAAACTTATGGCGAACAACGCGGTACAAAAGGGGGTGGTGATGGACGGAGCATCTGAACCAATCAAACACTCACACCCAGCCAACACCTCTGGGTTTAATACATCACCGTTCTTTAGCCCACTCTGCCACCCCAGTTCAGACATGGCCATATGCAAATCAGTCTGACCCTGTGCCACATGGGAACAGTCCAGTCCGAACTGCCAAGCCATGCCTTCCCTGGACCGGAAACAAGCTTCCTAGGGCCGGTTTCTGGCATTACAGCCGTCTTCAGCCATGCTTGCTTGAATCCAGTGGCAAAATGAGCAAGGGACTCACGTCTGAGCCTACCCTGCCAAACTTATGGCGAACAAAGCGGTACAAAAGGGCGTGGTGATAAACGGAGCATCTGAACCAATCAAACAATCACACCCAGTCCACAGATCTGGGTTTAATCTATCACCGTTCTTTAGCCCACTCTGCCACCCCAGTTCAGACATAGACATATGCAAATCAGTCTGACCCTGTGCCTCATGGGAACAGTGCAGTCCGATCTGCCAAGCCATGCCTTCCCTGGTCCGGAAACAAGCTTTCTAGGACCGGTTTCTGGCATTACAGCCGTCTTCAGCCAGGCTTGCTTGAATCCAGTGGCAAAGTGAGCAAGGGACTCACGTCTGAGCATACCCTGCCAAACTTATGGCGAACAACGCGGTACAAAAGGGGGTGGTGATGGACGGAGCATCTGAACCAATCAAACACTCACACCCAGCCAACACCTCTGGGTTTAATACATCACCGTTCTTTAGCCCACTCTGCCACCCCAGTTCAGACATGGCCATATGCAAATCAGTCTGACCCTGTGCCACATGGGAACTGTCCAGTCCGAACTGCCAAGCCATGCCTTCCCTGGACCGGAAACAAGCTTCCTAGGACCGGTTTCTGGCATTACAGCCGTCTTCAGCCATGCTTGCTTGAATCCAGTGGCAAAATGAGCAAGGGACTCACGTCTGAGCCTACCCTGCCAAACTTATGGCGAACAAAGCGGTACAAAAGGGCGTGGTGATAAACGGAGCATCTGAACCAATCAAACACTCACACCCAGTCCACAGATCTGGGTTTAATCTATCACCGTTCTTTAGCCCACTCTGCCACCCCAGTTCAGACATAGACATATGCAAATCAGTCTGACCCTGTGCCTCATGGGAACAGTGCAGTCCGATCTGCCAAGCCATGCCTTCCCTGGTCCGGAAACAAGCTTTCTAGGACCGGTGTCTGGCATTACAGCCGTCTTCAGCCAGGCTTGCTTGAATCCAGTGGCAAAGTGAGCAAGGGACTCACGTCTGAGCATACCCTGCCAAACTTATGGCGAACAAAGCGGTACAATAGGGGGTGGTGATAAACGGAGCATCTGAACCAATCAAACACTCACACCCAGTCAACAGATCTGGGTTTAATCCATCATAGTTATTTAGCCCACTCTGCCACCCCAGTTCAGACATAGCCAAATGCAAATCAGTCTGACCCTGTGCCTCATGGGAACAGTCCAGTCCGAACTGCCAAGCCATGCCTTCCCTGGACCGGAAACAAGCTTCCTAGGACCAGTTTCTGGCATTACAGTCATCTTCAGCCAGGCTTGCTTGAATCCAGTGGCAAAGTGAGCAAGGTACTCGCATCTGAGCATACCCTGCCAAACTTATGGCGAACAAAGCGGTACAATAGGGGGTGGTGATAAACGGAGCATCTGAACCAATCAAACACTCACACCCAGTCAACAGATCTGGGTTTAATCCATCATAGTTATTTAGCCCACTCTGCCACCCCAGTTCAGACATAGCCAAATGCAAATCAGTCTGACCCTGTGCCTCATGGGAATAGTCAAGTCCGAACTAGCAAGCCATGCCTTCCCTGGTCCGGAAACAAGCTTTCTAGGACCGGTTTCTGGCATTACAGCCGTCTTCAGCCAGGCTTGCTTGAATCCAGTGGCAAAGTGAGCAAGGGACTCACGTCTGAGCATACCCTGCCAAACCTATGGCGAACAAAGCGGTACAAATGGGGGTGGTGATGGATGGAGCATCTGAACCAATCAAAAACTCACACCCAGTCAACAGATCTGGGTTTAATCCATCACCGTTCTTTAGCCCACTCTGCCACCCAGTTCACACACGGCCATATGCAAATCAGTCTGACCCTGTGCCTCATGGGAACAGTCCAGTCCGAACTGCCAAGCCATGCCTTCCCTGGACCGGAAACAAGCTTCCTAGGACCGGTTTCTGGCATTACAGCCGTCTTCAGCCAGGCTTGTTTGAATCCAGTGGCAAAGTGAGCAAGGGACTCACACCTGAGCATACCCTGCCTAACTTATGGCGAACAAAGCGGTACCAAAGGGGGTGGTGATGGACGGAGCATCTAAACCAATCAAACACTCACACCCAGTCAACAGAGATCTGAACTGGGGTGGCAGAGTGGGCTAAAGAACGGTGATGGATTAAACCCAGATCTGTTGACTGGGTGTGAGTGTTTTTTTTAATATTTCTTTTTATTAATATAAACAAAAAATAAAGACATATCGGGTGTCATACATTCCGTCATAATAATAAGGTGAACATTTACAAATGCAGGATACATGAAGAGCAACAGAAGAAGTTGCTGCGACACCAATGCTAGTGATCATTCAACAGGATACGAATCAATACAATTTATGACACAACCTAAGCGCTACGGCCCTCAGAACTCGTTCACCCGTAGAATCAGGATTTTCAAGTGCGTATAGCCCCAGACACTAAAATATGATCAGAATAGATGAAGGATACTTAGATACCAGAACATGAGCAGGATGAACCACGGATATCTATGCTTAAACTAAACCAATAAAATAAAAACAATGCTAAACGTGCAAACCCCCTCCCCCCACCCTGTACCCCTGCATGTAGCTTACGCTCGTCCCCAACTAGCAGTGTGCCTGTCGCCCCATCTAATCTACAATAACTAAAAATAGTAAGTGGAGGAGGACCTTCGTTCGGGCCCCCGGCCCCACCCCTGCCAGATCTGAGCCTCATCATTGTATACGGAATCACTTATCTAAATATTAAACATCATCAAATCAGGGGGAATCATTGTTCGCCTGCCTCACCTCCCGCTACTAAAAATATATAGTGAGTCCCGGACAGCCACCAAGTCCATCAAAGTCAGCAAACGGTCAACCATTCTCAACCTTGGCCCATCTGATCAGGCATATGAATACTTCCCAGCCGAGCTGCCGTCACCTCAGGAGAGTCAAAGAACCAAAAGTGTTCATCAAGGTGCACCCAGAGGTGAGCCCGAAAGGACAGATCATAGTTAATCCCATTTCTCTGGGTTCCCTCTTCACCGGCAAGAACCCCTGACGTTGTTTCCGAACCCAATTAATAGAATCCGGGAAGGAGTTCAGAGCCGCACTTTTGAACCGCAATTGAGTCCGCGCATGAGTCATCAGGAGAATAGCACAGCTCAATTCTTCCACAGTCAGAGCCGATGTTCGGCACACCGACCCGTCCGGGACTCCCAGTATTCGGACATCAGCTGACCTACTGTCCAGAAGCTCCCGCACCTCCCGTTTTATGAGGTGTACGCCATCTATTAGTTTGGCCGTTGTGAGTGCCATGGCTCTCGTTTCGTCATTCAATCGAACAAAATCTGTTCTCATTAGCCCCAGCTCATTCGTAACGGCAACCAGTTTATTATCTAGGGCTTGCACTCTCCGGCCCAGGAAAGAATGAATACCACCGATAGCCGCCATGACGGCTCCAAGCGTCGGTTCAACCCTGGCCAGCCCCGTCTCTTCTTCCTCGATAGCGACAATCTTCGCCTCCTCCTGAGACCCCTTAGACAGGATATATCCTCCCAATGCATCCGTGTGGTCTTTCCCGGTCCCTCTGGAGAGGTAGGCCTGAGTTGAACAGAGGTCGGTACTGGGCGCCATTTCGTTCACCTCGTTCGCAACCTGTACCCCACATCTGTAGGTGAAGTCCCCGCGCTGATGCAAATTATCGGCCCGCATATGATCCCATCGATCTGCGGGGACACTCCAGGGTTGCCTCCAAATTACGCCCGCATCCATCGGGCTGAGCTACTGTTAACGCCCTGGTCGTTCACGCTCCGGGCTCCATCATTCAGGGCAATCCGCCTGCAGCCGCCGCTTTATTATATTGCTTAACTTTTTGCTGCTGTTCAGATGTGAAGTCCACTGTTGAAATCGTGCAATATTAAACTTCCATACCACTGACCGGTCCCTCCCGGACTCTCATGGCCGATGTTATTCAACTAGCAGTCGGCTGCTCCACTACTTGAGGCCCCGGCTCCAAAGCTGGTGTAGGCCGCAATCTTAATGGCGACGTTTCTCCGTCATCCAAGCTGGTGGATTTCTCAGGATGACACGTCAGGCTTCATTTCGACTCATCTATGAGGGGGCCAGGGCGTGGGCGCGGGACAATTAACAGGATCTTGTGGCAGGAGAAGGAGGTCGACGGAGCAGGGAGCCTAGGCGGCCATCTTGGTCGCCAGCTTGGCTCCTCCCTGGGGTGTGAGTGTTTGATTGGTTCAGATGCTCCGTCCATCACCACCCCCTTTTGTAACATTTTGTTCGCCATAAGTTGGCAGGGTATGCTCAGACGTGAGTCCCTTGCTCACTTTGCCATTGGATTCAAGCAAGCCTGGCTGAAGACGGCTGTAATGCCAGAAACCGGTCCTAGGAAGCTTGTTTCCGGTCCAGGGAAGGCATGGCTTGGCAGTTCGGGCTGGACTGTACCCATGAGGCACAGGGTCAGACTGATTTGCATCTGGCCTTGTATGAACTGGGGTGGCAGAGTGGGCTAAAGAACGGTGATGGATTAAACCCAGATCTGTTGACTGGGTGTGAGTGTTTGATTGGTTCACATGCTCGGTCCACCACCCCCACCCCCTTTTGTACCGCAGTGTGAGAGGTGCGCCATCGGTCACAGGCCCCTGCACAAATCAACGTGCCCACTACTCAGCTCGCCCCAGCCAGCTCACTCCCGCCAATGTCCTCCCTCCAGACATATGCCAGTGCACAGAAGAGCAGGGCTCTGGGAGGTTGGGCCACAAACCAATAGCCGGAGGCGCAACGGAGAGGCCTGCGTCGTTTAGGGATTCCCCGCCGGCTGCCGCAACACAGGTTCCCCCTCATCCTCTGCAGACGCAAAACCAGGGATGCCCAGGAAGTCAGTAGCACCTCGGTTCCCCCTCCAGCTGCAGTTTGGACAGACCTCGAGCCAGAAAAAAGGTCGGGCCCCCTCCCACTCGATAGGCGTCCCCCACTGCCCACTACACAACACCTCATCTCGGCGGGGTCCTCACAGACGGGCCACTTTACAGGCCAGGGGCAGCAGGTGAGTCGGGGTACTCCAGCCCTGTGGTCTCTCCCAGCAGGGTACTCAGTGCTCGGACAGCAAAGGTCACCCCCAGGCGACAGGAGAGCCGGTGAGCTCGTGGGCCCACCAAGAGTCGAACATCCACACACGCCTAATGTTTTCGGTGAGTTCCACGAAGGTCAGCAGCAGGGTGGTCTCTCTCACATACGCCGTGGGGGCAGCCCCCACCACCACACCCAGGTCAGGGAGAGCAGAGCCCGCTATGCTGTCCTGCTGCAGCAAGGAAGGTGATGCAGCAGCTGCCGGGGCAAGACGGCGCCGCGGGCCTGTCTCGGCAGCAGCAGGCTTTTTCTGTATTTTGGCCAGGTCCCAGACAGGAGAGCGCTCGAACAGCAAAAGCGTGGGAGTGGCAGCAGTCCAGGGGCTGCAGGATGCCCACTCGATTGCCCCGATGCAGTCAATGGCATTGGGGAGTTGGAGAGCAGGCAAAGCACACCCTACTCCATTCCCTCCTAGGCCATGCCCCCATCACACACATTTTTAAACAATGCATGAATGGTTCCACAGTATCAGCAAAACTATTCATACATTTGAAATACTGTTCTGAAAATCTCAAAGAGAATGTTGCCTCATTGTTGTTTTGCAGTGGTGTCACTTTCCTTACAGCCGCTAAGTAATCAAACTTGGGTTTAAAAACACCCTTTTCGAACACGTGACCTAGATAAGAAACAGGTCTCAACCCTCTCTGACATTCATGGAAGAACAACTTGCTTTTCCAATGACGCTCAACATTTAATTGATCCCTGCAAAGGAGGACCTTGAGGTTCCTTGGATCTATACATACTTGGGTCTAATGACAACCAAATTAAACTCAATTTGTTCGTAGAAACAGGTTCAGATTTATTGTGGTTTAAAACAATACCCTATTCCTTCCAATCTATCTCATCTTAGGAGGTTCAACCACATCACAATATATACCTCCTGGTAGGTCGCTCCCCCTCCACGCAGCTCCGACTGTGTGCCCCTGCTACCGCTGCCGCTGGTAAGTGTGCACCGTCCTTTGCTTCTGTGCCACTGACTCCCCCTCCTTGTACCCCGTTTTTTGCTCTGTACCACTCTTTTCTCCCCCCTTTTTGTGCCCCATTTTGCTTTCTGTGCCACTGACTACCCCCTCATTGTAACTCGTTTTGTGCTCTGTACCACTTGTTTTCCCCCCCTTTTTGTGCCCCATTTTGCTTTCCGTGCAACTGACTCCCCCTCATTGTGACCCGTTTTGTGCTCTGTACCACTAGTTTCCCCCCTTTTTGTGCCCCATTTTGCTTTCCGTGCCACTGACTCCCCCTCCTTGTGCCCCGTTTTGTGCTCTGTACCACTCGTTTTTCCCCCCTTTTTGTGCCCCATTTTGCTTTCCGTGCCACTGACTCCCCTCCTTGTACCCCGTTTTGTGCTCTGTACCACTAGTTTCCCCCCTTTTTGTGCCCCATTTTGCTTTCCGTGCAATTGACTCCCCCTCCTTTTGCCCCGTTTTGTGCTCTGTACCACTTGTTTTTCCCCACTTTTGGGGCCCCTTTTTGCCTTCTGCACCACTGTCTCCCTGCCACTGTGCCCCCTGCGGCCCCGTCCCCTGCCTACTCACTGCTCCCGCCTCCCAGCTGCTCCTCCCTCCCACCTCCCCATATATGCCGGAAGCTGCGCGGCTGCGCCCCCGCGCTGCTGGCGCGCTGAAGGCAAGCCCGTCTGCTCCCGTCCGCGCCTAGACCGCGCCCAGCGCCAGAACCCCTGGACCCCGCGAACGCCACAACACCAGATTCCGCTACGAGGCCAGCACCCTCTACGCACTCAACGCTGGCCGAAACCACACCTGCTTCCAGGCCGCCCCGAAACGGACCCACCGACCTTTCTCCTGCCATACCTGCAGCTTCACTTGCGACAGAGCCACCAACCTCCAAGGACTGGACCCAACCACCTCCGCTGCATACTCCTCAACACGCGCTCCGCACGCAAACACGCCGTCGAGCTCTGGGATCTGCTCGACACCTCCGCCCCAGATGTGGCCTTCCTGACTGAGACCTGGTGGAACGACTCCTTGGCGCCCGACATTGCCATAGCCATCCCGGACGGCTACAAGATCACCCGCAGGGATTGCGCCAAAGGAATCGGAGGAGGAATAGCCATCGTCCACAAGTCTACCCTCAAGGTCGCCACCCACGCAGACGACACCCTCAACACTGCCGAACACCTGCACTTCCGGATCCACACCGACCCCAACACCACCCTCAGACGAACACTCCTCTATAGACCAGCCCGGTTCAGTTCAGCGACTCACCACCCTCGCCCAGAACCCACCCACCGACCCCACCAACCCAAACACCGCAGTCCACAACCTCAGACAGTGGATCGACGACTGTGCCAACACCCTTGCCTCGCTCAAGAAACCCTCCAACAACCACACCAGCAAGAGAGCAACCTGGGCCACCGACGAGCTTTAGACCTCCAAACGTGCATGCCGGAAACTGGAGAAGATATGGCTCCACGAACGCACACCGGACAACCACACAGCCCACAAGGACGCCACCCGTAGACATCACCACCTCATCAGATTAGCCAAGAGATCCTCCTTCAAAGACCGGCTGGATAACAACGCACACAACAGCAAAGAGCTTGTCAGCATCGTAAAGGAACTCTCCAACCCCAGCACCAACGCCAACGACATACCGCCCTCACAAGAACTGTGTGACTCACTAGCCATCTTCTTCCACCGTAAGATCGCTGACATCCATGACAGCTTCAACACCACGACACCCCGACTACGCCAGACTCCACCTTCCCTGTGAACACCACCTGCGCCAACCGCCTGACCTCCTGGTCCAACGTCAACGACGAGACACGCAAGGTCATGAACTCCATCCACTCAGGATCTCCGTCAGACCTGTGCCCACACCACGTATTCAACAAAGCAGACACAGCCATCGAACCCCAACTACAGAAGGTCATCAACATCTCCTTCGAAACAGCGACATTCGCGGAAAGCTGGAAGCACGCCGAAATAAACGCCCTCCTCAAGAAGCCCAAGGTGGACCCGAAGGACCTCAAGAACTTCCGGCCCATCTCCCTGCTCCCGTTCCCGGCAAAGGTCATCGAGAAAATCGTCAACATGCAACTGGCCCGCCACCTGTAAGACACCAACATCTTGGACCCGTCCCAGTGCGGGTTCAGACGAAACCACAGCACCGAGACAGTCCTCACCGCCGCCACAGACGATATCAGGCTCCAACTAGACAACGGCGAAACCTCAGTCCTCATCCTCCTGGGCCTGTCAGCCACCTTTGACACGGTCTGCCATCACACTCTAAAGACACGCCTCCTAGAAGCTGGAATCTAAGAGAAGGCCCTTGACTGGACCACGTCCTTCCTCTCCGGCGGAACCCAGAGCGTCCGCCTCCCGCCCTTCCGATCTGAAGCCACCGACATCATCTGGGGCGTCCCCCAGGGCTCATCCCTCAGCCCAACACTGTTCAATGTCTATATGGCCCCCCTCACACAAGTGGCCCGCCATCACGACCTCAACATCATCTCCTACGCCGACGACACCCAGCTCATCTTCTCCCTCACCAAGGACCCACACACCGCCAAAACCAACCCCCACGAGGGAATGAAGGCCATTGCCAACTGGATGAGGAGCAGCCGTCTGAAACTGAACTCGGACAAGACGGAGGTCCTCATCCTCAGACCCACCCCCTCAGCCTGGGACGACTCCTGGTGGCCAACCACACTGGGAAGAGCACCGACACCCACCGATCATGCACGCAACCTAGGATTCATCCTAAACTCCTCCCTCTTCATGTCTAAACAGATCAATGCCATCTCCTCCTCCTGCTACAACACCCTCCGCAGGATCTACAAGTGAATCCCGACCGAAACAAGAAGAACATTGACACAGGCCCTCGTGAGCAGCAGACTGGACTACGGCAACACACTCTACGCAGGAATCCCAGCCAAACACCTACGACGACTACAATGCATCCAAAACACCTCCGCCCGGCTGATCGTCAATGTCCCCCACCGCAGCCACATCACCCCCCACCTGAGAGTCCTACACTCGCTCTTCATCGACAAGAGGATCACCTTCAAGCTCCTCACCCTCGCACACAAAGCACTCCACAACGCCGAACCAGCCTACCTGAACAGCAGACTCAGCTTCTACACCCCACCCGCCGGCTCCCCTCCGCCAGCCTCGCCCTCGCCGCTGTCCCCCACAACCAACAAACAACCTCCAGCGGCAGATCCTTCTCCTACCTCACCACCAAGACCTGGAACACCCTCCCTACCCACCTACGGCAGACCCAAGACCTACTCGCCTTCAGAAGACTCCTCAAGACCTGGCTCTTCGAGCAGTAGCGGCAACCCCCTCCCCTCAGCGCCTTAAGAACCTCACGGGTAAGTAGCGCGCTTTTCAAGTACTCTGATTGATTGATTGATTGATTGATATACATTTGCTAGTCTAGATCTACCTTTAAAGGTGATTTCCATTTTAACCATGTCTACAAGGGTTTTGGGTCCTTCATGTAGCCACCAGAATTGTTGTCAGGATCTTCTAACATGCAATTATTCTTCCCAAACTTATCAAAGTATAATTGATGGTCAATTAATGTGAATGGACAACAGGAATCTGCATAAACTTTCATACTTTCTCCAACTGAATCTCACATGATGGTAATTATACATTGACATTTTCAGAATTGATCTTAAATACAATACTTTAATCCTATGCTTTTAAAATATTTTTATGTAGTTATTGTATTTGACTTTTACGATTATATTTTAATAACCAAATGCACTTTTTTGATTGACAATACTCTTGAAATCTTTATCAAAACTTTGACCATATTCACATTCTTGCTGTCCCACTCCCTACATATTCTAAAAATAATGTCCTCTTTTGCTGCATTTTTTCGCAGGTGTTGTTTACAAGGAGCTGTGAGCACTTACCTGAATTATAGGACACTCACTGGTATACCATTAGGTCCTGGTGTATAAAATGTTCTTGCTTGTTCCAGAGCAGTGATTATCATTTGTCAGTGATCTCTAAGGATGTGACATACTCGGAGTTTGGTATCTCGTTATCAATATGTTGATCTTGAATATAGTTCAGCTAAATACTACATAATGTGTTTGAGTCGCTCTTCGAGTCGCTCGAGTCGCTCTTCGGCCACTGCAGCCAGGAAAACGCTGCATTGGCTGCCGGTAGAACACCGAATCCGGTTCAAAGTTCTATGCATGACCTATAGAGCCATTGCCAAAAACAGTGACACAGGAATCGGATCCATCATTTCCCACTATATTCCCGGAAGGAACTTGCGTTCCTCTGGAAAATTGCGTCTGACAACCCCTCGTGTACGAAGAGCCAAATGGGGCGGTAGAGCTTTTTCCACTCTTGCTCCTAAGTGGTGGAATGACCTTCCCCTGGACCTGAGATCTCTCCCGTCTTTACAGCACTTCCGCTCTGCGCTAAAAACTTTTCTCTTTCGGCAAGCATACATGTAAGGCTTCCTGTTTCTTTTCTTTGACCCTTTTCTGATCATTTTGTTAGGCGCCTTGATACCTGCGGGTCATTGTTCTGCGCATTATAAATCGCCATTCAATTCAATTCAATTCGAGTTATTATTGTCATTGGATTCTGGGTAGTTGAGTTGACTGACCACTACCCACAATTTCTTGATCATCTAATAAGATCATCTCATATTTTTATGTCAAAAGTTGTTTTTGAGTCCCCGCATTTTCATTTGTATTCTGTTATTAAGTTATCAAGAGTTGAGCCTTTTTCATTTGCCTTGGTAATCGAATTAATCATATTTTCTTTTACCTCAAATTCTGTGATTACCCGTGAGCCTTCAATCCTTGTTCATATGCCCATTCTGTAGCCTGTGAGTTTCAATAAAGATGCCAAGCAATGAAAATAATACATTCTTATAGATGTTTACAGTCTTCTTTGCTTATTTCACAGTATTCTTTTGTATTTCTTTTTTACTCTTTCACTGCTTTGAAAATATATATATACATACGCACACATAGTTATAGTACAGTTATAGATAAAAACAACAGAAAAAAACAAAACCTAAATATACTGAAATTCACCAGTTGAGAGCTAGGTAAACTAACCATAAATAGCACCCAATTGTTCATAGCAATGGTTAGATACATTTCAAAGACGTTGGTTGTAGTGTAACTTACACATACCAAATTAGTATGACCTCACAATATATATACCAGTAATTAACACCTGAAAGCACATCATTAAATAACACACACTGAAGCCAATAATACACAGTTGTCTCATCAACAGTGTTAATGGTAAATTGATAAGTAATGTCCTCTGTAAGATTACATACATTTGCATACATTTAGTAGTAACCGAGCTGCTGCGTTTTGGATGACTTGCAGACGGTTAACTACATATTTCGGGGATCCCAGGAAGAGGTAGTTGCCGTAGTCTAGCCTTGAGACCACTAAGGCCTGGACCACCGTTGTTTTTTCCATCTCCGGGGAGTAAGGGCATGATCTTTCTGAGCATGCGCAATGTCCCGAAGCAGGTGCTGGACAGCTTTTTAGGTTTCGCTGGGGAACGGAGCCTTTAGGCTCCGCCTCCAGAGAAATCTCTTGATTGCAGTAGTGACTCTGGAATACGCCCCCCTGTCCCATTGGCTAGCTCCATAAATGGAGGCTAGCCATTGGAACAGAGAGGCGTCCGTCATGGCCGGAGGAGACTCGGGGGCGTTCCCGAGATTCTTTGGCTTTTGGCGACGTCATGATACGTCAGCCAAAAGCCGGGAACGCCCCCGAATCTGGTCCGGCCGGGCCGTGCTTGCTGCTGTCCTGCCTTACTCTGTGTCCCTCCTCCCGCCGTCCCCCCTCCCCCCTCCTCGCTGTCCTGTGCACGTTTCCCGCCGGCCGTCCGTGTCCCCTTACCCTCCCACAGAAGCAAAACAACCCTTGTGTCCCATTGTCTTTGCAGCATTCCCTCCCCTCCCACAGCAGATCCCCGCCTCCCGAGCCGCAGCCGATTCCCTGCTCTCCCCGCCTCCCTCTCCCCTCCCACAGCAGATTCCCGCCTCCCTCTCCCCTCCCACAGCAGATCCCCGCCTCCCGAGCCACAGCCGATTCCCTGCTCTCCCCGCCTCCCTCTCCCCTCCCACAGCAGATTCCCGCCTCCCTCTCCCCTCCCACAGCAGATCCCGCCTCCCTCTCCCCTCCCACAGCAGATCCCCGCCTCCCGAGCCGCAGCCGGTCCCGATGCCGTTGTAACACGGCCTCCGCTCTCCCCCTCCCCTCCCACAGCAGATCCCCGCCTCCCCCTCCCCTCCCACAGCAGATCCCCGCCTCCCGAGCCGGCCGAAAGTGCCAGAATGCAACCGGAACCTTAGAAGGCCAAAAACACAGCACACATGTAGCAACAGGCAACAATAGAAAATGAGGGCACAATTCAAGCCTAGTTTTGTCATTGCGCCGAAGATGGCGCCGGGGCCCGTCGACTTCTCGTTGCTCCAAGAAGTCCAGGTGAGTGCTCTGCCTTTTGATTACCCTTTCCCGCCCCCCTCTCCCCGTGTGTCCGTTCCCGCCCCCCCTCTCCCGCTGTTGGTGTGCCCTTTCCCGCCCCCTCTTCCGCTGTCCGTTCCCGCCCCCCCCTCTCGGTGTGCCCGTTCCCGCCCCCCCTCCCGCGGTCTGTGTCTCCGGCCCCTTGTAAATGCTTGTTTATGTTTACGCTCATTCAGAGCGTCCCTTTTGCCTGCTTCCAGACTCCGGCTCTCGTTACTACGAGACTCCACTTCCTATACTGACACCCCACTTTTTAGAACAGTTGCCGCTCTAGTGGTTTCTGAGGGTTGTTTTTTATCACTTCCGCCTGGCATTTTCAGTGTCCATTACCCGGGACACGAGACGCCAGACTAGACTACAGACACACAGCTACGAGAGCCCAGGTAAGTGTTGGGTTCCGTGGGATGGCCGCCCGAGGATTAACCTCAGCCGTGAGGAGAGTTATTGATTTCCCTCCGTTTTACCCACGTCTTGTCTTAGGTCTCCATAGCTTTGGACTTATCCGTCCTATGACCACAAGTCTTCAATCCTACTATTTGTTCTACATACGGTCCATGATCGGTTTAGATTACCCACCGGCCCTGCGGTGAGTATTGAACCTCGATAAATACGGGCATTTTCGTATTTTGTGCCGCACTGTCTTATCCTTTCACAGAATTTCAGGATCCCTTCACTTAATCGACAGGTATGAAGGGTAACACCCCCTTTCATGTTATTCACGATGCAAGTCTAACCCACATGTTCTGTCTGATTTTTCTGGCTCACTCCTCTCCTTCATTTCAGTCTGTGGCTCTACTCTTTCCTCAAATACTTGTTTGCCGTGCTGATATATGAAACATGGATTGTGCATGGGTAGCTGGTCATTGTGAGGTACCATTTTCTGTTTATACATTTCACTCTTGCATTACGCTCTGAATATCCATTCAGGTTACTTTTGGATTACATGTTTAGCACTCTAGCAATTCCCACACTTGTGTTTGCCAGCATGCTGTTTCAATTTCCAGCACTTCCACATTTATTTTGTTTTTAAGACCTCATCCAAACCTTTTGATAGACAAAATTTTCATCTTTACTTAAACCGTACCAGGCCCATGTGTGTAGCAAGCATATTTGTCTTTCATTTAATGCCCTTTTGTGTTTTTTCTGCATGTCGAACAATGTCACTTGGAAATGGCCTAGTCGGCGCAGGCTTCATCCACCATTATAACTGCATACATGATTTTGATTTCTTGTATATGTGTGGTTTCCCTCCAGACTTTGGCAAACACGTTTTGATAACATTCATAAAGGGTTCTTTATGGCTGAGAGAGGGACGGTAATTTCCTGTTTGTTCTTCGGGCCTCCCCCTTGTGTTTTTCACTTTCGCACAGCTACCCTGCTTGAGGATTACTTGCTCCCCAAAGGCTGCTTCCTGTCGCGTGGATCAAAGTTGCGCACCCGCCCAAAATGCCCACGGTTCCCCCTGAAAACGAAGCATGCAGTGTTTGCTGGCCCGGTGATTGTGCCACTTTGAATGCTGATAGCAATCAGTATGACCTTTCCTATTGCTGATGTAATGATGATGAATGCCGTGACACTGCTGCTTCAGACAGCTCTTCCCTGAGGATGCAAAGAACGTGGTAACACTCACTTCGATTGATGTTTTTCACCTGCTCCTTTCCAAATGTGTCTATCACATGTGCTCCTTGCCCTCTCTCTCCTGTCTTCTCTCACACTCTTGGCTTCACTCTCCATCTACCTCCCCATTTTCTCCTCACTCTCTATCCTTCTCTCTTTATCTTTCCTTTTTGCACACTCTCTCGCTCCTGCCCTCCTTCCTGCTTTCTTCTTCTTTCCTGTCTTCCCTATCCCTTCTGCCTTCTCTCACTCTATTCCATCTGCCCTCCTTCTTGCTTTCTCTCTCTTCTGCCATCCCTCTATCTTCTGCCTTCTTACTCTCTCCTGCCCTCCCTTTCCAGCTCTCTCTTCTGCTCTCTCTCACCTTCTTGTCCTCCATCCCTCTCTTGTTCTCTCTCCTTTCTGTTTCAATCTCTCTTCCTTTTGCCCTCCCTCTACATCTCACATTCCTGCCTTTCACTCTCCATCTACCTCCCCATTTTCTCCTCACTCTCTATCCTGCACTCCTTAGCTTTTCTTTTCACTCTCTCGCTTCTGCCCTCCTTCCTGCTCTCTTCTTCTTTCGTGTACTCCCTATCCCTTCTGCCTTCTCTCACTCTATTCCCTCTGCCCTCCTTCTTGCTCTCTCTTCTACCATCCCTCTCTTTTCTGCCTTCTTACTCCCTCCTGCCCTCCCTTTCCACCTCTCTCTTCTGCTCTCTTTCACCTTCTTGTCCTCCATCTCTCTCTTGTTCTCTCTCCTTCCTGTCCTCTCCTCCTCTAGCCATCCTTCTCCTACCTGCCCTCCCTCTCCTTTCTGCCCTCTCTCACACACTCCTACCTTCCCTCCTGCCCTCCCACTCCTTCTTGCCCTCCCTCTCCTTTCTGCCTCTTTTCCTTCCTGCCCCCTCTTCCTTTTGACCTCTCTTCCTTCTTCCTTCTTACTCCTGCTCTCCTTAACTTCTATATCTATCACTTCTTCTCTTGCACTCAGTCTCCATCTCTCTCCTTCTTGCCCTCTCTCTCCTGTCTTCTCTCACACTCCTGGCTTCACTAACATGCTTTAGGAAATAAAGTGTATTCTAATTCACTGTGCATCTGTAACTAATTGCATTATAAATGCAATCCATATTTCTGTGTAAAGTAAAACACATCAACGTTTTACACATAATTCAAAGAAGTTAGAAAAGACCATTTGTCAAAAGCAAAACCAAAAGCTCAAACTTTAACAAAGGCGAAACCATTGCATTGTAAATGCTTGTTAGCCTGTGTCTCCATTGTGAGATTTTTATCCAGCCACATGCCCAGATTTTTATGGCTGGTTGAGATGAAGGAGGTGGTCCCCAGCTAACAGGTCATGGGATGTTAACGTGGGGATTCAGGTTGTTGCCCAGAATCATCAGCTCCGTTTTATCCCCGTTCAACTTAAGTTTGCAATCGAGCATCCATGATCCAATTCTCTCAAGACACGGGGTGAGTTGTTGGAGGTCAGAATTCAGGGTGTCTGAGATTGAAAAGACTAGTTGCGTATCATCCGCGTAAGACACGACAGAGATACCAAAATCTTGAATGATCCGTGCTAGGGGGCTGAGATAAATATTAAAAAGGGTAGGGCTCAGGGAAGATTCCTGAGATACTCCCAGGGGGCCGGGAAGGGATCAGACTTGAACCCACCTTCCGCACATTGGAAGGATCTGTCCCTTAAGAGGCCACCCATTTGTAAGTGCATCTGTCACATCAAGGGGGAGGTCATGAGCACTGCGTGGGAAAGCTTTAATGTTCTGGACTGTGGTGTACGGCCATGATCTTGAAGAATCCCTATTCATGTGTTTATTATGTGTTAGATGTCTTTCGCATTCCTTAAGAATCTTAAAGGGCTTCCTTGGAAGACACTCCAATAATTTTTAATAGACGTCACTGTGCTAAGGGACTTGCTATGTTTATGTTTATGTTTATGGGATTTATAAAGCGTGTGACTACCCTTGGGCATCTCACCGCTGTGATGCGGAGAAGGCAGGAGGGAGAGACTAGCCTTGTGGAAAGAGGAAGGTCTTGATTTTTTTCCTGAACTGGGTTTCATTTTGGATGGATCGGATGCCGGGGTCCAAGCTGTTCCAGGGTTTGGGTATTGGATGGCAAAAGGACCTACCCCCCCATCTGGCTCTTTTAGCAATGGTGTTCTTCATGAGGTATTTTGAACTGGATCTCAGTTGTCGTTGGGGAATGTAGGGGGTAACCAGTTTTTGAATGAGTGCAGGGCCCCTCCCGTGCATAGCGTGATGAGCCAGATTGAGTGATTTGAATTTGATTCTTGCCTGAACAGGGAGCCAGTGAAGTTCCTTCAGTCTGGGTGTAATTGATTGGCGTCTGGGTGTGTTTAGTAGTAACCAAGCTGCTGCGTTTTGGATGACTTGCAGACGGTTAACTACATATTTCGGGGATCCCAGGAAGAGGTAGTTGCCGTAGTCCAGCCTTGAGACCACTAAGGCCTGGACCACCGTTTTTTTCCCATCTTCGGGGAGTAAGGGTATGATCTTTCTGAGCATGCGCAATGTCCCGAAGCAGGTGCTGGACAGCTTTTTAGCCTGTGTCACCATTGTGAGATTTTTATCCAGCCACATGCCCAGATTTTTATGGATGGTTTAGATGAAGGAGGTGGTCCCCAGCTAACAGATCATGGGATGTTAACGTGGGGATTCAGGTTGTTGCCCAGAATCATCAGCTCCGTTTTATCCCCGTTCAACTTAAGTTTGCAATCGAGCATCCATGATCCAATTCTCTCAAGACACGGGGTGAGTTGTTGGAGGTCAGAATTCAGGGTGTCTGAGATTGAAAAGACTAGTGCGTATCATCTGCGTAAGACACGACGGAGATACCAAAATCTTGAATGATCCGTGCTAGGGGGCTGAGATAAATATTAAAAAGGGTAGGGCTCAGGGAAGATCCCTGAGATACTCCCCAGGGGGCCGGGAAGGGATCAGACTTGAACCCACCTTCCGCACATTGGAAGGATCTGTCCCTTAAGAACGAGGCCACCCATTTTTTTGCTGTGCCTTTTATGCCCACTTTTTCCATTCTTTGTGTTAGCACTGCCTGGTCGACTGTATCAAATATGGAGCAAGCCATGCTGTTGGCTGAGAGGAGTCAATTCCCCCATTTCATTTAAGTACACTCAAAAAGCTGGATACAATCTCCCAATTTTAATAGACATTTGCTTGCTTCGTTTAAATAAGGGAGGAGACTGTAACATGCTTGCTGCAGCTATTTTAAATGAGAGGAAACTTAAGTAGGAAAATTGTAAATGTAAAAAGCCAGGCCAATATATTATGGTGGCTAAAAGCATGGAAAAGAAAAACTTTAATGCATAGTATGGGTTCGGGGAACCGGGCACTGGTTTTAGCGGAGTGATTAATAAGTTGTAAAAGATGGTTGAAAATGGGCAATCACTGCCGACGCTGAGGTGGAGTTGGCGACCCGGTGTAGAGAAAATACCAGCTGTGCCCCTAGGGGTGAATGCGAACAGTGATCTAGCCCACGGACTAGGTGTACCAGCCCATGGAGGCCTAGAGGAGCCAAGACAGTTTTAACTTACTGACCTGGAGGGTGAAACCCTGGGCCCCTTGTTTTCTCCTAGCTCCCCTTTTCTCCATCCCTGAGGATCTGAGGGGGGCAGCCCTGGGGCCCTGGAGACCCGAGCACTGCTCCTAAATAGAAGGTCTGAACCTCATAACAGACACTGAGGGCGAAGTGTACTGGGGACGACCATGGCGGCCTGACAGGAGGCGCTGAAGTCGGCGTCCATCCACCATGACTGACCAGATAGCGGAAGAGGAGATCCCTGAAGAGCCTGACTCAGGACCCTAGACAGGGTCGGAGGGTAGTCTCCATCACAAGAGAGAGGACTCAGAGCCCGGGGATACGGGATCCCTGAAATGACAAAAGGCCGCCCACAGAAACCCACTCAACAAACCAGTTTAGAAAAATACACTGTGAAAATGTTGACGCCGGGAATGAGGGCTCAAGAAACAAACTGGAGGGAGAACCCTCACTATGAACATTAATGGCGGCCATCCAGGAGCTCAGGGGCTCAATAGTCCCCATAGAGCCTAAGTCGGACGCAGTGACAGCGGAGGCCAACCTGCTATAAGATCTCGGAACAGATGACAGTTGCGGAAACCCAAATTAGTGCTTTGCTCTCCACAACTAAACACTTGGAAGAGCAGGTACAGAACTTAACAAAACAAAGTGGGATCGTGTCAGCCAGACTAGTGGATCAGGAAGGGAGGGCAAGACAAAACAACATTAGAGTGGTAGGGTTCCTGGAGGGCTCTGATGGCCCCGGCGCGGACATGTTTCTGGAAAACGTGATTCTTAACAAACTTAAACCAAAACGTTTGTCAAACTTTTTCTCAGTGGAAAGAGCCCATATGGCACTAGGTCCACCGTCAAAACGCCCCCCCCCCCCCAAAGCTTGATCATTGCCCGCATATTGAACTATAGGGACCAAGACGCAATTCTACAAGCAGCCAGGAATCACGGAGACCTACACGTGGACTATGCGGCGATCCACTTCTTCCCAGACGTTACCTTGCAGGTCCAGCGACAGTGCAGACGTTTTGACAAAGTGAAGAAAGATTTAAGTGCAAAGGAACTGAAATATACAATGCTCTACCCTTCCAAGCTCAAAGTGATCACAGATGGGAATACACTACATTTCGCAGCGCCAGAAGAAGTATGGGACTGGCTGCAGGAATGGAGAGTGGCTGGTAAATGGAACACTGGTGACAGGCGAAGGGACAAGTCCAAGGCCCCTGGCGAGAAGAGGGCCGCCCCCTCTGGACTGCACCTGAGATCCGTGTCCCCATGAGAGGAACACATGAACACTTACCCTGAGAAGTTAACAGAGGAATGGTGGCAGTGATTTGACTGGGGAGTGGGGTAGGCCATCAGGGAGACTCAATTGACAAGGCGATAACATAACATTACTGAGGAGGTTTAGAGTGGTGGAGACTGGGCTGGGTGGAGGTCGGAATGGGCCGGGGACTAGCTCCTAAGACAGAGGGGATTGTTTTTTCAACATCCACAAAAGTTCTCATTCGACAAGTTGGTAACCGGGCAGCTGCACCATGTCCCGCCATCATATGTTGAGTTTTGGGCCACAGGCCCTCTGCATGTTTGGAAAGTGGGTAATTTGAATTGCACTGAGCAGGGTATCGGGTGGGGGGAGTTGGGGACACTACTATTTACATTAGTTAAATTTAAGGTTTCACAGCACTCTGCAGGTTGTAAGTGTTTTCAAATGGGGAGGAAGGGATTAGGCACATGGGTTATCTCAGGGGTGGTGTGGGAGGACTCAGTACTCCACCGGGAACTAGAGACAATATAGACAATCACCCCACCTGAGACCACACAGACTGAAAATATGGTCATGGAATGTCAATGGCTGGGAAGCGGTATTAAGCGGTATTAAACATACATTGATCCTGCAACACCAAAAACACCTTGGCCCAAACATAATACTTATACAAGAAACACATCTAAGAGGTCATCACTACAAGGCATTGGACTGCATGGGTTACGTTCTAAAAGCTCAACCAGAATACACCTCAGACTCACAGGAAAGGAATCCTGATTAAAAAGTCACTACCCTTCATCTCCCAAAAAGTGTGGCGAGACGACCACGGACGCTGTGTGGCTCTCAATGGGACCTGGAACGGAGTAGATCTTAATCTATGCTCCATTTATGCCCCATCTCGACTCCTGACCATGACCCTCCCTGACCTGGGAGGCCTGGTGTTGGCACTACTCATGTAAATACTCCTGGTAGGGGGCGACTTTGATTCGGTTCTTGACCCCCAAATAATGGACTGAACTGGCACAGGCACAGGAGTGAGCATGGGTGAAATTTGCAAATTCGCGGTCCACAAATTCGCGTGAAAGCGAATTCGTGATCCGCAAAATTCGCAAATTCGTGCGAATTTGTGGATTTTTTTTGCGTGTTCGCTGTTTTTTCTTGCGTATTCGCGGGCCGCTTGCAGCGCACCGACCGCGAAGTTACCAATGCGGTCATACATGGGCGCGGCCATCTTGTGCGTGTTGCATATTTCCGTTTCCGGGAGCTATTGGCAATCTCGCGTTGTATGCGGCGCGGTATTACGAGTTCGCGTGTGTTTTTGCGAACTCGTGGGGGAAATATCACGCGAACTTACCCATCTTGTTTTTCATTCATTGCTATGGTTCTGGGCATGCTTTTTCTATCCAGCTTCAATTTTTGCCATCCTTTGTTTGATGTTTTTAAAAATCTTTTTTACTTATTATCTATCCCTCTATTTGTCTAGATCTATATTTTGTGTTTTCTTCTACTTTTGGTTACTTGAAAACTTTTTCCCTATTCTCTTTCCTATTTATTATTTCCATTCCTGTCAAGGACCATGGCAAAGGGAGCCGGGAAGGAGAAGGGGAAGGGTCCTGCACCCCGTACCCGGCTCCCATGCGGGCGATTGAGGGGGGAGCAAATCACAGCCCGGGAGATCTTCAGTGCGGAGGACATGGCCGCACTGGTTTATTATGTGCAGCGCCGCCTCCCCAAGACCATCGCGGCAGGCGGCAGGATCGCTAGCGGGTACGGGCTCCGGGAGCGTCGGAAGCTGTGGGAGAAGGTGAGCCGGACCATGTATAAACACTCTCGGGTCCGGCGCACCTACAACCAGGCCACGCACTGGTGGTCCGACCTCCTGGACCGTGAACATGACCTGCTCGACCTGCTAGGCGTCGAGATCCCCGGGCTTGATGAGTAGTAGTAGCTATTTAATCACTACTCTGTTTTCTCCTGCTCTATGTGTTATCATATTGCAAATTTTTGTTTTTTCCTAAGAGCAATAATGCTGCTGATTACATTGTAGGTAAATTATGTTTCAAAATCTTCTTTGATTGCATTTCAGGTGCACTGCTCTCCTGCTCAGTGGCAGTGCTACTATGCTTATTTGTTTTCGATTTTGTGCTCATTTCATTGGCCTGAGTAATTATGTATGAGTGTACTTTACAGAACTGCGTAATACTAGACACTAAGGGGCAGATTTACAATTACTGGCGCATCCCTGCAAATTAGCAGGGATGCACCAGTAATTATGCGCCACGCCTCCACCGCCCATGGTGCGCCGCATTGTAAATGCGGCGCACCATGGGGCAAAAACGACACAGAAGCGTCACGCATCTGTGCCCTACAGGTGGCACATTGCTGGAGTTGCGTCGCAACCACGACACAGCTCCAGCAATGCTCTGGGGTGCCCTATCTCCCCAATGCTGCGTCAAGCCGTACGTCTGCTTCAAGCAGGCGCAGGGTTTTGAGTGACGTAGCATTGGCCTAAAAGTGACTAAGTGAAATCTTGTAGATTTCACTCAGCCACTTTTAGGATGCGTTCCTGCGCAGGAACACCCTCCCTTGCGCCGGAACACCCCCTGATGGCTCAGGCCTTTACAACGTGATGCATCTCCCAGATGCGTCACGTTGTTAATATACCCCGCACCATGGCGCCTCTTTTGTGTTGCCGCTGCGTCACAAAAGTCACGCAACGAAGGGGCAAAAGAGCCACAAGCCACGACAGCAAGGAACTCTTCAGTATCGTCAAGGAGTTCTCCAACCCCAGCACCAGCAACAACGACATCACCCCATCACAAGACCTCTGCGACTCTCTCGCCTCGTTCTTCCACCGCAAGATCGCCGACATCCACAACAGCTTTGGCGCACCATCCACGCACCCTACCGTCGAACCAACGCCCCCCACCGCCACCCTCCGCACATGGACCACGGTGACCACCGAAGACAGAGCCCGCACGATGAACACCATCCACTCCGGATCTCCAACGCATCCCTGCCCCCACCACGTCTTCAACAAGGCCGACTCCATCATCGCACCCCAACTCCGGGACATCATCAACATCTCCTTCAACACCGCCACCTTCCCGGAGCGCTGGAAGCACGCCGAGCTCAGCGCCCTACTGAAGAAACCAACAGCGGACCCCACCGACCTCAAGAACTTTCGCCCCATCTCGCTCCTCCCTTTTCCTGCCAAAGTCATCGAGAAGACCGTCAACAGACAGCGTGCCGCCTTCCTCGAGAAGAACGGATCCCTCGCAGTCCGGTTTCCGAGCCAACCACAGCACCGAGACCGCCCTCATCGCAGCCACCGACGACATCAGAACCCTGCTCGACAATGGGGAAACAGCGGCCCTCATCCTCCTGGACCTCTCCGCAGCGTTCAACACTGTCTGCCACCGCACCCTAGTCCAACGCCTCAGCAACACAGGTGTTCAAGAGAAGGCACTGGAATGGATCATCTTGTTCCTCGCTGGAAGAACACAGAGAGTCCGCCTCCCCCCGTTTCGATCCGAGGCCACCGAAGTCACCTGCGGCGTACCGCAAGGATCATCACTCAGCCCCACCCTCTTCAACGTCTACATGAGACCCCTTGCAGCCATCGCACGCCAACACAACCTCAACATCATCTCCTACACCGATGACACCCAACTGATCCTCTCCCTCACCAGAGACCCCGTCACCGCCAGAACTAGCCTACACGAAGGGATGAAAGACGTCGCCGAGTGGATGAAGAACAGCCGCCTGAAACTGAACTCAGACAAGACGAAAGTCCTCATCCTGGGACCATCGCCCTCCGCCTGGGGTGACTCCTGGTGGCCCCCCGCCCTGGGCATCACTCCCAAGCCAACAGACCACGCACGTAACCTGGGCTTCATCCTGGACTTCTCCCTCTCGATGACCAGACAAGTCAACGCCGTCTCGTCATCATGCTTCAACACCCTACGCATGCTCCGCAAGATCTTCCGATGGATCCCGACCGAAACCAGGAAGACGGTCACCCAGGCACTCGACACAAGCCGACTGGACTACGGAAACACCCTCTTCGCCCGAACCACAGCCAAGCTACAGAAAAGACTCCAACGCATCCAGAACGCCTCCGCCCGCCTCATCCTGGACATCCCCTGTCGCAGCCACATCTCAGGCCACCTGAGGGACCTGCACTGGCTCCCCATCAGCAAGAGAATCACTTTCAAACTCCTCACCCACGCACACAAGTCCCTCCACGACCTGGGCCCCAAGTACCTCAATGACCGCCTGACCTTCTACACGCCCACCTGCCAGCTACGCTCGACAAGTCTCGCCCTCGCCGCCGTACCACGCATCCGAAGAGCCACCGCCGGAGGAAGATCCTTTTCCTACCTGGCGGCCAAGACATGGAACTCCCTCCCCACCCACCTCCGGCTGACCCAGGACCATCTCGCCTTCAGGAGACAACTCAAGACCTGGCTGTTCGAGCAATAGCAGACCCCTTCCCCCAAGCGCCTTGAGACCCTCCGGGTGAGTAGTGCACTATACAAATGCTATGATTGATTGATTGATTGACAAGGGACTTGTTAATCTGCCCCTAGAGACTCAAGTCCAGTCCTTCCTTTGTACACCTGCCACTAAGAAGAGATAGTGGTGGTGGATTGATAGTTTGAGTATTTTAATGACTGGTTATGTAGTAGGAAACTTACTTTTTAGTGTTCTCACTGATCTGCAATCAGGATGGACTTTGTCTGTCACTTCGCGTGCTGCGGAGTGCTGCCTGCCGGTCCTAGTCGAACCTTTTTGTAGTTGGTTTAGTGAGTTACATAACTTTCCAAGTCGATGGTCCGCGAATCCAGCAATACCAATATCCTAGTAGACCACATCAGATAGGTCAATAAATGTAGTGCAATTATTGTCTATTTGCTATTTCCCCCGAAATAATTTGTTATTGTTCTTTTGAAATTTTTGATTTGGTTGACAACAATCATCCATGTTTGGGTCTTTCTTTCATGTTGTACATCAGCTTCCCCCAGGGGCAAGAGGACAGAGGAGGAGGTTACGGTGCCGGCGGAGCAGGAACAGGAAGGCCAGGATCAGTCCGGCGAGGGCTCCTCTGCTGGCCCCAGTAAGTTTTCATGTTAATATTAATAATTATACTTCCCTATCTTTTAGAGTACCTATTTTTTACTAACCTTCCTCATTCGATTTTTTCTAAATCGTCTTTGATCTTTTTGTAGAATGTTTCTAAATTCTTATCCTGCCTCTATTATGACTCCCTGTGGTACTACTAGATTATTATTATTAGTCTGTCTGTGTAGCTAACTAAGCTTGCACAGTTGGCAAAAGGTGTTAAACGAAACTCCCTTTCTATTCAGCAATAGATCTATGCACTGAGTGCAGTCCTCTGGGTTGTCCATAATGTCTTTTGAAGTCTTCTAAATGTTTATGCTTTGACAATTCCCAACAATAAAATGTCAATGACCACCAAGAAAGAATAAGATACTAGTTTACTTTTTGATTGGATTGGAGAACAATCCATACTACTATTGTTACAGGGACAATTCTGCACAAACAGAACTATGAACACTAAATAGTGCATTGTTTATCAATTATAATAGGCGCAGTTAGACTTTCCACATACCTCAGTCATAACAGAATTTGAACCCCCAATCTCCTAACTGACTAGCTAGTGTGGCAGAGTCATTTAGCTCCCTAATTCATCGATGATTGATCCCCAATGATGATTATCCAACCTGGGCATAAGACTACAGAGTCAGTGTCCAGAACTGTCAGAGCCACGGACTCATGCATGCAAATTGCAAACCCTTTCGCTCACTCCCTCATGACCAAAAACCACAGAGTCTATGTAAGTTTTAAAGCTTTATTAAAAGTAAAAACATTTATTAAAATCAAGTTCATCATACAACATAAACGGTGGATTGAAAATGGAAAAGTGCTTAGTGATTTCACATATTAATTGTGGGAGAGCCCGCACCTGGTTTGAACTTCAAATCTTCTTTGTGGTGCTGAATCGTTGCTGACTCCGTCCTAGTGATGATGATCTGATCTTGCTCTTGTTCTTAGAAGGGAAGCTTCTGACTGTTATGAGAAAAATGGTGCGTGTTAAAAAGCAAGCATTCATCAGTTGTGCCAAAAAGTGTAGCAAGACAACCCCTTCCCTGAAAAAAGGGCAATTTTTAGTTTTGACTAGACAGTCACAAATTATTAAATTTGTTGTGTAGTCGTAGTGACATTTTTTCATTCCTCGACAAAATACTAGGGAGTGGTGTATATGGCATCTAAGAATCTGAAATGTATTTTCTAGGCGGAACATCGGCACAACCATCCACCGGTGCCGGGGCCAGCGCGGAGGTTGGCACTCCTGGGGCGGAGGCGGTGCAACAGCCAGCGGAAACTGCTGTGGGGGATGCCACGGTAGTGGCGGACAGTGGTAAGCTATTATTTTCCTTACTTATTGAGATTGCAGACTGCAGAGTGTGCTCTCTGCACGGGTGTATATGTTGTACAGTATAAGTATACTATACTGTTAAGCAGGGCCGTTTCTGCCATTAGGCAGGACTAGGCGGCCGCCTAGGGCGGCAAAATGATGAGGGCGGCATTTTGTTGTGATCATGCAGTGGAGTCTGGAGTGCACTGTGAAAGTGAAGCACACCTGCTGACTGTTTGTTTGCAATTGCTTGTTGCGCGTTTAGCCGAGGCTGCCGAGAGCGCAGCACACCCTAGATTAATGGCCTGTGTGTAGAGCGGGGTGCGGGACGCACTAGTGTAAGTGTGGGTCCCCAGGGCCGTCAATCTTGTAGCGCTGGGATAGCGCTACCAATGACGGCCCTGGGGAACATTCTTGGCCAATCCACGAGCAGTGCTTCGGCCAGGGAGGGCAGGCCAGTGACGGTGACGCGCACGGCGCACCACTGCCACCATCTCTCTCAGCGCTCGCGGGGGACGGTCGGACTGTGTGTGTCAGCTGGCGCGCTGCTCCCTTTTGCCCATAATTTAGTGTACTGGTCTGCAGCTGCCACCTGCCACCTGCCACTGCCAGTGCCACACAGAGTCTTGTACGGTCCCGACTCCGTCTCCCACCGGCCCTCTCCCAGTACCTCGAGCCTGCAAAACAGCATAGCCGTGGTCAGGCCTGGCCGTGGTGGTCGTGTCGTGTGGGGACGTACCTACGCAGCAGGTCGTGACTTGAGCAGTCAGTGCACGCACCGCCGGTGAGTCAGTTAGAAGGCCACTGGCTGCGAAAATAAAGATAAAAATATATATTTCGGATCGGAATTGCATGCTGCAAATTCAATTATTTATTTGTAAATTAATCATCATGTGTTAATTATGTGTAATAGGCATCAACTACACTCATGTTCTCAGCTGACCTCCTCCGGGTGTTTTCTTCATCTCCACTGTCGGCTTACTTGTGTTCCCCACTGTCGCTTCTTCTTGATCAGTGGGAACACCCCAGCAGGAAGAAATTAGTCTTTGGCTGATGGCTCTCTTAACGGCACTCATTAACCCGTAACACCCTGGCTTATAGTGGTGCTAATGTCACAAACAAACCCCAAGTGGTTAACTTTCTTAGATACAAATACACCCAGCACATTTTATTTGGTAAAACTTGTTTAAACTATAATTAACCCGATCCACACCATTGTTTAAAAATGTCGTCATTTTTAGCCATTTCTAAACTAAGTTATACATTTAATCTCTCCCCCGCCTGCAAAACAAAATGACTGTGTCCTTGTGTAATATAATTTTCTGCATCGGTTTGTCCTTTGTCGGATTCTAGCAGGCCCCTGCACTAAAGTGAGCAAAGGCTTCCGCTCCTTGATCCGATTTCTGGCCTCGCCTGAATCTCTTGCAGAAGCCTGTGTGGCCCTCGAGCCAAGGTTTTGGTGGAGGTGATGTTGCTGCCCACCCAGATCATCAGGACTATTGAACCGTTACTGACCGGGCTGCCAGCCTGCCTGCCAGTAAACATCGGTGTTGAGATGAGCCAAGTGGGCTCAGTGAGTTAAAAGCTCCCTGCTATTATCGGCTGTGAACTGCATCCCACAAATGTGTATCCCGACAAAAGCAACATAGTGCACCATTCAGTGCACCATTCTTCTGATGTTGGTGTGTCATACCGGTAACGCATGCTATTTAGAAAGCATAGAAACTGCACATATGGTGCACAAAGCACTAGCGAAATTACAAGTCGATATTATCTGGAGGGAGGGAATCCTTTTGAATTCTGATTTTAGATGCCTTTGGCAAGTACGAGAAAGTGGCTGTTGCACTTACTCTTCGTATGCACATTATAGATAAAAAAATATATATCCCACAATTTTATATACAGCGAACTTGATCCGAAGGTATCAGAGCGCTTTACATGAGCACCATTTGCATTACAGACGGATACATTTCATTAATGCGGAAACGAGGAGCAGCTTCCATTTTACGACTTCCCAACAGAATAATATGTAAAATAATGTAGTTTTCACTTTTAGCAGCTGCAGCTTTTCTTGAATTGTGTACGTTGCACGGAGCTCTGGAGAACTGTTCCTGATTCTCTGGTAACTTTCCATAAATTGGCATCAACATTAGTGTTGATGACAAAGGATTGTAAGACGTTCATCACTCAGGCCTAAATTTGTTGTAAATGAGGCGGAGGCGGGCGGGTGAATCATTATCTGTTATCTCCACTCCGACTCCGGACCGAGCCCGTCCTTACGGTCAGCTGGAGAGTGGTGCAAAAACCACTGTAACTGAGTGAGCAGGAGCTGGGTAGCAGGCAGCACTGTGAGGGGTGATGAGGTGACACACTGTGTCCGAGTGAGGACGGTTTGGATGGTGGTGGCGCGGGCGGGGCGGGCCTGTTTGCTGCAGCAGGCCAGGCAGGCTAAAAAGATCTGAGAGTAGATGGCGGCCCCATGTCCAGGCCTCCGGCCTATGACTGAGGACGTGAGGTGATGATGGAATGAATCTATGATCTCTGAGTCCCTGCATGTGAGCGAGGCTGGAGCCTGGAGGAGCCTGGAGGAGTAGTAGGACACGGGAGAGGGGGTCAAGGAAGCACGAAGAGAGTGTGCACAGTGCAGAACTTAAGAGCAGAGGACCCCTTAACTTATTTATGCGTTTTTATATAGGGCGGACTTTACCCGAAGGTGTCCGAGCGCTTCACAATAGGAACAGAACTGATACATGAGAACATTACAAGTGAACAAATTACAAAAGCAAACGTTACATTAAATGAGGCCACAAAATTGACAATCGTGAGCCAACAAAATACAATAGGTAGCAAACGGTGCATTACAGGAGGAAAAAGTGACATGTGTGCAGGTTACAAAAGCGTACACAGTAAACATAGAGGTATACTACTGCAATATATGGAGGACACTCAAACACCAAAGGTTACATAGGCAATTTGGAGAGAATGATGGTAGAAAAAAGGGAGGGGGCGGCATTTTTCAATTCTCGCCTAGGGCGGCACAACACCTAGAAACGGCCCTGCTGTTAAGAAGACTTACAAATTTAGAACTAAGTTTTTATCAACCAGGTAGTAGCCTCCTCTAAATTGACTTCAACTCAGCTGTGAAAGTTTTTTCGAGAATCCAAGTCAGATCAGAGATGAACTTGATGGATGGGATGAACGAAAAGGGAAAGAAGGGTGTAAGTAAGTGTGGAAGGACGAGCGAGTTAAAAGTAATGATGACTGGCAAAGAATGATATGTGTTTGATTGCTGCCCGAGGTGGCTGGGAATATGATGCATTGCCGGTTGAAGGATGAAGCAAGGATGGGTGGAAGGAGAAAGGGAAGAGGACTGCCTGGGTGGGTGAAACAGAAACTGTATGTGTGCTCAATATATCCTTTGGTTGAAGTCAAGCACGGATGCATGGCTTGCGGTTTCCAAAATAAAATGAAAATGTTGTTATCCTGTGAGAAAAAGTAGGGTTTGTCCAGTTGAGACATTAAGAAGAATGATTGACATTTACTTTGAATGGATGGATACCTGGATTATGGTACTATCTGACTCATAGATAGCATATGTGTATGTAGAGAGAGTAGACGGTCACTGGATGAACTAAGTGTTACTTTGAAGAGCATGTAACACCGCACCCGCACGTCCGTTCCAGTGTAGGAAAGGCAGGGAAAAGAAGTTGTAATTTTTACGAATACTACCATGAATAGTAGCAGTAGTTTGTATTTCAAGCACAGCATATATCCGGCGATTACGGGGGCCACTCACTACCTCTGTTAATTATTTTAGTACAACTCTGTCATTCATGTGTGGCCTATCAGTGTTCACTCAATAAAAAACAAAGCACCTAAAGTCATCCCATATGTAAGCAAATACATATCCTGTGAATAGATAGATAATCATAATATTTATCTTCTTCATTTTCCTTTTCTGGTTGTCATTGGCATTGTAGGGTGAAAGTTAAATTAATTAAGCAGTAGCCCTTGTAACAGAGTATTCTCAGTGCCACCCGTAATAGAAAAGTAAGAGCTTCACCACCTGCATGTACTGGACTGGTACAGTAAAGCAAGCCTGTATCATCATGGCGTGCGTCTGTTTTTCTCGGGTGCAAGTTGACTGTGCTGGCATTGTGCCGGCTTCCAGAAGTTTACGTACCAATTATGCTAAACAAAAAAGAAGAAGAATAAGACTGGTGTACTGTCATAGTCGACTCTAATGTAGTGAGTCCATAGTACTCGTAGAAATGATTCCTGAAACTCCCACTAATGTTGTAGCAAGGCTGAAGAAGTGGGAGGTTAGATAGATACAGGCCACGAATGTTATGTACTGTGCTTGCAAGTTGCTAGTTCTACTGTGACACAACTTTCTGCTGAATTATTTTGTGTTAAACTTAAAGAGCATTGGTTACAGACTACGTCTTTCTTTTTTTATATAGATGCTCCTTCAAAACTGTCACGGAAGGAGCTGGCTACACGGGCCCGGAAACGAAAGCTGGTGGCGGCTGTCGCCGAATATCGGCGGCTGGTGGCCCAGGAGGAGGAGGACACGCAGTCGACCTCCACACCATCCACAGCGATAGCTGCATCCTCCTCCGCGCTCCCTAGGTCAGCCAGTCAGCGCAAGCCTCCAGCGGTACGGAGCCGTGGTACCGCAGCCACCCGCCACCGCCAAGCAGCCAAAAAATCAGCTGCCCCCCACAGCACTTCAAAGGCACGCGTGCACCGCCTAACCCTCAGGGTGTCCTACCTTGAGCAGGAGCAGAAGGAAATGAAAATCCTGCTCAAGAACCTCCGTAAGGAGCATAACCACCTGGCCAGAAAAGTACACTGCCGGCGGCATTAGAGGAGGACAGACTGTCCCTTGCCCCTTTTTTAAAGACTTTTGGGGGGTGGGAATTGGGAGTTGGGTTTTTTGGACTTTGGGGACTTTTTATTTCACGGACATTCTTTGGGCTTAGGGAGGGGGGGTCAGGTCTTGCGGGATAGTTTATTTTTGTTAGGGATATAAATAATTATTACTTTCAACTTAAACATAGCATACATGTTTTTACTGCAGTTGAGGCTTGGGGGGGGGTTTAACTGTAAGTTTGATTTCCTGAAACTTAAGTGGCTTCTTGATTCAAATTGTGTAAGTAATTGCCCAAATGTTTACAAAACTAAGTGCCTCTCACAGAGTTAGTGAATTCAATTGTCCTAGGACTTTACTAGTACTACCGTCAGTCTCTCATCTCTCCTACTACTCCATTATTCTTCCTCCCCCCAAACGCTTATCTTACCTGTAATTCATTTTTGAAAATAGGGCTAGGCACAGGGCTGGCTGCATGGCAAATGGCGATCAAGGTTGGCAATCCTGGGCGGATGAAATGGCATCATTGCGGTGGTACTATTGGTGGTACACAGTGGCAGTTGCAGCATATGAAAAAAAAGAAAATTAAACCTTGATTGGCCTGAGCGGAGCATTAGAACAGTACGATAGATACTATAGCACGTGACAGTACACTAAAACAGTGCCATAATATAGCCTTACAAATGCTAAAGTATTGAAAGTATAACTACTACTTGTGTGGAATTTGACATTGGCGACTACTACAAGAAATAGTACTGAAGGTGAAGGACACAGCAGCGTAATCATTTGCCATGTGTAGGAGGAGGATGCTCTTGATGATCATTCCAGTTGATGGCGCCCAAGAAAATCTGCTTTGATTTGCCAATAGTCATGGGTCTGTGTCAAGCTGAGTAAGAATATATCCTCAGATTCCTTCACCAGCCTTTAAATGTAATTCATTTTCTGTTGCTATGACCTTATCCTCCCCAGCAAGTGTGTGGAATTATTGCTGTCATTTACTCACACATCAATGAAAACCACACAGCCCAGGGGAAGAGGGTTAGGAAATTGGATGGGAATGGGTTTTTTTGGGAAAGTTTTGTTGAGAGAAGAAAAAAAAGCACAGCATGGACAAACAACAAATTAAGATAAACAAATCTTTGGATACAAAGCTATTCATAAATCTTTTAAGTGATATAAAGGAAGTGCATGCACTACTGCATGCATCAAGTTGCTTGCTACATGGATAGGTTACTGAAAAGTAAGTAGTACTTTCTACAACGTACTAACTATGAATGAAAGAATGCCACAGTATAGGGCTGCAGTAATTATGCGTTTTCACTTGCCTATCTCTGCACTCAGAGAAGCACTTCGTACATTAAATTAGTTTGAAAAATAGCAAAGTAAAACCTATACAATGGCTGGAGGGACACAGCAATAACATTACTTCAAAGATAAGTAGAAATGAATGGATACTGTTACTGTATGTTGTTGTAGTTGTCATGTTGAATTTGGGAAGTTGCATACATCCAGCCATTCCTCTTATTTGCGGTACTCCTCCATTCCATCTGACGCTTCGTCGATCAATGTTGGTGATCAGGAGACACCCTGTCCACTGCCTGCCTGGTGGATGCTGAATTGCGGCTCGCTAATGTGAAGCCTGACTTCATCCTTTCTCCCATTGCACAGGGTGAAAGCCGCCCTGTAAATGTTGCTGGAAAAACATGAAGTGATATTAAAACACCACTGAGAAAAAAATATAAGGTACGTACGCTGTGTAGTGCAAAAAGTCACACTTTCAGTTTCAGAATCGACAGTACAATAGTTTTGAAAGGGCGTACTCTGAGTCTCCTTTTGAAGGATAAATAAGTATGGGCGAATTTTGCGGATCTTTCCCCTCAAGCTAGGTGTACTGTAAACTGTGATTTTAGAACAAAATTAGACCTTCCCAGCAGTGCTCCCAGACCCTTAAACCTAGTCGCAAAAATGTAGAAGACCCCCAATCAGACCCCAAAAAACGTGCAATGCTGCTACCTGTCTGAGGCCTAGTGGAAAATAGTGACAAAACGTACTTTGAAAGTAAAGTAGGCCCAAATCCCCCCTTTTTCACCCTAGATTTTCTTCAAACCACTTGCAACCAAAATTAGACATTTCTCGACAAGTGCTCCAAGAGTAGTTCCCAGAACCCAGTTGCCAAACTCTCGAACACCCCAAACACATGCAATACTGCTAACCCTAACGAGCCCTAAGTTAAAAATAGTGTCAAACGCTTTCTTCAACTAGGCCAAATCGCCCCTTTCCCACCATGGATTTTCTTCAAACTACTTGCAGCCAAAACTAGGCATGCCCAGCATTGCTCTAAAACCCCCAAACCCCCCCAAACACCAGGACCCCCCCAAGCAGCCCCCCGAAAACACGAAAGTGAGCAAAATCGCTGAAAAGTGGAAAACTTTATCACCATGGATTTTCTCCAAAACACTGTTATCCGGTATTAGACCTTCCCAGCAATGCCCCCAGACCCGTTAACCCAGGCGAAACAATTTTAACACCCCCAAACAGCCAAAAAGCAAAACCGGAAAAAAAGAGACTTAGAATAATTTAGGCCTCATTCCCAAATCAATCCATGCGTGCTCTGCAGCTAGGCCCTAACTACCCTTTGCCACCATGGATTTTCTTCAAACCACTTGCAATCAAAACTATCCATACCCAGCGTTGCTCCAAGACCCCCCAACCCCCCCCCCAATCACCAGGAACCCCCCCGAGCAGGCCCCCGAAAACACGAAAGTGAGCGAAAACTCTGAAAAGTGAAAAACTTTTTCACCATGGATTTTCTCCAAAACACTTTTATCCGGTATTAGACCTTCCCAGCAATGCCCCCAGACCCGTCAACCGAGGCGAAAACAAGTTTAACACGCCCAAACAGCCAAAAAGCAAAACCGGAAAAAGTGAGACAGAATAATTTAGGACTCATTCCCAAATCACTCCATGTGCGCTCTGCAGCTAGTCCCTAACTCCCCTTTGCCACCATGGATTTTCTTCAAACCACTTGCAATCAAAACTATCCATACCCAGCGTTGCTCCAAGACCCCCCAACCCCTCCAAAGACCAGGAACCCCCGCAAGCAGGCCCCCGAAAACACGAAAGTGAGCAAAAACTCTGAAAAGTGAAAAACATTTTCACCATGGATTTTCTGCAAAACACTTTTATCCGGTATTAGACCTTCCCAGCTATGCCTCCAGACCCCTGCAGCCACCCGCAAAAAAAGCAGAACACCCCCAAACAGGCAAAAAGCAAAAATGGGCCTACCTTCAATTCAGTCCAAATGAGCTCTGCAGCTAGGCCCTAACTCCCCTTTTCTACCATGAATTTTCTGCAAAACAAATTCAATCAAAATTAGACTGTGCCAGCAGTGCTCCGAAACCCCAAAACCCACCCCCAATAACCTAGAAGCTCCCAAAACAGCACCCCAAAAACAGGCAAGTGAGGAAAAACGGAAAAACATTTTCACCATGGATTTGGTCCAAAACACTTGATTCCAATATTAGACCTTCCCAGCTATGCCACAGACCCCTGCAGCCACCCGCAAAAAAGCAGAACACCCCCAAACAGGCAAAAAGCAAAAATGCAAAACCTCATACTCAACATCAGTCCAAACGCGCTCTGCAGCTAGGCCCTAACTCCTCTTTCCCACCATGGATTTTTTTCAAATCACTTGCAATCACAATTATGCTATCCCAGCAGTGATCCCAGACCCCCAGACCCTCCCCCACAAATCTAGAACACCCCCAAACAGCCCCCCAAAAACACGCAATACTGCTAGGCCTCAGTTTAAATTGTGCCAAAGCGCTGTCTGCAACCAGGCCCAAACCCCCCTTTTCCACCATGGATTTTCTTCCAACCACTCGCAATCAAAATTAGAATATACCAGCAGTGCTCCCAGCCCCCCGACTCACCCCCACAAATCTAGAACACCCCCAAATATCCCCCCAAAAAGATGCAATACTGGTATATTCAAAACATGGCAAATTGCGCTGTTCACAAAACATTGCTGTTTTCAGCACTTCCACTACTTCGATCCTCTTGAAACTTAACTGGACGGTCAATTGTTCCAGCGATTCACAAGAATCTCAGCAAGGCAGAACAAAATCGAACCACTGCACTCTTTGAAGAAGAAGAAGAAGAAGAAGAAGAAGGTCTACGACTAGTTTTCACTTAGTTTTCACCCAAACACACGCGCCTGCAAAACACCCAAAAAGGCCAACATTCTGCCAATTCTGGACCAAAGAACACCAAACCCCCCTAAAACCTTGCCAACATCATTATGAACAAGCCTGCATCGGGCCCGAGCCCTAGACTCAGCGTGAACCATACCAACTTAAACCCAAAAACCCTAATAAATCGCACTGAACCCTAACCCCTAGATATGCTTTGTCTGTCTGTGTCAAAGAGCCTAGGTATGCTACATCAGGAGGATGCTTCACTCAGTGGTGCCTGCCTTGACCGTCTGCATGGCCCTGCCGCAAGAATGGGCCAAAAATCCGTTCTGCTCAAGAATTTGCGATTTTTCGGTAATTTCGCGAGATTTGCGAAATACCGAAAAACAGCAAATTTTGAAAACTTAACGGATGTTTGGCCCAAGCTTGAGGCAGTGCCATGCAGACGGTCAAGGCAGGCACCACTGAGTGAAGCAACCTGATGTAGCATACCTAGGCTCTTTGTCAGACAGACAAAGCATATCTAATTGTATGCAGCAAGCCACATAGCCCCAATTTTACATGAACTGCTGTCTGGAGTGGACTTTGCCTGGCATAACAACAACAGTACACTGCCTCGCCCTTGACCACTACATACCACGAATAGACAGACATGTAGTTCTGCTGTAGTAGTTGTTGTAGACAGGTTTACCTGTTTGCCACTCACGAATTGGCCATAGTTGTTCCGTAAACCCAACCGACGCTGATGATCCATCCATCCCAGTGAGTGACTCTAAAGAAAAAAGGTCTATTATTTAATCAATCATCATGGTATATTGGAAAGTGAGTCCGCTCCAAGGACATTTTGCATATTGTGAAATGCAACATAGTGGCCCCTGAATTTGAAGTACAATTTGAATTAAACAAGGTAAAAAAAACAGAGTAGTTGACATGAGTTACAATTACTGTGTAAAAGATTAAATAATAACTAAGACAAGACATATGATTCATCATTTCATGCACAAAAAAACAGCATTTGGTTTCATCAGAGCCAGACAGCCATTGCTGTCCACTGTATGCCATCTTCTCAATTATTCATTACCTGTTCTACTTTTTGTCCGCATCTTCTTCGGAAAGTGGGGGCCCACAGGGTAGCCTCTCCTGTCAATATCAGAAGTAAGTCTGTCAGCAATCAGCAAGCATGTGGTCAGTCAGTAATTTCAGTCCCTTTTGAGGGGACTTGTCGTAATCCATCCATCTGCCTTGAGGGAAATGGATAGGGGGAGTCTGGAGGAGGAGTATAGAGGAGCATGATTGAGTTGTGAACTTGTGAACCTCAGGAATGCAGACTGCGGCACCTTCAAATCAATAAGGAATATAAGATGGAGACAGTGCTGTTGATGGACTTGTTGTGATTAGGTGATTAGAGTTTTGTTGTGGTAAAAGTTGCAAAACAAAGAAAGACACACAGGAATAATAGTGAATAAGGACGAAAAAAAGGAAGTCATTTTCAGAGCTCGGTATCAGGGAAGTAGAGCTCGTCCTCAAACTCCATGAATTGAGACGGGAGTAGGTCAGGTAACAGAGAAGAACTTCCATCAACTAAGTTGGTGTCCTCTTCTTCCTGCGTGCAGTCAAGTACTTTGTAATCTGGTGGTATGATGTGCTGATTCATCTTGATCAGTGTTAACCTCTCCACATTTTTGGCCGAGAGGCGGGTCCTTTTTGAAGTTACAATGGCACCAGCGGCACTGAAAACACGTTCAGAAGACACGCTTGCGAGTGGGCAAGACAAATAATTTAGAGCCAGGTTGGTGATCAGTGGCCATAGAGCCAATTTCCTGTACCAATACAGCAATGGGTTCTTATTAACAAAGACCTCTGTTGGGTCATCCAGATAGGCCTGCACCATCGACTCAAGGTTCTCCACGGTTGCTCCACTTTGCGTACCATCTGTGGCCTTTGCAGCACTGGAACGAGCAAACCCTTGATGAGTTAGCCAATCCGCTTCCGACAATATTATGGCTGGGCCTGGTGCAGGTGAGGATGATGATACGGTTGCTGCTCGTGTCGTTAACGGCTGTGAGGGAAAGTGACTCCCTTCGCCCACAGATTCAGAAGTGGAACTTGACGCCGGATGGCCTGCTGATTCAGTTAGACTTCTGCCGGCTCCTTGAATTTTCTGCCGATCTTTTTCGAACCGAGTGGCTGACACAGCTAGCCAATGTTTGTACTTTGAAACATCTGCTTCATCAAAAGGAATGAATGCTTTGCTGACCACTGCCTTTTTGTACTGTGGATCCAGAATAGTGGCACAAATGTAATGTTGTTCTGTATGTATGTTTTTAAGCCTTTCATTGGCAACTAGGGGGCTTAATAACCTCTCCGCCA
This sequence comes from Lissotriton vulgaris, assembly GCF_964263255.1. NCBI lineage: Eukaryota > Metazoa > Chordata > Amphibia > Caudata > Salamandridae > Lissotriton > Lissotriton vulgaris. The sequence continues at coordinate 780,498,662 of NC_141687.1, read as the reverse complement.
ACTGATATGCGTCTTGCTTTTCACCAGCATCTCTGAACGTTGAAGACACCGCCTTCAGTTGGTGCTCTAGCATGACCAACAATGGGATAGCTTTGCCCAAAGAACAGTCCTCCCTGCTGACTTCAAGTGTGAAGACCTCAAAAGGACGAAGCATGTCTGTCAGGCTTTTAACTAGCTTCCATTCCTCCAACTCTAGCCTCATGTCTTTCAAAGTAGAACCTAGTCGAAAGACATACTCATTGATTACCATGCACTGCTCAGACAGATGCTCAAGCATGTAAAAGGTTGAGTTCCAACGTGTTGCCACCTCCTGGATGAGTCCATTGACTGGCACTTTACGTTCATGTTGAATGCCCCTCAGCTGCTTCCGAGCCTTAAAAGAATGGCTGAAATGTGTGCAGATTCTTCGGCAGGTGGTCAGTAATAAGCATGGCTTGAAAATGTGTTCCGCACGCGGAATTTGCGGATTTTCCGCAATTTCGCAATCCGCAAATCTCACGAAATCAGGGTAAAATCCGCGAATCAGCAGGACAAATTTTCAGCCAAGCACTTACAGGTTTACAGCAGCAGGTGCAAAAGTTGAAGCAAATTTTTTGTAACCTTACAAAAGGGTTACAAAGAAATTAACTTCAACTTGGGCACCTGCTGCTGTAAGCCTGTAAGGGCTTCCTGGCGCCTCGTTGCCTACTTGCAACCATTCTCTGACCCTGCTCTGGCCCTTGAAGCAGGGTCAGAGAATAGTTACAAGTAGGCAATGAGGCACCTGTCACGAAAACAGGAAGGGTGAGATATAAAAACAAGCATTTGCAATGCAATAGGTCTTGCATTAGGAAAGTTTGAGCTATTGCTTTTGTAAATGACAATTTTTTTATGTATGTGTTGGTTTTGAAAATAGCTATTGTCATTTACAATGCCAATATTTATAACTTTCGCAAATGTGACACCTATAGCATTTGTAATGCAACATGTTTTGTATTTACGTGACTTAGATGTATTGATATTACAAATGACAATGGCTTTTAATTTTTAAAAATAATTCATACTTAAATAAAAGTGATTTTAATTTATAATGGCTATAGCTTAAACTTTTGTAAATAACTTTTGTGAAGATTATGTTCAGTGTATTTTATTGTGACGAAAATCCAAGAACAGAAGTGAAATATTAACATCTTTTTGTGACATTTGTAATAAAGCTTGAAACATTGAGAGAACATATTTGAACCAGTTGTTGTTGAATGGTTGCGCTGATTGATGCTGGGGTGGCGCTGAGTGGTGCTGTGGTAGTGCTGAGTGGTGCAGTGGTGATGCTAAGTGGTGCTGTGATGGTGCTGAGTGATACTGGGATGGTGCTGAGTGATGCTGGGGTTGTGCTGAGTGGTGCTGTGGTGGTGCTGAGTGATGCTGTGGTGGTGCTGAGTGATGCTGTACTGGTGCTGTGGTGGTGCTGAGTGATAATGTGGTGGTGCTGAGTGATGCTGTGGTGGTGCTGAGTGGTGCTGTGGTGATGCTGAGTGGTGCTGTGGTGGTGCTGAGTGGTGCTGTGGTGGTGCTGAGTGATGCTGTGGTGGTGCTGAGTGATGCTGTGGTGGTGCTGAGTGGTGCTGTGGTGGTGCTGAGTGATAATGTGGTGGTGCTGAGTGATGCTGTGGTGGCGCGGATTGATGATGTGGTGGCGCTGAGTGGTGCTGTGGTGGTGCTGAGTGGTGCTGTGGTGGTGCTGAGTGATGCTGTGGCGAGGCTGAGTGGCGCTGTGGTGGTGCTGAGTGGTGCTGTGGTGGTGCTGAGTGATGCTGTGGTAGTGCAGAGTGATGCTGTGGTGGTGCTGAGTGGTGCTGTAGTGGTGCTGAGTGATAATGTGGTGGCGCTGAGTGATGCTGTGGTGGCGCTGAGTGATGCTGTGGTGGCGCTGAGTGGTGCTGTGGTGGTGCTGAGTGGTGCTGTGGTGGTGCTGAGTGATGCTGTGGTAGTGCAGAGTGATGCTGTGGTGGTGCTGAGTGGTGCTGTAGTGGTGCTGAGTGATAATGTGGTGGCGCTGAGTGATGCTGTGGTGGCGCTGAGTGATGCTGTAGTGGCGCTGAGTGGTGCTGTGGTGGTGCTGAGTGGTGCTGTGGTAGTGCTGAGTGATGCTGTGGTGGTGCTGACTGGTGCTGAGGTGTTGCTGAGTGATGGTGTGGTGGTGCTGAGTGATGCTGTGGTGGTGCTGAGTGGTGCTGTGGTGGTGCTGAGTGATAATGTGGTGGTGCTGAGTGATAATGTGGTGGTGCTGAGTGATGCTGGGATAGCGCTGAGTGATGATGTGGTGATTCAGAGGGCAGAAAGGCACAAAAAGCTGTCTAACAAAAGGCAGAAGGGCAGAAAAACAAGGGAAAACGTGTCTAACAGAGGGCAGAAGGGCACAAAAAACCAGTCTAACAGAGCACAGAAGGGCAGAAAAACAAGGGAAAAACGAGTCTAACAGAGGGCAGAAGGGCACAAAAAACGAGTCTAACAGGGGGCAAAAAGGCACAAAAACGAGTCTAACAAAGGGCAGAAGGGCACAAAAAAAAGTCTAACAGAGGGCAGAAGGGCAGAAAAACAAGGGAAAAATTAGTCTAACAGAGGGCAGAAGGGCACAAAAAACGAGCCTAACAGGGGGCAAAAGGGCAGAAAAACAAGGGAAAAACGAGTCTAACAGAGGGCAGAAGGACAGAAAAACAAGGGAAAAACGAGTCTAACAGAGGGCAGAAGGGCACAAAAAACGAGTCTAACAGGGGGCAGAATGAATCCCGCCCTGCGTGTTTGTCCACGAAGATGCCACCGTTTTGTGCAATACCTCTACTCAACTGGAGTACTTTCTACTGTCTAATCAGTAAGTACTCCCTCGTTGGCTAAATGCATAGGGGCAGATTTACAATAACTGGCGCATCCCCAGGGATGCGCCAGTTATTGTGCGCCGCAGCTCCGTCACCCATGGTCTGCCGCATTTACAATGTGGCGCACCATGTGGCAAAAACGGCACTGATGCATCACGCATCTGTGCCGTAAAAGCAGCGCATTGCTGGAGCTGCGTCGCAAGTGCGACACAGCTCCAGCAATGCTCTGGGGGGCCCTATCTCCCCAATGCTACATCAAGCCTTGCGCAGGGTTTTGACGCAGCATTGGCCTAAAAGTGACTGAGTGAAATCTTGTAGATTTCACTCAGCCACTTTTATGAGGCATTCCTGCGCAGGAACGCCCTCCCCTGCGCCGGAACGCCTCCTGATGGCGCAGGCCTTTACAACGTGATGCATCTCTCAGATGCGTCACGTTGTTAATACCCAGCACCATGGCGCATCTTTTGTGCTGCTGCTGCGTCACAAAAGTGACGCAACTGCAGCGAAAAAGAGGCGCAAGCAGCTTGTAAATCTGCCCCATAGTGCTTTTACTACACTGTAGCTGCGTAAAGGGCCAGAAGATGTGTCTCCAGTGACCATGTGTGCCTGTGTCTGTGTTACAGGCACACATGGTCACTGGAGACACATCTTCTGGCCCTCTACGCAGCTGCAGTGTAGTAAAAGCACTATACATTTACCCAATGAGGGAACACTTACTGGATTAGCCAGTAGAAAGTACTCCAGGGCAAATCGTAAAAAAATCAGCGATTCCGCAGGAAAATTCATGAATTTGCAGATTTTTTTGCGATTTTGTGGGGAAATCCGCGAATTCGCAGAATGCGAATTCGCAAATTTCACCCATGCTTAGTCAGTAACTTCCTGATTGTGTTTTCATTTTTCAAGAAATCTTGCACCACAATGTTAATACTGTGCGCCAAACACGGCACTCTGAAATAGTCACCTTGCTGCATGGCCTTAACTATATTACTGCCATTATCCGTGGAAACATAACCAACTATGCGATTTCTTGGATGCAGCCATTCAGAGACCTTACTATTAAACTCCTCCAAAATGTTTTTTGCAGTATGATATTTCTCCATGGCAAACATGGCTAATGTTGCATGTTTCCGAGTAGCTTGAAAAAGTGTGTCCAGGTCAACAACTGCACTTGACTTGTCTCTAACCCCTGCAAAAGAGACCAGTGTGCAGTGATGCACATGTAATCAAGGGCTTGGCAACTGGTCCACATGTCTGTTGTCAAGTGGATAGTGTGAACAGCACTCTTCTGCAAAGCTGCCCCAATCACCTCCACACATCTTGATGTAGTGCTGGAACCGCAACTCTGGCAAAATAGGACCGGCTAGGAACCTTCCATTTAGGGCAGACTGTTGCCACTAATTCTAGAACCCCCACCCCTTCCACGAAAGAAAAAGGAAAAAGGTCCAGGGCTAGCATTTTAGCCAGCTTTGCGTTATACAGACGTACCTTTGGGTGGTTGCGTTCAAATGCGCCTCCGACCAAAACATGCTTCTAATGGTGGGCTGGACCGTTTTACGTGATGATGATGATGATGATGATGCAGACTTCAAACCAGTTAGGCTCATTGATGGACTTTTTTGCATTGGTGTCTGTCCCAGACTCTTAGTGTGCCTCATACATGTTGCAGGGGTAGAAGGCGTGGGCGCTACCACTGAAGTGCTGCTGCCAGGGGTACTGGGTGTACCAGAAAAAATGTCACTCGATTCTTGACTTCCCCCCTGCACAATCAGCCCCTCGTCAGCATCAGATGCAATGTGAATGGATACATTTGGATCAGTTCTACTTTGTTGGGCTTCCTCGATCTTACTTAGGTGCGAATACCACTGGATAGGGTGGTGTTGTTTGAGATGACCTCTCTGGCCTCCGGTCCCAAGCTTACCCCGACTAACGGATACTTTACAAATCAAACAAACGACCATGTTTTCTGCCTTTGCGCTAACAGTAAAGAAGTCCCAAACTGGGGACTGGTGATGTCTGCTGGTGGGGGAGGTTCTACTTTGACTTTCAATGCCAGATGAAGTGGAGGATGGGCGTGGCTGAATTTGTTTCTGTTGTTCACTTACAGCACCACTACTTGAGGTCGAGCTGGATGGAGGTCCCTGCCGGCCCTTCTGACTAAAAAAGATGGAAGCTGTATGTCGTGTTGGTGTTGTAGTTAACTGCGTTGGTGGTGGTACCAGTGCCACGCCGCCCACATCCCGCTCAGCAGCCATTCGAGATAGGGTCAAAATGTCTGTCTGCTTCATGCCCGCTGAGGCTGGAGGGTCAACTGTGATGACTGGGTCGTCGTCAGACTGTTCATCAGCAGCAGAAGACACCACTTCTTGTTCGTCGTCATCACACATAAGTCGAAGCCTTGCGGGAACCTTCCTTTTAGGCTTAGCTACCTTTGTCGGCTCATGGCGTGCCTCACTCTCTGGCTGCATTTGTGGGTTCCAATCAGGATCAAGATCATCAGAATGAAGGGGGCTTGAAGAAGAACTTGTAGTAGTAGTAGCCCTCCTTGAACTTTTTCTTGCTGGGGATCTGGAAGACAATGGATCATCCTCAGGAGGAGTGGCTTCCTTGGATGATAACGCTTGAATATCAATTTCCTGATGTGCCCCTACTTCTGGAGGAACAAGCAGTGTAGGCAGTTGTGCCGCTCCTTGAACCTCTAGTTGCACCTCTCCATGCACCTGTCCATGCGCCTCTCCTTGCGTCTCTACTTGCGCCTCTCCTTGCGGCTCTACTTGCGGCTCTCCTTGCAACCTCTCCTTGCGCCTCTCCTTGCCCCTGTACTTGCGCTTGTACTAGTTGCACCTGTGGTTGTCGTTGCGGCTGTGGTTGTTGAACACTCGTCAGCTGAGTTACACCCAGCGTTGATTGGATGGTACTTTCTTGTGATGAGCCAAGATCACGGGTCGATGGTGATTGAACAACCAAAGTGGCTACCGCAGCAGCACTCATGTTCTTGGACCTAAATTGGCGTGGTGGCACTGAGCCCAATGAAGCGGAGGTGCTGCTTCCAGCTTGGTCCCCGGCGGACACCGCTGCTGCGGCAGGTGTATTTTTTTTTTCTCAAAAAAGGTGTCGGTGGGCACACCAGTCTCCTTGGTGGGTGGTGCCACTTGCTTCTTCTGCTCCTTCTTACAGGCAGTGGCACTGGCAACTTTTTTCACTGAGGTGCTACAGCCACCTTTCTTTGGGGCCATCTTCTTCAGATGTCAGAACAACAGGCCGCAGTTGCACAAGTTGCAGAGTTGTCTTGTCAGTGGCCACACGTGACGTCACGTGACGTTGTGCTGCACACACCGCTGCAGGACTTCTTCCTGGCACTGGTGGTTCTCTTGTGCACCTAAAAGCAATGGAAGCCAGAGGAACATTAGTTATCGACCCCAAAAAGTCAAAAAACACACAAATCCAATGCCATCCATGCCCTCAATGATGTTTAAATTCAAGACACCCCACAGAAATACTAGGCCCATGCACCACTGAGTACCCCTGGGCATAATGGTTGAAAGCAAGGCAAACGGGGTGCAGGCCTGAGCACACTGCCTGGCTTCAAAATGGCCCCTTGACCCCCAACACATGACCAGGCCCTGCCTGTCCCAGGCCTCAAAATGGCCCCCACCCACATGGCCAGGCCCCAACAACACACCAAAAAGTCGGAAAACACACAAAAACACACACAAATCACCACAATCCAATGCCATCCATGCCCTCAATGATGTTTAAATTCAAGACACCCCATAGAAAGACTAGGTCTATGCACCACTCACTACACCTGGGCCTACTGGCTAGTGAGGCTTTACAGGCACCCCAATTTTTTAAAAAAAATCAACATATAATAGTGAGCTAAAATTCCATGACATAAATGAGAATTAAGTTAAAAACAAAATCACAGAAACAGTTGTATCATGCACCCATGACTAACCCTGGGCCTACTGGATACTGTGACTACCCACAATATATATTTTGTTAAAGTTGTGAAAAAAGTTTTAGAACTGTAGTTGCCTCAACTGCAATGCCCCAAACAAACAACAACAACTTACTTGTAAAATCTCAAGTCCAAAAGTGATCCAAACTCCAAAGTCCAAAAAATCCTCAAATACAAATATCCAGCAGCAGCCACAAAAAGTAATCCTTCCCGCTCCAGATCCAAATCAAAAGTGACCAGGACATGCACAAAGCACTGGGAGGAGCCTGCTGGACAGGAACAGGAAGTTGGAGACTCTGGGGCACTTCCTTCCTCCCACCCCACCCCAAAAAATGGACTCCTGCACCAAAAAGTGTAGCCAAATGTCAATCTGAGGAGTTATTCCGATCAAAATCATCATTTTCACAAGGTTTATGCTTCCTGCAGTGGATTTCTTGTGCAGAATTGCAATTTTTGCAATTTTGGGAACGCGAGCTGTTCAAATCTCCCGCCGGAAGTCAGCTGCGCGCCGCATCTACTTGTTCACCATTGTTTACTCCCGCAATGCGTGATCGCGGGCCTTTATGACGTACTCGCGTTGTCAAACTCTCGCTGTGCAAGATGGCAAGCCACGATAACGTAAATGCTTTCTAAACACTCTCGTGCAATCACGCAGCAAGATCGAAAATGGTGAGGCACACGCAAACTGGGAGAAAACAACTCGGCGGACTCAGAATCATGGTAAGTCAACGCCGCGCGCGCGATATTGTATTTTTCAAGCACGACCAAGCAAAATAATTCGTAGCTTGCGACTTTGCGGATTTTTGGGCAAATTTGCACGATTTGCGGATAGCGAAATTGCCAAAAATCCGCAAATTCGCCCGCGAAACGGATTTTACTCCCATACTTACACAGGAGTACAAGGAGGGGGAACCCCACTCTCACAGTTTACATCGGCAATGGAACTGTCGGACCTCTGGATAGAATTAAACCAATACACTCGGCAAGATACATATTTTTCGGCACCACAATGCAGTTTCCCCAGAATAGACTGTTTATTCACTCTCCAGTCCCAACTGCCAAGATTCAGGGCAGCGGTACAATTAGACAGGAGAATATAAGATGACTCCCGAGTGGCGGTCCAATTACAAGGCCCGGTGATAGACCACCAATGCCCACCCAGTTTGGATGCCTGGTACGTCGTTTACAAAGCGGTGTTTACACCGCACGACCTTTACCACGCTGCCATTACAACGCAAGTCGTTATTACGACTTGCGCTGGATGGCGCTGTTGGTTAAGGAATATTGTAATTTTCTATTCCAACACCTTCTCTACTGTTACGTGGACTGGTGTTAGAATAGAAAATGATAATAATCCTCAATCCGCGCCCTCCAACGACTTGCGCTGTAAAATCTGCGATGTAAAGTATCGTGATCATAATGATCGCGGTGTACTATCATACATCTACCTAAAAGATAAAAACACAAGAGACAAAATACGCAGGGAGTTGGACTTATACTTTCAAGAAAACCAGGGGTCTGTAGACTCTGCACTGATCCTATGGTAGGCCTTTAAAACAGTATTCAGAGGTAGCACTCAAGCAATAATGGGGGGGGGGGGGGGGGGGGGATGGGGAAAGACTCCAGACGGCCATGCGCTGAACTGGAGAAGAAGATATTAGAAATAGAGAGTACAGCGCAAGTATGAATCAGGGAATGGACAAACAAGCATGCTTTGGCAATGCAGCGACATCTTTAAGACATTGGAGATAAGGCAGCCAATCCTCTTCTGAGGCTGGATTCACGTGATAGGGAGAGGTCCGGGGTACACAAAGTGAAAGACGAAAATGGTACGGTCTACCAATGCGGGTATAGCTGAGGCTTTCGCCTCTTACTACGAGGCTTTGTATGCTTCCCAGGCCTCAATGACTGAATCAGACTGTGTGGATTTCTTAAGGGACGTGACCCTCTGACCATTAACTGAGGAGGAGTGAGTAGCCATAGAAGCTGATCTATCTGAGGAAGCCCTGCAAGGGCCACTATGAGAGTTGCAATCGGGCAAGGCACAAGGACACAATGGCATGCCGATAGAGCTCTACAAATGCTTAGCAGGAGTGGTGACCAAACCAATGATGGCAATGTACCAAGAAGCGCTCTCCACAGGCTGTATCCCGCATGATCAAAGAACGGCAACAATAGTGCCGTACTAAAAGATGAAAAGCCCCCTACTGAACCCAGTTTGTATAGACCAATCTCCCTGCTTAGTGAGGAAGTTAAGGTGTTGGCCAAAACTCTGGCCACTAGATTGCGAGAAGTTCTCCCCCACGATAATACACCCCGATCAGTCAGGATTTACTCCCAGCAGGAGGCTCAATCTGAGGGGTCTGTATGGGGTACTCCAGTTAACCAAACCTTACACAGATAAGCAAACAGTTGAGATAGCTTTGGATGCGAGAATGGCATTTGACTCGGTGGAGTGGAACTATATTTTAGCAGTCCTGGAAAGATTTGGGTTTGGCCCAAATTCAGAGCTTGGTTCAAGCTACTCTACATGGCCCCTATGGGCAGGGTCAGGGTCAGGGTAATTGGAATATCCTCACAAAGTTTTGAGCTTCATAGAGGCACCCGGCAGGGCTGCCCACTGCCTCCTATGCTCTGACCCCCGGAAACCCTAGGGGCATGGATCTGCTAAGACCCCCTAATCTGGGGAATACCTGCACTGGGAGGATGGGAAGAAAGAATCTCCCTATATGCTGATGATGTGATGCTATATATGGTTCGACTCTAGGAATCCATAAATAGAATAATCCAAATCTTCCGAATATTCAGGGAACATTCCGGTTATACGATCAATTGGGCTAAATCAGTGATTTACCCCTTGTCAGAAAGGCCCCCAGCTTGCCACATCACTGCTTGGCCCGGTGAGCCCAAATGTGTTCAAGTACTTAGGTATATATGTCACGCGCTACCCACATGAATTTCTTAGGCAAAACCTCAACCCGCAACTCAAACGACTCAAAGCAAACATGAAACACTGGGAATCTTTACTACTGACTTTGGTAGGCAGGGCCACCCTCTATAAGAAGATGAGCCTCCCGAGGCTACTCTACGTGATGCAAAATACACTATACAAGATTCCAGCAGCAGTCTTTACAGGAGTTGACCAGGCAGTCCGCAAACTACTGTGGAAAGAGGGAGCTCCAAGAATTGCGCTGTCCAAATTATAGAAAAGGGTATATGAGGGAGGACTGGCGATCCAAGACATTAAAAAATATTACTGAGCCTCGCAACTACTGGTAATTAACAACTGGACATTCATGGACCACCAGAACCCATTGTATAGAGTAGACAGATGGTGCATGGTCACAGGAGGGTGGGACAGGTTATTGTATGGCAAGATGGGCAGGGATGTCTCACCACAACACACACAAGTGGTAATACACACATGGCATGAGGCTACCAAATTTCTCGGGTGGAGAGGGAAATTAACGGCCGCGACATCGCTGTTGTACAGTGCACTTCTGCCAGAGGTAACAGGGTTGAATGGCTTCCACAAATGAAGACTTATTGGCATAGAGAACCTGGGCGATGTCTGGAGAAACCAGTCATACATACAGTTTCATGACCTGCAAAAAGAATTTGACATAGTGGACTAGGAAAGTTTCCGACACACCCAGTTTGGGCATGCATTACACTGTCATTTGCCTATGGGAGAACAACTGCCTGAAGCCTCTCCGCTAGAGGACCGCTTATTGCACTGACACAGAAAGGAGTATCTCTAAGAAATTAGTCAACAACTCCCCTGATCTTCTTGGTCCCCCAGAAAAGGTGTGGGAGAATGATCTGGGGAAAACACTGGATGACAAAGACAGAACAGAGGCTCTCCATGCCGCCCGGGAGATCTCCATCAGAGTGAGATTCTGATTGGTCCAACTTAAGATCCTTCATAGATCTTACGATACGCAAATCCTCATGCACAAAATAGGCAGAGTGCACTCTCCACTGTGCAGAAGGGGCTGTGGGAGTGAAGGGTCCTTCTATCACATTCTGTGGGACTACAGGAAGATGCAACATTATTGGGCCCAGATCACGTCAATAAAGCAAGGGTGGCAGAGATCCCGGCAGAGCATGGATGGCTACTATTAAGAATACAGGGGCCAAAGACTGACCTAGGTCAAATCTGGCTTAGGTTACTGGCCAGGGTTGCAAAAAGAAATATTGCAAGGGCATGATGGACCATGTCCGCACCGACTGTTGAGGACTGGCAAACAGATCTAGATTGGTGTCAGAGGGCAGAACAAATGGTTTACACAGCTAGAGGGCACCCTCAAGAAATGGGAGAAAATGTCGGGTGATTGGAGAAATTACAGGGGTAAGGGACGCAGGAGGGGGGGGGTTGCTCATAAAGTAGGGTGATAACGAGGTTCACTGGGCAAACCGAATGGTATGGCCTTAAAAGCGCCTTGACTATTTGCCAGGATCATGTACTATATGGGGTTCTGCGAAGCCAAAATGAATAAACATGTGCACTGACCAAAATCATACCACTGCAGAATGATATGTGAAGCCTATTGTTTGTTTACCAATAAAAAGATTTTAAAAAAGAAAAGAAAATGGGCAAGCATTGGCAGTTACAAGCACTTCAAAATTAACAAAAAAGAAGTCAGTCTGGAGTTGGTGGGCGCCAGCAGCATTTTCTTACCCTATCACCTATAAAACCGGACAAGGGCAGGGACAGCAGGAAAGGAGAACCAATTGGCAGTAACAGTATAACCACATGATGACAAGGTCTTGCCAAGGTACTAAACCCTTTTTTGGAAGTCTGGGTTAGGTCATTCTTAAACCTTCATAGCTTTTTCCACAATAAAAATATACTGTTGTAAGGTATTTTTATTTATTTCAAAATACTTTTCAGATAATGGTTGGAATTGTACAACATTCATTTACATGAAGAGATATTTGAAAAAAACTTATTTTAGTGCATTTCATTTAATGAACTTCAAGAGCTGCTCGATATTTTCTACAAAAAAAATAAAGACTTATTGCTGCTTTGCCTTTCTTTTAACAGTTTATAATCCAAGAGTGTTTTTTTAGTCTTTAAACAATTCCGGTTTAAGAAGAATTCTATTAAGATTTGTAAGGCTATTGAAGATTAGGCATTGGCGTAAATGGACTTTCTTTCCACATTGTACTGTTTAATGAGCCTTCATTCGAATTTTTCAAGCAGAGGCAATAACTTAGGAAATGAAAATCTAGAGCATGTTTAAAGAATAAGTTACTTACCTTTGGTAACACCTTATCTGGTAAAGGCAGGATCTAGCTGCAGATTCCTTACAGTTGAATTATTCTCAGGTGCCAGACTGGATCCAGAAAATGTTCTACAGCAGTACCTTTGTATGTCAGTAGAGGGCATTTAGTGACTCCATAGCAATGTCGTCCACTGGATGTGATGTCGACAGAGTCCATATAAGCCCTTCCCGTGTGAACGTCAGTTTTTTCCTTTCTGCGCTTCTACCCTGATCCGTAGGGCTATACCTCTGCCCATATTTGGCCTATCTCGAAGTTGTCAACGACTCAGTGTGCCTTTTTAGGTCTCGTCCTCGAGACCTATTGCTGCCGAGATGTCTCTCAACGGAGACAGACCGGGCACGAGCGCAGATTTCTCCTTATGGGCACGCACGGTGCCGTGCCCATCTCCTGTGTCACATTCACAGCCTCTCTCAATCACACACAGCCACACTCACGCATGCGCACAAACACAGATGCAGGCACAATGCATCATGACGCACTTACAGACACACAGCCCCGCATATACACACACACAGCTCACAGACATACAGTCACACATATACATACACACGCACATCTACACACGCGCACACACACAACTACACCCACCCACTCGCACACACCCCCATCCCCCCATCCCTGCCGCCACCCCCTGCTGCCACCCCACTACAACTAAGCTCCACTTACCGCATGGCAGCAACTCCGGACTTCAGCCGCCACCGCGGGGCTCTCCCTCAGGCATGGGGGCCCCACTCCTCCTCTCCTGGCCAGCCACTCCGTGGGCGCGAGCTTCCAGCAGGAAACGGAAGTCCCGCCCCACGGCAGTGTTCCTCACGCGCACGTCTTGTTGTTTACCATGAAAGCCGTCCCGAAGTTGCTCCAGCCTACTGGCTGCAGCCCGTGTTTGTTTTTTTTAGGTGTTGGATAGGCGCGCTTGCCAAATCCCTGCTTTCAATTGGGAGGGAAGCCTGTTAGGTTCCCTCCTGTCTTTCTCTGGCATGCCTAGCAGGACAGGGCATGTGCACGCGCCTGTCGCCTGGACTGCTCTTTCCCGTGCCTCCACGTGGCCACAACGGTTCGGCGCACTTTCATGACTCTCGGCGCTCAAGGCTGCTGGTAATGGATGCGCCCAATGATGGCAGTGTTTTGCCAAAGCACAATGCTGAAATCCCAGCAGTGTCCAACGCACAGAAATCATGGGGACCATGAGGGAGTACAGGCAAGAAGACCGCGCACCTGCTTTATGCCCTCTTCATGTAACAATTCTGTTCCTATTGTGAAGCGCTCTGACGCCTTCGGGTAAAGTCCGCGCTATATAAAAACGCATAAATAAAATACTCCTCTGCCCTTCTTCTCTCTGTATCCCCTGCTGCCCGACCGTACTCCTACCCAGCAGCCACGCTTGCTTCATATCCTGCTCCCCTCCCCTGCGATCAGACCGTATTCACGGGCCATGCAGCCCTCCCTGCAACATGCTCTATACCCTGATTAATTTGTATGCTCCATAGTCCCTGCTGTTACACCCTACTCCTGTACCCCGCAGCCCCTGCACCCTCTTTTATACCCAGCTAATGTCACTGCTCCCTTTTCCGTTCCCTGCTATCAGACCTACTCCCGTACCCTGCACCTCCCCTGTTCCATGCACAGTACTTCTTGGCACTTTGTGGCGCCCTGCGCCCTGAACCCATCCCTGGCTGCTCTTTGGGAAAGCCTTGGTTAAAGGCAATGCGGGCAGTACTACCTAGTCAACAACATTTACTGCTGTGTGCTCCGGCTTGCCCTCTACCGCAGCAGACGGCGCAAACATTCCAGTGCTTCCAGCCTCGCGTGACTGCCGCCTCAAGAACCCATCTGTCCCGACAGAGATCAGAGATGTACGTCACGCGAGGCTCAGACATCCCGCACGACATTGGGGAAGAAGGGGTTAAAATAAACACTTGAAGTGTAACAGAATGCAGTAAAATATCATTTTGATGAAAATTGTTTGCTTTGTGAAATATACACAGGTATTTTATGCGGGTGCCAGAGTATGGTGACATTGCAAGTAGTGATTATTGCAAACAACTTTTCCCCTCTTCTGAGACATAACCTGCACTTTCTGTGACGAGAGTATCACACTACAGTGCATCTCCCACTTAAATGTGTAACATGGGAATTTCAGGCCAACGATATGTACATGCAAAGCCTCTGTGATGGCAGTAACGCTCCCTGTTACAATCAGCGCAGTGTGTAACGCATCTTGAAATTCCAATACCGCATCGGACAGAGAAGAATACATTCTTGAAGGGTTTAAGAAGGCCAATAAACCAACAAGCACTGGCGTTGCCAATAGGTCTCGCAGTAGGAAAGTTGGAGCTATTGGTTTTGTAAATGACATTTTATATTTATATATCGTTATTGGCATTGTCAATAACAATATATAAATATAAAATGTCATTTACAAAACCAATAGCTCCAACTTTCCAAATGCGAAACCTATTGGCAACGCTAGTGCTTGTTTCAGTCAGGCAGGGTTGTCTCCGTGTGTGTCGTAACTGGAGGGAGACAGTATGATTTTTTTTTTAAGGCTTTGTATCGGCACGCTTCTGCTAGAAGCACCGAGGGGTAACCAGAGACGAAATACGCTGGCACATGGAAGTCTGGGGATGTTGGTTGTGCTGCATTTCCTGTGTAAACTTTATTTTTTTTATTTTTGCATGTACCCGATGTTGAATGGACTCAAAATATATAAGGAATGCATTGAACATGTCACGTTTTCAAAGGTAAATATCAGGTGGTTGCGCTGCTCTGCGCTTTTATAGGTCTTTTATAGGTCTTAACAATAATTACAGAGCCAAGCGTTAGCAGAAGGCGCGCTTGCAAAATTTTCAGAAATGATTTGTGATTTTTGCTGTCCAGGGCGTACTGACATATTTTGTCAGGCTCCCTGTGCTCACTTGAGATAAATGTCCTCGTGATATACCCCAAAATCAGAATATGGCGTTGTACCTCTGATGACCCGACTTTGGCCCAGAACACTTGAAGCCACCTTAACAATAGGGCCTGTGCTAGTGCATGGCCACTTGAATTATGGGTTACCACCAAATTACGTGGCTGGCTTGCTAAATTACCATGCAGGAAAAGCCAAATTAGCTGCACATTTTTAGATAGTATTACTTAACTATTTTGTTATTTTTATACATTGCACTACCTTCTGGGCAAATATTTCACCTCATTAGTATTAGTTTAACAACCATACAAAAATAATCTACTAAAATATGGCTTGTTACCCTATGCGATGGGCCTTCACAAACACTTGTGGCCATGTTTTAGTAACTTTTGATCAGTTTAAGAGTGAAACAATTTTTTTTGTTAAAATCTTTAGATTACATAGCAGAGGGCGAAGTATGTGGCAAATGCCTCGAATTCATAATTATGCGAAGAAAGCCATGCCTGCAGAATCGCAAAATTACAGTGTCCGTGTGCTACTGTAATGCAAATTTATGTTGTGACGAAGCACCTGACGTTCAGCCATGCAGTTGCAGTTGGTATACCTTGTAGTATTGCATCGGGATTGTGTCGCTTTTGGAATTCTGGTAAAACTTTGAGGCAGGAAGGCCTAGTATAGTTTGTCTTGAGTTGAGAAGCTGTCCTTTGGTGAGGTGCAGAGGTGGGCCACGAGCTCTAGTAGGGAAAAATGGTTGTATTGGTGTAGGAGTTGATCGAGTGACCGGAAGTGACATTGTTTCACATTTTCTTCAACTGTAAACAAGTGCGTCCATTGCATCTATGGTGCAGAGTGGTCTAAGTAGGGTCCATTGATTCTGTTTTATTTAAATCGATGCTTAAAAAGAGAAAAGCGTTTCTCTGTCATTGTTGCCAAATACATGATCTTTCAGTACGAGGATAAACTAACTGCAGGTACCAATCGTTTTCTGCAACATACAGAAGTGACGATCAAGCTGCATTTGTGAGAGAGGCTGGAGGGAAGCCGGATGGGGGCGGGAGAGCTTGGTGGGGGGGCGGGAATGTGAGGGAGGAGAAGTGTGGCAGGCGGAATGCCTGTGTGCGAAAGCGCAATGAGCTTGGAGAGAGGCCGGATGGGGGCGGGGGCCATTGATTCTGTTTTATTTAAATCGATGCTTAAAAAGAGAAAAGCGTTTCTCTGTCATTGTTGCCAAATACATGATCTTTCAGTACCAGGATAAAGTAACTGCACGTACCAATCGTTTTCTGCAACATACAGAAGTGACGATCAAGCTGCATTTGTGAGGGAGGCCGGAGGGAAGACGGTTGGGGGCGGGAGAGCCTGGTGGGGGGGCGGGAATGCGAGGGAGGAGAAGTGTGGCAGGCAGAATGCCTGTGTGCGAAAGCGCGATGCGCTTGGAGAGAGGCCGGATGGGGGTGGGGGCCATTGATTCTGTTTTATTTAAATCGATGCTTAAAAAGAGAAAAGTGTTTCTCTGTCATTGTTGCCAAATACATGATCTTTCAGTACCGGGATAAACTAACTGCACGTACCAATCGTTTTCTGCAACATACAGAAGTGACGATCAAGCTGCATTTGTGAGAGAGGCCGGAGGGAAGCCGGATGGGGGCGGGAGAGCCTGGTGGGGGGGCGGGAATGCGAGGGAGGAGAAGTGTGGCAGGTGGAATGCCTGTGTGCGAAAGCGCGATGCGCTTGGAGAGAGGCCGGATGGGGGTGGGAGAAACTGAAAGTACGAGTAGGATGGAGGGAGGGAGGCTGATGCGCGTGCTTGTTTGGTCACGTGATTCACGTGAACTTAAAGAAAACCGCAGCAAAAAGCCCTTGGTTTGACGAGGATTTTGAGGACTTGAATTCTCGCTCCGCTCAATGCGCTTGCGCGCATTGATAGGTCGCGAGCCCTAAAAACAAAAGGGTTCGAATTGTCACAGCATACCGTCAATGCGGAGTAAATTTAGGCCGAAGCCTCCCCCCGACCACTATCGACGAATAAGGCTTATTTGAATATTGCGCTTTGTGCAGATTTCTAATTAGTCGGCAGTGAATCCAGTTACCCCCTTAGAAGTGATAAGAATGGGGGTGGCAGTTGGTGTCATGCATGGTGTAGTGTTATGGACCTGCCCTGCATTATGGGGGGGGACTGTTAGTTGGGGTAGTGATTAAACCGCCCATGCACGGCACAGGGTTCGGAGTTGGGGGAGGGCAGTGGCAGTTCCACCATTCTTTAAGAGTTGGTGGGAGCAAAGGGCAGGTCACACTTAAAGTAGGATCAAGCTAGTTCAGTGGGCGTTTCCCTGGAAAACAGGGATTCACATGTCGGGGTTGCTGAGGTGAGCCCGTCACAAGTGTAATGTTTCAGAGATCGGGGCAGTGGGAATTTCAGGCACAGGAACTACAGTTTAGATCCGAGGGGAAGGGCAGTTGGTTACATAATTCATTGGTCTCCAAAGGGCAAATTACTCACGCTGGACTATTGAATAACAAAATATTAAGTTCTTGAACGGAAAACCAACCGTCAGCGCGCCTAAAATTTTGATGATTTATAATTTATGTATGGTTGTGATGACGGAGGCTGTCGAGTAGACGGGGTGGGGCATTAAATGACACTGATGTGGTGTTTCTGGTCTACTGCACAGAATGGCCAGCTGTCCTCATATGACCAAATCACAACACAACACAACCTGCTGATACCTATGTCTCTGTTCGGGGCACTAGCGACTTGCCTGACCTGCGGTTCCTTTCCGTGTCATATTGCCCCTTGGTTGGAGCGGGGCTCCTCACCGCAGACAGCGGCCCCTTTGCGCGCCATAAAGAGCGGCAATAAGGGGCAGTTTGCTTGCTTAGGAGATTTCATTCGCGCTTGTGCATTTCAAGTGTGATAATTCTTGGGGAAGGGTCATTTATTAAGATTTGGCGGTGAAGCGCCTGGGGGATGCAAACTATTTTGCGACCTTGGAGTAGGGTAAAGGGAAGGGGCTGCCTTGCAGATAGTACTGAGATAGCAGAGCGGGTTGAGCCCTTGCTATAAAGCTTGGCAATCTGATGCTGACGGCACAAAAAAAACCTCTGTCCTGAAAGTATCCAGAGTGATGACTTTTATGCTAGTCACACGATCACAGCAATTGCTTTCGTTTTTTGTAATACTCTTTTAATAATAAAATGTGCTGGCTTGGGGCCGTGGTGCCCCTAGACTGTCGAAGATCGGGTTGTTGGTTACATAGACAGCTTAGTCCTCATTCCACCTTCTTTATCCATCAACACCCTGCCTGCTCTTTTCTCACTCACCATTCCAGGTTTTTAGTTTCCTCCACATGGGGGTTTTTCCCCTTCATTCCCCAATTCCTACCCCGCTCTTGCTGTGGGTCAGAGGTCGATGATGAAAAATAGGTGCCGATCCCCAAAATTCATTCTGGTGGGCTCTGCCTGCATCCACGGCCATAAAGACCAAGGTACAGCATCACGGGCCACCAACGATCCGTGCAACACGAGTTTTCATTTACACACAACCGTGGCCGATCCCCCCCCCCCCCCCCCCCCCGATGCCTGACTCTGAGCCGGTTTCCAGGTGGTACTTGTAGTAGGCTGCTGCACGTTCACACGGAGACCGACTCTAATTTTAATCCCCACATACCGGTTGTCTGTGGTAACACATTTAATATTGTACTCTTTCATTTTTGTGCTTGAGTAACTGCCTTGACACAGAAATGAATGAAACATGTGCACTCGAATAATAAAAAAAATCTGAGGTGGGAGTGATAAGCTAGCTCTAGTTTTTTAGGTTTCGCCTGGCGAACAGCTGCGCAAGCAGCGTTTCGCGAAGGCGAAAACTTTTGTTTACCAGTATGTGGCTTATTCCCGCCTCTCTGTTCCATTGGCTACCTCCATAAATGGAGGCTAGCCATTGGAAGAGAGAGGCGTCCGTCATTCTGCGAGGCGACTCGTGGGCGTTCCCGAGATTTTTTCTCATCCAGCCCCTTTGTTGCCGTCATTGCGGCGGTCGGCGGTTCCTATTTTTTGGGGGGGGAAGGTTTGTTTTGGTAATTGCAGGCCGACCGCCGCCGGAAGAAGTCCAGGTGAGTGCTTTTTCTTGCCTTCTGCTTTGCTTTTCTTGCCGTTTGCCCTTCCCCACCCCCCCTTCCGCTGTCCGTGCCTTTCCTGCCCCCCCTCCCGCTGTCCGTGCCTTTCCCGCCCCTCCTCCCGCTGTCCGTGCCTTTCCCGACCCCCTCCCGCTGTCCGTGCCTTTCCTGCCCTCCCTCGCGCTGTCCGTGCCTTTCCTTGTTTTGTTTCCAACCCGATGATATTGCACTGGGTTTACCCATCTGTTTTGGGCTCAGTGAGTTGCCGGTCATAGGTTCCACATGCTGTATTATAGCTCAGATGGTTTTAACTCCTGCTGCAGAGATTCGTGTATTTTATACTAGCCACATGTAATGCGTGTAAGACATCTCTGTGGATTAATGAACCTACGGAGGACATCTGTTTGGAACGTGTCGGTCACATTCCCAGAAAGATAGGTCAGTGGGTTAACACGTCAGCTTCACTCCGCTGTGTGTAACATGCAGAGTCACTTTCCATTATTATAGGACAATTGGTTAATGCACCTCTTTCAAAGATCAGTATTTAACCTTGAGGTTATACTGCATTCCAATCCCACTTAGATGTCTCAGTAGGTAAATGCGCCAGCTGCGTACATCTGCATGCATTTGCATTTTACACTACAAGCCAGATAGTACTGTGGGTTGATGAGCCTGAGGTCCACGTGCGTCCTCATCCATAAGAAGCATCATCTCGCACTCGCCCTTCCCTTGCAGAGAAAAATAACAGTGATCCCGTTTAAATATATAATACAAGTACTGAACATGAAAGCGCCAAGATGCAAGTCAGAGGGTGATGTGCAACGTAAATATTACCGCGGCGCCTCCCTTCCCTTTGTGCAAGAGGTTAGACTGGGATAGCGGCGTGAGTGGGGGAGGGCACTTCCTCTTGTTAGATTTACCCCCTAGAAGCCGACACATAGAAATTAGCGCGGGAGAACATCTGGCGTCGGAGTCTGCCTTCACATCGCCAGCTGTGCTGGCGTTTTTTTAATTCAATGTATGTATTGTATATTTTACCTCATGGTTCGCAGAAGGCGGAGGTGTGGGGCGTAGAGGGGGTGTTGCGAGGCCCCGCCGCCAGTTCTCGTTAGGCTCTCACAGTCTTGGCTGTACACTGTAATCATTTTTTTTGTTGCAGTTTTATATAGCGCGAACTCCACCCGAAAGTATCGGAGCGCTTTACACGAGCACCAGTTACATTACATAAGGACACGTTCCTTTTTAGTAGGGACGGGGAGATTAAGTGATTTACCCAGAACACAGGATGTTGAGCGGACGCCGAGACTCGAGTCTGATGGTAGAGGTGTAGCGCAGCGGCCAGGGTGCCTGACTCCGGACCATGGGGTACAGGGTCCGCTACCCCCGGCAGGTTAGCCCAGTGAGACTCTGGGCAATAGCTCGCTCAATCTTCCCGTGGGCCCCCAGCGCCGGGGCACCTCTCCGGAGGTAGCTGTGCGCTTTACAAATGCTGGTATTTAATTTCCCCAGTTCAAAAGGCGGCAGCTCTGGCCCTTACGCCACCTCAGTGCTACCAGGAGCAGCTTCTCTACTGTGGGGAAAGCCAGCGGGCTGTTATTAAGTATGTTTGAAGCTCCGTCTGGGAGAGAGTGTGAGAGTAACGGAAGGAGGCTGAGGTGGATCCGTGATCCTATGAGAGAGAGCTACAAAAGTGGCTGAGGTGGATTTAAGTGGTACCCGTGAATAGAGCTAGAGACCTCACTGCTAAAGTCCAGGTGCATTCACATAAAAGAAAACACCACTGTAAGAGGTGCCCTCAGCAGGGAAGCCTACCACTGAATGGGCATACCCTGTCCATATACAAGCTGCAGGCACTGTGGGAAGCGCTTTAATTTCCGAAACACTCAGGTCAGCATATTCTTATGTGGAGCGAGTCTGGCTTCCAAAATTCCCTCCAGCGCCTAGAGGTGGCCCGGCTAACAACACTTGCTATATTCCTGCTATCTCATATCTTTTATTAGGGGTTCATTGCGAATGCCTGGAGATACCGTACCATTTACTTAAGCAGCGTGTTGCTTTCTGATGTTATGCTACTTGTAATACCATGAGTGGACTCTTATAGCAACTTATTACAGCTGACCTCTGAGTCACAAATAAATGCCGGCCTCCGTAGCTCGCACAGGCTGCTAAAAGTGGATCCCTGGGAACAATAAGTCATGTAGATCACACATATAAAAGAAAGAGAAGGAAACAGAGATATAGTTAAATATCTAGACATACAGGTATCAGGACATCAATTGAAGCCATATATATCAAATGTATTACCCAGTCAGTAACATGTTACTAACATAACATAATAACAGTTGGCTTATACCCTGCCAAACCAGATTTGACCTATCTTGTCAAAAATTTGCGAAAGATTAAGCTATTGACATTGTAAATGACAATGCCATTTATTTATCTGTTTTCAAAACCAACACATAAATAAACAATTTGTCATTTACAATGCCAATAGCTCTAACTTTGTCAAAAGCAAAACCGTTGCATTGTAAATGCTTGTTTAGCTTTGGTTTGAGTACTTAAATAACGTGGTTCTTAATAGCATGTCAATTTCCCAACAAGAAAAGATGAAAGGTTGTTTGCGCTTTTCCAGACTTCGATCGGTACTCTCCAGGCTGCATCCATATGTGTGCACTCACCACTCTGTTGATTGGGTTGTGAGGTTTTCTATAATACCCATATACCAGCTTCTTGGCCTTTGACGCTTTTGTTTTTAGTCTTTGGTCTGCAGATGACCTTCTTACCAATGGGGTTTCCAGTGCTGGTTTAAAAACCGAGCTACAGATTGTTGTGGATAGTTTGAAGGGTCGTTTGGTCTTGCGATCTTCCAGTCCAACCTGTGTGGAAGGGGCTGCCTATGCATGGTGGTTCACCTTGGGTTTCCTTCTTACCGCCCTCCATCTAATCTGACAGCTGTCATTCGATTGATGCAAGTTTATTCTCATTAATCGTATGCAAATGTTGTGTTCTCCAAATGGAGACTCCCAATGTTACTAAGAACGGAGTTGGTTTTATTGTGACATGCTTCTATGGAATTTTAACGTCTCTGCAGAGCACCAAAAGACCCAAAACATGAGCACATCATGTCCGCAAAATGTGATTAATGGACTCCTGGGCTTCTCCTAAACTTCTGGTAATCGTCGGTAACCTACACTTCACCTCTGGATTAACCACCAATCGAGACTCTATTCTCTCAAATGTTTTTTAGACTTTGCCATAAATCAGCTCACTGCTCTTTAAAGTATTTGCTCGCAGCTTGTTTTTGTTTAAATGTAAATCATTCCACATCAAGCTGTGTGCTTCCAGCCTCTCAATGTTTCAAGCTTTATTACAAATGTCACAAAAAAATGTTAATATTTCACTTCTGTTCTTGGATTTTCGTCACACAAAAAAACAATTAACATAATCTTCACAATTTTTTTTTACAAAAGTTTAAGCTACTGCTATTATAAATTGCAATAACTTTTATTTCAGTATTAATTATTAAAAACTGTAAAAGGCATTGTTATTTGATATATCAATACATCTAAGTCACGTAAATACAACACATATTGCATTACAAATGCTATAGGTGTCACATGTGCAACAGTTAAAACCATTGGCATTGTAAATGACAAAGCTATTAAGTTTGCTATTTTCAAAACCAACACATAAATAAAAAATGTGTCATTTACAATACCAATAGCTCACACTTTCCTAATGCGAGACCTATTGCATTGCAAATGCTTATTTTTTTTAGCAGGTTTAATCAGACTGCATTTTTTTGTTATTCAGTCTCATAACAAAACTCGACCCGAAGGTACTGTTCGCTTTACATGAGCAGCAGTTTATATTACATAAGGTCATAATTCTTTTTTTTATTTTTAGGCACGGAGAGATTGCAGTGAATTGCCCAGAATCACAGGCTGTTGAGCTAACGCCGAGTGGGAATCTGGTTCCCCAGTTTGTGTAATTCTGGCTTTAAGTTCACATCCTCACCCTATATATATATTTTTTTTTGCAGATTTATATAGCACAAACTCGACCTGAAGGTATTAGAGCGCTTACTTTCATTTTTAGGTCTCGTCTAAGCCATTGCATTACCAATAGTTTGGCGAGATATTAAGTAGGGGCTTTAAAAAATGCTCCCAAAGGCTTTACCATGCAGATTGCCCACAGTGCATGTGTGCGGGCGCGTGCACATCGCACACCATTTACCTCTCTCCGCACTCACGCTGCTTTGCTTGCAGCTGGCATCAGACTTCAAACACTTCAAAGGAATCCGCTCCCCCGCCGTTTCTGGCTTTGCTCGCTGAAAGCTGTCATGCCCAAGATCACACCCGATTAAACAGCCGAGGTAATGCGCCCATAAATTATATTGTTGCTTCCTGCTACTTTGGTGTCACCTCCGCTTTCATCATTGGATCCCAGTCTTTTGCTATCTAGATGTTGTAAAATAGACATGAAATGTTTAGTTATGTCCTGATTAGGGTCACTTTCAGAAAGCCTTACAGAAACTACACTGAACGCATTCCTACCCGTTCTGGTCTGGTTTCTTAGAGGTTTATGGTGCTGTTTATTCACACTTGCCAGAGAGGCTCTTCTGAGCTTCTAATTTAATTATGTGGTAAGCATTGTTTTATTGTTTACTTTACCGTGATGCCAAATTCTGTGTGAAGTCTGTGCATTGCAACAAACGCCTAGAGGCGCTGCAGAATTTTGCAAGGCCTGCTGGCAGACTCCTGCAGGATTACCACCACACCCACCTCCACCACCACCACGTCCACTACCCACCACCACAATGTCCACCACCACATCCACCACCACCACATCCACCACCACCACATCCACCACCACCACGTCCACGACCACCACGTCCACCACCAACACCATATCCACCACCATGTCCAACACCACTACGTCCACCATGACCATGTCCACCACCACCACGTCCACTACCACCACCACACGCACCTCCACCACCACCACCACCACGTCCACCACCACCACGTCAACCACCACTACCACCAATACCACATCCACCACCACCACATCCACCACCACCACGTCCACCACCACCATGTCCACCACCACCATGTCCACCACATCCACCGCCATGTCCACCACCACCATGTCCACCAATGCCATGTTCATCACCACCATGTCCATCACCACCATGTCCACCACCCCCACGTCCACCACTTCCACTACCACCACGTCCACCACCACCACACCCACCACCACCACCACACCCACAACCACCACACCCACCTCCACCACCACCACACCCACCACCACCACACCCAGCACCACCACATCCACCACCACCACATCCACCACCACCACCACCATGTCCACCACCACCATGTCCACCACCACCACGTCCACCACCACCACATCCATCATCACCACGTCCATCACCACCATATCCACAACAACCACGTCCACCACCACCACACCCACCATCACCATGTCCACCACTACACCCACCACCACCACATCCACCACCACTACGTCCACACCACCATGTCCACCATCACCACATCCACCCCCACCACACCCACCACCACATCCACCACCACCACATCCACCAACACTTCATCCACCACCACCATGTCCACCACCCCCACCCCAACGTCCACCACCACCACACCCACCACCACCACCACATCCACCATCACCATGACCACCCCCACCACGTCCACCACCACCATGTCCACCACCACCAGGTCCACAATCACCACCTCCACCACCACCACGTCCACCATCACCACGTCCACCACCACATCCACCACACCCACCTCCACCACCACCACGTCCATCACCACACCCACCTCCACCACCACCACATCCACCACCTCCGCTTTCATCATTGGATCCCAGTCTTTTGCTATCTAGATGTTGTAAAATAGACATGAAATGTTTAGTTATGTCCTGATTAGGGTCACTTTCAGAAAGCCTTACAGAAACTACACTGAACGCATTCCTACCCGTTCTGGTCTGGTTTCTTAGAGGTTTATGGTGCTGTTTATTCACACTTGCCAGAGAGGCTCTTCTGAGCTTCTAATTTAATTATGTGGTAAGCATTGTTTTATTGTTTACTTTACCGTGATGCCAAATTCTGTGTGAAGTCTGTGCATTGCAACAAACGCCTAGAGGCGCTGCAGAATTTTGCAAGGCCTGCTGGCAGACTCCTGCAGGATTACCACCACCACCACGTCCACTACCCACCACCACAATGTCCAGCACCACATCCACCACCACCACATCCACCACCACCACATCCACCACCACCACGTCCACGACCACCACGTCCACCACCAACACCATATCCACCACCATGTCCAACACCACTACGTCCACCATGACCATGTCCACCACCACCACGTCCACTACCACCACCACACGCACCTCCACCACCACCACCACCATGTCCACCACCACCACCACCATGTCAACCACCACTACCACCAATACCACATCCACCACCACCACATCCACCACCACCACGTCCACCACCACCATGTCCACCACCACCATGTCCACCACATCCACCGCCACGTCCACCACCACCATGTCCACCAATGCCATGTTCATCACCACCATGTCCATCACCACCATGTCCACCACCCCCACGTCCACCACTTCCACTACCACCACGTCCACCACCACCACACCCACCACCACCACCACACCCACAACCACCACACCCACCTCCACCACCACCACACCCACCACCACCACACCCAGCACCACCACATCCACCACCACCACATCCACCACCACCACCACCATGTCCACCACCACCATGTCCACCACCACCATGTCCACCACCACCACATCCATCATCACCACGTCCATCACCACCATATCCACAACAACCACGTCCACCACCACCACACCCACCATCACCATGTCCACCACTACACCCACCACCACCACATCCACCACCACTACGTCCACCACCACCATGTCCACCATCACCACATCCACCCCCACCACACCCACCACCACATCCACCACCACCACATCCACCAACACTTCATCCACCACCACCATGTCCACCACCCCCACCCCAACGTCCACCACCACCACACCCACCCCCACCACCACATCCACCATCACCATGACCACCCCCACCACGCCCACCACCACCATGTCCACCACCACCAGGTCCACAATCACCACCTCCACCACCACCACGTCCACCATCACCACGTCCACCACCACATCCACCACACCCACCTCCACCACCACCACGTCCATCACCACACCCACCTCCACCACCACCACATCCACCACCACCACATCCACCACCACAAAATCCACCACCACCACATCCATGTCCACCACCACCACGTCCACCACCACCACCACCACCACATCCCCCACCACCATGTCCAGCACCACCACGTCCACCACCACCACACCCACCACCACCTCCACGTCTAACACCACTACCACCACCACCACCTCCACCAGATCCACCACATCCACAAAAACCTAGTCGACCACCACCATGTCCATGGCATCCACCACCATGTCCAGCACCACCATGTCCACCACCAACAATGTCCATCACCACCACATCCATCACCACAATGTCCACCACCACCATGTCCACCACCACCACCACAGCCACCACCACATCCACTACAAGGCCACTACCACGTCCACCACCACCACATCCACCTCCACCACCACCACCATTACCACCACCACGTCCACCACCAAGTCCACCACCAAATCCACCACCACATCCACCACCACCATGTCCACCACTACCATGTCCACCACCACCACCACGTCCACCACCACCACCATGTCCACCACCACCACCACGTCCACCACCACCACACCCACCTCCACCACCACCACCACGTCCACCACCACCATGTTCACCACATCCACCACCACGTCCACCACCACCATGTCCACCACCACCAAATCCACCACCACCACATCTACGTCTACCACGTCCACAACCACCACCACCACCACTGTGCCCACCACCACCATGTCCACCACCACCACGTCTACCAACACCACCACCACACCCACCTCCACCACCACAACCACCACCACGTCCACCACCACCATGTTCACCACATCCACCACCATGTCCACCACCACCATGTCCACCACCACCGCCACCATCTCCACCACCACAACCACCTCCACATCCACCACGAGGACACTACCACGTCCACCACCACTACATCCACCACCACCACATCCACCACCGCCACATCCACCACCACCACCATGTTCACCACCACCACATCTACCACCACCACGACCACGTCCACCACCACCACATCCTCACCCACCATGACCACCACCACTATGTCCACCACCAACACCACCACCTCCACCACCTTCACATCCACCACCACCATGGCCACCAAAACCATGCCCACAACAACCACCTCCACCACCACGACCACCACGTCCACTACCACCACGTCCACCACCACCACATCCACCACCACTACATCCACCACCACTGCGTCCACCACCACTATGTCCAACACCACTACGTCCACCCCCACCATGTCCACCCCCACCACGTCCACCACCACCATGTCCATCACCACCACATCCACAATCACAACCTCCACCACCACCACGTCCACCACCACATCCACCACACCCACCTTCACCACCACCACGTCCACCACCACACCCACCTCCACCACCACCACAACTACCACCACCAAATCCACCAGCACCACATCCACGTCCACCACCACCACATCCACCACCACCATATCCACCACCATTACGTCCCCCACCACCATGTCCAGCACCACCACGTCCACCACCACCACACCCACCACCACCTCCATGTCCACCACCACTACCACCACCACCACATCCACCAGATCCACCACATCCACCAACACCACGTCCAACACCACCATGTCCATGACATTCACCACCATGTCCACCACCACCATGTCCACCACCAACAATGTCCATCACCACCATGTCCACACCCTCCACGTCTACACCACCAAGTCCACCACCACCATGTCCACCACCACCACATCCACCTCCACCACCACCACCACCACCTCCACCACCACGTCCACCACCACTACCACCACCACCACATCCACCACCACCATGTCCACCACCACCATGTCCACCACCACCACATCCTCCACCACCACCACGTCCATCACCACCATGTCCACAACCACCATGTCCACCACCACATCCACCACCACCACGTCCACCACCATCACCACGTCCACCACTACCATGTTTACCACTACCACATCCACCACCACCACATCCACCACCATGTCCACCCCCACCACGTCCACCACCACCACATCCACCACCACCACATCCACCACCACCATGACCACCACCAACACCACCACATCCACCACCA
Organism: Lissotriton vulgaris; assembly: GCF_964263255.1. NCBI lineage: Eukaryota > Metazoa > Chordata > Amphibia > Caudata > Salamandridae > Lissotriton > Lissotriton vulgaris. The sequence goes on along the minus strand of NC_141687.1, from coordinate 780,470,122 downwards.
TTACATCCACCACCACCACATCCACCACCACGTCCACCACCACCATGTCCACTACAACCACGTCCACCACCACCACCACAGCACCACCATGTCCACTACAAGGCCACTACCACGTCCACCACCACATCTACCTCCACCACGACCACCACTACCACCACCACTTCCACCACCAAGTCCACCACCAAGTCCACCACCTCATCCACCACCACCATGTCCACCACCACCACCACATCCACCACCCCCATGTCCACCACCACCACATTCACCACTACCACCATGTCCACCACCACCACATCCACCACCACCATGAGCACCCCCACAATGTCCAACACCACCACCCACCACTACCACGTCCACCACCACCACATCCACAACCACCAGGTCCACAACCACCATGTCCACCATGACCACAACCACTACCACCACCACTACATCCACCACCACCATGTCCACCACCACCACGTCCACCACCACCACACCCACCTCCACCACCACCACGTCCACCACCACCATGTTCACCTCATCCACCACCACCACCATGTCCACCACCACAACCACCACCACATCTACCACGAGGACACTACCAAGACCACCACCACATCTACCACTACATCCACTAACCGCCACATCCACCACCACCACCATGTTCACCACCACCACCATATTCACCACCACCACATCTACCACCACCACGACCACGTCCACCACCACCACATCCTCCACCACCATGACCACCACCACCATGTACACCACCAACACCACCACATCCACCACCACCAACACATCCACCACCACCATGGCTACCAAAACCATGTCCACAACCACCACCTCCACCACTACCACCACCACGTCCACCACCACCACGTCCACCACCACCACATCCACCACCACTACGTCCACCACCACTATGTCCACCACCACCACATCCACCACCACACCATACCCACCTCCACTACCATCACGTCCACCACCACCACCACCAAGTCCACCACCAGTACCACCACCACCACATCCACTACCACCACGTCCACTACCACCACGTCCACCACACCCACCTTCACCACCACCACGTCCACCACCACACCCACCTCCACCACCACCACAACCACCACCACCAAATCCACCAGCACCACATCCACGTCCACCACCACCACATCCACCACCACCATTACGTCCCCCACCACCATGTCCAGCACCACCTCGTCCACCACCACCACACCCACCACCACCTCCATGTCCACCACCACTACCACCACCACCACATCCACCAGATCCACCACATCCACCAACACCACGTCCACCACCATCATGTCCATGACATTCACCACCATGTCCACCACCAACAATGTCCATCACCACCACATCCATCACCTCCATGTCCACAACCACCACGTCTACACCACCAAGTCCACCACCACCATGTCCACCACCACCACCACGTCCACCACCACGTCCACCACCACTACCACCACCACCACATCCACCACCACCATGTCCACCACCACCATGTCCACCACCACCACATCCTCCACCACCACCACGTCCATCACCACCATGTCCACAACCACCACGTCCACCACCACATCCACCATCACCACGTCCACCACCATCACCACGTCCACCACTACCATGTTTACCACTACCACATCCACCACCACCACATCCACCACCATGTCCACCACCACCACGTCCACCACCACCACATCCACCACCACCACATCCACCACCACCATGACCACCACCAACACCACCACATCCACCACCATTACATCCACCACCACCACATCCACCACCACGTCCACCACCACCATGTCCACCACAACCACGTCCACCACCACCACCACAGCACCACCATGTCCACTACAAGGCCACTACCATGTCCACCACCACATCTACCTCCACCACCACCACCACTTCCACCACCAAGTCCACCACCAAGTCCACCACCACATCCACCACCACCATGTCCACAACCACATCCACCACCACCATGTCCAACACCACCACATTCACCACTAGCACAACCAACACTACCACGTCCACCACCACCACATCCACCACCACCACCATGTCCACCACCACCACATCCACCACCACCATGACCACCACCACAATGTCCAACACCACCACCCACCACTACCACGTCCACCACCACCACATCCACAACCACCAGGTCCACAACCACCATGTCCACCATGACCACAACCACCACCACCACCACTACATCCACCACCACCATGTCCACCACCACCACGTCCACCACCACCACCACCACACCCACCTCTACCACCACCACGTCCACCACCACCATGTTCACCTCATCCACCACCACCACCATGTCCACCACCACAACCACCACCACATCTACCACGAGGACACTACCAAGACCACCACCACATCTACCACTACATCCACTAACCGCCACATCCACCACCACCACCATGTTCACCACCACCACCATATTCACCACCACCACATCTACCACGACCACGTCCGCCACCACCACATCCTCCACCACCATGACCACCACCACCATGTACACCACCAACACCACCACATCCACCACCACCAACACATCCACCACCACCATGGCTACCAAAACCATGTCCACAACCACCACCTCCACCACTACCACCACCACGTCCACCACCACCACGTCCACCACCACCACATCCACCACCACTACGTCCACCACCACTACGTCCACCACCACTATGTCCACTACCACTACATCCACCACCACCACATCCACCACCACACCATACCCACCTCCACTACCATCACGTCCACCACCACCACCACCAAGTCCACCACCAGTACCACCACCACCATGTCCACTACCACCACATCCACTACCACCACGTCCACCACCACCACCACACCCACCTCCACCACCACCACGTCCACCACCACCACAACGTCCACCACATCCACCACCACGTCCACCACCACCACCACCACCATGTCCACCACCACCACCATGTCCACCACCACCACACCGGCCACAACCACGGCCACCACGAGGCCACTACCATGTCCACCACCACCATGTTCACCTCCACCACCAACACATCCACTACCACCACCACGTCCACCACCATGTCCACCACCAAGTCCACCACTACATCCACCACCACCACATCCACCACCCACCACCATGTCCACCACCACCACCACCATGTCCACCACGGCCACCACCACGGCCACCACGAGGCCACTACCATGTCCACCACCACCATGTCCACCACCACGTCCACCACCAAGTCCACCACCACATCCACCACCACCATGTCCACCACCACCACCATGTCCACCACCACCATGTCCACCACCACAACCACGGCCAACACCACGGCCACCACAAGGCCACTACCACGTCCACCACCACCATGTCTACCCCCACCACCATGTCCACCACCACGTCCACCACCAAGTCCACCACCAAGTCCACCACCACATCCACCACCACCAGATCCACCACCACGTCCACCACCACCACATCCACCTTCACGTCCACCACCACCATGTCCATCACTTCCATGTCCACAACCACCACATCCACCATGTCCACCACAATGTCCACCACCACCATATCCACCACCACCACAACGTCCACCACCACCATGTCCACCACCACTACATCCACCACCACCATGTCCACCACCATCACGTCCACCACCACCACCACGTCCACTACCCACCACCACAATGTCCAGCACCACATCCACCACCACCACATCCACCACCACCACATCCACCACCACCACGTCCACGACCACCACGTCCACCACCAACACCATATCCACCACCATGTCCAACACCACTACGTCCACCATGACCATGTCCACCACCACCACGTCCACTACCACCACCACACGCACCTCCACCACCACCACCACCACGTCCACCACCACCACCACCATGTCAACCACCACTACCACCAATACCACATCCACCACCACCACATCCACCACCACCACGTCCACCACCACCATGTCCACCACCACCATGTCCACCACATCCACCGCCACGTCCACCACCACCATGTCCACCAATGCCATGTTCATCACCACCATGTCCATCACCACCATGTCCACCACCCCCACGTCCACCACTTCCACTACCACCACGTCCACCACCACCACACCCACCACCACCACCACACCCACAACCACCACAGCCACCTCCACCACCACCACACCCACCACCACCACACCCAGCACCACCACATCCACCACCACCACATCCACCACCACCACCACCATGTCCACCACCACCATGTCCACCACCACCATGTCCACCACCACCACATCCATCATCACCACGTCCATCACCACCATATCCACAACAACCACGTCCACCACCACCACACCCACCATCACCATGTCCACCACTACACCCACCACCACCACATCCACCACCACTACGTCCACCACCACCATGTCCACCATCACCACATCCACCCCCACCACACCCACCACCACATCCACCACCACCACATCCACCAACACTTCATCCACCACCACCATGTCCACCACCCCCACCCCAACGTCCACCACCACCACACCCACCCCCACCACCACATCCACCATCACCATGACCACCCCCACCACGCCCACCACCACCATGTCCACCACCACCAGGTCCACAATCACCACCTCCACCACCACCACGTCCACCATCACCACGTCCACCACCACATCCACCACACCCACCTCCACCACCACCACGTCCATCACCACACCCACCTCCACCACCACCACATCCACCACCACCACATCCACCACCACAAAATCCACCACCACCACATCCATGTCCACCACCACCACGTCCACCACCACCACATCCCCCACCACCATGTCCAGCACCACCACGTCCACCACCACCACACACACCACCACCTCCACGTCTAACACCACTACCACCACCACCACCTCCACCAGATCCACCACATCCACAAAAACCTAGTCGACCACCACCATGTCCATGGCATCCACCACCATGTCCAGCACCACCATGTCCACCACCAACAATGTCCATCACCACCACATCCATCACCACAATGTCCACCACCACCATGTCCACCACCACCACCACAGCCACCACCACATCCACTACAAGGCCACTACCACGTCCACCACCACCACATCCACCTCCACCACCACCACCATTACCACCACCACGTCCACCACCAAGTCCACCACCAAATCCACCACCACATCCACCACCACCATGTCCACCACTACCATGTCCACCACCACCACCACGTCCACCACCACCACCATGTCCACCACCACCACCACGTCCACCACCACCACACCCACCTCCACCACCACCACCACGTCCACCACCACCATGTTCACCACATCCACCACCACGTCCACCACCACCATGTCCACCACCGCCAAATCCACCACCACCACATCTACGTCTACCACGTCCACAACCACCACCACCACCACTGTGCCCACCACCACCATGTCCACCACCACCACGTCTACCAACACCACCACCACACCCACCTCCACCACCACAACCACCACCACGTCCACCACCACCATGTTCACCACATCCACCACCATGTCCACCACCACCATGTCCACCACCACCGCCACCATCTCCACCACCACAACCACCTCCACATCCACCACGAGGACACTACCACGTCCACCACCACTACATCCACCACCACCACATCCACCACCGCCACATCCACCACCACCACCATGTTCACCACCACCACATCTACCACCACCACGACCACGTCCACCACCACCACATCCTCACCCACCATGACCACCACCACTATGTCCACCACCAACACCACCACCTCCACCACCTTCACATCCACCACCACCATGGCCACCAAAACCATGCCCACAACAACCACCTCCACCACCACGACCACCACGTCCACTACCACCACGTCCACCACCACCACATCCACCACCACTACATCCACCACCACTGCGTCCACCACCACTATGTCCAACACCACTACGTCCACCCCCACCATGTCCACCCCCACCACGTCCACCACCACCATGTCCATCACCACCACATCCACAATCACAACCTCCACCACCACCACGTCCACCACCACATCCACCACACCCACCTTCACCACCACCACGTCCACCACCACACCCACCTCCACCACCACCACAACTACCACCACCAAATCCACCAGCACCACATCCACGTCCACCACCACCACATCCACCACCACCATATCCACCACCATTACGTCCCCCACCACCATGTCCAGCACCACCACGTCCACCACCACCACACCCACCACCACCTCCATGTCCACCACCACTACCACCACCACCACATCCACCAGATCCACCACATCCACCAACACCACGTCCACCACCACCATGTCCATGACATTCACCACCATGTCCACCACCACCATGTCCACCACCAACAATGTCCATCACCACCATGTCCACACCCTCCACGTCTACACCACCAAGTCCACCACCACCATGTCCACCACCACCACATCCACCTCCACCACCACCACCACCACGTCCACCACCACGTCCACCACCACTACCACCACCACCACATCCACCACCACCATGTCCACCACCACCATGTCCACCACCACCACATCCTCCACCACCACCACGTCCATCACCACCATGTCCACAACCACCATGTCCACCACCACATCCACCACCACCACGTCCACCACCATCACCACGTCCACCACTACCATGTTTACCACTACCACATCCACCACCACCACATCCACCACCATGTCCACCCCCACCACGTCCACCACCACCACATCCACCACCACCACATCCACCACCACCATGACCACCACCAACACCACCACATCCACCACCATTACATCCACCACCACCACATCCACCACCACGTCCACCACCACCATGTCCACTACAACCACGTCCACCACCACCACCACAGCACCACCATGTCCACTACAAGGCCACTACCACGTCCACCACCACATCTACCTCCACCACGACCACCACTACCACCACCACTTCCACCACCAAGTCCACCACCAAGTCCACCACCTCATCCACCACCAGCATGTCCACCACCACCACCACATCCACCACCCCCATGTCCACCACCACCACATTCACCACTACCACCATGTCCACCACCACCACATCCACCACCACCATGAGCACCCCCACAATGTCCAACACCACCACCCACCACTACCACGTCCACCACCACCACATCCACAACCACCAGGTCCACAACCACCATGTCCACCATGACCACAACCACCACCACCACCACTACATCCACCACCACCATGTCCACCACCACCACGTCCACCACCACCACACCCACCTCCACCACCACCACGTCCACCACCACCATGTTCACCTCATCCACCACCACCACCATGTCCACCACCACAACCACCACCACATCTACCACGAGGACACTACCAAGACCACCACCACATCTACCACTACATCCACTAACCGCCACATCCACCACCACCACCATGTTCACCACCACCACCATATTCACCACCACCACATCTACCACCACCACGACCACGTCCACCACCACCACATCCTCCACCACCATGACCACCACCACCATGTACACCACCAACACCACCACATCCACCACCACCAACACATCCACCACCACCATGGCTACCAAAACCATGTCCACAACCACCACCTCCACCACTACCACCACCACGTCCACCACCACCACGTCCACCACCACCACATCCACCACCACTACGTCCACCACCACTATGTCCACCACCACCACATCCACCACCACACCATACCCACCTCCACTACCATCACGTCCACCACCACCACCACCAAGTCCACCACCAGTACCACCACCACCACATCCACTACCACCACGTCCACTACCACCACGTCCACCACACCCACCTTCACCACCACCACGTCCACCACCACACCCACCTCCACCACCACCACAACCACCACCACCAAATCCACCAGCACCACATCCACGTCCACCACCACCACATCCACCACCACCATTACGTCCCCCACCACCATGTCCAGCACCACCTCGTCCACCACCACCACACCCACCACCACCTCCATGTCCACCACCACTACCACCACCACCACATCCACCAGATCCACCACATCCACCAACACCACGTCCACCACCATCATGTCCATGACATTCACCACCATGTCCACCACCAACAATGTCCATCACCACCACATCCATCACCTCCATGTCCACAACCACCACGTCTACACCACCAAGTCCACCACCACCATGTCCACCACCACCACCACGTCCACCACCACGTCCACCACCACTACCACCACCACCACATCCACCACCACCATGTCCACCACCACCATGTCCACCACCACCACATCCTCCACCACCACCACGTCCATCACCACCATGTCCACAACCACCACGTCCACCACCACATCCACCATCACCACGTCCACCACCATCACCACGTCCACCACTACCATGTTTACCACTACCACATCCACCACCACCACATCCACCACCATGTCCACCACCACCACGTCCACCACCACCACATCCACCACCACCACATCCACCACCACCATGACCACCACCAACACCACCACATCCACCACCATTACATCCACCACCACCACATCCACCACCACGTCCACCACCACCATGTCCACCACAACCACGTCCACCACCACCACCACAGCACCACCATGTCCACTACAAGGCCACTACCATGTCCACCACCACATCTACCTCCACCACCACCACCACTTCCACCACCAAGTCCACCACCAAGTCCACCACCACATCCACCACCACCATGTCCACAACCACATCCACCACCACCATGTCCAACACCACCACATTCACCACTAGCACAACCAACACTACCACGTCCACCACCACCACATCCACCACCACCACCATGTCCACCACCACCACATCCACCACCACCATGACCACCACCACAATGTCCAACACCACCACCCACCACTACCACGTCCACCACCACCACATCCACAACCACCAGGTCCACAACCACCATGTCCACCATGACCACAACCACCACCACCACCACTACATCCACCACCACCATGTCCACCACCACCACGTCCACCACCACCACCACCACACCCACCTCCACCACCACCACGTCCACCACCACCATGTTCACCTCATCCACCACCACCACCATGTCCACCACCACAACCACCACCACATCTACCACGAGGACACTACCAAGACCACCACCACATCTACCACTACATCCACTAACCGCCACATCCACCACCACCACCATGTTCACCACCACCACCATATTCACCACCACCACATCTACCACGACCACGTCCGCCACCACCACATCCTCCACCACCATGACCACCACCACCATGTACACCACCAACACCACCACATCCACCACCACCAACACATCCACCACCACCATGGCTACCAAAACCATGTCCACAACCACCACCTCCACCACTACCACCACCACGTCCACCACCACCACGTCCACCACCACCACATCCACCACCACTACGTCCACCACCACTACGTCCACCACCACTATGTCCACCACCACTACATCCACCACCACCACATCCACCACCACACCATACCCACCTCCACTACCATCACGTCCACCACCACCACCACCAAGTCCACCACCAGTACCACCACCACCACGTCCACTACCACCACATCCACTACCACCACGTCCACCACCACCACCACACCCACCTCCACCACCACCACGTCCACCACCACCACAACGTCCACCACATCCACCACCACGTCCACCACCACCACCACCACCATGTCCACCACCACCACCATGTCCACCACCACCACACCGGCCACAACCACGGCCACCACGAGGCCACTACCATGTCCACCACCACCATGTTCACCTCCACCACCAACACATCCACTACCACCACCACGTCCACCACCATGTCCACCACCAAGTCCACCACTACATCCACCACCACCACATCCACCACCCACCACCATGTCCACCACCACCACCACCATGTCCACCACGGCCACCACCACGGCCACCACGAGGCCACTACCATGTCCACCACCACCATGTCCACCACCACGTCCACCACCAAGTCCACCACCACATCCACCACCACCATGTCCACCACCACCACCATGTCCACCACCACCATGTCCACCACCACAACCACGGCCAACACCACGGCCACCACAAGGCCACTACCACGTCCACCACCACCATGTCTACCCCCACCACCATGTCCACCACCACGTCCACCACCAAGTCCACCACCAAGTCCACCACCACATCCACCACCACCAGATCCACCACCACGTCCACCACCACCACATCCACCTTCACGTCCACCACCACCATGTCCATCACTTCCATGTCCACAACCACCACATCCACCATGTCCACCACATTGTCCACCACCACCATATCCACCACCACCACAACGTCCACCACCACCATGTCCACCACCACTACATCCACCACCACCATGTCCACCACCATCACGTCCACCACCACCACCACGTCCACCACCACCAAGTCCACCGCCACCACATCCACCATCACCACCTCCACCACCACCACGTCCACCTTCACATGCACCACCACCACGTCCACCATCACCACCACCATGTCCACCACCAACACCACCACAACCACCACCACACCCACCACCACACCCACCACCACCTCCACCACCACGTCCACAACCACCACCTCCACCACCACTCCAAATACCTCTCAGTGCCTTGGACGGGCGGCCGGGCACGGGGTGCAGAGGGGAGTGAGCGAGTCACACTTCAGCGAGGCCCCAGTGGCCCAGGGAGATCAGACAAGTCCCAGCAATTTGTCAGGGAAGGCACAATAGAGTCCACTGGTCCTGGGACTCTGGTCAGGGGGCGAGCTCAGTATCAAGCCCTTGGAATATCACTTAGAACATGACAGAAAATCACTGTAGCCCAATATAGCACACAACCAGTAACTACTGGTAATCAGGTAAGTACCACCTATGCAATCCTAACCACCTTAGGAACAGGTCACGCAGGGAACCAGGACCTCACTAGCACCACCTGTACTAGCAAGAACAACCACCTAAGTATCACAATACAAGTAGGGCATAGACCTGGGGACAAAACACATGATACATAAACATACATTCAGCGGTGTAAGAACAAGGCACATGATGCATCTACAACATATTCAGAGGTGCAGGACACAGGGTGCGAAAAACATACAACACGCAGTACATTTCCTAACACCCAAAAGCATTAGGACAGAGATCATAACAGCATCTAAACCACAGTTAGCGAAGGAATCACAATAGCACATGATTTATATCAAAGTCCAGGGTCCAGGTTGCGCCACTGCGCCAAGACCTAAACGTAGCGGGCAGCTTTAGGCAGGGACAGAACAGGGCCTAAACGCTGCAGCTGGCACTAAGTGCTGCGCAGCTGGGGAAGGCCAAGGTAGGGAAGACGGAGTGCGCCTCACTCCTAAAGTCCAGAGTGTCAGAATCGGTCCGTTTTGGGCCGCTGTCTGCGCAATGCGTGAGGTTCTGAGACTTTGAATGATTGACTACAATCCCCAGAGGGCCATGGGTGAAGTAGCGCGAGAGGTTACCGCGCAAAGCAGGAAACATAAACCAAACTCACCGCACAAACGGAGCCGATAATTCTGGTGAGCCGGCGTGAAGGGCTGTTGTGCATTCTAAGAAGTAACCGTGAGTAACGATTACCAGTGTGTTTCCGGCGGGGAACATACGTCGCCAGAGAAACAGTTGAACTGTAGCTGGATCTTTGTTAGGTGTGCCGGGAGAGACGGACACGGCTGTGTTCGTCAGTTTCCTCTCTCGGTGACCTTTTCCGGAGGATAAGTGACTTGTTTCCAAGTGTTTGGGAAGCGCGGCTGCGCTTCCGTTTGTTGGATGTTCATTTGATAAAGAACGCGATAACTTTCAGAGTTTGGAAGTTGATTGAACTCATTGAGACTCACAGGTTATGTGAGAGATTCAAGACTGGGATAACAGACTATTTTACTTGGCACGTCACCCTTATTTCAACTGTGATATTTCATGTGCTGAACTGAAAAACATTTTAAAGGTGCAGTTAACCTTCAGCTCGTTATAGTTTTCCATGTTTCCTTTTGTTCCACAACTTGCTTGTGTTTTCTTTTCATACTGCAGGAGAGGAAACAGGGGGGTACCTTGTAACGAAAGAGTGGAACAAGACAATCTATGGTCAAGCATTGGTATGTGAGGTGGGATAAACAACTTATGGTGTATGGTACAATTGTGGTATAAAACGTGTACATTTATGTTCTTTTCTTACCAGATTATTGCCACTGCTAGGACCTTCCCTCTCTCTCCTGCATATAAAGATTTAGAATTTTCCTTTACAGGTAGGCTTGACTATCAGTGGGAGAATAGAGTCCTATTGACCTATAGAGTGCATTGGTAGCATAGAGCAGATAGGGAGGGGTGTGAAACTAATCCTGTGTTCTTTATCGTTACAGATCTCCCTCCCCGCTGTCCCCTTCCTTTCCCGCGATTGCGGAACCCTCCTATTGGTCTGTGATTTATGCCGGGTCACGGGGGGTTGCGTGAACGCGGGTTTGGTACTTTCAACACAGCTCCGAGGAGAAGCTTGTCGGATCTTGACAGAATTATCGGCCCAAGGAGACGATCCTCCTCTTGGCTGTGTTGAAAGAAAATGGCCACTATGGATGACGTTTTGGCTGCCCTTGCATTAGTTCAGACAGAATTAGCTGCCTCCAATCGAGAGGTCGCTGCTTCCAGAGCAGAGAACGCACAGATTAAGGCCCGTTTAGATAGCCTACATGCAAATCCATTTAGTGCAGGGGCTAGTACATCCACTCCCTCATCTGTAGTAGTAGAAATGCCCACCCAGATTCCACTAGCCCCCCCCCCGAGAGGTTTTTTGGGGATAACAAAAAGGTCCAGGTGTTTATGACACAAGTACGCCTACACTTCATGTGTAAACCTAAGATGTTTACGACCAATCAAGCCCGAGTGGCCTTTTTGATTTCATACTTGGGTGGGGAAGCAGCTCAGTGGGCAGTTCCCATAGTCAGGAGAGATGATCCCCTCTTACACGATTGGGATGAATTCCGGTTGGAGTTCGAAAAAACCTTCGATCGCAGGGCTGAAACGTTTTCTGCAGACCGGGAGCTGTTGGTTTTGAAGCAAGGCACATCCGATCTGGTTTCCTATCTGAACAATTTTCGTCGCTTGGTGGCTGAAACAGATTGGCCCGAGGCCAAGCAGTCTGCTTTATTCTATCAGGGATTAAACGACGAAATGAAGGACGTGTTGGCACACATGGACCCTCAACCCCGTACATGTACAGCGCTCATAGAACTCGCTCTTCGCTTGGACCACCGTATAAGAGAACGCAAAGGGGAGCTACGTAAGAAGGAGCCGGTGGTGATGGTACATGAGAGAGGAGGGGGGAACGGTGAAAAATCTATGTCCGCTCAAGAAGCAATGGAGATGGGAGCGGTTAGAGCTGCCCTGTCCTTTAGCGAGAAAGAACCCCGCAGGAAGAATGGACTTTGTTTATATTGCGGAAAGAAGGGGCACTACCTACGGGAATGTCCGGTGAAACCGAAACCCGGAAGGTTCAGGACTGGCCAGACCGCAGCGAGCACCGTGGGGGAGAAGTCGGGAAACTTCAAAGCTTGAGTGTGAATGGAGGGGAACCCTCAAGCCGAATCATTATCCTTTCAATTACGGCCTGTTGCGAACAAGACAAGAATCACGTCTTCCTATCTATGATACTGGTGATGGAAAATGGAGAGCAAGGTGTAAAGGCTATGGTAGATTCCGGAGCCACTGGGTCTTTTATGGATTATGCGGAGGCAGAAAGGCTGGGTATCCCGCTCCTTGAAAAGAAACACCCGGAACCTGTATATGCAGTGGATGGTAGCGAACTTATTGCAGGACCCATCAGATACCACACTCCTGAATATCGGTGCATTAGCAATGACTTGCATCAAGAAATTATTTCATTTAATATCATCCAAGCACCACAGTATGGTATCATATTGGGTCTTCCTTGGCTTCAAAAACATGAACCATCCATTCATTGGACGTCGAAGACGATCAATTTTGTCTCTGAATATTGCAAAGAACATTGTATGATTTCCAATGTTAGTCCTTCTCAGACCTTGGCAAGGGTTTTCAACATCGCCACCACGGCCGAGAAAGAGGTACAACTCCTGTCGTGTTATGCTGAATACGCAAAAGTGTTTAGTGAGGAACAGGCGGAGGCACTTCCCCCCCACAGAACCTTTGATTGTCGTATTGACCTTGTTCCTGGCGCGGTAATCCCGAACGGCAGGCTTTACGCGCTTACTGTTCCAGAAAACGAATATCTGAGGAAGTACCTGGACAAATATTTGGCTTTGGGGTATATACGTCCCTCTCGGTCGCCGGCATCGTCGCCCTTGTTCTTCATCCCAAAAGCCAACGGGGACAAGAGGTGTTGCATCGATTATCGCACTTTAAACACCATCACGGTAAAAAACCAGTACCCTTTGCCTCTGATTCCGGTCTTACTAGAGCAAGTCCGAACTGCCAATATTTACACGAAGTTAGATCTGCGGGGAGCCTACCACCTGGTCCGCATAAGAAAAGGCGATGAATGGAAGACCGCATTTAAGACGCGGTATGGGCTCTTCGAATACCTAGTGATGCCCTTTGGATTGTGCAACGCCCCCGCCGCGTTTCAGTACTTTCTAAATGAAGTATTGAGAGAATATCTAGACCTCTTTGTAGTCGTCTACATTGACGATATCCTCGTATATTCCACCAAGACGAGTGAACATCAATATCATGTGAAAAAGGTGTTGGGTGCCCTGATGAAACACCATCTCTATTGCAAGATCACGAAATGTGAATTCAATGTTACCACCGTCGAGTTTCTGGGAGTAATGCTTACACCTTCAGGCCAGGTCATGGCAGAAAGAAAAGTACAGGCCATAAAGGACTGGCCTTGTCCCCGTAATGTAAAAGACATTCAATGTTTATTGGGGTTTGCAAACTTCTATAGGAGGTTCATATGTGGATTCTCTGACTTGGTGACCCCATTGACCCGTCTAACGAGGAAGAAGGTGCCGTTTCACTGGAACACCGAGGCCCAACTAGCGTTTGATGGGTTGAAAGAGGCATTCATCAAGGCTCCTGTTCTAAGACATGCCAACCCCTCTTTGCCTTTTATTGTTGAAGCGGATGTGTCTGAAGTCGCCTTGGGGGCGGTTCTATCGCAACGACAGGAAGACACAGGCATGTTACACCCAATTGCCTATGTCCAGAAAACTCAACCCTGCAGAAATCAATTATACGATAGCCAAAAAGGAGCTACTGGCTATAAAAGACGCTTTTGTTGAATGGAGGCATTGGCTCCTAGGAGCAGTTCATCAGGTGACGGTTTACACTGACCATCGCAACCTGCAATTCATAAGAGCAGCACATCATCTGACGCCCCGGCAGTTACGCTGGATGCTCTTCTTTGAAGAATATCGATTCATAGTCACTTTCAGACCCGGAACGATGAACAAAAAAGCAGACGCTTTAACCCGGCAGGAACATCCGGTGTTACACACGCAGACCCCAGAAAGATCAATTATAGATCCTGCTAAAGTGGTGTGTGTGACTCAATCTACCGATTTTGTGCAATCCTTGCGTTCAGGGATCCAATCATGCGTCTGGAGAACCTGGCTTAGACATCATCCAGAATGGCGGTTGAGACAAGGTGTGGCAATGAAAGGGAAACAAGCGCTAGTGCCCACAAAGACCTTACAACGTCTAGTGTTTCAATGGTGCCATGACATTCCGAGCGCAGGACACATGGGTTATGTAAAAACATTGGAAAAAGCTTTAAGACAGTTTTGGTGGCCCTCCATTCGGCTGGATTTGAAAAAATGGGGAAACCAGTGCTTGCAATGCGCCAGAATGAAAGCCGACAGACAACAACCTCAAGGTCTTCTGCTACCTTTGCCAACCCCCGAAATGCCCTGGGAAAGCATTTCCGTGGACTTCATAGTGGGTTTGCCAAAAGACCAAGGGAAAACGGCCATCATAGTAGTAGTGGACTTCCTTACTAAGATGGGCCATTTTATCGCTTGTGACAAGGTGCCTACTGCAGGTCACTTAGCTCATCTCCTTTTAACTCACATAGTTAGGTTGCATGGGCTTCCGAAAGTGATAGTGTCAGACAGGGGGGCCCAATTCACGGCAGGGTTCTGGAGAGTATGGTGTGCTGAGTTGCGGATTTCATCTTCATTATCCACAAGTTTCCATCCGCAGTCAGATGGTCAGACTGAGAGACTGAACCAGTCTTTAAAACAGTACCTCCGCTGTTATGTTCAAGCTGACACAGATTCCTGGGTGGATTGGTTGTGGGTGGCGGAGCTGGCCTACAACACATTGCACTCTTCCACTGGTCATTCCCCTTTCTTTAGCAATTATGGTCACCACCCTAGGGTTACTCCTCTAATTCTCCCCAGACCCACGGTTAGATTTCCTGATGTCAAGACCCGATTGTTGCGCATTCGCAGAATACTCCTAGCGACGCGCAAGAAGTTGGTTCAGGCTAAGGGGAGATACAAAGCCCAGGCCGATAAACACCGTAGGCCGAGTCCTGTATACAAACGTGGGGATTTGGTGTGGCTATCCACTAAACACATCAAATTTCGCAGATATAGTGTGTTTAACCCTAAGTTCATCGGGCCCTATAGGGTGGTGCGAATGGTGAATCCTGTGGCGGTGAAGCTGCGATTGCCTGCCCATTTGCATATTCACCCTGTGTTTCATGTGTCTCTGTTGAAGCCTTCTCGAAGCCCTGTTCATCGCCCTCCCGTACCTGTGTGGGTGCAGAATGAGTTTGAGTACGAGGTGTTGCGAGTGTTGGACTCCAGATGGGTGAGAGGGAGGCTGCAATATCTGCTTTCATGGAAGGGTTATGGGCCTGAGGAGAATTCCTGGGAACCTGCGGGGTCCGTGCATGCTCCTCGGTTGGTGTCTTGTTTTCACCGCCGTCATCCGGAGAAGCCTGCTCCTGGACAGCGTCCCTTGTAAAAGGGGGATGTACTGTCAGAATCGGTCCGTTTTGGGCCGCTGTCCGCGCAATGCGTGAGGTTCTGAGACTTTGAATGATTGACTACAATCCCCAGAGGGCCATGGGTGAAGTTGCGCGAGAGGTTACCGCGCAAAGCAGGAAACATAAACCAAACTCACCGCACAAACGGAGCCGATAATTCTGGTGAGCCGGCGTGAAGGGCTGTTGTGCATTCTAAGATGTAACCGTGAGTAACGATTACCAGTGTGTTTCCGGCGGGGAACATACGTCGCCAGAGAAACAGTTGAACTGTAGCTGGATCTTTGTTAGGTGTGCCGGGAGAGACGGACACGGCTGTGTTCGTCAGTTTCCTCTCTCGGTGACCTTTTCCGGAGGATAAGTGACTTGTTTCCAACTGTTTGGGAAGCGCGGCTGCGCTTCTGTTTGTTGGATGTTCATTTGATAAAGAACGCAATAACTTTCAGAGTTTGGAAGTTGATTGAACTCATTGAGACTCACAGGTTATGTGAGAGATTCAAGACTGGGATAACAGACTATTTTACTTGGCACTTCACCCTTATTTCAACTGTGATATTTCATGTGCTGAACTGAAAAACATTTTAAAGGTGCAGTTAACCTTCAGCTCGTTATAGTTTTCCATGTTTCCTTTTGTTCCACAACTTGCTTGTGTTTTCTTTTCATACTGCAGGAGAGGAAACAGGGGGGTACCTTGTAACGAAAGAGTGGAACAAGACAATCTATGGTCAAGCATTGGTATGTGAGGTGGGATAAACAACTTATGGTGTATGGTACAATTGTGGTATAAAACGTGTACATTTGTGTTCTTTTCTTACCAGATTATTGCCACTGCTAGGACCTTCCCTCTCTCTCCTGCATATAAAGATTTAGAATTTTCCTTTACAGGTAGGCTTGACTATCAGTGGGGGAATAGAGTCCTATTGACCTATAGAGTGCATTGGTAGCATAGAGCAGATAGGGAGGGGTGTGAAACTTATCCTGTGTTCTTTATCGTTACAGATCTCCCTCCCCGCTGTCCCCTTCCTTTCCCGCGATTGCGGAACCCTCCTATTGGTCTGTGATTTATGCCGGGTCACGGGGGGGTTGCGTGAACGCGGGTTTGGTACTTTCAACACAGCTCCGAGGAGAAGCGTGTCGGATCTTGACACAGAGTACATGTCCCTAAAAGAGAAAGACCTAAACGGTGCAGCTGCCCACTAATTGCTGGGCAGCTGGGGAACAAATCTTGCCTGGGGCTCTCACTAGCCCCTCAGGAACACTGCACCCCATTGAGCCATCTGGCTCTCGAAATACTGTATCCGAAGGAGCCATCTAGGCTCTGCAAATACTGGGGGGCTTTGTTGGAGCCACGGGGCTCAACAAGTCATTATTAGCGCACATGGCCCCCTGATAAACTGTGGGCCCCCAAGTGGGCTTCTGAGGGGAGGCTCAACAACGTTGGAGCGGCCCGCTGCTAGACGGGCCGCTCTGACTCTGCCTCTCCACCACCCCCTCCGGCCGGCTTCACTTACCGGCTCTTTGCAGCGGGGGCGGTTCTCATCAGCGGGTCTTCACGAGAGCTCCCGCTCCTCAGGGGCTCTCTCTCCATGTTATGTTATGTTAGCTCCATTTTTAAGCGTGCAGCTGCCCCAGCTAAGAGGCGTCCCGGCGCTGCACCTGGAAAGAAACACAACACAACCCGAGCGAAAGAAATAATCCAGATAAGAAGGATTAACAGCTATTTGGGAAGATATAAGTTTTTACGGCTTTCCTGACTGTCAGAAGGTCATCGAGAGCACGCAAATGGGCCGGGAGAGAGTTCCAGAGTTTAGGGGCAAGCACTCTAAAAGAGCATACTTCTCCCTCTCTCTCCCCGGGGCTCTCCCTCGCTCTTGGGAGCCCCGGAGGGGGGAAGACCAGGCGCTGGCTCTTTCTCGCTCTGCGGCTGCAGGGCGGGACTTCCGGCTCGTTGTCTCCATGCTGCGCTGCAATTGGCCGGCCGGCCCAACACTTCCGGGTCGCCGCGGGCAGCGCGGCGGCCCGTTTTCAGACACGCAGAGGTTGGAGGATAATTAACCGAGGGGTGGGCTCCCTCGAGTGAAAGGATAACGGGGATGAGCTCCCAATCTCTGGGCAATGCCGGGTGGGCACCGGCTGTGGATCGCGAAAATCGGCAAAATAGCGGAGTGGGTTCCCACACCAATCCTCACTTAAAATGCGTGCAAAGAAATGCCGGGTGGGCACCGGCTTGACAAACAAAGCCCTCTCAGCACGCTGTAGCAGAAAGGAAGCGCTCCCAAGCGCTTACTAAGCAATCCAGCGCTCCCAGGTGCTAGATGGGCAAGGCGCAGCGCTCCACAGCACTAGAGGTCAAGGGGAAGCGCTTCATAGCGCTAAGTACACAGGAAACAGCAAGGTCCTCAAGGAGTCCAGGACCTCAGCAGTCCAGGGGCTGGGCAGGGCCCAGGCAGGCAAGCCTTCCCCCGGGCCCCAGCAGCAGCATGCCCCTGGTCAGATTCAAGTTGGGAACAAAAACCTTTTCATGGGGTCACAGCCCCTCTTTTATACACCTTTTCCTTTGTCTTCAGGTGCAGGATGGGGGGAGAACTAGTCGCAGCTGGCTTTGGAGTACCCCTGATGGCTCAACCGCCCCTTTCATTCACTAGGGAGGCTAGGGTCATCAGTCGCACCACAGGGGGCGGAGCCAGCATTGTGTGGGGAAAACCCAGCCTCATTCAGGACACAGGTGCAGCCCCTCCCTCACATCAGCATGCTAATCTCTCCATTCACCACCGGGGCAGACCCACACAGACACCTGGAGCCTGGCATCCCAGCCAGCTCCAGCCAAATTTTACACTAATATGCCAACTCCTAGAAGTGGCACTTCCGCACAAGATACAATCATGCCACATACATCGTTGCGAAGCATTCAGTCACACGAGTTTGCACATACCAAACTTGACCATGCACACCTCACGCATCAGGAACTACCAGGGACACAGACATTCCCCATACATTCCTATGGGAGGGCAGGCCAATCTCACACACGCACTCAGGGAGCGCACGCACTTTACCCTGCGCCACAGTGTCAAAGTGCGCAAGGACCAGAAATCACTATAAATATTTATTAACACCAGGCAAAAAGATTGGGGTGAACCTGCCAGAAGGGCCAAGTCCAACACTATCTATCGCCCTCACTCTATCGCCCCTCACTCTATCAATCTTTCTATCTATCGCCCTCACTCTATCTATCGCCCTCACTCTATCCATCGCCCTCACTCTATCTATATATCGCCCCTCACTCTATCAATCTATCTATTGCCCTCACTCTATCTATCGCCCTCACTCTATCTATCTATCGCCCTCACTCTATCTATCTATCGCCCTCACTCTATCAGAAATCACTATAAATATTTATTAACACCAGGCAAAAAGTTTGGGGTGAACCTGCCAGAAGGGCCAAGTCCAACACTATCTATCGCCCTCACTCTATCGCCCCTCACTCTATCAATCTTTCTATCTATCGCCCTCACTCTATCTATCGCCCTCACTCTATCTATATATCGCCCCTCACTCTATCAATCTATCTTTTGCCCTCACTCTATCTATCGCCCTCACTCTATCTATCTATCGCCCTCACTCTATCTATCTATCGCCCTCACTCTATCTATCTATCGTCCTCACTCTATCTATCTCCCTCACTCTATCTATCTATCACCCTTACTCTATCTATCGCCCTCACTCTATCTATCACCCTCTATCTATCGCCCTCACTCTATCTATCTATCTATCTATCTATCTATCTATCTATCTATCTATCTATCTATCTATCTATCTATCTATCTATCTATCTATAGCCCTCACTCTATCTATCTATCTATCTATCTATCTATCTATCTATCTATCTATCTATCTATCTATCTATCTATCTATCTATCTATCTATCTATCTATCTATCTATCTATCTCCCTCACTCTATCTACCGCCCTCACTCACTCTATCGCACTCACTCTATCTATTGCCATCACTCTATCTATCTATCTATCGATCGCCCTCACTCTATCTGTCTATCTATCTATCGCCCTCACTCTATCTGTCTATCTGTCTATCTATCTATCTATCTATCTAGCTGTCTATCTGTCTGTCTGTCTGTCTATCTATCTATCTATCTATCTATCTATCTATCTATCTATCTATCTGTCTATCTATTGCACTCATTCTATCGCACTCACTCTAACTATCGCATCACCCCAGCATCACTCAGCACCACCACAGCATCACTCAGGGGCACCACAACATCACTATGCAGTACCAAAGCATTACTGAAAGCCACAGCATCACTCGTCGCCACCACAACATTAATCTGTGCAACCATTCAACAACAACTGGTTCAAATATGTTCTCTCAATGTTTCAAGCTTTATTACAAATGTCACAAAAAGATGTTAATATTTCACGTCCGTTCTTGGATTTTCATCGCAATAAAATACACTGAACATAATCTTCACAAAAGTTATTTAAATAAGTTTAAGCTATTGCCATTATAAATTACAATAACTTTTATTTAAGTATTAATTATTAAAAAAATGTAAAAGCCATTGTTATTTGTAATATCAATACATCTAAGTCACGTAAATACAACACATATTGTATTACAAATGCTATAGGTGTCACATTTGCCAAAGTTATAACTATTGGCATTGTAAATGACAAAGCTATTAATTTCGCTATTTTCAAAACCAACTTATAAATAAAAAATGTGTTATTTACAATACCAATAGCTCAAACTTTCCCAATGCGAGACCTATTGCATTATTAATTTTTGTGGTAGGCAAGAAGAGATTAAGTGATTTGCCCAGAATCACAGGATGTGGAGTCGACCCTGAGGCTCGAAACTTCATTTCCCAGCTCCAAAGTCGGCAATGCAGCCGTCAGACCATATCCTCTCCCCATGAGATGAGTAGGATCCAAGTATGGGCTAGTAAATTGGTGTTGCTTTGGTCTGAACCTGATCCCCCAAGCGACCAACTCTATACCCAGGTCTTTAAGTGGTAAGAAAACAAGTATTTGCAATGCAATCGGTCTGGCCTTCAACGAAGCCTATGACTGCGGGCTGTCTTTTTGTTTTATAACGTGAGAACTCGACTTGAAGGTAGGAGATTCAGTTATATTACACAAGGTCACTTTTTTGCATGGGGAGATTAAGTGATATGCTCAGAAGTTCAGGATGATGAGCCGACGTCGAGACTCGAGCCTTGTTCCTCAGTCTAAAAGTCAGCAGGTCTGGCCGTAATGCCACATCCTGTGGTAACACAATTAACAACGCAACTGAAAGCTAAGAGGCGTTCCCTCACCAAGGACAGACGAGCACAGCCGCTAAAGTGACAGACATGCTATAAGGACGCCTTGGTACAGGTCAAGTGCCACCAAAGGTACAGCTGCAAACTGTTAACAAGCATTTACAATGCAATGGTTTTGCCTTTGTTAAAGTTAGAGCTATTGGCATTGCTCTTGACATTATTTTTATTTATGTTTTTTTTTGTAACATAAATGAATGGCATTGTCATTTACAATAGCAGGGCACAGGGAAGGGGGGCGAGGAGAGACGAAGGAGAGCTGCGGGCTCAGGGAAGGGGGGGCGAGGAGAGACGGAGAGCTGCGGGCTCTTGTTGTAATGCTTGCATGGATTAGTTGGTGGATGCATGGATGGGTGCATGCATGGATGGGTGTATGGATGGGTGTATGGATAGATGCTTGGATGGGTGGATGGATAGATGCATATATACAGCCAATCCCTCAACAATGTATGCAATCCACCAACCCATCCAACCGACAACCCATCCATGCATCCACCCATACATCATGCATACATCCATCCATCATGCATCTATCCACCCACTGTGTCCCACTCCGACCCCTCTAAATATAACTCATTTTTTCTGTATATAGAGAGGACTGTATTCACTAGTATATGCAGTAGACCTTTCTATTCTAACATTCGTATGTGACTCTTGCAGTACATCTATTCATATCCCTTCCATATATATATGGAAATATAACGAGAATCAACAGTCTCTTCTTTGTGTGACTACATCTAGTACATTTCAATTGTGTTCCTGTTTGTATCTCTTACTTAACGCATGTAAATCAAAGTCCTTAGGTTTGGCAACTGGTTCTTATGTAAAGCGCTCTGACACCTTCGGGTAAAGTTCGCGCTACATAAAATCACATTAAATAAAACTTTACCCCACAAATCCAACCATCCATTTGTGCCTAGGCTTACATTTTACGGCCTCGAAGCACACAGAGAAGGGACAGTTTACTAAGTCGAGGCTTTGTAGGGTGCATGGCAGGGGACAGTTTTAGGCGCCAAGGGAGGGTAGGGAGCAGAGTCAGAGTACTTCACAGAGGTAGGGGGCAGTTTTTTCTGACATAAAAATGTCCAACTTGCTGCTTCGATTATATAAGCTGCTTTTAACCTCTGACCTTTAAAACAATTCATGTCCTACATTTCTGATCAAAACACATAGCCAGTGGTGACGCTGCGATCAATTCACAACTTTATGTCAGTCTTCAAGAAAGTTTCATATAATACCAGTCTGGAATGTCAAACAACATCATTCTGATTGCAGGCTAGTCTTCAACACCTGGCTTGCCCTTGGCGGGCATAAGTCCACGATACAGGACAGAAAAAACTCAACCATCAAACCCTTGGATCTTAAAAATACCTCTGTTTCACCTCCACCTCAGGCGAGGAAAGGGGGTATTCTGTGAAGTCCAGGACCCCTAGAATACTTCTAATGGACCATAGGAAAGAAGGCAGTATTCTCCCTTCCCTGAAAGGGATTTTTTGAACTGACCATCCAGATTCATAAGTACTGTGCCAGAAAACCTAGGTGGCGGCTGATGGAGTAAAAACACAGTCCATCCTTTATAAAACACCACAGGCACACTTGTCTGATAGTGGTGCTCAACCAAAGCGTGGCATTCCCCTGAACTTCCAGTACTGGTACTCTGCCCGTGTACCCACTTCATACATACAGCACTTTGCGGAGTTCTTTGTGCTGGAAACAGCTCTCTGCTGGCGAACCACCATACCAAACCACAGAGCAGTCGTGCACTCTGTTGGGAAACAAGCACACCATCTTGACCGGCATAACAACCTGCTTCAGCGGTAGTTAGACAGGCAATCCCAAGGTGTATAATCTTAGCCAGCAATGAATGCTTCAAGCTGTGCAAATCCCATTTCCAACATAGAGCAACACCCTTCAACATTCCATGTCATTCCAGTACTTACATCCACACAGCACCATACATACATCTTAAAACTACACAATCCGTTGTGTGTCGGGGTCGGATGCCCCGCACACAGCCCTACTCTACACACACTAACATGAGTTGCATCAATACCCACAGAAGATTGCCACAGCCCAGCCACCGCCCTGCATCTCTGGCGCTGCACAGATAAACAACTGTCGATATATGTGATACCAGTGCAGCAATCCCGGCTGCCGTATCATTAAAGACAGGCACGCATCATTTTATCATCTTCCCGCTACTATAATGCTTCCTATAATTGACAGATGTACCATTGCCGTTGCCACGTTTCACGTCTCTACCAGGACTGGTCCCACCAACAGGGTTTGGACCCCAAAAGCTTTACTGTTATCTTTCTGTCCACGAAATGGGTACCAAAGAGAAGGTGGGTGGCATTAATCTATGTAAGCATTTGGAGACAACTCAGCCTGCACTAGGAGTCATTGTGCGCTCGTAGCTCGCTGCATGCTTAACACCAACACCCAGCACTGCCAGTGCCCTCCCGTGGCTTTGATTATAGCTGAGGGTGAGACAGTTATACAGACTCCGGTTTCACCAGAGGGCCGGCAAATGTCTGTAAAGCAGCCCTGGACAACACAAACATGTGCAGACGCACCCGATGTACCTGCTGCAAGGTGATACTGAATACATAGCAGCCTGTCCTGCGTTGCGGCCCAGGAGCAAGCCATGGGCTGAGCCCTGCTGAGGGCCGTCCTCCGGGTGACTGGCGGGAAGGGGTCCCCTTCGAAGCCACAAGCACCGGCACTTTAACGAGTGGAGTGTAAAAGCAGTGCGGCAGGCCACTCCATCCACCTGAGAGCCGGGCCTCCACTGGAAGCTGGCCTGAGTCGGGGCGAGGCTGCAGACGACGACAGCCGAGCTACGCCAGCCTGCAGCAATGAGGCGTGGGCACGGAGGGCTGCGAGCAGAGCGAGGAATGAGGGAGCAGCGTCTGGCAGGCAGGGTGACCGGGGCAATGCTTCTGTGTGTAACACATGGTTTTACCTGCAATGTGGCACAGAAAATGCAAAGTGTTCCGTTATTTTTAAAGGGCAATCGATCCTTTCATTCACAACTATAAGCTTTCCAAGTTAGCCGTTGGGTGCCAGTGCCGGCAATGCCGGACCAGATTCGGGGGCGTTCCCGGCTTTTGGCTGACGTAGCGTGACGTCACCAAAAGCCAAAAATTCCCGGGAACGCCCCCGAATCTGGTCCGGCATTGACGGACAGAGCCCTCTCCCAATGGCTAGCCTCCATTTATGGAGCTAGCCAATGGGAGAGTGGGGACGGACCATGCCCCACAGAGAGAAATCATCACGTTTTTCCTATCGCATGCGCACTTCGCACGCATCTGCTAGGCAAAACCTAAAAAGTGCCGGACCATTTACTTGCCTTAGGTCACTCTGAGCCTTTCCGCATATGAGGATATTGGGCACCCCCTGGCCTTTCGAGCACTCTTTGCCCAGCAGTGCACCGGCCTTCTCTGTTGAAGAAGGGGCAGGTTGGGGCTGGTGTGTTTCCCGCCTTTTCCAAAGATGCTGAATCCTAGGGTTGAACGTGAGTGACTGTACACATGATGTGTGAGCCAGACTATGCGTTGTGTGGGCTGTCTCTCTATAGATACTGGAGACAGGCCTTGAAACTGGCTTAACAGCCAGAGCTGCTGACTCTGGATTTGGAGAACCAGGTTCGAGTCTCGGCGTCATCTCAACATCCTGTGAATCTGAGCAAATCGCGTAATCTCCCCGTGCCTACCAAAAATGAACGTGTCCTTGTGTAATGTAACTGATGCTCATGTAAAGCGCTCCAATACCTTCGGGTCGAGTTGGCGCTATATAAAACTGCAACAACAACAAACATATCACTGTATACCACAGAGTTCTTTGGCCTTGCCACCAGAAGACGTGAAAGGCAACTTCAGTGGCACTTTCGGTCGACCTGGTATAAATAGTTTCCAGTGGAAACATCTGCAGCATCAGGACTTTCTAGGAGCCCCTGGGGGAGTACGGCCCATCTGTTCAGCGGAATGAAGACAAGACATGTTACCCCTTCAAGGAAAGGACCAAGCAAGGCCAATGTGTTTCGCTGAATCTCTCATCCACCAAAGAAAGAATGACGTCAGAAACCGGCGACCTGTAATCCACAATAGAAAGTGACAGACACACAGACACACACCACCGCCCACCACTGACCCCGCACAGGGCTACCAGCGACGAGGTGAGAAGTGCAGAGATGAAGGAAACACACAATGGGAAGGGGCAGGGGGGAGGGCCGCGTCACTTCCCGGAGGCCCCCGCAGACCTGCCACTCACAGGACCAGCACCCGGGGGTGGACTCGGGAACAGGCTGACTCGGAAAATGAGCCCACCTGGCACTGTGAAGTGAGCTCCAGGCACCATCTGTGCTCCAACCTAAAAGGTGGTGGATGGGAGCACATAGAGGGTAATCTGTGTGTAATGGTCCAACAAAGCAATCTCGTGGGTGTGGGGGCGTCGCTAGCCACGAGGCCCTCGGCTTCATGGCTTATTGTCACAGGAGGCCTCGGTGACATTATAAGACCTTTAAAAAGATACACGTATGTATGTATACATATCTACTTATATATTTATGCACATGTGCAATGTACAGGCACATAGATACATGCACATCTGTGAACACATATCATGAACCTAAACCCACATATACGTGTACATTGATAACACACATTTAAAACAGCCAGATGTGCAGACAGATTGTATGTGCACGGCCCCCCGGCCCCCACTCACCCGCGTGTAGATGTGCTTCTTGGTCAGAGCCATCCTGCCGGCCCCCTGGGGGCTGTCCCACCCTCTCCGTGTGTCAGCCGCTCCCTTTGTGGGGCTGCTCCCGGCGCATCCCCTGACACCCCGGCAGGATGTGGCTGCGGGTGCGAGCGGCCGGCCCGGCTGCGGTGCCTGGTGTCAGCGGGGGTGGGAGTGACCCCCGGAGCTCCCTCTGCCTCTGCCCGCTGGAGGGCTCCCCGATGCTGGGCATAGCTGCCAATGTTTCAGATTGCTTTTGTGTGACATTTTCATAATCTCAGTGTAATTATGAGTGACATTCAACGACTATGGGTGTCACTTTCTCACAAGCAAAATCAAGCAATAAATACGAGAGGAACATATAAATATCACAAAATACACCCTTTTGAGCAACCAGAAACTCTAAAATATTTAAACTGCTGCAAAGCACCAGAGCCAGGTGTAGTGGCGACAGGCGTTCCAGGCTGCATTGGCCATGGAAGCAGTCAGAGCGAACCCCCAATCTGTGTACTCAGATGATTACAACAGGCACCCCAACCACCATGCTATCTTTCTCGGTTCAATCTCTTGTCCTGCGGGATAAATACACAGATCTTCACAGATGGCACATGAAGCCACTCCATTTACAGCAAGTAATCAAACCTGTAACTTGTAGTTTACACATAGGTTTATCCAGCAAGCTCACTAAGTGTCTGTGCTCTGTCACCATGGTCGCACCCCTTCGGTCCCTGCAAGATGTATACACATTAAAGCAAATACCCTAAGGCTGCAGTGCCTAACACTATAATTTGCAGTTTACACATAGATCACACTTCCTAAAACATACACAGTCCTTTACAGCAGGCACTCTGGTCACTCCAAACACATAACCTGCACACACATCTGCAGCTAGCACATGAACCACATGGGCTGTTTTATCGTGCAGATACCTTTCCCAGCGTTTGCCCCTCCTGTTGAGTTTGCTACTGTCCACTGGGGGCACTTGTTGGCTTCTCAATGCATGCCCACTGGGAGCCCCACAGAGAGTCCACATGTACAGATATCTTTATGGCAGGCCTCTAACTCAAAACCCAAGATTGGACAGATTTTGTTTTGATTTTTATAGCAACTATTTACAGGTTCAAAATCAGGCAGGAGGATGGGAAATTAATGAAATCCAAAGGCGCACCTGGGATGGACCCACCTCCCAAAACCATTCCCTTCCATCTGCCAACCACCTCAAGTCCCTTCTCACCCAGTAACAGGATACAGACCTCTGTTCAAATATTGGTCTTGTATATATGCGTACAGTTACAAGCCACAGCATCAAGTTATTGCACAGCAGAGTTATTAAAGTGGGCCTTCAGCACTAATAACAGATTCTATGTTTGCATCAAATGTTGCGGTTTGTTCGACCTCATGAAGATGAAAGGCTGCGCTCGGCTGCGAGAGAAATCTATGAGGAAAGGATAAACTCGTGCGCACCTTAGTCCACTGAGCCCCCAGCTGACTTCAACGTAAAGGTAGGTGAAAAGTGCTGTGAGCAGAAGGAACCACACAAACCCTCCCCAAAATACACAATATAGCAAGGCGTGAATAATGTGTGTAGATGAAATCAACCTCACCTTTTTTCTGCGTGTTAAAAACGTTTTCTAACTGCAAGTGCAGCCATACGTCTCCCTAAAATCGATTTGTCTGTGCACGAAGAAAGATAGCAAAATACACCAGAGCCTCTGAAATGCTGGGGACAGCGCTGCGCTAGAGCTGCTGAGCCCGGGCCGATGACAGGGAGGGAGAGCCGCGGGGTCCCAGCGCCGGGTACTTCCGTCCGAGGGACGGGGCATTCCAAAAAAGAGCAAGCACTTTGTGAGCTGGACTAAGAAGCGGAGAGAGACTAGGCTCCAGCAGTCGCCGCTATCATTTACAGTGCACCCCGTATGAGCAGCGCATGAGTAATGGAATCCCACTGAATGAAAGGAAGAGCAGCTCGGCACCTCCTACACACAGGCACCCACAGTTTGACATCTGGTCATCTCTCAGCAGCTGCCTTGTCCCAGCTATCGAAGTTTCATCACTGGTGTGTAAGCCTGTTGTGTGCTTGTTGATTCGTGATATTTTAGAATAGGTTATTGATTTGCAACGCACTTTGGAGTACGACAGCACTCCATGCAGCGGTATGCACCACTTTGTGTGTGCCGCCGTCAAGTGCCAATAGAATAAGTGCACCAGAGAGCCGGGCCTCCACTGGAAGCTGGCCTGAGTCGGGGCGAGGCTGCAGACGACGACAGCCGAGCTACGCCAGCCTGCAGCAATGAGGCGTGGGCACGGAGGGCTGCGAGCAGAGTGAGGAATGAGGGAGCAGCGTCTGGCAGGCAGGGTGACCATGCCGGACCAGATTCGGGGGCG
The DNA here is from genome assembly GCF_964263255.1 of Lissotriton vulgaris. Lineage (NCBI taxonomy): Eukaryota > Metazoa > Chordata > Amphibia > Caudata > Salamandridae > Lissotriton > Lissotriton vulgaris. The sequence continues at coordinate 780,440,520 of NC_141687.1, read as the reverse complement.
TTCCTGGCTTTTGGCTGATGTAGCGTGACGTCGCCAAAAGCCAAAAATTCTCGGGAACACCCCCGAATCTGGTCCGGCATTGATGGACAGAGGCCTCTCCTAATGGCTAGCCTCCATTTATGGAGCTAGCCAATGGGAGACTAGGGACGTTCCATGCCCCACATACTGTAATCAATGTCGCCTAGCGAAACGATGCTTTTGCATCGTTTTCGCCAGTCAAAACCTAAAAACTGGGGTTGAGGAGGCGCATACTGACTTCAGACTGCAACCAGTGGAGTCACAACTATCACCAAAAACCAGGGTGCACATCAACATCTCACTGTACTCGATTAAATCATATAAACCAAACACAAAACGCACAGCAAAATAACAGAATGCACAGGGCCGCAGACTGTATGCACACCATAACAGAATGCGCAGGGCCGCAGACTGTATGCACACCATAACAGAATGCACAGGGCCGCAGACTGAATGCACACCACCTGGGAAAGATGTTAAGCCACAGTCACACAACCGAAAGGAACAGCTGGCGTTGTGCAATGAGTTATACAACAATAATTCAGAGGCACCGTCCTGCATGAGAGGTGGCATACACAACCAGAATGGCGGAGACACAAGAAAGGGGTGCGGATGCAAGCAGGTTAACGCTGCTCAGGGAGGGATAACACCGGCAAAATAATGTTACAGTCTGACTCTGCACAAGGGGGAACAGGCACAACCAATGAAGTTACAGCAAAATGGGAAATGCCGAAGGTCACACTGCACAACAGACATCCGCAACCACACTGAGGTTACGTGTGGTTAGGTGTAGACTTGGGTAGCGAGTGAAGTCTCTATAGCTCTGAGCTATTCGACTATATGTCGATCTCCAGCAGGTATAAGACGCAGGTACAGTCACTCAATTTACTGCTAAGTGATGAAAGACCGAGGTCTCTCAATTAAGGCACGGGTGATAAAAGGTGCAGAGTGACGTCACGTGTACACGCGATCCGTGTGTCCACGGCCAAGTCACAGGAAATGGACGTCCAGCCTCAGAGATGATGCAGAGCCAGTGATAACACTTCCATAATTGGCGGGCGCTGTTCTTACCTGGGACATCTGCGGCAGCAGGTTGATCTCCTTCAGGTTGATGGAGAGGGGGCGCAGGTTGTTGAGTAGCTGGCAGAGCAGCACTCCATCCCACAAGGTCTGTGCCAGATCAAAGACCTGCGCCATGTCCCATGTCACCTTGTAGTTTGGGGGCAGCACCTTGCACTTGAACCAGTGCGCGCTCTGCTGCCAAGGCTCCCTGGCAGGCGCACTGACTGGAAGGCTGCGCTGTTGCTGAGGGCGCTGCAGCTTCAGGGCGGCGAGTGCACGGACAGCGCTCCTCGCACTGACCGGGTCTCTGCATCAGCACAAGCGCGCTGTTTCTTCCCTGGCACTAGGGACAGCCAAATATTGCTGACATGACAAGTGTGCGCTGCTGAGCGCCAGCCGGAGTGTGGCTGCTGTTGCAGTAGCTGGGATTGCTCACTGGCTCGCACATGGCGGCCGCTCTGTGTCTGTTCGCTGCTTGTGCTGTCTCTGCCTCCCAATTGGGAAAACGCTCATGTTTTGTAATGCATCATGCGCATGCGAGACAAAGAGTGCAAATTTAGCAACCAATCACAAAGCAAACAAGCACTGAAAATGCAATAGGACTAGTATTTACACAAGCCCTATTGCATTTTAAAGGGAAGTGCGGGTATTAAAGAAGGCACAAATGGGAGGGGGAGGGGGGGTTGTGCTAAAAAAAATTACGGACTGCGGGAGGGAAGGGGCGAGGCAGGGGAACAAAACGGTTTTTACAGTAATGGGGCTGATAGCCTAGGAAGAATATTAATGACATGGCTGTCAGGAGGCGGGACTAAAAAGCTAAAAACCAAACAGAATGCTGAATTTATGATGGAAGCCAATGAAACTTATAGACGGGAAAGTGGGCGTAGCTTCCCTAATCATACTGTATACAGCATCTCTCGATGAGACAACGTATGTGCTGCCTAGCTGAGTCCTAAACAAGGATCTAAAGAAAAGTTTAAAAAACCTAAAGTTAAATAATTTGCTAGCAAGTTCATCCATGGGCACATTAACGGATGCGTTCTTTAAAAATAAGGTCCTATGTAAAGCTGAAATATTCATGGATGAAGTTGAGCCCTATCTTGCAAGAAAGCTGAATCTACTAGGGTGACCAACTGGCATTGGTGCAAATTCAGGACGGTGAGTGTAAAAATTCAGGACAAAGGGTCAAAATTCAGGACACTAATTCAGGACAGGAGGTCAAAATTCAGGACAAAACTTCAGGACAATAGGTACGTTTTACACACACATCAGAGGTCGCGCAATAGTATATAAGTAAGCCCAGCCATTTCCAAACATATTCAACCATTTGCAAACCTATCCATCATGTATCCTTCCATCTATCATTTCACTCATCCATCCCTTCATCCATCCCCTCATCCATCCTTTCACTCATCCTCCATTATCCATCCATCCATCCATCCACCCTTTCACCCTATCCATCTGTACACTTATCCATCCACTCTTCATCCCATCCATCCATTCACTCATCCATTCAGCCATTTACCCTTTCACCAATCCAGCCATCCTTTCACTTGCTAATCCTTCCACCCATCCACTCTTTTAGTCATCCATCCATCCTCCCTTTCTCTCTCTATCGACCCTTTCACTTACTCTTCCTTCCATCCATCCATCCACCCACCCATCCATCCATCTACTCATCCACTCATGAATCCCTCCATTGCCCCTATCACTCATCCATCCATCATTTCACTCCTTCACAGGGCTTTAAGTGGGACGGGTCTCAAGGGGTCTGAGCACCGGCAGTTTTTTTAAGGTGGGCTCGAAACGGGTCTCTATCGGGCTCTGTTTTGAGTCCTGGCACAGGCGGTCTGTTTTTTTCAGGACTGCAGTGACAGCAGTTTGCTGTCACTGAAGTCCGGGAAAAAGTGCCATGGCGCAAAACAGCCCGATATATAGACCAATTTCTAGACAGCAGGCACGTCGTGTGTGCTGCCCACACTACTCACGTCTCACTAGTCAATAAATTACAGCATGACGTCATGCCAGGTGAGCGTTGTGGGGGAAGGGAAATCCTTTAAAGAGTCATTTTCTTTCTGGATTTCCCTTCTCTTTCTGAAATGCAACAGCAGCAACATTGTGGTAGGGTCACCAGGGATTTCATTGGAAGCGTTTTTAATGTTATATGTAACAAGCCATAGTTGCAGCTAATAACCGTTGGCAAAGCCGATAGTCCTTACTTGTTGTAGGTATGATGTTACTTGTTGTATCACACATCTGGATGCAATGACAGAAACAGTCGGGTGGCACACTATGCTAAAAACAGATGTTTAGCGTAAGTGTTTTAAAGCCACGCCCCCAATTACACCGACCACGCCCATTTGAGAGACCCCCCCAGTTTTTTCAGCCCACTTAAAGCCCTGCTCCTTCACACATCTATTCACCCTTTTGTCCATCTACCCTCCCTTTCACTCACTCATCCATCCTTACACCCACCCTTTCACTTATATGTCCATTCATTCACCCTTGCACTTATCAATCCATCCATTATTTCACTCATCCACCTACCCCCATCATCCACCCACCCACCATCCACCCACCCGCTCATCCATCCTTTCACCCACCCACCCACCATCCAATCCACTGATCCATCCTTTCACCCACCCACCATCCACCCACCCACTCATCCATCCATCCTTTCACCCACCCATTCATCATCCATCCATCCATCCTTTCACCCACCCACTCATCATTCATCCATCCATCCTTTCACCCACCCACTTATCCATCCATCCATCCTTTCACCCACTCTCCATCCATCCATCCTTTCACCCATCCATCATCCATCCATGCATCCATCCATCTGTCTTTCCCCTAATCATCTATCCATCCATCCCCTCATCATCCATCCATCATTCCCCTCATCATCCATCCATCCTTTTCCCTCATCATCCATCCATCCTTCCCCTCATCATCCATCCATCCTTTTCCCTCATCATCCATCCATCTGTCCTTCCCCTCATCATCCATCCATCCTTCTCCTCATCATCCACCCATCCATCCTTTTCCCTTATCATCCATCCATCCTTTTCCCTCATCATCCATCCATCCATCCTTCCCCTTATCATCCATCCATCCTTCCCCTCACCATCCATCCTTCCCCTCATCATCCATCCATCCTTTCACCCACCCCCTCATCCTCTATCCATCCACCCTTCCCCTCATCATCCATCCTTTCACCCACCCCCTCATCATCCTTCCATCCATCCTTCCCCTCATCATCCATCCATCCATCCTTCCCCTCATCATCCATCCTTTCCCGTCATCCATCCATCCTTCCCCTCATCCATCCTTCCTTTCATCCATCCTTCCCCTCACCCATCCATCCATCCCATCCATTTATCCTGCCCCTCATCCATCCATCCTTCCCCTCCATCCATCTATCCATCCTTCTCCTCATCCATCATCCTTCGCCTCACCCATCCATTTATCCTGCCCCTCATCCATCCATCCTTCCCCTCCATCCATCATCCTTCCCCTCATCCATCCTTCCTTCCCCTCACCCATCCATCCATCCCATCCATTTATCCTGCCCCTCATCCATCCATCCTTCCCCTCCATCCATCCATCCATCCATCCATCCTTCCCCTCATCCACTTATCCTTCCCCTCATCCATCCATCCTTCCTCTCCATCCATCATCCTTCCCCTCATCCATCTTTCCCCTCATCAATCATCCAGCTACCCTTCCACCCATACATCCAGCTATTTACCTTTTCTCTCCTCCATCCTTCCAATCACTCATCAATCCATCCATCCTCTCATTATCCATCTATTCAATCTTTCAATCATCCATTCACCCTTTCACTAATTCATCCAGCCATTCACACATCCCTTCACTTACTTACTCGCCCACCTTTCCATATTAATTTTGCGCTGAGCCCTTTTGAGAAGAGGCCCATCAAGAACTTCACCCTCGCTGCAGGGGCCGTTCCAGGACTGGGACAGAAGCCACCCAGGGCGGAGATAGGATCCACCACAGGGGGGGACAAGAGCCACCACAGGAGGGGACAAGAGCCATCACAGGCGGGGGTGGACTGAAGCCACCACATGGGGGGACAGGAGCAGGAGTCATCACAGGAGAGGGAACGTGATCCACCAGGGTGGGCACTAGGGTGGGCATGTAGTATTCTAGTATCATCTTGGGCTTCTCGCCCCCTCCTGCACAAGACAACGAGAAGACAGGCTCTCTGTCCAAAATGCCATCCACAACTGTGATATACGATATTTACAGGAGATACTCTAAGAGAACTGATTGAACTGATTGTCCTCCATACTTTGTTAATCAGTGTGGGTACGATTGTGCCATTTCTTTATTGTATTACATTATGCATGTTTGAAGAACCGAGGTTTGCTTACAAATTAGTGACAGTAATTAAGCTCGGTGAAGAGAAGCAGGTGCTGCCTTGGTGTAATCAGGGGTGTAATCTGGCCGAGTCTAGGATGTTTGGGGCCCTGGGTAGAAATTGAATGTGTGAGCCCCCCTCTAAATAGCAGATACAAGATGCATTCAGGACTGTTTGCATGTGAATGGATGCCCCCTGCTCCTGAACCTGCATCCTCACCTCTCAGTCACCTTCAAGCACCTCTTAACAGCTCATCAAGGGCTGGAGGTGTGAGGGCTGCCATCCCGCTGTGCCTCTACGGTGCTGCTGGGGGTCTGAGCTTTCATACAGCATCGGAGTCAAGAAGAGAGGTGGGGGCAAGCTGTGCCCGGTTAAAATTACGGACAAATGGCGTCCGTTAAAGAATCCTTCACGGACAACGGACAGACAGCCAAAATTACGGACTGTCCGTGAAATTTACGGACGGTTGGTCACCCTAGTATCTACAGTTTAGACTTGGGTCCCTACCCTTGCGTGATTTCACCCACAAATGGCCATCTTCCTATTGAAGAGATAATATGGCATGCCTATATTGTGGCAGGCCTACTGAAACTGTGGCCCACATTATGTTCTGTTGGCCAAAGTACAGATTGGCAAGGTTAAAATCGATAAAAACTATTTGCAAGAACCTGGGGTTTGCCCAGCACATGGAGGCTTTGAGAATACTCCAAACCAACACAAGCCAACAGATTGTATTTGCAGTGTCAAAATATATGATTGCAATATGGTGCATCAGACACTGTACCTACTCCAAGTCGACAGCACCTAGGATCACTGATGTTACCACTAGTATAAAAATGGCACATGCACCTTTTTGAGGGTTAAGATTAAGAGCTTGTTCTCAGTTTTAGTTTATTAATGTCTGGTATCAACATTTTTTATATTTTCTGTCAGTATATGCATGTGACATGCACTTTTTCAACAGTCTATTTGCCAGTAATTGTCTACATACTACCAATCCTATATGTTGATCATTTTTAAGTGAATCTGTGATAATTCACAATTTTTAAATGCTTTTTAAACTTTTGAATGTTTTATTGAACATGGAGAAGGATGACGATATCTTTTATGTGGACATCTTTGTATCATATTCTGTATACTTTTAATGTTCTTAATTTGACTTCTGTCTTTTATGGCGTAAAGCCGAAACAAAAATTGTAAAACAGTAACAGACTAGTTTGCAAATATGTTTTTGTAGTCTAAATTATATATTTGTCAATTCTACTCTCATTTCTACTTATTTAATTGTTTTAATACCGAGCTTCTCTCTTAAGTGTGCCATTGGTTTATGGACCTGAGACATTTGGGGCCAGATTCATTGAATAGTAGTGTTGTCCTCACACGCAAAGTGACACAAGACAGGGCAATGCCTTAATTTAGATTTACAAAACAACATATGGGGCGACTAGCGCAGCGTGGCTTTGTAAAAACATGTATTGCAACACTCAGAAACATTCCATGGGTGGAGCCGTTGGCATTGCCATGCATCCACCCATGGCTTTGAATTAATTCTAAATGTATAAAAGTTTGTAAACCAGAGATTGTAACAAATCGGTGCGCCTCCCAGATGGTGGCGTAACGAGAAGACTTTTTTTTTTCCTTCTCGTCATTTTCTCTTCCTATGCGTGATACATTCTACATCACGCATAGAAAGAGAAAAATGCCTCTTGGATTGTTTTGGGCAAGAAGGTATTCCTTTCTGCACAAAAAGAATCCTGCCCTTAAAGTCGGTGCCCTTGCATTGGTGCTAGGCTGCACACAGGGCGCCAGCTCAAAGAGAGCAGAAATCCTCTATATCTTTGTGTATATTTGGATGACTCAGAGCTACACCCCCCTCCCGAGCACCTTGATATCCTCACGGTTGAGTAGTGCGCTTCACATTTCCCTGATTGATTGATATATTGAGCATTTCTGCTCTCTCTCTTTCATGCAACTTGGCCCAGCAGGAGAACTTTCTGTGCTGCGTTCCGTGAAATAATAGTAAAATGTGTCCACGAAATTTTAAACAGAAATTGGTTCGTCCTCCGGACTAATTAAACCATGAACCAGGAGTTTAAAATGAAACACTTTTAGCTGCATTACTGACATTTTGCTGAAAGTCTGAAAAATACAGATTTTGCATTTGTATCTGCCAGCACAAAACCAGGATGCTGTTGTCATATATGTTCGAATTTTTAGTACAGTGATGGACACCAAACAGTGGAACATTTCCATATTATAATAAAAAGCATAGTACAGGTGTGTTTCATATTTGTTGCTCAACTGTGATGAGTAATTATTTATGATGAAGGCCTGTCTGACCCATGGGATCCCTATTCACGGGCGTGACCAGTCTGTAGTGGTGTGACTGGCTGGTAGCACATGCAGTGCACAGTGTGGCCTTGATGCTTAAGTGTGTATCAGAGCCACATCCAGTGTTTTCTTGTGCATTGACAACCATGAACCACTTTGGTGAAGCGAGGACCCCCCCAAATACATAGTTGGTAGAACGCATTTTCCAACACTGCTGTTACACTTCCAAGTAATGTAATTTCTCATCCTATGAATGTGTGGCAGTGTTATGATATACATAAAACATTGAGGATAATTGAGATCAATTTAAGTCTCATGAAGATCTATCACTGTTTTTAAAGTTTGATCAGGGCTTCCTTTATTAAAATCACTACATGTTAGGAGTTCCTGAGCCAATTTAAAATCACATATCACCACCTCCACACTCACTGTCACAATCACAAAGAAAACCAGCTCCACAGTAATCAGGTGGCATAGCACACCCTAGAAGTATTTGGTGAGCAGGGTGGGAACCCAATGATGAAGCATTTCACCAACTAGGTTGGTGAGTGAGGGTACTTAAAAAACACCTTGTGGGTTCCAAGGCACACTTGCCGCAAGGATTATGAAAACCTAATCTCCTAATCTTTAGTTAAGTAGGTAGCAAACTTGTTCTTGTTTGGTTTATATTAGCGATTGTCTGGGAAGGCGGACGAGTTCCCTATCCTATCCTCTTCTCTCTCTCTCTCTCTCTCTCTGTGTTTGACTATACATTAAACATCAACATCCTTCGTTTGCCTGAGTATTGTTGTCTGGGCTTGCACAGTGACTGTCGGGGACACATTTGCGCTGAATGCATTGTGATTTCCCCTGAACCCCGTCCTTTCTGAGTCAGGTAAAGGAAAGACAAGGTTAAGGGTGTAATTTAGCAATTAGGGGTGTGCTTGCCTCTATTCCTTCTTTGTGCATATTTTACAGTTTGTAATTCCGGATGAGATCAAAATTCACAGTTTTGTAAGATCAGGACGTAAGAGGACTATGCCAGTTGAAATCTAATTTTGTTAATCAGGTACTTCAATGTAAAATGGGCTAACAAAGCGACTGCATGTTCCTAGCTGCAGTGTTGGAACTGTGTGTTCCTTTAGAGTTCATCAACTTCTGCCAGACTTGCTGAGTTGACAGAGGAAAATAATATAACAAATCCTAAATACCTAACTAAAGTTAAAAAAACGAGAGGCATAACTCCCTAACTTGTTTTATGAATTATCTACACGTGAAGTAAAAGATTCAACAAAAACACCTTGTTAAAAATGCAGTTCAGAATGTATTTGCAGATATTGTGAGTCCTGGAAAGAATTTGCATTTGTATTTTTGGTTCTCTGCACAGAACACCATAGAATGAAAAGAAATTCAGCATTACAGCAACTGATGCCTCCACCCGCTTGGTTGTCAAATTGCTACAAGAGTGAATATTTAATACTAGGTCTAAATTATCCAACCCACAATGTGAGCAGAAACAAAGTAAATTGGTGGCATGGTCCTAAAACAAAGTTACTTGTGGCCTAAACAAGCCCACTGATCTGATACTTAAAGAACCAAAACCATTTTGTGAGAATCCAAATAAAACACTTTCAATATTTTGCAAACGGTTACAGGTTTAGCACGATATGACAACTCTAAATAACTAATTAATAAAATTATTAGTAATAATGTTAAGTTCCGCACCGAACTTTGCTTCAGAAGTTTCTGCAAAAAAGACAAAAAATATTCAGTAAATTTGCAATGCTTTGGAACATCTTTTTTTAATTGATGTCCTTGATTGAAGGTATGCACTGGTCCAGTCATTTTTTTCTTCAAAATAAGTTCGATACATTTTGAACATTCATTGCACAAAACATTTTTTGTATACAACTTATACACAAACCGATACAAGCATTTAGTACAATTAGAATTATTAAAAATCTGTCCAAAATGTAAACCTGTTTTTAAAAGTTATAAAATTCACAAACCTTGCTTACATTTTTTTTTCTGGTTGAGTGCGTTATTACGAGTTTGTGGTTTCAATAAGATATTTTTCTAAGAAACTTTGAGAGCCTAAAGGGAAAAATGAACTTTCAACTAAACTTCCAGTTTACTGTTTGTGCAATTGCTAACATACATTAATCGACATTAGACAAAGGTATAAAATGTGTGTTTGCTTTGATCATTTGATTTGGCACAAGAAATATTTATGTTTTCAATCTGTAATAGAAACAGTTTAATTGGCTGATGCGTCCACCAGTTTGACTTACTAATATTTTGTTTTAAATTGACATATTGAAATGGATATATTAATATTACATTTCACTTTCAAAATGCCCTGATATATGACATTAGGGATATTCATACTCTATGTGAGTTCCAACAGTATCTGCAGTGTTTGTGATGGGATAGCCGGCTACATACACTGGAATATCAACAAACTTGACGCATATCTCCATTATGGTCAAGCATAGATATATATTCCCAATGTGACAGCAACCTTGGAAGATACACTTTTTTTGTTATGTCCTGTCTTTTAAACATACCAAAAAACTATTGAATACTAAACTTATCAAAGTAAATCATGCATAATAGATGCCTAGCAGGAAGAAACGTATTCATGTATGCAACTCATATGCAATTTACCCAGTATTAACTACACGTTTTAAGAATGTTCACTAACTAGTTCCTGCAGTGGGACACAACACAGAGGTGCATTTGCTAACTTTTTCAAACCCATCTTAATTATATAGCTGATATATAGCAATAGATTCTTTCAGTTCAGTGTCACTCAATAATACCAGAAGCGGTTTCTTTTTAAATGTATAAACAGTAGCGGTATGTACACATACTTTAGAGTGGAACAAGCTGGGCTTTGTGGCGGGAGGACTCAATGAAGGGGTTCTTGATCTATGTTCACCCCCATGTCCTCCTGCGGGCTCATTCGGCACAACATTTCTAAATATTATAAAATTTGGTTGTGCCTTCCTTAAAATCTCTGTTCTTCATTACCCTCCTTCTCTAGCAGCACTGGGGTCTCATAGCCTTGATAGTGACTTTGAGAGTAGGCGGAGTAATAATCTGATTAGTTGGTCAAGCAAGGTTCGCCATGATGAGTCTTATACCATTGGCCAGACCAGAGGATGCCCGCTCTTTCTAGTAGGTACCACTCCTCCTGAGAGAGGATACAGATCCAACAAGGTATTATGGGGCGGAGTGAGGAATTTAGAGTAAATCCTAAATGAATCATGGTGAGGGCTAGCCAAAACAGCATAACCATTGATATTTGCCTCCAATAAGCAAGTCATATGGACGACTTGAGAAGAAAAAGGACAATCACGTGTGCATATATTGCCTTTATCATGCTGAAAGCACTCAAACCTTCAGTATCAACCTCGGCAGCAGCATTTCTGCAATTTCCCACAATCTTAACACAAAAAAGGAATTATCCTTATGGAAAATCCACCTGCTTTATTTTTAACAATGAAAACCTCAGATTGTTTCAACTGCATTTTTTTTATACAGTTGTCTGAAAAATACAGAGTAGAATATCTGTGCCCTTTAAATTCTTCAAGTTATGTACGTAATAGAGATTTGATTTAACTTCCTTGAGAGATGTCTGTCTTTCACGTTTAAAGCGACACTGCATTTAAATAATCACTCAGAGAGTCCCTCCTTACTTCTCTGTTGCTCTAGAGTTTTTCCATCTTTTTTCCATACAGCTGAAAATATTTATTATGATTGTTTTAGATATATTTATGTTTTAATAGTGATTGATCTTAGTTATCTCTGCTACAAGAAGTATACATATTGCACACATTTTCTTTGTGCAGCCTGCAGCCACCGATGGTGCAACAAGAACTCATCGAGCGCGCAGAGATGTTTTTTAGGGTTGTTGTGACATTACAGGACAAGCATTGGCATAGCCAATAGGTCTCGCCTTCGGGGCCTTATAAGTGTTTAGCCAGAGCTATTGACTTTACAGATGTCTTTAAGCTGTGCTGTAGAGAAGTGTGGCTGCTGTGCAGCATGCTGAAAAATTTTAATAAAAAAGTGTCAGAAGCATTTTTGCTACCTTATATATGACCAAGAAGGCATTCTGTACAACTGAATAACCATATTAAAAAAAGTATTAACAATAAAAAATGTCCTCAGTTTTCTTTTATTCTTGCAATGCTGGCAACTTGTTTCTGCCTATTCCAATGGTTGTTAAAGGTTTTTTTTGCGGGGGCATAAACAATTGGAGGGTGAAGATTGGGAACTAGTACCCATATTATAACACTAGCATCGGTCAGATGCTAGGGTAGAATCAACAGATGCCAGATTCCGAGAGCAGGCTGAGTGGATGCTGAGGTGGTAGTGGTGGTGGTGACTGGTGCACAGACAATGCGGAGGTGATGCTGAATAATACTCAGGTCTTGCTGAGTGATGATGATGTGGTGGTGTACTTGTGCAAAGGCGATGCCGAGTGATACTGATATGGTGCTGAGTGATGCTGTGGTGGCACTGAGTGATGCTGTAGTGGCGCTGAGTGATGCTGTAGTTGAGGGATGCTGTGGTGGCGCTGAGTAATGCTGTGGTGGCGCTGAGTGATGCTATAGTGGCGCCGAGTGATGCTGTGGTGGTGCCATATGATGCTGTGGTGACGCTGAGTGATGCTGTGGTGGTGCTGAGTGATGCTGTGGTGACGCAGTGATGCTGTGGTGGCACTGAGTGATGCTGTAGTGGTGCTGAGTGATGCTGTGGTGGTGCTGAGTGATGCTATGGTGGCGTTGAGTATTGCTGTGGTGACGCTGAGTGATACTGTGGTGGCGCGGAGTGATGCTGCACAGCAACATGGGTAGGGTGAGGGGAGGAAGGTGAAGAAAGAAGGCTTGGTGATGGCGAAGCAACACAGGAGGGTATGCAATAGGGGGAGGGCAGGAGTGCACGCAAAAGCAACAGGGAAGGGAAGAACAGAAAGCAACACATTGGTGAGTCGAAGCACAACGGAGGGTGCTGGTTGTGGGAAGCAATAGTTGAAGCACATGGGCGAGATCAAGATGGCGTGGAGAAGCAGTCAGGCAACAGAGCTAACCGAGTTGGGGGGGTAGATATGTACATGGGGAGGAGGCATGAAAACACATGCACTTACAGCAGTACTTCATAAAAATGAAAAAAGAAGTGATTTTAAATTGTAACAATGCAGATTGTAAAGATGCATGCTACATGGGAAGGACAAAGACAAGACTGGCAAGATAAGAAACAGGCAAATGAGAATGGCAAGGAAAGCCAACCAATGGTAAGCAATGGGTGGGATCCAAGTCCCTCCATTTTTTTGGTAGCCACAATATGCCTTGCAAGACAGTGCATGTGCCGTCTAGTAGGCTCGACCTAAAAACAAAGAAAAATTTGGGGATAAGAAAAAAACAAAATGTGACTATGCAGGCCCTGTCGCACAAACGGGGAAGCAAAATCACTGAAAAATGTGTTCATTCACTGTAAAAACAGAGAGTAACCAATCAAGTAAGAGACATGGAAAATAACACTTTCATTTGCGGTACATGACTAAAAGAACTGCCAGGTAAAATAAACCAAAATAGCATTTTAAAACTCTGAAACATGGTATAATTGATTTGAGAGGTAGTGCTACCACAGCAATAGAAGATTATAATACACTGACTTTTGATATTTAAGTCATGCATTAACATTGAAACCCTCAGCCAATTGCATAAGAAATATGCAGGTGCTTAATAGTCAGAATACCAAGTACACTTGTTTTCTGTTACACTAAAATAGCACGGGAATTTTTGGATCAACATTCTCTAAATCATACCAACCAGCAGAAATGTTTATCAACCAGTAGACAAAAAGTAATCAGAGAATGTGAAAACTAATATTGTTTTTCATACAGGGAAGGCAAAAAGGCCTTAAAAATAGCATGAACAAACAATTCATAAACAACCACCTAAACCAGATAATCTTGGCAGAGAAGCATCAATAATCAGTTTGGCCCATTTTCCCGGAGCAACACCTGCAAGAAAGTTTTCATCTTGGTCACACTATTACAACTAAAGCATTTATTTCCCACTGTAGTACGTACAAGGGGTATTGCGGAGAAATCTAAAAAAAAAAAAGAAGTGAGGCTTGGTAAAGTATATTTTGGTGCTCTGTCTCAGTCTCCTTTGTTGATGTTTGGGACTCTTATAAATACATTCTTAACTGCTAGCACATTATCCTACCATTGGTTTGTCATAAGAAAGAACCTAGAGTCAGGAATGAATACCGACATGCAATGTAGTAGGATGGGATTTTCGTACTACAGGTCTGTCGCCTGAAATATGTATGTTACCACTTCACCCACAAAAAGAATTTTTTTTTTAAACTTCCACCAGTAAGAAGACTATTGCAACCTTTCCACCTCGGGGGCGTTTTCTCGTTTCACCTTTCAGCATTAATTAGGAACCAAACTGTTACTACTGTGAGATTCGGGTATGAAAATCTATATAACATATACCTTATTATGGATGGCTTGTCTTTACCCTTTGTATAGAAAACATTCCCATGAATCCTTCCCTTAACCCCGATACCCAGACTCCATCTGAAGAAACCTTGATGCCCAAAGCCCTTCTATAGTGATTCCTACGACACAAGTTAGTTAATGGCGATCCATGCACCATTTTACTGCATTTAGTCAGAGGCTAGTACAAGAATATGCATCTATTTTAACGTCTATCATGTTGCAAAGTGAGCCTGCATGCAAAGCATTCACTGGAAGTAAATGTAAACACTACTAAACACTTTTTGGCAACAATAAAATGAGGAGTAAATCTATCCCTTTCCAAGGATTTAAATATGCTAAATCAGCACTAACCAAGAAGCAAAAATGCAAGAGAAATACTTTGTGGCTAAAATATATTAAAATTAAATAATCACAAGTGAAGGATCTATTGCTTTTACTAGACTAGCTCGAAGTAGGAAACTCACCCATAAATATTTTGCTGCTTGTAGAATACAAACAGCATTTCAATGATGAAGAACGCATATCAAAGTAATTGTTTCTGACCTGAAGACAGTAAAGTCATCACTTGGCTCAAGAATTTCATGGACAATTAACCATAGAGGTTCAGGTGTTTGCAGGCTAGTACCCAAAGAAGGCTTCTAAGCTATTTCAACACGTTACCTCCAGCCCTGTTTTGTGCTGAAGTATGTGATGACAAGGATGTCATGGCGATTGACTTTGAGGCATTATTAATCAAAATGTAAAAGCCTGCTGTAAATATTACATTTTAGACAGCGTTTATGCTAACATCCCACATCTCTAGTTATCAACCATTAGCAGGCTACATCTAGCGGAGTGGAGTGCACTGTGGTGATTGAGCTGGTAATGATTAGAGCGCTCTAGTGTATCATTAATCTGCAGCTCTGAAACCAGAGTACCTGGTCTAGTACACAGAAAGAAAAAAACATGGTTTCCTTGCCGTGGTCCCAAACGAAAAACATTACTGTTTGTGAAGAATAAGCAAGATACAAGTAAAGGTCTGGTCTACAGTCAAACGTGAAAACAAAGGCTTAAAAATAAACTTTAATACTCTTCCACACACACCACGACACACAACATACAGGAACAAGCAATGGCCGCACGGCCGTGAAAGTGACACAGCCGCGCAGCCGCGAAAGTCAAGGTAATGGCCAGCGATGTGGAGGAAGAGATAAGAAAGGCAGATGGTGGGCAGATGGCGGCTGCGCATATGCACCCGAGTGTGCACGTTAAGCTTGAGGCCAGGAAAAGCTTGTGGGTAGCACTTTCAAAACCCCCTTCCTAAAGTCGAGCAAGTAGCGCATGCGCTGCTTTACACTCGACCTAAAAAATAATTGAGGCAGATCCTTTCTAACCCCCCACATACAAACACTTCCTCAGTTCCCTCCCCCCACAGGGCAGAGAGGTCCCCCTTCTTTCTGCGGTATGTTAGTGATTGAAGGCTTTCTCTCCCTGACAAGTTGCTCCCATCAAGGTCAGGGCCCCCTCCCTGGCAGGGAGCCATTTTGTTCTCTTGTCGCCTGGCAACCGGTACCAACCATTACTTCCCACTCTCTCTCACCACCCTTCAACAAGCCCTCCCAGTTACACGCCCACCCCCAATGACAGGGTGTTCTTAAACCTGAACCCAATTAAAATATGGGGTGGCTCACAGGATGACCTCTACAGAGTTCATTTTCATAACTGTGGCCTTTAGCCCTTCCTCTCCCTCCTGACAGAGAGAATCAGCCTTTTTTCTACCCAGGATCCACAGTAGCATAATAAATTCTATCATAATGTATTTTAATATAAACCAGTCTTCCATGGCATTCTTGTGAGCGGGCTTATAAATCAGATACCGGGCCCGGACAGTCTTTCTGTCCTTGAAGCTCTCTATAGTCTGATCTGTGGAGAAGCAGGGGTACATTTACCTTTGTAGGCCGGCTCCTTTGAAAACCGGTAGGGCTGGAGCGGAGCACGTTGCAGGACATGCTTGAGGTGATATGGTGACCCGCTGTTGCCTCTCAAGTGTTAAAATGC
Organism: Lissotriton vulgaris; assembly: GCF_964263255.1. Lineage (NCBI taxonomy): Eukaryota > Metazoa > Chordata > Amphibia > Caudata > Salamandridae > Lissotriton > Lissotriton vulgaris. The sequence goes on along the minus strand of NC_141687.1, from coordinate 780,424,186 downwards.
TGCACTAGAATGCTTTGGAGGAAATCCCAGTTAACCTGTTATAAGTGGCTTCTACAAGCGTCCGTTCAGCAGATGAAACCTTATATTGCATTGTATTTTAATTGTATTTATATAGCTCCTGCTTCCACTGATATAGTGTGAGGCGCTCGGTCCATATATGCAATGGAAACAAACGAAAGAAAATCAGGCTAAAGGAAAATGCCCACGAAAACCATTAGTCAACCATAGTAATAGTTACAAGATGTCAATGGAATGCAATGAAATGTTCCCCATTACAGCTGAGTCTGGGTCCAAAAATCTACATGCCAGCAACTGAAGTAGCTAGACATCATTTCTATCTGGTCACCTGGAATTTTCACGAGAGTAGTCACTTGTTAGGTTGAATTTTTTTATTTTTTTAAATATTTCTGTTTTCTTGAAGAGTATAAGGATCACTGGATGTGTGGGATTCCACAAACTGAGTTCATGTATAATCATTCTTTACTGAGGGCTGATTTAGCATTTAAAAGATGGTGCTCTATTTGACAGAGTGGCGGAGAGCATTACCTCCATCATGCTGATGGACCACGTCCCTAAGATTTAGAGATCGTCATCAGTCCAGCGGCCATCTCTGAACAGTGAAAGGAATAGCCATCATGAAGGTAAGTAACAAAGATTTAGTATTTAAAAAGTATAGCGGAGGTGTAGGGGTACCACTGTGCTAAGAGACATCATGACAACAAATATAAATCAAAGGGCAGCAGAGGGACCTTTCTCAAAAAAGTGCTAAACTAATTTAAAAAAACGAAGTGGGCAAAAAGTCTGCAAAGGATATTTGAAGCCCCTTGGCACTGCCATGGTGAGAAAGGGGGAGTGTATAATGGCTGGGTGGAGAAGGTAACATTGGCTGCTGCTGTTCTCTTCTGGGTGGAGAGGTAGTCTGTCTTGGCTGGAGTGAGTAGGAAGATTCTATTCTCTTCTGAGTAGGAAGAGTAGGGTGACTTCCACGGCGCTCTTCTGGGTGGAAAAAAGTGCTATGTCTTCCATTACTCTCTGCCGGGAAGGGGAGAACAATAGAGCACCCAATACTCTTGGGCGGAAGTGGATGGCATTGTTTCCATTATGCTCCGCGGGGACCGGGAGAGTGGTTTCCACTAATCTCTGCTGGCTGAGAGTCAGTGGATTCTCTTTGAATGAAGAAGAGTAACCTGGCTTCCATTAGTCTCTCCTGGTTGGCCGGGAATAAGAGATGTTCCACTACTGTCTTCAGCAAAGGAGAGAGTAATATTGCTTCCAGTACCTTGCTTGCAAGAATGGAGTGGAATCCAATTTTCCTTAAATTCCTAATTTGGCCCCTTGGATGGAGAGCCTGCAGTCCCTTTCTCTTTCACACACACTGGAGTATAGAGCTATCAAAGGTTGTTAGCTGTCTCTGCAGTCTGGGCAGCACTTTCTGAGGTTTTCTTCCCAGAGTATGTCGGCATCTCCAGAGTGCTCGCTTTGAGTCCAGTCAGACCTTCAAGAGACCCTGTCCGGGGTCCCAACAATTTTCTGCGAATCATTGCAGCACTTTCTGAGGTTTTCTTCCCAGAGTCTGTCGGCATCTCAACAGTTTTTGCTTTTAGGCCAGTCTGGGCTGGGACCAGCGTGTAGCTTGGTATCCTCCGAACAGCTTCATTGAGCTGATGCATCTTATCCAGCTGCTCCTGCGCACTACGCAGCTTAGAGCGGACCTCTTCAAATGCATTGCGAAGAACTGTATTGTCGTCCAATAGTTTCGATATTGTATCCAGCTGCATCTCCTCGTGGTTCTCATTCTCCCGCTGGAGCTGGGCGTATTTCTGGTTGTGGCTCTCCAAGGTACGCCGGTTTTCCAGCTTTAGGGAGTTATACTGCGCCTGTAAGTCCAGGAGCTGCTTCTTGGCTCCTTCATACTGGTTCTTCAGGGTCATGTGCTGAGAAGGGAGTGTGACGTCGTGGTTCATGGCGCCTTCCTTCTCCTTGCTCAGGGCTTCTTCAGCTTTTAAATTATGTACCCCCAAATCTTCTTTGGTCTCGTGCTCCGCGCGCTCCTTCTCAGGGGACTGCTCCAGACTGGACCGCTCATACATCACTTCCACCAGGCCGGAGAGCGTCGCTGACTGCTGGAACTGGAGCTCTGCCTGCCTGTACAGGTAGATCGGGGACCCCAGGCACGTCACGAAGGTCAGCAGGAAGAAGACTGCCTGCAGAATCCACGTCTGCCTGCGAAACCCGCAGGCGCAGGGTCCCATCATGGCCGGAGAGCTTGAATCCTTGTCAGGAGGGGCGGGCCTCGGACTCCCGTGATCATCTGACCGCAATGTCCGACTGACAGATTTAAGGGCCCTGAGCGGATATATATAGCCCTGCTGAGCTCCCCCCATCCCGGGTTAAGACGTTGCTGTGATACACAGCGCCGCACTGTTACGTCGAGTCCACGCGCCTTGCGTCCCAGACAGCATCAACCCTGGATGTCTAAGTAGTCCGCGCCCTGAGCAGTGCAGCGTATGGATGTGATAAAAGACTCTGAGGCGAATCTTCCTGCAGGAAGCACGTGGCCTTCGACTCACAGCGCATCCCTTTTTCCGTGGAAGTGGCCCGTTTCCACAACGCTGCACTCTGTGCGTCCGAGGGACCAGGGAGTCTGCAGCCAAACACTCACCAAATCTGACACCAAACAACTCTTGGTACCGGAAACACACAAATCGCAAGGTCCCCAGCCAGGTGGAATACAAAGAAATAGGAATAAACAAAGTTTTAGGGCTTTCCGTCATTAACACACAATCTAAGTCGCTCTCTATGTGCGCAGGTGCTAACGGGTCTTTAGCCCTTGAGTGAGGCTGCCTGCGGCCCACGCAGGGAGCCCCCATAGTAGAGCCCCCACCACCTTAGTGCCACAGGAGGGCACACCCGACATGCTAGTGTTTGGACCCACTGGGGGTCCTGTGCCGTAAGGTTGAATTTTCAATGAAAAAGTCCCAGCTCTACCGCCCATCAAACTAACCAGGATCAGAAAACCTTCCAATAAGGGCCACTGTAATTATATGATTTTTTCCCCCAGTGTTATCCAAATAATTATGAATTCGGCGCATGGGCTATACAATCCATAATCTGCTGCGTAATTTACAGATTTTGGGGGAATTTTTTTTTTTAACTCAAACAAGTTACTTTTTTTTTTTTTTAAACAGCAACCCATGTTGCCATGCAGTGGAAAGCCCTTCACAAAGGTTGACAGGTCATCTTTCAGAAGTTTATTGGTACTGAGGTGAGATATTGCTAAAACACTGATAAAAATAGCGAAAATGACAACATTTTAAAGTCATTCTATCACAAAATGTGCTGTTTAATGCCACCTAATTTGACTCTTTTTGCCGAATAATTTAGTCAACACGGCCGCTTAACTGGGTTCATCTCCTGCTGCTTAATTCCAGTGGCGCTGCCTATAAACTAGACCCCACTCCTAAACATGTTCCCTATGTCCATTCTTTTATAGTCCCGTTTCTATTTTAAATGTGTTTTTTCACGTGTTCTCGCATGCAGGCGCACCGAAGTTGCTTCAAAGTGGAAAAAGCACTGTAAATATGATCTAAGAAATATGTGTTTTTTTGTTTTATAATTCAATGCATGATAAAAGGGCTGCGTCTTTGCACCATATGAGCGGCTTTGGCGTATTCCTGAGAATTCTGCAGCGAGCTGTCGCCCTGAGTACTTGTGACTCCCAAAGGGCCCTCGAATTCTCTTCTTGAATTTTTCTCAGATAATAGGTCCTTAAAATGACTTTGAGTATTTAATTCAAAAGGCTTGAAAGCCATCTACTGGGCCTGTGAATAGCAGAGGCAATTTGTTCCTTTTAAAGCTAAGCAGTGTTTGTTTCCCTCCTCTCTTCCCCAGATAATCTTTGATTGAGAGTCGTTATAAATCACAAAAAATATACACAACCGCTTCTTATGCAATCAGTGGGATTAGCAGCGCTGACACACAACAGCCCTTGCACGTATTGGTACAGCATGGCCTGCGGCAGCGCACACTGCTCTACCACGGGGTCTCCACAGTCCTGCCCTGAAGTGAAATAGCTATCTCATGCTCCATTCCCATTCAAGTCCTGGCCTCTCTTCTGAAACCACAGTGGCACAAGCCAAAGTGTGTAAAATCCGGTGATGGCATAATACAAGCATTTGCAATGCAATAGGTCTCGCATTTACACGAATATAAGCTATTGGTATTGTAAATGACAATGCATTTTATTCAAGTTTTAAAAATCTAAATATAAATAAAAGGCATGGCCCTTTACAATGCCAATAGCTCAAACTCGCGTAAATGTGAAACCTATTGCATTGCAAATGCTTGTTCCGGATTCTATTTGCATGTGGTGTCTGGATGTGCACTATAACTCCGACGGGTGCAGCTACTGTCTTCAGCTTCGGTCGTCGGCATTGCAGGAGTGTCTCGGAACACTGTCGAAGATTATGAGACGGTTGCAGTCTTCTTCCGAGGACTGCTTGAGGGCCCGATCACCAAATCCTTCATCTTTGCTGTTGACTGGTAAGTCGGTGTAAGAGACTGCCCTGTGCCTTCCAGCATTTCCCAGGTGAATAATATTTCTACCTTCATGCTATTCTTGGCTCTACACTTCACTCAGGTGCGCGTCTCGGCCCCCAGAAGGCCAGAGAAGCCTTGCCTGAGTCCAAGCCGACTCCAGTGCACAGTCCTTCTGGGTTCTCACCTATGACACCAGTGTTGGAACCGACAACGCAGATCGCCACTACTATGTCTCTCCTAACCAACGCCGAGATGTCGCCTTTTTAAGGTTGGGGGTGGCGTGGGCAGTACAGTTCTTTTCGAGCTACCTTCCTCTGCCTTCTCGAGGAGCGGCCTGCTAATTTATCCCTCAGGAGGCATGTATTTTGGTCATGTCTGTGATGACATAATTGACATTACTCCGCCTCCTCCGGAGTTTCATTGGGTGTCTGACCTTGGGGAGGCTAGTGGCCTGGACTCTTCCCCGTCCTCTGGCTTGTTTCCATCAGATAGTCTAAATTCAAGTCTAAGTTGGCTGACTGGGCAATTATTCAAGAGGCCAAAAATATATCCAATTACTGAACTACATTTTTTTCAATTTCTTTGTGAAGTTTAAACCAGGTAAACATTTGGCCTGACATCCATTTACAACGGAAATCCCAGTTGGACTGTTTAGGCTATAATATAGTTGCATAAGGTGAAAGAGTATTTTATATTGCACTGCCTTAATATGACAAACGTAACATTTTCTTGCTTTGCTATACTCTCAAGTACAGATATGCGTCCGTATGTCAAGCAAATCCCCTCCTACAATCTAACAAATTTGTGTCTTGTAGGTCACAATTTAGTTTTTTCACAATACATTTTATGTTGTTCGTGGTGTATGATCTAAAAGGACAGGATCATTTGCATATTGATGCACTGGTAGTTATAGGTATCGTAATCCAGGCGGAAAAGATTTCTCAGTTTTCATGTAAAGTAGCATGTCTGCATTACATAAATAAAGGAAAGGGCCAGCAAACACTTTTTACTGCGACACTTTTTCTGTTCCCTACCTCTAATCTTACCCAGGAGTCAATATGCAGAAGGATAGCTTTTAATAGGTTTGGGGGATTCCCCATGCTATTGATTTCCCTCAGAGAAGGCCGCTCTGACATCTAAATACAAAAAGAAGTGAGGTTCCATTAGCTAAGGCTTTTTGAGCCATTTGGTTGCTAGCCAGAATGTTATCAATGTCTCAGTCCTTTGACTGGAACTGGTTTGAAGTATTAGTAATAATGGTGACTGTATAATCCATTCCTCCAGAATAAAAAGTAGAACACAGAATATATTTTGGCATCAAACACACAAGATGATGGACGGAATGTTGCACAATGGCAAAACATTCACACCCAGTCACCGATCTGGGTTTAATCCATCGTTATTTTGCTCACCGAGCAACCCCAGTTCAGACATGGCCATATGCAAATCAGTCTTGACCCTGTGCCTCATGGGAACAGTCCAGCCAGAACTGCCAAGCCACGTCTTCCCTGGAATGGAATCAAGCACCCTAGGACCGGTTTCTGGCTATCAGCCGTCTTCAGTCTGGCTAGCTTGACTCCAGTGGCTTAGTGAGCAAGGGACCCACGTCTGGGCATACCCTTCCAACATAGGGTGAACAGCAAAACACACAAGATGATGGACGGAATGTTGCACAATGGCAAAACCTTCACCCCCAGTCACAGATCTGGGTTTAATCCATCGTTATTTTGCTCACCAAGCCACCCCAGTTCAGACATGGCCATATGCAAATCAGTCTTGACCCTATGCCTCATGGGAAAAGTCCAGCCCGAAATGCCAAGCCATGTCTTTCCTGGACCGGAATGGAGCATTCTAGGAAAGGTTTCTGGCTATCAGCCGTCTTCAGCCAGGATAGCTTGATTCCAGTTGCTTAGTGAGCAAGGGACCCACGTCTGGGCATACCTTTCCAACATAGAGTGAACAGCAAAACACACAAGATGATGGACGGAATGTTGCACAATGGCAAAACATTCACCCCAGTCACAGATATGGGTTTAATCCATCGTTATTTTGCTCACCAAGCCACCCCAGTTTAGACATGGCCATATGCAAATCAGTCTTGACCCTGTGCCTCATGGGAACAGTCCAGCCCGAACTGCCAAGCCATGTCTTTCCTGGACTGGAATCAAGCATTGTTTGGGCTGGACTGTTCCCATGAGTTACAGGGTCAGACTGATTTGCATATGGCCATGTCTGAACTGGGGTGGCGGAGTGAGCTAAAGAATGGTGATGGATTAAACCCAGATCAGTTGACTGGGGGTGAGTGTTTGATTTGCTCAAACGCTCCGTCCATCATCCCCTTTTGTATCGCTTTGTTCGCCCTAAGTTGGCAGGGTATGTTCAGACGTGAGTTCCTTGCTCACTTTGCCACTGGATTCAAGCTAGCCTGTCTGATGACGGCTGAAATGCCAGAAACCGGTCCCAGGATGCTTTGGCAGTTCGGGCTGGACTGTTCCCATGAGGCACAGGGTCAGACTGATTTGCATATGGCCATGTCTGAACTGGGGTGGCGGAGTGAGCTAAAGAATGGTGATGGGTTAAACCAAGATCAGTTGACTGGGGGTGAGTGTTTGATTTGCTCAAACGCTCCGTCCATCATCCCCTTTTGTATCGCTTTAAATATTTTAGCACCACAATCCAATAGGGTTATAGTTCTATTATTTTGTGACTCTTCTTCCCTATTCCTTTGTTTATTATGTGTTAAAGGTCTTTCTCAGTCCTTAAGAAATATTAAAGGGCCTCCTTGCAAGACACATAATTTTTAATAGACACCACTTTGCTAAGGGACTTGTGATGCAGCATGTTCTGTTGCATAGTACTTACCAGATTGGATTAACGAGGTTTCATATATCATGTATTAATATATGAAGCAAAAGCCACGTAAAATATTTCATCACTTTGAAACGTGTGAAGTTAAAATGGAGTTGTTTCATGCTGTTTTCAACAAGTTTTATACATTTCGAAGTGCATGTTTTATGTGAATCGTACACAATATTGTGATCCTACATAGTTCTGCAGGAGGACAGTGTACCCTGCATATTCTGCCTAAATCACCTACATGTTAAAATTTGCATTGGAAAAGGTTTTACGTTGGGCTTATTTTATGTCCACAGTCAGGAATTGTTGTAAGCGCAAATGTATGCATTGCCATCTTGCCCATCCTCATTGTTTGCACCCCATTCTTCATCCTGTTGTTGTTACTTGCCTTCCCTCCCTCTCACCACCATTACTTGTTTACATAACACATCCTGTTTCACTGGCCAAAAAGTTTCAATTCTATTAAGAACACGGAGGTGAGATTTAAAGCTTCTCTTTCTTTTACTGCAAAACATAGCAGCCAATGGAAAACGTTTTAACACAATATAAACTACACTTACCATGATACGCTGCTCATAACCACCAATCATGGACCCGTAGTCCCTATAAGAATTGCCATCGCCATTTTAAGAGCCTCTTTCTTTTCTCCGAACAGTCCATCAACTCAAACTGCAACAAGAAGCACCGTCGCCTGTAGGGCCAACTCCAGTGCCCATCCCCCTACATAGGAGCAACAGCTCATCCAGTCTCTTACCATTCGCCCCGCTGACTGCGAGTGGAGGCACTACTCTAGCGAAGCCTGATTTTTACTGTCACTAACTTCTTTTTAAAATTATGCAGGTCCTGACTCCTTTGGGATTTCAGGGGTGAATGGTAAGAGAAAGCAGCACTCGCAAAGCGCAAACCAATCAGCCCACTGCCACCGGGCCACTGGTCAACACGAAGGGCGAGAGAGAACACGCTGCTAAGTAGGGGCGGAGCGGCGGGGGAGTGGCAGGGCCGAGATGGGAAGCCAAGCCCAAGCCAAGATGGCACCCGCTGCTGCCGAATTGAAAATTCTTGGTGTGAATTCAAGCAAATATTAAATTCTATTTCAGGAGCAGAGGCTCCGATTTTTGCTAGTTTAAAGCTTATGAAAAATCACAGAAGTAATATAACCCACAAACAAACAAGCTTACCCCTTTAGAAGACGAGCCACACACAGGTAGGTTTAATTCATCATTTTTATTCTGGAAGCTGCAACATGGGCGGCAGGCATCTCACACAATTTCAACTGCTGACCCGTTTCGTGATAAAGTTCACTTCTTCAAAGGCAGAATGATGCAACAAGCGCAGAGCATGTTGGGCACTATTTTATACATGTGGTACCTGCCCAGTGGCTACTGGCAAAGCCTTCTGGTACCTGTAGTACCTGACGTGTTCCTTGAGTAAGGTGCAGCGCTGTCATCATTGATCATAAAACACCCCAGTGGGATTGCGGAAGATCGTGCACATCCACGCTGCACCTTAAAACTCCCAGCATGACCTCCTGTCCTGCTTAACACCAACTGGCATCACCTTCGGACCACTGCTATGCGGTGGGGCTCGATCCACGACTGTGTCAGCCGTCTTCAAATCCACAAACAAACAAGAGTTACCCCTTTAGATGAGCCACACACAGGTAGGTTTAATTCATCGTTTTTAATCTGGAAGCTGCAACATGGGCGGCAGGCATCTCACACAAGTTCAATACCCAACGCGTTTCGTGATAAAGTTCACGTCTTCAAAGGCAGAATGATGTAACAAGCACAGAGCATGTTGGGCACTATTTTATATACGTGGTACCCGCCCAGTGTCTACTGGCAAACCCTTCTGGTACCTGTAGTGCCTAAAGTGTTCCTTGAGTAAGGTGCCGCCCGCTGTCATAATTGATCATAAAACACCCCAGTGGGTTTGCGGAAGATCGTGCACATCCATGCTGCACCTTAAAACTCCCAGCCAGTGGCGTAACGAAACTTGAGGGGGCCCCCTGCAAACTTCATGGAGGGGCCCCCCCCATTCTCCGTGCCAGTCTAGAGCTCTCAGGCCAGCGACCCGCCATACTGCAGGGGGTGCGGGGCGATTGTTACGCCACTGTCAGTAATACAGGCGTTATAAGTAACACTGGATGGTGGAGTTAAAGATTGGGCTTAGTCTGCCCGCAGGCTATCAAAGGTGGTGGTCCATTCATTACAGGGTCCCTGCCATCAGTAGGCCGGGGGAGTTTGCCCAATTTTAGGTGGGTTCCCTGATGCAGACTCCTGTCATGATATACAACACCGGGCCCACTCATCGCTCAGTTTTTAAAAAAGTGCATCCACTGCTCCTTCTCATTTCTGTTTTAAATTATTAGACAAAGGGACAATACAGTATTTCAAAAGCAGATGTAACTACAAAGAGCACATTTTGATAATACATTTTTATTAGTAGACAATAGTAATCTTAAGAGGCATTGCATAGCTTCATACACACTGTGACCTCAATTCCATCACAGTCTCTCTCTCTCTCTCTCTCTCTCTCTCTCTCGCTCAGTCATCAGTCTCTCTCTATCAGTCTCTCTCTCTCTCAGTCAGTCAGTCTTTCTCTTTCAGTCAGTCAGTCTCTTTCTCTCAGTCAGTCAGTCTATCTCTCTCTGTCATTCAGTCTCTCTCTGTCAGTCTGTCCGTCAGTCGGTCTTTCTCTCTCTCTATCAGTCTCTCTATCTCTCTCTTTCTGTCAGTCTCTCAGTCAGTCAGTCTCTCTCTGTCAGTCAGTCAGTCTCTCTCTCTCTCTCTCTCTCTCTCTCTCTCAGTCAGTCAGTCTATCTCTCTCTGTCATTTAGTCTCTCTCAGTCAGTCAGTCTCTGCCAGTCAGTCAGTCTGTCAGTCAGTCCGTCTCTCTGTCAGTCAGTCCGTTTCTCTCTCTCTCTCTGTCAGTCTCTCTCAGTCAGTCCCGCTCTCTGTCAGTCTCTCTCTCAGTCTCTCTCTCTTAGTCTCTCTCCCTGTCCGTCCCTCTCTGTCAGTCTCCCTCGCAGTATCTATCTCTCTCTCTGTCAGTCTCTCTATCTCAGTCTCTCTCTCTGTCAGTCAGTCTTCTAGACAGTCTCTCTCTCCCTCTGTCAGTCTTTCTCAGTTAGGCATTCTCTCTCTCGCAGTCAGCCAGTCTCTCTCAGTCAGTCTATCTCTCCCTTAGTCAGTGACTCTCTCTGTCAGTCTCTCTCTCTGTCAGTCAGTCTCTCTTTCCCTGTCAGTCTCTTTCTCTCTCTCTGTCAGTCAATCTCTCTCTCAGTCAGTCTCTCTCTCTGTCAGTCTCTCTCTCTGTCAGTCTCGCTCTCTCTGCCAGTCTCTCTCTCAGCCAGTAAGTCTCCCAGTCTCTCTCTCTCTTAGTCTCTCTCTCTGTCAGCCAGTCTCGCTCTCTCCCAGTCAGTCTCTCTCTCTCCCAGTCAGTCAGTCTCTCTCAGTCAGTCATTCTCTCTCTACCTCAGTCAGTCTCTCTCTCCCTGTCAGTCCCCCTCTCAGTCAGTCTCTCTCTCTCTCTGTCAGTCTCTCTCAGTCAGTCAGTCTCTCTCAGTCAGTCAGTCTCTCTCACAGTCAATCAGTCTATCTCCCTCAGTCATTCAGTCTCTGCCTCTCTCTCTGTCAGTCAGTATCTCTCTACCTCAGTCAGTCAGTATCTCGCTACCTCAGTCAGTCTCTCTCTCTGCCAGTCAGTCTCACTCTCAATCAGTCTCTCTCTCTATGTTAGTCAGTCAGTCACTCTCTTAGTCAGCCAGTCTCGCTCTCTCTCTCTGTCAGTTTCTCAGCCAGTCAGTCTCTCAGTCAGTCAGTATTCAGTTTCTGAGTCAGTCAGTCTCTACTCTCTCTCCACTCTCTCTCTCTCTCCATTCTCTCTCTCAACTCTGTCCACTCCATATCCACTGTCTCTCCACTGTCTCTACTCTCTCTCCACTCTCTCTCCACTCTCTCTCCACTCTCTCTCCACTCTCTCCCCACTCTCTCTCCACTCTCTCTACCCTCTCTCCCTTCACACCCTCTCTCTACTTTCTCTCCACTCTCTCTTTCTCTCTCCGCTCTCTCTCTCTCCGCTCTCTCTCTCTCCACTCTCTCACTCTCTCTCTCCACTCTCTCACTCCACTTTCTCACTCTCTCTCACTCTCTGTCTCACTCTCTCTCCACTCCCTCTCCAATCTCTCTCCACTCTCTCTCCACTCCCTCTCCACTCTCTCTCCACTCTCTCTCTCCACTCTCTCTCCACTCTCTCTCTGCACTGTCTCCTCCACTGTCTCCTCCACTGTCTCCCTCCACTCTCTCCCTCCACTCTCCCTCCACTCTCTCTCTACTCTCTCTCCACTCTCTCCTCCACTCTCTCTCCACTCTCTCTCCACTCTCTCTCCACTCTCTCTCCACTCTCTCCCCACTCTCTCTACCCTCTCTCCCTTCACACTCTCTCTACTTTCTCTCCACTCTCTCCGCTCTCACTCCACTCTCTCACTCTCTGTCTCACTCTCTCTCCACTCCCTCTCCACTCGCTCTCCGCTCTCTCTCCACTCCCTCTCCACTCTCTCTCCACTCTCTCTCCACTCTTTTCATCCAGTTTCCATATGTACTCTGGCTATACAAGGAAAGTGCCACCATCCCAAGCCAAGGATACACACTAAATACTAAGAACTACCAACAATATATCGCCCAAACAAGGGTGGGCAGAGAGCACATCACCCTCACATGCATTCATGTTTCAATGAGGATGCTTTTCTCGCACAATAAAATTAATGTTTGTACAAATACCATTTTGACACCTCTGGGTGCTGTACATAACGATTGTCACTGTAACTCAGCTTACCGAACTCAGAGGGAAGGTTGACTTGGTACACCGAGAGAAAAACAAATGACTTGGAGGACTTAAACAGATGTCAGGCACGTATGTTGGAGAAACGACCTACAGGCTGTCTGAACAGAGATAATCTTCCCTTACTTGCAGGCCCGTTCTCCCATTCCACCGAGACCTCTGTTTCACCTTTCAACAATAAAAATAAACTTACTCACTGTCTCGTTCCTTGTCCCAAACTTGGTGGCTGAGGAAGTGCTTCTGCATCTGGAGAGTTCTTTCTAATAGTTATAATTCACCATGGGCCAACCTGTGCACAATCACATAGCAGAACACTGCGTCTTCGCCACATGCCAGCATGCCAGCTCTCCACATTTACCGAGGCCCACTCAAGAGGGGTGTGCAAATCTCTTTCACTTTCGCATGTTAGACATGCGTAGTCGAGCCGGCTAAAATCATCCAGAAAAGGTAAGCATGCTTTTAAAATGCTGATGTGGAAACACAGAGCCAGCTTCAACATTGTAATTGTGTCTTTAGATAACTTGTAGGGGGAGGCAGGGAAGCAGTTTTTTTTAGGGTGCCACAATCACATTAAGAGGTCCCCACCAGCCCATGTAGGCCCCCAAACCCTGACAACCCCTCCTCCCCCACCCCTCACCCCTCACAGCCCTGGCCTCCTCCCTTCTCAAAGGAATAGTGCGCTGAGGAGAATGCACTATCTTAGGGCCACCACCCCTCCTCTTTCCGGGCCTGGCTCGTGGCTTTGACTGACGAGAAACAATGGAAGTTGATACTTTGTTTCTCTTCAGTCAAAGGTCAGCAGCACGAGCAAGGAGCAGGCTGCAGACAGCAGCAGCTGCTTTAGCGAGAGAGAGACACAGCTCTCTACCGGAGAGCTCAGCTGAGGGGCCCCCTTCATCTACTGGAGACTGGGGGCCCTCCCTCACCATGGGGGCTGCGGGGGTGTTTGTTACGCCCCTGCTTCCAGCACGACCTCCTGTCCTGCTTAACACCAACTGGCATCACCTTCGGACTGCTGCTATGCAGCGGGGCTCGATCCAGGATTGGGTCAGCCGTCTTTAAATCCACAAACAAACAAGAGTTTCCCCTTTAGACGAGCCACACACCGGTAGGTTTAATTCATCGTTTTTGGGGGGGGGGGCTCAAAGGCCGGCGCCATAACCCACGCCGAGCCCCAGTGGAAGAACCGGTTCTGGGCGCCCAGAAGCGGCAGGAAGGCTCAACACCTCTCAGGGGAACATCCTGTTGGCACCAAGGAACCCCCAGCCAATAGGGGGGACAGCATGGTACGAACACCCCAATGGAGAAGACGAGCTGAATGGGGGGATATAAGCAGCCGCTCCCCCCAGATAGCTCCTAATTTTCGAGGAGCGGCGCACCTGAATTTTTGGAAAGACGGAATGTTTTGCCACAAGGTGAAGCGCTGTGAGGCGAAGCTCTGCGAGGAAGACTTCTAAAAGGAGAAGAAAAGGGCCCGAAGTTTGCCTGAGGAAACCTGGCTGGGGCCGGGAACACGACGGAGGCAAGGTGCGCCCGCTCACAGCCCGCCCGGGGGGAAGTTGGCAGTGGAGCCCCTCGAGAAGTGGATCGGGGCTGCGGCGATGCAGTGGCGAGGCCCTGCAAGCCTGGTGAGGGTCTTTTCCCGAACATGAAGAAGGTGAGGGGGGTTCGCCCGCCCACAACCCTGCTCAAAGATGCTCCCTGGTGTAGCCATCAAGAGGCTGCGTATGGCGGAGAGAAAGGCCAAGGCGAAGGGCTGCCCGAAGGACTATCGTAGAAGCTGACCATCGCTGGATCACCGGTTCGAGTAGTGATCCCGAGGTTCTCCTCGACTTGGGTAGGCCCTCCCTGCATCTACCGACTGAAGCATTGTGGTACCGACGAGGGCACGGAACCTGCGGGGCCAAGTGGGGGAATGGAGATGAGTGCGGAGGACCAAGGCCCAGCCGCCCCAGCGCGCGTAGTGCAGCTGGACGGAGGGCAGGAGCTGCCCCCCCCCCCCCCCCCTCCCACCATCACAGGAGTACGGCGGGAAACCAGGAAAAGAGCAAAGAGCAACTGTACGGCTCTAGGTCATCGGTGTAAAAAAACAACAAAAAACCCGGGGGCTCACCGACGCCGCACAGGGTCGCGTTGCCGGTGGAGAGGCCCGCAGCGACAAGCAGGAGCCGCCCGCATCCCGCCCGTGAGCCAGTGTCCACTCGTCCCTCCGGTAAGCAGTCACAAAGGAGAGAGGGTGCGAGGGCTGAGCGAGCGGGCCAGGTGATGCGAGACACCATGGAGCAGAAGACCGAGGGGCAACCGTGATGGAAGAGCCAACGATCCGGAAGGAAACACGCTGCTTCTCTCCCCCTCAAGGACAACGGTAAGGGTGCAATGAGAGTATGTTGGTAATAAGACAGGCGTGCAGTGGCAAGTCAGAAACCAAAAAACAGGAGGCATATTTGGTGGCAGAATGATGGCCTGTGTGGTGGAGAAATGTGTCGAATACGGCAAATAAGGCATCACAGGGACAGCGATGCGCTAGAGGGGCCAAGATTTCCCCTATGAACAACCGCCGCCGCATAATAGGCGCACCGCATTAAGTGCCGGCCCCGGGCTTACATGACCTCCGAGGGCCAGCGAGGCAATTTCGGAGGTGCGTGGTGCTTGTATACACATACGCGCATATTTAGGCCTCAGACGTGAGGGCAATAGAGCGATGCCCGTGTGTTTTCTTTTGATAATGAATATGCAAAAATTTTTCATAAAGTAGTGAGCACTCCAGTCGGCCCATAACACTCTTTTGGCAGAATGAAGGTTTTTTGGGGTAAAAAGAGTCAAGCGTAAAATAATGCGAACACTGGGATAGCGAGGCGTTTGAATTTTAGCCAACGCTGAAAAGGTATCCAAAAAAAAAAAAACACAGGTTGGGGGGGCGGGGGGGGGGGGTTTGTGGCGTAAGGGTTTGATCAGCCGACCCCTGAGCGCGAGCGAGGCGGTTGTGGCCCCTTCCCCCCAAGCAACGGGTAACGAACGATACATAACATCGGCAGGGGCTAGGTGGGGGGCCCAAAACAAGGAGGAGCGCTCGAGGGGGTGATCAAAGGTAAAGTATTGATTGGTCTGTCCTGCTGAGAAATCAATATAGCAGGGTGGTGACTTGGGCTAAGCCAAAGTAGGCAATTGCAATTTCCCATTTAAATGTGCGGACGCTAGCAGGCGAAGCCGTGCGAGGTACAAGGTGTCTGCTAGTTTCAGAAAGCAACAAGGAAATGGATAGCGCAGAGGACAAGGGGACCGCAACTGCAACATAAAAAGCAAGCAGACTTGGGTTCGAGTCTCTGGTATAACAGGTCATGAAGTATCAAGGTAATATTTTCGAGCCCTGATAGTTTGTGGAGCAAGTTCCCCCTTACAATTCCTCGAGTTCACAAAAGTTAGAATAAATGTTTTGCAGACAAATAGCGATGGTTCAGGTTTTGGTATGCGGTGCTACTTAGGAAAATCCTCCATTCAGCTGATAGGCGAAGGAGTAATGCACCTTAATGTTGCAGCAAACAACCCGTTGGTTTTCATACGCAGTGCTTATCCATAGATACGGAGTAACTTGGTGCCTCTGCCTGCATGCGAAGGGCAAAAACGGGCCCCTCGCCCGTATCGTCACGGGGGATTTGTAAAGTGCACGTTCACACATGCCTACTGCGATCATATAATGCTGCGCCACGTGGCCTTATTTTACTTATGATCTGGCCGCGTACTCCTCTCCCTTGGCAGCGAAAGAAGTGTCCGCCCCTGTGTAGCGTGTTCTATCTCATGGCGAGAGGGTCAAATCCCAACAGGGCTCACTTAACCTTTCATCTTTCCAATATCGATACATTGGGTTGGGTAACAACAGCGATGCTTTACGGCATGCGAATGACTTCATATGGTCAATCGTTCAAGTCAAGCACACATGGGGGGCATTTACCCAGAGGTGGTAGATGACAGGTTTGTGCAGGCAGCTAATAGCCTTACCCCCGCCCTTTATTACGACAAGCGGCCCATTGCAAGTTACCGAAACTTGAGTAGTCACACCCCCTCCATGCGCGCAGCGTTGGCGAAGCTGTTGCAAGATCCACAAAGCAGACACCAAGGAGAACCAGAACGGCGCTTCTTTCGACTAAAGCCCGTCCACATGTTTTCCCCTTTCACGTGTAGCTGGCGGGTGCAACCGGGCTGTCTTCCAGGCGGGCCAGGAGAACACGCCTATCTTCAAGAGAGCGGTTGCGGGTGACGCGTCTTAGGCTGCTCTTCCGAAGTGCATTGAGCTGTGCTGTGTCGCGTTTGGCAATGCACATGTTGCTTTCCCGTAGTAGCCACAGCATTTTGTGGTTTCTTAAGGGCTCATAAGTCTCGTCTAACTTCATGCAGTACAAGGACCACATTAAATGTGGTAATGTTTTGTTCCCAAGTCCCGCCTCCGAGGTTTATGTCTAGCAAGGTGTTTTAATTCATGCACGCACGAAGTCTCGTTCAATTGCAGGAAGGTCAAGGGGCGCGAGGACACTTCCAGGCGCGGGCGTCTTTCAAGGAGCGGATAAATCGGACTCAGCGTCTAGCCCCAGCAGGGATGCTCAACATCCTCTATTTCTGGGTGAATCACTTGATTTCCCTGGCCAAGAGGGGGGGCCGTTGCGCTGGGGGGCGAGCGCGTCCCTCGAGTCCAGACCCGGACAAGCCCAGCAACGTAACTAAAGAAATGAAAGTGCTAGCAGAGGAGATAGGGGTGAAACTCAGCACGGATTGCCCAGCCCCCCCCCCCTCCTCCCAAAAGGGGGACAATGGCGGTGGCGGACATTCCGCATCCCGGTGCTAAATATCAGATGCTTATTGCCAGTGCTACGGCATGGGGGTTATCGACCTCGCAAAGATGAAAGGCTGGGCTAGCCTACTCGGACTTGAAAGGGCGACTTTGGAGCCAAACTCAAATTTCAGCAATGGCTACATGAATCCGCGTGGCCACTAGATCCAAGCACAGAAGCTTGCCAGCACCAAGGTGCTCATCCCCACCTGGTCACTTTGCCCCAGGGACACACATCCATGCAGAGGGCGGACCACGACTATCCAACAACCCGTCGCGCCCGGCCCACCATGAAGCGAATGTTTTTAGGTCGACCGGCAACAGAGAGGGGATAGTTACAAGTGGGCAAATTAAAAAAAGAAGACGGTGAGTACATGAGAGCATAGGGCAATCGTGCAACTGCAAAAAAAAACAAAAAAAAAACATAGAAATGCATACGACATGGCGCGGCCTAATAAGGCCAGAGGAAGGAATCCAGACAGTGGGCAGGTTGAGCATACCATAAACCACAGTCCAGCCTCGACAAGGAGGCTCAAACATCCTGTGATTCTGGGCAAATCACTTAGTCTCCCGGGCCAAAGGGAATGACTGTGGCGCTGGGTGCGAGTGGCCCCGAGCGCAGATCCTGCGCCCACCCCGGTGTGGGTACGGGGGCCAGCCTCAAAATAAGGGAAAAAGCACAGCCGTGCACAAGGCCGGCTCAGAATATGTATGGCGGTTTTCGCCTTGGGTTCGCCCTGGTCGCCTAGAGCCATTCGGCCACGACCGAGTCTAGCTGGCGGAAGGAAGGATGAGAGTCAGTGAAGTGCCTTCCGGTGCCGCAATTGCGCATGAAAGCCACAATAATCACGAGAGCTGGGGGGAGCCGCAGGAAGACGTGCACCTCCCTGCGGCGTGGCGGAAATTGTTACAACGGATGGCTAAGGAGACACACCAACAGGGCGGTGTGTAGAAGTAGGCCACTCATTTTGGGATGCCGCACGGCAGGGTGAGGTGGCCGGACCAAGGAGGGGAGTAGCAAACGGAGACGGCGCTCGCGGCCCAGACCCGGCCAGACGGCAGGGCACAAAAAAGGTAGCGAGTTGGGCCTAACTCCTTGGAGAAGCTACCACTCCCTACACGCAAAGGGCGTGGGTGACCAGACAAATGGTGGTCCCAGAGGTAACACGACAAAGAGGACTACCAAGGACTAACAAAAGAACTGGTTTGGTAGGCGTGCCATCTACGAACTGAATGTACCACGATATGATCTGCACAATATGATGATTGACATGTTTATGACCCAGATATGATTTATGACAATGATGATGACATGTATGATTTATGACCCAGCTATGATTTATGACTATGGTGATGGCATGTATGATTTATGACCCAGATATGATGTATGACATGTTTATGACTCAGATATGATTTATGGGATATGGTGTTGATATGTATATGACCCAGATATGATTTATGATCCCAATAAAACTGCGGCCAACAACCACCACAACAACTTCGACCTTGTTGGCTAAGTGTATTGGGATAACAGGGGTACTGGTCTCGGGGTAGATACTTCCCACGGTATGGGGGAGTCCGGGGGTTATGAATCTGGAAGCTGCAACATGGGTGGCAGGCATCTCACACAAGTTCAACTGCCGACGCGTTTCATGATAAAGTTCACTTCTTCAAAGGCAGAATGATGTAACAAGCGCAGAGCATGTTGGGCACTATTTTATACACGTGGTACCCGCCCAGTGGCTACTGGCAAAGCCTTCTGGTACCTGTAGTGCCTGAAGTGTTCCTTGAGTAAGGTGCCGATGAATTAAACCTACCTGTGTTTGGCTCGTCAAAAGGGGTAACTCTTGTTTGTTTGTAAAGTAATATAACCCACAGGTTTATAATAAAACTGTTTAAATGCAGATTCAGATGACCAGTCAGCCAACTTCATAATATCCTGAATGGTAGAACCCAAAATAAAGGATTTAGATGCCATCGCCCCTCGAACAGAATGAGCTCCAAAGACTTGCGTTTCAACACCAGCTTCAGCCATGATTGATTTCAGCCATCTAGCAATTGTGCCAGATGAAACTGGTGTAAATTGCTTTTGCCAAGCAATCAATATTTGCGTAGAACCTTCAGGTCTCAAAGTATGATTAAGTTCTTTGTAAGATTTCAAAAATTGAACCACACATAATTTAACATTAGAAAATGCATTATATTCAATAAAGCGGGGAAAGGTTTTTGTTCTGCCTGTAATGGTAATGGAAACTCCTTCCAGAGTAAATACTCTACCTGGTAAATCTGGGACTCTCTTATCCGAAGTACGTCTACAGGCAGATAAACATAAATGCATACCCAGCTTAGATAAATAAGAATTGTCTGGCCACCTTTCATGAAAACCCAGAACTAATCATATATCCCCCAAAAAGGAATACTTCGCCTCGGGAAGATCAGCCATCCAGATACCCTTTAATACGTTTACACAGAACTGGATGCTTCCCTACCAGCTTACCATCAACCTGTGTACTGTTAGGACTTCAAAAAGCAGTTTAAATTCCATAGTAATTACTTTTAGAGTACTTTTTGATTACTTTCAGATTACATTGACTATCCGGTATGGTATGCCTAGACATCACACTGAGGGATCTCACCATACAAGGTTAGTAAGACTGTTTAGACTTTGCAGTGTAGTTATCTTTTCTCCATACAAACATCAGTTCAACAAAGAACATTTTGAGTAAGCATGGGCGCAAAATCCGTTCCGCTCGTGGATTTCGCGGATTTTCGGTAAATTCGCAATCCTCGAGATTCGCGAATTTCCCACAAAATCCGCGAACGAAAATCCGCGAACGGACGGATTGGGTTAAAAGTTCAAGCTGACTTTTGTAACTCTTTTAGAATGGCGCCAGCAAGCTGCCAGAGCCATTCTAAAATAGTAACAAAAGTCAGCTTCAACAGGAAGCTCTAATAGATAAAGTAAAGCAGGTGCTGCTCAAATTCAGTAACACAATCATTAATCACCCAAAACTTGGGGTGATTAATGATTGTGTAACTTAATTTGACCTTCAACTGGAGCACCTGCTTTACTTTATCTATTAGTGCTTTCTGTTGAAGCTATTTGTAGCTATTTTAGAATGGCGCTGGCACTGCAGCTTGCCGGCGCCATTCTAAGTGGGGCTGAGGGCAGAAGGGCACAAAAGTGGGACAGAGGGCAGAAGGGGACAAAAAATGAGTGGGGCAGAGGGCAGAAGGGCACAGAAAAAAGTGGTAAAGAGGGCAGATGGGCATAAAAAACAAGAGGGTGGCAGTGATTAAGCAGGCAAAAAAAAAACCCTGCGAAATTGCAAAGCGCCTCGCGAACACCCGCGAACACGCAAAGCGCCTCGTGAACACCCGCGAACACGCAAAAATAAAAAAATCTACGAATTCGCAAATTTTGCGAATTGCCAATTCGCTAATCCGCAAATTGCCAATTCGCAAAATTCGCCCATGCTTAATTTTGAGGCCCAAAATCTCAAAACATGGGTTCCTGTGAGAGAAATGGTTAACAGTTTCACAGGTAAGTAAATGTCTCACGAGTGGGAGTTTTGGGGGTTAGGACCAAGGTTGCCCAAGGTCTAGGTAGGCACTCAGGTTGCACCACCAGCGGCACTGGGGCGGCTTGGTGCAGAGGCCCAATGTTAGCCTATAAGCCTTCGGTAAGGGACTGCTGACGAGCAGGCCACTTGGGTGTGGGAGTAAAGTTCCTGGCGTTACGGTCAGCAATGCAGGGGCCAGCGATCAGCACAGGAGCTGCACCACTAGCGGCACTGGGGCGGCCGGGTGTAAAGTGCTAAAAGACATCAGGAACCCTGCAATTCTTAATGGAGACCCTTGTTTTGGCAAAGTTGCTGCAGGCTCCGGCAGAGAGACTACCTGAAGGTGGCCACCGGCTGGAGAGATAAGTTGGGTTCTTGAGGGATGCCTGGACACCGTCAGTTGGGCCACACAAGGGCGTGGGGCATCTGGTTTTTTTAACCGCTCTGGTCACGGTTGAGGGGACCCTTCAGGCTGAGGCTGCAGGCGTCGTCTTGAAGCTTGAGGGAGGTGGGGGATCACCAGATCCCAGGACAGGATCACTGGGGATACCTCCTTGTGGTGTTGGGCCACTCGAACTCAGGTGGGGACATTGGGTGCAGAATTGCAGAGTCGCTGGAATCTGGATTCTGTGGGCGAGTCTTGGCATGAGCAAATCCGGTGCCCACAGGAAACAGTGTCTGTAAGATGGTTGCAGGGCAGGTCCTTCAGCCTCTGGGGATTACTGGCTGCTGGAATCATAAGGGTTCTTGCTGTAGGCAGGTCGTAGAAGGGACAGGCCAGTAGGGTTAGGGCAAAAGCAGTTGGTGTCCTCATCTTCAGTGGTCATTCGGTCCTTCTTTCTTCCTCGAATCTGGTGAGGCAAGGTTCAGGGGGGGCTCTAAATAGTAGATTTAGGGGAATTAAAAGGGGTGTGCAGGTTGGGACCAATGGGTCCCTTTCTTAGGGTACACCCCCTATTATGCCACCCATGATCCTCTCCCTAGTTGGCTGAGTCCCCTCATCTCCAAGATTGATGGCCTGAGATGTGTGCTTCACCTCACTTCCCCCACCTGAGGGGTGGGGTTGGCAAAGATGGGCACACCTCTCTTCCTAAGTTAGTTTTCCCGCTGATTCTCCCGCTTAAAGTGGGGAGCAGAATGGGTGGGAGCCAGTTGCTGAGGGGAGCAAAAGGCAGGGGCAGCTTCCAAAGGCAGTAGGCCTTTGAAGCTTCCCCTTCATGGACACAGCCCACCCTGGGAGAGGAGGCATGACACCTCATATGGTTTGAATCCATCTGTTCTTTTTTTTTTTTAAAGTAGTTTAAAAAAAGTTTAGAAACTATTAAATGCCCTCATAATATCAGTTTGAATTAGAAAGTTTGTTAATGGGTATACGTGAAGTAGACTGTATGTGTAAATAGTAACTAAGCTATTTTTTATGTGATTGTGTAATTTTTATTGGTAGTAATTAGGTTTTATATTTTTATCAATAGATCACTGTTGTCATAAAATTAGAGTCCTGAAGAAGATGGTATTATTGAGCTTTTATCCACCGAAACGCTTCATTAACAACTTTATGGTTATTTTATTCATATATATGGATAGTTACATGTCAGATATATATGTGCTTTTATAAATATAATGACGTTGATATGTTGTATTCGTACATATGGCTAACTACATGTTTGATATCTATGTGCTTTTTAAAAAAAGGGATGTTGATGATATAACGTGTTTTTAAGTTGTATACATTGATGTATAAATTGTGCATGTATATACTTTAAGTGATTACTCTGTGATTAGTACCAGAATTTGTGAGCCATTTTTTAATTATTAGTTCTGCTTTTAACAATTTATACTGCTAAAACAATAACATTATATATGATGACATATGAAAGGTTTCAAAACTTTAGTTGTGTGTGATAGAAGTGAGAATAAAGAACCGCCTGGTACCTCTCACATCTTTGTGGAGCTAGTAAATAGCCCACCACATGTTGTTTTGGTACACGATGGGGTTTCTCCCATCTTTCTCTCACAAGCGAGTGTGGTCCCCTTACAATGTGTCCAAACAAACGTTCACAGGGAGAAAACCCTACTCCTTTCTGAGGCGCCTCTCTGTAGGCAAAAAGCAGGCAGGGATTCCATTTCATTTTGAGATTTTCAGGGAGTCCCATTATCATGTCTTTCAATGTCTTGTTGAATCTTTCAAAAAGGCCATTGGTTAGGTGGGTGGTAGGTGTTGTGAACGTGCAGATCACTCCACACTCATCCCACATGTGTTTTAAGTATGCAGACATTAAGTTGGATCTTCTGTCTGATGCTGCCTATTTGGGAAACCCAACACTGGTGAAGACACTAATGAGGGCCTTGGCTACCACAGGGATTGTAGTAGACGTAAGGGGAATGGCTTCAAGATACCTAGTAGCATGATCCACTACTGCTAGTTAGAACTTGTTTCCTGAGGCTGTGGGAGATTCAAGTGGACCCACTATATCTACTTCTTCCCTCTCAAAGGGTACTTCAAACACTGGTAGTGGGATTAAGGGAGCCTTTGGGTGACCTCCTGTCTGAGGCCAATAGAATTGGGTGACCAATTTTTCCCAAGGTTTTGTCTGGCGAGGGGGATATCATGAGCTAGAGTGAGTAGAAACCCGCTTAACAACCTAAGCACTACCACTCGCCTAGTGGCACCTTGTTTGGGGTCTCCGGCCTCAGTGTACAGGAGTCCTTCCTCCCAATAGACCTTGTGGAAGCCACTGACATTCCCCTGCTCCTGTGTAGCAGCTTGCTGCCCCAGGCCTTCTAGCGTGGGGCAGCCCTGATGCCCAAAGCACAGCTATTCCCCGGTCCCAAGAGCTCTACCTCATAAGGTTAAAGCTCCATGGGCTCATTTCCCACTGGGAGAGGGGTCCTAATCTTTTTACTGTGTGAAAGCTGTTTCACCAGTTTTTCTACCATTCCTCTTGGGCGGTTGGGCCATAATGTCAGGCTCCAACTTTCCTTTTTCAACCAGTACTAGGCACTGTGCTTTTGTTTTCACACACTGTATCTCAGGGATTTGCAGCATGGCTGTATGTGTCTTTCTTTCTACCTCACCCCACGCTGAGGTTGCCAAATAACAGGCATCTGTGAGCTTTGGAGAGACCACTACCTGTTTCAGGCCAGCAAACCCCGCCCGGAACTCCCACCCTGCCCCCGCAGGTCTAATATCACCATAGCCATGGTAAGGTTAGTGTTGGCCCTGTCAGCATTTGTAACTGAATAGCTCCTTTCTGAAAGGTTTTGCTCTGGGGAAACCAGTGTATCTCTCACCATGGTGACACTGGCACCTGTATCCCTCAGGGTTTCTATCATAGTGCCATTCACGAAGGGGTACTCCAGGTATTTCTTTAAGTTAGGGGGCCAGGCAGCCAAAGTGGCTAACCTTCCCCCCCTTCAGAGACTGAAACAGCCTCAGTGTGAACAGACGTAGGAGATTTATTTTTGGGCCTGATATATAGATGACATGATAGTCATCTCGACTGGCACTGAGAGAGAACTGAGAATGTATTTTGACTACCTAAACCAAAATCCTTTCAATGGCAAATTTATAATGAACTTATCACAGTCTCGTATACCATTTCTAGATGTGGAATTCTAGGTAGCCAAAGGTATACTGCATAGAACATTATTCAGGAAGGAAACTGATGTCAACAGCCTTTTCCACTATGATAGCGCACACCCTCCATGTACGAAATGTACAACTCCTTAAGGAGAACTAATCAGAATGCGCAGAAATTGCAGTGAGGATCACAACTTTTTACTACATGCAGACCAGACAGTAAAAAGACTTGAAACAAGGGGGTACAGGAAGAAAGATTTGGGGAAGGCAGTAGAAAAGGCAAGGAATACTGAACGTTCCACTACACTTAGGAGCAAGTCTAAAACAGAGGCAATGGATCACCTGTCATTTGTTACCACCTATTCCAGTATCAATCATGAGGTGTTTAAGATCCTTAAGAAACTCTGGCAACTCCTGAAAGGAGTACCTGGGGTTGGATCAGTGGTTGAGTATAAACCATCCATTGTATTTAAAAGAATAAGGGAATATCTTTGTACAAGCCATTCTTCACCGAAGGTATGGAATAAGGTCACCTAGTTTAAATGCTCTGTGGGATTTTACAGGTGTGGGGAGTGCAACATTTGCCATTTGGGTCAGAATAAATTAAAAGTTTTCACATATAATTCTGGTCAACAACACACCATTGGTCAATTTAATAATTGACAATCCACTTATGTGGTTTATGTGATAATTTGTGGTTGCTCTCAAATATATGTAGGAAGCACGACACGCCAATTGAGACTACGGATACAAGAACACCATAGAGCATGCATCTCTTATCCTCTGGCCTCACAATTGCAAACTGGGGACTAATACAGCCAATTTTTTGTTTCATGGCTTAGAACTGATTGACAAAGTCCCTAAAGGCGGACACAGAGAGATGAAACTTCGGCAATACAAGGCCAAATGGATCTGTAAACTTAGAGCTGAACATAAAGGCCTGAACTCAGATAATAATCTATATTACTTTTTGTAACATGTCTTTTTGTGGTGAATTCAAGAACTCTGAAGGGTGTGGCTTCCTGCATATGTATTTTCTTTCATTGAGCTACTGCGTGGTGATCTGCAATATGTCTAGGTAATTGATGGAATGTAATATTGTATATCATGACAATAGACATTTTGCATCCCCCAACATGCCTACCTTTAATTCAACATTGGTGCCTACTTCACCTGCTGATGATCCTGTGGTCTCCCTCCACTCCATTTCCTCTACTTTCTTTTTATGCTTTTTGCATGTATTCCTTTATCACAAAGTCATTGTGTGATTAGTTGGAACATGGTTGAAAAATGGATAGGTTAACAAGTTGTATCTGTTGACAATAGATATCTCTTACTACGATTCGGTGTCGGTCTATGTTAAAATGCTTCCGCTTTTTACTCTATATTTTTGATGTATGTGCAGTATCTTGGTCATTCGTTATCCATTTCTGGCATTTTCCGGTACTATACCTGAATGTTGGGAGATTGTTGGATCAATTTAATTGGTTCTAGACTGATATGGCATGATTAAATTATCGGACTCTAGTTTTTCATTTCGGATCTAGGGTTATGGTTTTAAAGATGGTGGGGTGTGGAAGTATTTAGAGTACTTCTGGATTACTTTCCAATCAATCACTTTGTTTACACAATGTTGAGATGCGTTTCTTTACATGTAGCTGAACGGATTCGTAGTGTATTCTGGGTTTACTAGAGGGTGGATAGAATACTCTATTTATGCAACAGCTCATGAAATCGCTCTCTGATTGTTGCACTGTCAGTGGTATTGTTTGAGTGCCTGAAGTTCATTTTGGTGAGATGTATCGACGGGATGATGTGCCATTGAAGATAGACTGACTGTGTGCGTCGTTTCGAAAGGCAACGGTCTAATGTTTTGTGGTCACACTTATGACATTTTTGGATGCGATGCAAAGGGAATTTGGTTAGGCTTCCGGGTATGGATAAGCAGGTGTTCAGGATAGAGGAGGCGCTTTCCTCAGCATTGGAGAGCCTATTTAAACATTGAGAATTTACAAGGCGGGTCCACACGGCAAGTAACAAGAAAGCTGTTTGTTTCAAGTTTGTGCTAAACCCGAGTGAGTACACTGGCGGTTGTTTCGGCAGCCTTTGGATGCTAATATTTTCGTGGTCACGAGGGCCTGTCTTGTCTCAATACAAATTTTCTAAATACATATCTGAAATTGGTTTAAATCTATTTATTTTACTGTTCGTTAGGCGGATTTTTGTGGACACAGGGTATGATTTGTTTGCTCTAATCCGTGTAACACATGTTTTTTTATTTGGCTTTGCATTGTTTGTATTGCTGATTTTATACTGACATGGGGTGGGTGGTTTGTTAATCTGTTATAATTTTTGTGATAGATGATTTGGAGTACGCCTCATTTGATATCCTGAGTCCCAAAAGTGTATCCTCTGGGTAGACATTTAGAGGGACAACGTAAAAAGGTTGTGATTTCTTTAATAAGGCAGTTCATTTGTGGTACACTTCGTACTAGGGTGTTGATTACGATGGCGGACGGAAAAGCACTCCGACCGTTGCGGAAAAAAAACGTCTGCATGTACCGTGGAAAAAGCGTCGGTCAAATTAGGATGCACTGCTTGAAAAATCTGACCCGGCGGTCGGATTCCACAAAACTCTGCCGGGAAGATCCGGAAAATCAGTAAATCCAACTGCAGCGGGCTGTAATGCTGCGGAACGAACAAAAAAGGCAGATCCACCAGTGGAATGACCGTAAGTGAAATTATGATAAGACGGTGGAGACAGCGGACTGATCAGTTGTTTCCGACCACCGCGGCCGTGCTAAAAGATGAATGGCAGAGCTGGCAGAAGGATCATTGCATTCAGACCGCTGCGGTCACGCAGAAAGAGGAATGACGGTCGAAAGCAACCACACAACAAGGCTACCAAGTGTGGCTGATTGTTTTGCGCTGCCTCCAAAAACATCTCACACACCCCAATGACACATCTCCCTAGCACAAAAAAAATACAAATCCCAGGTCAACCCAGAAAACACACCTGACATGAATACCCTATTTGGACACACCCACATGGCTAAGTATAAAACCAACCCCTTTCCTGCCCAGCATCCTTTGCACAACTCCAGAAGTGACTGGCCGCACACCACAGTACAAAGGAGAGGCAAATCATCACACATCACACCACCACAACCACTCACACCAACACACACCTCACACTTCTCCACCACCATCTTCCCACCTGCACTTGTCACCCATTTGAACATCACACACCATGGCACAGAAAAAAATTCCCAAATTCACAGACAATGAGTTGTCAGTTATGGTAGATGAGATAATCAGAGTAGAACCAATTTTGTTTGAAAGCATGGTCCATCAGACACCTGTAGTAAGAAAAAATCCAATGTGGGAATGGATAATCAACAAAGTAAATGCAGTAGGGACCACCATGTGCACCCTGCGTGACATCAAAAGGAGGTGGCATGAACTCAAGAGCAGGGGGAAACAGCGTGCCAACAACAACTATGAACTGGCTCAGAGGACTGGCAGTGGCCCTCCCATCCCCCCACTAACATTCACCAAATGGGAGGAGAAGGTGCTTGACATACTGTATCCAGAGAGTCTAACAGGAATACCCGGGGGAGTGGAGGCTGGTATTTACCTACAAATGTCTCCCATTACACTGCTATGTACTGTGTTACACAACTAGATAACTACACTTCCTAGACCAAAATGCACTTATGTACAACACACTCTTCCCAACACATGTCTCACAGATCTAACATTTCCTTCCTCTGAATCATCCCACAGGTATCTAGCGATATTTCCATTGAGGCATGTGTACAGGCAGCCAGCACTTCAACTCCCACCAGGCCCCTTTGTCCCACAGCTGAGCAAGATGGAACACGCCTCACACCCACAACCATGTGGCAGCCATTTCATTGTTCTCATCAAACTTACAGGTAGGTAGCCATCTTAACAGGGAGGGGATATGTGGGTAGGAAGCCAGCACAACAACTCCCACCAGGCCCCCTTGTCCCATAGCTGAGCAAGATGGAGCACTCCCCACATCCACAACCATGTGGCAGCCATTTCATTGTTCTCATCAAACTTAGAGGTAGGTATGCCGTCTTAACAGGGAGGGGGGTATGTGGGTAGGAAGCCAGCACTACAACTGCCACCAGGCACCCTTGTACCACAACTGAGCACGATGGAGCACTCCCCACATCCACAACCATGTGGCAGCCATTTCATTGTTCTCATCAAACTTAAAAGTAGATAGCCATCTTAACAGGGAGAGGGTATGTGGGTAGGAAGCCAGCACTACAACTCCCACCAGGCCCCCTAGTCCCACAGCTGAACAAGATGGAGCGCTACCCACACCCACAACCATGTGGCAGCCATGCCATTGCTCTCATCAAACTTACAGGTAAGTGGCCATCTTAACAGGGAGGGAGGTATGTGTGTAGAAAGCCAGCACTACAACTCCCACCAGGCCCCCTTGTCCCATAGCTGAGCAAGATGGAGCACTACCCACACCCAGAACCATGTGACAGCCATTTCATTGCTCTCATCAAACTTACAGGTAGGTAGCCATCCTAATAGGGAGGGGGTATGTGGGTAGGAAGCCAGCACTACAATTCCTACCAGGTCCCCTTGCCCTACAGCTGAGCACTCCCCACACCCACAACTATGAGGCAGCCATATCATTGCTCTCATCAGACTTACAGGTAGGTAGCCATCTTAACAGGTAAGGGCTAGAAAGCCAGCACCACAAATCCCACCAGGACCCTTTTCCTACAGCTGAACCAAGATGGAGCTCTCCCCACACCCAGAACCATGTGGCAGCCATTTTGTTGCTCTCATCAAACTTACAGGTAGGTAGCCATCTTAACAGGGAGGGGGTATGTGGGTAGGAAGCCAGCACTACAACTCCCACCAGACCCCCTCTTTTTGTTTAAATACCTTTATTGGTATTTTATATTAACATGACTGTCATCGTCAATTCGTACAGATATGTTTGGAATCTGAAATCGGAAATGCAAACGCATGATCAGAGTAGTAGTATATTGCACAGTAATATGTAAACCACACAATATGCTGTACATCAGTACAAACAGTTATATCTTACAATAGAATATATACCAATACCTCTGCATGCCATTGCTCACAGTGTGATTGCATCATACTTTTTATTAAATAGCGTTGTTGTTGTTCACGTTGTTCACTAGACACAATGCATCGAAGCAGTCCTGACAGGGTTTCGCGCATATGCGCTGTATACCTACAGATTGTGACAATCGGACCTTATCGTCTATTCCCTGTTTAATAGGAGAAGGGTCGTATGTGACGATAGAGCATCCAAACAGGAGGAGGCATCGCCATCGTCCACAAGAACACCATCCGCGTCTCAACCAGCCCAGAAGATAACTTCGCTACCGCCGAACACCTTCACTTCCAGATCCACACCGACCCCAAGACCACACTCAGAGGCACCCTCCTCTACAGGCCACCAGGACCCCAAACAAAATTCAGCGAAGATATCACTGATTTCATCACCCCATACGCCCTCCCCTCGGAAGAATACATTCTACTGGGAGACCTCAATTTTCACCTGGAAAAGAGCAACGACAATAACACTACCACCCTTCTGGACAATCTCGCCAATCTCGGACTCAAACAACTTGTCAACACCCCCACACACTATGCAGGACACACACTCGACCCTATCTTCACTTCCAGCAAGCATATCTCCTTCACTCACACCACACCCCTCCACTGGACGGACCACAGTTGCATCCACTTCACTTACAATAGGACCACGATCCACAACCACCCTCAACCAACTCTGCGAAGAAATTGGAACAAAATCACCATCGACCAGATCTCCACATCGCTTCTTCAAAAAACCCCTGCCTATTCAATGAACCCTAACCAAGCCGCCATCAACCTCACACAATGGTTACCCCAAACCGCCGACAAACTAGCACCCTTGAAAAAACATCAAATCAAGCAAGGAAGCAAGAACGCCCCCTGGTTCAACGATGACCTTAAGAAATCCAAGAAGCTCTGTCGTTCCCTTGAGAAAACTTGGAAAAAAGACCCAAACAATATCACCCAAGCCGCCTTCAAAAACGCCACCCGCAAACACCACCAACTAATCCGGACAGCCAAGAAATCAGCACTCAAAGACCGACTAGACAACAACGCCCACAACAGCAAGGAACTTTTCAACATCATCAAAGAATTCACCAACCCCACCGCAAGCTCAAACGACATCACCCCCTCTCAAGTCCTCTGCGACTCCCTCGCCTCATTTTTCCATGACAAAATCGCCGACATTCATAACAGCTTTGACAACCAACCCGCAAACCAGTCCACCCCACTCACCTCCGAACCTGTACCTCCTCCGAATAACCTTTTCAACTGGAACCCAATCACCACAGAAGACACCATTCGCCTGAGGAACTCCATCCACTCAGGATCCCCTACAGACCCATGCCCCCATCACATCTTCAACAAAGCAAACTCCATCATCGCACCCCATCTCCGAGACGTCATCAACTGCTCCCTCAACTCCGCCACATTCCCAGAAAGCAGGAAACACGCCGAACTCCGCGCCCTTCTGAAGAAACCCACAGCTGACCCCACCGAACTCAAAAACTACCGCCCCATCTCGCTCCTCCCATTCCCTGCCAAAGTCATTGAAAAAGCCATCAACAATCAGCTCGCCGCCTTCCTCGAAACCAACAAATCTCTCGACTCCTCACAGTCTGGCTTCCGAGCCAAACACAGCACCAAGACCGCCCTCATCGCAGCAACAGACGACATTCGAACACTACTGGACAACGGAGACACAGTCGCCCTCATCCTCCTTGACCTCTCTGCAGCCTTCGACACAGTCTGCCACAGCACCCTGATACAACGCCTCAGAAACATCGGAATTCAAGGAAAAGCATTGGACTGGATCATCTCGTTCCTCGCTGGAAGAACTCAAAGAGTTCGCCTCCCCCCTTTTAAGTCAGAAGCCACCGAAGTCATCTGCGGCGTCCCGCAAGGATCATCACTCAGCCCCACCCTCTTCAACGTCTACATGAGCCCCCTCGCAACCATCGCACGTCAACACAACCTCAACATCATCTCCTACGCTGATGACACTCAGCTGATCCTCTCACTCACCAAAGACCCAATCACTGCCAAAACCAACCTACATGAAAAGATGAAAGAAGTAGCCGAGTGGATGAAGCACAGCCGTCTGAAACTGAACTCGGACAAAACGGAAGTCCTCATCTTAGGTGCATCCCCTTCTGCCTGGGACGACTCTTGGTGGCCAACGGCCCTAGGAAAAGCCCCCATACCGACGGACCACGCACGGAACCTGGGCATCATCCTGGATTCCTCACTCTCGATGACCAGACAAGTCAACGCCGTCTCATCATCATGCTTCAACATCCTCCGCATGCTCACAAAAACATTTCGCTGGATCCCCACCGACACAAGAAAAACGGTCACCCACGCACTGGTTACAAACCGTCTGGACTACGGAAACACCCTTTACGCCGGTACCACCGCAAAACTGCAGAAAAAACTCCAACGCATCCAAAATGCTTCAGCCAGACTCATACTAGACATCCCCCGCACAGACCACATTTCCGTTCACCTGAAAGACCTTCACTGGCTCCCCGTCAACAAGAGAATAACGTTCCGCCTCCTCACCCACGCACACAAAGCCCTATACGAACTTGGACCTGATTGTCTCAACACGCGCCTTTCCTTTTACACCCCCACCCGCCAGCTACGTTCATCCAACCAAGCCCTCGCCGCTGTTCCGCGCATCCACAAAGCCACCATGGGGGGAATATCCTTCTCCTACTTAACGGCCAAAACCTGGAATTCCCTTCCCATCCACCTGCACCTTACTCAAAACCACCTAGCCTTCAGAAAACAACTTAAAACCTGGAATATTCGATGAGTAAACCCCCCCCCCCTTCCTCAAGCGCCTTGAGACCCCTCTGGGTATGTAGTGCGCTATATAAATTTTTGACTTGACTTGACTTGACATAGGTAATAATCACCCATTAACACCAATAAATAACATTTTCAACAAACATTCAATATAAACTGAAACTTAAAACCTGTAAAACCTATCTGCCATCCATGAAATACAAATAATATGCTAGCAAATCATTTAATTACCAAAAAAAGAAACAAATATTATTATCATTACATTTTCGCCTCGCCACAAGTCTGCCAAATAAGTGAGATATTGCACACATCAAGGCATATTAGTTTACCAACAACTAGGACTACCATGCTTAGAGGCGGGTGAGATGCTAGTGACTATCCAGATCAGGTTGGGTTAAACAACACCTGCCCAGTCTATGGTGTTTGGGCCGTGTTGCCTCTCCCTGACCAAGAGATGTGGGCCTGAGGGGATTTTCAGATAATGTGGTGTCCACCGCTATCTGGTTGACATCCTGCAAGGCAGCCACCATTGTCCCAGCTCTGTGCAATGGGGAATTTACGAAGTCCTGCTGTTTCCTCGTTATGTAATGCTGTACTTTCTGCATGTGCCTATATTGCGAATGAACGCTTCCAGCTGAGTGTCTCCAGTGGGGCGGCATTTTTCCATTTTTTAGTTATGAGACGTTTAGCCATGATGAGGCCCAGATCTCGGAACTTGTAGGTGACTTTAGACATCTTGGATCTGGTGTAAAGCCCTAAAAGGCAAACCTCCCATGACAGCGGCATCATCGTGTTTGTACATGTGGCTAATGTTGTGACAACTACTCGCCAGCAGTTCTGGTGGGATGCACAAGTCCACAGCATGTGCACCAAATCTGCATCATGGTGCTGACAGCGTGGACATGCGGAAGTGGCGATGTGGAAATACCTATTTATCTTGTCCAATAAGAGATATGCCCTTTGTATGATGTACATTTGAATGAGTTTGAACTTCGAGTTCCTGGATATATTCCCGGCTCCTGCTAATATGGCATCGCATTCCTTGTCCGTCCAAGCCTGACCCCTGTCTCCCTCCCATCTGATTCTGAGTTGCTGCATCGGCCTCTGCGTATGTGCAAGGAGCGCATCCGCCAGCCAGTGTACCATGTGTGACCCCGCACCCATTACGTGTAGGTATTGTACTAACAAATGCGTCGGCGGCTCAATCATCAGGTTCCCCCAAAACAGCTGTCAGAGCCTTCAGGAGGGAAGCCTGTGGTAGAAATAGACCTGCTGGCAAGTCATTGTCCTCGACTAGCATCTTGAATGGCATTAATGTGCCATCCCTGTGTACGTCGCTCAATGTGTCAAGCTCCGCTGCGTGCCAAGTCGCCAGGGCCGCCTCCGGGGTACCCAACCTGCCTCTTGGCGTCCCCAACAATGGCAGAGTCAGAGCATAAGGAGGTGTCGAACGGGTGAGATATAAGCTTCGTTTGTAGCATTTATGGGCCAATCCCAAGTGTAACTGTAGTGCAGAGGGAGCTTGGCTATGGGGTGTCAAACTTGAGAATGGGTCCAGGGTCGGTGCATGGTAGCTGTATCCTCCAGGCATCTGTGATTCAGCCACTTTGTTGCCCATTGCAGCTGGGCAGTCAAATAGTACAGTTCCATATTAGGGACAGATAATCTGCCCTGGCTAATGGGAGTCTACATTTTCCAAGCTCTATAAGTAGCCTTCCTTTGTTCCAAATCAGGTCCCGGAATAGTCGCTCCAAGTCTCGAAATGTTTTGGGTGGAATGTAAAGGGGGAGGTTTGAAAAATAATACAGCAGTTTAGGGAGGACTATCATTTTCAGCAAGGCAATGCGGCCCATCACAGTCAACGGAAGTGTCTTCCAGAACTGCATTTGGGCACGTAAGGCTGGCATCTAACTCAGCAAATTACCATCCATTAGGTCTTCCGGCGAGCGGTATATGTAAATGCCAAGATACCTGAATGTGGTGGTGTACCAAGTAAGGGGCACATCATGCAAAGAGACAGCTACTTCTGGTACAGTGGCACTGAACAAGTAAATCCCTGATTTAGCCCAATTCAGCCAGAGTCCAGCCTTCTACTCAAATGACTTAAGTATGTCTGCTACAGACGCCAGTATTGCAGTGAAATCCTCAAAAATACAACAACAGATCGTCTGCATACAGGGAAACAGCATGTATCCCATCACCCAACTGTATACCCCACTCATCGCCGTCTCTCCGGAGCAGCATCGCTATAGGCTCCATGGCCAGGGAAAAGCAACGGAGACAGTGGACAGCCCTGACAAGTTTCCCGCCTTACCCTAATACAATCCGAGATTAACTTACCGGTGCAAACCCAGACTGAGGCCCTCTGGTACAAAAGGCGAACCATATTTAAAAAGTATTCCCCCAACTCATATTTGCCCAGAACAGACGCCAGATAGTGCCATTCCAGAGAATCAAAGGCCTTCTACAGATCTAGTACCAGGCAGCCCGACCGAGGCCAGGCATGTGTGGTGTACTGTTGCACTCTAAAGAATCTCCGTATGTTTAGGGAAGTACAGCGTGCTGGCACAAAACCGTTCTGATCTGGGTGCACCAGCGTCTTAACAAGGGGCGAAAGCCGTTTAGCAAAGAGAGAGGCATAAATGTTATAATCCGTGTTACGGAGCGCTAGCGGGCGATAGAAGCCTAAGAGGTCAGGATTCTTCTCAGGTTTGAGAAGGGAAACCAACAGGGCCTCGTTTTGCGTCACAGTAAGGGTGGTGTCATCTAGCGATGTTTCATACACCTTTAACAGTTGTGGTACCAAGATATGTGTATATGCTTTGTAAAATTCAGTCGGCAATCCGTCTGGCCCTGGGGACTTCCCGTTAGACAGGGAAAAAATACTGTCTTGGAGTTCCTCCAAATGGAGAGGGGCATTCAGTTCCTCGCTTTGTGTGCGTGTCAGCTGCGGCAAGTCTAGTCCATCCAGGTAGGTCTGTGTCTCCAGGGGTGTGACTTGTATGCACGATTTATACAAATCCTGGTAGTGTGTCACAAACACGCTAAGGATGCCCTGTTGCATATATGCAATTTCCCCCCAACACCTTCTTCACAACACTATGGGCATCGACGACTCATTCTGACGAATGAGCCACGAGAGCAGCTTACCCGCTTTATCGCCTATATGATGGGTCCTCGCCGAGTGCGCAGCATAGTTGAGGCATCGCAGCTGCTCCAGCAAGCGTGCATGCTCCTCCTGAAGAGAATCTAGCCGCCCCTCAGCATCGTCTGTACCCGCATGCTCTACGTCAGCCAGCTTGCGCTCCAAAGCAGCAAGTTCCCTATCCAGCTGTGTGCGCATACCAGCTTGTGCCCCCAAACAGTTTCCCCTAACAACCACCTTAAGGGCGTCCCACTCCACCAGCGGGGACGAAGCTGTGCCCGCATTTCTCTCAAAATTTTGTTCCACAGTGAAGGCCAGTAAATCCTGAAAGGGTGCATCCAGAATGGCGTCTGGTTGAAGACGCCAAATAGGAATCGACGGCAACTCAGCTTCCCACTGTAACTCCAGAAAATGAGGATTATGATCAGAGTGTGTACGCCCCATGTATATGGAGTTTAAGATACATGGCAGGAGATTGCGTGATACCATGAAACGATCTAAACGTACGTGTAACCTGTGCGCCCCAGAATAATAGGAATATACCCTATCCAGTGGGTATCTGTGGCACCATACATCGGAGAAACGCCACTGTAAAGCCCAGTGTCCTGGCGCTGTCGCAGCTGCATGTGTGGTTGTGCCAGGCACGGGGGGGAAGGACCGATCGAGGGAGACGTCCAGCACACAGGTATAGTCACCACCTAAAATCACAGATCATGCCATATGGACAGTTTTTTTGATATGTGATCTAAGAAGGCGGCCTGCTCAGTATTGGGTGCATAGAGTGATGCCACTACTACCGGTTTCACATCGAGGACCCCTTTACCTATGACATATCTGCCTTTCCCGTCTATCAGAGCATCTGTCACTTTAAACGGAGTCCCTAGCCTCACCCACACCAAGACTCCCCGTGCATATGCAGAGTAGCATGTCGCATGTAGTTGCCCCCTCCCTCGCCTATGGAGTCTAGCAATTTCTGTTTGAACTAAATGTGTCTCCTGAAGAAGTGCTATTTGAACGTGATGGCGCATCAGGTAAAAATATATGAGATAACAGCATTCCGCCGCAATGTCCCCTTCGGTAGCAGCGGTACGATCCGTGAGTTTCCGATGGTCTGCGTGTAGCAATGTTAAATCAATTGCCACCTTAACTATTTTACCTTCTAAAGAGGTGCGGATTTGATTCATTGTCTCTCTGAGTTTTCCGACTGCCGCCAACATCTAGTTTATGCGACATGGGATGAGTCGACTCAGCCTCCGCCATTTTGTCGGCCTGCACCCAGGTCTGTGGATTGAGGCCCGCCGCACCCCCGGTTCCCATCTTCGTACGTCCTCCCCGCGGCATGAAGCTGCAGGGGGCAAGCACTGCGCTGGATGTAACACTCCCCAACTGCCTCTGGAACGGAGCCCAGGTGTCCCGCCCAAAAACCACCTCCAGGAAAGCACACAGTCAATTCAAAGGGGCAGGCACACCTCACCTGTACTGCTTGTGACTGTGCTGCTAGCCAGTTACTTGAAGATTGCTAGACAGTGTCCTGAAGGGGGAGGCGTAGCTAATGTGACTGGCCACGGTGTGCCACTATGCATCAAAGCAGGGCTGCAGCAGCAGGTGAGCCAATCTGATTCAGTATGATGCCGATTGGCAAGGCACTCTGCACTCCGATCCCTTCAAAGCGGGCCAGTCAGAGAGGAAGCACACCCCACCCAACGTCCCCAGGTGCTTCCGAACGGTCTCTGCGTAGCATAGGCTGTTCAAGAGACAAAGTGACCCAACCAGCCCCAGCAGACCTCAGGTCTGTCAATCAAACTGCTCAGTTTGCAGGCTCAAAGTGGATAAATGACGCAATAGCCCCACGTAGATGGTTAAAAAAAAACGATGTTCCCCAGGCACTAAGAGGACCTGGATAGAGGAAGTTCCAATGCTGTCACCCAGGCTCAGAGGGTGAGGCAGCCCTCAAACATGCACACACCCGGAATTCCACCGCTTTGTGGAGTCCTGCACAGCAGCTATGGATGGGGGGTAAAGCAAGGCCCTTGTTCCAGCCGCTCCTCCGACGATGCACACCTCCTCCACCTCAACGCCCTCAGGGCCTGCACAGTAGGACTAGCCCCCATTCTGGCGCATCACCGCTTCACAGTAATAGGCCTGATGGGCGAACTTAGGCCATGGCCTCTCGTAGGGGAGCCTAGCCGGCAGCAGCGCTCCGTGCATGGGGAGCTAGTATTAGCAGGTCACAGTCCACTATCAGGCAGGGGCCACACCGCGACTCCACACAGTACCGTGCAAGTTGACACCAGGGTCGCCGGGGCAGCGGGAGGTCCGGGGAATATTGCAGGACTGCGGCATCGATCAGGGCCTAGGGGGCGGGCCAGTCCCCGGCCCCATGCACCTTTGCCAGCCCAGCGCCCTAGAGCCACTCACAGTCGTGAGGAGAGCCGGGGGTCCGACGCAGTGTTTTGCCGCTTCTGCCAAAGAATGCGCTCAGCAGGGCGTCGGTGGCACTTGAGGGGAAGCCGCAGCTGGCAGCGGCCTCCTCGGCTCAGTCACTGATCCAGTATTACGGCCAGGAAGGGGAGCCACAGACGGAGCTCTGAGGCTACACATCCGGCTTCATTGCCAGGCAAGCCACGCCCCCTCACACCAGGCCCCCTTGTCCCACAGCTGATCAAGATGGAGCACTCCCCACACCCAGAACCATGTGGCAGCCACTTCATTGCTCACCTCAAACTTACAGGTAGGTACCCTTCTCAATCTATTGTCTCAACCCTGAGCAGGATGGAACACTCCCCCCACCCAAGAGCCATGTGTAACCTATTACCTTCCTCTGCTCCACTTTCCAGGGAGGTAGCCTTCTCAAAAGGGAGGGGTTTGTGTGTATAGGCAGCCAGCACTACAACTCCCACCAGGCACCCTTGTCCCAAAGCTGAGCCGGATGGAATACTCCCCCCATCCAGAACCATGCGGCATCCATTTCCCTCCAATGTGTTACCTAACATGTAGGTAGTCAGTGCATGCACCCTGTCATCCAAAATGCATGGAGCCATATGACCACACCATCCCTCACATGCCAGCCAAAGTGGCATAGATTCAAAATTTACATCCAGTGTGCAGCCAGCTAAGTGCATGTAACTGTGACAGAAATTACACTTTGACTTTCCAAGTCACATGTGAAGTAAATTCAGGTCCCAATCATGCACAGTACAGAATGCAATGTGTAAGTGCGATGGTGTCAGAGAAGGCCCATATGAACCCAAAACATGCACCGTCAATCTGTCGAATAAATCAAAGTTCATGATATAAAAGAGCATTCAAAATATTACAAAGACTAGTTTTTGCATGGCTGAAACAGATTCAATGATGTACACCAAGTTGGTAGATGATGACATGTCCTTGTAAACACACCATCTGTACGTGGCATATGGTTGCAATTTACAAGTCACACTAATGACAAGTAATGTATGTACCTCAACATCATGTCATGATGCACATTATCTTTCAGCTATACCAAGTGATTGCAATGTAAAATGTTGAGTGTATCAAATGTAACATCCAAAAGTCTGACACCAAGCTTGTGTAGTGCACTTAACTGACAATCTAACCTCTGTTGAACAGGAGATCCACAAACAAATGCTGCTGAAAACACCAACAACCGGCAGAGCCTGCCTCCCCCACAAATGAATGAATGAATGAATTAGGAATTTGTATTGCACGACTTAACCCGGAGGCATCAAGGCGCATCTGATGGAAACAGCTGAGAGGTGGGTGTCACCAGATGAGGGAAGTTACAGGTAGGCTTCTGTGAAAAGCCAGGTTTTTAGATCTATACGGAAAAGGGCGAGGGACGGCTGGCCCTTAAGGTCGGCTGGAAGCGTGTTCCACAGTTTAGGGGCAAGGGAGAAGAAGGCCCGACCTCCCCACCTAGCCTTGAAAGTTCGAGGGATAGACAAAAGGTTTTTGTTAGCCGATCGCAGGGTCCTGCCCGGAGTGTAGAAGGACACGAGAGACCCAATGTCCTCAGAACCCAATCCGTGTAGAGCATGGTAGGTAAGGACTAGTACCTTAAAGTTTATTCTGGCCTGTACGTGCAGCCAGTGAAGGTTTTTTCTGATCCCGGATCCAGAGGAACATCTGGGGGCATCGACTACAAACCTAGCTGTTGCATTCTGGACAACTTGTAGACAATGGATGAGTTTTTTGTTTATACCTAGGTAGAGGGCATTACAATAGTTCAGTCGTGGAGAAATGAGCAACCTGTTTCCTGGCATCCGGGGAGAGATAGTGTGCAAGTTTCCTAAGGATCCTTAAGACACCACAACAGGTGGAAACAGTCCTATTGATTTGTTTATCAAAAGCAAGTGTGGTGTCGATGATAACACCCAGGTTGCGGGCAACTAGGGATGGCTTGGGGCATGTTCCGAGGGCAGGCGGTCACCAATCAGCCGACCAGACTTCTTGTTTGCCACCAAAGATGAGGACCTTGGTCTTTTCCCCATTTAGCTTGAGGAAATTTCAGGTCATCCAGCCTGCCATGGCTTCCATGCAGTTTCAAAATTTTACAGCCGTGGTCTCAACCGAATCAGATAGGGAGACCATTATCTGGGTGTCGTCAGCGTACGACAAAACTTCCAGTCCGAAGGATCTTACAAGTCTCGCTAGTGGGGTCACATATATGTTGAAGAGTGTGGGGCTCAAGGATGAGCCCTGTTGGACCCCACATTGCAAAGGCTTGGCGGATGAAAGGAAGTCGCCCAGTTTGACTCTTTATGCACGATGGTTGAGGAAGGATGTCAGGAGACCCAGAGCCAGTCCTTCCACTCCCATCTCCCTAAGACGAGTGGCCAGAATCGAGGGGGACAGGGTGTCAAAGGCGGCCGTAAGGTCGAGCAGGATCAGAAGGGTAGTCTGACCACTGTCGACCTTGGCGCGGATGTTGTTGACCACCATTGTAAGGGCTGACTCTGGCATGTGCGCCTTCCGAAAACCATGCTGAGAGGGGTCTAGCAGGTTAGCTTTGTCCAGAAAGGCGCTAAGATGGTGATTGAGGTGGGCCTCGAGCATCTTGGCGGGGGCAGGAAGAAGGGATATGGGGCGGAAGTTTTTTAGGATCCCGGGATCCAAGGTTGGCTTTTTCAGAAGAGGCTTGACAATAGCCAACTTCCAAGTCGCAGGAAAAACACCATTCGAAATGGCCAGATTCATTACATCTAGAAGGGGGGGAGCAGGACCTCTCTGCAGGTCTTCAGCATTTTAAGAGGGCAGGGGTCCAGAGGGGATCCCGATTTGAGTTTGTTGAGATGCTCATTTAAAACATCAGCGGTCAGCAGGGGAAAATTGGACAGGATACCTCGGGGAGCCAAAGGCGGACTCGGCCAATGGGGAGAGACAAGTGGTAAGATGGGCTCCTGGATAGGATTGAGGGCTTCCAGTGCGGAATAGATGTCCGCGATTTTGGTGTGAAAGAACGAGAAGATCTGATCGCAGAGATTTTGAGATGTGACAATGGGATCAGGAGCTGAACAAGAGAAAGGAAATCCACAATTTTGAAAAGGTCTCTAGGGGAACTGAGGGAGGTTATCAGATTGGAAAAATATGACTGTTTGGCTGCCAGGATTGCAGCCTTGTTTCCTGTTATAAGGTTTTTGTGTTTAGTTCTTTCATCTGGTTCAGGGTGGGCTCTCCAGAACCTTTCTTGCCTCCTACACTCCTGCCTAAGGAGTCTGAGGGAATCAGAGTACCACGGGCCGACAGGCGTTTCCTAGCGCAGTAGTGTAGTTTGGGAGGGGCAAGGATGTTAACTGCCTCCAAGATAGTATTGACAAGCTCCCGAGCAGCAGTATCCGTATCAATTTTGGGAGAGAGCTTAAGATTGGCGATGATAGGGCCAAGGGACTCGTTGTTCGGTCCCCTATAGTTCCTTTTCAAAGCCCAGTTGTTATTGTCCTTTGCGGGCAGGTCCTGCAGTCCAGATGTGAACTCGATAGGGATTGCCTTATGATCAGACCAGGAGAGGGGGAGGGGAAGGCCTACTTCCAGTCGAGGATCGTTGGTAAAGACCCCGTCCAGTGTGTGGCCGCGGAGTGTGTAAAACTACCCACTCTTTGTAAAAGACCATAAGAGGCCAGTGAAT
This sequence comes from Lissotriton vulgaris, assembly GCF_964263255.1. Classification (NCBI taxonomy): domain Eukaryota; kingdom Metazoa; phylum Chordata; class Amphibia; order Caudata; family Salamandridae; genus Lissotriton; species Lissotriton vulgaris. Next base: position 780,382,774 of record NC_141687.1, on the reverse strand, counting down.
CTACCAAAGATATGGTGTCAGGCGATTTAGAATTTTCCAAATTAAAATTGAAATCACCAAGGATGGTGAAATTTGGCTTATCAATGAAAGATTCAAGAATTTCAAGGAGTTCCGCGGTAAAAGCAGACCTAGGGCCAGGGGGTCTGTAGATGAGAATGCCCATAAAGGACACCGTGGGGGAGGGGCTAAGGGAGAAATGAGCAGCCTGGAGGGAGTTCTGAGGGGAAGGAAGGCACTCAATACGGCATGTTGGTGAGATCTTATGTAGAATGCCAATTCCCCCTCCTTTTCGGCCCCCTCTGTCCAGTCTTACAAAGGCGTAACCATCGGGGATGGCGTCAACCAGGTCAGGACCAGCTGATTCTGAGCCCCAGGTTTCGGTAACAAAGGCCCACGAAGGCTTCCTCTCTGAGAAGAAATCTCTAAAAGCAATATTGTTCTTCACTAGGGAGCGAGCATTTATAAGAAAGCCCGCTTCCCCAGGAAATGGAAAAGGGGACTGTGTCTCAATCACAGTCGGGGCGCTCAGGTGTGTGGGTGGGGATATGTTACTCAAGTCTCTAAGGCACCAGCACTCAAAACCATCTTGCAGTTTCTCTGGTACAATCTTATGAGGACAGCTTTGCCAGGGTGGCCTGAGTGCTCTAAGGGAGCTAAGGGGGTAGACGGAGTTTGTAAAGGGAGGAGAGCACGAGCCATCAATCTCCCTGGCCCCTGGCACCTCCTTGGCACTGACGGGCGCAGACGGGCAGGACTCTGGCACGACTCCGGCGCAGGTCCGGTGGGTCCGCTGAACGCGTCCGCTGCGCGGAGACATATCCGTCCCCTTATATGCACAGCTAGAGCGCATCACAGTGCTACTACACACCCAATATGGCCGCTGTAGTGAGATCGCCAAACCGGGACCGATCAGTGATAATGATCGGCTGAGAGTGCCCCGGGCAGTGAGGCGAAGGGGAGAGGTGTGAGAAGGATTAAAAGCTTAGTAGTCAAGCAAAGTGTCAGGTAGGATTTTTAAAAGCAAAATAACAGCACAACAGACCTCCCGGCTTCCACCTCAGGAGGGACACGAACTCACAATAGGATCGAGCGCAGGACTCAAGGAATGCCCATTATATGCACAGCTAGAGCGCGTCACAGCGCTACTACACACCCAATATGGCCGCTGTAGTGAGATCGCCAAACCGGGACCGATCAGTGATAATGGTCGGCTGAGAGTGGCCCGGGCAGTGAGGCGAAGGGGAGAGGTGTGAGAAGGATTAAAAGCTTAGTAGTCAAGCAAAGTGTCAGGTAGGATTTTTAAAAGCAAAATAACAGTGCAACAGACCTTATGGCTTCCGCCTCAGGCGGGACATGAACTCACAGAACTTGAACTCCCTGATGCAGATTCTCTATGTTTCTCGGATGAGGAGCAACAACCTGGCCCCTCAGGACTGCCAGGGCGCACTTCCTCTCAGGGCCTCATTGTCCCCATCACCACCACCACCACCACAGTGACAACCACAGCGCTGACCCCTGCTACAACGACCTGTGCGGCAGCCACCACCACCATAACCACTGCTGCCTGCAACACTCTCCCTCCTCAGTGGTTACCAAAAACACCACACAATCCAAGGATGCCAGAGAGAGTGGGCAGGTACATTGAGTCCCAACGCCACAGGTCCGTGCCAGCAGGGTAGGTGGGAGGTCAACTGGGGGACACTCACAGGAGGACACTGAGACAGAAGGACTCACTTTGCAAGACTCTTTGGTGCATACCAACAGAACTAGGGACAAATGGGCCTGGTTGTCGAAGAAGTGCGTTAGCTCCGCATGCTACTGTGGTCCATGGACACACTTATGGGCCAACTTGTGGATCTCATGGGCCAGGTTGTGGGTGTTCTGAGGGACAGACATGCGGCTCAAATGACGGCTCAACCCCCCTCCACTGGGCAGGTTGCTGACACTCCCGCCACCTCAGCTGCAAGACAATGACTCTTCAGACACCACTGAGTCTGCAGGAGAGGCCCCCTCTTGCCAAACACAGGAGGGGATGTCCAAGAAACACCACAGGAGGATCACATGGCAAAGCACCAACCAAAGCCAAGTCACTGAGCCAGCCATGATGGCACTTGTGTTGCCCTTGACATTGACTTTGTTAATTATCCTAACCCACATTGTCATGTTGATGGACAAGAGTTTGTTGGACTGTGTGATTACATCAATGTGGTGACTACTCTATTTGTCTCATTTACCATCACTGACAACTCATACGCTCACTTTGCACAATTCTACAATCACTTTTCTTTAACAAAACCTTATTGAAAATGAACACCCTTTACACACCTATGCCTTTGTGTCAGGTCCATGTTTATCACAGTATGTACATTGTCAACTCAGATTCCAATGTACCACAAGCTCTGATTGTGACAAGGCATTGATAGGGTGACATAACCTAGAAAGACACAAGAGAAAGACATTTAGTTGTCAGGTGATGCCATGACAACAATAACACACCACTAGTCAACACCGTACATTACCCATTACACATAACAATGACCAACACCATCAACATATACATGATGTATGTGTAAAACAATACACTGTGCAACACACATCAGCCATTAGCAGCCAACAACAGCCAGAAGCCAAAAACCTCAACTCTGCCTTGCCACTACCATCAAAGCCAACAGGCAACATCACTGTTGTACAACGTTACTTACAGTCAAGGGAAGTAGTTGTTGATGAGCTGTTGACGCAGGTCCACACCTTCCTCTTCTCCACTATCATCGTCACTGGGCATGTGTGGATTTTCAGTGGGTGGCATCTGCAGCTCTTCATCCTCCACGAGCAGGGGGATCTCTTTGCACAAGGCCAGGTTCTGGAGCATGCAGCATGCAACTATGATCTGACACACCTTTTGGGAGATTAGAGTAGTGCACCACGGCTCATGTCCAGACACCGAAATCTAGCCTTCAGAAGCCCAAAATCACGCTTCACTACACGAAGTGTCCTCCCATGTGCATCATTGTAGGGGACTTCCCCTGGGCCCTTGAATTCCGGTTGGGATACGCAGAGTCACCTAGGTGTGAGACACACATACTAATCTTATAATATAAACAGTTGACAAGAACAGCATGTCACACATACAGCACACTACTTTACTAAGCGTACTCACCAACAAGCCACGCACGTTCCAGACGCAGATTTTTTATCAATTGTAGGATGATGCTGTTACACAGTATGTATGAGTCATGTGCCGAACCTGGAAATGTTGCACAGACATGGGAGATAATCATATCTGCTTGGCATACCACTTGTACATTAATGGAATGATAATGCTTCCTGTTACGGTAGATGTGCTCACGTGCCTGTGGTGGAACTAGGCCAACGTGTGTGCAGTCAATGACTCCAACAACATTAGGTATGTGTCCAAGGTCATAAAAATCACCCTTCACATCTGCCAATTCATGTCTCCTTGGAAAGTGGATGTAGCTGTCCTTGTAGGTCAACATTGCGGATACCAATATGTATGGAGGTGAGGGTAATGCACTCAGTTTTTACAAGTCTCTTTTACATTTATTCGGTATGTGTGCAGCACCAGATTAGTGCCTGCTGAACTCTTAATGAACTGTGAATGTGGCCTGGGATCGCTAGATCTCCAGGACTCCGGTGCGCACTACTATTATTTGTTATAACAAATGAAAACAATAGTCCATGTTAGTCTTTGTTTTTACATCAAACAAGTTTAGTCAATGAGAATTCATTCATATCATTTTTAACATTGCGTCAAAAAAATTGCATCAAGAAAATCCAAGATTCATATACAATTATAAAACACAAATCAATACAACACAATTACACTTAACCCAATGCATTTCGGGGTCAACGCCCCTTCGTCAGGGGTCTAAAGAAAAAGAAGAAGAAGAAGAAATAGGAAGCTCAATTAGTATTGATATTTTTACATAATGGAAATCTGCTATTTACGTTTAAAGTGATGTATTGATCACCTTACCCTGGTAACTGGTTGTCTTTGGTGTATAAGTGTTGTGGATTGAAAAAAATAAAATCTGGAAGATCAGAAAAACGGAAAGAGAGAGTAAGAGTGTATTTTAAAACAAAATATACCAGCATGTTATGTTGAGATGTAGTTTGCAATAAGTACCTGTATTTCCGGATAAAACCAGATTATCTGTAAATGAGTCGAAGGCATATATGTAAGAAAACATTCCTCTTTATGCTCATTTTTTGCGTTTTTGCGTAAAAACACGTGGCTCACCTGTTTGGTTTAAGTCACGAAGCCAAAATGATGGATTCTATTGGGTTTAAGCGAATAAGAATAGTGTCATGAACTATTTAACACACAGATTGTTTACAACTGAAATGTACTATGTAGAATCAGCATTTACCTGCGAGTTCAGGGTTTTGTGCCTAGTGGCTCGCTAACGTCTTTTTAATTCTTCTCACGCTAAAAGAGAAGTAAGACAATGCGTGTTTTAGCGAGTTGTTATTTAGGTCAAGACTATTATCAATCCCGCCTGGCGCGGGTTGACATTAAGGCTTACCGGGCGGCGCTGTGATAAGCTCCGTGTTCACTCTGTGACCGACGTGTTGTGGTGATAGCGCGTTGGCGTCCATAGTCCTTTAGCTATGTCAAGCTGACTTAATCAATATAGAAGAGGGACTAGGCGCAAAGAAAGAATTTTGGCGGCCATAATGGAATGGTGTCGCTCGTGATTATAGTGGGGAATGGTTGTTAATAGCGCGTTAGCGTCTATTGCTGATAGTACAACTTTTAAACTAAATAAACGAAGAAATGAAACCAAATGACAATAAATTGGGGTTAGTAGTACCCCAATAAAATGTATTCACATATCGAATGTATTAATTTCTGGGATCATTCATTGCCGGTATTTCGATTGTGTGTTTATGTCGAAATTGCAACACATTGCAACATCCGCAGACAGGAGAGAAGATCAAATTAAGGCATTCAGCAAACTGTAATGCAGAACATGTCGTATATTCAATTAAGTGCCCCTGTGGGCTATTATATGTCGGCAAAACGGATAGGAGACTGAAAATCCGTTTATCAGAACATAAGAGCCGAATTCGCAACAAAAACATGACATCACCACTTGCAAAGCATTGGGCTGAAAACAATCATACTATAGCTCAAATACGCTTCCAGATAATCGAGCAGGTTCCACAACGACTGGGACTAGACAATGCAAAAGCTCTACTTAGGAGGGAAATTTACTGGATCCGCAAACTTAAGACTGTGGCCCCCAATGGGCTCAACGATAAATTGGACATGATATGTTTTCTATGACCTTTGGTCTAAATATGACTCCAAATAATCAAAGTTTCAGACATGAACCCTAATATATAGCCACTTTTAGTAGCTAGCAACATTTGTTCATCTTATGTATAAACAATGATAGCTACAATTCTCAAAGGAGAAACTAACACAGTGTTTCACAATCACAGGTTGTCATAATACACACCATGAACATCTTTTTCATAAAATAATTTGTTATTATGTATAATGAGTATATGAATTGCTATAGGCATCTAAAGTTGATAAGTAAGAAATGCTTCAAATGTGCTAAAGATGAAGATCATCTTTACTTTTTCTACCCTTCCTGTTTTTTTCATCTTTTCTCATAATTTACTTCTCTGACTGTCTACAAAATGCAGTTTTGCAATTTCGACATAAACACACAATCGAAATACCGGCAATGAATGATCCCAGAAATTAATACATTCGATATGTGAATACATTTTATTGGGGTACTACTAACCCCAATTTATTGTCATTTGGTTTCATTTCTTCGTTTATTTAGTTTAAAAGTTGTACTATCAGCAATAGACGCTAACGCGCTATTAACAACCATTCCCCACTATAATCACGAGCGACACCATTCCATTATGGCCGCCAAAATTCTTTCTTTGCGCCTAGTCCCTCTTCTATATTGATTAAGTCAGCTTGACATAGCTAAAGGACTATGGACGCCAACGCGCTATCACCACAACACGTCGGTCACAGAGTGAACACGGAGCTTATCACAGCGCCGCCCGGTAAGCCTTAATGTCAACCCGCGTCAGGCGGGATTGATAATAGTCTTGACCTAAATAACAACTCGCTAAAACACGCATTGTCTTACTTCTCTTTTAGCGTGAGAAGAATTAAAAAGACGTTAGCGAGCCACTAGGCACAAAACCCTGAACTCGCAGGTAAATGCTGATTCTACATAGTACAATTCAGTTGTAAACAATCTGTGTGTTAAATAGTTCATGACACTATTCTTATTCGCTTAAACCCAATAGAATCCATCATTTTGGCTTCGTGACTTAAACCAAACAGGTGAGCCACGTGTTTTTACGCAAAAACGCAAAAAATGAGCATAAAGAGGAATGTTTTCTTACATATATGCCTTCGACTCATTTACAGATAATCTGGTTCTATCCGGAAATACAGGTACTTATTGCAAACTACATCTCAACATAACATGCTGGTATATTTTGTTTTAAAATACACTCTTACTCTCTCTTTCCGTTTTTCTGATCTTCCAGATTTTATTTTTTTCAATCCACAACACTTATACACCAAAGACAACCAGTTACCAGGGTAAGGTGATCAATACATCACTTTAAACGTAAATAGCAGATTTCCATTATGTAAAAATATCAATACTAATTGAGCTTCCTATTTCTTCTTCTTCTTCTTTTTCTTTAGACCCCTGACGAAGGGGCGTTGACCCCGAAATGCATTGGGTTACAAGTGTAATTGTGTTGTATTGATTTGTGTTTTATAATTGTATATGAATCTTGGATTTTCTTGATGCAATTTTTTTGACGCAATGTTAAAAATGATATGAATGAATTCTCATTGACTAAACTTGTTTGATGTAAAAACAAAGACTAACATGGACTATTGTTTTCATTTGTTATAACAAATAATAGTAGTGCGCACCGGAGTCCTGGAGATCTAGCGATCCCAGGCCACATTCACACAACATTGCGGATACAACATCATGCAGCACCATGCTGAACATAGCTTGAGACATCCCACTGTCAATGGCCACCATGTACTGAAACGAACGAGGGGCAAAGAAATTCACTGCGGCCATCACCTTAACTGTTGGGGTCAAAGCTGTCAGATAGCTTCTTCAAATTCTCAGATGGGGCTCCAACTGAGCACATAGTTCTTGAAGGGTAAGGCGATTCAGACAGAATTACCTTATGATGTCCTCATCTTCCATGTTTGCCAGCACTGGGAGAGGCTGATGCACATTTGGTCATCTCCTACATATAATGAAAGATGACACATGTAAATCCAATTCACAGATGAGATGTGGCAACCATCTTACATAATGACTAACACAGCACCAACATTGACAGGATTGTAACAACAGCTTAGTGCACAAGTCACATGCACATACACCTTGATCTCACGTAGTCATACATGTGGTCAGTATGTACACACTAACTTCTTCCAAATCAGATACAGACTATGTGAATGGTAAATAGTACACTCCTGTCACCAGCCCTGAGTGTAGGTGACACAGCACTTGTGGCACACAGCAACACTGCTTACTTCTACGTAGCTGATGTACCTGCAAAACCTCCCTGCTATAGTCTCACTATGTACAACATTTTGACACAATGAGCACAGTGTGTGTAAGCTGGTCAACTATCAAGACAAATACAGCACTGTACACAGTGATATAGGCACATCATGTGGTCAGTTCATCATTGATGTGGGTTGAGTAGCCATTTTACACATCGACATGTTCACACATATGCAACTCCATTACACATCAAATCTGTGTCTGTGCACACAGATATCATAATAGACAAGTGAGGAAGTACATGCAAATGCATGTACTCATATGTACTGACATGACATGTGGGCATCAAGTCAAATGTCATACTCTCAGTTCACTTTATAACCAGGTGCAACATTATAGTGCAAATGCATAGTGATCAGTGGTGGAATTTGTCAAGTGGCAATGCAATAGCACAATGTGCCCTTGGGTGCGGTAGAAGTGCTCTGCCATCGTGGTCCCGGTCACTGGATACAATTGAAAGATGTAGGATTGCGGTAGAGACCACCTGGCCCCCGCGGTGTGACACAGCCTATGCCAATGCAGCCAATGGGAACCGCCATCGCGGTAGTGCAATACAGTTTTGAAAATCATGTTAGGCGTGCTCCACCACCACTGTCCAGGTCATTGGATACAATTGAAAGATGCAGGTGTGCGGAAGAGACAAACTGGCCCCCGCGGTGTGACACTGCCTATGCCAATGCCATTGCAGCCAATGGGAACCACCATTGCGGTAGTGCAATTCAGTTTTGAAACTCGCAGTAGGCGTGCTCTGCCACTGCGGTCCCGTTCATTGGATACACTTGAAAGATGCAGGATTACGGTAGAGACCACCCGGCCCGCGGTGTGATACCACCTATTCCAATGCCTTTGCAGCCAATAGGAACCGCCATTGTGGTACTGCAATACAGTTTTGAAACTGACAGACGGCGTGCTCCGCCACCGCGGTCCCAGTCATTGGATACAATTGAAAGATGCAGCAGTGCGGAAGAGACCACATTGCCCCCGCAGTGTGATACCACCTATGCCAATACCATTGCAGCCAATGCGAACCATCATCGCGGGAGTGCAATACAGTTTTGAAACTCGCAGTAGGCGTGCTCCGCCACCACCGTCCCGGTCATTGGATACAATTGAAAGATGCAGGAGTGCGAAAGAGACCACCTGGCCCTGCACAGTGTAACACAGCATATGCCAATGCCATTGCAGCTAATGGGAACCGCAATCGTGGTAGTGCAGTACAATTTTTGAAACTCGCGGTAGGCGTGCTCGGCCACCGCGCCACAGTTATTTATTTTATTTATTTCGGATTTGTAACACGCGTGGCTGCCTCAGCAATTAGACATCTCAGCGCAACCAGAGACTAAAGACTAGAGCCTGAGAGTACAACCTAGAGATTAAACAGCAGGAGTGGGGAAAAGCCAGGTTTTTAAGGCCTTTTGAAATGCCAGATGGTTCGGAGTGGCTCTAATGGGAGCCAGGAGCGAGTTCCAGAGTTTCGCCGCCAAAAAGCGGAAATAACGTCCCCCAGCCCTCGCTCTCCAGACTCGAGGTGCGCAGAAGAGCGCAAGGTCAGCAGATCTCAGCGAGCACCCAGGCACAAAGGGCTCCAACAAATGGAGTAACCCTAATGGAGCCTGGTGTGTCAAGATCTTATGTGAAATACACAGCGCCTTAAACTGAATGCGCTTTTCGACTGGCAGCCAGTGGAGTTTAGGGAGCACATGCACCACCGAGCAGGATCTGGGCAGTGCAACCAAAAGCTGCGCCGCCGCGTTCTCAACCCTCTGCAGGCGCTTAATGCTTGCCTTATTAGCGCTCAGGTAGAGGGAATTGCCCTGGTCTAGTCTGGACAAAATGGACGCCTGGAAAAAGGCCTGGTGCACTTTGGGAGGGAAAAAAGCAAGCAAAGGCTTCAGGCCTCGCAAAAGCCCGAAACAGATCGCTGCAACGGCTTTCGTTTATTTCTCGAAAGTCAATCCATTATCAAACATCACGCCCAAGTTCTTCACAGCCTCCTTAGGAAGAGGGGCGTGTTTGAGGCGGTCCGGCCAGCACAGCTCGGAGCATAACTCCCAATCCTTCCCGAACAGCAACATCTCAGACTTACTGGCATTTAACTGTAAACAGTTTTCTGCCATCCAATCGGAGAAGGGCAGGAGATCCTCCTTGAACTTGCCCAAATTGGTATTGCATTTCTTTGAAAAGGCAATTACCAATTGGGTGTCGTCAGCGTACGACACCAAGGACAGCCCCCTGCCCTTTGCCACCTCCGCTAGGGGTCTAACATATAGATTGAACGAAAGTAGGCTTAAAATGGAGCCCTGCAGCACCCCCTGGTGCAGAGCCAACTCCTGAGAGTAGAAAGGTGGTACTGAAACCTGGAAGGACCGTTCCTCTAAGAAAGACCGGATACAGTCCAAGGCCACATCCCTGATCCCAACTTCCTGAAGGCGTTTAAGAAGTATCTCATGGGACACAGTATCGAATGCGGCACTTAGGTCTAGAAGGACCAAGGCCGCTGAGTCTCCTACATCCAGACTGCCCCGAATGGCTTCCGACACTACCAATTGCGCGGACTCGGTACTATGCCGGAGTCGGATACCATGCTTGAAGGATCAAAAATAGCATTCTGCTTAATGAATTTGGACAGAATAGAATTCACATGCGCTTCCACCAGCTTGGCCAAAAAAGGCAGCTGGGAGATGGGCCAATATTTGCCGGGTTCTTCCGGATCCAGGGAAGGGTTTTTATCACAGGGATAACTTTGGCGTGTTTCCACGCCCAGGGTACGGATGCTGACCTCAGAGACAAGTTGGCCAAATATAAACTCACAGGGGAAATCAGTGAGTGAAACTGGCGGTAATGGGCAGGTGACACGGGGTCAGCTGGGGAACCTGATTTGATTTTTTGGCACAAGGCCTCAAATTCCGGAGGTGTCAAGGGAGGGAATGATGACAAGCAGTTACCCCCCATGGTATCCCCCACTCCTTGCGCCACCCCCTCCATAGGGGGGCCACCTTAGGTAAACCCAGATAAATCAGGTCAACTTTATTAACAAAGTTCGCGCTAGTACTGGTAGGTAGAAGCAATGGGAGAAACCGTAGTAGCACCCGCGCTCTTCATGCCTTTGAGCAGGAAGAAGATAGTCTTTGCGGGATTTGTGCTGGCCAGAATTTTGTTGGTCACAAAATCCGCTGGTGCTCTCAAATAAGCTTATGATACTGCTTAACAGCCGCCCGATATTCTAACTTTGCAGAAGCATCGCAAGAGCATCGCCAGGCGCGCTCTAACTGCTTGCAGCCCTTCTTGCTAAAGTTAGCAAATTGTTGAACCACGGATTGGATGGCCCTCGCCCCTTTACTCCCCGTTTTGCCGGGATACAGCTCTCCAGGCCGGCCGTCAGCCAATCTCGGAAACACGAATTTGCCCCATCCACATCTGGAGGTAGCTGAGGCCTATGCTTGGCTGGCCAGGCACAAACTAAAAGTATAAGCTTCCCTAACAACCACTGCGATACCGCCCCATCTCCCCCTCTCTATTGATGGTCTCTAACACATAGCCTTGAGGAAGAGCCAACCAAGGCTCTGCCACTGAGTTTTGGGTAAGCCAAGTCTCCGTTAGGAATAAAGCATACGGGGACTCATCAGCTAGGAGGTCAAACACCTTGGCGTGGTGTTTCGCCAGCGAGCTGTAGTTCAAACTAAGGAACTTATACTCCGTGAGACCTGTAGGACAGAGGACCCGCTCCACTGGGGCCAGCTTTAATGCACAAAATTCACAATGGTAGGATTGCTCCTGAAACGCCCAGGGTAGATAAGGGCAGTTAGATACCAAAACCAGGATCTCTTCCCGCGAGTACCTGAAAGAATCTGCGGCAAAAGATGCAGGTGTCCTGGCGACTGGCCCGCCAGCTGCACGCCCGCTTCAGGTGTCCGCTGCATGCGTCCGTTGCGCGGTTGCTGCTGTGTCTGCATTTATGCAGTCGGGGCAATCAGTGCTGCAACAACTGTCCCGCTAATCTTGCGTTCCTCCCAAGTTGGCAGAAACGTTCCAGCCGACTCGGGAGAGCTGCAGCCAGGTGCCTAGCCCACCACCTGATGAAGTTCAAAGCTTCCCGCAATTCCCAATAATACAAAAGCAACAGGTAAGTTTAAAAACAAAGCAATAGGATGTTTGAGGAAATTATTTAAAAAGCATACAGTGCGAGTAAATCGCTGTGTGAACTCCCGGCTCATGCCTCAGGAGTCCGGTGTCAACACGGTCGCTGCTGTGTCTGTTTTTATGCAGTCTGGGCAAACAGGGCTGCAACAACTGTCCGCAAACCTTGCATTCCTCCAAAGATGGCGGAAACGCTCCAACCGCCCCGAGAGAGCTGCAGCCAGGTGCCTAGCCCACCACCCAATGAAGTTCAAAGCCTCCCGCAATTCCCAATAATACAAAAGCAACAGGTACGTTTAAAAATGATGCAATAGGATGTTTGAGGAAATTATTTAAAAAGCATACAGTGCGAGGAAATCGCTATGTGCACTCCCGGCTCACACCTCAGGAGTCTGGTGTTATTGGATACAATTGAAACATGCAAACCAGGTAGACCAACTGCATCAGCAGAGAACCACTGAAACAATCCCAGGGGCCTATAAATGTCTGTGACAAAGCCACATGTCACTTGCATTCAGACACTGCTGCCTGCCGTTCATCACCACCAACTGCTGCTGTATCTGTACTCTGGACCCAGTGGCGGCGAGAATAGAGAACATCAGGGCCTGTCCGTTCACCACAGAGGAGCTGGATGTCCTGGTGGATGAGATCCTTGCACAGAATGGGAGCTATATGGTGCTCCAGATGTACTGGTAAGTGTTTAAATAAAAGTTTGAGAGTGCTCAGAATATTCACATGATGTTACTGTGCAGTAGTATGTGCCTGTGAGTGCAAGCCAATGTGCATGCATCAATATTTTGACAATAGCATGCTCCATATATGGCCTATTACAAATTGCATTTGAGTATGTGGGGAAGATGGCAACATGGACACTTGTACAGCTAGTTTTAAGCCAAAATAAACACATGTTCTGAGACTGGGTAATGTAAATATGTGAGACACTGCATGCTAACTTCATATCAATGGGGTGTGTAGCCTTATTTCCACAGATTCCTGACTGCATTGAAGGATGGGAATTACATACTGTGGTTTGGTAGTTATACAGTTACACTGCTGGTTTCAGACACTCGAAGTCTGAACACACCTTCCCTATGCTATGTGATATCATAGTCCATTAATTGTTCTTGTGCTCATTTGTGACATTATAAATGTAGTTTGGCCAGAGGGTACTGAATAATGTGTGTACAGTTTTCAAATTGACCCTATAGAGATGTATCCATTCTGCACAGGAGTACAAAGCCAGAGTCTAACACTTTGGGTGGTAATTTCCTATGACACATTAGATAAATGTGAGGTGGACATGTCATCCTTCTACTGATTCCATGATGCGTTGAGTCGCACATGTGTAGGCACTGTTTCTCTATTCATATTGTACATGCATGTGATTTCTGTGAAGGCCCACGTTTATCATCCGTGTGAGGCCGTCTGGCCTGCACAGAAACTGCCCAATGTTACAAGGACCCATCACTAAAAGGACTGAGTGAAAAATGTGTTGTCCACCACCCTATTTCTCAATCAGCTATCAAAGGCCTGAGGATTACACAAGACAGGACTCCATCTTGTGAGAAGAGTGTAGGGATGTAAGATCAAGGCCCTAAATGTGACAACCATGACACATGTAGCTATGCAATGGTCAAGGCCATTAAGGGGTGTGTAGTAGGACACAGTGAGTCTGACCACTACACATCATTTCCAGTGTATTGGATGTCATGCTCACTCACATAGTGCATCACAGCTGAGGGCCTTTTTTATATTTGTTTCTGTGCTGGCACTCTGCATGTGTATGAGATGGGCATGTAGTGTGTCCATCATCATATATGTATACATTGCTATGATATGGTTTGTTCCAAGTGTACTGTGTGACATGCCGTATGGGCTCTGCTCTCCATTGATATATTAGTGTGCTATGTATGTTCATGCTCCTGTACTGTCACACAGTGGTACACAACACAGTGTCACAGAAATGTCTTCTTCTCTCCCATGCCTGCAGCTTAAGGTCCATTAGCGTAAGGCCATATGGAGGGGTGCGGTCTCTGGGTGTCTGCAACTGACAGTATACACACTGCCACAAGAGATGGGATGACATCTGGCGTGAGCAAAAACGTGCCAGAGATGACACTGTGGGTGTTCCCTCGAAGTGGTAGGTTGGCGCACAGGAGCATGGCACCACTAATGGCCTTCATCTTGGCAGTGACACAGCCAGAGCTGGAAGGACGCTTGAGGGTGAATATTGTGCAAAGTGTGACTTTGCTTGTGAGTGACTACATGAATCCCAACCCTGAGTCAGTGCGGAGCTCTGTGATGTCTCTAGTGTGATGCAATGACTTCTAAGTGGCCTCTGTGTTGAGTGCAGCTGTTCTGCATTCGTACGACAGTTTGTTTCTCATGTGTTAAAACCCTTGAACCTTGCACATGAAATCATCTTAAATTTTTTTCACTCACATTGTATGAATGTTGTATGAACTGAGACCTCCCTACACAGATAATTCATTGTGTGAAGTGGGTAGCCCAGTACACTTGTCGTGCTTGTGTGCGCTGTGTGACTAGCTCAATAGGGTGCTCATGTGATGATGTGTTTGTGGCTACCGACATGCACAGATGTGGACTCAGGGAGCAGTGAGTTGGTAAGGGTCACACCTGTCCCGTGGGTCCCTTTTTTTTAAACAAGGATAGAGAGGACAGCACCATTTAAAAGTATATGAGCCCAATATCAGCTGCATGGCATGACATGATGTAATTACCTACCATAGTGACAGCAAGTGCACACAGGTGCTGATAGGGTAGACGGTGATGACTACAGTGGTGCATTTACTAATTTACCTTTGCCATTTGCACACATGGCAAAATGACTGGGATGGTTAGACTCTGTGATTTAAATGCAATGTATCTGAACCTGGCTATTGCAAAATTGTTTCGGCACTATGGCTTAACATGTTTGGATGTGATCATTGGGTATGGCAAAATGTGATGTGACTGAGGTGTTTTTCAATAATTTGAAGGATGATAATGAGCAATGGTTAGTCCTCAGTATGTGTGCATTGTGGAGGGATGTCCTTGTGCATCAGTGAATGGTGAAATTGTGGCTAATGCTTTTAATCAGTGTGTGACTTATTGGCAAATTGATGTGTCTTCAATGTCATCAGTCAGCACAACGTAGAGATGTCATATGCTAGACCCTAGGCATTGTCACACATTAGCTGTCCTAATAAGGTCCACCAACTTCATCATCAACAGAAGACACAATCCTGCCTTGGGTCAATGAGGGACTTTTAGGGACTTGAGGATATGTTGGTATGTGACATGTCACAACCTATGAAGGCCTTGCATTAACTTCCCGATCTCATGCTATTGTGCTTTGTGTTTGTGAGTACATTGTTCAATGGTGCTCATTGGCACTTCATTGACAAATAAGATGTGGCCTTGTGACATATGCTGCAGTGTGTGTATCAGAGAAATCAGCTGGCAGTGAACAGCAGTGAGTATAATGCTAGTGTGCATTCATAGATGTGTGCTGTGCACAACAAATAAATTCTAATATATACACAGCTGACACCAATGGACAACTGTAGCTGTGCTTCAAAGCACAACATGGTGGATATCAGGAGCTGGTTGCCCTTGCGACAGGACATATTGGACTTTGTATCTGTGGTGTTTCATTAAATAGACTCCATATGTGACTGAGACAACATGTTTTGATGTATAGATAGCTTACCTACAGGCATGTAGGTATGCATACATACAATTGTATGTGTGGTTACAGGGAGGCACATGCCCACCTATTTGGCTGTGTCCACGTAACATGGAGCATGACTATCAACTATGCATGTTTCCATCCATCATCTGATGATAAATGTGGCATATGCTGAAAGTACATGGTGTAGTTCAACATGGGTGTCTCATTTTAAAGTTTGGTGTTTTGATTGCATATGATGTTTGTGAGTATGGCACTATACTGAACCTATGGCTCTGTCTCTTGCAGCATCTTCCAAGGGCAGGAAAGGACAGGAGCCCGACACCGTTGGGGAAGCTACTGGCACGACTGCCACACAGGAGTTCAGTGACACTGAGGGTACCAGAGCCTCGGAGGGGGACAGGAGTGCCCTGGATGATTCCCGCCCGGAAACACCATTCTCCACATCTTCCAACTCCAGCGCTAACTCCTCGGTGTCGGCAGGGATCAGGAAGTTCAAGATCTGCATCTTCTTCTGCCACACCTCGTCCAGTGCCCACCTTCCGGGATGCTCCCCCAAGTGCTGTCCGTGCATGCAGCCCTAAGGGTAGAGTCTTGTTCCCCCAGGCACCACTGCCCCTGTATACCCTCTGTGTGGAGGCAGTAGACATTTTGCGCCAGCTGTGTGTGGGTCAGACTGCTCTCCTGAATGCCCTCCAGGATCATGGCAACAAGTTGGCACAGGTTGTTGTGTTCATGGGGGGCATTCATTCTGATGTGGGTGGCCTACACCAAACTGTACAGTCTTTGTCCTCTACAGTGACAGCAGCCATTCAGCAGTCCCAAGCTACTAGTCCAACTCCTGTCCCTTCAGAAACCACCCTGCCAGTGGCACCACCTGACGAGAGTACACACACGCCAGAGCCCTCAGGCACCCAGTCATCCACACACAGCACATAACAGCAGCACTTTAAGCATACCAGACCCCAGACACAATCACCACAACACAAAACAAGCACACATGACAGCAAGACAAAAAGGGCATCACAGGAAACTCAGGGGTATCAGGAAAAAAAGCAGGCATCCACATTACATTCCTCCAAATCAACACCATCCAATGGTACTCCCATCCCCATACTTGATCCCAAAGACCCACAAACACGTGCCCTGTCATCTGTGAACCTGCGGCCTGCCACAACTAAGCCCAAATACATTCCAAATGCCGATTCACCCAAAACATCGACTCCCACCCACACCGCTTTGAAGCAGGGACAAGAGAGCAAAGTGGGGGGTTTACCTTGACAACAGGGATAGAGGCAAGGCCAACCCCAGTGTACCACCACACGGGGAGAGCCACCTGCACCTGCTACACCTTTGGGGAAAGTGAGGCTGTTGTGCCCCCCTCACTTCTCACCCCGGCCAAGACAAATGTGGGATATCAGATCCCCAAACAGATGAGACCCAACCCTCAACATTCACCCTCAGCCACTGTGCCTCCACACAGCATGTCTTAACCTCCCTTGCCACCACTCCACCTGGTCCAAGCAGCCCTCCGGTTCCCACACCCATGGATCCCTCTACCTCAGCCAGTTCTCTCCCTCACAGGTCCAGTCCTCCAACTGGCCCCAACAATCATCCCCCTCCCAGTTCAACTTAAAGTCAAAGTTGAAGCCAAGTCCCACTCCCCACACCATTTTCCCCACAGCGGTGCCTGGATTGCCCATTTGAAGCCCCTGACATGTGGTGATTCCCATGGCAGTAGACTGTGTTACCCATTTGATGTACAAGTTCTCATGCACACATGTGTGGACTAGAAATTTGGACTGGCCAATGGTCTTGATGTAATGCACTTTTGATGTCTATCTGGAGATTATGTAATAAAGACTCTTTGTCGCTGCTCTTGCTAATGACAAAAGTGCAATGTATGTGTATATGTTCATGTGACACATGCTCTGTATGCCGCATTCACATTGGCAATTACTTGATGTTCTTTTTCAGAGGTTGCCAGAGGTTACAGGCACTTTTGTGCTTCTTGACTTTGAGGCTTGAGGGTGCATTGATGGTTATCTGTGATGATCTACTCTTATCCTAATCATTCTAATGTCAGGTCTTTAATTTTGTACACATGTTATATTTGGATGCAGTACCACAACTGAAGTGAATTCTATCCACAGTATAACATGTGGGGTGGACAGGGTCCGTCATATTTGTGGGATCTATATTGATGTGTGAACAGCAGTGTAGATGTGTAGTCATCTTGTGTAGGCCTGGCTTCATAGTCACATGGGTACATTTGAATGTGTGCACTTGAGTAGTGATACAGTGTGATTGGCCTGTCATTGTCAGAAGTGTAGAGGTGTATGTGCCCCTGAACATGACACCTACACACGTTTGATTCGGGTAATGAGTGCCAGTTTGTTTACATTATCAGACATGTGCTTCAGATTATGAGTGTTGGGTTTAAAGACCTAGCTTAAAGACTGATGGCTCGTGACTCGTGTAGTCAATGAAAAAGCCTTGAAGAAAGAAAATACTTTTTTTTTCTTGAGTCCCCTCACTCACCAGGGTTTGCCCACGGTGACATTCTTCATCATAGGGGCCATCCCAGTCCTCTACGAACTGGGGCGTGCTGCGACATGCGGAGTTACATAGGAGCACTTGTAGTTAGACTATGTGTAGTGCAAATTGTGGGGGAGTGGGTGGAAAGTGATTAAAATACCTTGCTAGTGGACCTTAACAAATTTTATTCTAGCTCCTAGGTTGGTATGTCTAAAAAGGGGGTTGCACTGAGGAACCTAACTATAATGAGTTGGACCACAGTGTGAGATCAACATGTTTCGAGCTACCCCAAGCTCTTCCTCAGGACCACACAGGGACCAGCCCTGTGTTTGCCACTCCTAACGTTCCTAAATAGGAAATTAACAATTATGAAGTATAGCTAAATAGTGAATAAAGTGAACGCTGCTACTAATAAAGCATGCGTTAATGATACATACGTTCCTAATGTCACGTTGTATACTTTTTAGTCGGTCCGGCGGGATGAGAGTAGGTGCTACGATGCGGCGCCCCTTCACATGAAGATTATTTCATAGGGAGATACCGCCCCCGCGTCCATGGAGCAAGAATTCTCCGTCTAAAAACTCACGCTGTGGTCCAACTCATTATAGTTAAGTTCCTCAGTGCAACCCCCTTTTTAGACAAGATCAAAATTGTTCCCCTTTTACCTAGTAACAGGCTGGGGAGAGTTCTTGGACCCACCCCACCAACCAGAATTTTTGGGGCCTACAGAAGATTCTTGTATTTTATCTTTGGGTTTCTCGCCCTTTTTCTCCTGGGGAGGCTTCGTGACCCCTTTCTTTTGGTCACCCCAGTGGTTGTCTTAGTTTCCTTGGTCTTGTCCCAGTGGTCTGCTTTCTTGACCAATTCTTGGGGAGAAATTGGATCTAGGTATACCAGATACTGATGCAACTTTTCGTTGATGCAGTTACTTAAAATGTGTTTCTTCATAAACAAATTATAAATTCTTCAGAGTTCTGCACTTTACTTCCAGTTAACCAGCCACCTGGTGTATTTACTGAGTAGTCTACAAATTTCACCCAGGACTGACTCTGGGAATTCTGAGCCCCCGTGAATTTTATTCTGTACTACTCAGTAGTGAGTCCAAATCCCTCAATCTGGGTGCCCTTCATGAGTTCATAAACTATGCTTATATTCCAGTGAGGATCAGAAGTCTGTCTCTGCACTTAGCAGAGAACAGTTCCCAAAGGTGTGCCCCCACTGAGACTTCCTCACTTTTCTGGCTTCACAAGCCCTCTCAAAGGATATGAAACACTTGCTGATGTCACCTCCATCCTCAATTGTAGGGGCAATCACTTTGGTGATTTTGGAATTATAGGATCCTTCTCTTCTTTGGTTATTATTGCTGCCACCACTGATAGGACCTAGGCCAAGATCTGCTCTCTCTTTTTCTAGAGCTAGGAGCCTAGTATCTAGCTCTAGCCTAGGGTCAACCTTGCTAAAAGGTTGTCATTGTCAGTGAAGTTGTCTTCACTGACTTGCATGGAGTCTAATTTCATTCTGGAGGGTCTAATCCCTCTGCTCCCTGGCTTAGAGGTGGGGAGCTCAAAGTTCCCTCTCTCCCTAAGTAGGTGAAGTAGAGGGTTAAAGACCTCATCCACCTTACTACCTTCCCCATCTCCCTGGGAGTCTTCCTCATCAGGAGAGGGGTGGTCCTTCTCATACCTTGCCAGGAGCTCTAGGAGTTCTGTTCTGGTAGGGTTAGACCCTGTTCTTATTTGTCTAGCTTTACATTATGTTTCTAAATTGGGGTTCTTTTTAGAAGACCTACACTAACAGTTCTAAGTACTTCCCTCTTATATCCACAGTTGTTAAGTTTTTATCAACAGGGTTTTACCAAATCATGATATCCCCCTGGGGTGATCTGAAAAACATGACACTGGTTAATTTTTATAACAATATTCCAACACTACTGATGGAAACTGTTGTAAACAACCTTATGTCCAATCTACTAAACATAGAGGAACAAATGGATGGAGATATGGCCCTGCTATGGGTAGGTGATTTTAACTGTACCCTATGCCCTCGGGGTGAGGCGGGTATTTGCGGCCTGTGCGATAGCAAGGAAGACACCCCCACTCACTTTAATCATTCCAAGCTGGGGGACATTCTGAATACTCTGACTTCTCATTTCACCTTGTCATTCGTCAATGAATTATGTTCTCCCACCAAACCCTTCCGGCCCACCTTTAACGGGAGAGGACGTAACTCAACCATCGATTTTACCCTTCTATCTCTAAGATATTCAGAGTCAATACTTAATTGGGACACACTCGATATCATCCTTAGCGATCATTATCCCATTTCCATCACCATCAAATCTAATGGTAATGTGCAAAACCCTGTGAATAACCCTTTATACAAACCACCATTAAGGTTAGCCAGGACCAACGGGTACTGCATTAAATGGGACAAGGTGGAGCCTGTGGATTTCTTTCAAAGCCTAGTTAAAAATACTTATGAGGATATTCAAATCTGTCTCTCCATTAAGGATGAGCCTCATATAGTTATAGATTCCTTGACTAAAATTTTAGTGGAAATAAAAAGACTTTTAACTAGGGTGCCTCGTCACGCCCCGAAAAATAGTCAAGGTTGTTTTGACGAGAATTGTACCAAGGCACTTACTGCCTTAAAGAAAGCCTTACACACCACCCGAGATCCCAGGCTAAAATCCAGAGAGCCAGGCACATCTACTGTGCCCTACACAAATGGGAGTCTAGAGGGAAAGACAAATAGAATTAGGACGCCCTCCACTCTAAATGCTAATTAACAACACCAGTCCTAATTCTCATGGCAATATTCATTTGCTGGACTGTAAACATCCATGGTCGAAATTCGTTATCCACGGGATCTCTTTAGTCTAAAGAAAATCCTAAGATGTTTCAATCTATTGCCTCTTTAAAATAACAACCTCTCTGATTGATACAAACAGGACAGCACAGACAAAAAATGTGTGAAAAAGCGAGATGGCACCTCACGGGCGCACCACCAATGGGACCCCTGGTTGGTACTCACCAGGATGGCCCTGTTCTCATCATCGGTGCCATCAAGCTAAAACCAAAAAACGTGTCTCGAACCTCAAAAATAAAAGGACAGTGAATGGTGCAGTGGACACAACTTATATGTGACAAAACTGACAACATATAACATTTAACATATAAGTCACTGAGCAACTGGGGCCATAAACTTTTATTCTCATTCCCTTCTCTGTTGCAAAACAGTGAACACACATATACTAAAAAAGAAGAGAGAAAATACTACCAATCGATTCACTCTCTACTTACAGCCGACATGTTTCATTGCCTTTGATTTTTGGCAATTTCTTCAGGGCAATACATTTTAAATGCCACTGCAAGGGACACTGAAGCTTGGGTGCCTTCATGTAGGTTTGTCTCTCATACCAGTGTTGTAGTTATGCTAAAATCGGAATCCAGCTCCCTTAGGTGAGCATGGTCCTTACTCCCCGTTTCAAGCAAATTACGGTGTCAGAGTTTCGGTCGGCGTCCTCTCAACCCTCGAGGGTTGAGAGGACGCTGGATTCCGATTTTAGCATAACTACAACACTGGTATGAGAGACAAACCTGCATGAAGGCACCCAAGCTTCAGTGTCCCTTGCAGTGGCATTTAAAATGTATTGCCCTGAAGAAATTGCCAAAAATCAAAGGCAATGAAACATGTCGGCTGTAAGTAGAGAGTGAATCGATTGGTAGTATTTTCTCTCTTCTTTTTTAGTATATGTGTGTTCACTGTTTTGCAACAGAGAAGGGAATGAGAATAAAAGTTTATGGCCCCAGTTGCTCAGTGACTTATATGTTAAATGTTATATGTTGTCAGTTTTGTCACATATAAGTTGTGTCCACTGCACCATTCACTGTCCTTTTATTTTTGAGGTTCGAGACACGTTTTTTGGTTTTAGCTTGATGGCACCGATGATGAGAACAGGGCCATCCTGGTGAGTACCAACCAGGGGTCCCATTGGTGGTGCGCCCGTGAGGTGCCATCTCGCTTTTTCACACATTTTTTGTCTGTGCTGTCCTGTTTGTATCAATCAGAGAGGTTGTTATTTTAAAGAGGCAATAGATTGAAACATCTTAGGATTTTCTTTAGACTAAAGAGATCCCGTAGATAACGAATTTCGACCATGGATGTTTACAGTCCAGCAAATGAATATTGCCATGAGAATTAGGACTGGTGTTGTTAATTAACATCTACTGTGCCGCCATAACAAGCAGGAAAAAACAACTAAAAAAGGATGCATGGCTGGCACTCCAGGAAGCATCCGAGAGGAGGGATAACATAGCCTTTTGCAAGGCAGTAAATGCCCCTTTTCTTCAAAACAAGCAGTTTGCCCAAATAGATCTAGCAATTCCAGGCGAAACTTGGGTCACATATTTTAAAGGCCTATACGATAAAACAGAGGCTGTAGAATCTAGATCTCCACAAGGAGACGACCTCGGTGCATCTCTGGGGCACAATCTACCAAGTGCTTTCCCTTTGGGTATTACGTTTGAACGCGAGGATGCCATCAGGGCATTGAAAGAAAGCCCTTCAGGGAAGGCACCCGCCCCAGATTGCGTCATTATAGATGTATATAAATCTGAGATTGATCTATGGGCGCCCCTGCTCACTAACGTGCTCAATTCTTTAAATATTTCCGGATTCATCTCAATCTGGCTAGAGGCTATTGTGGTACCGATCTTTAAGAAAGGGGACAGGAACCACCCCGCCTGTTACTGCCCGATCTTGTTACTCGATGCCCTGATGAAAGTTGCCGGGAGGATCATCTTAAATAGGATCCAGGATTGGACAGAGGAGCACGATGTTATTTCAAACTTACAATACGGTTTTAGAGCAGGTAAAGGCACCATAGAACAAGGCCTTAACCTGGCATTACTAATAGCCAAATATACCCAGGCCAAAAAAGGAAATCTTTTTGTGACGTTTGTGGACTTAAGCTCCGCATTTGACTGTGTGGACCATGAGATGCTCTGGGTGATACTCTCTGAGATTGTCCTAGACAAACAAATCCTTCAGTTTTTAAAGAACTTTATAGGTGGGCAGGCGCCTGATTTAGATATGGGAGGAGGGGCAAGTGTTCCGATAAGTTCGAGATACGCAGAAGGGTAAGGCAGGGGTGCATTTTAGCACCACTGCTTTTTACCCTATATATCAATGCAGTCGGTCAACATCTTACTGAATCATTCCATGACTATCCTACAACAAACGGGACCCCAATACCTATACTCCTGTATGCGGACGATGCCGCAATAATGTCTCGGACAAGGATAGGATTGCAAAGGGCAGTAGGAAAATGTACTGATTTCATGAAAATGAGAGGTCTATGAGTAAATGGCTCCAAAACTTATACTATGTCCTGTGGATCCAGGACAAGAAGTACTCCATGCACAATCTTCCTGGATGGGAGAAAAGTCGAGAGCACAGGTAGGTTCTCTTACCTTGGCATTAATTTTGATAGAAGGGGCACATGGCAGGCAGCTGCAACAGCAAGGCGTCTAGCGTTTACTAGGGCTATGGGTGCATTGACTAATTTAGCCAAAAAACTGGGAGGGAGACCGGTAGGACCACTTCTACAGATTTATAAAGCCAAATGCCTATCTACCGGCACATATGGAGCTGGCCTCTGGGGGATTGAGCATGCAGAACATATCCAACGTTCTGAGAATTTATTTCTTCGCTACTTATTAGCAACTCCCAAGGGCACAGCTACATATGTTATCCATAATGAATTAGGCCTCCCGTATATCTCGGACATTATAAAATCTTCACCCATCTTATTGTGGCATAATGTCTGGGTAAAACCTGAGACAAGCCTGAACAGAGATGTCATTAAAGATTGTCTCAGCTTAGATGGTGCTGCTAATATTAAATGGTTTAAATACGTAAGAGACATGCTTAAAGATATTGGGCACCCGGAATACTTTTCAAACCCCGCAAGCATGGAGGCTGTGCCCAGAATTACCCTAAAAAAGCTGGTCCTCGAGCACTTAGACAGCAAAAGATGGCTCGCAGAAAAAGGCAAAAGCACAGTCATAGAGAATCAATTAACCACCATTGAAGGCGGGGTTCAGCAGTATTTACTTTTAGAACCATCCCCCTTTACACGCATGCTGTTGACCCGTTTTCGTACGGATAGTTTTTTCAGATTAATCACTTTTCCGCAATGCAATGACTGGACAGGGGATAGAGTAATCTGCCCATGTGACAACATCTCACATCAGTCCAATATTCATTGCACACTATTCTGCAGGTTTTATCTGTTCCAGAGGGAAAGGTTTTTGAAACCCCTACTAAAGCCTTGGGGCCTACGAACCTGCAGAGTGGCCTATAACAAACTGAAAATATTAGAAGACGCATATGTCATCAAAGCCGTATCTTCCTACTTAAAACATGTTGTAAGGCTTAGGAATTTGATGTTAGAAAGGAAGTATCTGTATTTAATTGCTTTGATTAATTCTTGAATAACTTGTATATAGTCTCGCGAGAAACTGCAACCATTGCTTTTTTAACAATAATGTACATAGCTTTATTCTCTTAATTTCTAATATACAAACTTGTATTGAGTGGAGTGCCTTTGTCAAATTTTTAGCCTCATATGTATTGTACTGTATTACATTAAGTCATCTTGTTAATGCATTTTATCTAACATGTATTGGTATTTCTTATCATGTCTTTTTTAATGAATGCTTTTATGATTCTGTTTTTTACAAATCAAATAAAGCTAAATTGAATTTGAATTTGAATTTGACTAAAAAAAGGTTACATGGACCTAACACAAGGCCCTAACATGACTCTTATAAATTTGGAAAAATAGTTCATTCAAAAAATGAGTTGAACTGAAGTCAATGTTTTGATTCTTGTCATGTGATCAGAGGTTAACTGAGTTAGTCCAATAAGTGTAAGGCTTTATATGCCATGGCTGATCCACCATTGTAGGAAATTGGCTCGGTTTACACTAAACCAAAGTAGGTATAGTGTGCACAGAGTCCCCAAAGGTATGGAAGAGACTAAATTAGCTGAGTACTAACAGCTATCTTTGTGGTTGTGTGGGTGAGCAGTTGGGCTTATCCAGAGTGTGTGTTAAGCATTTATTGTATTCACTCACTCAAAGACTGTTGACACACACTCAGAGACAGAATCCAGACCAATTGGGTAAGTATAAAAAAGGTACACTTTTTATTTTTTTTCTTGAACCAAGCAGGACTCTGTACAGGTAGGTAAAATGTACTTTCAATTGTAAACCTTTACACAGAAATGCAATTGGGACTGGATTTGCAATTGTTACAGGTTGTTAGGACTTCAAAAAGCAGTTTAAATTACAAAGTAATTACTTTTAGAATACTTTTTGATAACTTTCAGATTACACTGACTATTTGGGGTGGTATGCCTAGATACCACACCAAGGGATCTCACCATACAAGGTTAGTAAGACTTTTTAGACTTTGCAGTATAGTTATCTTTTCTCCATACAAACATCAGTTCAACACAGAACATTTTGAGGCCCAAAATCTCATAACATGGGTTCCTATGAGAAAAATGGTTAACAGTTTCACAGGTAAGTAAACTACTCACGAGTGGGAGTTTTGGGAGTTAGGATCAAGTTTCCCCAAGGTCTAGGTAGGCACTCAGGTTGCACCACCAGCGGCACTGGGGTGGCTTGGTGAAGAGTGCAGGGGCCAAATGTTAGCCAATGGGGCTCGGGGGTCCTTCGGTCAGGGACTGCTTACAAGCAGGCCACACAGGTAGTTGATACAAAGCTCCTGGGGTTAAGGTGAGCACTGCAGGAGCCAACAATCAGCACAAGAGCTGCATCACCAGCGACACTGGGGCAGCCGGGTGCAGGGTGCCAAGAAGACATCGGGGACTCTGCGATTCTCAATGGAGATATTAATTTTGGCAAAGTACTGCAGACTCGGCCAGGGAGACTTCCTGAAGGTGACCACCAGCTAGAGAGGTAAGTTGGGTTCTTTGGGGATCCAAGGACACAGTCGGTTGGGACACCCAAGGCCGTGGGGCTTCGGGTGTAGGTATATCTTCAGTTGTCGGGTTTTCTTACCAGCTCTGGTCGGGGTCCGGGGGAGTCTTCAGGCTGAGGCTGCAGGCATAGTCTTGAAGCTTGAGGGATGTCGGGATCACCAGATAAGAAAAGAGGGTATGCAGTTCAATAAAAGTACATAGAGAGGTGAAGAGAGACACAGAGATTATGATGTTGTCACTAAAGGGCATCCAATAATTCGTAGGAGAGGAATTGTTCCTATCGGAACCAAGACCCTCACACACCTAACCAGTTAGGTGTAATTCTTCATCATATGGGTCTGCTCCTCATTGGGTCAGTGCTGCAATAACCGACGGGCACCCATAGATGGGCTCTTTAATGGAGATATTTAGTTCCTTGCCGTTAGGTGAAGTGTGAGTGAGGGGCCTAGGGAAGTGTAGATGTGGTGTAGTGAAAATAGGTTAAAACAGGTTGGGGAGTCCAAGACGTGACTTTATTCAAGATGGCTCTCTACCTCGATTAAAATGCAAGAGTGGTGACTATCTTTAGTGGTGATACAAGATAAAAGCGCTCTACTCTGAGTGGGTCAAAATGTTTCTTGGCGTTTTTAATCAGGACGATCTGCTGCAATTTTTCAGGACCTAATGAAAAACTATCTACACAGTGGGTAAGGTGAGTAACCTACCTACCACGGGTTATACTGTGGGTCGACTACCCCCAGTTGTCGAGGATGATCTAAATACTATTAGGAGTAATGCCTCAACAGTAGCCGGCAGGCGTTGGGGACAATCATGAAGTAATGTCCGTAAATTGAACTTGAATAAAGTCACTTCTTGGACTCCTCAACCTGTTTTAACCTATTTTTCACTATACCACATCTACACTTCCCTAGGCCCCTCACCCACATTTCTCATTGGGTCGGCGCTGCAATACCCGATGGGCACCCACAGATGGGCTCTTTAACTGAGATCTTTTGTTCCTTGCCGTTAGGTGAAGTGTGGGTGAGGGGCCTAGGGAAGTGTAGATGTGGTATAGTGAAAAATAGGTTAAAACAGGCTGGGGAGTCCAAGAAGTGACTTCATTTATCCTAGGCCCCTCACTCACACTCCAAAAAGGGCCCTGTTGTTCCTCATTATAGGACTTGTATATTACTCCTCAAAGAGGGCCCACTTTTCCATTATTATTGACTTATTTCCGTGGACTTATAAAGACCTGCCAAGTCTATCCCTAAGGATCACACAGGGGGAGCTAGCCCCACTTGCACCAGAGAACAGCAAAAACACTTAGCTCCTCAAAAAAAACTTTATTATTTCAGCTCCAGGGAACCAGGACATCAAGAGCCAATCAATATGATGAGCTTGCAGGCGCTCAGAAGGTAGCCAGATTCTTACAGCAGTAGTCAACCTCCATGCTGCAATGTTGAAGCGATACAAAAGAGCAGCAGGAAGCTGATCGTCAAAAGAACGCTACGGTAGAGATCAAAGGGGGACAACGCATAGCCTAGAGAGCCCAAAAAAGTAGCCAAATTGGGCTATGTGTGCCCAAATGGCTCTAAGAAGAAGTGATCAGCCGTGTGATGGCGCCGATACCATGCACCTCGCGGAAGTGACTGCCATGCGTCCTTCTCAAACAGTGAGATCGTGGGCAATTTAGAGATAGTCCCGAACACGAGACAACACCAGACAACATGGAAAAGAGTGCGATGCGTTTCGCTCAAAGAGCATGATCAAGGGCATTTAGGAGACACTCCTGAAGCTGGACATGCACAACAAATGCAGCTTGTTATCCCGCATCACAGCAAAGGAGCTCAAGCCATTACTACAGCATCGTATATGGAAAGGGGCGACCACTCGGTCCCCCCGAACATATGGCGGAGTGCCTCGATCCCCCCGGGAAGCCATTTTTGGGCGGGAGGCGTGTCTCGGCTGGTATGCCCGAAGCGGCGTAGCCGGGGCGCGTCTTTTCCCGCCCTAGAGTGGGCTGGCCTAGACACCGACGTAGCCAGCCCCGCCCTAGGGGCAGGCAGGGGCGGGTTTACGCCCGCCCTGAAGACGGATAAAAAGAGACGCAAGACCGGAAGACGTCCTCTTGTTCTTGTGCTCCGAAGTTGCACCTCCTCGCTACACGTGAGCTCGGGACAGAACGAAGAGCCAATTTTGAGCGTTTTGATCTTTTTCTTTGTCTTCTAGATACTTCGTCGGAGAGATGCCCAAGAAAGGCGCAAAGAGAATGACGACTGAGCAGATGGTTCGGGCCCTCTTTAAGGATATGTCCGACATAAAGAAGCGGCTGGCGGAGCGAGACGGGGAGGAGGGATCGGGCCAACCACCGGCTGGAGGGAGACCTAAGAGGCCGAGAAGGGTTCCAGCCGGGGGAAGTGTCCCGGCTCCCTCTGCCCCGCTCGAGGTGCCGACCCCGCTACCGATGGAGGGGAATCCAATCCCCGTTGTCATCACCCCGACATCCAACGAGGATATGCCCCCCGAGCTGGCAGCACAGCTAGCAGCGTGGTTGGGCGATGGTACTGAGGGCGCCACGGCTGCCGAGGCACAGGCGCTGATAAGAAAGCTGCGTAAGGAAAAAGAAGCAGCCAAGGTGACCGCACCGGTGGCGGTGATAGAAAAGCCGCAAGTGGTAGACGCAGCATCCGGTTCAGGTAAGCGGCCATTGCCGATCGCAAGGGACGAGTCAGCACCCTCTCGTAGAGAAAGATTGGGGCAGCATGTTCCCTTAGCAATAAAAGAAAAGATTTGGGCGGGGGAATACGTGAATATATTCTCCTTGCTTGTCGATCATTATGAGTTAGAGCATGTCAAGAGTCAGAAGGACCTAATGCATCCAAGTGTTTGGCGCGCAAAAATGGCCGCCTTCAAGGTAAATGAGAATATTGGCAACTGGGGCAATGCGTGGGGTATTTTTACATCGATTTTGGGGGAACGTAGGCCCGAGTTGCTTCCTGAGTTCCCCATTTATCAATCACGAATTATGGGTTACTCGACAGCGTATCAAGGTAACCATTGGTTCTGTTATGACAATCTGTTCAGGAAAGAAAAGGAGCATAACAAGAGTTTGACTTGGGATTGTTACGATTCTGTGACATGGGATAAAATGAAAGAATCAGGAATGTTAAAAATGCCATTGGTTGGGAGCAATGTTGTTGATTACTCCCGCCAAAATGTGGGGACGCCCTTTCGACCAAGTACGAGCACCGACGATTATTCGAGACCCGCAGGCAATACAGGGAAAAAGGGTTTCTGCTTTAATTTCAACAAGGGGAAATGTACCAGGCCTCCGGGATCGTGTAAATTCAAACATGAATGTAGTACTTGTGGGTCGTCCCATCCTGAGTCATCGTGCAGAGCCAGAACGAGTGAGAATGGGGGTAAGGGAGGCGCCAAACAGGTCTAAGATAGTCCGAGGGGCGCCTTTACCAACCCCGATTGATACCTTGGCAATGATTCCCTGGCTCAGCGAATACCCGGATCGTACTTCTGCTGGGGTGCTGCGGAACGGTTTTACACATGGTTTCCGCATCCCGGTGGGGGACTTTCAGGGTGTAGGGACGTGCAAAAATCAACTTTCCGTTTTACAACATACATCTGTAGTGCAAGAGAAAATTCAGAAAGAGGTTAGCCGGGGACGGGTCGCCGGCCCGTTTAGTGTACCCCCGGTACCGCATTTTGTCTGTTCTCCGTTAGGGGTGGTCCCCAAGAAGGACCCAGGTGAGTTTCGTTTGATCCATAATCTGTCTGCTCCACATGGTCTTTCGGTGAACGATGCAATTGATCCAGAGCTTTGTTCGGTGCGATACGCATCGTTTGATGAGGCAGTAGCCATCTTGAATCGCCTGGGGCCCGGGACGTTGATGGCGAAATCAGATATCGAGTCAGCGTTCCGGTTGCTCCCGGTACACCCAGACGACCAGCGTCTTCTGGGATTCGGGTTTCAGGGGTCATTTTACATGGATAGGTGTATGCCAATGGGATGCTCTATATCATGTGCTTATTTTGAGAAATTCGGTACTTTCCTGCAATGGGTGTTCACTATGAAAACGGGTTTCCGAAATGTAATGCACTACCTTGACGACTTTCTGTTCCTTGGCCCCGCCGGTAATCCCGAATGTGCCCAGGCCTTAGCTGAATTCTGTGTGTTGATGGGTCATTTTGGCGTGCCATTGGCACCAGGTAAAACTATGGGTCCCACGACTTGCCTCGAGTTTTTGGGGATCGAGTTGGACTCTAGGGAGGGGTGTTTCCGTTTACCAGCTAGCAAAGTGTTGAAGTTTAGGGCAGCCCTCCAAGTATGTTTAACTGCATCTAAGGTTACACTGCATCAGTTGCAACAATTGGTGGGGAAGTTGAACTTTGCCTTGAGAGTGATCCCAATGGCCCGCCCCTTTTCCCGCTCAATCGCCCAAGCAATGGTTGGCCTAAAGGAGGGTCATCATCGCACGAGGTTATCGGCCGAGGTCCGCCAGGACATGCGTATTTGGTTAGCATTTTTGGCGGACTTCAATGGTCGAGTCGTCTGGAACAAGCCAGCCGTATCCTCCGAGGAGCTTGGGCTATGGACAGATTCAGCGGGAAGCATAGGCTTTGGCGCCATCTTCGGCACAAAATGGTCTGCACAAAGGTGGCCCCTATGGTGGCACGAGAAGGGGCTGACGAGTAATATTGCTTTCCTTGAACTGTTTCCCATTCCGGTTTCCCTCCTTTTGGGGATTGTGTTGAGAGGGGGTGGCGGGTATCTCAGCCATATAACCAATAACGAGACAGATATAAGCAAGAACCATAGAAGTGATTAAGAGCCACTCATCTTAGCTGCGAGCAGCAAAGAAAAAGGCTCCTAAAATGGCAATGGCTATTCTTTTGTGGACTGCTGGAACATGATTGGTGGTTTTGAGCAGGGTATCATAGGAAACGTACTTTGTATTGTGTTAAAACGTTTTTCATTGGCTGCTGTGTTTTGCAGTATCTCTGGTCCTGAAACAGAATTGTCAGAGACTGCATGCATTGTGGTCCCTAACAAAGCTCTGCACTGTCAGTGTAGTGCTTCAGAGTGCCTGTGCGTTTTCCCGCCAAACGGGCGTATTAAAAGTGAATTCCAGTCTTCAGCATTGACATTTCAGATCTGTAAACTAAAAAAATATAAAAATTCTTCAAAGCGTGCTTTTATTTTAATGATTTTGGACGAGTAACTCCGAGATCCGAACAGTGGCACTATGTACAAGTTAACCTGACTTTTACTGATGCAACTTTATAAATTACTCTTATTACAGTTTATTAACAAACAAACATGAATGTTGCGTGTTGCCCCCCTGCCTCTCCGTGCTGTTTAGTGCAATATCTGTGTTATTGTGTGCTCCCTCCCCATCCCTCCATGCTATTGCAGGTCTTGTTCATTTAGAACTCCATGAAATATTTCCATGATCTCTCTCGTATGCTGCTTCCCACCCCACACGTACCCTTCCCCAAGCTTCCCCTTTACTTTCTCCTCCATTGCTCCCCAGTCCCTAAAGAAAAATATTTTTCATTTTGTGGAGGGCCAGTCAGCTGCCATTTCCTTCCAGACTGCGCAGCAGTCCAAAAAGCAAGTTTGCCAGCCTTTGTTGAGCCCCCAAACTTGCTTCAATTCTCACCCTTTACTGCTGCCTGATACTCGCAGTCCTTTGAAATTTGGTATTAGGCTTAACTGCACTCCAAAAAGCAATTGTTTGGCAATACAATTATTTCTTTTATCTACCATCTGCCACCTTTGATCGGTGAATGAAAAAAATAGAAAAGGTGCTCGCATGTGTGGTGATGCATGTCCATGCATGCCACCAGCAGTGGTTGGATCATTGTGCCTTTTTTTTCTCCACATAAACCATTGACAAAGACAGCATTGGCTTTGACAATGCTTGTTTTTTCTATTTGGCAATACAATCCTACAGCTCCATAGGTAGCACACTCTGGCCACTCAGTTCTTATTTGGTCAGATAGACTCCAAAATGTAGGGGAACTCCGAGGCATGCTGCAATGTACAAACAATAGCCCTAATAAACAATACACCGCTACCGATGCCATTTGCTTCATACAACAGAAACATCTGTCAAGTTCATTTTTTGTGGATGAACCAGTGGTCTAATTGCATAAAATAAATCTTAACAATTCGAATGCTCTTCCTTGTATTCCCAGGCCTCATCCTATATATCCCGCTGAAGATAGGGGCTGTCTGTCACTGAAGACAGGGACTGAATTGGCACATGTTGTGGTGCTACTGCCCATGCTGTACTGTTTGTACTTATATTTTTACCACTATCTCTTTGCAAAATCAATAACATTGACTATCAAAAAAAACAATTTGTATGCTCTATAAACCGAACTCCTGTGACATAATCCTGCTATGCAGCGAGGAATGTGATTTCATGCTTTAATAGTCATTAAACTGAAGTGACGTTTCTAAATGCTTTAAATCCCAAGAATGTTCCACTATGCAGGTTTGCATCTTAGTACATTATACAGTATCTTATGAATATTAGATGAAACAGAAGCCTTACTTTTTATCAAACAAATCCAAAGTCAACACAGCTTCTGATGAAATGGTATTTACTGCATCATACTTACGTCAATAAGTTTTTTATGTGTACCCATATTTTGGTAGTCTAGCATCATCAGAAAAATCAGAATCAGAAATAAAGAAAGGCACCCAATGCATTTTGTAAAAAAATTTTTTATTTCACATAATTTCTTTTTGAGAATTTTTCTTTACAAATATCCACAGGTAAATTACATTTACGGAATGATTGCACACTACTATCTAGCATGAATTGGTTTTAATCAAAACTTTTTATAACAGTGATAAGACTTGAGATGATTCACATACCCATATAACATTGCATAGGTTAGTTTGCTTTACACCTCAAATGCACAAGATCTGTAATATGGTATTCCAGATGATAAAAAAGACCAGGGAACTATATCTGAATATAAATTAATTTAAAAACTCAAAAGCAAGACATTCCTTTACAACATTTTATAACCTCCCTCCTCAAAACATCTACAATTAAAAACATCTAAAATGTGTCCCTGCATAAATATACAAACTTATACCCAAGTGCACTTCCCAATGAATTAAATTGCTAAAAAGTGTCCCCGTTCTGCAACAACCTATTTTCTTGATGGTCTCCCTAATCAGTACACATTACCTTTAACTGCATAGACAATAGGCGGATTGTGAGGGAAATGTAACTGGAATATGAATAATGGTGTAGACAGAAATTAGTTATTAAAAAAACCTCATCAACTTCTTAAAACTGTGGGGAGAACTTGCATACCCATATTCACAATATTTCCAAATCCCAGTAGTTAAATATTGGCAAAATACACTAACGTGTAATACTGCAAAATACAAACCTTATTAGTGCGGTTGTGGAGAAGCACTGGGTGACACCATTCTAACACAATGGTTATTTACAGGTGAACAATACTTTTCAGTAGTCTGATGCATGATCAAATGAATTCACAGAAGACTTTGAGAATAACTTAGTCTTTAACATTCGACAGAGTTTTATAGCTCAGGGAATCAAACGCCCACCATCACAATGGCATTGTCGTATCCTTCAAAGGTAAGTAGCCAATGGTGCATTATGCTCTGGCACACACAGTCTTACATTTCTCATCCCCTAGTTATGCTGCTGGCAAACTAACGCGGGTTTAAGGGACTTAATTCATAGCCATAATGTTTCCTGATAGGAATCTACAAGTTTAAATGAAAGAACATATTCATCCTTTCCTGGGTCTGCGGTTACTGTATGCACCCACCTCCCCAGTGGCCTTAGACCTGTTCTCACCCATTTCCATTTCTCATCCATTTCCAGTTTGGAAAGCTAGTAAAAATGTACCTGCATTTTTGGTTCATCAGCTGTCAGTGGTTTGATGTTCCAAAATATTGACATTTTGCAAAATTCAAAAGATGATTTGAATTTTTTTTTTTTTTTGCGTTTTTATTTGGTTGAAATGAATTGCTTCACTTTACTGATCATGCTGCAACCAAAAGTCAAATCAAGTAAAATAGTTAAAAGAAAGATTCCTGTATTGCTGTTTTGACAGAAAGGCAGTCCCCTTAGGAACCATTCAACATTGCATGGAATTGCCTTGTGGAAGACACCCTAGATTTTACCAATAGAATGGAAGTTAGTTAGCTGGCAACAAATGTATAGGAAAGATTAGGATTAGGCCTCGGTTATGAGTGCCTTCAAAGAGTAGGCAATATTTGTTGAGCCCATTAAAAACTCATACAGAGGGGTCTGAAATTGAACTGATGAGATAAATAGCACCTAGTACGAGTTTAGCCCTAAAAATGAGGCATACTACATTTCTTTATACTTTTGTGGGACCTTTTCACCCACCAGTAAATTTCAACAGGAAAGATATGCCGAAATGTATGGGGAAAGCAACCTTTTCTGCACATGGTAATGATTGGCAGCAGTACTCTCAAACTGACTTGTAATTGCAAACCCAGTGTAAAAGGAGTAACTATTAAAAGTACTTAGACAAGAGCAAGTCATTGTGTGCACTTCATTTTGCCGTTTGGCCTAAAACATCCTCAAGATGAACACACAACATAATCAGTATCTGTGATGAGCTGAGGGGTGCACAGTAATTTGAAATATGTGATGGTGGTAAGACATACATTTTCTCAGCCTTATTTAAAAATGTCTGCTTTAATTCAAAATATCTTAGCCTTTTTTCTTACCAAACACTTAGCTCTTGAACTACGCAGAGGCTTGAAAAACTTAATGAAGGAAGAGACACAATCAAGGGAAAGTGTCCTTTGTGTGACTGGTATAACACAGAGCTACATATTCAAACTATCTTAGAAACAAAGCCCAAACATGTTTAACAACTATGTACTCGTCCAATAGAGTCTAAACATAATCATCTTCTGTATAACAAAATAAATGTGGCATCAAGACTCATCACAGCACTTGTTCCTCAATCTGTCTAAAAGTAAAGACCGTATATGGCAGACCTACAAAATATTACAAGAAACACATTCAATATTCCAGACTGATAGAGGAGAATGTAGTCCACAGTGACAAATATTCTGACCTGGTTTCAGAACAGCAAATGACTTCCTCCCTCTGCCAGAATTCCTTTACCTGACAAAAGTGGAAGAACTTTGAGACCTGTGGAACACCAGCTTTAAACCACCATATTTAGAAGATAAAATTATTTCTTTGACCAGCAGGGCAGCAATAATTTTGACAAATCTAGAAATTATTATCTGAACATACTTAAAACAAAAATGTTTTGCAAAAATATGAATGTAGCACCAGTGATACTCCGAAGAAAACAAAGCAAAACCAAAGGGGATGATGGACGGAGTGTTGAACATTGCAAGCACTCACCCCCAGTCAACTGATCTGAGTTTAATCCATCATCATTCTTTAGCTCACTCCGCCACCCCAGTTCAGACTTGGTCATATGCAAATCAGTAAGACCCTGTGCCTCATGGGAACAGTCCAGCCCGAACTGCCAATCCATGTCTTCCCTGGACCGGAAACAAGCATCCTGGGACCGGTTTCTGGCTAATCAGCCATCATCAGCCAGGCTAGCTTGAATCCAGTGGCAAAGTGAGCAAGGGACCCACGTCTCGGCATACCCTCCCAACTTAGGCCGAACAAAGCAAAACCAAAGGGGACGATGGACTGAAGAAAACAAGCAAAGCCACCAGTGAACTAGTTGAGTAGTACATATGCACCTCTTAAGCACTGCTGCACACCTCTATTCTAGCAACAAAGATTCAATGAGAAAGTTGGGATTTTCCTTTTAGTTCCATACATGTGCAGCTTAAAGCATATACCTTTCTTGATGTGCTTTTCTTTAGTAGGTTAGTGGATACACTAATCACACAACACAAATTAAACTGAACTAATTGAATAATGTTAACCTATAGCGTTTCTAATAATCACAGTAATTTTGAAGATTCAGTCTTGCAAGTCTCATGTGAAAAAAAAATCCAGCCACAGATTCAACATGTTGTTGCTGCACTGCAGCACCCACTGAAATATCAAGTGAGTTGAAGAAAGGGTGGAGACCTGCACTGAAAATTAGTGTTTGGGGCTTTCATCGATATTCAATCTTGTTTTTTTTTTATAAGAGCCACTGACCTGGTAAAATATTTAAAAGTCATAGACTTAGTTTAAGTTCATTCTCCCCTGTTAGGACTACTCGCATAGAGAAGGCAAATGAATAAATACTATACATGTACTTCCATCCTGGTCATTTTGAAGAAAAAGGCAATAAGCTTGCTCAGTTTTTATCCTCCAAGGTTCAGGACCACGAAAAATGAAATCATACAGTTCGACAAGACACACCCTGACTAGATATGTCCTTTTTGTTTTGTGCTCACTATATACAACGCATCTGTAATGGTTGGCTTACACAGAATACATTACAATTGTGTTAGCCAATTTAGTTAGGCCTCCTGTTCCAAGTTCAGTTTTCTAATTTGAAGACACAATCTGAGACACTTCAAAGTTAGTCTCTTCTCGATTTAATTTTATAAACTTGCATATTTAAAAAAAAAAAAAAATCTTAATTGTGAATTTATGTTGCTAACGTTCAACACTTTCAAAGGTTACTGAAATAAGTGAGTGAGCCTAAATGGAATTTGTAACCAAAGGACGTGGAAAATAAATATCTTGATGTCTAATTATTACATCCAAAATAAGTATATGATATTTAAGTCTGCCTTAAGAGAAATTTGGTCATCCCGGAATTTAAACAAATGAAGTTTTGGGGCTTTCTGGTGAGGATAACTTCTATTGCACATTTACTTCAAGAACACATTTTAGTTAATTCAGCACTTAAGTATCTTGATTTAGGGCAAGGAAGCGTTTTATACTGCACTTGTAACAAGAGTGCATTTAAAAATGTACAAAAGGAAATTATATTGTGTGTGTGGAGCGAGTGTAATACATTAAATTTCCAATTTGTCACCACTTCTTAAAAGCCATTTTCAAGATTTAGACAAGCAAACACAAACACACACATTACATAAAGACATTCTGAAGTAAAAGACCTCCAGGTCAACACATTTTACAGACATCCTGTATATCTGGACCATGAACGGCAGTAGTTTGGTTGATGGCAGAGACACCCTCTGCAGATGGCCCAGGGAGAGCAGTAAGTAGTTGGGTTGATTGCAGCAAATAGGACATGCTCAGTTGCACCCAGTGCACTTCCAGCATTCTTGCATGGCAAGACACCAACATGGCATCATTATAAGCCCAATAGGGAAATCAGTATCCCGAAATATTAGAGTTGTGCAAACCAAAACTTTGTTCATGTAAAAAAGTATCCACACAAACAAAAACTGTAGGCTCACAGGTAGGCCGGCAACCATTATTCCTTGAATGTAACCATTTTACATTGTAAAGTCTGTTCTGCTGCAAAGGACTCAATGTGTTGCCTAAGAATAGCTTTCATTTTCACTCCAATTCGTGACCCACTGTTTTTTATCATTTTTGTTTTTCGCTTTTCCATCTTTGAACTGCCGCTCTTCTTTGCGAATTCGCACAGCATGGTATCGTGGAACGCTGTCGTCGTACCTCGCACGTTTAAAGAATCCACACGGTGGAAAGAAACAGAGTTTATAATTAATTTAGGATACGGTAAAAGAATGGAGCCTTTCTGTAAATAGGTGCCTGCAACCATGTTATTTGTGCAAAATATAACAGGGTAAAAGGTGCAGCCAAACGATAGACAAGAAACAATAAGCAATTTCATGCAGAAAGTGCAGTCAGAAAAAGAGGTTTCGGCTTTTTAAGTACCAGAAAGAGAAAACTATGCACCAGGAAATGTTGCCATCAAGCTACGCCCACTGTTATATAAAACAAAAATGTGTGTTTGCTTGATATAACAGCCAAGCATATACAAACAGTGATAGCAACGGAGAGGAAATTGATGGGAAGCACCAATTCACAAACATAACTCCGCTAGCTTTGAAGACAAACTAAATCTCGAAATCAATTTAAGATAAACAATGTTTTAAAGTGAAAAGGTTTTAGCAACCAATGTTTTTGTAGTAGAGTGTATAAAGTGAACCTAGATATAAAGCAACCTTTATATATACAGTAATGCAAATGCATTAATCGATTCAGTTACCTACATTAAACTATTAAATGCATTAGAAATTGGGGATTTATGGATATTTTTTTAAGTGTTTTTGGTATTGTAACTTGGCCAAACTCCGTCATCTGTTTTTTTAGGTGACCTGCAAAAGAAGTCTGAGCAGTTGATAAGAGAATGGCATTAGGTTTCAACTTGTGTCGGAGTACTCAATTGAAATGTGCTATTCAACATATTTTTAATGTAAGGTAATGAACTACTTGTCTGCAAGTACAGACTAGTAGAGTCACAAACTAGTATCGTACCTGCATCTTTAAGAGTTTCCAGCGCTGATGCTTTTAGTTCGGGTAACACATTTGTGAAAATTTGGTATGAGTACATACCCTACATAGAATTTGCTCATTAGTACTCTGAAACTGCACATTACTTAAAGGGTGTACATTGCTTAACTGCTCCTTTCAAGTGAGTGCATCAAGTCAAATAACAATTAAACTTATTACAGTAATGTAGAATATGTCACTGGGCACACAGAAGTGACAATCACCTTCTGCCCTCTTGGAAAAGAGGTACTGCTTCTGCAATCATCACGATGTTGTATGTTGCTGTAAGGCATAGTCTTTTCTTAACAAAAATAGGTCAATACCATGTTGCAATAGAATGCACAACTGTAGGAACCCCAGGCCATGTTTGCCACCCATCCAATTGTGTTCTGACAAAGTTTTAACTCTCCTCCACCAAAGTGCCATTAGGATCTCTGCCACACAGCTACGGCAAACACGTGAGTGATGTCTTTGAGATGATGAGGCAGGGGACTCATACTGCTGCATCATCAACAGTTGTACTCCCCAGCCACCATAGCGTTGCACTGCTGCTGCTAAAGCTGACCTTGCTCTGTATATGAACAAAGCTTGAATAGCTTCTCCGAAGTGCTGTTGACTGAGTCACATGTCAATAAAAAAAACAATCTTTGTGGTAAGATGGTTAAGTAAAAAGGTTTGTACTGGTTCAAAAAATTGTTCCACTCAATTTGTAGGCATCATATTAAAGTTCCACTTCAGAAAAGCATACATTACCATATCACCAGAACTAAAACCAATGAAGGAGTATCTTTGAAAGTAAATGAACAGTGCGACCAAATGCCCACCGATGGATGGATAACTCGTGTGCATATAAGAACCGAAGAAAGCAACTAAAACTATCTGATGTAGAGTCCGAAAATGGTGGCATTTGACTTTGGGAAAACAAAGGAGAAAAACACTTGGCTGCATAGCAACAATGCATTGCCATCTGCCTGACATTACTGATGGCGTCCATACGACGTGGGGAAGATGCAAGTATATGATTTCATAAGGCTTCAGAAGTCAAGGCACCAACTTTAGCAAAACTAATTATAACCTAGTCCTTGTGTATGTTCTAAAGATGTGGCAGTCTGGCAAAAGTTTGGGCTGCGATGTGTGACATATGTTCCTCAGGTGTCACTAGCACAACTGTCAATCAGAATTAGCACGCCTCCGGAGTATGTGACCATTTGGTGGGAGTGCTCTTCGGGAAAATCCCTTGCAATGGTCCTACATCAACGTACCTAAAGGGCATTGTTCAATACCAGCTATGGCTATGTGGAGGCACAGAGCGGAGGTTTTGTTAGACTTTAAAGAAAAATATTACCCATAGATTTCAGTTTGTGAATATCCATTGTAGAATCGCTGGATCTACCTCCCACTTGTGAGTCTCTCAGTGTATGTTGTGCTACAAAGTGTTCATTGTTCCTGAGCACAAAGCAAAATATGTTTGCTTGTTTCAAGAGGATTGGAGATTTCCTCCTATATTCCCTATTATCAAATAAAACATCACTTAGGTGTTCTTCTGTATCGGCACCTAAAAAGAAACCAATTTGCTGCAACTCAAGAAGATTAAAGTAAACAAGAAGAATAAATTCAATGTAGAACAATCATTTAATATTAATGGAGCAAGGTTGCACACGTAAAGCGACTTGCTTGTATTCAACCCTCTCGAAATGTATATTAATGTACTAACTAACATGTTTTGTTATATTAATATTGCATTACACAACATGTTAGGTATCCAGGGGAAGCTCAACAAAGTGTTTTTTTACAAACTATAATCCACTTGCAATAAAATGGCTGCTGCTACGTGGGATTTTCTACTGCCCATGTGTTTGTCACACTCATGTGACATGACGTGTTATCTCGCTTGGTGGGAAACATTTTGCTTCTGCACACTAAAACTAAGATGGTTGTTCTGTGTCCTAATGTGCAAGAAGCTTGCACCGCTGCTTTGCTAAGCTGTTTGTTTTGCTTAAACCTTTAATGCAATAGTTTAAATAAAATAATGGGAATAGAGTAGAGATAAGTGGTATACAGTGCATTCATTTATTCTGTGTCGTTAAAACTGTTTCTCTTCTATTCTTGCATGTATCGTATTTGGGCCTAAATGTACCTCTGAACTCCATCTTTGGAAAGACTGTGCCTGTGCAAAGTAAAACCCCAAGGCATTGAAGCTGTGGCATTGAAACAGTGCCAAATCTGACATGGATTGGAAAGAACTATGAGAAGAGTGAACTCCTCACCCTGCCAGAGGAAGCTGAATTGAATAAATTGTTTAAATGTCTTATTGTTACATTCACTACCGGGCGGAATAAAAAGTACATGGGAAGATAAAGTTATGGGAGGAAACATTTAAATACATGATTGACAATTAACTCATATTAATATGGTGTGATGACTACTCCTCGTCTTTTGTCCAATAAAATTGTGGGATTCACACATTTGCAACATTGGGGGGGTGGTACACTGACCTGGAAAATAGCATAACTGGGGTAGGCTTAGCTAGTTAGGTTGTCCGACTTGTCTGAATAGCTGACCTGTCACTGACCCAACGCACTCAATAGATGATCGAGAGCAAAAGTGCTGGCGGAGCACTCTGTCAGAAGATTCGATAACCCAATCGGGGTTCTGGAAGGAAGTTAAATGACCCAATCGGGGTTCTGCTGTTAGCTGCAGAGAGGGGCGTGACGCTGGCATTGCCCTTTAGCTGTGGGTGCCGGTCTTAGCCTGTGGTGGTTGTGTCCTGATCCAATTTGGTCCGTAACCTGTCCTGATTCTGGTCAGCACCTGTTCTTTCTTGCGGGCACCTGCATTTTGGGATTCTTATCCTTTGACGCAGCCCTTGGCCAGGGTTGGTCATATCACCATTTAGGTAACTATAAAGTGTGGGTTTGTCATTGTACTGTTTTCCCATTCTCTAACCACCCTTTGTCTAAATGCTTAATGATATTTTCTTTCCAAATTATTGCACATGTCGTTTCAAATCTTCATCAATTTAATAGAACACGAAATTACTGATTTATTATGGTTCCAAACATTTAAAGTTTTGCTTAGATAAAAGAACGTAAACTTTTCTGAATTTGTGGTTATTTATAAAATGCTAAATGTTATTATACTACCTATTTTCTTGCTAACTCCCTTGATCCTTTAGGACTTTAGGTATCGGTGACTTGGATTGGTAAGTTTAATGGTAAAGGTCTCGAATGGTAAAATCCCGAATTGATTGAGTGTAGGTTTATCTATTTAAATTAAACATAGGTATATGGTCCCAGGAGAGTATGTTAGGCAGGTGAGCCTGCGCTCTATCACTATCAAAACCTTTAAATTGTAAACTGGCATATCAGAAGATATGTACATTTGTATTCTGTATCTCTGTTTTCGATGACACTGCAAATAAAAATAATTATATTTTAAAAAATGGCTGCCGTGGTTTGCTGTTCTGACCATCAAGGCTCCCTATTCCACCATAGGCACTCCCCATACCATATGTGAAACACCTATTAAGATGGTCACATTGAGGGAGATATCTTAAAAGAATCCCTCTGCAAATAAATGTCATGGAGTCTACCCCCAATTGGCCCTTGGTGACAGTCTGAGATGCCACCACTAAATCCTAATAGTCCCACAGAAGCAACAGGTTGTTCTTGTAATGCAGCAGAATATGAAATTAGGTATGTTCCCAGCTGCTCGTCCTTAAGAAATTACCTTCTTTGTGCATAGTTGGCATCTTGAATTTGATGTGCATAGCTACTGTTTTAACTGCCTCAAGAGAAGCAGTGTAAACACCCAGATTTCTTTAAATTAATAAAAAGTTTACATTGCTCTCTCTCTCAGGAGCAACTCAACCTCTTTGAGCAGAAGAGAAATGTGGTTATTCCTCTAATGTCTGAAGTGGCTTATAGTTCTTGGGTTTGCTGAATGCAGCATATCAGCAGTAACACACTTCCTCTAGCATTAATTACGCCTAGATCATTATTATAAGACCAACGAAAAGAAAGGAGTGCCGATGAAGCCAACCAGTAGTAAATAATGGGTGGGCTCAAAGTCCTTTTAAGTTTAGTTAACATATCTCGCAAATGGCAACACATGCCCTGTCCTAAAAATGAAGGACTTGCCAAATGTGTTGTTTCAATAACTGCATTAAAAATATTGGGTTTTGCTAAGCAGTCATTTAAGTGGCAGTAGTGAAATTAAAATATTCCACCACTAATCATAGACTTTGAAAAGAAAGGTTAAGGTGTGGAAGAGATCATTTAAAAGCAATTTGTTCTCCTGTAAAGTAAATGATTATGTAATGTGGTAGAAGAGGGGAACTATGATGCAGTAAATGTGCGTGAGGTACTGACTATGTAAATTAGCATGTTTTGAATACAGAACACATAGAAACACTACCTGAGGCACTTCTCTGCAGAGCATTACACGAGTAACATGCCTGTGCTTCTGGTTTGGTTGTAGCAATTAGCATGTCTCCATTAGAGAAGTAATTAAGCATTTTGACAATTGTTCAGCCTATCAGGTAGATATGCTATAGGTTATCGTCAGGAACAGGACAAGTTAGATTACGCTCATCTGTGGTCTGGAATTAGTGTTTCTCTTGAATAAATACCTCTCATAAGATTCTAATGTTGAAAGTGGAGAGATGCACAAGCACTTGTGTTTTTCCATTTTTCTCCTGTCAAATCAAAATGCACTGAGATACTTAGGATTGTTCACCTATCTTTTCTTTTTATTTACCTGGAGTATAACTGGGAGATGGCATAATTCTGCAAATATGCAAATGCACGGCTCTCTCAATGTGTGGATCTCATACCGAGTAGCCAGGAAGCTATCTGCCCTTGCACAACCCTCAATACATTTACAATTTTCCCATCATTGATAAGCAGTATATAAATACACTGATCAATTCATTGTTGAGTTCAGGAAATATTGTAACCCCTGATTGCATTGAAGATGAATTGGCTTTTTCCTGGGAAAGGTATCCTTCATACATACCTGGTGTAAACATTTGAGACTCCCACAAAGTAATATTGTAAGTAGTAAAATGATAACTATAACCCGACTCATCAACCGATTAACTTTAA
The DNA here is from genome assembly GCF_964263255.1 of Lissotriton vulgaris. NCBI lineage: Eukaryota > Metazoa > Chordata > Amphibia > Caudata > Salamandridae > Lissotriton > Lissotriton vulgaris. The sequence goes on along the minus strand of NC_141687.1, from coordinate 780,339,225 downwards.
GAATATTTTACTAAAAAATTCATCGGCGTGTTTCATGTATAGGATGGCTCTCATGAGCAGTCTTCAATCATAAAGAGGCATCCACTCATGCAAAGTTACATCTTCTGATGTGTTCTATTTTTCAAGAGGAGATGGAAGAGTGGAGAACATAAGGCTAAGACAGTATTTAAAAATTTGAAGCCACTTTTGAATGCACAGAATGAATTTGTGCATCTACTAGAAAGTGCTGGTCATATTAGGAGGACCTGAGGGGCATAAATCACCTCTTTGGTGGGGGCTATATAAGAATCTAGGGTCTCCCCTTCCAGCATCCCCAGATTCATTAGTGAAATAGATGGATGGTTACAGAGTGTTGTGTGAACGACAGGTTTTTGCAAATACATTTTTTTTTACTTTCCCATAAATTGCCCAGTTTTAATATGTTAAAGTCCACAGAGACTTCGACTTTGGCACCTTTGGTTCTCTCATTAAAAAAGGAGATCACCTAATCAGCAAGTGACAATGTGGTGAATGGGGCTAGTAGCAGATGGAAGTATGTTAAGAGTGTTCACAAGGAATGGGCTTCACTACTGTGATACCAGAAGAAGTTAAGTGTGACTTCAGTGAGTAGAAACAAACAATTCTTTACCTCTGTGAATAAGGAGACATTTAGGCAAACAACATGTATGAACATTTTGTGGTTTTAAAATGCACTGTGCAGGACCCGGCACTTCAGCAAATTATGAAGTTTTAAATGTTACTTTGTTGAAGAACATAAACAATTGTTTTCTGCAAGAGTGCTCATATAAATATTGTTTTTTGCGACATTAAGGGATTGTAATCATAAATAGACAAATTTGAGATTAATAATGCAAAGAAAGCAAACACATACAGTAATTTAGCCAATGGTTAAAGGCAAATGGGTGCACAAAGCTCTTGCAGAAAGTTAGATTACGTAGCCACCACACCCATACCATGTCCCAAAGCTAGCAATCAAAAATGATTGATCAATTACCAATAACTGAATAAAGATCAATACTATGCATCAGAAGTTAGTCTTTCTTTATCAGATGGCTGAGCATGGATCTCAGCCTTATGATATGCAGTATCATACTGCTCTTTCTTAGTTGTCTTGAAGAAACCGCACTACAAGGAAGCAAGGTATTGAGTCAATATTATTGGTTTGTCAGAGTAAAAAAAAATACAATAAAACAAGATATGTATTCAGACAATCAGCAGATCTGCACCCAAATTATACCTTCTTTATTACGGCCCTCTAAACTGACAGTGTTCAGAACCTTTAAGTTACAGAACGCTTATTTTCTCTACAAACATTGCAACTTGCATACATCATTAAAGACAAAGAGTACTCATGACATTCCTGCACTCCAAACTATTCAATAGCAAGTCTATGGCAAAATTGTCTGTGACAAACAACCGGCTCATAGAAGAAATACTTGAATTAATCTAAGCAACTGGCAATCACTCAGGCCACTTTCAGTCCCGCTTTCGTCACCCACTCTGGCACAGTGAGCACGGAACCTACATCAGCCACATTGTCACACTGTGGGTGCCTATGGTAACAAACTGCAAAATGATAGGGGAGGGTGGGATCACAGTGTTCTGTGTGCTGTTAAGGACATCCTAATTACAGATCACTAAATAAATTAAAGGTTAACAAGGTTTTAAGTCTTTTAAAAACAAAAGAACAAATCTTTGAACACTAAGGACATAAGAGTTTAAAAGGCTATGCCAACTGCATAGTAATAAAAGATGCGAAATAAAAGGTATTAAAAGCATGTGACTTTAGAGCATTGGACGTTTTCTTGAAGTAGAATAAAAACAACTTACCTTCCACAGTAAAAATACCACAAGTGCAAGCAGCAGAATTCCAGCAAGTATAGCAACGAAAATAACCCACCATGGCACTCCTGTATATAAAGCTACTATCTTCTCTGGGAACACAGTAACACGAATCTGAAGAGAGATAATGATAAAACTAATTAAAAGGCCATTTTGTCAGGGAAGAAATACAGCAGAAAAGAAAGCCCTTGTTCCCATTACCTATGTGTCCAATAGATCTATCCACAAACCACAGTAATATATACACAGATGTATATAAATATATATACACACACACACACACACACCCGTACACACCCATATATATACACACCCACTGAAAAAATCAAAGATTAAAGGGATGCTATAGTTGGGTGAAAATGTCAGTTAAAACATACAGTTTAAACTAACAAAAACCACTGAAATGCACCAGTTATAGTTATCTCAAGGAACTATAACTTGCACCTTCGCCATTTACGGTCCAGTCATCAATGATGTCTTTTCAGATGTTGCACTGATGTGGATTTACAGATACTTTAGGGCACTATTTATAGTTACTTGAGATAACTATAATGGGTAAATTTCAGCGGTTTTGTTAGTTTCACACAGTATGTTTTAACTGACATTTTCACGTAACTATAATGTTCCTTTAACTTTTGTTTTTTTCCCAGTGAATTTCTAAGTTTTTTTTAATGTAAAGTAAGATATTATTAAAATTCCCAATTATAAGAAATGCGTTACTTTCCTGTAACTGCAGTTATCCAGTATTGGTATCTTTCATAGATTCACATGCCTGAATCATTCCCCGTCATCGGGATGGGAGTCCCCGGTACATAAATAAAGTAATGTCCCATTAGACATACAGAGTAATAGGGAAAAGGCCTCACATTAGTAACATATCTAGGTCCTTTTGTAATAAGGACCAAACTGTAGAGAGCAACCAATCAGCTGCCACCACCCTCTGGAACCTTCCTGGAAGGAGCTCTATTCCCTCAGATTTTCGTAAACACAGTGCTATATAGAGGAACAACTGAGAGTAGTAGGTGAGCACTTCCAAGGGAGGCGGGTGGGTTGCATGTGAATCTATGAAAGTTACCAATACTGGATAACTGCAGTAACAGGTAAGTAATGTATTTCTTATCCAGTATTAGGGTATCTTTCATAGATTCACATGCCTGAATCAGAGTAGAAAGCAATTTCCTTTTGTATAAAGAATATGAAGCATTAGTTAACAAATACATATATACATATGCATATATCACAACATTAAAATGCAAAGCAATAAGTTGAATGTTTGGCAAAAGGTATAAAAGTGATAGGGAAGGAAGGCTCACCTCTATCGAAATAGATGACGCACCACCGCCTGTCCCACTGCAGCATCCTTCGTGAGTTCTGTATCCAAACAGTAATGTTTGGTAAATGTATGCGGCGTCTTCCATGTTGCCGCTCTGCAAATCTCCGTGATTGGCACACCTGCAAACAGTGCCGTAGAAGTAGAGACTGTCCTAGTGGAATGGGCACGTATCCGTGATTGTAAAGGCTGACCAGCCTGCTGGTGACAGAAGACAATGGCACCAGAGATCCATCTGGAAATGTTTTGCTTTGTGAGTGGGAAACCCTTTCTGGGTAAGCTGTAAGCCACAAAAAGTTGGTTGGATTTGCGGATCGTTTTTGTCCTGTCAAGGTAAAATTTAAGGCAGTGCTTTAAATCCAGAGAATGGAGAGCTCCCTCCGCTGCGGTTTGAGGATTTGGAAAGAAAGTCTTTAAGACAATAGGCTCATTTAAGTGGAAGTCCGATGGTACTTTTGGAATACATTTTGGGTTAGTGCAAGGAATTACCCTGTCCTTTTTAAATTGTAGAAAAGGATCTTGAATCGTGAAAGTGTGAAGGTCACTAACTCGCCTTGCAGATGCAAAGGCTAAATGGAGCGCAGTCTTCCACGATAGGAATTTGAGGTCAGCTCTGTGTCTTTAGTTGCCATGTTGGAGGTGGCGACTTTACAGGAGGGAAAGTCCGAAACAGACCTTTGAGAAACTGTTTTATTAATCTGTTCGACCAAAGAGAAGGTCCAGTATAAGATCTCCTGAAACAGGATTTTGCTGCCAGGTGGTCTTTGATGGAAGCGTGGGAGAGGCCCCAAGTAGCCAAATGAAGGAGGTATGGTAATATCTCTTCTGGAGAGGATGTGAAAGGATGCACTTTAGCGGACCTGCACAAAATACAGAATCTCTTCCATTTAATGGAATAAGTCCTGTTTGTGCTATCGGCTCGGGCGCAGGATAGGACAGCTCTGCATTCCGGAGGAATGTTCAAATCTTGAAACTCGTGGAACTCAGGAGCCAGGCGAATAATTTGAGAGAAGCTGGGTCCGGGTGCTGGACTTGTCCTTGGTTCATTGTGAGGAGAGATGGAAACAGTGGCAATGGAATTGGTGTTTGCAGAGAGAGGAGATGAAGCTCTGTGAACCAATATTGGTGAGGCCATGATGGGGCTATTAGAATCAGCGTGCAAGGTTCTACCTTCATCTTCCTGAGGATTCTGGGGATCAGTGGAATCGGTGGAAAGGCGTAGGCGAATACGCTGAACCATGCTATTGAAAATGCATTCCCCAGAGATCCCTGTTGGGGATGCCAGCTTGTGAAGTGTTGGCATTTGGCGTTCTGTCGTGTGGCGAAAAGATCCAACGGGGTTTCGCCCCACAGAGAGACGATGCTGTCGAGAGTGTGTTGGTTTAACTCCTACTCATGGCAGGTGGTCTGCATTCTGCTCAGTGAGTCTGCCAACGCATTGTCTTTTCCCGGAACGTGCTCTGCTCGTAGAGAAACTTTGTACCAAAGAGACCAGTTTCAGATTTTTTGTGATTCTTGAGAGAGTGAGATTGAATGAGTCCCTCCCTGCTTGTTCAGGTAGTGCATTGTTGTAGTATTGTCCGTCCTGACAAGCACTTGCAAACCTTTTATTCTGGGAAGGAATGCCAGGAGGGCCAAGTAGACCGCTCTGAGTTTTAGGAGGTTTATGAGTAGTTTTCGCTGAAGAGGTAAACACTTGCCGCTGATTTGAAGCTCCTGGATGAAGGCTCCCTAACCGTCCAGAGACGCAACTGTGGTTATAACATGAGGAGATGCTTGAGTCAGGAAGGATAGGCCTCGAGACAGATTGCGTGGCTGAATCCACCAGTTGATAACGGCAACCATCTGAGGAGTCACCTGCATGATGTTGTCGAAGGATCCGCTGACTTGAATCCATTGCGCAGAGAGAGCCTCTTGAAGAGGACGCATGCAGAGACAACAGTATGGAACCAGGAGGATGCAGAAAGACATCATTCCGGGGAGAGATTTGAAGAGGCGCACTGAAAGAGGCTTTCTTATGCGCACGCGTTCTCCCAATTGTAGGAGTTTTTGTTGCCACTCCTGCGATGGATAAGCTTTTTTCAGGACCATATCTAGGACAGCTCCCAATAATGTTATCCGCTGAGAAGGCTGTAAAACTCACTTGTCCGGGTTGAGGGTAAGACCCAATCTTCTGAAAAGCCGCAGACAGGCTTTGGAAGATCCTCTTGCGCTGTCGAAAAAGGGTACATTGGCGAGCCAGTCGTCAAGATATGGAAAGATTTGGTGATGCTGTTGCCAGAGAAATGCAGCCACTGGCGCAAGGCATTTTGTGAAAATGCGTGGGGGTGACTTGAGCTCGAAAGGCATGACTCGGAATTGGTAATGCCTGCCCGCTACAGGAAACCTTAGAAACTTTCTGTGTTTTTTGTGGATTGGAATATGAAAGTAGGCATCCTGGAGGTCCAAGCATGCCATGTAGTCGTTCGCATTGAGAAGCTGTAGGACTTCCTGGATAGTGACCATGCGAAATTATTGTTTTTTCAGATATTTGTTTAGACTTCTCAAATCTAGGATTGGTCTTCATTTCGTTTCCTTCTTTCGCACCAAGAAGAACCAGGAGTAAAAACCTTGTCCTTTTCGATGGACAGGTACTCGTTTTATAACATCCTTCTGGAGCATCGCTGATATTTCCATAAGTAAGGTGTGCAGATGCTTGTGATTCATATGTTGAGGGGGGCGTTGGTGGTGGGGTTTGGACAAATTCTAGGGAATGTCCGAACTGCACCAGTTGAAGAACCCAACAATCTGGTGGTATTTGACTCCAATTGTGAAGATAGTGGGAAATTCTTCCACCGACTGTGGAAGGTTTTAAAAGAAACAGATTGGCGGTAGAGAGAAGTCATTGTCGTCGGGCAGAATCCTCCTGCCGTCCACTTTCCCGCGAAAAGAAGACTTGTTCTATGAAGTCTGCGCTTGCTGTCTTTGCTGAAACTGTGGCTTGTACTGGTTAGAGGAGGAATATGAGGACCTATATTGTTGGTAGCTCCCTCTATTAGAGTATTGTCCTCTACCCCTTGAGCCACAAAAAGTGGTGTTTTTTTATTGAAGGGTACCCAGGGCTCTGGCCGTATCTGTGTCTTTTTTTATCAATGTGGGTACCAAAAAGGAGTTGTCCGTCTTAATGCTTATCCAGGATCTGGGTTTGTATTTCAGGTCGGAATGTTGTTGCCTTAAGCCACCCTTGGCGCTGCAGAACTGCTGCACCAGCCAGTTGGTGGAACCCAGTTGAAGCGATGTCCATAGCGCAATCTAGGATTTCAATGTTTGGTCAGTAGCTTGGAATATGTGTTCGAGAGAATATTGTTCTGGTATTGGAGAGAGAGAACGTTTATTGTAATCTAGACGTATGGGTCTGTCAAATGGTCTTGCCCTACCTACGTAATTTATTTTGCTTGGGTTCTCAGCTACTAAATCATCGTCCTCTGAGACTTTATCATCTTCTTTCTCAGCTTCTTTCTCGGCTTGTTCTTTCTCGTGTATATCAAGAATTTCTTTCCGAATTTTCCTGTACATACTTTCTACACTACTCTGTTTATCATGTTTACCCATAGCTATATTGTCACTCCAATTCATCATACCTTTAGTTACTTCTTTGTCTGGCTGGTCTCGTTCCCTGATCAAACAATTAATTAAAAACTGTAGGAGCATACGTTGAAGCTCCACTTTTCTATGTGCCATGGCCTCGTGAATACTTTCTGGTCCCTCCCCCGTTCTAATGAAGTGGTAGATTTTGTCTAAGTGCTCTTTCATGTCTGGTAAAATAAGCAAATAATCTGCAACACGTCTTAAACGTATTGAATATATAAGCATTGAACCTTCTCCTGGTACGGGATCATATATACAAATCGGTAAGGTACTGTCTAAGGGATTGGTATGTAGCTGCTTTAGGCGTGTGTTGTAGTGCTAACTCTCGTAGTGATGATCGTTTTAACGGAGGTGGTGTGGAGGGACCCCCTCCCGCTGCTCCTAGACTGGAATCGCCATGGCTTGAATCAGGTTTTACTGCCAACGCTGTCGCTGGTAATGCGGGTTGAACTTGTCTTACGGGTGGTTGCATTTCAAAAGGATTGGTAGGGACGGTAGCAGGAGGAACAGTAGGAGGAGTAGTTAGGTTGACAGGAACGACAGGGTTCGGAGGAGGTACATTTACATTTACATATGCTGGAGCAGCGTCATCCAAATAAGAGGAAAAGAAAATGTCCGCTGCAGTCTGTTTATGACTACGGAGTTTAGTCGGGATCAGTGGTGGCGGCAAGTTACTGGGTTCTTCCGGGGTCACTTTAGGTAGACCCTCGGCGAGGAGGGGCTACATGCCTTTAATAAGGGCATTTCTTTGTCTGTCTAATTGTTCTGCTTTAACCCGTTCACCTTCGTCTAGTAGTTCTTTTTAGTTGGCTTTTTCTGATGCTTCTCTACTTCTTTCTGCTTTCTGGATTTCTTTCTCTGTTCTCCTATGCGCTTCTTTACGCCACAATTCTATGGCATCTTTCTGGGATTGTCTGGCTTTTGTTTTCCACAGTGCTTCCTCTACTCTCATGATGCAATCAGCATCCCATGTCCCTGAGACAGGCCATCTATATTTCTCTTCCAGATCCTTAGTATAATCTACCCATAAATCTAAGTACAGTATGGCATCTAAGCCATGCTTGTGGTACATAAAATGTCCAGGAGTGTCTCTTGGCGGGACGGGAACTGCCTCTTCGAGTATCCCTTTCCTAGTCCCTATCTGACGTAATTTCGAAAACAGCGGCATGTTTAAACTAGTTTGAACGAAAACACAATAAGCACAATAATAGACTGCAAACACTCACTCATACCACGACATTAAAACATTACAGATACTACCTGGTACATAGAATAACACAATTCTGAAATAATCGGAAATACAATACTATACTGGATGCACTGCTAGAACAGTACAGTCATACCGGTCTCATGAAGAGACACGTCATACCGCATCCACCGAAATGGACACGTCTATACCGGGTCTGTGTACCCAGACCCGTCTCGACCGGGCTCAAATGAATGAACCCGTCTAGATGCGTTCCCAACAATGGTACTCACCGGGAAGCAAAAACTGAAGGCCTCGGAACTGGACTGAACTGCTACGGCTTCTGGTACTGCTGCTTCTGCTACGCATGCGCCTCGGAACAGGTGGGCCTCGAGATACCTCGGACCTTGCTCTCTCGGTTCGGGCTCTGGTCGGGATGGTCCGCAATCCTCACCGCCTCGTGTGGATGCCTTGTCGCAGTCTCCGTCTCCTCCGTGGGCCTGAGGGAGTTAGCAGGAAATCCCGCGGATGTGCACAGAAATGGGTCAGTCACGGCTGTAGAAGGGGTCAGGGGGCTGCGCTTACATCGCCGGCGCGTGGGGAAGGGGACTAGTCCCTATTCGGGCGCCAGAATGTCGTAAATATAATTTACCTGGACATTTTTCTATACATTAATATCAATAAGGATAGCTCATAAAATGAGAGGCAGAGTCCGTGGTGTCCGAGTTCAAAAGGGCTTTATTGCAATGGCTCGAGCCAGGGGAGAATCGGGTTCCACATCCACTAAGGTTCAGGAAGGGATATCTAACGTTTTATTAACATCACACATTATATATAGTAAAACCACATAATTGCAATGAATACAGTAGGCGGAACACTCCAGGCGGAGCAAGTGAAGAGAGAGAGAGATAAGACCACATGGGCGTGAAAGAAGGCGTGTAAATAGGCGTACACGAAGGTGTTCACTTGATGAGTCATATGAGTGTCACAGGTGGGTGGATGCATAGAGAGGTCTGCAGGGTCAGCAGAAACCTTTACCCTACATGTGCGCGCAACTGGCCATGACGTGAAAATGACGTGTAACTGGGGAGAGCTTGGGGTTGACTTTAGCACTAGTAGAGGAGTCTGGAATCTGAGAAGTCAGAGCGACCTGCACCTTTGGCATATCTGATATCTTGTGTTTGGAGGATGTATTGTCTGAAGTAAAGGTCTCTCGAACAGAGGCCGTTCATCATTAAATGCTAGTGTGTGCATATATTTCTACGTGCATTGCGCAGGGGTCAGTGTGCTTCCCGATGCTTAAACGTATAACATGTAAATGCATTGGCAACGTAGGCCTCAGTGCAGAATTAACGTTGAATTCATGGAGAGCCTAATAACAGACATGTTAACGGTGGACGCAAATGCATAGGCGTCTTCATTTCGGCCATAGAGGGAAAGTGCATGGATGTCATACATATATACTACACGTTGGGGTACACGTAGGGGATACATAGGCCATATAAAATTCAATTTTCCTCAAGATGCAGAATGAGGTGGTTGTGAATCAACAGCAGCAGCAGCAGGTAGTTGCTCCACAGTTACAGGTACCACAAGCTCCTATGCCAAATAATGTGAATGCTCAAGTGAAGAGGTGCAGTGCGAACACTGGATTTCACAGAGGTGATCAAGTTGGTAAGAATCAAAATGTGCAAATGGTTCTGCAATACTGGTTGCAGTGCAATGAGAATGATTCAGGCACATCTCAATGACGGTTCCTGAGGAGGGAGAAAAAGTGCATACTTGGTGCATCTTTGGTGGTGGATCAGTCAGGTCCATTTGTTGATGGAAAGGTGGAAGGTAATGATATTACATTCTTAGTGGATACTGGTGCTACCCGTTCTTCTGTGAGAGCAGCAGAAATTCCGAAAACTACCCCTCTTGGGAGAAACTATCCAAGTTGTAGGAGTCTTGAATAAGCATATCAGAACACCAGTCACAAATCCAATAGAAGTTCATATTTGGAGTTTCAGAGAAATGCATTGTTTCGTGGTATGTGACTCGAGTCCAGTAAATCTCTTGGTAAGAGATTTATTGTGTAAAATTAATTGTACTGGGTTTTAGACACCTGAGGAGGATGTTGCATTTAAGATGATGCTAGCAAAGCAAGGGACAGAAGTGGCTGAGTTGTTTTCACTTCTCACAGAAGAGAATTTGCCCGAAGAATTACAAAGGGCAGAAAGGTCGGATGCATGGGATTTTACAGAAAAAAAAATGGCTTAATGACAAATGTAGATCCGATTCAGATTACGGTGAAAGAGGGTGCCATATATCCAAACACACCTCAGTACAAAATCAGTCTGGAAGTAATTGCAGGAGTCACTCCTGTGCTTGACCAAATGATCGAACAGGGAATTCTGAAAGAAATATTGAGTAGTCCTTATAATTCGCCTATTAGAGGAATTAAGAAGCCCAGTGGAAAATACAGAATAGTGCAGGATTTAAGAAAAAATTGTAGTAACTTCTTGTCCAGTAGTGCCAAATCCAGCAGTAATCCTTTACCAAGTTCCATGCTATGCTAAATGGTACACAGTGATTGATTTGTGCCAAGCATTTTTCTCGATTCTTTTACATCCGAAAAGCCAGTATTTGTTTGCATTCCGGTTCGGAGACTGTGTTTTGACATGGTGCCGAGTTCCTCAAGGGTACTCAAAGAGTCCTTAACTTTTTATCAGATTCTGAAAAGATGTTTGGAGATTTTAATCATGCCAGGAAATTCAGTTTTGGTTCAGTACATTGATGACCTGTTAGTGGCAACAAAGACACAAGAGGCGTGTGTGACAGATACAATTGCTTTACTGAACCATTTGGCAGAAAGGGGACGCAAAGTGTCACCAGCAAAATTGCAATTTTGTAAACAGGAAGTCCAGTACGTAGGACACAAAATAGAAAAAAAGGAGTCAGAAAGGTGACACCAGAAATAATTTATGTGATTAAACAAATGAGCCCACCTAAAACTCAGAAAGTTCAAATGTTTTTGGGAATGGTTGGATACTGTAGACAGTGGATCAGTGGTTTCTAACTGATTGCAAAACCTCTACGAGGTTTTACTGGATGATGTAAGTATGGAAGCCTTTACTAAATTACGAGACAGTCTTTGTCGAGCACCTGCATTAGGAATGCCAGATTATGCAGAGGATTTTGCGTGGTACTGCACTTTCCGTCTTAACTCAGAAACATGGAATGGCACGACGTCCAGTAGCATATTTTCCTGCTACTTAGGATTCAGTGGCTAAAGCATTGCGAGGCTGTTTGAAAGCAGTAGCTTCTACTTGTGTGAGTCTGGAACAAAGTGAAGCAATTGTGATGGGACATCCAGTCAAGGCATATGTGTCATATTCGGTTGAGATCCTTTTGACACAAACGAGGATGCAGTATATGACATATAGTCGGCTGACTAGGTACGGAAGAGTGATCTTGGGTGCTGAAAATGTGACTGTGGTGAGGTGCAAAACCATAAATCCGGCAACTCTGTTGCCGAATTTGTGAGGAAGTAAGAGAGGAGGCGGATCACGATTGTTTGGATGTGACAGAATTGTGCACAAAACCCAGGCTTGATATTCAGGATGTCCCATTGGAAGAATCAGACTGTGAGATGTTTGTTGATGGATCATGTTTGAGGAATGAGATGGGTGAATTATGCACTGCCTGTGCTGTTTGCACCATAGCAGGAGTTTTAGAAGCATCCTGTCTATTCAATTCAATATTGCTTTATTTTGATTTTGTTTGCAAATCATAAAAGCATACATTACAAAACATACATATATTCATAAATAGATACAATCATATAACTGTTTATAATACAATTAAAAAGTACAATAATTACAAGATAAAATGTTATTCGATTGGCAACCTGCAAGTTGAATTTTTACAAATGTCTAAGCATTACTTATTATACCATTAAAATTCGGGTTTCGATATTTTGTAGTGAGCACTCTAGGGTCAAACGATGGCGGACAACACATTTAAGGAAGTTCGCCTCTAGGAAAACCAACCCCTCACCCTGTAACAATTGTAAAAAAAGCAATGCTGGACGATATTGTTTAAGACCAGTACTCCTTAGTATGGGCATAAGCCATTTTTTTCTAAGGTTGTGATAAAAAGTACAATAAAATAATATATGGGGAGTGGATTGTAACCAAAGACCGTCACAGGGACCAGGGGGAAGTGCTTTTGCCCAGTTGTTTCTAGTAGGAAATGTGACCAATCTATAAAAGGAGTTCATTCTGAACCTTACCAACAGATGTCGTTCGTAACTCGTGGTGTTATAAGTGAGGTATGGCTGTATTAAAGGTTCCGTTTGTAAAAGCAAGGCATGAGTGACAGAGGGTTTCGTAATCTCACTCGTTAATCTCAAAGCCTCTAAATGAGCCAAACATTTCTTTTTTAAAACCTTTCTCGGTACCTCACGAATTAGGGAGGGATTTGAGTAATATTGGTCCCAACCCAGATCATGGAAAAATCTCGCTACATATCGCAGCCACCTTGAGTTATTTGCGTCATTCATTTTCAAGCAATCAGAAAGAATAAGCTGGGTAAAGATTGCCTTTTCTGAGGTCCAGATCCTATGCCACAGTAAGAGTGGTTCGGTTTTTGCTAGGTCCGTAATATATGAAAGACCTAGCTCAATGTGACAGGCAAGAGTACCCGAGCTACCAGGTACTCCTAGTAGATATCTTAGGAAGGAGTTTTCTACCCGCTGAATACTATCAAGTGTGACGAAACCCCAAAGACCCGCCCCATACAGAGCCACAGAAAGGCATTTGGCTTTGTAAATCTTTATCATTTCCAAGGGCGCTCTCTTTCCCAGCTTTCTGGCAAAATTAGTTAAGGCGGCTGTGGTTCTTAAGAAAAGCAATATATGTGTATCCACAGCGGCTCTCCACGAAAGTTTATGATCTATTGTTATGCCTAGATATGAATATTTATCAGTGGTCGCTATTTTTTCCTTGTTTTGCTTTTGCGACTCGAACCCACCCTCATAATGAAGGTTTTACTGATATTTATTTTCAAATCCAGACCCCCCATAAACCTTGAGTACCTGTCCAGATTCTTTTGCAGTTCAATGGGGGTGCGGGCTAGTATTACTGTATCATCCGCATAGAGTAATGCGGGAATTGGGCGGTTTTCCACCATTGGGATTCCTTCAACATCTCACTTTCCAGCCCATTCGTATACACAGTGAAAAGGAAGGGAGCCAGGACACATCCCTGCCTCACCCCTCTTTCTATTGGAAAGTCCTCCGTCAGCTCACATCCCATTCCATAGCGGACTTTGGCTGTGGCATTGGAATAGAGTTCTCTCAGGAACTTCACTTCGTTTGATGGTGCCCCCATATCCATCAACAAGGACCAGAGTTTAGAATGGGAGACACAATGAAACGCAGATGATAAATCCACATAGACCATGTACAGATCTCCGCCTTTAATGGAAACATATTTATCAATCAGGAGGGAGAGATTTAGGGCCTGCTCAATAGTCCCTAGACCTTGACAAAACCCATATTATAGGTCTGAGATAATTCTTCCCTCCTCCGCCCAATCTTGTAACAGTTCTAAAATGACTCCACCTGCCACTTTGCCAAGGGAGTCTAAAAGCGAGATTGGGCGGTAGCAGGAAACAGACCCCCTGTCCCCTTTTTTAAATATGGGAACTAATACGGAACGTGACCAGGATTCCAATAAACCAACATTACAGGTTGCATTAAGGACTCTTGTGAGAAAGGGGGTCCATAGATCCATTTGGGCTTTGAACAGATCGATTGGGACGCCATCAGGACCAGGCACCTTCCCATTTTTACTAGCTTTCAGAGCCTGTGCAACTTCTAGTGTTGTAAACTGCAGGTTGATGGGGTAAGAACTGTGTAGATCATTGAGTCTGGGATCCCCTGAATTTTGGGAGTCTGAGCTGTGTGAGAAGATCTTAGTAAAGTGTTGGACCCAGTCTTTCTCTTCTATTGCTATCTCAATTTTCGGAAGCTTGATGTTGTCATTTAGAAAAGGGGATTTGACCACTTGCCAGAAAGCAGCCGAGTTCCTAAGACTGCAGCTTTCGTGCAGTTGGTCCCAAAGTTGGTTTTTTAGTTCCCTCTTCCTCGATTTGAGTGCTAGATTGTATATCTTCCGCAGTGTTTTTACCTCTTGGGGGATCCTAGCCGACTTCCTAAGGGCACTTTTTAGGTTGGAGTAAGCCACCGTACATGCATGATTGAACCACCCTTTTTTCTGCCTAGGTTTTTGTTTAATTTCAATCCAGAGCTCCTCTTTTATTATTTTAAGAATTGCCTCAAAATTAGTAATAATTTCTTGGTCAGTTACATCCATACTAAGACATTTTAAAAAATGTGAGAAAGCCCTTACTACCACTTGCTTTGTTATTTCTGCAGGGTCTATTTTTCCCCACTTCAAAGCATAGCCATTTATTCTACTTAAGGCCAAGTTGTTTTGTATTAAAATGGAGCTATATCCGTTCCTTGAGTTTTGGGACAATGGCATGGAGATGCTAATTGGAGTGTGATCACTCAATGGAATTTTATGCAGAGTGAACACTGCTTCTGCCAACATAGCACCATTTGAGACCAAAATATAGTCTATAACTGAATGATGTCCCCTCCCATGAAATGTTGGGGCAAGTAGCGAATCCTCCTTGTTGGCGTTGTTTGCTATTACTAGATCTAGGTCAAACAACATTTCATTAAGGAGGTTGCCTAGGGTACAATGCCTAAAGTGTGTAATTGAATTACTAGCTTCATCTATTATACCGCAAATACCATTTCCCTCAGAAATACATGGACCCAGGTTGAAATCCCCCCCAAATGATTATCACATCCTTCTCAGTCTTTCTCATACAAGTTAATAGAGTGGATCGAATCAGTGTTCCCACGTTTACTGCATCTAGAATTGTGAGATTGTTGTAAAAATTAACTACGAGTAAGTTTTCCTTGTTGTTAAGGCATATCCAGAGGATCTGGAAATTTGGGTCTAATTTAATGGATACAACTTTAGTCGTGTTAAGGAGGTTTGAGTCGTAGATTGTCAAGCCCCCTTTCGCTCTGCCCGAAGTGGAAGGTTTGGCAGGCGAGAAATAGGTCTTATATCCCTCCATATGTATTACATCACATACCCACGTCTCCTGAAGTGCTAGAATATCGAAATTTGGGATAAAATCTATCCACTTGTCATTAGTCACTTTTGCCCGCTGCCTTGCCACATTCCAAAATAAGACAAAAATACGATGTTTAGTCTCTACCCCTTTATGTCCCCCAATAACTGGTTTTAATATATTGTCAGTTCCGAAGTGGCAATTCTGTTTAGATTTGGAAGCTAGGAAAGGGTAATTTCGACCTGCGATCGTAGTGGCAGGGACAATCGCTGTGTCTTTCAGACAGGCTTGCTTAGGGCACTGAATAGACAAGATGTAATTTGGCAATTGTTGATCAGTGATCATGGGGGGAACCTTTTGTGGACTAACAGAACTATTTTCAACTGTCGTCCCTTGATCAAGTCAATCAATTCCCTCCATGCCTGACAAAGCAGCGTAACGATTGTAAAGTGGGATTGGGTACTTGGGATGTTGATAAAACGTATACCTAGGATATTCTTCCAGATTCAGGGGCGGTTGCCTAAACCAATCAATCTGTCTTTGGATAGGCGGGTCTCTGTAATTTCCAATAGGCTGGAGCAATGGTCGAGCTTTGTGTGCTAAAGGCCTAGGATAACCTTCCAGATCTAGAGGTGGATGTCCTAACCAATCATTCTGGTTTCGGAATGGAGGTTCTATGTAATTTACAGTGGACTGAAATCAATGATTAGACATTGGATACTGGGGTCGTTGGAATTCTAGGGTAGAAATATGTAAGGTCACATGTGTTTATGGTGTTGCTAGCATTGTGCGGGATCCAGTTAATATGTGACTGACTGCCCTTTTATCTTTGAAATTTATTAATATTATGTCTCCCTTGATGTCTTTTTTCCTATGTCCTCTCCAGGGAAGGCGTCTGACATACAAATTTTTCCCATTTAAGTTTGGAGGGAGAGGACGGTTCTGTTTTAGCCAGTATATTACTTTATTCCTTAATTGATATTCGGCTTCATTTGTCCCCTCCTCCAAAGATGGTACTCCAGTTAATACCACCACAAATGGGACTGCTTCCGGAGGCAACTCCACAGTGAGCCTTTTCGATGGAATCTCCCTCATAAGCTCGTTTACTTTTGGAGCGCCCCGGGGAGGATTCGATTTCACCGTTGCCAAACCCTCCTTGTCTTTCTGCTTTGTAGTTATGTTAGTTACTACTGGTTTGGGGAGAACTGATTTTACAACTTTTGTTTTGGGTAGGTTCACAATTTTTGTTGCATCTTTATTTGTATTATTTGGGACTAGGACAGATTTCAGAGGAGCAGGTATAGGCTTTTTTAGGTCTTTTGTGGCCTCTTTAATTTCCCCCATGACTTGTTCCAAAATTCCCAGCAGAAAGCACAGCACTACACCGGGAGGAGATAGCGAGCTTAAGGCAATTCCCGATTGCACAACTCTGGGACGACATCATGAGATCCCTCCAGGGGGAGGGCACGGCCAGAGGGCTCACATAGGGATCGCCGCAAATGGGGCAACACAGCTGGGGTAACTGTGGCGAAGCCAAGGACGCAGGTTGCATCCCCCCTCACGACATTTGCCTACTAGGAGCGCTGGTGACATGGCACTTGCGGCCTGGAGGAAGCCTGCCTCTCCCCAATACGCCCTGAGCAGCGGCTGTACCACACGTCCGACACGCTGGCTGTGGACCCGGGCAGACACCCACACGAAGGACCACTAATCCACGACATCTTAAAATATCCTCCTAGTCCTCTTTTTTATGGCGTCGCTCCCACAAGTACACTCTCCCCCCCCGCCCCCCCTCCCACACGCACCCCCATGTTCATTGTTTCAGACTCTTGTCTCCCACACATAGCCCTTTCTTCCTTACACGCCCCACCCGGATGGCGTACTTGGACACATGATCGGCCACAGGGCCAGACGCAGGTGGCGTCTCCTCAATACACAGTAGGACTATAACATTTATCCGTATGACGCATCACACACTCCATCGACAGCCCGCGGGGCCCTACCGCTCTGAACGGCTGGCGTGCACAACGGCAAAGACGGACCGAGCACATACATTGCTAACCCCTATCCCATTGTCGCGTTTCCAAGGTCTGACAGTAAAACTTATGGGTTTCAGTACTGTGGATACCGGAACGATACGCGACGACACAGCCAAAGATTGGGACACACCGATGAGATCTGTTCCGTTTGCAGAGTTAAAATGTTTACTTATAAAAAAAAGACAAAACAAGACGTCATTTGAAGGCATAACTGAAAAATTAGCACACATGGTACGAAAGATGCAATTAAAGACTTATTTCTTAAGGTTGGAATCGAAGGAAATGTACACCCTCCTCCATATGTTTCTACTCTCACGCTATACCGTAATGTTGCAGCCGACCCACAGGGTTGTAGGCTTTGCTACATGTACTGCTCTGTTGAATACTAATAAACGTCTTACAAAAAAAAAAAAAAAAAAATGACTTGTTCCAAAATTCCCAATTGCAAGCCTATTCTTTTCAACCTCTCTGCTATTGGCAGTATGAGAGATTTGATTAGATGTTCCATGTTACTTATTAGGTCAGGGGAAGACGCATCTTTTAGTGGTATATGCGGTGGTGTAACTACTGCAGAAGCTAGTAATGGGTCATCCACTGTGCCTTTATTACTCCCAGAGCTAGTGTTAGTGATTTTGTTTTTATTTTTGTTCTGGGCACTGCCTCTTTTGCGTCTTTTTTTCGGGGGCGGGCCCACAATAGGGGTTAATTTATTTGTCTTTTTTACCTTTTGGTTGGATTTATTTTTTGGTGGTGTAGTGTCTAACAATATTTCCACCTCAGGGGTTGAATTAACAGAGAGTGTTGAAACATTTATTGTTGGAGAACTAATTACTGGCAGAGTGGGAGATCTATCCTGAAAGATTAGTGGAATGCTATGTACGGGGGATACAACAAAACCCTCCTTTTCGCAGGTGGGATTAGGGACTGGGGAGACAGCCTGCATCAGCGTGCCCATAGACGAACGTTTGTTCGTAATAAGCTCCACTGAGCGGCGTCTATCGGTTCGGCGCTCAGCAAGCATTGTCTCCCTATCAGCATCATTACCAATCCTGAAAATATAGTTATCGAGCGGACCTTGATTAGTTCCTCCTGAGGGAAGCGATGTTTCTTTTTTAGTAGCTGACATTGTACTAACACAAAGTTAATGGGTAGGAGGACCGACTAGACTACCAATACAATTCTAGCAATAACAATGATTAAACAAGACCAATATCTAACCGGGCATTTATGACAAAATTACCGAGTGATAGTTATGCTTGAGTCATCTTACTTCAAGGGATATGATAGAAGTCTCTGTGCGCCCTAAGCGTCCGTTCGCCAGCTGGAAAATGAAAATGAGAGGGCCCAGCCCGGCCTCCTTCGGCCTCTGAGGGCCTAAGAGGGCCCGCCCTTTGCCCGGCGCTCCCGCGAGCTGCGGTGGGCAATAGTATATTTATAGGGTGATCAGGCGGTGGTGGGCGGGTCTCAGTGGTGGTGCTGGAGCAGGTGATGTGATTCCAGCAGGGACTCCTGGGAGTTTAAGTCCTTGCTCCACTGCTCCACCCGCCTTGCAACGCACACACAACCAGTGCTCAAAGTCTCCTGACGGCGCAGTGGCACCCGTGAAGCGGGTGCGGCAAGATGTAGCGCTAGGGCAGTCCTTTCAGTGGTGCTCAGAAGCAATTCCGTGAAGCAATTCTCCTCACGCAGCAGTGTCCCAAGGTCTGCGAGGTGATATGGCGCTTTTAGCCTGTTTGACGGTGGTGGGCGGGTCTCGGTGGTGGTGCTGGAGCAGGTGATGTGATTCCAGCAGTGACTCCTGGGAGTTTGAGTCCCTGCTCCGCTGCTCTACCCGCCTTGCAACGCACACACAACCAGTGCTCAAAGTCTCCTGACGGCGCAGCGGCACCCGCGAAGCGGGTGCGGCGAGATGTAGTACTAGGACAGTCCTTTCAGTGGTGCTCAGAAGCGATTCCGTGAAGCAATTCTCCGCACGCAGCAGTGTCCCAAGGTCTGCGAGGTGATATGGCGCTTTTAGCCTGTTTGGCGGTGGTGGGCGGGTCTCGGTGGTGGTGCTGGAGCAGGTGATGTGATTCCAGCAGGGACTCCTGGGAGTTTGAGTCCCTGCCCCGCTGCTCCACCCGCCTTGCAAAGGACACACAACCAGTGCTCAAAGTCTCCTGACGGCGCAGCGGCACCCGCAAAGCGGGTGCGGCAAGATGTTGCGCTAGGGCAGTCCTTTCAGTGGTGCTCAGAAGCGATTCCGTGAAGCAATTCTCCTCACGCAGCAGTGTCCCAAGGTCTGCGAGGTGATATGGCGCTTTTAGCCTGTTTGTGGGTGGTGGGCGGGTCTCGGTGGTGGTGCTGGAGCAGGTGATGTGATTCCAGCAGGGACTCCTGGGAGTTTGAGTCCCTGCTCCGCTGCTCCACCCGCCTTGCAACGCACACACAACCAGTGCTCAAAGTCTCCTGACGGCGCAGCGGCACCCGCGAAGCGGGTGCGGCAAGATGTAGCGCTAAGGCAGTCCTTTCAGTGGTGCTCAGAAGCGATTCCGTGAAGCAATTCTCCTCACGCAGCAGTGTCCCAAGGTCTGCGAGGTGATATGGCGCTTTTAGCCTGTTTGGCGGTGGTGGGCGGGTCTCGGTGGTGGTGCTGGAGCAGGTGATGTGATTCCAGCAGAGACTCCTAGGAGTTTGAGTCCCTGCTCCGCTGCTCCACCCGCCTTGCAACGCACACACAACCAGTGCTCAAAGTCTCCTGATGGCGCAGCGGCACCCGCAAAGCGGGTGTGACAAGATGTAGCGCAAGGGCAGTTCTTTCAGTGGTGCTCAGAAGCGATTCCGTGAAGCAATTCTCCTCACGCATCATCCTGTCTAAAAGCGGTAAACTTTGCCCAAATGGCTGAATTCATGGCTCTGATTAGAGAGTGCAAAATTGGCCAAAAGCTTGAGAGTAACCATATTTACTAATAGTCAATATGGTATCTGGGTGCTCCATGACTTCGGTCAGCTATGGATGCAAAGGGGATTTCTGAATTCTTCAGGTTCCCAATAACAAACAGCAAAACTGTAAAAGATTTATTGGATGCTTTATAACCTGACCGCTCAGCCCTCCAAAGGGCTTGGTCGCCCCACTCACTTCTGCCGCTCCTACCTGCCTTGCCTCCTCCTGCCTGCAGATTCCTTCGCTCGCTGCCCGCTGCTCCTGGGACTTTCCCGCTGCTTCTTGGATTTCCCGCCGCTGCCTCCCTGCGGCCCCGCCCCCCTGTGATTCCATTCGCCGCCCTGCTCCCGCCACCCAGCTGCTCCTCCCTCCCGGCTCCTTACTTATGACGCCTCCAGAGCGACCGCGCAGCGGGAGCACCGATTGAGCGCCGAAGGTGCGCCAAAGGTAAGCCCGTCTGTGCCCGTCTGCGCCTGGACCGTGCCCAGCGCCAGAACCCCTGGCCCCCGCAGAGGCTACCCCACCCGCCGGACCTACGACACCGCCACCCTCAACGCACTCAACACAGGCCGAACCCCCGGGTGCTACCGAGCCACCCCGAGACGTGCCCACGGACCCTTCACCTGCCAGTCCTGCAAGTTCTCCTGCATCCGGACCTGCACCGCACCCACCAAGCCGACCCCCAGCAGCAACCACCTCAAGTGCATCCTGCTTAAAACCCGCTCCGTCCACAGACACGCCGTGGAGCTCTGGAACCTCCTCGACTCGACATCCCCAGACGTTGCGTTCCTCACGGAAACATGGATGAACGCCTCCTCAGCGCCCGACATCGCCATCGCCTTCCCGGATGGATACAAGATCACCCGGAGGGACCGCATCAACCAGACGGGAGGAGGCATCGCCATCGTCCACAAGAACACCATCCGCATCACAACCAACTCCGACGACACCCTCACAGCCGCCGAACACCTGCACTTCCGGATCCACACCGACCCCAAGACCACCCTCAGAGGCACTCTCATCTACAGACCCCCGGGACCACGCACACAATTCAGCGAAGACATCGCCGACTTCATCAGCCCGCACGCCCTCCCCTCCGCTGACTACATCCTCCTCGGGGACCTCAACTTCCACCTGGAGAACTACAATGACCGCAACACCACCACCCTGCTGGACAACCTCGCCAACCTCGGACTCAAGCAACTGGTGAACACCCCCACCCACTACGCCGGCCACACGCTCGACCCCGTCTTCTCCTCCAGCAAGGACATCTCCTTCAGCCACGCCACTGGACTCCACTGGACGGACCACAGCTGCATCCGCTTCAGCTTCAGAAGGACCACGATCCACCACCACCAGCAACAGGTTCCCTGCAGAAGCTGGAACAAGATCACAGCCGACCAGCTTGCTGCATCCCTGAACAAGAACCCTCCCACCAGCTCAGCGAACCCCAACCATGCCGCTGACAACCTCACGAGGTGGATCAGCAACTGCGCAGACGACCTCGCACCACTGAGGACCCCTGCTAGCAGACCCGGCAGCAAGAAAGCATCCTGGTTCACCGAGGAACTCAAGAGCTCCAAGAAGAACTGCAGAGCCCTCGAGAAAGCCTGGCGCAGAGACTCGACTCCAGACAACATGACCACCCTCAAGCTCGCCACTCGAAAACACCACCAACTGATCCACACCACCAAGAAAACCGCATTCAAGGAACGACTGGACAACAACGCCCACAACAGCAAGGAACTCTTCAACATTGTTAAAGAGCTCTCCCACCCCAGCGCCGGAAACGACATCACCCCATCGCAAGACCTCTGCAACTCGCTCGCCTCGTTCTTCCACAGCAAGATCGCAGACATACACAACAGCTTCAGCATACAGCCGGCACACCCTACGACCGCACCAGCGCCCCCACCACCATCCTCCGCGCCTGGACCCCGATCAACACCGAAGACACCATCCGCACGATGAACTCCATCCACTCCCGATCTCCAACCGACCCCTGCCCTCACCACGTCTTCAACAAGGCCGACTCCGTCATCGCACCCCATCTACGGGACACCATCAACACCTCCTTCGACATCGCAACCTTCCCGGAGAGCTGGAAGCACGCCGAACTCAGTGCCCTCCTGAAGAAACCAGCAGCAGACCCCACCGATCTCAGAAATCTACCGCCCCATCTCTCTCCTCCCGTTTCCGTCCAAAGTCATAGAGAAGACCGTCAACAGACAGCTGACCGCCTTCCTCGAGACGAACGGATCCCTCGACAACTCGCAGTCTGGATTCTGAGCCACCCACAGCACCGAGACCGCCCTCATCGCAGCCACTGATGACATCCGTACCCTGCTCGACAACGGGGAAACAGCGGCCCTCATCCTCCTGGACCTCTCCGCGGCGTTCGACACTATCTGCCACCACACCCTTGTACAGAGCCTCAGCAACGTCGGAATCCAAGAGAAGGCACTGGAATGGATCATCTCCTTCCTCGCCGTAAGGACACAGAGAGTACGCCTCCCCCAGTTCAGATCAGAAGCCACCGAAGTCAGCTGCGGCGTACCACACGGATCATCACTCAGCCCCACGCTGTTCAACATCTACATTAGCCCCCTCGCGGCCATCGCACACCAACACAATCTCAACATCCTCTCCTACGCAGACAACACCCAGCTGATCCTCTCCCTCACCAACGACCCCGCCACCGCCAGAACCAACCTACACGAAGGGATGAAAGACGTAGCCGAGTGGATGATGAACAGCCGCCTGAAACTGAACTCAGATAAGACGGAAGTCCTCATCCTGGGATCATCGCCCTCCGCCTGGGACAATTCCTGGTGGCCCCCTGCCCTGGGCAGCGCACCCAAACCAACGGATCACGCAACCAACCTGGGCTTTATCCTGGACTCCTCCCTCTCGATGACCAGACAAGTAAACGCCGTCTCCTCGTCATGCTTCAACATCCTACGCATGCTACGGAAGATCTTCCGGTGGATCCCCACCAAAACCAGGAAGACGGTCACCCAGGCCCTCGTCACCAGCCGACTGGACTACGGCAACCCCCTCTACGCCGGTACCACCGCAAAACTCCAGAAAAGACTCCAGCGTATTAAGAACGCCTCAGCACGACTCATCCTGGACATCCCCCGACACAGCCACATCTCCGCACACCTAAGAAACCTGCACTGGCTCCCCGTCAAAAAGAGAATCACGTTCCGACTCCTCACCCACGCACGCAAAGCTCTCCACAACCAAGGCCCAGGATATCTCAACGACCGCCTGAACTTCTACACTACCACCCGCCAGCTTCGATCGACCAGCCACGCCCTCGCTGCCGTCCCCCACATCCGAAGAGCCACAACGGGAGGACGATCCTTCTCCTACCTGGCCGCCAAGACGTGGAACTCCCTCCCCACCCACCTCCGCCTGACCCAAGACCACCTCGCCTTCAGGAAGCAACTCAAGACCTGGCTGTTCGAGCAGTAGATGATCCCCCCAAGCGCCTTGAGACCCTCCGGGTGAGTAGCGCGCTATACAAATGCTTTGATTGATTGATTGATATATTTGCCCAAAAAGATTGCAGTGGTCAAATGTTCCGCATATAGGCCAGGAGATGATTATGTGACGAGGGGCAACAGATACGCCGATCAGGTAGCACGTTTCATCGCACGAAATTTAATAGCCTTAAACAGAGGGATAGAAAAAGAAAATACCAATTGCCATCTTATGTTCTCATCTTCATTTGAAACTTGGGATGAGATTAGACAGTTGCAGGAAGAAGCAAGTAATGAGAGAAAGGAAATTTGAAAAAATTCAGGCTGCAGAAAGAGAGCAGAGGACGAAGTATGGGTCTATATAGACGAAAGACCAGTCATGCCAGATATTTTACTGTTTCAAATGGCAAGGGTATACCATGGAATGGCACATGTTGAAAGAGACGCAATGATCAGGCTCTTCAAGCAGTCATGGTATATCCCAAAATTCAGGGTAATTGCAGAGAGTCTATGCCAGCAAAATTCAGGCAGGAAGGCAGTTGTTAATTGGGGACGAATTGGAAAAGCAGCCGGACCATTTACCCATCTGCAATTGGATTTCATTGAGCTCCCCCCATGCAATGGGTTGAAATATGTGTTGGTTGTTGTTTGCTTGTTCTCTCGTTGGGTGGAAGCCAATCCAACGAGATGGAATGATAGTCTCACTGTCGCAAAGCTGCTACTAAGAGAGCCGATCCCAAGATTTGGATTTCCAGTCACTTTAGAAACAGACAGAGGAACCCATTATAATAATGAGATAATTCGGATGATTTGTGCAGCATTACAAACTGAGCAGAAGCTGCATTTTGCCTATCGACCTGAGCTATCTGAAGTGGTCGAGCACATTAATGGCACTATAACATCAAGGTTAGGAAAAGTGTGTGCATCCACAACACTGAAATGGCCTGACGCTTTACCCCTAGTATTGATGAGTCTTAGAAGCATTCCTGACAAAAAGATGGGATTAAGTCCTCATGAAGACCTAATGGGGATAGCAATGAGACAAGCGTATATGTACCAGTGAACAAACTGATGAATATGTCTGATGAGCTAGTGCTTGATTATTGCAGAGGACTGGCTGATCTGGTGCGTTCTGTGTCTCACGAGGTTGGAGAGAATGCCAGTACAGCACAACCGAATCAAGCTCATGATCGGAGTCCTGGACAGTGGGTTTTCGTGAAGAAACACGTGAGGAAATTGTTTGTAGAACCCAGATGGAATGGACCCTACTAAGTGATTCTGGTAACGACGACAGCAGTGAAGTGTTTTGGTTTGCCAAATTGGATTCATGCGAGCCATACCATACGAGTTCCAAGTCCGCTTGAAAGACAAGAAGAGCAGCAACTGGTAAACTAAAGTCAAAGACCAGAGGCTGAAGTGTGTGAAGCTGAAGAATCTAAAGTGACAAATTCTGAAGAGCAAACAGATGATAGACAGCCAAGCACAAGTCAAATCGAGTGGGCACCAGCTACTGGGTCTCAAGAGACTGCTGTTGAACCAGAAGAAAGGGAAGATACTGAATGTCCGGAAAAAGAACCAATAAGAGAAGGGCCAAGTAAAAGAATCTGTGAACCAAAAGAAGAAGGTGAAGGAGTTGTTCAATCTAAGAGAGCAAGAAAGGGTGATAATTGGTCAAGTGGAGTGAAAAGACTGAAATACACTCTTGTGAGGAGAAAGTCAAAGAGAAGACCAGATCAAATGAATGGGTCTCAAGTCAAACAGAACCAGATGAGTCAGGAGAAGAATTAGTACGAAAAACAAAGAGAGTAAGAATTCCAAGCGAGAAATACACAGCACCAGAATGGACGTATATAATCTTACAAGAAATTGAAAGCTCAGATCCAAGTGAAGAAAAATACAGTAATGACACTGAGCAAGTTGATGAAAGCAAATTGAAACCGCCTTAAAAGAACTGTGAAACCATGTCAGTCAAAATGAATTGAAAGATTCAGAAACCTTGAATAAAGAAATAAAAAAGGGGTAAAGAAGAAAGCCTTGAAGTGTAGGATTACATTATTTTTTAGAAATTTAAATTAGTGTTTTATAGATTTAGATAGATTTTTATATTTGTTATAGAAGTCAAAATGGCGAAGCAAAAGTGACTGAACATCCAAAATCTAGTCTAAAACGAAGATGTATTAAAGCTTGTTTATGTAGTGTCTTTTTATTAACATTCATGTGGATATTATTAACTGTCATTGTACATATTCTAACGATACCTAATACCAGAAACATTATTAATGATGTAACAAGTGAAGGAGTGAGTGATGTTACTAAAGAAACCCCTAACACTAACGTAGAACAAATAGATGGAAGAATCTTTCATCATGATAAATCAATTAATGATTTCTCGTTAAATGTTTTTACTAAATTGTTGTACGAGTACGTTAATGCAATGAATCTGAATGATTGATATGTGTGCATGCAATTACCTTCGTCTGTTTCAGAGGGGATGACCTATCATCACCTATCTTTACTATATAGTGTGTCTTGTAGTGTCTTAACCAGCCCCTTCTACGTGACGGAGAAGCTGGAGTATCATTATTCCAATATAGATTTAGTATTTTCAGAAATACCTATTATAAAGGAGCTGAACAATGTTTTAAGTAGTAAAAATGTACATTATATGGGAGAATTCTTCCATATTACCAAGACACAAGATATAGAATATGCTAATAAAAAATAATCTAACATGTAGTTTACAGGTTGAAGAAAAAGTGTTCATAGATATGGTAGAAAATAGAAGAGAAAGTTTCCAAAGAAAAGCTGCTGAAGAGAAGTCACAGTTACCACCATCGGCTTTCAGGGAGGGAAATTATGAGAAAGGCTAAAGAAACGCTGCAATGTTCCTGGATTGGTATCAGAAAGGAAAAATCTGTTTGCTTAGGATGGGGGTTGAAGGGTGGAACTGATCCTGTTTTCCCAGGAGTCTGTTATGCGTGTGGTAAGAAAGCCTATTACAGGTTGCCTGCACATTGGTATGGTAGTTGTTATTTTGCAATTGTTTTCCCAAAGGTCTACCATGTAGACAAAAACAATAACAGAATCAATTAAATAAAACAGTGACTAACACGTAACAAGTGAGCGTGTTTCTCTGAAATAATAGGTGACATTTCTGGTGCACTGATGCCATCAGTTGGAGTCGTTCTGAATTCACATAAAATTTGAAAGTTGTCCACAGTGGTTGATCGTTTATCAACAGATACTGCTGGTGGGTTCTTGATGATTGACACAGAAATGGTTGCAATCAGATCAATGGTTTTGTAAAATCAACTTGCCCTTGATATCTTATTGGTAAAAGAGGGTGAATTCTGTGGCATGTTAAAAATCCAACACTGCTGCACTTATATCCCTGACAAAAGTAAAGGTATTGCGGGATATATTGAGAATATTACAAAATTACTTGAAGATATGACCCAACTGGAGATTGACGGTGTCTGGGGGAGACTTGGTAAGAGTTTCTCTTCTGTAGGTAAATGGTTTTCTACCTTTGGAAGTAGCGTATTAGGGAAATTATGAATGGCAATCATTACAGTAGCTATAGTAGCCTTAATAATATTAACAATATATAAATGTTGTAAGTGTAAATATGGAAGAAAAGAGATAAAATAGAACTAGAAGAGATGAAAGGAGATTTTGTACAGATGAAAAATAGAATGAAAAGAGAAAAGAGGACTGAATTTTACATAAATGAAGATGGCACTTGGTATGGTGGATTTTTCATGATGGCTCCAGAAAGCCATCTGAGGAGAGATTGATGGAGCAGGGTTTTCGCAAAAAGAAACCTGCTCAGATTCACGCCCCAATAATACATACTAACAGTCTGCAATGGAAACTAACATCCAAGCCACCTGAAACACACGGGAAAACCACTTCGCACATGCGTGCACTAATGTGAAATAATACATGACAGAACTAAGGCGCATTTTACATTGCGCTTTGAAAGAAACAAGAAATAATGCATGACTAGGCCGCATTTAGCATTTTGCACCTTGCTTTAAAAATAATTAAAAAATGCCTCTTTGCTAAAAGAAAACCCTAGTATGGGATAGTGCAAAGGTGGGTGGTAAACAGTGAAAAGTGAATTTCATGTAATTAATAAATGCCTCTGTTTTGTTCGTAATAGTGAGATGACAGGCCTGAAATGTCAAAAGTTGGCATGATAGTTGAGCTGGAGATAAAAACATGAAATAATAAAGAAAATAGAAAAACCTGAGCACGGCAGAAGAGGTGCAAAGGTCCAAGGTCGATCAGCTGAGAAAGACATTGTTTGCCTGCCAAGAAACGAGACTGCCCGACCCGTGGGACCGAAAGTCAGCATATATACTTTTTCCGTAGACACACCAGAAAGGGGACTCATGAGAACTATGAAAATGTTACATATAAAAGGAACAAATGTATTTGCATTCACTAGTCATGAATTACGTGATGGGAATGTTGGAATTAATTAGAGGCTACAGAATCATGAATGTGGTCATGGTGGTATGATGAGCCACCCCTCGGACCATCCAATGAAAAATTGTGTTCTATGAATTGCTTCAACCAATGTGGGATGGACATGTAGGTTTTAAAGTATAACTGGAGTGCCATTTGGGTGTGGTTTAGCAGGAGAAGGCAGCAGGAGAGATGGGGTGGTGCATCGCTGTCCATCGGTTTGCAGAGATGTCTAGCTGTTCCTGTTTCTATACCTGTCCCTGTCCCGTTCTTGAGTTCTGAACTCTTTGTTCCCTGGCTCTATTTCAGGGGACCACTACCTCCTTGGCCAGGGGGCTGGTATTTCACTGATCCTTGGGTTAGTATTATCCTTCTGACTTGTACTTTGCATTATCATTTACAAATGTATTTTTGTCTCTAAAACTTATGTTTCTTCATCTATCCACTCCTTCGTGTGCATATCATTCATTTGATGATCGGTATGACACTATTTGCAATTTTGCTGATGTTTTTCTCTTCCTCTTGTGAATTTCATTGTTTGTATTTGTAACCTGTATGCGATGAGCATTAATTATTCACATTTACTTGAGATAAACCTTATTAATCTTACCAAGAGTCTGTGATTATTTACTTAACTAGATAGATAGATAGATAGATAGATAGATAGATAGATAGATAGATAGATAGATAGATAGATAGATAGATAGATAGATAGATAGATAGATAGATAGTACTAATATTACCATCAACTACTCAACTAATTGGTCCATCGACCAGAGGAAAGAGACTGGATATACAGGTTTAGTTATGCATTTAGAAATGTTAGACACAAACCTGTAAAAGAAACATTAAAACTTGACCCCCAGCGCAATAGGGATTTGGGTGAATGTGTATGGGCCATTTGTATGTCATGTTATCAAGTATAGATCCCTGATTAGGTGTTGCGCTAGATCACGCACTTCATATTCCCGCATGTTAGGACAATACTGTACTATGGCTCAATCAAAAACAGAGCTGAAAATCATACTAATTCTTAATTCTGTACCATTTCCCACGGTGAAAGGTCTGCCTTTCTTTGCTGTACATGTCTAACTGGTTCTCTATCTAACAATGATAGTCATTGCTGTATGCTGTTCACCCTGCATTATGAATTCAAACTATGTAACTCTTTCATGTTCTTATAATATATATTCTACTATGTTATACAATTAGGTATTATCATATTTTGTTGTGGGTTGTAAAGTTCTCTGCAACCCTTTGGGCTTGCCAATGCTATATAACCCTTCTAATAAATACATAAATTAATCCAAATACTCTTAGATTAAGGAGTTCAAGCTGTGTTGCTCAAGTGGATACAAACCAAGTCTACGGAGGATTTCACACCAAATTCATTCACATGCAGAATACACTTGCGCAATAACAGATGAAACTTAACCTAAATAGCAAGGCTTACCAGCTATTCACCAGCTGAACAGACGGCGTTTTAAGAAGATTGTCAGGCAGTAAACTAATTTCCTTCATCATGTTGGCCAACCTCACAGGCAGCTCTTGACGTAAAAACATATAGGATGTTTTTTCGCAGGCATTTTCAGATCCTATCGGAAAAAATAAAATGTAGGTAGAAAAAAAATTACTTGCATTAAATAATAAAGCAAATCACCCGATTTTTCTGCACATTTTAAGAGGCCATTCAAGAACATTAACTATTGTATCAATGACGGAATTTAATTTTTGATGTTATCACAAGTGAACTGAATACCTGATATTTTAAGGAACTGTTTCTATACATTTGAAAACAAACCTGTGCATCTATTCACGGTCTGCTTTCACTACTGGACTAGGTTATTCAGTTGATGACGCATCAATTGGCACGTGCAACGTCGATCTAAGTGTGATTAGCTATAATCAAATAAGTCTACTTGAGCTATTGTTGTATGTGTAAGACGTATTGGTGGAAGTGACCACCTGTAATGCATGACTCACACAATCTCAACTTGAGCCTGGAATCAGAGTGAACAGCTGGGCAGCAGTCAGGCCTTTCTTTTTTTTCTTAAAAATGACTGTTCAAACCCTTGTACGACCTGTAGTTGCAGGGCAGTAACATTTTTCAATTATCGGATCCTTCTCCATGGGCCATTGTCAGTGGTTTAGACCCATCATTGCAGAAGCAGGCAGCTAATGGCCATTATTGCAAAAGTGACATTTTTTTTTTAAATGCATGCCGGGCTTCTATGGTGAGATGCTTCTATAGAAGGAACAGTGGTTTTGGGTGGCCTCAAAAGGTCCTGATAGAGTCAAGTATAACTATAGTTCTAGAATCAATCCAGGGAGCAGGCTTTGTAGGGTAGCATACACATAAAAAACTTTTATTTACGTTTTTTGGTTCAATTGTATTTTCAGGTGCTCACACGTGACAAAGTGCTTATAGTGACTGAGTGAAAATATTTTAAAATTAAACTATATACAAGGTGTCACAAACAAGGGTAATCCCCTAAAAAATATGTACAGTAGGGTAGGGGAGTTTCCTTGAATGGGTCGACGGCGTTTCGATCTAAACAATTTTAGATCATCATCAGGACGTGAGCTTTCTTTTGTAGGGATGGTCAAATTATTTCCATCAGTTTTCGAGAGAAAGTTCTTGGGCTGTTGTAGTTAATGTCAACTGCTCAATCTATTCTCGTCATAACTGGAGAGGTAGATTATCGAGGAGAGTTTCCTGTGGGCAGGCTGAGCCACGGAAAGGAGTTAGTTGTGTAAGGTCCAATAATTAGAGGACATGGTGTTTACCGTTAGTATACCGGTCTTATTTGTTGAAGGAGTAATTCAAGCCAGGGTTATTCAGCTGTTTATTCATATACAACGTCCCGGAAGGAGTGAATCGCCGTGGTACGATGTTAGACTAACTCGCTGCTTCGGAGGCTACCGCGTAATGCTGCTTACTTTCCTCTATGGTGAGATGCGGCAAACATGTAAGAAATACACCATGAGATTCATGAACATACTTCTATTTAGCTGACTGGACAGAAAGGTCTCTGAATAAATATATTCAATACTATGTACCATAAATACATCTCTAATTATGGTGTCATTGTGCCTTACGTGATCTAATTAGTCACTTTACTTATATTCCTTGAGTCTTGATTTTGACAAAGAAACATACAGTGCAGCACGTTTACACAGAACCATACAAATATGTATGTATTTATTAGTAGATTTATGTAGCTCGAGCCAAGTCATTTTCGAAGTCAGATCACTTAACAATCAGGCCACAGTTCATGAAAATGTCAATAACTGCACAGAACCTTACATATTTAGATTTTCCTGAGACAAATCTGTGTCCACATCAATATACATTTGGCAATTGGTTCACATTATTTAGTTGAATGAATGAATGAATGTAGTATTCTTAGAGCAGTACTGAAATCCAAGATGTGAGGATTTGGGTGTATTGCATGGTGTGGTCGTGCAACCTTACCATGTAATTCAATCGCAAATACCATCTTGGGTCCAGTCAGGCTCATATGCAAAACTTTCACTCAACCGTGGGTAGCTGTGGCTTCCAGCATCAAGGCTTAAACAAAGGAACTAGTGTAAAGCATTTAGAAGCACCAAGCAACTAAATAAGAAAGCCACGCAACATGAAAGAAATCCGACACCAATTTATAAGCATAGATTATATTTTTATGAGTCTTTAGAGACCAAGATGAGTAAAATCCATCAGAGAGTTCCAGAGATATTGGTTTTTTAAAGAAAACATAAGTCTCAATTGAACTGTAAACAATCAATGGTAAATGTAAAGTTTGAAACTTTTGAAAAGCTTGAAAGAAGTAGTGTTTCACGACTCCGGCATGATTGGGGTGACCCGATTCGGCAGGGAGAAGGTCAGGGGGGGCACTACGGAGTATTTGGACAGTTGCCTGGTCACCAAAGCATTCTCCAGTCCAGTTCTGAACTTTTTTTTTATCTTTATTGATTACATTTTAAACAACAACTGAGCAGGCGTACACAGTCTTCAACATATCTCCATCCAGTTGTTTCCATATAGTGGCAGAGTCCAGTGACCTATCAATCAATCATGCATCTTTATCTACGACAAAATGTGAGAGTAAGAACATGCCATACAGTTGCTGCTGCCGGACAGGGTTTTTGGCGACCACACGCCGATACTCATAAGCACTTTACTCCTCTACACTGGAGGCTCACTTATGCCACAAGACCTAGCTCTTCTTTCCTTTTGATGACAGACATTCCATTTGGACTACGGAATTTTGAATGCTTACGCCTCATGGATGGAGACAGTCTTATACGTCATTGACGTTTCTCAATAATACTTATTGTTAAACTCTGTTTAACTGTGACATGAAACAGGTCTTCTTACCTTAGCCCTGAAGAAGCCCTTGTGAAGGGTGAAACGCGTTTGCCATTTGTTTACTAAGAACTTTCTGAAAAATAAATTCTTACTACTAAACTTACTACACCTACGGAACAAATTTTGTTTTGTATGAACTACAATTTGTTGCTCTTATGTGTTATCTCTCATCAATCTTTTTTCCCACATGCCATACAGCGAATGCAGCAAGTTCTGATCTTTACAGCATGACAGCCATAGATTTTAATGAAGTGGTCCAAATGCCGAGGATGCAGAAGATAGAGGATGCTCTGGGTGCTGCGAGTTTGACAGGGGTGTCCTTGCATTAATTTCTCAGTCAAGGGATGAGGTGGGGCAACTTTAGCCACTGAGTTTGGGCCCATCAAAGCCCTCTTTGAGCCTGTACAAGTCAGCTAAACCTGGGCTACCGGTGTCTGTACACAGGGGCTTGAGCGATATCCTTTGGATGAGGCTAGTGTCCCTCTTGGGTGACCAATCTGGACACAGACAACACGCTCGGGTTCGACAAGCTCGGATGCAACTTTTGGCCATTGAGGATCGGTCTCTTGAGGCACTCAGGGTGGTCAGCGGCTACTCCCCAGAAGTGACTTCTTTCGTCTGAGGCTTGGGAGCGACTTTTCCTCAAACCAGTAGCCACAGGCACATTCCCCTTTTTGCTATCCCAAGGTGTGGCAAGTGCAGCCCAGCAGACAGAGCAGTCTCTCCTTGCCTGGTCCAGGGCTCAGCAGGGCAGTCCTTCTTCTGGCCTTCTTCTGTTCCTCCATGATCTGAGGTTCAGGGTGCCAGGGATGCTATATTTGTGCCCAGAAAGTTCCCTGGGGGGAAGATGCGGTCACTAGTCAATAGGTTTCGAGGATCCCACCCTATGATGACTTCCGGCTATGTGTTGCATCTAGCAATCCGAGGCTGCACTATTATGCTCAATCCCAAGATGTCTGAACCCTTCCTTGGAAGTTAGGAGTTAGGTATCCCACCCTAGAGGTGTGGCTACGCACTCACAGGAAAACACATTTGGGCACTAGCCTGTCTACATGAACAAAGGGGCAACCCCTCTGCAATGTGATCGCCATTTTCCCATCAAAGGCGGCTTCGCCTTTGAAGCTCGCCCTTTGGGCCAATACCATGAGTGGCTTCGAGCAAGAGGGAGGTAAAACCGCCCTCTGTAGCAGGCTACTATTGTTCCTAATCCCGGGAGTCGTTCACACTACTATCAAGGTGGACATAAAGCCGTCAGGTGGCCAGCAACTGTGTGAGGCGACTGGACAAACGGGCTACTTTCTAAAAGTTGCTTTTCCATATAAGTTACATTAAATTTGATGTTGGCATAAAGTTGTGTTTAATACCATGATTAATTTGATGCATTGAAGTACCCATTTTAGTAGTACCATAAAGAAGTTAACCGGGTATAGGGGTCAACAGTGACTCTGAGTGAGCCAATGGGACTACTAACTTTTCCACAGCGAAAACACAATTTGGAAGTGTTGCTATCAGGACAGGTTAAAGGTATATGTTCTAATTAATAATATATAGCTCTATGCCTTAGGGCACCCTAGGCATTTTTTAGGGGAGACTTACGTATAAAGTTAAATGATGTTGGGGCTTTGCCATTGGTTAAAGTGGCAAAGTCAAACTAGCAGTTAAAAACTGCTCTTCCGGGATGTAGTGGCAGGCTGGGAGCCTTTTTGTACTCTGTCCCAGGCAGGGCGGCACAATCAGTGCTGCAGCCCTGAGGGGACACTCTGATTTACATGCCCTAGATACCCTTGGTACCATCCACTAGGGACTTATAAGTAAGTCAGCTTATGCCAATTGGAGTAGACAATTCAACGTCACTTTGTAAGGGGTTAGAACCCTGGAACTGAGGTCTGGTAGGAGGCCTCAGTGAATTGAGAGTTGAAAAACCAGAAGCATCAGTCCAAATCTTTGGGGGTGATCAGGCAAAAAGAGGCATTTCCTTACACAAGCAGTGACCTCCAGGCACCAAGAAAAAAAAAAACAGCCACAGGCCTGATTGGAAGTATTAGAGTGAGAAGAACCATGTTTGTAATTTTTTTTCACAAAGACTGCCATGGAAGGGGTTTCCTGAATTCTGGTGGCGACTCTTTTCAATATTCGGCTGCAAGGATAGTAAAAGAGCATCCAAACCTGCAAGCTCGAAGGAACCTTGGAGGAAGGATGCAAAAGCATTGGAGGATATGAGGGAGCATGGCAGGTTATAAGGGGTACTGAGCTTTGAGGTATGAAGCGACTTGTCTGTGAATGGACAACATGAGGGCTTTGACTTTCTTGGTACCTGGTAGCCAGTGGAACTTTTTTAGGTAGAAAGAAATTGGGCTGCCTTGTGTTACGTTCAGAATGAAAAGGGGGGGCTCTTGGCCCCCCCCCCCCCGCCCGCATGGCGGTGCGGCGACCGCTCCCTCCCCCCCATGCCTCTCAGTGGTGGGGCGCGCCCTACCACCGATGGGCTGGCGCCCTCCCTGACCCGGATGGCATTGAATGACATCCGGGTCATGGGGGGGCGGGCTGCAGGAGGGGCTGGGTGGGGGGCGTAGCCACCCCCATCCCCCCCCCCCCCCCCCCCCGCCCCACGAGGTTAAAGAAGCGGGGAGCGCCCAGGTGAACCCCTTGTTGCCTGGACGCTCCCCCACACCGGCCGTGCCCCGCGCTCCTTGTTTTATTAATCGTTTTTGCCTATTTTTTACAGGAGCAGTGCAGGAGTTGGCGCAGAGCAAGGCGGTGTGCAGCGATTGTGTCCGGTTCCGATCGGCTAAACTTAAAACTCGCAAAAGGAGGAGAGAGTTTCCTTAAGCGCCGCCAACGTGCGTTTCCCGGCGGCTCGAGGGTGTTCAACGAGGTCGGGGCGGGTGCGGGCGGAGGACGAGCGGCACCTTTTGACTTGCCTGCTGCTGCCGCCCGAGTTTCAGCCGGTCGGCGGGGTCTGCATCATTATATAGGGGCACAGGGCATAGCAACTCCCCCGAAAGGTCCAGAAGGCAACCAGCGCATTTTGCGCGAAGAATCTCTTCCTTCCACACCTCGTAAACGGTTCTGGCAGCGCTTGGGATCGGAGTTGTGTGGGGGGCGAAGCAGGGTCAACCAGGGCAGGGCCTGGATGGGAGACCAGATTGAGAATATATGGTGATAACAATTTCTTTAATTGTAACTTCTGCTGAGTGTAGCTGGTAGTAATTTTCTGTTGATCCTACAGGGGGTCTTTGGAGGAGATAATTTAAATCAGGCTCCCCTTTTGATCCCTGCCCCCCTCTTCTACTACACGCCCTAGTAGACACTGTTAACCCTAGCATTAATGCAGTCATTAATTCTTCATTGACCACTGCCGCCATCCCGCCCGAATGGAAAGTAGCCGCGGTAAAACCTCTGCAAAAAAAACCTTTGGCTGACCCCACCGTGCTCACTAACCTCCGCCCTATTTCGCTGCTCCCACTTCTCTTCAAACTTACCGAGGCAGCGGCAAATAAACAACTGACCAGGTATTTGGAGGACAACGAAATCCTTCACCCTAACCAAGCAGGTTTTAGAGCAAAACACTCCACAGAGTCAGCACTATTACATACGGCAGAGACACTTAAGATTGCAATGGACCAAGGAAAAAAGGCCGTCCTGGTTCTGCTAGATCTCTCGGCGGCCTTTGACACGGTCTCACACCCTGTGTTAATTGGCCGCCTAGCAGAAGCAGGAATAGCAGGAACTGCCTTAGAATGGCTAAAAAACTTTCTCAGCCATAGGAAGCAAGTTATCACATTGGGAAGTTACTGCTCTGACGAAAAAGCGTTAAGAACAGGAGTACCACAGGGCTCCAGCTTGAGTCCAATACTTTTTAACCTTTACATGACACCCTTAATAGAGCTAATTACATCCTTCCACATTAGTACGATATCCTACGCTGATGATACTCAGCTCA
This sequence comes from Lissotriton vulgaris, assembly GCF_964263255.1. Taxonomy (NCBI): domain Eukaryota; kingdom Metazoa; phylum Chordata; class Amphibia; order Caudata; family Salamandridae; genus Lissotriton; species Lissotriton vulgaris. The sequence continues at coordinate 780,302,865 of NC_141687.1, read as the reverse complement.
TCCTCGTCTTAGATAACAACACCACAAAGGCAGAGGAAAATCTGAGAGATTGTCTTGCCGCAACTTTTGATTGGATGAGAAATCACCATCTCAAATGTAATTCAGGCAAGACTGAAATTCTTCCCTTTGGCCAACAAAACCTTTTTTCCCCCAAAATCTGGTGGCCTCAGGATGCTGAAGCCCCCCCAAATACCATCACGACGGCCCGCAACCTTGGGATACGGTTTGATGAAGCCCTATCGTTTAGACAACAAGCAGGCATTGTGGCAGGGTCTTGTTTCAACATAATTAAGGGCCTCAGGAGGTTCTTTGACCTTCTCCCCCTTACAGCCAGAAAGACGGTAGCGGTGGCCCTCATTACGTCTCGCCTAGACTACTGCAACAGTCTTTATGCAGGCTCTAGTAAAGCTGTATTGCACAAATTGCAGATGGTCCAGAATGCCACCGCCCGTCTCGTGCTGAGATGGCCTAGGAAGTCGTCTGCTTCTGCAGCACTTAAAGCCCTTCACTGGCTGCCGATCCATAAAAGGGTGCTTTTTAAAATTTTACTGATCACCTACAGAGCCTACCATCAGTTGGGCCCCACCTATTTGTCCAGAAGGTTCGGAAGATACGCACCATCTCGCTCATTGAGATCCTCCAACCTAAACCTACTTGTTATTCCGAAATTCAGACTCACCACTAAAGGAGGTAAATCTCTTGGAGTATTAGGAGCAAGAGCCTGGAACAAGCTCCCACTCGAATTGCGTCAAATTCCATCAGAGAACCTTTTTCGAAAGGCTCTCAAAACCTTGATTTTTAAGATCCCTGATGCCTCTTGTTTAGCATTAATTTGACTTCCACGACAGATAGACCGATCACCTGAGTCCTTTCGCTCTTTCCCTCAGTGACACGTATGACCAACGCCAAGATGCTCCATGGAGTGTAGGTCGCGCTTTATAAATACAATATCATATCATATCAAATGAAATAGCATTTGTGTGTGCTGTTGGGCCAATCATCTACTGCATCTGAGGCCGTGTTTTTTCCTTCAGTGCACTATCGGGAGGAATTTTTATTTCCAATTTTGTGGAGCCGCTAGAGCTGGCAACTCCCAGATATTAATAATTTTTTCTATTTACAGGCAATACACTACACTATCTCAGCATAACGCACACGGGGGAGCCCAGAGTTGAGAGCGGCGAACGTGGCCACAAACCCGATACCGGCTGTGGAAAGGCGCAGGATTTTATCGGTAAGAGGAGAGCGGGGGGCTTGTATTTCATCGCTTCTGGTAGCCGCCGGGTGGGTTTACACTAGAGTTTACTAACCCCTGACAAACCGGAGAAGCCGGGGCGTTGCGGTTACGGTTGCATGGTGCTTATAGCCCCCTGTGCATCCTCCATCTGGTGAATGTACAAAGCACACGGTCACCTGAGTGGTAACACTAGGAGTGTAGGGCTGTGGTCTGTGGACATGCCGGGGCCAAAGGGTGGAAAAGGAGGGTCCAAGATGGAGGTTATGATGCGCGCCATGATGCGTGAGATGAGCGACATTAATAAGAGGTTGGGGAAGATGGATGAATTAGAGGCCCGCATGAATGATAGGTTTGCGGACCCTCCAGGCCCGTCAGGTAGGCCCGCCCGGCACAGGTTCAATACCCCAGCCCCTGTACCAGCAGTTCCGGTCCCTCTTACACCTGTACCTGCGGTGCTGCTTCCTGGTACACCGGTGCCTATAGTCCCAGCGTCCGCCGCACCGGCTCCTGCCATGCCGGCGGTGCCCCCTCCTGCGGGGACTGCCCCCCCGCCCGTTGTACCGATACCGGTCCCGGGTCTGCCGCCGCCGGCCGACTCCCTGCCTACCACACCAGGGCCATCGGGGCCCCCAGGGGTGCCTATCGCGCCAGCAGGTAATCTGGACCCGATCCCTGTCGAGTTGGTGTCTCAGATAGCGACCATATTGCCTTGGCTGCAGAAGGGGGGTGTAGTACTTGCTTCATCAGATCATGCGGCAGAGGCAGCAAAGTTGGTAGAAAAGATTAAAGCTGCAACGGCGGCTGACAGTGCAGCGGTGCCCTCATCTTCTTCACTTTCAGGTTCCAGTCCCGCCCCACAGAACGGAGATGGCGGTCTACCGGCCCAGGCACCCGGAAATGGTAAGGAGGTAGCGCTGCCTATCTTGGGGGACGGCTCAGTGCCATCCAGGAGCGAGAATTTAGCACAACACGTGTCACAAGCAGTGAAAGAGTTGATTTGGGCGGGAAAGTATGTTTACATTTTTTCCTTGTTACTGTACAATAGGGAAATGGAGCATGCCAAGCTACTAAAGGAATGGATGCATCCGAGTGAATGGAGGGCACAGTGCTCAAAGTTCAGGGTAGAGGAAACATTAAATAACTGGTTCAGGGCCTTTTCCGTCCTTACGGCTATCACAGCCGAACGCCCCCCCCGAATGTGCTGGCATCAATGGCTTGCTACCAGAGCAGGATTGTGGGTTGGAGCTAACAGTACTCTGGGGATGCGTGGAAGGAATATGATGTCAATTTCAGGAAAGCCAAGGAGTTTGATACATCACTGACGTGGGATAAGGTTGACTCTGTCTTGGCATAAGCAGTTCTCAGGGAACACAGCCCCTTCCCAGTCCACCAGTGCAGTCAGGGTGTTCTCTGCTAGACCCCAACAGCCCTTTCAGTCAGCCCAGGGGAGTGAGGTCCCGGGGAAGAATAGGGGGGGGGTCTGAGAGGAAGGGAGTATGCTGGGACTTCAATAAGCGCTCCTGCACAAGGGCGCCTGGCACCTGAAGATTTAGACATGCCTGTGCTTTCTGTGGTCACCCTTCCCACCCGAGTCAGCCTGCAGGTCCAAGAACGGGCATCACGGTCAGAGGGGGAGGGGGAAACCAGAGTAGAGGGCATCGGTTGGGTGTCCCCACACCAATTGATGTTCTAGCAATGATCCCATGGTTGAACAGATACCCGGACCACACAGCGGCCACTCTACTTCAGGAAGGTTTCTCCCAAGGTTTTAGGATCCCGGCGGAGGGGTACAAAGGTAGCGCACATTGTAGGAACCAATTATCTGTAAAACACAATCCAGCAGTGGTGGCTGCTAAGATTAGCAAAGAACTGTCTCTAGGCAGGATAGCTGGCCCTTTCCAGAATGTGCCTGTCCCCAATTTTGTGTGTATGCCGCTAGGAGTAGTATCCAAGAAAGAGAAAGGTGAGTTTAGACTGGTCCACAACCTGTCGGGCCCCAAGAGGTGCATCCTTAAATGATGCAATTGATGAGGGGATTTGTAGTGTAAAGTATGCCTCATTTGACCAGGCTGTTGACTTATTGCGTGCCCTGGGGCAAGGAGCACTGATGGCAAAATCAGATATTGAATCTGCGTTCCGTCTCCTCCCAGTACATCCATTGGATCACCACCTCCTAGGTTTCACTTTCAAGGGCAAGTTTTACATGGACAAATGCATGCCCATGGGTTGTTCCAGATCATGTGTCTACTTTGAGACATTTAGCTCATTTCTAGAATGGGCCATGAGACAGGCGACGGGCCACCAGCAGGTCATGCATTACTTGGACGATTTCCTTTTCTTAGGTGCGGCGGGCTCTCAGGAGTGTGCTTGGGCATTGCAGGAATTTTGCGTGCTTTTGGGGTCCCGCTGGCGCCAGGGAAGACGGTCGGCCCGTCTACCTGCCTGGAATTCCTTGGTATCGAAATTGACTCAGTGGAGGGATGCTTCAGGTTGCCCAAGGACAAAGTGTCTAGGTTTAGGGCAGCTCTGCGTCAATGCCTACGGAAAGGCAAGGTTTCCTTGCAGCAGCTGCAGGAAGTGGTGGGGCAACTGAACTTCGCACTGCGGGTCATCCCAATGGCGCGCCCATTTTCACACTCTATTGCCCAGGCTATGAAAGAACTACGGGAGAAACATCACCGCACCAGGCTGTCTTCTGTGGTTCGCCAGGATATGCATATATGGATGGCATTTCTGGAGGACTTTAATGGCAGGGTAGTGTGGTCTGGTCCTCCCGCTACATCAGCAGAGTTGGGTTTATGGACAGACGCTGCTGGTAGTGTAGGCTTTGGCGCCATCCTAGGGACCAAGTGGGTCGCCCAGCGGTGGCCGGAAGAATGGAGAGCATGGGGTCTGACCGCCAACATTGGCTTCCTGGAACTTTTCCCAGTGTGGGTGGCATTGAATGTCTGGGCGGAACACCTATGTAATCAATCAGTGGTGTTCTGGTCGGATAACATGACAGTTGTGGAATGTATAAACCAACAGGGGGCACGCTGTCCATTCATATTGCGCCTGATAAAAGAGATTGTGTTGCAGTGCTTAAAATGGAATGTGGTTTTCAGAGCCAAGCATGTCCCAGGTATCCTCATCAATGCAGCTGACTCCCTTTCTCGCTTTAAAATGCAGGTTTTCAGGGAACATCTTCCTGCAGCAGACCCCTCGCCAGCGCACTTCCCGGCAGTACTTTGGCAGATTGGTGCCCCAGATTACAGGACCTCGTGGTTGCTAGCTTAGCCCCCAGGACAAGACAGCTTACGAAGGGGCGTTTTTGTCTTACCGTGCTTTCGTGGGGCAGGAATGGGAGGTTAGGTGGGCACAGGAGGACAGCTTCGCGGCCTATTTAGAATGGATGCACAGGGATGGGCGCTCAGTGGCAGCCGCAAGCAGGCATAGGGCGGCGGTCTCCTTCTTGGCGCAGGCTAAGGGCATGCAAGACCCCACTAATACCTTTATGGTGCGCAAGGCTCTGAGGGGATGGCGCTGTTTACAGGGTCACTCTGTGGATACGAGAAGGCCCATAGGACTGGCGCGGCTGGCAGCCTTATTGGTGGCACTGCATGATGTTTGTAGCTCAGAGTGGGAGGTACTTTTGTTCAAAGCTGCATTTTCCCTGGCTTTCTATGCGGCGCTGAGAATTGGTGAATTGGTGGCAGGGTCAAAAGGAGATAAGTTGGGCGGCCTACAGTGGACTAGTGTTAAGATCAGAGATGATACTATGTGGGTGACAATTCAGAGATCGAAAACTGACCAGGAATCTCGGGGTCACACCATAGTGCTCCACCGGGCCCGGGCCAACCCTTGCTGCCCGGTCTTTCACGTGGAGGTTTTCCACAGGCAGCGGGAGGGCACGGCGGGGGGTGCACTGTTGTGTCACACCGATGGTACACCATTGACCAGGTACCAGTTTAGGCGAGTCCTGGAGCTGACGGTCAGACAGGCAGGTTTAGATCCCAAGGAATTTGGCACTCATTCCTTTAGGATAGGGGCAGCAACTGAAGCAGCTTTAAGGGGTCTCCCAGCTGAGAACCTGAAGAGAATTGGGAGATGGTCATCTGAGTGTTACAAACGCTATGTACGAATTGACATGTTGTGACAGGATGGTGCTCACGCCTTGTATGTTTCTGGTTTTTGCAGTTTCTCAAACCTGTGACGCGGGGGAGGAACTCGCCACCGGGCGTCAACGATCTACACCATCACAGCACAAGCAACATGATGAACGCAGGACAGTGGTGACTTGGATTGTGGGCCACTCTTATGTGAGGCATGCTGAACATGTTTTTCTTTCAGGAGACCGTAAGAAAAGGGCGGCGCAAAAGGGGTTTGATATCTCATTCTTTGGGAGAGGGGGTTTATGCCTCAGCCAGTTTAGGAACTTCTTCAAGGGACTCTTAGCTCAGCAGCCCGCCTCCCCGGGTGATACTTCACCTAGGGAAGAATGATCTGGCCAAACTGCAGAGGCGCGTCCTTATCGAGGAGATCATCTCCACTGCGGGGTGGGTGGCCAGGACTTGCCCGGGTTGCACAGTAGTATGGTCGCAACTTATCCCTCGGTGGCAGTGGCGAGGGGGGGGACTCGGTCAGAGGCGCGCCCTACCACCGATTGGCTGGCGCCCTCCCTGACCCGGATGGCATTGAATGACATCCGGGTCATGGGGGGGCGGGCTGCAGGAGGGGCTAGGTGGGGGGCGTAGACACCCCTCCCCCCCCCCCCGGGCCCCTCGAGGATAAAGAATCGGGGAGTGCCCAGGTGACCCCCTTGTTGCCTGGACGCTCCCCCACACCGGCCGTGCCCCGCGCTCGGGGCTTCTTGTTTTCCCACCCACCATCCTGGAACAATGCGGTTGATGCTTTACTAGTCCGATATAGTGTGTAATTGTCTAGGATATCTGTTAGCCTAATTCTCATGCATAGTAAACTGTAGTTGGATTGTGTATTTTGCTGATGGTGCTTTATCTTAGAATTTTTCTCCCCTTGTTAGTGAATGGTAGTGAAATGTGTTATTGGTGTTGCAATTGTGTTTAGGCCTTTTTTCCCTTTGTAGCTCTACGGTGTTCCGCTTGATTTATGATTTAGTCAGTGTAGTTGTCCTTTAGAATTTTTTCCCTTAGGTCGTCGTATTTATTAGGTATGGGGCATGCGGTAAGGTCATGACCGGTGAGCAGCTATTTTAAGGTCTGAGGGGGCGGGCATCATCCTATGGAGGTTCCCGCCCAGGGGGAGGGGCCATTGGCCCCTCCTAGAACTTCAGGGCCAAGGTAACTGGTGCTTTAAAGCGGCGCGGGTTGGGGAGTAGTCACGCTTTCCTTAGGCTGGTAGCCACCCAGCGCGCGCATACTATGACGTCAACGGATGGCGCAGAGTAAGGGCCCTCCTTTAGTGGGTAAATGAAGTTCATGGCGTGGACCGGGTAAATTACTGGGCCCGGCTGCGCATGCGCACATCTTTAGGTGAGGCGCAGCTAGTAGGGCCTGACACCGGTTAGCGACCTTGCCATATGGCCAGAAATGTTAGTATACAAAAATTCAGATGAGGATGTTAGATTCGGTTAGGAAACAATCTGTATTCGAGTTTTGTTAAGGATAGTTCCTCACACCTGTTGACAACATTGTATCTAATGTCCTGCTGATTTTTGTATAAACTGATTATCGTGCAAATTAGAAATTTATTGTTTTATATCTTAATAAATACGGCCAGGGGGTCTCGCGACCCCCCCCCGCCTTCCAAAGATAACCATGTTTCATGTTCATGTGTTCTGGGGTTGGTGTGGTCATAGGGAGGGGGCGGCAGCCTGTCACTGACCATGTCAGTCTTGTTGCAGAATTCTGGACTGCTTAAGCTTAGAAAGGCTGGCACTTAAAACATTGGCATAGTCAAGACTTGAATAAATAAGGACATGCACCACCGTCTTGCATGCTGAGGAAGGGATGATTGCTAGATATTTTCCAAGTCTTTTGAGAAAAGCAAAGCAGCAAGGTGCCACTGACGTTATTGGGAATGGAATGAGAGGTCCCTGTCAAAAGTGATGCTTAAGTTAAGGGGAATATCGATTTCATATTTACAAGATTATCATTTAGTTAAGGTATATGTTACTTGCATTGCTTTCAGACATAAAGAAATAGCAAGTTTATCTTTGCAAGGTTTACAATACTTAAGCATAAATGTAACAAAGATCATTGGTATACATCTGGGCATGCTGACCGTTGACACTGATGAGCTATCCAAGGTTGAGTGATTATTATTTTTTTTTAATTTTATTTTTGTTGTTGCTATCAAATGGTATACAATGACAGTCATTCGTTCTGTAGAGCAGCGTCAACATTCAGCTGCCTACGATCAATAGAGCAACTTTTTATTTTTTACCCCCCCAACTTAAAACTTGCTACTTCAAGGGTTAAAGTCCACGATCCTAAACAGTAGTCTATTGCAACATTGGTGTGTATATAGGCATTCAGCAGCCCTAAAAACAGTCTCTGGTAATAACACTCTCGCCTTCATTTACATTCCCCAGGTCCTTGTGCCACGCGTTGCATCTGGGTCGCCCTCCTCCCCCCTCCCATCACTCCAGATCCTCATCGTCTCCTGAGCTGTCCCCATCCTCCCCCTCGGGCAGAGGCTCACAAATGTCCCCCCTATAGGTATTCCATGGTGTCCAAATTCTGTTCCATTTTCGTGGATTATGTCTCTGTTGATACACTGCCCTCTCTGTCACCATGAGCACGTCCATATTCCTGCACCATTGCGCCAGTGTCGGTGCCTCCAGTGCCCCCCAATTTTTCGCGATATCACGCTTTGCCATCATTACGCCAATGACCACCCAACCTTTCGCATGCAGTGACAAATCTGTTGGGCCCCACACATTCAGGAGACAGACTCTGGGGTCCGGCGTGAACGGGTTCTGGAGGGTCTGGCTGATCGTGCGTGTGACACGCCTCCAGTAGTCCTGTATATTTGGGCAGGTCCATATAGTGTGGAACAGTGTACCCTCCTCCCCACAATTTCTCAGGCAATACGGGTGTTCTGCTCTGTGTATTTTATATAGTGTAGTGCGGGTGTAGTAGACCCTATGTAGTACTTTGAATTGGACCAGCCTGAATCGGGTGGAGATACCCGCCTCCCTGGGCGATGCCAGGGCTGCGTTCCATTCTGCCTCATCTAGGTCTCCTATCTCGTCCTCCCAGTATTCTTTCAGCTTTCCAAGGGGATCCGGCAGGTTGTTCATTAGTTTGCGGTAGGTGAGGGAGGTTGCACTGGACTCCATGTAATCCGTAAGCAATCGGTCCTCTAACGGAGCCGATTCCGGAAGCGTCACACCTGGTTCCAACACTGACAAGAGTGCGTGCCTAATTTGTATGTATCTGTATGTTTCGGTCACCTCAAGGTTGTATTGCTCCCTCAGGGTCGCAAAGGAGAGCACGCCCTCCCTTGTCCACAGGTCGCCTACCGTGGATATCCCAATGGTATCCCATTGATCAAACCCTTTTGAACTGCGCAGGTTACCGAGGGCTTTGGTATCCCATAGTGGCGTGAGTTTAGTGATCACTCCCTCCCATGCCAGCCGTCGTTGCGCTTTGTGCCAGATGGCTACTGTGTGTTTGGTGGGTCCCTCCAACTTTCTTACCATTCCTTTGTTGTAGAGTGGGGCCAGAAGGGTGGACGTGTCCAGTTGGTGCCTATCCGCCTCATATGCCGGGTCGTCATGTGCCGCGTGGACCCACTGGTTGATCACCTTGAGGTGTGCGGCCCAGTAGTACAGTTCGAGGTTGGGGAGGGCTATCCCCCCACTATACCAGTCTCTAGTTAACTTCAACTGCGCAACCCTAGCCGGTTTGTCTCCCCACAGAAGGCCGGACAATTGTGCCGACACGTGGCGGAAGAATGATACGGGGACCATCGCCGGCGTGTTTTCCAGGATAGAGGAAGCGAGGCAGCGCCATCATCTTAAAGAGCGCTGCTCTGCCTAATAATGTTAAGGGGAGATTTTTCCAGAGGCGCACGTCCGCCTTCAGCCTGTCCAGCTGGGGCTTAAGATTCAGTTCAAGGAAGGTTGAGTGGTCCCTCGTGATCCGTATCCCTAGGTACTTAAAGGAGATGTGTTCTACGAGCAATTGGCAATCTTCAGGCAAAGCTGGAAGGTCGCACTGCACCATGTAGATTATGGACTTGGACCAGTTAAGTTTATAGCCCGAAGCTGTACCGTGGCTTTCGCACAGTGCCAGTAGGACCGGGATGCTGTTCGTGAGGTCCATGAGGTAGACGAGCATGTCGTCGGCGTACAGGGATACCCTATCTTCCCAACCACCTCCCCACTGTATGCCTTTCACTAGCCGGGTGGTTCTGATAATCGTGGCTAGGGGTTCTAGCACTAGGGCGAACAGTAGTGGCGAGAGTGGGCATCCTTGTCTCGTGCCCCGTGCCAGCGAAAACTCCCTTGATATGTGTCCATTTGCGGTTACCCGCGCCACGGGTTCGGTGTACAGTAGTCTGACCCACGATATGAACGTCGGGCCAATACCCATGTGTTCCAGGACCGCAAAGAGATAGCGCCACTCCACCATGTCAAACGCCATTTTGGCATCTAGTGACAGTACCGCCGCTGGTTCCTCCAGCTGCGGGGCTCGGGCCAGCACCCCGTGCAGCCGTCTCAAGTTCAGCGCCGTACTCCGGTGCGGCATGAAGCCCGACTGGTCCGGGTGTATCAGATGCGTCAGGTGAGGCAGTAGCCTGGTGGCCAACAGTTTCGCCAGAATTTTACTCTTGGCGTTAAGGAGGGAGATCGGGCGGTATGATCCGCACTCCTGAGGGGATTTGCCGGGCTTAGGTATTGCGACAATTGTGGCCGTGCGCTGGTCAGGAGGCAGTCGCCCCTGTCCCCGACACTCCTGGAACATATCAAGCAATGGTGTGGATAGCGTTTCGGACATGATTTTGTACCACTCTATCGGCACACCATTGGGGCCTAGCGCTTTCCCCGGGTGTAGTGCTGTTATGGCTATCTGTATTTCATCCGCCGTCAGATCAGAGTCAAGCTCGTCCCGTTGGTCTGGGGTGAGAGTGCGGGTCGGCACTCCCACGAGAGAGCTCTCTGCCATCTCCCGTGTGACCTCATACTCAGGGGAGTATACGGAGTGGAAGTGGTCTGCCAGGAGTTCCACTATTTGTGCCGGACTGGTACGTACCTCACCACTAGGGTCCCTCAGTTGGAGTATGGCCCTCTGACCTCCCCGTGCTTTCTCCAACCACGCCAGGAGCTTCCCTGCTTTGTCTCCTATGTCATATACCCTACTCGTAGTTGCTGACATGTGTTCCCTCACTCTGCGGCGCAGAAAGTCAGTATGACGTTGCTGGGCCATTCGGAGCGCGTGCTGGGTGTCCCCATTTGGGTCCCCTTCGTGGTCCTGTGTTGCCTTGTCAAGTTTTTCCTCTAGACCTACCAGTTCCTGACGCTGTGTGTGCTTGTGCTGTGCGATCACTGAAATCGCCTGCCCGCGGAGTACCGTTTTGTAGGCCTCCCACAGGATCGTAGGCGACGCCACTGAACCCACATTTTCAGTGAGGTAAGATCGTGTACTTCTTTTCAAGGCCTTGGCTATGTCCGGCTCCCTAAGGTAACCCGGGTAGATAGGGAAGACTCGTCTACGGGTCCGTTCCTGACTGGAGAGAGTCAGTGTCAGCGGCGAGTGGTCTGAGACCCCTCGCGGTCTAATCTGAGAGTTAGTGAACGTGAGGAGACCCCCTCCCAACGTCAGGAAATAGTCAATCCGCGACAGGCTGTCGTGAACTGCCGAGTAGTATGTGTACTGCCGGTCCTCTGGGTGGAGCCGCCTCCATATGTCTACTAAGCCCTGCGCTTCCATGAAGTCATGTAATTTGGAGTGTGCCGGTGTTTGTGTACGCATTGGGTGTCGATCTAGGGAGTCTTGTGCCACTGCATTAAAGTCCCCGCCCATTACAAGAGCCCCGTCTGGAAGGCCTAATAGAAATGTACCTAGTTCCGGGAAGGCTATGGTGTGTAGTGCCGGCGGGATGTATACCGATACCACGTTAAGCGGCTTTCCCTCCCACTGTCCATGCACCGCTGCGAAGCGCCCCTGTGTGTCTACTGCCACTGATTGGGTTATAAACCTGGACGAGCGATGAATTAATATCCCGGTGCCCCGGGACCCCTTCGTGAACTCAGAGTGGACCACCATGCTGTAGCCTTTCCTGTCTAGGGCCTTTGTGGCCGTGCCGGTGAGGTGTGTTTCTTGTAGCAGGACCAGGGCGGGATTCAGTCTTTTTATACTTTGCAGGACCAGCCCTCGTTTAATTTTGTCGCCCAGACCCCTCACATTCCAGGACATGAGGCTCAACGGGGACGCCTGCCCTATATCAGTGCCCTCCCCCATCATGTTCGGGTATGCTGACTGAAAATTTGCGCGCATGGAGGACCAGGAGGCCCGCGCAGCGACTCTGCGTGCGGTATCGTGACATTACTATTCTGTGTTTGTGTGCCCCATCGTAGCTCTCTTGACCCCGTGTAGAAACTAAGAACCAGAACCCCTTCCTACCCCCAACTCCCCCCCCTCCCTGCCCCCCTGCTCAACGGACTCAAAACTGCCCGCCCCCCCAACTCAGCAGAGTGCTTGAACCCAACCCATAACATAGTACTTGCTCGCTGGGGTGAAGGCTTCTCCGTGGTCGGCGGCCCCCTTCCTCAGCTGCGGAGGCTCTTCCGCCCAGTGTCCAAAGCGGCCTTGCCAGTCTTTGTTTTTATCGGTTCATCCAAACAACAGCAGTGGTTCATAGCCCTCCGTCAGCACTGTCCTCATGATGATCGGCCAAAGGGGAATGTGTCTCTGCATCTTCGTCGTTGGCTTGCGAGCCCTGTCGCGAGCCAGCAGTACGGTGTTTGTTCTGTCTGTTGGAGCGACGGGGGAGGCCCGCCGTTCTCCATCCCTCTAGCCAATCCTGCGCCACCTCCGGGGAATCAAAAAACCAAGTCTTGTTGTCAGCCACGACCCGAAGCTTGGCCGGGAAGAGCATTGAATACGGGATTTCTCTGGCTCTCAGTTCTTTTTTGACTTCAAAGAAGGTTCTTCTCCTCCGTGCAACCTCGGCCGTGTAATCAGGAAAGAATGCCAGTGTCGCGTTCTGGATCTTAATGGGAGGCGAGTTCCTCGCCGCCTGCAGGATGGCGTCCCGATCCCTGAAATTGAAGAGTCTCGCTATTATCGGTCTGGGGTTAGCGCCTGTCTTATGGCGTCCTCCTGGTACCCGGTGCGCCCTTTCCACTGTGAAGAAGGCGGAGAGTCCTTTGGACTTCAGAGTCTCTTTGATTAGGTTCTCCACGTATAGGTCCATCGCCCTCGTGTCTTCCGATTCTATCACACCTATTATACGGATGTTGTTCCGCCTTGAGCGCCCTTCCTGGTCATCGAGCTTATCCCGCAGTTCCTTGTTTTCTTTTGAGATGCGTTCCACGCTAATTTGCAGTTCCGACACGTCTTCAACCAAGGATTTGGTGACCACCTCCATGTTATTCACCTTCTCCGTCATCTTATGAAAGTCCGCCCTTATAAGCGTGATCTCGGCTGAGATCGACCCCACCGTGGCTTGTACCTGCGTGAGGGCCCGCATGACGTCGTCAATTGTCGCCTTCTTACCACTGGTCACTTCGGCCGTCTTGCTCGATTGTGGTTTGGCTTCCTGCGAGGGAGAGCCGGGCTTTTCGTACGCAAACCGGTCCAGGCGCGACTGCGCCGCCACGTTTTTAGGCCCCTTGCCGGCCATTTCGGCGTCTCTTGGGCCGACCTGGCGTTGTGTAGTCGCTTCACCCCAAGTTCCACTGGGGGCGGTGCCTCCCTAACCTTCTCAGACAGCTACCAGGGGATTGTCCCGGGGCCCACGCTGTGGATAGGAGTGAGGTGCAACCCTTGAGGGGTGATTTAGTTGCTGCGTCCAGGAACGGTACCAGGCTGGACAGGGTCTCCGTTGTTTGGTGGTGTGAGGCTACCAGTCGAGTCTCGGGCTAATTTGTGGGGTAGGCAACCGATCGATGCCGTTCTGAGGGAACTTTCACTGCCCCCCTTCAATTCCACGTGTGCCGCCCCCTTCTCGTGGCCGTCGGATCCACTGCTCGGGACCCTTGATGTTTGTGGGGGGCCCCGAGTTGACGCCAGACAGGTCCTACTAAATACAGGATGCGAGCTCTGTGTGGACGCCCGTCAAGTCTCAGAGCCCAAGCCGGGCGGGGGTGTCTGGAGGTTTATTCAGTATGCGGGCTCTACGCCGCTCAATGCGCCCTCGGTCGGCGGGGGGGAGTTGCAGTGCGGTCTGATATGCAGCGCGACTCTCCCGTCGCCTGCCCCAGCGCTCTGGCCGCCGGTGGTCAAGATGGCGGTTGCCGGTCTGGATGTCTCCGCTCTGTGCGCCGGCCTTCGCCCTTGCCGGGCGTCTGGGATTGTATCCCCCTCACCTCCGATGGGTCCTACGCCAGAAATCCCGGGCTTCTGATGTCCGGTGATGGCGGCTGGGTGCCCCGGTCTTTTTATCGCTGCTGCTCTCCGTGGCCGGGCACTTCCGGTGGTTCACTGCCCAAAACGGGCCACTTCCTCCCAGGCTTGCCGCACACTGTGGTCCCCGGTCCGGACGCTGCGCACAGGCCCCCACTGGGCACTGCCAGAACCGTACTTCCCGACCTCGGATTGAGGTCCCGCTGGTCCGGTTTGCTGCCGCCTGGTCCTAGGCTTCTGTACCTTCCCGCCCGGGAAGTTTTAACGACGGATAGATGTTCGGATTTGTCCGGGAGCCGCCTCAAGCACAGAGCTCTCCCTCTAGGCTGCCGCCATCGCCGGCTGCTAGCCACGCCCCCCAGGTTGAGTGATTATTTGAAGCAGATATCTTGCTAGGATTTAGATCTTCTAAATTAGGCTACGTGTGTGGTTCAGTCTTTTGCCTTGAAACCCAAGTGGTTTCTTAGCAGGAACCGATCGTTTCAACCCCCTTTTGAAAGGCTCTGTGGGATATGTGTTTTAAAGTTCTGTGAGATGTAATTCCAAATTATAGTTGGTGAACCAAAGAATGACTCAGAGTTTAGAATTTCTACATTTCTGAGTTTATTTATTGAGTCCCTTTGCACTCTCAAGACCTTTAATTTCTAGGCTAAGTATGCAGGAGTTTTTTAAGAAGTGCTTTAAGCTTAAAAGAGGATCTTTGTAAACAGCAGTTTTCCATCCAAACCATCAGACGGCAACTCAGCGATCCGAGCACAGGTATGATGAGGTTGATCTCGCTGCACTGACAAGGTGTTGTTGTTCCGCTGAATTTTGGACTGCAGCCAGAAGACAGTCAGACTACATATTGGGATGCTGGTATGCTTAGCAATCCTGTAATCGAGTCTAAATACAAGTGACATAAATAGTGTTTGGAGGCCTTGTTCAGGCCTTAATCATCAATTTTCTGAAGTGAAAGTTGCCAGTATTTCTTTTAAGCTGTGATGTCTATGTGAGTATTTACAAGAGTGTTGTAAAACCTATCCATTTTGATTGTCAACAAAGTGATGTAAGACTCCAAGTAGACTGAGATTTCTGATGTCGTTGTTTGGCTTTTGAGTGTTTGTGGTGTTGGGGAGGCAAGGAGGAATTCGTTTTTTTGGGTGGGTTAAGTTTAGTGTAAAGGTGAATTTTTTAGAATAAGTTAGCGCCATCCATGTTCTAAAGTTTATTTGTACCTTGGCTCCAAATGTATTGTTCAGAGTTTCTAAATAGAGGTTGAAAATTAGGAGCTACAATACGTCTTTGTTAAACTGTGTGTGGCAATGGAAGTGGTGAGGGACAATATTCACCTGCCCTAACTATGTAAGATGTGTTGTTAAGATACGTTTGGTGCAGTGTAAAACGGCCCACACTTTACAAGTCACTAAAACCTAAATGCAAATGATACCTGACACACAAAATGAATGTGCACCTTGCTCACGAGTCCTACGTGTTATAATGAATTATGCACAAAATCGTTTAACACTGCTGTTGCAGAAGAATGTTTAAAATAACATGTATAATTCTTATATAGAATGTTTACTGATATCAGAAAATAAACACTTTTGAATGTTTTACTTAGGAATTGTCTTTACTAAGTGAGAGTCGGATTTAATAAAATGATTTAATCCTCGATGTTGATAAGTACAGTGACTGACATGCAATAAAAAAAGTACATGCTAGATTTTACCTAAATGGATTTACAATTTAACGTATACTACCACGCAAAGATGAAAACCTGTAATGTGTAATAGTTCCAAATACCATTCACTTTAATTGCTACAACCTTACACACAATTCATAAATATGTGCTATACTGTCAGTGTAAATGTTAGGATTGTTGTTTTTATCTTTAAATGATCCTTATATCTGTAGGATATTAGTACAGGTCAAACGATAATCAATATTCAATGTATGCATTAACATGTATTTTTAAAGTAGTTCTTCAGCTTACATGCTATTGTGAAGTTTGATTGCTTATTGTGTGACCATTGCTACATGAATTAAAAGTACTAAAGAAATATATTCATATATGTTTAATTGTGCACACACATATTAATTGTGCATCATTGATTAATGTTAAGTTAGCATTATTCTCAAAGTCCTGTTCTGTAGTGTATAATTCACTGTGCCCCTGCATTTTACTGACTTGCTTCTTTCACAAGTGTTCTCATGTATCGCTAGTTTGAATAGATACATTTCTTGTAACAGCAATAGATGCATGTCTGAGAAAGGAATCCAACGATGAGCAATTGAGAAACCTGTGGCCGAACAAAAGACTATTGCGCTCTAGTTGGAGTTTGTGACCAAGACTGTGTTCCCATGCCCAGTGTGGGATTGTTCTCTACCGTAGCAGCCTGCATATGGCTACTATGGACAACAAACTCCTATTGATGATACACATGAACTTGAGGACTGTAATATATCAACTACTATTGCAGCCTGCATATGGCTACTACGGACAACAAACTTCTATTGATGATACACATGAAATTGAGGACTGTAATATATCAACTACTGTTGCAGCCTGCATATGGCTATTATGGACAACAAACTTGTATTGATGATACACATGAACTTGAGGACTGTAATATATCAACTACTGTTGCAGCCTGCATATGGCTACTATGGACAACAAACTTCTATTGATGATACACATGAACTTGAGGACTGTAATATATCAACTACTGTTGCAGCCTGCATATGGCTACTACGGACAACGAACTTCTATTGATGATACACATGAACTTGAGGACTGTGATATATCAATCACCTTGTTGAATGAGAAGAATCTCTCAGACTTTTTTCTCTTGGAGCTGCTGCCTCTTTTGACTTGCCCTGAATCCTGCAGATGAATTTGGACTTTCCTTGCTGAGCCCATTATCTGCATGTCCTATGTAGAACCTTCCTTGGACTTCTACCTGCACCATGTGTGATATCCCCATTGTCTTTGTACTGACTGTTTGTACTGACTTTTTACGACATTGCCTGATGTCCCAGTGTTTCACATAAGCGTAGTTTAGATTGGAACTTATTTACGACTTATAGTCAGTCTCCTGACCGAGCTTCTGCAATGGTGCTGGTGTTGCTAAAACTCTGGTGTCTTATCCCTGTAATTTTCTGAAGAGCTATTTTATTCCTGGACTATGAATGTTTATGTACTTTGTTCTGTGCTTGCAAGAATTATATTGCTAATGTACAGAAAAGGCTAAATAATATTGGTTACCGAGCATCAGATTCTAATGTTACTGTTTTGTATTGCAGCAACAGAACTTCTCGTATGTGTAATTCTAGTTCCCCTTAACTTCTTAAGGAGGCTTGGCCTCCCTGTTGCAATCTTATACTTATATAGCATAGTTTTGAGAGTGATCTATTTGAATCTGATTATTAATTTGTAATAAGCACCCTTGAACTTGGCTGCCTATTCCTGGTCCTCATTGTGTAGCCACATCAGTTGCACTGTTAATATAAATTGAACATTGATTGAACAAGTGATGCTAACTCTCTTTCTCCTACGTGCAACACATAAAATAACCATTGGAGAACCAGGGTAGAGAGGAAGTAAGTGATTTAGTTCATCCAGAGTAATTTGAGTGGATCTAACCCACCCCCTCGAAATCACCGAATGGGCCCAGAAACGCTGGAACAAATCTGAACCAGTTTAAGGCCTTGTCCGCCTGTCTCTGCATAACACTCAGTAAAGTTACACAGGAATAGTGTATGAGTAGACATGAGTGCATACATGGGTGCACAAAGTCATCCAGAGCACAAGCTGGCAGGCTGCTGCAGCATATTTTAACTACACTCGCCATAACTACACATGGTAACAGAGAGCCAGACACAAACATTTGACTGGTAAGGAAATGGAAAGCCAGTTAAAAAAAATTAAAACACGGAAAACGCTTAGAGCAAAGTGCACTTTAAAATATTTTACTTGGCTCAACGTGTAAAGGAAACCACAAAAATTGAAGGTTAACTAAATAGGTATTTAACAGCTTCACTTGGCAGTCTCTTTATATTAAAGTACAATACATGGTAACCACTGTAAAAAAAAAACAACAAGTATCATATTCATACAAGTGCACTCCTTGGAAATAAATAAAATACCAGTTTCAAATACAGTACTCTTCCCCATGACGTAACCTTCCAAATCTAAAAACAAAACAGACATCCATGCAGGAGAAAATAGAAGCCCTGCTACTTGAGTGTTCAGGGACTCACCCGTTAAAAGTAACCCAGCTGAGAAGTGTTGGCACTCTCCTACTCAAAAAAGTGCAGGTGCACAGTACCTAAAAGTAACGGGTCATTTAAAGGACGTGCTCAGGCTTACAACAGTAACGCCTGTTCATATTGGAGAATGTCAGACCTATTGGCATCATCATTGATTGTGGTTGGATTTTACTGAAGCCAGTGAAGCTGTGTTTACATAAACTCATGCCATGCTGCAGGACTATGCTAGCAGTTTGTTTCATTTATTCCTAAATGTACGCCGGATATACAAAATGAAACAAAGCTGTACACACTGGTATGCATAATGCCCTGCCAAACCCAGACCGACTATGTATAGGCAGAATGACCCTCAGCTCGGAGGTGCCATCCATCTGTTACTGTGCAAGGCAGCCCCCAGAGACTGGAAGGTGGGCTAAGTTTGTTCTAAATCATTTCCGTCTTAAAAGGGGTGTGTTGCAGACACTGTCCTTCTTTTACAGATGAAGGCTGTCTGTCCCCAGCGCCCCAGTCTTGCTTCAAACGAGAGATGGGCGCAGAAAGGCTTGTAGGGGGTGTGACGACTACACTCTTCGTCTGCCATGGCAGAGCTGGTGCCCACTTGGCCTGGCAAAAGAGGGTTGCGCCCACCTTGGCAGAGGATGCACTGCAGGTGTCCTTCTTTCGGGACAGCAGATGCACCCTCTCCTACGGGATGCTGCTGTGATCGAACATTGTGTGGGTATGAACCCCCGCCCCCATTCAGAAAGGATAACGAAGGCAAGGGCGTTTAGGACACCGCTCCCACCCCTACCAGTTGTGGTAGCGTTCTAGTGTTCCGCTTAACGGAACAGGAAGGGGAGTAGCGGAAGCGGAAGGTGGCCATTTTGTCTATTGGCGCCGACCGCTGGTTGAAAGGTTGATTATCCCGGCGCTCCGTGGAATAAAGAGTTATACACAATCCACACGGTGTCAGTTCCCAGTAATTACCATCATTACAATGGCGACGAGGCTCACGGCATAACGCCCGAACCCGGACACAGCGTGCAGCACCGGAAGTGCTGAACCGGCAGGGTGCTACCCGGCCGATCCATGGAGCGTGGCAGAGGACCCCAGGTGAGCGCTGGACGGCGCGAACCACGTGTTGCCTGGAAGAGCAGGAGCACTACTCAGGGAGGTAGGCCTGCGTGCACCCCACCCTAGCCTTGATACCACATTGCAGAGTATTCCAGCCCACTGTGACCGCATCGTGTGCAAGGGGCACAGGCAGGAGAGGGAGGCCCACGCTGGGAGGCGCCCAAGATAATCAAAGGAGTGCTTTGGACCCCGTGGAGTGGAGGTGGAACCAGGCAAACTGGCGGAGCAGCGTGCATGCGCAGGGGGGCCGAGTACTATTCACCCTGCGGGAGAAGAGGACCCACTGGCACTACCTGATCCCGCGCACGCCTCGCTAGGGGACGACAGTGACAGTGATCTCGGTGAAAGGGGCTCGGCAGTACAGTCCACGCCAGGAAGCCCCCCGGGGAGAGCGGTCCCCGTCCAGACCGTCCGACGAAGAGCCAATAACATGGCGGTACAGTCTTCGTCCCTCACACAACTGGTGCCTTTCCTGACCAATACGGGGGAGCCGGAGAGGCTATGGGAGGACTGGAAGAGGTACTTCCTAAACTACCTCGACGCTTTGGAAGAAGAGGTGGGTGCGCCATACTCCAGCAAGAGAAGAAAAAAAATCCTGTTATATAACCTGGGCCCCGAAGGGATAAGGGTCTACAACACCATCGTTAAAACAGAGAGAGATGCCACGGATACCGACGTATTTAGCCACGCCATTGCCGATCTGGACGCGCACTTCAGGCCTGTTGTGTGTGTCGCGATTGACTGTTACAACTTCTTCCAGAGGAAACAGAAGAGCAATGAGACGGTGGATGAGTATGTTGTAGCCCTGCAGAAATTGGCACTCACATGCAAGTTTGGTGCACTGCACGACGACCTGATCCGAGACCAGATAATCATGCACACGTCCAGCACCCATGTCCAAGAGAAACTATGGGTAAATGGAGATGCCCCCCTCAAAGAAATTTGGGAGATGGTAAAGAAGGTCCAAATGTCCAAACGCTATGCCCAGGCGGCCAAGAAGGAAACAGGAGGTGCGCAAACAGTGTGCAAGATAATGACGCAAGGGAGGAATGAGCGCCCCAAGCAAAGAGATCAGCAGAGAAATCAGGAAGGAAGACGTCCTAACCAAACCAATCCTACGGACCAGAGAGCGAACAAAGGAGGACGTCAAAGCTGTTCCAGGTGTGGGAGTATGACGCACCTAGGGAATGATAAGGTGTGCCCAGCGTTCCGGGCAAAGTGTTCGTATTGTGGAGTGTTCGGACACTACGAGAAGGTATGCCGCCAGAAACCCAAGGGAACAACGGTCAGGTATGTGGACCAAGAGCAGCAAGACGAACAGGCTGGATCAGAGGAAACAGAAGACTTGGAAGAAATCCTATACATTGACGTCCAGGTGCTGGAAATGGAAGGGTCGGGAACCTACAAACCCAGACTTGATATGCACATAGGTGGAATACCTTTGGAAATGATAGCAGACAGTGGTGCTCCCATCTCCATCATACAAAGAAAAGTATGGGAAGAAAGATTCATATCACAGCACGGAGAGAATCTGCACCCTATGGACTTGCGACCTGTCACATACACAGGGCAGAGGATTCCAGGGGATTGTCCCGGGGCCCACGCTGTGGATAGGAGTGAGGTGCAACCCTTGAGGGGTGATTTAGTTGCTGCGTCCAGGAACGGTACCAGGCTGGACAGGGTCTCCGTTGTTTGGTGGTGTGAGGCTGCCAGTCGAGTCTCGGGCTAATTTGTGGGGTAGGCAACCGATCGATGCCGTCCTGAGGGAACTTTCACTGCCCCCCTTCAATTCCACGTGTGCCGCCCCCTTCTCGTGGCCGTCGGATCCACTGCTCGGGACCCTTGATGTTTGTGGGGGGCCCCGAGTTGACGCCAGACAGGTCCTACTAAATACAGGATGCGAGCTCTGTGTGGACGCCCGTCAAGTCTCAGAGCCCAAGCCGGGCGGGGGTGTCTGGAGGTTTATTCAGTATGCGGGCTCTACGCCGCTCAATGCGCCCTCGGTCGGCGGGGGGGAGTTGCAGTGCGGTCTGATATGCAGCGCGACTCTCCCGTCGCCTGCCCCAGCGCTCTGGCCGCCGCCGGTCAAGATAGCGGTTGCCGGTCTGGATGTCTCCGCTCTGTGCGCCGGCCTTCGTCCTTGCCGGGCGTCTGGGATTGTATCCCCCTCACCTCCGATGGGTCCTACGCCAGGAATCCCGGGCTTCTGATGTCCGGTGATGGCGGCTGGGTGCCCCGGTCTTTTAATCGCTGCTGCTCTCCGTGGCCGGGCACTTCCGGTGGTTCACTGCCCAAAACGGGCCACTTCCTCCCAGGCTTGCCGCACACTGTGGTCCCCGGTCCGGACGCTGCGCACAGGCCCCCACTGGGCACTGCCAGAACCCTACTTCCCGACCTCGGATTGAGGTCCCGCTGGTCCGGTTTGCTGCCGCCTGGTCCTAGGCTTCTGTACCTTCCCGCCCGGGAAGTTTTAACGACGGATAGATGTTCGTATTTGTCCGGGAGCCGCCTCAAGCACAGAGCTCTCCCTCTAGGCTGCCGCCATCGCCGGCTGCTAGCCACGCCCCCCAGGTTGAGTGATTATTTGAAGCAGATATCTTGCTAGGATTTAGATCTTCTAAATTAGGCTACGTGTGTGGTTCAGTCTTTTGCCTTGAAACCCAAGTGGTTTCTTAGCAGGAACCGATCGTTTCAACCCCCTTTTGAAAGGCTCTGTGGGATATGTTTTTTAAAGTTCTGTGAGATGTAATTCCAAATTATAGTTGGTGAACCAAAGAATGACTCAGAGTTTAGAATTTCTACATTTCTGAGTTTATTTATTGAGTCCCTTTGCACTCTCAAGACCTTTAATTTCTAGGCTAAGTATGCAGGAGTTTTTTAAGAAGTGCTTTAAGCTTAAAAGAGGATCTTTGTAAACAGCAGTTTTCCATCCAAACCATCAGACGGCAACTCAGCGATCCGAGCACAGGTATGATGAGGTTGATCTCGCTGCACTGACAAGGTGTTGTTGTTCCGCTGAATTTTGGACTGCAGCCAGAAGACAGTCAGACTACATATTGGGATGCTGGTATGCTTAGCAATCCTGTAATCGAGTCTAAATACAAGTGACATAAATAGTGTTCGGAGGCCTTGTTCAGGCCTTAATCATCAATTTTCTGAAGTGAAAGTTGCCAGTATTTCTTTTAAGCTGTGATGTCTATGTGAGTATTTACAAGAGTGTTGTAAAACCTATCCATTTTGATTGTCAACAAAGTGATGTAAGACTCCAAGTAGACTGAGATTTCTGATGTCGTTGTTTGGCTTTTGAGTGTTTGTGGTGTTGGGGAGGCAAGGAGGAATTCGTTTTTTTGGGTGGGTTAAGTTTAGTGTAAAGGTGAATTTTTTAGAATAAGTTAGCGCCATCCATGTTCTAAAGTTTATTTGTACCTTGGCTCCAAATGTATTGTTCAGAGTTTCTAAATAGAGGTTGAAAATTAGGAGCTACAATACGTCTTTGTTAAACTGTGTGTGGCAATGGAAGTGGTGAGGGACAATATTCACCTGCCCTAACTATGTAAGATGTGTTGTTAAGATACGTTTGGTGCAGTGTAAAACGGCCCACACTTTACAAGTCACTAAAACCTAAATGCAAATGATACCTGACACACAAAATGAATGTGCACCTTGCTCACGAGTCCTACGTGTTATAATGAATTATGCACAAAATCGTTTAACACTGCTGTTGCAGAAGAATGTTTAAAATAACATGTATAATTCTTATATAGAATGTTTACTGATATCAGAAAATAAACACTTTTGAATGTTTTACTTAGGAATTGTCTTTACTAAGTGAGAGTCGGATTTAATAAAATGATTTAATCCTCGATGTTGATAAGTACAGTGACTGACATGCAATAAAAAAAGTACATGCTAGATTTTACCTAAATGGATTTACAATTTAACGTATACTACCACGCAAAGATGAAAACCTGTAATGTGTAATAGTTCCAAATACCATTCACTTTAATTGCTACAACCTTACACACAATTCATAAATATGTGCTATACTGTCAGTGTGAATGTTAGGATTGTTGTTTTTATCTTTAAATGATCCTTATATCTGTAGGATATTAGTACAGGTCAAACGATAATCAATATTCAATGTATGCATTAACATGTATTTTTAAAGTAGTTCTTCAGCTTACATGCTATTGTGAAGTTTGATTGCTTATTGTGTGACCATTGCTACATGAATTAAAAGTACTAAAGAAATATATTCATATATGTTTAATTGTGCACACACATATTAAGTGTGCATCATTGATTAATGTTAAGTTAGCATTATTCTCAAAGTCCTGTTCTGTAGTGTATAATTCACTGTGCCCCTGCATTTTACTGACTTGCTTCTTTCACAAGTGTTCTCATGTATCGCTAGTTTGAATAGATACATTTCTTGTAACAGCAATAGATGCATGTCTGAGAAAGGAATCCAACGATGAGCAATTGAGAAACCTGTGGCCGAACAAAAGACTATTGCGCTCTAGTTGGAGTTTGTGACCAAGACTGTGTTCCCATGTCCAGTGTGGGATTGTTCTCTACCGTTGCAGCCTGCATATGGCTACTATGGACAACAAACTTCTATTGATGATACACCTGAACTTGAGGACTGTAATATATCAACTACTGTTGCAGCCTGCATATGGCTACTATGGACAACAAACTCCTATTGATGATACACATGAACTTGAGGACTGTAATATATCAACTACTATTGCAGCCTGCATATGGCTACTACGGACAACAAACTTCTATTGATGATACACATGAAATTGAGGACTCTAATATATCAACTACTGTTGCAGCCTGCATATGGCTATTATGGACAACAAACTTGTATTGATGATACACATGAACTTGAGGACTGTAATATATCAACTACTGTTGCAGCCTGCATATGGCTACTACAGACAACAAACTTCTATTGATGATACACATGAACTTGAGGACTGTAATATATCAACTACTGTTGCAGCCTGCATATGGCTACTATGGACAACAAACTTCTATTGATGATACACATGAACTTGAGGACTGTAATATATCAACTACTGTTGCAGCCTGCATATGGCTACTATGGACAACAAACTTCTATTGATGATACACATGAACTTGAGGACTGTAATATATCAACTACTGTTGCAGCCTGCATATGGCTACTACGGACAACGAACTTCTATTGATGATACACATGAACTTGAGGACTGTGATATATCAATCACCTTGTTGAATGAGAAGAATCTCTCAGACTTTTTTCTCTTGGAGCTGCTGCCTCTTTTGACTTGCCCTGAATCCTGCAGATGAATTCGGACTTTCCTTGCTGAGCCCATTATCTGCATGTCCTATGTAGAACCTTCCTTGGACTTCTACCTGCACCATGTGTGATATCCCCATTGTCTTTGTACTGACTGTTTGTACTGACTTTTTACGACATTGCCTGATGTCCCAATGTTTCACATAAGCGTAGTTTAGATTGGAACTTATTTACGACTTATAGTCAGTCTCCTGACCGAGCTTCTGCAATGGTGCTGGTGTTGCTAAAACTCTGGTGTCTTATCCCTGTAATTTTCTGAAGAGCTATTTTATTCCTGGACTATGAATGTTTATGTACTTTGTTCTGTGCTTGCAAGAATTATATTGCTAATGTACAGAAAAGGCTAAATAATATTGGTTACCGAGCATCAGATTCTAATGTTACTGTTTTGTATTGCAGCAACAGAACTTCTCGTATGTGTAATTCTAGTTCCTCTTAACTTCTTAAGGAGGCTTGGCCTCCCTGTTGCAATCTTATACTTATATAGCATAGTTTTGAGAGTGATCTATTTGAATCTGATTATTAATTTGTAATAAGCACCCTTGAACTTGGCTGCCTATTCCTGGTCCTCATTGTGTAGCCACATCAGTTGCACTGTTAATATAAATTGAACATTGATTGAACAAGTGATGCTAACTCTCTTTCTCCTAAGTGCAACACATAAAATAACCATTGGAGAACCAGGGTAGAGAGGAAGTAAGTGATTTAGTTCATCCAGAGTAATTTGAGTGGATCTAAACCCACCCCCTCGAAATCACCGAATGGGCCCAGAAACGCTGGAACAAATCTGAACCAGTTTAAGGCCTTGTCCGCCTGTCTCTGCATAACACTCAGTAAAGTTACACAGGAATAGTGTATGAGTAGACATGAGTGCATACATGGGTGCACAAAGTCATCCAGAGCACAAGCTGGCAGGCTGCTGCAGCATATTTTAACCACACTCGCAATAACTACACATGGTAACAGAGAGCCAGACACAAACATTTGACTGGTAAGGAAATGGAAAGCCAGTTAAAAAAAATTAAAACACGGAAAACGCTTAGAGCAAAGTGCACTTTAAAATATTTTACTTGGCTCAATGTGTAAAGGAAACCACAAAAATTGAAGGTTAACTAAATAGGTATTTAACAGCTTCACTTGGCAGTCTCTTTATATTAAAGTACAATACATGGTAACCACTGTAAAAAAAAACAACAAGTATCTTATTCATACAAGTGCACTCCTTGGAAATAAATAAAATACCAGTTTCAAATACAGTACTCTTCCCCATGACGTAACCTTCCAAATCTAAAAACAAAACAGACATCCATGCAGGAAAAATTGAAGCCCTGCTACTTGAGTGTTCAGGGACTCACCCGTTAAAAGTAACCCAGCTGAGAAGTGTTGGCACTCTCCTACTCAAAAAAAGTGCAGGTGCACAGTACCTAAAAGTAACGGGTCATTTAAAGGACGTGCTCAGGCTTACAACAGTAACGCCTGTTCATATTGGAGAATGTCAGACCTATTGGCATCATCATTGATTGTGGTTGGATTTTACTGAAGCCAGTGAAGCTGTGTTTACATAAACTCATGCCATGCTGCAGGACTATGCTAGCAGTTTGTTTCATTTATTCCTAAATGTACGCCGGATATACAAAATGAAACAAAGCTGTACACACTGGTATGCATAATGCCCTGCCAAACCCAGACCGACTATGTATAGGCAGAATGACCCTCAGCTCGGAGGTGCCACCCATCTGTTACTGTGCAAGGCAGCCCCCAGAGACTGGAAGGTGGGCTAAGTTTGTTCTAAATCATTTCCGTCTTAAAAGGGGTGTGTTGCAGACACTGTCCTCCTTTTACAGATGAAGGCTGTCTCTCCCCAGCGCCCCAGTCTTCCTTCAAACGAGAGATGGGCGCAGAAAGGCTTGTAGGGGGTGTGACGACTACACTCTTCGTCTGCCATGGCAGAGCTGGTGCCCACTTGGCCTGGCAAAAGAGGGTTGCGCCCACCTTGGCAGAGGATGCACTGCAGGTGTCCTTCTTTCGGGACAGCAGATGCACCCTCTCCTACGGGATGCTGCTGTGATCGAACATTGTGTGGGTATGAACCCCCGCCCCCATTCAGAAAGGATAACGAAGGCAAGGGCGTTTAGGACACCGCTCCCACCCCTACCAGTTGTGGTAGCATTCTAGTGTTCCGCTTAACGGAACAGGAAGGGGAGTAGCGGAAGCGGAAGGTGGCCATTTTGTCTATTGGCGCCGACCGCTGGTTGAAAGGTTGATTATCCCGGCGCTCCGTGGAATAAAGAGTTATACACAATCCACACGGTGTCAGTTCCCAGTAATTACCATCATTACAATGGCGACGAGGCTCACGGCATAACGCCCGAACCCGGACACAGCGTGCAGCACCGGAAGTGCCGAACCGGCAGGGTGCTACCCGGCCGATCCATGGAGCGTGGCAGAGGACCCCAGGTGAGCGCTGGACGGCGAGAACCACGTGTTGCCTGGAAGAGCAGGAGCACTACTCAGGGAGGTAGGCCTGCGTGCACCCCACCCTAGCCTTGATACCACATTGCAGAGTATTCCAGCCCACTGTGACCGCATCGTGTGCAAGGGGCACAGGCAGGAGAGGGAGGCCCACGCTGGGAGGCGCCCAAGATAATCAAAGGAGTGCTTTGGACCCCGTGGAGTGGAGGTGGAACCAGGCAAACTGGCGGAGCAGCGTGCATGCGCAGGGGGGCCGAGTACTATTCACCCTGCGGGAGAAGAGGACCCACTGGCACTACCTGATCCCGCGCACGCCTCGCTAGGGGACGACAGTGACAGTGATCTCGGTGAAAGGGGCTCGGCAGTACAGTCCACGCCAGGAAGCCCCCCGGGGAGAGCGGTCCCCGTCCAGACCGTCCGACGAAGAGCCAATAACATGGCGGTACAGTCTTCGTCCCTCACACAACTGGTGCCTTTCCTGACCAATACGGGGGAGCCGGAGAGGCTATGGGAGGACTGGAAGAGGTACTTCCTAAACTACCTCGACGCTTTAGAAGAAGAGGTGGGTGCGCCATACTCCAGCAAGAGAACAAAAAAAATCCTGTTACATAACCTGGGCCCCGAAGGGATAAGGGTCTACGACACCATCGTTAAAACAGAGAGAGATGCCACGGATACCGACGTATTTAGCCACGCCATTGCCGATCTGGACGCGCACTTCAGGCCTGTTGTGTGTGTCGCGATTGACTGTTACAACTTCTTCCAGAGGAAACAGAAGAGCAATGAGATGGTGGATGAGTATGTTGTAGCCCTGCAGAAATTGGCACTCACATGCAAGTTTGGTGCACTGCACGACGACCTGATCCGAGACCAGATAATCATGCACACGTCCAGCACCCATGTCCAAGAGAAACTATGGGTAAATGGAGATGCCCCCCTCAAAGAAATTTGGGCGATGGTAAAGAAGGTCCAAATGTCCAAACGCTATGCCCAGGCGGCCAAGAAGGAAACAGGAGGTGCGCAAACAGTGTGCAAGATAATGACGCAAGGGAGGAATGAGCGCCCCAAGCAAAGAGATCAGCAGAGAAATCAGGAAGGAAGACGTCCTAACCAAACCAATCCTACGGACCAGAGAGCGAACAAAGGAGGACGTCAAAGCTGTTCCAGGTGTGGGAGTATGACGCACCTAGGGAATTATAAGGTGTGCCCAGCGTTCCGGGCGAAGTGTTCGTATTGTGGAGTGTTCGGACACTACGAGAAGGTATGCCGCCGGAAACCCAAGGGAACAACGGTCAGGTATGTGGACCAAGAGCAGCAAGACGAACAGGCTGGATCAGAGGAAACAGAAGACTTGGAAGAAATCCTATACATTGACGTCCA
Source organism: Lissotriton vulgaris (assembly GCF_964263255.1). Lineage (NCBI taxonomy): Eukaryota > Metazoa > Chordata > Amphibia > Caudata > Salamandridae > Lissotriton > Lissotriton vulgaris. Next base: position 780,274,529 of record NC_141687.1, on the reverse strand, counting down.
GGTGCTGGAAATGGAAGGGTCGGGAACCTACAAACCCAGACTTGATATGCACATAGGTGGAATACCTTTGGAAATGATAGCAGACAGTGGTGCTCCCATCTCCATCATACAAAGAAAAGTATGGGAAGAAAGATTCATATCACAGCACGGAGAGAATCTGCACCCTATGGACTTGCGACCTGTCACATACACAGGGCAGAGGATTCCAATGTTGGGGTACTGCCCTCTCTTGTTTGAATTCAGGGGCCGCCAAGCCATGTGCAAGCTATATGTTGCGCAGAAAGGCCCCTCTGTTTTGAGTTGGAGAGACCAAGGAGCCTTAGGGATACAACTTAACCCTGGAGGTATTGAGAAAATCCTACTTATGGTTATGGACAGGAGAGACGACGCTGACTCATGGAAACGAGCATACCCCAAAGTCTTCAACGGCCAGATAGTGGAACTAGCAAGATACAAGCACCTCATAAAGTTGAAGGAGGGAGTGACTCCAGTGGTGCACAAGGTGAGGAACATCCCGTTCCGGAGCAGGGAGACGGTACAACAGGAACTGGACAGACTGGAAAGAGAAGGTGTAATCAGAGCCAGTGAAAGTGCGGAATGGCTTTCTCCCCTGGTAGTGGCCCAGAAGCCGAATGGGAAGGTCCGGCTGTGTGTGGACCTTAGGGAACTAAACAAAAACATAATCATTGACAAGTTTCCCCTGCCTCGCATAAACGAGATGCTGGCGAAGACGAAAAACCACAAGTGGGTCTCCCCAGTGGACCTATCGTCAGCCTACCACCAAGTAAGATTACATCCATCGTGCAGCCATCTCACGTCGTTCATCACACCTTTCGGCTGCTATGAATTTGTAAGGATGCCGTTTGGCCTGGCCTCGGCGGCCGCGGTTTTCCAGAAGATGATGCACAGGCTACTGAAGGATGTGGAGGATGTACAGTTCTTCCAAGACGATATCTTGGTGATGGGAAAGACCATGCATGACCACAATGAAAAACTTCACAAAGTACTACGAACCTTGCAGGACAATGGTCTAAAAGCAGAGTGGTCCAAGTGTAAATTTGGAGTACAGTCCGTCACGTACTTAGGTCACGAGGTGAGTGAAGAAGGGATTAAACCAAAAAAATCCAACATGAAGGCGATTCTGGACGCCCCCACCCCGAGCAAGAAAGAGGATGTTCGGTCATTCTTGGGAATGGCCGAATATTACAGCAAATTCATTCCCCACTTCGCCACTAAAACACATCACCTACGTCAGCTACTCAAGGAGAAGAACAAATTCCAATGGGGCCAGGAGGAGCAGACCGAGTTTGAATCGTTGAAGAGGGAGATGAGTACTGGCATTCCACTTAAAGGGTTCGACCCCAGTGCAGAGTCAATCCTCACGACAGACGCCAGCGACCGGGGTCTAGGGGCAGTACTGATGCAACGTCATAAAATGGCGAGACAGCGACAATCAGTTTCGCATCCAGGTCCCTAGCGCCAAATGAGGAAAAGTTTAGCGTGATTGAGAAGGAGATGTTGGCGGTGGTGTGGGCCATGGAGAGGTTCCGTCAATACCTGTGGGGAGGGAAATTCTTGGTGAAAACGGACCACAAGCCCCTGGTCCGGGTGCTAACCTCAAGTGGCCATGCTCATGCGACACCCAGGATTGCAAAAATGACCCTACGACTGTTGGACTTTGTATATGAGGTAGAACACATTCCGGGACTGCAAAACAAAGTGGCGGACTTTCTTAGCAGGGCGGCGGCCATGGAAGACGCAAGTTGCCAGGAGAAACAAGGTTAGGAAGAATATGTGGTCGCCACCATTCAGGACGCCGAAAAGGTGATAAGTGCACAAGAGTGGGAAGAGGCATACAAAGAAGATGTCGACTTAGAAGCCATCAAAGGATACGTCATCCATGGGTGGCCAGAGAAAAGACACCTCAAAGAAGAACTCCGGAGGTACTGGGAAGTGAGGGATGAACTGTCGCTGGCCGAGAATCCCACTTTCCTGTTGAGAAAGGACAAAGTAGTGCCACCTCAAGGCATACTGGAACATTATATGACTCTATTACATGAAGGGCACCAGGGCATCACCAAGACCAAAGCCCTTGCCAGGCAAGCATACTGGTGGCCAGCCATCGATGCGCAAGTTGAGCGACATGTGAGGCAGTGTGAGTCGTGTGACAAGGCGGACAAATCCCAAAGCATGATTAGGCCCCCTCTAGGAAAATTTCCGATACCTGATGGACCCTGGGAAATGTTGTCAGTGGACATAATGGGCCCCGTCCTAAATAAAGCAGGGACACAGAAGTATGTGGTGGCTCTCATCGACAAATACTCCAAATGGCCAGAGATAGAGGTGATGGAGAATGTAGATACAGAGGCTGTAGTAAACTTCCTGCGAGCCACCTTTATCAGAGAAGGAATCCCGAAAGTCATCATCAGCGACAGTGGGCCGCAGTTCACCTCGGCTAAATGGATTGCCTTCACAGATAGGAATGGAATAGAAGTGAAACACACGCCTATCTACCATCCCTCAGGTAACGGCCAAGTGGAGCGATTTAATCGTGTTATCATGGGTACCATCCAGGCAGCCATCAACGATGGGCTAGATTGGGAAAAGGAACTGGAAAAGATGATCTGGGCCTATCGGATCACCCCGGGGAGCACAGGATACAGCCCCTTTAAAGTACTGAGAGGGAGAGAGGCTTTCACCAAGGATAACATGGCATGGAGGAAATTGGTGATACAAAGCAAGTGGTCTCCAGCTGTGGTCAGAAGAAACCTGGAAAGAGCACAGGAGGTGTACACGACACATTTCAATAAAAATCACAATGTGAAAGGAGCTGAACTGGAAAAGGGTGACTGGGTGAGAGTTAAGCTGGCCATCCTCAAGAAGAAGGGAGAAAGCAAATTCTCACCACCTTTGCAAGTGCTAGAGCCGTATGCCCGGTCAGCCTTACTCAGTGATGGGAAGGTGTGGTCGCAGGACAGGATGGCCAAATGCAGCAAGATTTTAAAGTGGGAACGTGAGACGGAGGAAGGAGCAGAGAATGTCGTAGAGGATGAAGAAGAAGGAAGTAGTGGAAGGCGAAGAGAGAATGTAGAAGAAAGAATGCAGCAAGTGGAAGATGGCGAAGGAGAAGAAGGTACTAGTGAAGGGCTGAGGGGCTGGTGCAAGGAGGAAGAGTATGAGGACGTGATGGACAAAGAAGGTGGAAGCGCAGGGAGGCCCATGGGAACGAAGGGACAGGACAGTGATGGAGGAGTGGCGAAGGTGAAGACCAGAGTTGGAAGGGAAGTGAAGGTGCCAGAGAAGTATAAGGATTTTAACATGGACTGGAAGTAAGGACTTGGCTTTATTGTGATGTTTGCATAAAGGGGGGGGGGATATGTGGTAGCATTCTAGTGTTCCGCTTAACGGAACAGGAAGGGGAGTAGCGGAAGGCGGCCATTTTGTCTATTGGCGCCGACCGCTGGTTGAAAGGTTGATTATCCCGGTGCTCCGTAGAATAAAGAGTTATACACAATCCACACTGTGTCAGTTCCCAGTAATTACCATCATTACACCAGTGACTCGCACTCACCGAAATCGATGAACTGTTTCATAGAGAGAGGAGAGGGTGAGAACTTGCAGTAATGATCCACTTGCTGGGGAATACTGATGGCCCTGGCGGCGCTGCTCATCAGCGTCCGCGGCAGCGGCATCCTCTCAGGTTCGGTCAGTGGCTCCCGGGGGTGTGAGCTTGGACCGCACAGGCGTCCCAGGCCAGTCCGTGGCTGTGTCCGGTCACTGCACTGAAGCACCGAGGGGAGCAAGCTGAAAGAGACAGCTGACCTACAGGCTGCACGCACGGTGCTGCTAAGAAACGAGCACCGCCGCCAACCAATCACGGCGTCAGAAGAGTACAGGTGTTCTGCAGTAGACACCGCTCGCCCCTCCTCCAGCCAATGAGGGTCTGTCTGTAGCGGCACATTAACATATTCCCAGGCGAAAATAAACCTTACTCACATAAAGATGTCGATACGACAGAAAACTCGACTCATGACATCATAGAACATTACAATTACACCGCAAATGATTCTTAAAAAGGGGCATGGCTCATAAGGTGTAACTAGGAATTCTTTGCAGGAGGCTTGACCGATGAAAATAAGAGTCTATCTTAAACATGTTAACGAAAATTACTGCTTCACATAGCATGCTACTCAACCTTATTTTGGTCCCTCTCTTGAGATTTAGGTTATTAGATCCAGATATCATAGTTGCCAACATTTTAAAAAATATCCAGGGACACTTTGCAGCTCAGGGCTGCTGCAGATAGAAAGTTCTTGTTTGCGTACCTATGTGTAATAAAGATAAACAGTTCCTGCAACAATATTACCGAGATAGTCTCTAACTTGCTGGAACGGTCCCTGCAAAAAAGGACAGTTGGCAGCTATGAAATATGTACCACAACTACTGACACACACATATGGCTAGGTTCAAACTGGAATGGCATGGTGAGCAAAAAAACGACGGATTTAGGCCCAGATCTCTGTACTGGGGTGAATGTATGACATTGTTCTGCATTCTGTCCAACACCTGTTGTTTTTGCATTTGTCACCCTGAGTGGGACGGGTATGCTCAGATGTGAGTCCCATGCTCTCCATGCCACTGGAATCAAGCTATCCTGGATGATGAGGGCTGAAAGCCCTAAACCGGTCCTTGGATGCTTGTTTCCAGTCCAGGGAGGACCTGGCTTGGCAGTTCGGGCTGGACTGTTCCCAAAGGGCACCGGCTCAAGACTGATTTGCATGTGGCTAGGTTCAAACTGGAATGGCATGGTGAGCAAAAAACTATGGGTTTAGGTCCAGATCTCTGTACCGAGGTGAATGTATGGCATTGTTCTGCATTCTGCCCATCACCTGTTGTTTTTGCATTTGTCACCCCGAGTGTGACGGGTATACTTAGACGTGAGTCCTGTGCTCTCCTTGCCACTGGAATCTAGCTATCCTGGCTGATGAGGGCTGAAAGCCCTAAACCGGTCCTTGGATGCTTGTTTCCAGTCCAGGGAGGACCTGGCTTGGCAGTTCGGGCTGGACTGTTCCCAATGGGCACAGGGTCAAGACTGATTTGCATATGGCTAGGTTCAAACTGGAATGGCATAGTGAGCAAAAAAATGATGCATTTAGGCCTAGATCTCTGTACTGGGGCGAATGTAAGACATTGTTTTGTATTCTGTCAATCAACTGTTGTTTTAACACAACACCTCTAGCAGTGGCATTATTTCTAGCTAAGAGAAGAATAGCTATGAAATGGGGGCGTAAACAAGCACCTAAGAGCGAGCATTGGATCTCCAATATGACCTAGTGCAAGGAGAGCCTAGAAACGTACGCAGAAGAAATCCCAGAGGCCTTCCGACAAAAGATTTTTGGGACCCACTAGTGCAATACATAAGGACTATGCAAACTGACTATTAATAATACTATATTGGCCCTTTACTGGACAGTAAGTTGATGATACTGCATTCTATTGGTTATAAATGTAAATTACAAAGCTAAATTGTAAGCCTATGACTATGCTGTGTTTATTACGGTTATGAATGTGATGATTTGGTGGAGAAATCCTGTGACCTACGTATATGCTGCGATCTCCGCACTACTGTACGTCAGCAACTGTGTGTATACCATGGACATTTTATATTAAATTTGACCAGTTTAAATAAAATAAACAAATAAAAAAATAAAAGGTTAAGGGCAGGGATTGAGAACTCGATGGGAACCCATTCCAATGTTTGTTTTTAATTATTGCTGGGTCTGAGACCCGAAGGGAGCAGGCCCACCTAAAGCCCTAGACACTGCTCAAGAGTTGTATTTATTTTGATTTCTAGGTTGTCTTTTTGAGTGCAAACCTTTGCCTACTGGGTTTTTATAACATGAATTGTTACATAGCAGAACAAACTGTAACAATACAAAAGGGGGTTACAACACAGATAAATTATACATAGATGATGAGTGATGTACAGTGGCAGATGACCTGCGTTAGACCTGGTATCCTTGGCATTGTTTTACCCTAACATTTTGCCCGCAGACCTTCTCTTTTGCCAATTTTGTTTTTGGTGGCCTTAGGAACCTGCACACTTTATAACTGCTAACCAGTGCTAAAGTACTTGTGCTTTCTTCTTAAAACATGGCAAGATTGGCTTATACCTAAATGGCATACTTATTTTACCCATAAAACCCTAGTGAAAGGCACTACCTATGTCCAGTGTCTGTAAATTAAATGCTACTAGTGGGCCTGTAGCACTAATTGTGCTAATCAATTAAGTAGCACTTTAAACATGCGGCAGGTCTGTCATGGCAGCCTGTGTGTGCAGTTTTAAACTGCACACACAGGCTTTTTCTTTTGTCAAGTTCTGTAGTTATTGAATGAGGCATATCCATTTAAGCCTTTTTCTCGTCTATTCTACGCTTATTAGGTCTTGTGACCTATCAATGCGCATGCGCATTGAGCGGAGCGAGACTATAGGGCTTTAAACAGACTTTAACTAACTGGCGATTTGATGCTGTGCCCGTGCGCTTTTAGGTCAATGCACAAGCGCATTGACCTAAAATGCGCGTGCACATCATCAAATCGCCATCTGTTCCCCAGCAGCACTCCTCCTACACCTTTGAAGTGAAGCTTAGCTTCACTTCAAAGTCCCCTGCTGCTTCACACTATGGCCGTGTCTCTCCCCCATCGCTGCTCTCCCCTCTCCGCCCCCTGCTGCGGCCGTGTCGCATTTCTCCTCCCCCCTCTCCACAGCAATGCCCTCCGTCTTGTTTTCCAAATGCTTCTGCATTAATCCTCGATCCCTGGCCTTCATGCGTAGTGAAAATACTTTTTTTTTTAAACAATTAGATTTGATTCCAGTGTTCCCGATGCAGTGTGCAAATACTGAACAATGAACTTCACCACAAAAAAGCGGTTTGTAAATGCTATTGCGCTATCTCCCGATGCGGTCTTAAAATCCTTTGACACCCCAGCTGCTTTGCCACCCCCTCCCTTCCTGCTGGCATTCACCCCTCCCTTCTCGCCCCACAGTCCTTGTTTTAGTATTCCTTTGACCTCGCACCATGCTTACTCGGCCTGGCCCCATTGCAAACAGCATCACAGTTCCCTTACGTGTTCTCAATACACTTACACCGCTGCGTTGACTTTAGCACATAATTCCGCAATTCGGAAATAATTTGATCAAGTTCTTACAAATGCTTCTGGAACCCTGGCCTTGATGCGTAGTGAAAATGTTTTTATTTTTTATTTTAAACAATTAGATTTGATTCCAGTGCTCCCGATGCAGTGTGCAAATACTGAACAATAAAATTCACCTCACAAAAGCAGTTTGTAAATGCTATTGCGCTAACTCCCGATGCGGTCTTAAAATCCTTTGTTGCACTGCCTAACTATAGTAAACATTCTACTATTGGCATAGAGAAGGGCAAACTGAATAATGTCATGGTTTGAAACGCCCTATTAGTGTTTGATTTGTAAACAAATTAAGTACGGCGAATCTTATTGTTTTGCAGTTTTAAGGTGCAATTTTATTTCCATCTTCTAACAAACAGCATGAAATCTGTGTAAACAAAAAGCGGGTGTGGTTTTGAAGAGCAAATGCTAACATTCCATCTTGGAACCCACATTGCTGTGTCTTATTTTGCTTATATTTCCCCAACTACATTGCGCACAAAGCACACTTAATCTCCAATTGTAGTTTTTAAACATTTTGGCACGTTTTTATTTTAAAATTACAAACGTGACCCCAGCTCTTCCCTCCCTTCTCTCCCCTCCCCTCTCTCCCCTCCCCTCTTCCCTCTTCCCTCTCTCCCCTCCCCTCTTCCCTCTCTCCTTACTCTCCCCTCTCTCCTCACTATCCCCTCTCCCTTCTATCTTCACTCCCCCCTCTCCCCTCCTCTCTCCACTCCCTCTATCCTCACTCTCCCCTCTCTCCTCGCCCTTCCCTCTCTCCCCTCCATCTCCCCTCTCCTCCATCTCCCCTCTCCTCCATCTCCCCTCTTTTCACTCTCCACTCTCCTCACTCTCCCCTCCCTATCCCCCTCTCCCCACTATCCTCACTCGCCCCTCTCGATCCTCTCTCTCCTCACTCATCACTCCCACCTCTCACCACTCTCGCCTATCCTCCCTCTCCCCTCTCCACACTCTCCCCTCTCCTCTCCTCTCTCTCCTCTCTCCCTCTCCTCACTCTCCCCACTCTCCTCTCTCCCCTCTCCCCTCTCTTCGCCTCTCTCCCCTCTTCTCCTCTCTCCCTTCTTATCTCTCCCCTCTCCTCACTCTCACCACTCTCCCCTCCCTCTCTCACCTCAATCTCCCCTCTCCTCACTCTCCCCACTCTCTCCTCTCACACCACTCTCTCCTCTCTCACCACTCTCCACTCCCTCTCTCACCTCCCTCTCTCCTTACTCTCCCCTCTCACCACTCTCCCCTCTCACCACTCTCCCCTCCCTCTCTTACCTCCCTCTCTCCTCACTCTCCTCTCTCCTCCCTTTCCCCTCTCTTCTCTTCTCTACCTCTCCCCTCTCCTCACTATCCTCACTCCCCCCACTCTCTCCTCTCTCAACACTCTATCCTCTCTCATCACTCTCCCTTTTCACCACTCTCCTCTCTCCTCACTCTTCTCCTCTCTACCTCCCCCCTCTCTCCCCACTCTCCCCTTTCCTCTCTCATCTCTCTCCTCTACCCTCCCTCACTACCCTCCCCTCTCCCCCTGCCCACTCTCCCCTCCCCTCTCTCTCCTTACTCTCCCCTCTCTCCTCACTCTCTCCTCCCCCTCACTCCCCCTCTCCCCACCCTCTTGCCACTCCCTCTATCCTCACTCTCCCCTCTCTCCTCACTCTTCCCTCTCCCCTCTTTTCACTCTCCCCTCTCATCACTCTCCCCTCTCCTCACTCTCCCCTCTCCTCACTCCCCAAACCCTCTCTCCCCTCCCTCTCTTTCCCCTCTCTCCTCACTCCCCTCTTTCCCCTCCATCTCCCCTCTCCCCACTCTATCAATCTATCGCCCTCACTCTATCTATCTATCTATCTATCTATCTATCTATCGCCATCACTCTATCTTTCGCCCTCACTCACTAAATCTATCTATCTATCTATCATCCTCACTCTATCTATGGCCCTCACTCTACATATCGCCCTCACTCTATTTATACATCGCCCTCACTCTATCTATCGCCCTCACTCTATCTATCTATCGCCCTCACTCTATCTATCTATCGCCCTCACTCTATCTATCGCCCTCACTCTATCTATCGCCCTCACTCTATCTATCGCCCTCATTTAGCATCACCACAGCATCACTCAGGGGCACCACAACATCACTATGCGCCACCACAGCATCACTGAATGCCACAGCATCACTCAGGGGCAGCACAACATCACTGAATGCCACAGCATCACTCGTCGCCACCACAACATCACTCAGTGCCTCTACAGCATCAATCTGTGCAACCATTCAACAACAACTGATTCAAATATGTTCTCTAAATGTTTCAAGCTTTATTACAAATGCCACAAAAAGCTGTTAATATTTTACTTCTGTTCTTGGATTTTCGTCACAATAAAATACACTGAACATAATCTTCATAATTTATTTACAAAAGTTTAGGCTATTGGCATTATAAATTACAATAACTTTTATTTCAGTATTAATTAATAAAAAAAATAAAAGCCATTGTTATTTGTAATATCAATACATGTAAGTCATGTAAATGCAACACATATTGCATTACAAATGCTATAGGTGTCACATTTGCAAAAATTATAACTATTGGCATTGTAAATGACAAAGCTATCAATTTAGCTATTTTAAAATGCAACAAATAAATAAAATATTTGTCATTTACAAGACCAATAGCTCCAACTTTTCTAATGCGAGACCTATTGCATTTCCACTGCTTGTTTTTGAAATGTTTCCCTTGTTATTTCTTACTTATTCACTCTTTCTGTTCTGGTTCACCTGTTATTTCTATGCTCCTCACTGCTCTTTACCTAGACTTCTGATAATGGACACTGAGCTCTACTTTTATTTCTACCACCGACCCTGAAAAGGCTTTATGTGTTTTGACGTGCGCTCAATGAGGGTATTCTGAAGTGTTAGCAAATCGCTGTTCTGCTCATGCGCCACTGCATCATCACAGAGCAACCATCATTTTGAGTTCTGTGCACTGAGTGAATTTATCTTAATTGTTCAAGCTCCTCATTCAATACCCTGAATTCCTGGCAGTTGCTGGCGGTATATCACCTGCAGATCATGGTGAGCCGCTTTTTGTAATATGTTTCTGATGTTTTATAGCAAACATTTCTCACATCTCACCGCCATTTTGACCTCTAATTAACCCGGAATGGTCCTCTTAACTGCTGTTTACCATGAGTTCTCTTAAAGGGGAATGAGTTATATTTTTCTCTTTGTCGCCGATTCTGTGAAGGTATTTTTTGACCTACCTGGACGCCTTATCATCTCAGCACACCTCTTTAATTTTTTTTTGTGCTGAACTTTTGCAGTTATCTACAGCTTTGAAAATACTTTTTGATTACACTAATTTTGCTACACCTTGTATTGGAATTTACAATTGTGATCTTCGCATACGGGCAGAATACGTAAACCACAATTCATCTTCAATCCTAAGCCTGCCACCGTGGTGATTCCTTCACCTCTCACACCAGTTCTTAACAACACTCCATCATTGCAAACAGACATGGCTGGTGCGTCCTCTAACCGTAACCAACCTTTGCAGGCAGTGCAGCATAAAACCTCTCCGCCTACATTAACACCTAAACGCTTGAAACATGATTCTGCCCCTCCAGATAAATCACTTCCGAATGTCTCCTTGGAATTGCTACTAGATGGAATACGCGCACTTCACCCATTTGTGGAAGAGACAAATACCAATATGCAATTTGTGGAAGAAAAACTGGTCCTCAGTGGAGGGTGGAGTATCTGCAATGGAACAACTTTCGGTAGCGCAAGCTGACTCTCAAAGACTTACTTCGTTGGAGCAGGAGGTCCGTAGGCTGCATCAACATTTTGAGGATTTGGAGAATCGTAACAGACGGAACAATCTTTGTATTTATGGTCAACCTGAAGCTTTGGATGGTGATGACCCTGTTGCCTTATTCACTTCTTTTCTCCCAAAATTTCTAGATATGCCTCCGTCAACATCTCTTAATATCGAAAGAGCTCACAGACTTGGACTCGTCCTCCGCTTTCCTCAACTTCAGCTTTAAATTCAACTTCAGTGCGACCCCGTGGTGTCATCATCCTCTTCCTTAAATACACCGACTTACTCTCGGTCCTTGTAGCTGCTCGTACAAAGCGACAACTCTCTTGGCTTGGTCAGGGGAGTTTCCTATCTCAAGATGTCTCTAATGCTACGGCTGCCTAACGCAAGGAATTTCTCAGTCTTCGTCCACCTCTTCATACCTTGGGTGCCCGCTATGGTCTTTTTCACCCTTGTATCTTCAAGGTGACTTTCCAAAATCGGAGCTCAGAAAATGTATTCACTCCCATTCTTCAGACAATATGGATACTTCTGCTGGTCCTCCCAATGCCTGATATTTATCATTTGACTTCATCTTCTTCTTGGTTGTATAAACTGTTCACATAGTAGTTTATGTCCTAAATTAGTTTTGCTATATTCCTGTTTTTTTTTCTTTTCTAAAGTTCTGTAGTTATTGAATGAGGAATATCCATTTAAGCCTTTTTTTCGTCCATTCTACGCTTCTTTTTGAACTGTTTCCCTTGTTATTTCTTACTTATTCGCTCTTTCTGTTCTGGTTTACCTGTTATTTCTATGCTCCATTATTGTTCCCCTTTTCTTGCTTCTTTTCTTTTTCTGTTATCTTCTTTACTTCTGTTTCATTTTTATATTAAAGAATTTTTGCGTTGTCTATATTTGTTTTTCTGTACGTCCTAACATTCTCTCGTACATTTGTGTTCCATCCATGTTTCAACTAAGTTTATCAATAGGAAGGAAGAGGAATGGCTGTCCTATCGGTTCCCCGAAACAAGGTACAGTTTATCAAAAGGAGATAGGACACTTGTGACCACTTATTCCAAGAGATTTGAAAAAGCCCTCATAAACGCTGCGTATCTCGAGAAGCGGTATATCTTATTCTCCGCCCCACGCGAGCGTTATGGCAACAGTCATTGGGCTTATTCAGTCAGTGTCTTGCCAGCCTCACCCGAGGCGATCTCTGGCTTTATCGTGGCAGTATCCAGAGAAAAGCGAGTTACCCCACTGAAGCTGAGTGATAAAATAAAAAAGTGTGCAAATGATTGTAGGCTTTATTCAGTTCACTTGACCACTCATTAAAAAATTATTCGGTATGCTCTGGGGATAGTTAGGAATCCTTAGCATAGATCAATTGGACAAAAAAATAACGTCGACATGTTTCTGCTCTATCGGCCCGAGGGTCTAAGAGCTTTCGTCAGGACAAATATACAGGAAAACACAAAGTGAGTAAAAAATGATGTCACACTTTTGACATAAAGGGACTCTATTATTTAATAGTCTTACCCTTGAAGGTTTTCATATACCTAGGAATTTAGAGAGAAAAGATGATAAAATGGGGGTAACTAATAGCCATTTAACAATTTCATATTTCATATGTGACATTAAGGTGAGTTAAGGGGAGGAAACGGCGATATCACAGCAGTACACAATAGACTTTTTTGGTGTGGCTTTGTAACACGATAAGTTTACTTAGAGCGCTTCGATAGCTAGGGGCGATGGAAATGCAAAGACGCTCTTATGCATCTACAGGTTTTTACCTCATGAAGAGGTCTTACCTTAGAAAGAATTCAACTGCATTTCAGCAGGAGGATTCAGGCTGCGGAAATATCAGAAACGGTGGTGTGATTAAGCTGTGTGCCGGTAACTGATACACGGCGCTGGAGGTGCTTACACTCACCCGCTTTCGAAGCGTCTTCCGCGTCTTGTGCTGGCTCTGCCTCCTGGACGCTAGGAGCACGCTTTCGATGGCGTTTTCACCATGTTCATTCATGGAGAGAGAAAGCGGACAGTTGTTGTATGGCAAACGGGGCACTTTCAAAGACATAAAGTGCGGGTTAGATCCCTTTAGTTTTACAATATTTTTAGGTGATAAGCATGAGTTGTCTCAAATTACCAGAACTAAAAAATGGGTTTTTTTGAAAATCGGAAAAAATGTCGAACGAGGTGGTTTTTATACCTTTAGCTTTACCCTTTTATATTGATGTGTTTCTTTTATGTGTGGGGCTTGCAGTAGGGTTCTTAAGGCTCATATTATAAAGAACTACTGTTGTACTTATAGATTCAGCGTGCAAAGTTATGCCATGAGATCTCATCGTTCAAACCAAACTTATTGGTTTTAAGACGGTCCACCCAACGTTGCTCTTTCTCATATAGTATTTTTTCTGCGTTGGGTGTAGTTTCCGATATCTTTTCTATTACCGTCCATCTCAGGTCTTCAATGCTGTGATTTTGTTCAATGAAGTGGGAGCAAAGTTTGGTTGTATTCTTTTTGAGGCGAATGTTACTTTTATGTTCCCCTATGCGTAGTTTCACCTTCCTGCAAGTCATCCCAATGTATTTTTTATCGCAAGGGCAGGTGACCATATAGATCACGTGGGATGTATTGCAGTTACTGTGTTGTCTCTGTGTCCATTTTAGTGTAGGGGACAATTGTAAGGTTTTTGTACTAGTAGTAGATTTGCAGGCCAAACAGGAACCGCATGGATAGTGTCCTGTTACTGGAACCATGTGGGCATTTATTGTGGATTTTGGCATGATTGTTTTTCTCGGGCGCGTGTGTACCAACATATCCCGTAAGTTCTTTGTGCGTTTGTTTGCCATACGTGGCTTTGGCCATTTGAATTTTCCGGTATTGACAATATGCCAGTTTTTTGGGATGAGTTTATTCACCTGGTATGAAGCTGGGCAGAAGGTGGTTACGCATGTCATGAGGTCCACAGTTTCACTTCTTTCAAAAGTCGTTAAGAGGTTATCTCTAGGTTGATTCGTTGCTCTTTTTCAGCATTTTGCTATGGTCGATGTCTTGTACTCCCTTTGAAGCAGTCTAGTGCTGAGTTCTTTTGATTGTGCCAGATAGTCCATTTTTTGGCTACAGTTCCTTTTCAACCGTAAAAATTGACTATACGGTAGATTGTCCCTTAACGGTTGAGGGTGGTAACTCTTGTAGGACAATAAGCTGTTCTTGGCTGTTGGTTTCCTGAATGATTTGGTTTCTATTTTCAGCTCTTTCGAGTAGATAGTCAGGTCTAGGAAGTCAATGCTTTCTTTATCTGCCGTATATGTGAAGTGAAGCCATGGATCACGGGTATTCAGCCAATCCACAAATATTTTTAGATCTTGGTTGTTATGCCATATTAGGAGGACGTCATCAATGTAACGTTTCCAGTAGAGTATACTGGAAACGTAAGGATTGGTTTGTGTCAATACATGGTTGGTTTCGAAGTTGCTCACGTAGAGCCCTGCCACCGAAGGGGCAAAAGCACTTCCCATTGAGGTTCCGTGGCTCTGCAAGAATAGCTGATCCTCAAATTCAAAGTAATTTTCAGTGAGTGCCATCCGGCAACACTCTAGGACAAAGTGTCTAGGTGTCCTGAAGTCCCAATTCTCAGTGAATAGAACATCTTCCAGCATGTCTAGTGTTTCTTTTTGGGGTAGACTTGTATATAAGGACTCAATGTCCAGTCCTGACTGTTGCCATAACGCTCGCGTGGGGCGGAGAATAAGATATACCGCTTCTCGAGATACGCAGCGTTTATGAGGGCTTTTTCAAATCTCTTGGAATAAGTGGTCACAAGTGTCCTATCTCCTTTTGATAAACTGTACCTTGTTTCGGGGAACCGATAGGACAGCCATTCCTCTTCCTTCCTATTGATAAACTTAGTACATTAAGCAGCGCACAGCTGCGGGAACTTTGTCTCTGACATTTGTCTAACAGACATTTTTTCAAGAAATCCAACATGGAAGACATGAATGGTTTGAGTTTCACGGGGAATGATATCAGCGAGATTCTAGCAGCACAAACCTTAATTCAGAATACGGATCTAGTTCAAGTACTGGCACAGACCGATGATTGGGACAGTCTTACAGCAAAAAAACAGGAACAAATAAGGGTCGCAATTCACGGAATCATCATGACAGAGTACCTACGCGCAAAAATAGCGCCACGTGGTCTCTGGATCACTAATGCACCTAGAATTTTTCTTCATGACCTAGCCTTCAGACGTGATTGGTCGGCAATCTCTTGGAAGTGCACCCTTGACTACCTGGTGCTAATAGTTAAAACTGCCAAGAGACTATCTGATGCCCTATTGACAGAGATACAAGCCATTGAAGCGGAACTAAAGAAAGGCATACAACCAGCAATCTATAAGAAAAGACTAGAGGATATAAACAAAGAAATAACAGACAGTGAAGACTTTCTGATGCAAAACAAACTACAAAAACTAGGCAAAGATATAAAAAAGTTTAGTCATGAAAAAATGCATCCTTATACAAAAACTGATTATAAGACGAATGACTCAAAAACAGATAATGATTCCGATGCCTGGGATTCATCCGGAGGGTCTGATACAGGGTCCGATGACTCAGGCCGAAAACAAGGCCGAGGAAACTTTCGATCCAGACCACAAAGAAGAGGTAATAGATGGCCAAGACAAAATTTCATGGGCCCACCAATGCCATTCTTCCAGCCCTACATGCCACCATATACTGGATGGATGAATCCTTACAATCAAGGATCCCAGCAAATGCAAAATTACATGGGCATGCCTCCACAGGGGATTAACAATCAGAACCAGGATCCTTTTTTATTGAGGGGCCAAAATCTAAGAGGAAGAAGAAGAACCATTTCATGGCAAGACCAACAGCCGAATGTCCAAACCAGGAGTATGACATCATCAAAACCAGGAACCAGCAAAACGAGTCACTAATAGTTAATTTAAGCTCAGTGATTCTATCGAAGGAACAAGAAAATGTCCTAAACAAGGGACTTGGTTACGTCCCTACTCCCAATCTCGACCTCTTCAGATTAAAATGTGAACTATCTGAATTCTGCCGCTCACTTAAACTGAAAGCATACTTTTCTGAGTCTGCACCAATCACGGATCTTGGAGACACTAACCTCCGCAAGAAGTCTAATTTCACACCACCTACCAACATGGTACCAGTAGAAATACTAACCTTTGAACAGGCCATCTTAACAGGAATTGATGAGTTGGAAAATAATGTTTAGAGACCGTATCAAAATCTGACCCGGTTGGAAAGAAAAGCTTTAGAAGAACTCCAAACAAACACCAACATAATCATCAAACCCGCAGATAAGGGTGGAGGAGTGGTCATCCTCGGAAAAGAAGAGTATCGGACCCAATGCCTGACACTACTTGCGGATGAAAAGTTCTACACAAAAATCAATACTGATCCAACACCCAGATTAAAAACAACAATAGCTATGATGGTTTATGAAGCTGAAACGAATGGATGGGTAAGCAAAAAAGAAGCAGATTTTCTAATTACTGAGAATCCAAAAATCCCATACTTCTACTCGCTACCCAAAACCCATAAAAACAGAGTTCCACCGCCGGGCCGCCCAATAGTTTCGGGTATCGGATCAGTTTTAGAACCTCTCTCCAAATTTGCAGATCAATTTCTCCAACCATTGGTTAAAAAAACCCCCACATATCTACAAGACACCAGAGATCTGCTAAATCAACTCAGAGACCGATCCTTTGATTCAACTACTATGCTCCTGTAGGACTGGACGTTGAGTCCTTATATACAAGTCTACCCCAAAAAGAAACACTAGACATGCTGGAAGATGTTCTATTCACTGAGAATTGGGACTTCAGGACACCTAGACACTTTGTCCTAGAGTGTTGCCGGATGGCACTCACTGAAAATTACTTTGAATTTGAGGATCAGCTATTCTTGCAGAGCCACGGAACCTCAATGGGAAGTGCTTTTGCCCCTTCGGTGGCAGGGCTCTACGTGAGCAACTTCGAAACCAACCATGTATTGACACAAACCAATCCTTACGTTTCCAGTATACTCTACTGGAAACGTTACATTGATGACGTCCTCCTAATATGGCATAACAACCAAGATCTAAAAATATTTGTGGATTGGCTGAATACCCGTGATCCATGGCTTCACTTCACATATACGGCAGATAAAGAAAGCATTGACTTCCTAGACCTGACTATCCACTCGAAAGAGCTGAAAATAGAAACCAAATCATTCAGGAAACCAACAGCCAAGAACAGCTTATTGTCCTACAAGAGTTACCACCCTCAACCGTTAAGGGACAATCTACCGTATAGTCAATTTTTACGGTTGAAAAGGAACTGTAGCCAAAAAATGGACTATCTGGCACAATCAAAAGAACTCAGCAGTGGACTGCTTCAAAGGGAGCACAAGACATCGACCATAGCAAAATGCAGAAAAAGAGCAACGAATCAACCTAGAGATAACCTCTTAACGACTTTTGAAAGAAGTGAAACTGTGGACCTCATGACATGCGTAACCACCTTCTGCCCAGCTTCATACCAGGTGAATAAACTCATCCAAAAAAACTGGCATATTGTCAATACCGGAAAATTCAAATGGCCAAAGCCACGTATGGCAAACAAACGCACAAAGAACTTACGGGATATGTTGGTACACACGGGCCCGAGAAAAACAATCATGCCAAAATCCACAATAAATGCCCACATGGTTCCAGTAACAGGACACTATCCATGCGGTTCCTGTTTGGCCTGCAAATCTACTACTAGTACAAAAACCTTACAATTGTCCCCTACACTAAAATGGACACAGAGACAACACGGTAACTGCAATACATCCCACGTGATCTATATGGTCACCTGCCCTTGCGATAAAAAATACATTGGGATGACTTGCAGGAAGGTGAAACTACGCATAGGGGAACATAAAAGTAACATTCGCCTCAAAAAGAATACAACCAAACTTTGCTCCCACTTCATTGAACAAAATCACAGCATTGAAGACCTGAGATGGACGGTAATAGAAAAGATATCGGAAACTACACCCAACGCAGAAAAAATACTATATGAGAAAGAACAACGTTGGGTGGACCGTCTTAAAACCAATAAGTTTGGTTTGAACGATGAGATCTCATGGCATCACTTTGCACGCTGAATCTATAAGTACAACAGTAGTTCTTTATAATATGAGCCTTAAGAACCCTACTGCAAGCCCCACACATAAAAGAAACACATCAATATAAAAGGGTAAAGCTAAAGGTATAAAAACCACCTCGTTCGACATTTTTTCCGATTTTCAAAAAACCCCCTTTTTTAGTTCTGGTAATTTGAGACAACTCATGCTTATCACCTAAAAATATTGTAAAACTAAAGGGATCTAACCCGCACTTTATGTCTTTGAAAGTGCCCCGTTTGCCATACAACAACTGTCCGCTTTCTCTCTCCATGAATGAACATGGTGAAAACGCCATCAAAAGCGTGCTCCTAGCGTCCAGGAGGCAGAGCCAGCACAAGACGCGGAAGACGCTTCGAATGCGGGTGAGTGTAAACACCTCCAGCGCCGTGTATCAGTTACCGGCACACAGCTTAATCACACCACCGTTTCTGATATTTCCGCAGCCTGAATCCTCCTGCTGAAATGCGGTTGAATTCTTTCTAAGGTAAGACCTCTTCATGAGGTAAAAACCTGTAGATGCATAAGAGCGTCTTTGCATTTCCATCGCCCCTAGCTATCGAAGCGCTCTAAGTAAACTTATCATGTTACAAAGCCACACCAAAAAAGTCTATTGTGTACTGCTGTGATATCGCCGTTTCCTCCCCTTAACTCACCTTAATGTCACATTTGTTGTGTGTTTCTGATAATTGCACTATTGATATTGACACAATGCATGTCTTAAAGACCACTCTTCTAATAAGAAATTGTTAAATGGCTATTAGTTACCCCCATTTTATCATCTTTTCTCTCTAAATTCCTAGGTATATGAAAACCTTCAAGGGTAAGACTATTAAATAATAGAGTCCCTTTATGTCAAAAGTGTGACATCATTTTTTACTCACTTTGTGTTTTCCTGTATATTTGTCCTGACGAAAGCTCTTAGACCCTCGGGCCGATAGAGCAGAAAAATGTCGACGTTATTTTTTTGTCCAATTGATCTATGCTAAGGATTCCTAACTATCCCCAGAGCATACCGAATAATTTTTTAATGAGTGGTCAAGTGAACTGAATAAAGCCTACAATCATTTGCACACTTTTTTATTTTATCACTCAGCTTCAGTGGGGTAACTCGCTTTTCTCTGGATACTGCCACGATAAAGCCAGAGATCGCCTCGGGTGAGGCTGGCAAGACACTGACTGAATAAGCCCAATGACTGTTGCCATAACGCTCGCGTGGGGCGGAGAATAAGATATACCGCTTCTCGAGATACGCAGCGTTCATGAGGGCTTTTTCAAATCTCTTGGAATAAGTGGTCACAAGTGTCCTATCTCCTTTTGATAAACTGTACCATCCATGTTTCACTCATTTTTAATTGTTTGTTTAACTCCTTTTATATTTATTCAGGTTCCATCTGTTATGTTTAAAGTTACAGCTTAAAGTTATTGGTCTGTCTACACTTCTCTATTTGTCCCGGTGTGACTTAGATTCCCTTTTCAGACGTCTCATCTTCCGTTCGTCGCCATTGCCCCAGTCTTATCCTGTTTTTTCGTTCCCCACAGGTATGTCTTTTCAGTCATCCCTCCTGGATATGACCTGTCTCTCCTTGTATTTCTCCTCTGTTCCCTACATTCTCTCCTCTCTTTCCTACCCCTCATTTCCTGTCTAGTACCATACTCCTTTCTCATTTTTCTATTAATGCATATTTAGTTATCCATAATGCGTTATTATTTTCACATTTAGAGTTATTTCCTGGAATGTGAAATGTTTTAACAATCCTATTAAGAGACAGAGAATTCTTTCACACCTTGCCACTTATAACCCTGATTTAGTTCTTTTGCAGGAAACCCACCTCACTGAATCTGAGACTTTAAAATTAAAAAGAGGCGACGGGGCGTGGCTAAGATGGCGGCCTGAGAGGACGCTTTTCTGCGGATCTCCTCGTCCCGATCCCCCCATTACATAGCCACGCTACAGCACTTACCCCGAAATTGGTGGCCACGACACCCCACGATCAGAGAGTCCAGGGTGACACCGTTTGTCCGCTGATTTAGCCCCGGAAGCCCCAGGCAGACCCCCCGCCGTTGGCGCGCAGCAGACCCGGGCCGACAGCGCCGGCGAGGACGGAGAGGCCGGGAATGAGATGCGGGACCGGGCCCGCCGGAGCAGCGTCAGGAGCCGGACGGTGACGGGGTCCGATCGGAGGAGCAGCGTTGGCAGCAGTGACCCGCGTCGGTGGCCCCAAGTTGGCCCCGTGAGGCGCCTGGCGGAGGAGAGTACGGTAGCGGCCTGACGATCTACGCGAGGCCCCGGCTTGGGCCTTCCCCCCATCACTTGGCAAGGAGGTGAGGAGCAGGGCGTCGCCGGCATGGGACGCCGTTACTCGGGGGGCAGACAATCGAGCCCCCGGTGTCCCCGCTCACAGCTTCGACGGCGGGGGGCAACGGTGAGCCAGTCCCGCGCTTGCCACAGCTTGGGCCCTGAGGCTGAGGACGCTAATCGACGGCCGTTGAGCGGCCATTTTCCACGTGGCCCGGAGGAAGGCGGTGAGCTCCGGTGGCGGACAAGGGCGTGGACTGGGTGCCCCCGGGACGGTGGGGACATGTCCTCTAACAATCGCAGAGGGGGCCGCACTATCCCCGATATGCTAGCGAAGGGGGCCTCCAAGGGGGACAAGAGCCCTGACAAGCCAGTGGCGGTCCCTCCACCTAAAGTCAAGGAGCGAGACGAAGGAGACGCCCCGGCCACCAAAGCTTTCATGGAGGAGCTGTTCTCCTCTCTCAAGGCGGACATCTTGACCCTCCGGCAAGACATGGCGGGGGAATACAAGGAACTCCGCCGCGATGTTGACGATATTGGGGAACGGGTGGCGGCCGTCGAGACCTCAGACCAGGCCAGGAGCGCGGAGGTGGAACAGTTGCAGCAGGAAATCCTCCGGCTTCACGACCAACAGACACAGCTCCAGGCCCATGCTGAAGACCTGGAAAACCGGTCCAGGAGAAATAACATCAGGGTACGGAACGTGCCGCTTAAGGCAGAAGGGGGTGACATCGCCGCATATCTGCGGGACTTGTTCCGAGAGGTCCTGGGTGAGGGGGATGACTTTGATATCCGAATTGACAGGGCCAACAGGGTGGGCCTATCTCGCAGGGCGCCGGCCCCCCCCCCCCAGACATCTTGGCCTTCTTGCCGGACTACCCTCTCAAAGAACGCATTCTGAAGGCGGCACGCCACAAACAGCCTCTCCACTTCAGGGAGCACGCCGTCGAGCTTTTCCAAGACTTGTCCGCAATCACTCTGCAAAAGCGGCGGGCATTTAAGGTTGCGACCACTTTCCTTCGAGACAAAGGTGTCCCGTACTCCTGGGGTCACCCCTTTAGACTGATCTTTAAGTGGAATGGGACACTTCATCAGCTGCGGTCCCTGCGAGACACTTGTGCAGTGCTGGGCCTCACCACGGAGGAGAATGGCCAGGGAGACGCAGCGGACTTCGAGCCTTCCCAAACACGGTCTCCCCGCTCCCAAGCAGACGGCTGGCAGACTGTGAGAAGTCGTCGCACACCTAAGAAGGGGTTCAGGCCGGACCCAACGGAGGTCGCGAATGAACATGCGGCAGCGATTCAGAAGGTCACCATGGACACTACGGCTGGGCCCTGAAGAGCCACGAGCACAGAGGTAGACTTACAACTAGCACGCTAAGTGGGGGCGGGACGGGGTGCTCCAGGCCCGCCATTGCCACGTTTTCCTGCTTTCAGAGACCTCACCAGGGGCCTGGACAGTTGCCGGATAGGCCCCGGACTATGTTTTCTTGTTGGGGATTGTTGGTTGGGGCTCAGGGTGGGTTCTCGGTGTGTTCAGTATGGGTTGACAATGAACAGATGTGGGGGGGGGGGGGGCGGCACGGGGCCAGGCCCCCAGCAGACTACATTCACACTCTCCCATGGCCGCTGATGGCATCCGTGTTTTGCCCCTTAACGTGAAGGGACTTAACAATCCGATCAAGCGGAGGGCAGTTCTTTCATTTCTGGAACACTCTGGGGCGGAGCTCCGCTTACTGCAGGAAACACATTTGTTGGCAAAGGACTGGCACCGCATGAAAGCTAGGGCCTTCCCACAGCAATTTTTCTCGGCGACCTCTGAGAAGAAAGTGGGGCTGGCCCTGCTGGTAGCTAGGCATTTTAGGGGGCGGATGGGAAGCAAAGTAGCCGAAATCAAGGGTAGACTCTTAGCACACACTGTCCACGTAGGCACACTCTCCTTCACGCTTGGCTCGATTTACGCGCCTAATGCTCGCCAAGAGGCCTTCCTTAGGGGGGCCTTGTCAGAGGCGCTATCGGGCGATCTGAGGCACGTCTTGATAGGGGGGGACCTGAATCTAGTCATGGACAATGAAATGGATAGATCCGGAAAGAGATTTGGGGACTCGGGGGCGCTTTCAGCAGCGGGGAAACAATGGCTGACAGACAGGGGGTTGGTTGATGCCTGGCGGGAACTACATCACACTGCTCCGGGGTACACTTTTTATTCCGCAGTACACCGCACCTACGCCAGAATAGACCACTTCCTGAGCTCCACTGACCTTGTCCCCATACTTGGAGACATTGATACTGCACCGGCGGCACTGTCGGACCACGAGGCGGTGATCCTTCAGTTAACCGTCCCACGCACACCCCCACACAAGGGTAGATGGCAGCTTAGAGAAAGCTTACTGTCTCGGCAGGGGGCGGTACAGCGGCTATCCCAGACCATCACTGATTATCTAGGGGCGAACGATACAGGGGAGGTGGCCCACGCGACGCTATGGGGGCACTCAAGGCGGTTGTCAGGGGCGATATTATAGCGATTGCGGCGGCAGACAACAGGGAGCGCAAGGAACGGAGGAAGGACTTAGAGGAGCAGGTAATGGAGCTAGAGAGGGTCCACTGCCGCACGGGCGCCCCTCGCATCTGGCGCAAACTGAAAGCGGCCAGGGCCCAGCTGGCGAGCTTAGATCTAGACAGGGCAGAATACGCGGCCCTCCGCCTCCGCCACACATATTATGTGGGTGGCGACAAAACGGGTCTCCTTCTGGCTAGCAAACTCAAAGCTAAAACAGTCCCTTCTAGGGTTCCCGTTATACATGGGGATGGCGGCGAGGAGCTCCGAGACGATACTCGCATAGCAGACTCTTTCCGGGCCTTCTATGCCCAACTCTACGCCGCGGACCCGGCCATCAAGGAGGAGGCTGTGAAGGCCTACCTCGAGACTATGGACGTCACTGCTCTAAATGAGACCAACGCCAGCACTCTGGATAGCCCCATCCGTCTGGAGGAGGTTGTGTCGGCCATTGCCAAACTTAAACCCCTGAAGGCCCCAGGCCCCGACGGTTTTTCCGCAGGTTTCTACAAGACCTTCTGCCACCTCCTGGCACCGGTTCTTACTAGGCTATTTAACTCCTTTGGGGGCCTGGGTTCAATCCCGGCGGAGCTGCTGGAGGCGGACGTCGTGGTCCTGCCGAAGCCGGGTAAAGACCCCAAGAGGTGTGCAGCATACAGGCCGATATCGCTGCTCAATATCGACCTGAAGCTCTTCACGGGCATCCTGGCTTCGTGCCTAGGCCCGTGCCTTCCGGGCATTATTGAACCCGACCATGCAGGCTTTGTCCCCACCCGACAGTGTGCGGATAATACCAAACGCATAATGCATGTCATCGACAAAGCCCACTTCAACGCCTCGGATGCCGCACTGCTCTCAGTGGACGCCGAGAAGGCGTTTGACAGGGTGGATTGGCGATTTCTAGACCACACACTGGCGAAATTTGGGGTTGGCCCTCGCTTCCGCTCCTGGATAGCAGGATGCTACGCGACGCCCAGGGCGACGATCAAGGTGAATGGGATTAGCTCGAAGCCGTTTGATATCCAGCGCGGCACGCGGCAGGGCTGCCCGCTCTCGCCGCTATTGTTCGCCCTCTATATTGAGCCATTTGCTCAACGTGTCCGTGACAACAGGACTATCACCGGAGTCAAGTCCGGCGGGGTGGAACAGACGATGAGCCTGTACGCGGACGACATCCTGGTCGCGGTGGACAACCCTACGGTTTCCTTACCGGCCTTCCTGTCCGAAATGGAGGCATTTGCCGAGGTGTCGGGTTTTAAAATGAATGTACAGAAATCGGTGGTTCTCCCACTGGGCTGCAACACCAAGCTGGCTAACAGGGACTCGCTTCGCATAGGTGGGTTAGAGGTCAGCACTGCCTTACCATACCTGAGGATAGATTTGACTTCCGCAACTGCTCAGATGGTCGACCTTAACTACACTAAACTCCTCTTGCGGGTTCAGGGGGATATCGCAAGGTGGAAGCAACAACCACTCTCCTGGTTGGGTCGTGTGGCGGCCATTAAAATGACACTCCTTCCCAAGATCCTCTACCTCTTTCAAACTCTCCCGGTCACCCCCCCACTGGGGATGATCAAGAAACTTCAGGACACCCTGAATCACTATGTGTGGGCGGGCAAGCGACCCAGGCTGAGGCGTGACCTTGCTACGCGGGTAACAGCTGAAGGGGGCCTGGGGGTTCCGGACTTGCGGTGCTATTTCAAAGCGGCACAACTTAGGTATTTGCTGGAGTGGTCCAGGCCCACCTCCGAAAAACACTGGTTGTTCCAGGATGGGCCATGGCAGGCATGTCACTGTGGAAGGTCCCTTTCCTGGCACGCCCGGACAGGCCAGCATATTTGAAGAAATCCCCTATCACCAGGACCCTCATGCAGGTCTGGGATGCCACCGCTGTCCCGAGGGGCCTCACAACTTTCCCCTCACCCATGACACCGCTGCTGGACAACCCGGCCTTTCCCCCGGGATTGCCGCCAGGCTCGTTTCCCCAATGGTGGCCATCTGAGTGCCGCTCTGCGGGCTACTTGTTTGACTCAGAGGGCTTCCTTCCGTGAGACGTGGTGGTGGCTGACTATGCTCTCGACAAGCCACACCACTTCCAATATTTCCAACTCCGCCACTGGCTGACACACCCTGAGGTAGCTCCACTGGTCAGCCGCCCCCTGACCCCATATGAGAGGTGGCTCATGACTAAAAAGTCTGACTCCGGGTTCATTACCGAACTGTACCTCTTGCTGTCCCCATCCCCTCCTGAAGGGAGATCTGCAGGCCAGAAACGTTGGGAGAGGGAGTTGGGGCGCACACTGTCGGATAAAGAATGGCGGGATATATTTTACAGGGCCCACCACACTGCGAGGAACACGGCCAGCATGGAGGCGGCGGTGAAAATCGCCTACTACTGGCACCTGACCCCTGAGCGCCTACACCAGGGGAACCCAAGCAAAGACCCCACTTGCTGGAGAGGGTGCGGACACACTGGGACCATGCTACACATACTGTGGGAGTGCGCAGCAGTTCAAGAGTACTGGGAGGTGTTGCTTTGGGACATTGACACTTACTTTGAAACTGATATCCCACGCTTCCCGGCGTACGCGATCCTCCCCAATAAGCTCATGTTCCCTCTCAAATCACTGCGGGGATGGCAGATGGGGCTGGCGATGGGGGCGGCGACTCACCACATTTTATCATTATGGGGCACACCGAGAAAGCCCACACATACAGGGTGGCTACACAGGTTATGGTATATCATGGGGATGGAAAGGATCCAGGCCTCGCTCACACAGGCATCAGATGCTTTCCGTGAAACATGGCAACCACTTATCTCCTTACTGTCTCAGGAATTCACGGAGCTCACCTGCCCGAAATACCTCAGGGTCCTGAAGCTGGCGGAGGAATTCCGCAATGAGACATCCAAAGCGGAACACAAGGTCTAATCTGGCCCTCGCTCGGCCTCCACCGGACTTGCTCAGGAACACACCGAGGGGGAGGGGGGGGGGAGTCTGTTGAGGGATGGGAGTTGATCGGGGGTCCGGGTGGGGGGGGGCACGGTTTTGGGAGGGTGGGTAGAAAAGAGTTCTTACACTAGGCGTTGGGCTTGTTTCTTGCCATACAATTCTACACAGACGAACAGTTTATTCACTAGCTGGACTTTACAGGGACATGCCTATTTTCGTAGCACTTGCATTGTAGTTTTACTCGCACTGCCTTTTTTTTCTCCTGCTGTATGATGTTGCTCTGTGGAACTCAATAAAAACATATTTGATCAAAAATTAAAAAGAGGCTGGGTGGGTACAGCGCTCTTTTCTCCTTCGACTAATAAAAAAAATGGTGTCATCACTTTAGTTCATAAGAAGTTGAAATGTAAGGTTTTATCTCAAGAAATTGATGATGAAGGTAGATGGTTACTAGTTAAATTGTTAATTATCAATGTTCCTTTAACTGTTTTTAATGTTTATGGTCCTACACATCCTGATTGTTCCGTTTGGCCTATTTTCACAAAAAAATGTGTTCAATTTCAAGGGGATTTTTTCATATTAGGAGGCGACTGCAACCAAGTTATCGACCCATTTCTTGATCGTAAATCTCAAGTTTGTTTTCTTCCCACCAAGACCCACAAACACTTTCTCAACACTATCTCTCAAGCACACCTCATTGACTCTTGGAGACTCTCCAACCCCGATTCTTTGGATTTTTCTTTTTTCCTCTCCTCCCCATGCTTCTCTCTCCCACTTGGACTATATCTTTCTCTCTCTATCGCAAAATCTCCTTTCCTCCTCTATAGAACCCATTGTTATTTCTGACCATGCCCCAATAGTTACTGATTTAGATTTCCTCCCTTCTCATCCCAAATCATCTTGCTGGCGATTTAACAGCTCTCTTCTCTCAGATCCTGTCTTTTCCTCTTCTTTTCGCTCATTTGCCTCCAAATTCTTTGATCTTAATTGCACACCCAACTTATCCCCACATATCATATGGGACTCTTTTAAAGCAACTGCAAGAGGCTTTATCATGGATCTTGTCTCAAAAAAGAAGAAACGCTTTCTTCAACAGCGAAAGACCACTTTGGCATATATCAAACTTCTAGAACACAGATATTACACTTCCCCGAAACATACTGTTCTTCAAGAACTTATACAAGCTAAACTCTCTTTCAATAAAACCACTACTGACAATGCATCCTCTGTACTCTTACATAGTAGTGCTTGTTACTATGGTTGTACAAAGCAGGGAAGCTTTTGGCAAATGATCTCAAAACACGTAAGGAGCGCACCCTCATAGATGCTATGTTTTCTTCTAATGTTTCTCTTTTACATAAAGCCCAAAAAATACTTAATGAGTTCAAACTCTTCTATCAGGATCTTTATACCCCTGAATCACCTCCTTCTTCTTCTAGTATTCCCGGCGCGGCAGCAAGAAGGCCCCATGGTTCACCGACGAACTCAAGAGCTCCAAGAAGAACTGCCGAGTCCTTGAGAAAGCCTGGAGAAGAGAACCAACACCGGACAACATGACCACCCTCAAGCTTGCCACCCGGAAACACCACCAGCTGCTCCGCGCCACCAAGAAAACTGCCTTCAAGGACCGGCTGGACAACAACGCACACAACAGCAAGGAACTCTTCAACATCGTGAAAGAGCTCTCCAACCCCAACGCCGGAAACAACGACATCACCCCTTCGCAAGAACTCTGCAACTCCCTCGCCTCCTACTTCCACAACAAGATCGCGGACATACACGACAGCTTCAGCACCCAACCGACGAACGCCACGACCGACACGACCGAACCAACGCCCCCCACCACCACCATCCGCGCCTGGACCCACATCAGCACCGACGACACCGTCCGCATGATGAACTCCATCCACTCCGGATCTCCGACCGACCCTTGCCCTCACCACATCTTCAACAAAGCCGACGATGTCATCGCACCCCACCTACGGGACATCATCAACACCTCCTTGACCACCGCCACCTTCCCAGAGAGCTGGAAGCATGCCGAACTCAGCGCTCTACTCAAGAAACAAACAGCGGACCCCACCGAACTCAAGAATTACCGTCCCATCTCGCTGCTCCCGTTTCCGGCCAAAGTCATCGAGAAGACCGTCAACAAGCAGCTGACCACCTTCCTCGAGACGAATGGATCCCTCGACCCCTCGCAGTCGGGCTTCCGGGCCAACCACAGCACCGAGACCGCCCTCATCGCTGCCACCGATGACATTCGAGCCCTGATGGACAACGGAGAAACAACGGCCCTCATCCCCCTAGACCTCTCCGCGGCCTTCGACACCGTCTGCCACCGCACCCTAGTGCAGCGCCTCAGCAACGTCGGAATCCAGGAGAAGGCACTGGAATGGATCGTCTCCTTCCTCAGCGGAAGGACACAGAGAGTCCGCCTACCACCGTACAAGTCAGAGGCCACCGAACTCATCTGCGGCGTACCCCAAGGTTCCTCACTGAGCCCAACCCTCTTCAACGTCTACATGAGCCCCCTCGCGACCATCGCACGCCAACACAACCTTAACATCATCTCCTACGCCGACGACACCCAGCTGATCCTCTCCCTGACCAACGACCCCGCCGCCGCCAGAGCCAACCTTCACGAAGGAATGAAAGAGGTAGCCGAGGGGATGTCGACCAGCCGCCTGAAGCTGAACTCGGACAAGACGGAAGTCCTCATCCTGGGATCCTTGCCCTCCACCTGGGACGACTCCTGGTGGCCCCCCGCCCTGGGCACCGCACCCAAACCGACAGACCACGCACGCAACCTGGGCTTCATCCTGGACTCCTCCCTCTCCATGACCAGGCAAGTCAACGCCGTATCCTCGTCGTGCTTCAACATCCTGCGCATGCTACGGAAGACCTTCCGGTGGATCCCCACCGAGACCAGGAAGACGGTCACCCAGGCCCTCGTCACCAGCCGACTGGACTACGGCAACGCCCTCTATGCCGGAACCACCGCCAAGCTCCAGAAGAGACTCCAACGGATCCAGAACGCCTCAGCCAGACTCATCCTCAACGTCCCACGACACAGCCACATCTCTGAACACCTGAGAGACCTGCACTGGCTCCCGGTCAACAAGAGAATCACCTTCCGTCTCCTCACCCACGCTCACAAAGCCCTTCACGACCAAGGCCCGAGCTACCTCAACAACCGCATCAACTACTACGCTCCCAAACGACACCTCCGATCAGCCAGTCACGCCTTCGCCGCCGTCCCCCGCATCCGAAGAGCGACGACAGGAGGAAGGTCCTTCTCCTACCTGGCCGCCAAGACCTGGAACTCCCTCCCGACCGACCTGCGCCTGACCCAAGACCATCTCGCCTTCAGGAAGAAGCTCAAGACCTGGCTGTTCGAGCAGTAGCAGCACCCCCCCCCCCCTAGCGCCTTGAGACCCTTCGGGTAAGTAGTGCGCTCTACAAATGCCTATGATTGATTGATTGATAGTATTCAGGAATATCTTGTGAAAATTCCCCCCTCATCTCACCTTAATTTTCATGCTCTTGAATCTGATTTGTCCCCTGCAGAATTATCCAATGCCCTGAATTCTCTTACTAAAGGGAAGACCCCCAGCCCAGATGGCTTTCCTGTTGAATTTTATATACACTTCTCTGACCTTTTACTGCCCAAACTTTTTGTTCTCTTCCAATCCTTTTTTTCAGTTGGCAAGACGGACGGTACCCTTCAAGAAGCAACAATTTGACTAATTCCCAAGGAGGGTTGCGATCCTAAATACTGTAAGAATTATTGTCCAATATATTTGGTAAATGTTGATTATAAGTTGTTTGCTAAACTCCTTGCTCACCGCTTAGATCCTCTTTGCCCCACATTATTGGGAAGGAGCAGTGTGGATTTGTAAAGGGTAGGCACACTTCTGATAACTCTCAGCTTTTTCTTAGTGTCCTAAACAAACTTCCCTCTATCGCTACTTCTCTACCGGCTATATCTGTTCACGCTGAAAAAGCTTTCGATAGGGTGGATTGGTTCTTCTTATTTGCCTCATTACAATGGCATGGATTTGGTCCCAAATTCATTTAACTTATCTTTCTCTTATATTCTGCCCCTCGGGCCTCAGTTTTAGTTAATGGTTCTATTTCATCCTATTTCCCTCTTGAACGTGGAGACCATCAAGGATGCCCATTATCCCCTCTTCTTTTCATCCTAGCCCTTGAGCCATTTTTGTCTTCTATACGTAATAATAATTCTATTTCTGGTTTTTCTTTAGTAAACCAGCAACTTAAACTTTCTGCATATGCGGATGATATTCTTTTGTTTATTTCTGACCTGGACACCTCCATCTCTCCTTTGCTTCATGAATTTGACTCCTTTTCTAAGGTCTCTGGTTACAAGATCAATTCCGACAAAACAGAAATTCTTACCCTTACTAAATTCTGTCTTCCTCATTCTTTTTCGTCCACTGGTTTCACTTGGAATGATTCCAAAATTAAATATTTAGGTATTTGGTTCTCCAATTCTATTTCCTCTTCGATTAAATTAAATATAACTGCTGTTCTCTCTCGTATCGATAAATTACTTTCTTCCTGGAATCACCTTTTTCTTTCTTGGTGGGGTCGTTTAGACTCAATCAGAATGATGATTGCACCTATTTTAATTTACATTCTCTCTATGCTTCCTGTCCATATTCCCGCCATTTATATGAAACGTATTGATTCTTGTCTTTCTAAATTTCTCTGGAAGAATATAAAAGCTAGATTTTCCCTTTCTTCGCAAGTCCAAAACTGATGGTGGCGTTAATTTTCCAGATTTTCGCCTTTACCATAAATCCTTCTCTCTTCGTCAAGCTTCAAAATGGCTTGTATCTGAACACTCTCATTTTACTCCTCTTTGGTTGTCCATTGAACAAACCTTATTACTGCCATTCACTCTCCAGGAAGTAGTGGCCTTTTCCGCTAAAATTTATTATACATCCTCCCCCTCTTCAGACATACCTGTTCCCTTTTGAAACCAATAGTCTTACCTAATCCCCTTTCTTGTGATGATGTCTTGCACTCTCCTATTTGGCACAATTCTCTTATTCTTCTTAATAACAGTCCCATCTTCTGGAAGGCGTGGATAGCAAAGAACATCATTTAGCTTGAACACCTTTTCAATGGCCTTTCGCCATGCTCTTTTCCAGAGTTTCAAACCTTATTTCACTGTCCTCGCTCTTTCCTGCTGAAGTTTACCACTCTTATGGCAATTATTTCAGATGTGTATTAATCTCTCCCCCACCCCACCTTCTCCTCCTGGCCAGAATTTGCTTCTTAAACTTCTCCTCTCCCTACCCAAACCCTTGTCTTATATATAAATATTATTTAGCCCCCGATCCATATTGTGCAAAATCTAAATTGGAACTCTCTTGGGAGCCTGATCTGGGAAGTGAATGGACTATCTTCTTTTGGGACAAACTATGGTCTAGATCCTTAACAATTTCTCGCTCTGACTCACTTACTCAATCGATGTTTTTTTCTCTATCATAGACTATATTTCCCCCTCGCCTCTATTGCCTGCTTTTCTTCTGACTCAAATTCTAACTGTTGGACCTGCGGTTCTTCTGATGCTAACCTTATGCATCTTGTTTTCCTCTGTCCCTTAGTCTCCAACTTCTGGAGGTCTGTCTGGTCTTATATTGCTCGTATCTTTCACCTACCTTTCTCTTATTCAATACCCCTTTTGTTTACTGGAAGCCTCTGACTCTTTATCTATATCCTCTTGCAATCATGGCCTTTTTGACCTCATGCTTTTTCTTGCCTTTCAGCACATCAGTCTCAATTGGAAATCTCTCCAAAACCTTTCTATACAGCATTGGTGGAATAGTCTTTGCCACTTTCAGAGACTTGACGTTGCCTTCGCCTCCTCCTGTAAACCAATACTTAATAGAGAACTTATCTGGTTGCCTCTAACAACTTATTTAGATTAGATTGTATTTGAGCGCAATTCCTCCCTGAATTCCGAAAATTTTAAACCTCCCTGAATTTCCTTTCTCTGTTCTCTTTTCATATCATTCTGTATATGCTGTTAATCATTGTTACATGATTGGTAGCTTGCTCACATTTCATTGTTTTTGCAATGTATTATGCATTCTTTTTTTCATACCAATGTGTTACTCATTTTTCCCTCCCCTTTCTCCCTTCCCGTCTCCTTTTCCTATTCCTTAATACATAAAACCTTAAAATAGCTTTTATTTCCTTTATTATACTAGCCATATTTCTTGTTATCGCTGTACTGCAATAATTTAATTTGTTGCTGTTATTTCTTCTTGTATACCTTTCTGTTTATTCAATAAAGCTCTTTAAACACAAAAAAGGTATGCATCTAGTAGCTTCTTCCTCTTGAAAAGCACAACTGTGTAGAAATACTGAACCTCAGAAACCAACTCCTCAGTACACTTCTGGGCCTGTGGATACTCTTCCAGGAAGGGCTATTGTGCTGCTAGAAGGACTACCACACTGCTGGATTGCTGCCCTGCTGCGCTGACCTACCCCCCCTTGCTTGGGTAAGGAGGACTGGGCCTCCATCTTTTGTTGCTAGGTGACTGGCCTCCTGATCTAAAGCCTCAGGGACATAACAGGCTTTCAACAACCTTTTCACCTAGACTCTGCCATATGTGAGTCAATCAATCAATCATGCGTCTTTTATGGAGCATGAGAAATCACTCTGGAGCGTCTTCAGGTGCTAGATTATGGCATCCTTGGTCGAAAAACTATGTCTTGAGTTTTTTTCTGCACTCTGGGAGAGACGGGCAGGTGCACCGGTGGAGATCGTTCCAGGGTATAGCGGCGGTACACAGACAAAATATCGAGTTTTAAATTTCGATATACAATTATATCGAAGTTTAAATATTGATGGGACATAATATAGAAGGTAAGTAATATCGACACTCTTAATATCGATATTAATAATATCGAAGGTTTAAATATCAATGTCAGTAATATCGAAGTAAATAATTTCGATGTTACTAATATCGATTTTTAAATAAAGTTTGTGTATATTATATGGTATTTATTATGTTTTATTATTGATTTTTAATGTAATTTAATTAAATATTGTCTTTTAGTACTGTAGCGGGTTGTGGGTTTATAGGGGAATAGGGTGGGAAGTAATTTAATTATGTAAAATTAATTATTAATTAGTAGGAATTATTAATTAGTTAATTGAGAATTATTTTTTTATTAATTTTAATTAATTGATTAATTGATAAATATGTTCTGTAGCGGGTTATGGGTTTATAGGGGAATAGGGTGGGAAGTAATTTAATAATGTTTAAATAATTATTAATTAGTAGGAATCATACATTAATTAAAATATTTGGTAATTATATTTAATTATTTAGGTAATTATTTTTGATTAATTGATAAATATGTCCTGTAGCGGGTTATGAGTTTATAGGGGAATAGGGTGGGAAGTAATTTCATTATGTACAATTAATTATTAAGTAGTAGGAAGCATACATTAATTTTTATTAATTGGTAAATAAATTTAAATAATTGGTAATTAATTTTAAATAATTAATTAATTGATAGATGTGTTCTGTTGCGGGTTGTGTGTTTATAGGGGAATATAGTGGGAACTAATTTTAATGTAATTAAGTAATAATGAATTAAAAATAATTGTTAAGTTAATTTAATAATTATTAATTATTTATTAATTGGTAATTAAATATTATAAAATGGTATGTTTTTCATGAGTTTTTTAGGTTACATATATTTTGCTAATCATGTTTTTAATAATTATGTATATGTATTGTAAATGTTTTATATTTATTTAATAGATCATATTTGTATTATTAAAAAAAAATGTATAAGTATGTAATTGAAACACCTACGCTATCCAACACTTTCCCTACTGTTGCACTCTCTGGAGTGGGAATAGTAATTTTTACCCCTAGGCTATCCAACACTTTCCCTACTGTTGCACTCTCTGGAGTTTAAATAGTAATTGTTACCCCTACGCTATCCAACACTTTCCCTACTGTTGCACTCTCTGGAGTTGGAATAGTAATTGTTACCCCTACGCGATCCAACACTTTCCCTACTGTTGCACTCTCTGGAGTTGGAATAGTAATTGTTACCCCAACGCTATCCAACACTTTCCCTACTGTTGCACTCTCTGGAGTGGGAATAGTAATTTTTACCCCTACGCTATCCAACACTTTCCCTACTGTTGCACTCTCAGGAGTTGGAATAGTAATTGTTACCCCTACGCTATCCAACACTTTCCCTACTGTTGCACTCTCTGGAGTTGGAATAGTAATTGTTACCCCTACGCGATCCAACACTTTCCCTACTGTTGCAATCTCTGGAGTTGGAATAGTAATTGTTACCCCTACGCTATCCAACACTTTCCCTACTGTTGCACTCTCTGGAGTGGGAATAGTAATTTTTACCCCTACGCTATCCAACACTTTCCCTACTGTTGCACTCTCTGGAGTTGGAATAGTAATTTTTAATCCTACGCTATCCAACACTTTCCCTACTGTTGCACTCTCTGGAGTGGGAATAGTAATTGTTACCGCTACGCTATCCAACGCTTTCCCTACTGTCGCACTCTCTGGAGTGGGAATAGTAATTTTTACTCATACGCTATCTAAAATGTATTTACCTTTTTTATTAGTATTATGTTGTTATTAATTGTTATTTATGTGAATATTTTATGTAAATAAATGTATTAGTAATGTATTACATTTTTCATTTGTTTATACGTTATGAAAATAATTAATTTAGAGTTATTATTAATGAAAAATATATTATCTATTATATATTTATTAATATTAATTTGTATTACATTATGTATTAATTATAAATATTATAGTACATTTTTAAATATGTTTATTACATTTATAAGTATGATTTTGTTAATATCAGATTTTTATTATATAAAAAAAAGATATTTAAAAAAAAACGATATTTTTGTCATTCTATATTTTATTTTCGATATATTTGTACTTACCTTGTTAGGGATAGGATTCCTATATTTTTGCCTTCGATATTTTTGTTCCGATATTTTTGTATATCGATATTTGTGTTATCGATATTTTGTCAGACATTCATAACGGCAATGTAGGAGAAGGAACGACCACCACAGTGGCTTCAGCGGATGCACGGTGCGTGGGTCAGGATAAGGGAGTGAGAGCAGAGCTCTCTGGTGGGACGATGGAACGTCAGGCGGATGTTGATGCATGCAGGACCGATGTTGTGGAGGGCCTTGAAGGTGAGGGTAAGGAGCTTAAAAAGGCATTGTTTGTGTACGGGGAACCAGTGTAGGGTTCTTAGGAGGGGGGAGGTGCTGGTTCTCCTGGGTAGGTTAGGACGAGTCTTGCAGTGGACTTCTGGATTGTCTGAAGGAGGCTGAGTATATGTTTGGTGGTTCCAGGATAGAGTGCATAGCAGTAGTTGAGGCGGCTGGGGATGAGGGCCTGGGTCACGGTCTACCCTGCTCAAGTGGTACCACCCCAGACCTGGACCCTTTGAAGTAGGCTTATGGTGCTCTGCTAGCCTCCCTAGATGCAGCAGAACTAACGTATCTCCTCTGCTGCACGGTGCAACCCCAAGCAGAACCGAAGCATCTCCACTGCTGTGTGGCTTGGACTCTTCGCGAACACTCGCATTGCCTTCGCAGCATGCCTTTGACTCCATCGCTGCATTGCATCCCTAGCGCAGGGTCTCACATTCTCCATCGACGGAAGCCTTGACGATGACAACAGACTCCACATCACAGCCTCTCAACTCCTCGAAACCGATGCATCGCCCCGAATGCGCACGGCATCATTGATGCTGGGCTTTGCACTGCAAACCTTATTGACAGAATCCTCAAGGATGATGCAGGCCCTTGCATCCCAGCCACTTTGCATCTCGGAACCAACGCATTGCTTCGGCTGTGGAATGCATCTTCGACCCAGATCCTAGCAAAGCTCCGCAAACTAGGATATCATGTACTCTCTTCCGTGGGCCTAACTGGGTACCTGAATCCAGCCTGCCCCCCTTCGTGATCGACCTGAATTTGTGACTTTTCCTGATCCTGCGCGACTAGATACCCGCAGTCGGTGGTTTGTGATTTTTGGCGCTATTGTCACTAAAATGTTTAAATAAGATATTAATTGGATGTTTGTTGTTTTGGTCTTGTTTTATTTATTACATTATTTTTTTATTTTTCTAACTTGATGAGTGATCCTTTCTGTGTTGTGGTTTTCACCTTTATTACTGTTAGAAGTGTTGCACAAATACTTTACACATTGCCTCCAACTTAAGCCTGACTGCCCCGTGCCATGCTACTATATGGTTGAGCACAGGTTAATTTAGGGTTGGCTTGTGCCTCACCCTGACAAGAATTTTGATTGCTGCCTTACCAAGGCTCACACCCCAGTCAACTAACAGCCCAATTTCTCACAACCTGGTGACCAACTCAGCATACAGGTTCAGGGTCATAGTCAGTCGCGGCTGCTGCCTGGAAGCAGCAGTGGGGCAGGTGTGGTGGAAGGGGCAGATGGGTGGGATCACTTTAAAAAAAATCACTTACCTCCTGGCCGGCCGACTGGTTGGCCGCTGCCGCTGCCGGTACCTGGGACCACTGGGACGCAGTCGGTGTAGGTGGGATGTTGGCCTGTTCTTTTAGGATGGTGTTCAGTGGCATCCTTGTTTTGAATGTAGCACAGCGCTTCTTACACATTTCCCTCCCCACCGAGGTGCAGTGACCCCTAAAGGATATCCAGTGCTGTGTGCAGCCCTTGCCCTTTCCATGTTCTGGCCTGCGACAGGTCAAGTCCTGTAAAGACCCAAGATTTCAGCGGCTTCTCAGCATCGTATTTGTCAAGATCATTGCTTGGTGGGCGCTTCCAGGCGCATGGTAGGAGATGAGTCTCTTAGTGTTCCCACCCACCCAGGTGCTGATGCCTGCACTGTATACTATAACACTCACAGTCCACATATTTTGGGGGCGTATGATACGTCATGAGACAGTTCTTTAAACCAGGATCGATCGCTGTGACCTTGGCCTGCAAATCTTCAGAATAAACGTCCCTGGTACCAGGGGTAAACAGTCAAAATATCGAGTTTTTTATTTCGACCTACACTTATATCGAGTTTCTAATATCGATGGGACAGAATATCGATGTCCAGAATATCGATGGCCAGAATATCGACCCTAAGGTAAGTAATATCGAAATTACTTATATCGATAGCATATATATCGATGTAAGTAATTTCGATTTACTAATATGTGTTAGAAATATTAGTTAAGTATTTAAATTAATTGTTATAATATGTGTTTAATATGTTTTTTTAATTTAAAAATATATAAAAGTAAATAATATGTTTTACTACCAGAGCGGGTTGTGGGTTTATAGGGGATAGGGTGGGAAGTAATTTATTTGTAATTAAATAATTATTTTTCAATGATTAATTTATTTTGCAATTAAATATTAATTGGCAATGAATTATTTTAATTGATTAATTGATTAATTAATTGATAGTTTATGTATATTTTTAACTAAATTATATGTTTTACTACTGGAGCGGGTTGTGGGTTTATAGGGGAATAGGGTGGGAAGTAATTTATTTGTAATGAAAAAAATAATTTTTAATGATTAATTTATTTTGCCATGAAATATTAATTAGCAATGATTTATTTTAATTGATTAATAGAATAATTAATTGATAATTTATGTATATTTTTAACTAAATTATATGTTTTACTACTGGAGCGGGTTGTGGGTTTATAGGGGAATAGGGTGGGAAGTAATTTATTTGTAATATTAATTAATTTTGGGTAAAGGGGTATTTTTAGGGTTCAGGGTCAGTTTTCAGTTTTTGGGTAAAGGGGTATTTTTAGGGTTCAGGGTCAGTTTTCAGTTTTTGGGTAAAGGGGTATTTTTAGAGTTCAGGGTCAGTTTTCAGTTTTTGGGTAAAGGGGTATTTTTAGGGTTCAGGGTCAGTTTTCGGTTTTTGGGTAAAGGGGTATTTTTAGGGTTCAGGGTCAGTTTTCAGTTTTTGGGTAAAGGGGTATTTTTAGGGTTCAGGGTCAGTTTTCAGTTTTTGGGTAAAGGGGTATTTTTAGGGTTCAGGGTCAGTTTTCAGTTCTTTGGTAAAGGGGTATTTTTAGGGTTCAGGGTCAGTTTTCAGTTTTTGGGTAAAGGGGTATTTTTAGGGTTCAGGGTCAGTTTTCAGTTTTTGGGTAAAGGGGTATTTTTAGGGTTCAGGGTCAGTTTTCAGTTCTTTGGTAAAGGGGTATTTTTAGGGTTCAGGGTCAGTTTTCAGTTTATGGGTAAAGGGGTATTTTTAGGGTTCAGGGTCAGTTTTAGGTTTTTGGGTAAAGGGGTATTTTTAGGGTTCAGGGTCAGTTTTCCCTACTGTTGCACCCACTGGAGTGGGAATAGTAATTATTGTTAAGTAATTATATATTATATATGATTTATCATTTTATTTTTTTATTAAATATGTATTATTATTTTTTTAACCATTATTACATATATTTAAATATGTTTAAGTAATTAATAAGTATTATTTACAGTTTTTTTAATGTTATTTTAAATTTTTTAAAAATCGATATATTTAACAACGATATTTTTAACATCAATATTATTTTTTCGATATTTTGGTACTTACCATGTTGTACATAGGGCGTTGATATTTTTGCTATCGATATAATTACGCCGATATTTGTGTAGGTCGAAATTCTGTCTGTCGAAATTCTGTCATAGATCCGGTACCAGGTGCTGCATGCGCCATTAATACGGAATCTAAGAGTTTACCGTTCTCCGTACCAGGAACTTCAAAACACATTGAAACATCCAGGGACATGACTGTGGGCCCAAATTACCGCATTCATCCAGGTGGAAAGTGGTGGCCTCCAGGTGGCAAGGGGGCAACGGGGGCCCAGGAGCCATGGGTGTGGCAGCAGTCTACCGAGAGAAGTGTAACCCAGGGCTCTCCTGCGTTCTTTTCTTGTGAGCAACAGAAAGCACCAGGGCTCCCACACTCCCCGCAGCCAATCACAGTGCTGCAATACAGTGTTGTGATTTGTCTGAGCACCATGACACGGAGTTCAGCCAGGGGCTGTAGGGGTGGGCATGTTCTCCCTGCAGGCTGTAATGCACCCTGTATGGAGAACAGGGAAAGTGCGCAAGACTGCTTTTGGTGCCCCGAGAAGGCTGACCAAACTGTCATTGCGCACTTAGGAGGTTTGTACCCAGTACTTCTCCCCTGCTCATCAGCCCCACCATCCCCTCACACACGCTGCTGCAGTAGGAGGACATAATAAAATGATATCACTAGTTATCATTTTAATATTTCCTTTATTTTTCTGCTTTGAGGCAGTGTGTCGACACTCCTTCGCCTTAGCAGAGAAGCTGCCACTGATCATAGTTAAAATATGCATAAATAGCATCAGCAGCATTTAGAATATAGCACTTTGGTCAGATAAGTATAAAAAATTAGCAACAGAAGATTCAATATTGCCCCTGTTAGATACTGGTAAACTTTATTATACTTAGTCCTTAACCTCCTCGTCTCAGTCACTACGTGGGAGGTGGATGACAAGACTAAAAACAGGAAGTAGCAGTGGATGTTGCAGTGACCCATGCAACCAGTGTCATAGTCCACACATAATCCTTCTTGAACTACCAAGCCATACTGAAGCCATCAGTTTGAAGGAGAATGGGCTGTAATCAGTCAATCAATCAATCAAACATTTATAGAAAGCAGCAAATCATCTGTGAGGGTCTTGAGGTACTGGATATGATGGTTCCTGCGTGAGGGTTCGATTATTCGAACATCCAGGTCTTTAGCTCTCTTCTGAATTGCTACTGCAATGGAGCAGTCCTAAGGTGGTGGGGGAGGTTGTTCCAGGCCGTGGCTTCCAGGTGTGAGAAGGAGTGTCCTTCGCTGTTGGCTCAGCAGATACATGGGGTGTCTGCGAGGGAAAGGGATGCTGATCGGAGGTGTTGAGTCGGTTGCTGGAAGGTCAGGCGTTTGTTGATGTATGCTGGTCCTTCGTTGTGCAGGGCCTTGTAGGCATGGGTCAACAACTTGAAATGGTATCTCTTCTGAATTGGGAGGTTCCTGAGATGGGGTGTGATGTGGGTCCTTTTGGGAAGGTGGATTATGAGTCGTGCTGGTGCGTTCAGCAAAGTCTTTTTAGGAGGCATGCCATGATTCCTATGTAAAGTGTGTTTCAGTAGTCCAGTCTGCTGGTGATGAGGGCTTGAGTGATGGTCCTTCTGGTGCTGGTTGGGATTTTCCAGAGCATGCGGAGGGTGTGGAAACAGGCAGATGATACTGCGTTGACTTGTTTCTCCATGGATAGCTTGATATCCAGGATGATGTTGAAGTAGCACGCATGGTCTGTTAGGGCAGGGGGTGCCGAGTACGGCTGGCCATCATGTGGCATTCCAAGGTGATTAGTTGTTCCCGAAGATGAGGACTTCCGTCTTCTCAGTGTTGAGCTTGAGACAGTTGTCCTTCATCCAGTCTGCAAAATCCATCATGCAGCTGTGGAAGTTGGCTTTTGTGGTGTAGGGGTCCTCAGACAGTTAAAGGATGAGCTGTGTCTCACCGGCATAGGAGATGATGCTGAATCCATGTGATCTGATGGTGTTGGCCAGGGTCGTCATGTAGGTGTTGAAGAGGGTCGGGCTGAGGGATGATCCTTGGGAGACTCCGCAGATGATCCTCTTGGGCTCTGAGGTGAACGATGGGAGGTGTATCCTTTGGGTTCTGCCGATGAGGTACAAGGTTATCCATCTGTGGGTATTTACTGGGATCCTGATGTGATGGAGTCTGTTGATCAGGATGTGGTGAGAGACGGTGTCAAATGCGGCAGACAGGTCCATTAGGATGAGGGCTGCTGTTTCCCTGCTGTCCAGGAGGGTTCTGATGTCATCGGTGGCTGTGATCAGGGCTGTCTCTGTGGTTAGCTCTGAATCCTGATTGGGAGGGTTCCAGGAGGTTGTGATTTTCTAGGTGTTGGGTAAGGTGCTGGTTTATCGCTTTCTTTTTTTTTTTTAATTTTTGAAAACCTTTATTTTCAAGTCAGTGCACACAGCTATTTAGCCTTACATCCCGGAGGCTAGGCAGCATATCATCGGTCAGACGGCTGGTGTACAAGAAGCATGTTACCAAATCGTACAAAGGTTTTTATTTGTAAAGTTTTAAGAAATTAACTAAGATGAAGAAGAGAAAGCACCAAACTTAGTGCTAAGAAACAAGGCAATTTAAACATTTGTGTAACAGAGCCCGAGCATAGGAAAAGCTAGGCCCAATAACCTAAAAACAATCTGAACAGCACCCGTTTGCAAGACCATGGAGGGGGGGAGGATACAGGATAGATCTGCTGATAGAACATGTGTTGGAGCCATAGGCTACGGGGACAGTCGTTCTTCCAGGGGGGCGGTGTCGGGTGGTAGGCAGATATCACCCCTATACTTGTTCCAGGCCTCCCATATCTTTTGCCACTTTTTGTGTTTACCCCTGGCCACGTACACCGTCTTCTCTCGGAACATACACCAATCCATGTTGGCCTTCCACTGTACCACCTTTGGGCCTGTAGCAGCACCCCACATCTGAGCAATATTTCGTTTCGCGACCATGTTCCCCAGGGTGACCCATTGTGTTTGTGCACTATTATAATCAGTAGGACCCCACACATTCAGGAGGCAGCGCCGGGCCTCTGCCATAACATCCACCCCAGTCACCTCGCTCATGATCATATGCACCGCCTCCAGTAGGAGGCGACTACCTTGCACTCCCAAATGATATGCATAAAGGTGGCTAAAGCACCACAGCCACGCCTGCAGAGGCCGTCCACTGAATGACCCATGTGTATCAACCTGGGACCCGTCACGTACACCCTATGAAGAATTTTTAATTGAACCAGCTTCAGCTTGGCCGGGATCGCCACCTCCTTAGTGGAGGACACTGCATATTGCCAGTCTTCATCATCCAGCTCTATCCCATCATGCACCCACTGGTCTCTCACTCCAAGGAGGAGGTCCGTACGGACATGAATGAGTTTTTTATAGATTAAGGAAATGGCACTGTCCGGCATATGGCCGTCCAGCACCCTATCCTCCAACGGGGAATACTCGGGGATCTTATCGCCCTCTGGCATCGCTGCAAGAATGGCATGACGCAGTTGGGCGTACCGGAAATATTCTGTTCCACCCAGCTGGAACTCTGTCTGTAAAAGAGTAAAGGACTTTATCTCCCCTTTCACAATCATATCTTCCACCTTAGATATGCCTATCATGTCCCACTTGTCGAATTCCTTCGTGTGCCATAATTTGCCTAGTATTTCAGAATCAAAAAGAGGAGTTGCCATCGTAAGCCTACCCTTCCACCCCTGTGACTTTGTAACTGCCCGCCATATGTGTACGGCTGTCTTCGTTGGCCCCGACATTCTACCATCCAGAGATCTCGAGTATAGCGCTCTATGGTACTTCCCGTCGTCCAGGAGCCACTGATCCATGGCATAACCTGGGCTTACTGCTGGACCGTAGAGGCCGTGATTAAGGGCTGCTAGCTGGGAAGCCCAATAATATCTCCGGATGTCAGGCAACGCTATACCTCCGTCATACCATGGGAGCGTAAGCTTCGTAATGGCGATGCGTGGCATGCCATCCCAGAGAAGGGCCCGCTGCAAACCCTCGACCTCCCTAAAGTAGCTGGATGGGACGGATCCTGGGTATTTTGAAGAGCATACAGGAATCTGGGCAGGGACATCATTTTAAACAGTGTCGCACGCCCAGGCAGGGAAAGCGGGAGTTTTCGCCAGCCCTCTACATCACACCGGAGACGTACAAGAGGGGGGAGCAAGTTATTCGTGTAGCGTACCCTGGGATCCGTTGAAATATAGATCCCCAAGTATTTGAATCCCTGCCGCGAGACCTGTATGTTGCAGTCCCTTGGAAGCCGAGGTGTCCCACCTCTCAGCACATATAGGTGTGACTTTGACCAGTTAATAACCAGGCCAGAGTGCCGACCAAAAAGACGTAGCATGTCACACACCACAATGAGTGACTTACAGGGAGAGGTGAGATATAGCAAGATGTCGTCTGCATATAGCGACACACGGTCCTCGAATCCAGGGGACCAGCGTATTCCGTTTATATCCGGGTGAAGTCGCAGCCACGCAGCCAGCGGTTCAAGCGCCAATGAAAACAGCAGGGGCGACAGGGGGCAACCCTGCCTGGTGCCTCTGCGGAGAGCAAAGGACGCAGATACACGACCATTAACCGTTACGTTGGCAAGCGGGCTAGCGTATAGAAGCTTGACCCACCCTATGAATTCCGGGCCAAATCCGAACTTCGCCAACACTGCCCACAGATAGTTCCACTCGAGGGAGTCAAACGCCATCGTAGCATCCAAAGACGCCAGGACGGCTGGCTCCTTGAGCGTGTGGACCCTTGCGAGGGCCCCATGTAGTCTCCTGAGGTTAAGGGCAGTGTTGCGGTGTGGAATAAAGCCCAACTGGTCCGGGTGAACCAAGTCGCCAATCGCTCCAACCAGACAGTTGGCCAGCAATTTAGCCCGAATCTTGGGTTCAGCATTCAACAGAGAGATGGGACGATACGATCGGCACAGGTCTCTGGGCTTCCCTTCCTTATGAATGACCACAATGGTGGCCAGTCTCTGGTCCAGGGGAAGCATGCCCGTCTCCCGTGCCTCCAGGAACATGTTCCGCAGGGGCGGGGAGATGGCATCAGGCTTAATCTTGTAAAGCTCCACTGGTATACCATTGGGGCCGGGCGCTTTGCCAGATCTAAGGGAGCGTATGGCGAGGGCAATCTCATCGGCGGTAATATCTCTATCCAATTCGTCCCGATCCGCTTCTGACAGACACGGGAGTTTCGCCTCTGCCAAGAGCTCTCCAGAGTCAGTCTCGGACATGTCAGAGACCGAGGCGTAAACGGTCTCGAAATAGTCTGCAAACGTCATGACAATGGCACTCGGATCGGTGACAGTCACGCCGTC
Organism: Lissotriton vulgaris; assembly: GCF_964263255.1. Classification (NCBI taxonomy): domain Eukaryota; kingdom Metazoa; phylum Chordata; class Amphibia; order Caudata; family Salamandridae; genus Lissotriton; species Lissotriton vulgaris. Next base: position 780,230,518 of record NC_141687.1, on the reverse strand, counting down.
CTCCCCCAGCACCTTCGGGACCACCCGGCTGGCTCTCTCTTTTTTATCTAGCCAAGCGATGAGTTTGCCCGCCTTGTCCCCGACATCGTAGATCCTACCCTGTTGCTCTCTACCCATGACCTTGGCAGCATCAGTAACAGTAGCCCGATACTCTGACTGTTTAAGTGAGAGAACATGGAGTAGGTCCGGTGTCGGGTCGACTTCCAATTGGGAGTCCAGATCTTCAATTTCAGATTCGATACGCACCACATCTGCGTCACTGCGTCTCCAAACCTCAGCAATAAGGGAGAACGCCTCACCCCTCAAGACCGTCTTAAATGCCTCCCATAGGGTAACAGCTGATGTAACTGACCCCCGAGTTTTCAGAGAAATAGAGCTCAATAGCCTTGGCCATGAGTCCACCAGTCTTGGGGTTACGGAAGTACCACGGATTAACCGATACCACCCTCTTGGTCGCCACCATGTCGAAGTCAAAGGACACCCAGACCGGGGAATGGTCTGAGATGCCCCTAGCCAGTAATCGGGCTTCAGAGACTGCCGACGCGTGAGCCGCTAGAGCCAGAACATAATCGATTCTGGAGAGGCTTCCATGTGCTCCTGAGTGGAATGAATATTGACTCTGGGTAGGATGCATGAGCCGCCAGCAGTCAATAAGTCCCATGGTGTCCAGGAAGTCGGGGAGCCACGATTGCGAACCTCGGAGATCTCTGGGTGGATGTCTGTCTAGGGTCCCCGATCAAACTGAATTGAAGTCGCCTCCTAAAATAAGCAGACCCTCAGGGAGACCTAAAATGGCGCCCCAAATGTCCTGAAACGTGTTGTTTTGCAACCCAGGGGGAACGTAAACCGAAACCAGAACCAGGGACCGCCCCTCCCATTTCCCCGAGACGGCAACGTACCGCCCCCTCTCATCGGCAACACTAGAGTTAATCTCAAAAGGGAGAGACGCGCGCACCATGATCCCCGCCGCCCGGGACCCCGAAGAGAACCCCGAGTGTGCCACCATCTTGAAACCCTTCCTGTTAAGCGCTTGGCACGTGTTTCCCACCAAGTGTGTCTCTTGTAGCAAAATAACATCAGGCATACATCTCTTAAACAGTTGCAGAACCACACCTATCTTTATGCGATCCCCCAGCCCGTTGACATTCCAACACAATACTTTTAGTTTCCTACCCCCCATCGTCGAATTGTGGGCCTTCGCCAGTCCCGGCAGGCATCATAGTTACAGAACCAGAAGAATTACAGTCTTTACATTGCCTTGGAGAAGAGAAAGAGAAAAAAGGAAGAAACATACAACCAACAATCAAACCACCCCCCACCCTGCACCCCTGCATCAGACTAAGTAGCCCCCCCAACCAGTAGTGTGCCTGTCGCCCCAGAAAACTACGCTACAGAAAGACCCTAGAGGAGAATGGAGATCACACAGGCCCCCCGCCACCCTCCATAACAAAGTGAAGGATATTCATTATAAAGTGCAGTAATGTGACACCGGTTGTCACCAACAGTCCCACTGTCCGATAACGTTGCGTAGATAGACTCTACTCCTGTTGCTCAGGGCCTCCCGAGGCGCCCTCCGATTGTTCCTCGCGTTCATCATGTCTCTGCGGCAAAGTGTCCAACCACTCGCTCACCACTTCAGGCAAATCAAAGAATATGGCACGGCCATCATGTTCAATGCGCAGTTTCGCAGGGAACATCATCGAGTACTTCCTCCCCAGGTCTCTGAGTCGCCTCTTCACCCCCGTGAAACTTTGTCGCCGCCGCTGTACCGACCGAGTAAAGTCCGGATAAAAGTTTATGTCCGCATTTTGGAACTTAAGCGGCCCGTTTCTTCTTGAGGCCTGCAGGATAGCGTCCCGATCCCTGAAATTAAACAGCCGTGCTATAATGGGCCTCGGCAGGGCACCCAGTTTCGGGCGTCCCCCCGGCAGTCTATGAGCTCGCTCCACTGAGAAGAAACGGCTGAGGCCCGCAGGGGCCAGATGAGTTTGTATCAGGTCTTCCACGAAAAGATCGGTGGCCGAGTCCTCTGCCCCTTCTGGTACGCCGATGATTCGGACGTTCTGTCGCCTGTCACGTCCTTCAAAATCATTCAGTCACCTCGAGAAAAGATCGTTGGCCGATCTCAAGTCTCGGACCTCTGTTTGTAGGTCCGATACATCAGTTGTGAGGCTCGCGGTTTTAATGTCCAACGATTTGACCCTATCGTTGGTCTTGCCCAGATCGGCTCTAATCAAGTTGACCTCAATCGCCAGGGAGTCGACTTTATGCGTCAGGACCTCGTGTTGTTTGTGCATCTCCGTTTTGATGCCCGCAATGGCGCCCATAACGTCACGGAGTGTCGGGTCCGACGTGTCTGGCGACTCTTCTCGATGAGAGTCCTTAGGCCGGGCAGCTGCGCATGGTGAGCTCTTCTGCTGGGCGTAGCGATCCATTTTGTTCGATTGGGAATACGTAGTTTTCCTACTCACTCGAATCGTCGCCTTGTCCGACTCGCCTTTGCCCGCCATGATGGTTTCAGGGACCAGAACAATGGATCGCACACCAAGGCCACACCGGCTCTTCGATGCGACTATCGGGTGCCGCGAACACCAGTTGCTGATCAGCGCCGTCCCGCTCCGCAACTCCGCGTGCTTCGTTGGGCCAGCGGAGTAGTCACTCTCACAACACACCGCTTACGTGTGACAATGTCGCCGTCGTCAGCCACCGCACAGGCAATAGCACGTCACTGGCACGAATCTTCAACACAGTGTAACTCCGCCTAGGAGTGTCAGATTTTGAATCGGACAGCGAGTCCCGTCTCAACAACCGTTCACCCACAATATTCACCTGCCGTGGATCAGGATTCTCATCAGGATTTATGTGGAGGATCGGAGGGTCTCCGGAGCTCCGAGCTTACGCGGCCATCTTGCTTGCCCGCAAAGCTCCTACCCTCGTTTATCGCTTTCTTGAGGACTTTAGCTGGAAAGGGGAGCAAGGAGATGGGCCAGTATTTCTTTAGTTCATTTGGGTTGGCTGAGGGTTTCTTCAGAAGGGGCCTCACTTCAGCATGTTTCTAGTCCTCGGGGTAGGAGGCCGCGGTGATGGAGGTGTTCAGGACCTTCCTGAGCTCGTAATGGCTTTTCATGGGGATTCAGCAAATCAAAAAGGAGAGAGAGGACTAGTTAAGCCAGTCCGGATCCCCTGGTTAATATGTATTATCAATAAAGGACTAGCTTAGTTGTGTTTTTGGGAGACTCAGTGCGCACGTATGACGGCAAACCACTTGGTTTGGTTGTTAAGCCCTCACCCACCAACCTAGTTGGTGGCATGCTTCATCATCGGGCCCACCACAGTGACACCGAATGTGTCCCGGGTGTGCTTTGACTTTAATTTCAAACCTGTTTCATTGGTATTCTCTCTGTTGTCACCAGTTTTCTCCTGTTTTTCAAAAAAGGCTTTTAATTTCAGTTTCCTAAAAAACTCCGCAAGTTCCACATGGAGTTTGAAGGTGTCTAATCTGGTGGTAGGGACGAAGGAAAGTCCTTTGTTGAGGACTGCTGTTTCCTCATTAGTTAGGGGCACATCTGAAATGTTGAATACCAAGGGGTTGTCAGTCTGTGGTGTTGCTATTTGCTGGGCCCTGGTTGTTCCCGAGTTTTGTTCCGTGTGTTGGAACTCACAGGATCTTCTTCTGTTTCCCAGTGCACTTGTTGGGGGGGATTTCTTCTCTTGCCACGTGATCTGCGGCCTTGGCCTAAAAAAGGATATCGCTGGTTTTGGTTGTTCTGGTAGTACGGCATCTGTCCTGGGGCGTACAGTGGAGGGTATCCAAAGTATGGTGGTGGTATTGGGCCATAGGGCGGTGGGCCGAAGTTTTGGTGTTGTGGGGGCCCTTGCCAGGGTTGTTGCCAGTGTTGGCCTCTGCATCCCCTCCCTCTCGTTTTGGTGGATCCTGTACTGGAACTGCTCGAGACAGAGCTACTACCTTCTGAGTTATCTTGACCTTTTGTAGGTGCGGTATAGTCGTCATCGGCATATGGGTAGGTTTTTGAGAAACTGAATTTCTTGAGGTCCTTCTCAGATTTTTTTATCTTTGTTTGGGTGAGGTATTCTTTATATTCAGCCATCTCACGGTTTTGGTCCTCTAGTTTTTTCTTATAGCCTGTGAGTGTGGTCTTAAAATGGGTTTCTGTCGCCTGAATTTCTATGGTTATGGCATCAGAGAGGCGTTTGGCCGTCTTAATAATAAGTACCAGTCAATCCCTGGTACAGTGCCAGGCTATTTGTGCCCAGTCCTTTCTGAAGGTAACGTCATCAAGGAAAATCCTGGGAGCGTTGGTGACCAAAAGTCCTTTCGGAGCTGTATTGGTGCGGAGGTACTGTGCGAGGATAATGCCATGTAAGATCGTTCGAATCCTGTTCCGTTTTTTCTCAGTGAGGGTGTCCCAATCTGTAGTCTGTGCTATGGTCGTGGCTGTGTTGAAATCTGCCAGGAGGGAGGGGTCAGCGAGGATTTCGCTGACATCATCCTCGGTGAAGGTTAGGCCAAAGTTTTGTGCCATGTTGAGAAGGTAAGTATGTATCTCTCGCAGCAGCACGCTGCCAAGTATCAGCAAATCAAAAAGGAGAGAGAGGACTAGTTAAGCCAGTCCGGATCCCCTGGTTAATATGTATTATCAATAAAGGACTAGCTTAGTTGTGTTTTTGGGAGACTCAGTGCGTACGTATGATGGCAAACCACTTGGTTTGGTTGTTAAGCCCTCACCCACCAACCTAGTTGGTGGCATGCTTCATCATCGGGCCCACCACAGTGACACCGAATGTATCCCGGGTGTGCTTCGACTCCAGATTACTGAGGAGCTGGTATACTTCTCTGAGTGTGCTGTGAGGGGGGTGTGTAAGATAGTGATTTAAAAGCTATGCAGTGGGTCCCAGTTCCCGAGGGTATATGGATAACTTTAATATCTGGGCCCCTGCTAGCGAATAAAAAGGCAGTCGGACGAAGTGGAGTGAGTTATGGGCTCCCACGTCCTATGTGGTCTACATGTTTCAGCCAGGCCTTTTATTTACATCTGGCTTTCCTCAGGACCAATGAGTATGTGTGGGTGAAAAGATATAAATTATATTAAGTGATATGAATTGTTGTTAAAAAGTGTCGCACACGCTAAGGTGCTATACGTGTATGGAGGGGGATTCCCTCCGCTTTACTGTACACATAACATAAAGACACAAACAGACGTACAGGGTAGAGTCAGTGAGTAAGGTATACTTTATAACACAACAGAATACCGGCAGTTAAGGTGTGTGAACGACCTTTACCGGCAGGTAGAACGTGGCCATGAGAGTTGCATGGCGGTTGTGACTATATAGCGGTTAAAATCGGTGTGTAGGTGGTGGGCTAAACAGCGAGATAGACATAGGGTGAGATACAGGCAAGAAAATATCTTTTTCCTCACACTTGCTATTTGCTGTTAAAGCCTCTTGGGTCACCTGGCAGGGGGAGAGGACCCTAGGTATTATGGAAGGCAGAGGTTAGAGCCAGCCCTGTTGGGAGAAAAGTTTTGCTGCTTACCTAGGTAGTAGCGGTGAGTCGGTCTCTATACTCACAAAATTGTCGGTCTGCGAGCTCCTGGAACCTGTAGTCCTGCTGCGGTGTCCCGAGTAACTGTGTGTTTATCTCGGTCGGGTATTTATAGCCCTTCAGATTCGCATCACCTGTGGAGGGGTGGGGAGGAGTGGGCGCGGCCATGTCGAAAGTGCCTGATCATCTAGTCTACTGCGCATGTGTGCGCGATCAGTGTAGGTTCAGCGCCGCACTGTGCACAGTGTGTTTGAGACAGCGCATGCGCGTTGGAATGATGGTGGCTCAATATGGTTGCCTATACAAATTTGGAATTTAGAGGATTACAATTAAGATAAAAAATTAAGAGTTAAAAATTAAGACCATAGCGACTGAAAAGAGATACAGACTGGGAACAGACCACGAGTCCAAACGGGTCTGGGGATTCAAGCGAAAAGGGTCAGTGTGTCCTCGCTGATTAGGTGGTCAGCGAGTTCCATGGAATGGAATCGTTAAGCCCCGTTATGTGAGTAGAGAGGCGGTAAATCCACTGTTGTTCTTGTGTGAGGAGGGTTTTCTCATCGCAATTTTCAAATTGTTAAATCACGGTCCATGTGAAATCATTTGGAGTGTGATTGTGGGTCAGGAAATGTTCAGTCAATTTGCTTATGTTTTTGCCACATCCTTTTTTAGGCCAAGGCCGCAGATCACGTGGCAAGAGAAGAAATCCCCCCCAACAAGTGCACTGGGAAACAGAAGAAGATCCTGTGAGTTCCAACACACGGAACAAAACTCGGGAACAACCAGGGCCCAGCAAATAGCAACACCACAGACTGACAACCCCTTGGTATTCAACATTTCAGATGTGCCCCTAACTAATGAGGAAACAGCAGTCCTCAACAAAGGACTTTCCTTCGTCCCTACCACCAGATTAGACACCTTTAAACTCCATGTGGAACTTGCAGAGTTTTTTAGGAAACTGAAATTAAAAGCCTTTTTTGAAAAACAGGAGAAAACTGGTGACAACAGAGAGAATACCAATGAAACAGGTTTGAAATTAAAGTCAAATTTCACTCCCCCACCAGCAAGCGTACCAGTAGAAATCACTACATTTGAGATTGCAGTCTACTCGGAAATAGAGAAACTACAACCCAAAAACACATTCAATAACCTTTCCCACCAGGACCGGGAAATCATTAAACGCTTACAGAATGATCCCACCCGCATTATAAAACCTGCGGATAAAGGAGGGGGTATCGTGGTCATGAATAAAAGTGACTATGACAAGGAATGTCGCCGACTGCTGAGTGATACTCGCAATTACAAACTTCTGAAAAAAGACCCAACCGAGGAGCTCCAAATGAGAATAAACCGTCTCATCAAGGACTCTAGTGATGCAGAATACATTTCCAAACAGGAGGCTGATTACCTCTGCACACAGAATGCGAAAGTACCCTACTTTTACACAGTGCCCAAGGTGCACAAAGGGGTTACCCCACCCCCAGGCAGACCCATCGTGTTGGGCATCCAATCTCTGCTCGAGCCACTATCACGCTTTTGCGACTTCTACCTTAACCCGCTAGTACAGAAGACACCGTCCTACATCCAGGACACAAAACATCTCTTAAACATCATTAAAGACACCAGCTTCAACCCTGAGACACAACTCCTTGTCGGATTAGACATAGAGTGCTTATATACAAGCCTACCTCAGGATGCTACCCTGCAAGTATTACACGATGCACTGATGGAAAGCACTTGGCAACACCGAACCCCCCAGCACTTCATTCTTGATTGTGCTGCACTAGCTTTGAAAGACAACTACTTCGAGTACGAGGGCAAATTCTTCCTCCAGACAAATGGAACCTCTATGGGGAGTGTTTTCGCCCCGAGCGTGGCGGGGCTCTACGTTCATCATTTTGAACGTACCCACATCGAGGCCCCCACCAACCCCTACTCAGCTAACATCATAACGTGGCGTCGCTACATCGACGATATCTTCATCATCTGGGAGGGTAACGAAGACATTCTGAAGCAATTCCTGACATGGATCAATGACCGTGACACCTACCTCCGGTTCACCTGCACCAGCAGCCCAACAGAACTAGCCTTCCTGGACCTCAACGTCAGAGCAGAACAGAATGGCCTGATAACCACCACACACTACAAACCCACCGCACGTAACTCATTGTTGCGATTTGACAGTTTCCACCCGAGGCCACTCAGGGAAAATCTACCCTTTGGCCAATTCTTACGCATAAGACGCAATTGCAGTAAGATCCAAGACTACAAATCACAGTCAAAAGCAGTAGTCCACAAACTTGAGGAACGCGGTTACCCCACCAAAATCATCTCCAAGACCTGCAAAAGGGCACGCAATCAGAATAGAGAGGCACTCCTAGATACTATCATAAAACCACCTGAGTCACCCATTCTGACTTGCGTAACCACCTACAACACTGCTTCAAATCAGGTGTCCAATATAATCAGAAAAAACTGGAAAATCATCAATTCAGGAGCAAGAGAGTGGGAGCTTCCACGTTTTGCCTACAAGAGAGCAAAGAACCTGAAAGACCAGCTGGTGTCCACAAGGCCAAGAACTAACCCTCGACCCACAGACAATACAATCCTTAACGCTTGGGGTCTACCAAAACTGACTGGACACCAACCGTGTAACAACTGTAGTGTCTGCCATCTGACCTCTCCCTCCAAGACACTTAATCTAGAAAATGGAAAAACTTGGATACAGCGTCAATTCACAAATTGTAACTCATCCCACCTTGTATACTTGATCACATGCCGTTGTGGCCCCAGATATATCGGTATGACCACCAGGAAAGTAAGAACAAGACTGACTGAGCACAGGAGCACCATGCGCTGTGGCAAAAACATAAGCAAATTGACTGAACATTTCCTGACCCACAAATACACTCCAAATGATTTCACATGGACCGTGATTGAACAATTTCAAAATTGCGATGAGAAAACCCTCCTCACAAAAGAACAACGGTGGATTTACTGGCTCTCTACTCACATAACGGGGCTTAACGATTCCATTCCATGGAACTCGCTGACCACCTAATCAGCGAGGACACACTGACCCTTTTCGCTTGAATCCCCAGACCCGTTTGGACTTGTGGTCTGTTCCCAGTCTGTATCTCTTTTCAGTCGCTATGGTCTTAATTTTTAACTCTTAATTTTTTATCTTAATTGTAATCCTCTAAATTCCAAATTTGTATAGGCAACCATATTGAGCCACCATCATTCCAACGCGCATGCGCTGTCTCAAACACACTGTGCACAGTGCGGCGCTGAACCTACACTGATCGCGCACACAGGCGCAGTAGACTAGATGATCAGGCGCTTTCGACATGGCCGCGCCCACTCCTCCCCACCCCTCCACAGGTGCTGCGAATCTGAAGGGCTATAAATACCCGACCGAGATAAACACACAGTTACTCGGGACACCGCAGCAGGACTACAGGTTCAAGGAGTTTGCAGACCGACAATTTTGTGAGTATAGAGACCGACTCACCGCTACTACCTAGGTAAGCAGCAAAACTTTTCTCCCAACAGGGCCGGCTCTAACCTCTGCCTTCCATAATACCTAGGGTCCTCTCCCCCTGCCAGGTGACCCAAGAGGCTTTAACAGCAAATAGCAAGTGTGAGGAAAAAGATATTTTCTTGCCTGTATCTCACCCTATGTCTATCTCGCTGTTTAGCCCACCACCTACACACCGATTTTAACCGCTATATAGTCACAACCGCCATGCAACTCTCATGGCCACGTTCTACCTGCCGGTAAAGGTCGTTCACACACCTTAACTGCCGGTATTATGTTGTGTTATAAAGTATACCTTACTCATTGACTCTACCCTGTACGTCTGTTTGTGTCTTTATGTTATGTGTACAGTAAAGCGGAAGGAATCCCCCTCCATACATGTATAGCACCTTAGCGTGTGCGACACTTTTTAACAACACATATCACTTAATATAATTTATATCTTTTCACCCACACATACTCATTGGTCCTGAGGAAAGCCAGATGTAAATAAAAGGCCTGGCTGAAACATGTAGACCACATAGGACGTGGGAGCCCATAACTCACTCCACTTCGTCCGACTGCCTTTTTATTCGCTAGCAGGGGCCCAGATATTAAAGTTATCCATATACCCTCGGGAACTGGGACCCACTGCATAGCTTTTAAATCGCTATCTTACACACCCCCCTCACAGCACACTCAGAGAAGTATACCAGCTCCTCAGTAATCTGGAGTCGAAGCACACCCGGGACACTTTCGGTGTCACTGTGGTGGGCCCGATGATGAAGCATGCCACCAACTAGGTTGGTGGGTGAGGGCTTAACAACCAAACCAAGTGGTTTGCAGTCATACGTACGCACTGAGTCTCCCAAAAACACAACTAAGCTAGTCCTTTATTGATAATACAACATCACTTTTATGCTTGTATCAATTGTTACTAGTGAAAAACAAGCATTGAATTGATGATCCAAAACGGATATAGTACGTTACAACGCATGCTATTCCATTGCATACTTTTACAATGACTGTGTTGTTAGTACGCAATACTTTTACATCGCAAGTTATTACATCGACTTGCTGTAGGGGGCGTGCTGGACTTGGGAATAGTATTATTTCTATTCCTACTTCAGTTTGCGCAACAGCAGGGAAGGAATTGGATTTCATATCCAATACCTTAGCACCCCCTACAGAAAGTCATTATAATGACTTGCTATGTAAAGGTATTGCATAGTAACAACGCAGTTTTTTAATGATCGCATTGTAATAGCGTTTATAATGCTGTTAAAGCAACGCGATGCTATTTCCCATTGTGGGGGTGGGGGGGAGTTTACATAGTAAGATCCTAAGTCTCCAGTTCATCTAGCTGAACCAATTTCTCTGTAAAAGACAACTTTTTTCCCTATTAGCCACTTCAACACCACTGATGAAATTGTTATAAATGCAAACTCCTGTACAGCTTTAACAACCAAAGGTAAATCACCAGGGGAGAAAGAAAAGACAGAGAGCTGGTCTAAAAATAGAAAAACTTCTAAGAATTCTAAACCCTACATTTTATTATCAGGAGCATATATCAAGGTTGCAGAAAAGCTTGTAGAGCTGCTCATTTAGCTCTACAAACCTTTGTTTAACCCATTATACAAGCATTGAAGGAGCAAAGTAATATCACACTCTACGGAATAAATCTTCCTCTCAGAGTACCATCCCTAAAAATTCTTCTAGTGTCTAGAATAAGCCTTCAGAGTAGGACACCTGGACTGCTGAACTGCTACTACTAGATGATCAGGTAGCCCTCTGTTGAGATGACAGCCCACTCAATTTCCAAACCAAAAGTGCCAGGTGTTGAAGAGGAAGATACCCCTAATCGAGAGGAGGAAAGGGAAACAGAGGAATCTTCCAGGGAAGAGAAGGAGTCTGTCAGACTCTGCTGAGGAACCCACAGGGCATTCAGGGTTTCTTAGACCACAATAATGAGGGTTGAGGCCTTTTATCACTGCTGTACCAGGGCAAGCCTACTAAGACTCTGCAAACTGGGCCAAGTACAATACTTCCCTCTTGTAGTGACACGACAGATGGCGCGACCCGACAGGACGGCATTAGGACCCTGTGGGTAATGAGGGCAGTGACCAGGTCACTGGGCACCACATCCGGTTAGGGACAGGAAGGACACACAGATGACCAGGACAGGAAGCAGGACAGACATGCCTGTAACGAGCTGCACAACAGAATAATAAAGGAAGCATTGCATCCTAACCTGTATCTCATGATTGCTGTATCGCATGGTAACCAGTGTATACACAACAACTGGCGACGAAGGGAAACGAGCCGACGCGTAAATCGACGAGTATCGATCGACGGCGCCATTAGGAATAACCAGGTGCCCACCCTGGATGTGCAGGAAAAAGAAGAAACGAGCGACATCGGAGCCCACCCGACCGCTTCTGAAGGAATTGCCAGCAAACTGCGGTAAGCGCGAAGGGAAGCGTGCTCTCGAAAAAGAGGCGCAAGCTCTCACGAGAGTCTCGGTGGCCATTTTAAGGTCAGGCAGCTGGGCCAATCAGAAGCGAGATCTGGGAAGCGGCCATTTTTAAGTCAGGCGAGCGAGATTTTGATCGTGAAATCTTGCGAGAAGAGCAGCGGCCATTTTGAGAAAAGGACAAAACAAAGAAATACCATAGGAACCAACAGTGCGGCCATATTAAGGCCAGGCAAGAAAGCAAAGAAGTAAAAATACAAGGAAAAGGACCAGAATAAAGGGGAAAAGGACTAAAAAAGCCCAGAAGAGGCTAAATAAAGTCAAACAGAGGAAGAAAAAGAAGAAATAAAAGGGACAAAGGATTCAAAAAGGGAAGGAATAAATAAAAGAGAATAAATAAAGGAAAGAAATATGGCTGAGACCAAACAAAGCGCACAATATCTCAGGCCCCTACCATTTAGCGTATCGGAGCCACAAGTGGGAATAAGATGGGAGAAGTGGATAACTAAATTTAAAAGATACATGGACGCCACTGACTTGGTAGACGCCAAAAAAACGAAACCTAGTAGGAGATGAGGTAGATGACCTGTTAGTAACTCTACCAGCAAGTGAGATAAAGACGTACACAGGACTGATCGAGAGTCTAACAAGCAAATTTGACCATCAGAGAAATATTGATTTTGAAAGATAGTTTTAACATCGCATTTCAACAACCCGACGAGTCACTAGATGATTTCGCAACAAGGCTAAGAAAACTAGTGACCCACTGTGAATTCGAGAAATATGACAATGAGCAGGCCATCCGCCTAAGAATAATAGAAGGATGTCGAGACACTGACTTCCGCACGAGAATATTAAAGGAGCCAACCACCCTAGAAAAGATTTTGGAACTGGCAAGAGCAGAAGCAAGAGCGATGGCTCATTCGAGACAAATGGACAGACGGGTTGAACAAGCCCACAGAATGACGGACAATAATAGATCGGGTCTCTGGAAAAAAGGGTCAGGTGAACAACCAGCAAAGAAACAACAAGGCTCACAGTGCTACAGATGTGGTTTGGAGTTTCCACACCGAGGTGCGTGCCCAGCTTTTGGTCAGACATGCCGAAGGTGCAAGAGAAGAAATCATTTTGCCACCATGTGCCAAGGCATGCAATTAAAAAATGATAGAGGTAGACCAGGGAGACCACGAATGACGACAAACCGGCATATGCGACACATGGAAATGACAACAAGGAGCTCCTCGCTAGAGTCAGGAGGAGAAGAAGAAGCAGAAGAAAAAGTAGAACGCCTATACCTCATGTCCACGGATGAAGGACAAAGTGAAGAAAGCATCAGACTGGTAGACAAGCAGTCAATACAGACAACAGAATCGGTGACCATCGACGTAGGGCCTCACCAAGCAAAATTTGTACTAGACAGTGGCGCCACGTGCAACATCATGTGCGCCACAGAATATGAGAAAATGAGGAGAAAACCGCACCTACAACCGTCAAGAGTACAAGTATTCACCTGGGGTGCAAAGAGACCCGTAACAAATTTGGGAAAGTTCACGGATACCTTGGCATATAAAGACAAAACAGTCACAGAGGAGGTTCATGTACTAAGAGGAGACATTCCAGCACCATGCTTATTAAGCAACGTCACGGCGCAAGTAATGGGTCTGCTAAAAATGACGTATCACATGTCTGCCAAAAGAAGCATCCTAGGAGTGTATCCGAAGCTAACACAGGGGCTTGGAAAACTAAAAGGGCGACAGATCACGTTGCACATCAACATAGCAGTCCGGCCTGTCGCTCAGCATCACAGACGCGTACCGATACATCTACAGCCGCAAGTGGAAGAAGAGATAAAGTCACTGCTGGATCAGGACATCATCGAGCCAGCTGAAGGAACAACACCATGGGTATCTCCCACACTTAGCAGTACCAAAGAAGGACAATGCACAGATCAGAATATGTGTGGATATGAGAATCTCAAACACCACCATCGAAAGAGAAAGACATCCAGGTCTGCACCTAGATGACATGATCAGCTGTCTGACAGGAGCGCGACGATTTTCAAAACTGGACTTATGCAAGGGATACCATCAATTATAAATAGACCAACAATTGAGGCACATAACGACGTTCTCGACACATCTAGGTCTGTTTCGCTACAAGAGGTTGAGGTATGGGATCTCATCAGCTGCTGAGATTTTCCAAGAAACAATCAGACACATAATAAGACCAATCAAGAACAGTCTCAACTATAGTGACGACATCCTAGTGTTCGGCAAGTCAGATGAGGAACATGACAGAGCACTGAGAGAAGTATGTTCACAACTAGAAGAAGTTGGTTTAACAGTAAATGAAAAGAAATGTGAACTAGGAAGAGAAGAACTGGTGTTTTTCGGGCACATCTTCTCGGAAAAAGGAATGAGGCCGGATCGCAGCAAGGTAGACACCCTAGTGAAGGCAAAACAACCAAAAGACACAGCTGAAGTATGGTCATTCCTCGGTCTTGCCAGCTATATCAAGGACTTTGCGACAGTGAGCACACCACTGCTAGAGCTAACAAAGCAGGGACAAACGTTTGAATGGACAACAGAATGCAGCAAAGCGTTCGAAGAGATAAGGGCGTCAGTGACGGCAGTAGACCACCTGGCGTACTTCGATCCAAACATATGAACCGAAATCACTGTGGATGCCAGCCCAGTGGGCCTGGGCGCAATACTGGCACAGCACAAGCATGGAAAGGACTCGCCACGATGGGTCATGGCTTATGGGAGCAAACGTCTGTCAGACGTTGAGAGAGCATACTCTCAACCCAAAAAAGAGAGTCTGGCTGTGATGTGGGCATGTGAGTACTACCACATGTTCATTTATGGGAAGCCTTTCACGATTGTAACAGACCACCAGGCATTAGTAACCATCTATGGTAACCCAAACGCTAAGATACCACCAAGGATAGAGCGATGGGGAATAAGGTTGATAGACTACAACTTCAAAATAGTTCATAAACCCGGGAAAGAACAAAATCCCGCTGACTACATGTCACAACACCCGCTGCCCCACAGAGAAGATGGCACTACCATGGCAGAAGAATACCTAAACTTCATCCTCAAGCAAAACACTCCGACATCAATAACAATTGCCGAACTGGAGCAAGAAACAAGGAGAGATCCCACCATGCAGGCCATCGGAAAAGTGGTGCGACAACAGAGATGGAGACACATCAATAATAACAGCCCCACAGAAGAAGGGATGATAAACGAGAAATGCTGGCCTTCAAGAAAATAAGTGAAGAACTGTCAGAAACGGAAAACGGCATTCTAATGAGAGGATCACAAATAGTAATCCCATACAGGCTGAGGAAGAGAACAGTTGAACTGGCCCATGAGTCTCATCGAGGTATGTTTACTACAAAGAAAATGCTGAGGGAAAAGGTGTGGTTCCCAGGACTGGATGGCATGGTGAAGAAGCGGTAACACGCTGCCATGTCTGTCAAGTGACGGACCGCCATCAAAACCAGCACCGCTACAAATGTCAGAACTGCCCAAAGCAGTATGGACAGAACTAGCGGCAGATTTTTATGGACCGTTGGAGACTGGAAATTACCTGTTGGTTGTCATTGACGAATTCTCAAGGTTCCCGATTGTAAGGCAGATATCGTCGACATCAGCAAGTGCCATGCTACCTGTGCTAGATGATATCTTCGCAGCATGGGGCTCTCCACAAACATTAAAAACAGACAACGGCCCTCCATTCTCAGGAGAAGAATTCCGCCGGTTCATGGACTACCTGGGGATAAAGCATCGGAAAATAACTCCGCTGTGGCCGCAGGCTAATGGGATGGCAGAACGATTTATGGGGACTGTAAAGAAAGCCATCCAGAGAGCAAAACTGACACAAATATCGATTGGACAGGCACTGTGCCAGGTGTTGAGGGACTACAGAAACACCCCTCACAGTTCCACAGGTCGATGCCCAGCTGAGCTAGTACTGGGACGATCAAGCAAACGAGACTGCCACAAATGGAAGCAAAGATGAGCGCAGATCGGAGGGACATAGTGGAAAGGGATCAAGAAAACAAAAGGAAAATGAAAGAGTATGCGGATCAGGGGAGACACGCATCAGAATCGAAATTAAATGAAGGAGACCTAGTGGTGGTGAGACAGAAACAACAACGGAAGTCGGACAGCCCATTCTCCAAAGATCCACTAATGGTGACAAAAGTAAAAGGATCAATGATAACGGCAGTTTCTGACCAACAAAGAAAAACGAGGAACAGTTCTTCACTGTTATTTGCTCTCCCCTGAGGCGGAAGCCGGGGGAATCTTCCTATACCTGTGAATACTGCTAATTCTACATCTCGTCGATGACTCACAAACGACGGTTTTAAAGAATTGTAAAATATTTTAAAAAGTGCTTTTTTAACCTGACATTACCTCGTGGGTGAGATTATTTCACCAGAGGTCTTCGTGTAGTTGCCAGGCAAAGCGCGCTGCTAGAAGGCGCCCTGACCTCACCTGACCCTCCCGAGGCGCCATCTTGGTGAGGGAAGGTCAGCGCTGCAGTGGATAGAATCCTCCCGCCCTCCCAGGATACTTAAGGCAGGGACAGGGTCGGTGAAGGTAATTTGTTATTTGCTCTCCCCTGAGGCGGAAGCCGGGGGAATCTTCCTATACCTGTGAATACTGCTAATTCTACATCTCGTCGATGACTCACAAACGACGGTTTTTAAGAATTGTAAAATATTTTAAAAAGTGCTTTTTTAACCTGACATTACCTCGTGGGTGAGATTATTTCACCAGAGGTCTCCGTGTAGTTGCCAGGCCAAGCGCGCTGCTAGAAGGCGCCCTGACCTCACCTGACCCTCCCGAGGCGCCATCTTGGTGAGGGAAGGTCAGCGCTGCAGTGGATAGAATCCTCCCGCCCTCCCAGGATACTTAAGGCAGGGACAGGGTCGGTGAAGGTAATTTGTTATTTGCTCTCCCCTGAGGCGGAAGCCGGGGAAATCTTCCTATACCTGTGAATACTGCTAATTCTACATTTCGTCGATGGCTCACAAACAACGGTTTTTAAGAATTGTAAAATATTTTAAAAAGTGCTTTTTTAACCTGACATTACCTCGTGGGTGAGATTATTTCACCAGAGGTCTCCGTGTAGTTGCCAGGCAAAGCGCGCTGCTAGAAGGCGCCCTGAACTCACCTGACCCTCCCGAGGCGCCATCTTGGTGAGGGAAGGTCAGCGCTGCAGTGGATAGAATCCTCCCGCCCTCCCAGGATACTTAAGGCAGGGACAGGGTCGGTGAAGGTAATTTGTTATTTGCTCTCCCCTGAGGCGGAAGCCGGGGGAATCTTCCTATGTCTATGAATACTGCTAATTCTACATCTCGTCGATGACTCACAAACGACGGTTTTTAAGAATTGTAAAATATTTTAAAAAGTGCTTTTTTAACCTGACATTACCTCGTGGGTGAGATTATTTCACCAGAGGTCTCCGTGTAGTTGCCAGGCAAAGCGCGCTGCTAGAAGGCGCCCTGACCTCACCTGACCCTCCCGAGGCGCCATCTTGGTGAGGGAAGGTCAGCGCTGCAGTGGATAGAACCCTCCCGCCCTCCTCTGCCTAATTACGAATAAAAACATGGCACCATCCCGCCCGCGCAGCGGGCGCGCCGGCGGCGTGCCGAAGGCGCGCCAAAGGCAAGCCCGTCTGCGCCCGTCCGCGCCGGGACCGGGCCGAGGGCCACGACCCCTGTCCCAACTCTTAAAGATTCCATCATGGTCTACCCCGAGGATGCTCTCCTCAATCTAAGAATACCAAGGAATCATGCCTGTGCTACATTCAATTTTTGTAAAACGCATAATGAAATCAAACAATGTTGTCCTCACTGCCTTTTTACGACATTGCGTCAAGGCGAGAAGAACCCCCTAAAACAAAAACCTAAATTGAAAAATGTTGCCATAGCCCTCATTAATGCACGGTCCCTATGTAAACATAGCCAAGAAATTGCCGACCTGATAACAGATTCAAAGCTAGACGTACTTTTTATCACAGAGACCTGGACAGATGACTCGTCCGGTCCGGACGTGGTCACTGCCACACCTACAGGCTACAAAGCCTATAGACAAGATAGGCCTATACAGAAAGGTGGAGGGATCGCCATTATAGCTAGAGAAAATCTGGAGGTAATAGTGACTCAAATACAGGACATCTCGTGCGAGGCCTTGATGTTTTCAATCAAACTTAGCCCACAATTCAACTTTAAAGGGCTTCTTACATAGGCCCCCAGGAGTCAAAACTGGCTTCTTAACGAGTATTAGTACACACTTGGAATCTCTAGCACTAGAGGACTCGATCACAGTATTAGGTGATCTGAACTTCCACCTAGACGATAATAACCACAAGGAAACTCAAGCTCTCATCGCGGATATGGAAGTCCTGGGGTTACATCAGTTGGTTACTTCACCTACTCATCAAGCTGGACACATTTTAGATGCTATATTCTCAAGTGTCCAGGGGCTCCATGTACGCGACATCCTTCCGCTGCCATGGACAGACCATTATGCGGTTTTCTGTACCTTGGCTATGGATAAAAGACCAGTTACAGCTACTTCTCTTCCCCAGTCTATATCCTTTAAAGCATGGCACAATGTCAACCAGTTGGACCTAAAAAACCACCTGGATGATACTTGCCCGCTAATCTCGGCTAACCCCAACCTGGCCATACAACAACTCCACGACTGGTTGGGACATGCCATGAATTCATTAGCCCCCATTAAGAAACTATCTAAGAACAGGTCCACCCCTACCACACCATGGTACACGGATGAACTAAAAGCACAAAAACAACAGAACAGATACTGGGAAAGACAATGGAGAAAGTCTTATAATCCAACAAGTAAAACTAAATACAAGGATGCTTTGGCAACATACAAAGCCATGATTATAAAGGCAAAAAAAGAGTATTACATGATGCAAATTGAGCAGGCAAAGAACTCTAGCAAAAAATTATATGACATAACTAAAGTGCTCTCGGGTAACACCCCCGATCTGACCCCACCTCAAACCCAAGACATGTGTGATGCCCTGGCCAACTTCTTCTTCACGAAGGTGGATGATATTTATCAATCTTTTTTGGCTAAAACCACGCACACCAAGGTTACCAACATTATTCAGGAGGTCTCAAAACCTACAGTAACATCATCCTTCACTAATTTCATACCACTGACAGAAGATCAGGTATTAAAAATTGTGTCGACAGTCAAAGCTGGATCCAAGCTGGATCCTTGTCCACTATCGGCGCTCTTACCGGTGATGGACTCGATTATACCAGTCCTGACACAAGTCTGCAACTCCATCCTGCTCTCAGGGATATATCCCCTTAATCTAAAAACCACACTGCTCAAACCACTGCTAAAAAAACCAGGAGCCGATAAGTTAGAACTAAGAAACTATCGACCTATTGCCAGTCTCCCGTTCATGGCCAAAGTGGTGGAAAAGGCCATGAACATACAATTAACTGAGTATATAGAAACCCATAAGAAGTTAGATGACACTCAGTATGGTTTTCGTAAATACCATGGGACTGAAACCGCCCTTATTAAAGCATCCGAAGATATAAGAATAATAAGAGACCAAGGCGGTACAGTGGTGTTGGTACTGCTGGACCTTTCAGCAGCTTTCGACACGGTCGACCATAGTATTTTGGTCGACCGTGTCGGGAAAATGGGCATCTCCTCCACAGCAAGAGCTCTCCTCACTTCCTTTCCCTCTGAGAGAACGCAGGCCGTCACTCTTGGCCCTTACCAATCTGCTAAACTGTCACAACCGTGTGGGGTACCACAAGGCTCATCCCTGAGTCCGACACTTTTTAATATCTATGTGTCGGACCTGGCCAATGTCATCAAGGCACATGGGATGAGCCTAACCTCCTACGCGGACGACACTCAATTGGTGATGGCAATAAGAGGTGATGGAGAAGAGGTAGCTAAAAGATTCCAGAGAGGTTTGACGGAAATAGGTGAGTGGATGGCAGCGAACTGCCTAAAACTTAATTCGGAAAAAACCGAGGTAATGATTTTTGGACAACTCTCACCAGAATGGCCCGCCTCGTGGTGGCCCCAAACTTTTGGTGCCCCCCCCAATCCGGTGACTAAAGTAAGAAACCTAGGAATACTTTTTGATAACCATTTAAACTTCATGGACCATGCTAGCAAAGTGGCCTCTATAGCCCATCACAAACTACGCATGATTCGAAAAATAAGTCCTTATCTTCCTACTACTGCCATTAAAACTCTGGTGAGCTCACTAGTCCTGACATCCCTAGACTACTGCAATGGGCTTTTCATCAACTCCCAAGTTAGAGTTACAAAAAAACTGCAGACCATACAGAATGCGGCAGCACGTCTTATTCTGGGAATTCCTAAGTTTGCTCCTCTCTCTGACGCCATTCCAAAACTACACTGGCTGACGATTCAGAACAGAGCTAGATTTAAATCACAGTGCATTGTTTACAAAGCACTAAACAAACAGGGCCTGCAGTTCCTTAAGGACCATCTACGTCCTTACCAACCTATACGCCAGTTGCGCTCCACCAACAGCAACCAACTAACGGTACCTCGCACCAGAACAGTGATGTGGGGAGACCGACGGTTTGTGGTAGCAGCTTCCAAACTTTGGAATACTCTACCCCAGGACATTAGAGCATGTCCCACACTACTCCAATTCCGCAAAAAACTGAAAACCTGGCTGTTCAATAAATAAGTTCCCGGTATAGAATAGAGGTCTGAGCAAGGCAGCTTATTTGACATCAAGCTGGCAAATTAATTAGCGCCAAGACACCCTAGGGTATATGCTGCGCTTTATAAATGCCAATAAATAAATAAATAAATAAATAAAGGAGCTAAAGAAGGAAGAAGAAGAATCAGCAATAAGAGAGCTGCCATGGGAGGCGGAAGATAAAGAACCAAGAGTTGACGGAGACAAAAGACCAAGAAGAACATGTAGAAAACCACAAAGACTAATTGAAGAGATGTCTCTCTCTCTCTCTCTCTCTTTCTCTCTCTCTCTCTCTCTCTCTCCCTCTCTCTCTCTCTCTCCAACTATCAGTAAGTACTGTCAATGAGGGGGCGACAACAACTATTGGAAATGTACCATGACCATTTGTTTTCAACAAGGGGGGAGATGTAGTGACACGACAGATAGGGCGACCTGACAGGGCGGCATTAGGACCCTGTGGGTCATGAGGGCAGTGACCAGGTCACTGGACACCACATCCGGTTAAGAACAGGAAGAACACACAGATGACCAGGACAGGAAGCAGGACGGACATGCCTGTAATGAGCTGCACGACAGAATAATAAAGGAAGCATTGCATCCTAACCTGTGTCTCATGATTGCTGTATCGCATGGTAACCAGTGTATACACTACACCTCTCTTGACTCTCAGTAGTAGTGAGAGCGAGCAGTCACAGACTTCTTAGGGAGGTTAGTGTGGGGGTTACTCATGCTCAATAATCAATCTCATCCCCCCAGCAGAACAATAAGATCAATGTACAACTCAGTGCTTCTCTTGAAGAAAAGACAAGTACTTTAGTACACAGAAAACATAGAATTCCACTACACACTCAATGCACGAATGCACTGTTCACAGGTACGAGTTTTTGTGCTCTAGGAGCCTCTTCTTCCTAGGGCTTCACCTGTCTATAGTGGCCCTCACCCTTCCCACTGGGTTCTCCCTTTGCAGGTGCAGAGCTTGAGGTAGGTCTGTGAATGCAGCTCATGCTCTCCATGGTTTCTTTTAGCACAAAGTTCACAGAAGCAGTGCTGGACTGCCTTCGGTGCTCCTGTGGCAGCTGGATCTTACCAGCAGAAGGAAGCCCTCAGGGGGCAAGTGGGTGTGTTTCCAGGGGCTGAGTTGCAGCCAAGCATGCAGTGCATCACTCAATGTGCTGCAGCAGGATCGGAGGGTTCTGTCAGGGGCTCTCTTCGGGGTGGCGGGCTGCATGTCGTAGCTCACTCCTGTACTCAGGTGGGTCCTTGATTCGTGGTGCAGTTCACTCCAATACTCCAGTGAGAACTTGGTGCTTATTTTTTAGAGCAATGGTCACATGCTCATAGATGATGATACTTTGGCCCAGTGGAAGCCAGGTGCTATTTTTGGCAAACAATGCCTTGAGGCAATGAGCTTGAATCTTAACGAGGTGCCCCAAGGCAACTCTAGGGGCACTTAATCTTCAGTACTCGTACCGATCCAGCGACACACTTGGCAGTGCTGCATTCATGCAGTCCACTTGTGGGGCACACAGGCCACCTGCAGGAACTTATTTGGGCTTACTACACAAGCACACCACTCCAGGTGTCTGGTGCCTCCAGCAGGGATAGCTGCAGAGGTTTCCACTTTCCAATCCGGCATTCCCATGAGTCTTTCAGCACCCGTCTAAGTGAGCCTCTTTCATACGGCCTCTAAGCCAGGGTCAATTATGGCAGTCCCTTCCATGAGTAGCTCCTTCTGCAGGAACGGTGCCACCTTCCCTTGTTGGATATCTTGGCACCGAGGACCGTCTAGTAATTCCTCATTCAGATCAGACTCCAGGCGATGTTCTCTCACTTCTAGGGAGTTGGCCATGAAATCGACACCAATCCTTGGCTGCATAGTAGTTCGAGAGTACTTTGTGGAGTACCCCCTTCAATGGGATGTAGACAGAGGATGTGAATTCCAGTTATGGCTCTTTGGAACCGGTTTGCGTTGGTTCCCATTTCATTTCTCCTGGCCTGGCCTCAGTCTGCAAGGATGCTCTGCCCAGCAGGACAGTTTCCATGTGGAGTGTCCACACACAGAAGTACATAGAGGTGAGAGCAGGCTCCACTCTTCTATTTATGATCCTTTATCACAGCGATCAGGCACAGAGACAAGAATATGTGCCCCTTCAAAGTATTCCTTTTCCTAATAACAGCTACTGTAGGCCTCACCCTTTAAGGGACACACTTGAATCAGCAGAGTTTCTGGCTTATGGTGGGGGAATCAGATATGGTTGCATTTCCAATCACAATATTTCTATGTTGTACTGATGTAGCACCCTTGATCAATTAGTCCATACTCCAGATTTGCCCAATCCGTAACTTGACCACATTGTGTTTTACTTCTACAATTGTGAAGGGTTGGGCAAATGAAGAACCCTCAAGAGTAGGTTTTCTAATTTGCACACATTCACCCACGGGTCAGCTCTGTGCTTTTATACTATGCAATTATTCATAATGTTTCTTGTACTTTTAATGGTCAATAGCAACTTTGGTAAGGATAGTTTCACATTCCACATAACTTATTGTCACATTCTTAGAAGCCAGACTGAAGTTTAGGGCCTGGATATCTACTCTTAAGAGACTCAATAGGTGCCACACCTGAAAAACTGCCTTGGGTGGCTCTTTCAACCTGAACTACTGATATGCTTGCTGCTTCTATGCAGTCTTTAATCATAAGATTATACAAGGCTAGGCATTCTGGGGCAATTTTGTGAAGAACAATAGACAGTTCACTGAGAAACATTCTAATACATTCAGGGATGAATTGCACCCTGTTGTCAGTAAACAAGATTTCAAGTCCCAATTCCAGGGTCTTGATGTCTCGATTGTCATTTTGCTATGGACTCATTTTGTCTCAATCCACCTACATTAATAGTCACTAGTACAATAATGTACTTACCCTTCAATCTGGGCCTATAGTGTTCCCCGCCAGCTAGAACAGGGGCTATCCAGTACTTCTGAGGGTGACAAAGGTGCATATCTAGCATGCTTAGTTTTGTATCTGGCAGCACATGGCATGCAGTATCTGACCAACTGTTCAATGCAACATTCGCCCCTGTGTCACCTGTAGTGGGACTGCACCTTGCTCTTGGTCAAACTCATTTCTAGATGGACTTCAAGGACCAGTTCAATGATCCTAACCTGTAATGTACTAGGTGGAACAGTTTTACTATTTCTCAACACTTAGCCCTTAACCAAACTCAACGTGTTGCTCACCTCCCAAACGCTGCTAAAACTCTCAGGTAAGCCAATGCATTTATTAGGCCAATCCTTTCTTATCCATCCAAAACTAGTTTCAGTTCAGCATCTTGTTCCAAGCTTCTATCCCATTCTTTCTTGTTAAGCCCCTCTGCATAACTCGAGAGCACTACCTCTTCTAAATGGTCTTCCAACTGCTCAGATCTCTCTATAATTAACCTAAATTTCATTTTGATATTGCACTCTTCCAGATCCAGTAAAAAGTATGGAAATCAGGGAGTGGTGCCTTCCTCACAAGTTTGATGAAAATGCAAATAGTAAGGGGTTGTGATCTGGAATCAATAAGAACAGAATTCCCCACATGAAAAACATAAAGTTCCATATTGCGCAGTAAAAAGCCAAGATCTCCTTGTCAATTGAAAAATAGTTATATAGAACCTGTGAGACAATTGTATAGCATGGTGTTGTACATTACAATTGCCCAAGGTAAGTGCATTTACAATAGACCCTTTGTTAACTTCAAAGGGCTAATTACACCGAATTCAATTTCAATGTCACACACTTTTTTTTACCTAAAATTATTTTTATTCTTCCTCAAAATGACAAAACATGTACATGACAATGTCAACAATTACACTTAGAGACAAGAGCGGGTCCTGACAAGACATCAAAGCAGCGGTGTAAGTATCCACAATCAAAGTTATACAATAACATAACTATGGCTAAGACATACGAATTATTGCTTGACGACTTCTCTTGGCTTGATACACAGATTCAGACAAAAACAGTTGTATAGAAATCTAAGGAACAAAAACAAACATAACAAGTACAGGTCTTAATCTGTAGAAGGGTGGGTCTGGATAGGGGCGGTAACATCTCTTAGCAGGAAAGAGGGTAGGGATCATGTTGACCTAACAGGTTTCTCTACATTACCGCATGGTATTGTAGGCTGCATCATTCAAAAAGCTAAAGTGTCTGGAGTTTTGTGAGGCTAAAGCAGGTGAACTCTATACGCACTAGGTAGTGGATCAGGGGCGTCCATAGATGCTGGAATTTGGTCTCCGTGGTAGCTACATTATGAGATATATGTTCCATTGCTAGAAGCTGCCACACGCGGGTGAACCATTGCGTGATGGCGGGTGGTGCTACCTGTTTCCACATGATTGCTATGAGTTGTTGCACTGCTAAAGGTAAGTAACTGATGAGTATCCAGTTTGCATGGGCCATTTCGGCTAGATTGTGGGGTCGAATGCCTACGACAATCGTAGGATAGGAGAAGGGAGACAGATAACCTACGATGTCTTTAATATGGCCTGGTATTTCCTTCCAGTATGCGGTAATCTACAGGACAACCAAATATGGCAAAAGTCCCCCAAAGCCTCGCCACAACGCCAGCAAACAGGGGAAACATCCAAATAGATGGTGGAAAGATGGGCTGCTGTATAGTACCATTGGAACATCAATTTATATGCGGCCTCTAGAAGGCAGAGACTGCAGTAGATTGTGGGTATATCCCGCCACAGCGTTTCCCATTGTTTAAGTGTTATGCCATGTGGATTGATATGTATGAGTGTGTGCTGGCATGGAGTGTTGCGGTACAAAAGGGGGTGGTGATGGACGGAGCATCTGAATCAATCAAACACTCACACCCAGTCAAAAGATCTGGGTTTAATCCATCACCGTTCTTTAGCCCACTCTGCCACCCCAGTTCAGACATGGCTATATGCAAATCAGTCTGAACCTGTGCCTCATGGGAACAGTCCAGACCGAGGCCTTAATCTTAGAAATTAAATCTGGCCCCAGCCCGATTTTAATCAGCACTGTGTGGAGGTAAGACCAATTCACCCTATCAAAGGCTTTCTCTGCATCAATCAAGAGGAGGCACGCCAGAATATCAAAACAATGTGACTTTTCCACCAAGTGTTTTATGCGGTGGACATTGTCCACACCCTGCCTATGGCGGATGAAGCCCACCTGATCCGGGCTGATGAGGCCCGAGAGATATGGTTCCAGTCGAGCTGCCAATATTTTGGTGAATAGCTTAGCATCCATGTTGAGGAAGGCTATGAGGCAATAGGAGGAGCACAAGGCTGGGTTTTTACCCACTTTGAGTATGAGAGAGATCTCAGCAGCAGCTATTATAGGGGCAAGGCCAGTTTCCTGCGTGAAGGAATTAAAAAAACGCAAGAAGTCGTCCTGAAACTGGGGTAAAAAAAGCAGATAGAAGAAGACTGGGGATCCATCTTGCCCTGGGGTAGGGCCTAGATTGCGGTACACAGTTCTTCAACGGTACTATACTCATCCAAAGAGCAGCATGGTATGTGAGAGTTGGAGGTATGTATGTGTGAGTAAAAAGAGTAGTATTGTGTTTCAGGGTGTTTATAGCACCAGGTGTCTATGAGGCCCCAGTCCTCTATATCCCGCTTTACAGGTGAGGACATTGTACCCGTATTCTGGAAAGTAGCCCAGCTGCGGTCGAGAGTGGAGTCCCATATCAGATTAAAATCCCTGCAAACTACAATGTCGCTGTCTACCCTCTCTAATCGCTTCCACGGGAGGATAAGCCTGATATAATTTTTTTGTGAAGTGTTTGGAGCATAGATGTTGAGTATCATGAGTTTACGCTGCCCCCGAAGGTGTAATGCCAAAAATTACCCTCTTTGTATCGGACCTCCTTAGTAACAAAAACTCGCCTTGCAGAGGAGACCCACCCCAAGTGTTTTGGTACTTGTGTAGACCCAGTGATGCCTAGGGTATTTCGGGTATCCCATACGCTTGCAATCACCCCCCATCAGCAGGATGACATCCGGGTCATGTTGTAGTACACAATGCCAGAGTTCCTTAGATATGTTTGGGGAGTTCAGACCCCGCACATTCAGAGATATCAACTTAAAGTCTCCCAGAAAAGACATGGGGCCAGGGAGTGTGCGTAAAGTGTCCTACAGATGGGAAGGCAGAGTTACAAGTGGGTACATCGCTCAAACTAGGGAGGGATTCATCTACACCCAGCATCTCCCTGAGGAAGCAACAACAGGAGAAAGCAAGTGAGCCCCTTGTGCTGATGGCCTCTCCATTCACAGCCCCCCAGTGGGCTATCAGGCAGACAACAGCACACCACCCACCACCCCTGGGACCCGGGGACAGCAGAAGTAGCAAACTTCCGGACTGCTGTCTGAGGAATGCGACCTGTAAGAGAAAACATGTCATAATAAATGATAACAACAGACCAACAGGGTCCAACAGTGACTTCTTCATCCCGCAGGGGTCAGCAACAGAGGGCTCCAAACCCGCTAGAAGAGTCACCCCCCAGAAGACAAAGTATATGGGCGGGTTTAAGATGAGGTACCAAGGCGTAGAAGTTCAGGAGACAGTAGGGTGATCCTAGGCCCGAGGCTCAGCACCACAAGCAGCAGGAAGGGGAAGGGGCCAAGCAAAGTCAACCTATGCATCTGCTCAAAGGGAGCCTGTAGTCGAGCAGGGAAGTCACCCCCGCCAATGCTGCAAAGGTGATGGATACTATCATGCTTAGCCTCTTGTGAGGACGCCTCTGCAAGTTGTTTATCGGGCCGTTGTGGTTTCAACTTGGTCCATTTGGGATGGGGAGACATCATCCTTCAGAGAGTCATCTGTGAGTCCAAACAAATGCTTTGCTTCCATTAAGGACAATTAGTGAGTGACGTTTACCTTCCCGTGTGAACAGAAGGGCAAAGGGGTGTCCCCATTGATAGCGTATCTCCAGGGCACGTAGCTGGTCTGTGACAGGCTTGAAACCACGCAGCTTTCTCAAGGTTATGGGGGAGAGATTCTGGTAAAGTTGTACCACATGTCCTCATAACTGGAGTTCAGCTTTGTCTCTAGATGCTCGTAATATTGCTTCTTTCTCCGTGAAGAAATGTACACTAGTCAGGATATCAGTGACTACATCTGTGCGTCCATTGGCGGGTGTCACCCAGTTCACCATTTCAAGAGCAGCTGGAGAAGTGTTTGTAGGAAGGTGGAATCCGATTGCATGGTTACCCCCACTTTTTGCCTGGTGTTTTGATGGTTTTTGACTTAATTTGGCTTAGATTCTGCTATACAGGGTACCAGCCTATCTGTTTCTCTCTCTAAATTGATTGGATGTACATTAGGTACACTCCAAATTGGTTACTGGGTTACCCTTGTGAGTTCCTAGTATATGCCACCCCTGAGAAGCCTTCCAAAATGGCACCACAGGTCTGCTACTGCAACCTGGGTAAGGTGGTACTTGTACCACTTACTTATATATAGTATACCTATATCTACCTATATATATATATAGACACATATAAACCTATAAGTTACTCCTATGGCAGGCCTTGACAATCCTGATAGCAGAGTGCTTGGTTTTGTGTGAGAGGGTGCCCAAGCATGAGCTGGGCCCCTCTGCAGCTTTCAGAATCCCTTCCTTATAGCTGTTCTATGATACAGCCATACCATATACTCTTAAGTGCATTATAACCTTGCAGTAAATACTAACTTTGGAATGGCGGCATCAAAACATGTCATGTTTGGTGTCAAACACTTTGGAATCCTACCCCCCGCCACTTCTGGCGGCGGGGGTTAGAATTCCACCCTTCTAAAGGGAGAAGACAATAGGTTTCCTGCCCAGGGAGGTGCTAGCATTAGTGTATTGGGGCAGGGTGGGTTGCATTCAATGAATGCTTTCCAGACAGCGCCTGGGGCACACAAGGTGTCCCCATGCATTTCCCAGTTCAAACCAACTGCTGGGGCACTCAGCCCCAGCTCTGACGCGAAACTGGACAAAGGGGAAGGGGTTTAACCACCCCCTCCCCAGGTCCTCCCATAGGTGGGACCCTAGAGTTAGTCCAACCCCTAAACTTAGAATAAGTATAGAAACTCAGTCCCTAGGACTTTAGATTACCCTGGATGAAATTCTGAAACAAATCTTGGACCTTCGACATTCCATATCGACTGGAAGATGGAAGAAATCTCCCTTGGGGTCAAGGAGTGACTCTCCTGTTTAAACAGGCACTAAAGAAGCATCTTGCGGGTCTGCATTTTCGAGGCTCCCGCCGGATCCCGAAGAATCTGCAACACAGGACATGGACTTCCAGACATCTCTGAGGCTGACACGAGTCCCCAGCAAAGCCGAGACCTGTAGCTATCACAAGAGACTTGGGACCTGAACTCCTAGACATCCTGCACATTTGCTAGTGCATCAACTTCCCAAGCTTTCCCGAAGTTGTGCATTGGGCTACTTGTAGTCCAAACCCAGAGCACCTTTTGCATCGAAGATTGTGGGCCTACACTCCACGAGTGTTCCGTGGGCCCGCTTTCAAAATTTCCGCTCGAGGCTCCATCGCAATCCCTAGTCCGTTGACTGGTGGGTCCCCACAAAGGTAAATCCTTTGTTTCTTGGGCTTCCCTGGTTTCTTTATACTTGCCCTGACTCCCTTCCAAAGGGTGAGTCCCTCAGACCTTGCTGGTCTGCTCCGAAGCCAATCTTGTCATCTTGCGTGGGTTGCTGTTGCCAAGTCTTGTTGGGTCCAATCCGGATACCGACGCAGCAGCACTCGACATCTGATGTGGGACAACTCAAATCCAGCTCCTGGTTGTCGTCAACGCCTCCTGGACCTCGTGGCTGAAGAGTCAAGCTTCACCTGCATCACTTGAAAGCACCCGACTTCGGCTGTCATCTTCTTTCCGCCTTCCTGGTCACTGGCTAGTGACCCAGACTCCGTCCCCTCTGCTTTCAGGTTCTTCAGAGCTTTGATCCAGCCTTGGATCCATCCTGACACTTTTCTCCTGATCGCCTGCAGCACTTCTTTGCGGCTCTTTATTGGAAACGACAGCGAAACCCAACACGAAAAGTCACCTGTGAACCCGGCTTCCCTGGGTGAGGTAACACAAGTACTTCAGTACTCGTGTGGGTCTTGACTCTCGAAGTGTCCAGTACTGAAGGGGTTTTAAGGTAGTCCACTCCTAAGTGTCCTTAAACTCTAAACTTGTAACTTTAACTTTCTCCATAGAAGTCAATGGTGATTCGCGGCTGTGTTTAGACACTGCACGCTTCCCCCGTGGGTCTCCTGCATCCCTACCTTGGGTGGTTCCTGGTTGCCCCAGCGGTTCTACAGGCCCTAGACCATGTCTCTATGCTTAGAGCGGTACTTATACCACTTTCTTAGTATATGGTTTGTGAGGCCCCTAGGGCAAAACGTATACTGTGCTTATTTACTGTGTGCTATTTAAGTTCTTGTATTGTAATTTTACTTCTAGCCTCATAAAGGGACTACTGGGGTGTGTTTAGAATAAAAACATATATTTTATATGTTTTGTTATGTTATACTTTTATTTGTATAGCGCACGGCTACTCAGAAAGAGTGTCCCGGCGCTTTATGTAGGCAGCTCAACATAAGCAGACATACAGCGTAAAACAGAAAGAATAAGAAAAAACAACCTGGAGGTTAAAAAGCCAGGTCTTAAGGCTCTTCCTAAACAGGAGCAAGTTAGGTGTACTGCGTAAGGACAGAGGTAGGGAGTTCCACAGTTGGGGGGCCCTGAGACTGAAGGACCGACCCCCAGTGCGGGCCTTCCTCACTCGCGGGACCACGGCGGTAAACAAGGATTCCGACCTAAGTGAGCGAGCCGGGCGATAAAAGGCAAGCCTTTGCTGCAGATATCTAGCTCCCGAGCCAAAAAGTGCCTTATGCACCAAAGTCAAAGTTTTAAACATAATCCGTTTCCGGATGGGTAACCAATGGAGCGACTGTAGCAGCCCGGAAGCTCTCGCTCGCCTGTGAAGGCCAAAGATGGCGCGAGCCGCGGAGCTCTGCACTACCTGCAGCCGCTGAACCAGGTAGTTCGGAAGCCCTAAATATAGGGCTTCAGCATAATCCAGTCTAGAGCCTATTGAGGCTTGAACAGTGACCTTTCTATGCTCTCTTGTGAGCAGCGGTAAGAACATCCGGAGCATCTTCAGGATGCCGAAACAAGTGCCTGTCAGACCAAGAATGTGTGATCTTAGCGTAAGGTTGTTATCAAACTTGACTCCCAAGTTTTTGGCCATCTGAGATGGCTGAGCAGGGGGGCACATGTCCACTGGCCACCACTCACACAATTCAGGGTCGGCAGTGCAGCCGAAGAGCAGAACCTCAGACTTGTTGGAATTGGCCTTGAGGCTGCTCCGCTGAAACCAATCAAAGACCATCCCCAAGGAACCCCGGATGCTCTCTCCATCAAATGCCTGATCTTTCCTACACGTGAAGAGCAGTTGCGTGTCATCCGCGTAGGACACGATCTGGGCCCCAAAAGACTCCACCAGTGCCGCCAATGGGGTCATAAAGATATTAAAAAGAGTCGGGCTCAACACAGAACCCTGTGGAACTCCGACTCCCAAAGGCGGCATCTCAGCGGAGCTCTGGGAGGCCCAGACCGTTTGTCGGCGGCCCTCAAGAAAGGATGTAAACCATTTGAGCACCGTCCCCCTGAGACCGATGTCATAAAGTCTGGCGAGAAGCGCCTCGTGGGGGACGGTGTCAAAAGCCGCCGACAGATCTAGCATGACAAGCATGGCCTTTCCTCCTGCGTCCAGTGTCTCCCGAATAACCTCTGACACCTCCAGGAGTGCCGTCTCCGTACTTAAGTTAGGCCGGAATCCAGATTGCGAGGGGTGCAGTAGGTCATTTGATTCCAGAAAACTGGAAAGAACGCCCTGCACATGCTTCTCCGCGATCTTAGCTAGAGCCGGGAGGAGGGAAATTGGCCTATAATTGGCCAGGACCTCGACGTCTAATCCAGGCTTCTTGAGGAGGGTGATCACCATAGCCCTTTTCCAGGCCCGTGGGACCCTCCCCTCCCTCAAAGACAAATTCAACAGAGGATTGACCAATGGGTTCACCACCGGTGCCATCCTGGCCAAAAATTTGGCCGGACAAGGGTCAAGTGGCGAGCCTGATTTAAGACTGGCCAAAAGCCCAAGGGAGGCATCGATGGAGACTGGGGGGAACTCCGCCAAAACAACATCTGGCGTGGACAATGGAACAGGTCCTTCCCCGATGCTAAGAAACCCTTCATCGGACCTCTCTGGAAATGAGGCCTGAATCAATTTGATCTTCTCCGTAAAAAACCTCGCAAGATCACAGACCCACGCCTCCGATGGCACTATTTGAGGCAAATTGGATCTGGGAGCCGTAAACTCCCTCACCACAGTGAAGATCTCCTTGCAGGAGTTGGAGGACGCCT
This sequence comes from Lissotriton vulgaris, assembly GCF_964263255.1. Classification (NCBI taxonomy): domain Eukaryota; kingdom Metazoa; phylum Chordata; class Amphibia; order Caudata; family Salamandridae; genus Lissotriton; species Lissotriton vulgaris. Next base: position 780,198,754 of record NC_141687.1, on the reverse strand, counting down.
CTATCCTTCTGGCAAGATATTCCTTCTTCGCACAGAGAATGTTGTGATGGTAGGCTTTAATTGCCAACCTATATGCAAGTCTGGCCTCCCCATCATACTGCGAGCGCCATATCCTCTCTGCCACCTTACACTGGCTACGAGCGATACGCAGCGCCTCCGTGAACCACGGCGCAGACAATCGCTTAGCCATGGGCCGGGGGCCATTACAGGGGCTAATTCATTCAGCTTCTCTACCAGCCAGCCCTGCATATACATACCTGGTTTGATTCTCCTTTCATTTGATCATTCAAGGGAAGGTATGGGTGGCACTTCAGAATCTACCGACGAAGCATTACTCCAGAGAGACATCGCCACCCATACCTCCCCATCGCTGGATTGTCATTTGCAGTTTTAGATCGTGGCATTAGGGTGCGGAGTGTAGGGTTAAGTACGAGGCTAGCGGGGCTCTGAAGCTCACATCGTTCAACTTCAGACTCTGGCTGTCTTAACCGTAACAGGCAGCATCCCTGGGATAGGAGGTGCTGGGCAATACACATAGCTCCACATACAGGGATGAGAGGACCAGACCACTATCTGCCCCTAAAGCGGCCTCCAGAGTCACTGAGCCCTTGCGTTGCGAGCAAAAGAGCCCCCATCCTACATGATGCACAGAGAGTCTGACGCTGTGCAAAGGCCTCACCCGCACAACTCCTGTGGCCAAGTTCAGCTGAGTCTTTCAAGGGTCCGAGTCTGCTCCAGCCCAAGATGTCCCTCTGGCTTTCAAAAAGGCCCCCACTGAAGCCACAAAGGTGGAGTCGGGAAAGCTTACACACACACACAGTGTAACAAAAGTCCCATGTAATGTTCCGGCTTTGCATAAGCTATGGCCGTGAGTGCAATCAGTTGGGCCCCCTCTCTTGGCCTGGGCCCAGCCCACTTAGAAAACTGCCACTGTGTCTAGGGACACCGCTTCCATCATTTGTGTCCAGTGTGTGAGGTGCGGCACAAAAGGGGGTGGTGATGGATGGAGCATCTGAACCAATCAAATACTCACATCCAGTCAACAGATCTGCCACCCCAGCTCATACATGGCCATATGCAAATCAGTCTGACCCTGTGCCTCATGAGAACAGTCCAGTCTGAACTGCCAAGCCATGCCTTCCCTGGACCGGAAACAAGCTTTCTTTTTTTTTGGGGGGGGAAAACCTTTATTTACAACACAATAGTACACAGCTATTCAGCCATACATCCCGAAGGCTTGGCAGCAAGACTTTATGCGGTGTAAAGTGGTGCAAACAGAATACAATACAGAATCATCTGAGGTTTATTTTATATTATGAAATAAAGAAAGGAAACAGTATAACAACGGAAAAGCACCTATAACGGTGCGAATGAGGAGTATTTCAGGGCAGGATGGGCCTACATAGAAAATAGGATACATGAACAGGTCACATGCTTGGGTATCGAAGGGAGGGAGGAGTCAGGACATTGTGCATAGCTAAGCAGCCGGAATCAAGGGCTAAGGGGACATTCGCTCCTCCAAGGGCGCTGCGTCCAGCGGGAGGCAAATATCACCTCTATATTCATTCCAGGGCCCCCAAACCTTATACCACTTTTTGGGCCTACCCCTGGCAACATACACAGTTTTTTCCCGGAACATGCACCAGTCCATGTTAGCCTTCCACATCTCTACCGTGGGGGGCAGAGCCGCTCCCCATTTCTGCGCAATGTCCCTTTTAGCCACCATGTTGCCCAGGGTAACCCATTGAGTTTGTGAACTGGTGTAGTCTGAAGGGCCCCATACATTCAATAGTCAGCGCCAGGCTTCCGCAGACAAGTCAACTCCCGTCACTTCACCCATCACTGTGTGTATACGCCTCCAATATGCAGCCACCGCCCTACAATCCCATATAATATGCATGAATGTCGCTAGGGAACCACACCCCCGTCTACAGAGACCATTCTCAGAGTGACCCATGTGAATCAGTCGGGGGCCAGTGACGTAAACCCTATGCAAGATTTTCAGTTGCACGAGTCGCAGTCTGGCCGGGATCGCCACCTCCTTCGGGGACGAGACGGCACACTGCCAATCCTCGTCTTCAAGCTCAATTCCATTCCGGGTCCACTGATCTCGCACCCCAACAGATGGTCCGTACGAACGTTAATGAGTTTCTTATAGGTCAGAGAGATAGGGCTGTCGGGCATGTAGCCGTCCAGCAACCTGTCCTCCAGTGGGGAAGATTCGGGGATCTTTTCACCTTCCGGTGTAACCGCCAGGAGGGCATGTTTTAACTGAGCGTACCTGAAGAACTCCCTTTCCCCCAGCTGAAATTCTCTCTGAAGTGCCTCAAATGTCTTGATCTGACCCCTGGTCATCATGTCTTCCACCCTGGAGATGCCTATCAAGTCCCAGCGGTCAAACCCCTTTGTGTGCCACAAGTTGCCCAACAGATCTGAGTCATAGAGTGGAGTCACCATTGTGAGTTTGCCTTTCCATCCCTGTGCCTTCGTCACCGCCCTCCAAATGTGGACCGACGTTTTAGTGGGACCTGTCATTCTCCCATCCAGAGACCTAGAGTACAGAGTCCTGTAGTATTTCCCATCACCCAGGAGCCACCGGTCCATGGCTAAGCCCGGATTTACGGCTGGCCCATAGAATCCGTGATTAATGGCCACCAATTGAGATGCCCAATAATACCTGTGGATGTCAGGCAGCGCGATCCCTTCATCGTACCATGGGAGAGTCAGTTTGGTAATAGCGATGCGTGGCCTGCCATCCCAGAGCAGGGCCCGCTGGAGGCCTTCAACCTCTCTGAAGTATCCCGACGGGACCAGATCCTGGGTATTTTGAAGTACATACAGAAACCGGTGTAGGGACATCCTTTTAAACAATGCCGCCCGTCCGAGCAAGGAAAGCGGCAACTTCCGCCATCCCTCCACATCCCGCCGAAGGCATGCAAGAGGGTGGAGCAAGTTGTTCGTGTAGCACTCCGTGGGGTCAGCAGAGATGTAGATGCCCAGGTATTTGAACCCCTGTCTCGCAACCTGTATGTTACAGTCCCGTGGGAGTCTCGGGACCTCACCCCTCAGGACATATTAATGGGACTTCAACCAGTTAATAATGAGACCTGAGTGTCTACCAAAGGTACCCAGGACTTCACACACAACAATAAGGGACATACACGGCGAGGTGAAGTACAGGAGCATGTCATCTGCGTACAGAGACACCCTGTCCTCAAAGCCCGGGGACACTTGATTCCCCTAATATCCAGATGCCCTCTCAACCACGCCGCCAAAGGTTTCAGTGCCAGTGCAAATAAAAGAGGGGACAGGGGGCTCCCCTGCCTGGTGCCTCTACTAAGGGCAAATGGAGCCGATGCGCGGCCGTTAACCGCCACCTTGGCAAGCGGGTTGGCATACAGGAGCTTAACCCATCCAATGAACCCCGGACCAAACCCAAACTTCTCCAGCACCGCCCACAAGTATGGCCACTCAAGGGAGTCAAAGGCCATTGTGGCGTCGAGGGACGCCAAGATGGCCGGCTCCCGGAGGGTGCGGACCCTTGCGAGGGCTCCGTGAAGTCTTCTCAGATTGAGGGCGGTGTTACGGTGTGGAATAAAACCCGACTGGTCCGGGTGCACCAAATCGGCTGTTGCTCCAACCAGCCGGTTGGCTAGCACTTTAACCAGGATCTTGGGCTCAGCATTCAGTAGCGAGATAGGACGGTACGACCGACACAAATCTCTGGGCTTTCCTTCCTTGTGAATGACCACAATGGTGGCCAGCCTCTGGTCGGGGGAAGGGCACCCGACTCCCGCGCCTCAAGGAACATAGCCCGCAATGGCAAAGCGACGAGGTCCGGCTTAATCTTGTACAGCTCCACTGGGATACCGTTGGGGCCTGGAGCCTTGCCGGATCGCAGGGAGCGTATCGCCTGATCGATCTCGTCCACCGCAATGTCTCTATCCATATCTTCCTTCTCAGTATCCGATAGGCACGGGACCTCTATGTCTCGCAATAAGGCATCAGAGTCCTCTTTCGACATCTCGGAGGTTGAGGTATAAACGGACGAGAAGTAGTCCGCGAAGGCAAGGGCAATAGCGCTGGGGTCGGTGACAGCCACGCCACCTTCCCCCAACACCTCCGGAACAACGCGGCTAGCCCTCTCCTTCTTGTCTAGCCAGGCAATAAGTTTACCGGCTTTGTCCCCGACCTCATAGATTTGCCCCTGCTGCTCCCTACCCATGGCCTTCGCCGCCTCCGTAACAGTGGCGCAATACTCTGACTGTTTGAGTGAAAGCGCGTGAAGGAGATCCGGCGTCGGGCCGGCCTCCAACTGAGTATCAATCGCCGCTATGTCGGACTCGATAGCCACCACGTCCACGTCCCTGCGTCTCCGCACTTCAGCAATAAGGGAGAACGCCTCCCCCCTCAGGACAGTCTTGAATGCCTCCCATAAGGAGACAGTGGAGGCGACCGAGCCCGTGTTTTTGGAGAAGTAGAGCTCCATGGCTTTGGCCAGGAGTCCACGAGTCTTGGGATCACGAAAGTACCACGGGTTTATCGGAGCCACCCTCTCGGCCGACCCAACATCAAAATCGAAGGACACCCAGACTGGAGAGTGGTCCGAGATGCCCCGCGCCATCAATCTGGCCTCCGAGACCGCCGATGCGTGGGCCGCTAATGTAAGAATATAGTCAATCCTGAAGAGGCTACCTTGAGCCCCCGAATGGAACGAGTATTGGCGCTGGGTGGGATGCCGCAGTCTCCAGCAGTCAACAAGTCCTTGGGTGTCAAGGAAGTCAGGGAGCCAGGTCTGCGCACCTCGAAGGTCTCTGGATGGGTGCCGATCTAATGTCCCCGAACCCACTGCATTGAAGTCGCCCCCCAAAAGAAGCAGCCCCTCGGGAAGACCCAAAATGGCGCCCCCAAGATCTCTGAAGGTGTCCGTCTGAAACCCAGGGGGGTCATAAATCGAAACTAGAGCCAAGTTACGCCCCTCCCATCTCCCCGTGACTGCGACGTAATGTCCTCGCTCATCGACCACCTTTGAGTCAATCTCCAGGGGGAGGGTCAAACGCACCATAATCCCCACCCCCGGGAGCCCGAGGAGAACCCAGAGTGTGCCACCATCTTGAAACCCATCCTATTAAATGCGTAGCATGTGTTCCCCACCAAATGCGTTTCTTGCAACAGTATTACATCCGGCACACACCTCTTAAACATTTGCAGTACACTACCCCTCTTAATACGGTCCCCCAGCCCATTGACATTCCAGCTTAGAACATTCAATTTCCTACCCCCATCATCGAAATCCCCACCCATCCCGCCCTCGACGGGCACTGCCATTACGTGAAAGGAAACATACAACCAATTGCCTTGCCAAAAGGGAAACAGAGAATAAGAAAAGTCAACCCATGAACAAAAACAAAGAACCCGTCCACCCCCCACCCTGCACCCCTGCATCAGACTAAATAGCCCACCCAACTCGCAGTGTGCCTGTCACCCCTAGAAAACTAATCTATGAAAAGCCCCAGAGGAGAAAGGAGGTAACCCTATCCCCCCCCAATCCTCCAAACAGAAAAGTACAGGGAAGCCCCCTTATGAGTACAGGATAACCGAACCAAACAGCTGATGGTAAACCCAATGTCCAAAAAGAATCCTGTAGCAAATCCTCATTCCTGCCAGTCTGGATCGCCAGTGGCTTCTTCCGATCGTTCCTCGGTGTCTTCACGTCGCTGGGGCAAGGTGTCAAGCCAGTCCGAGACCACCTCCGGCAAGTCAAAGAACAAAGCCCTGCCACCATGTTCGATCCGTAGTTTAGCAGGAAACAACATAGCGTACTTCATACCCATGTCCCGCAGCCTTCGTTTCACTCCCATGAAACTTTGCCTCCATTTCTGCACGGACTGGGTTAAGTCCGGAAAGAAGTTGATGGCAGCGTTCTGGAATCGCAGAGGCCCGCCACTCCACTAGGCCTGTAAAATGGAGTCAGGGTCTCTAAAGTTAAACACGCGGGCTATGATAGGCCTTGGAGGGGCACCTTCCTTCGGCCAACCCCCAGGCATCCTGTGCGCCCGCTCTACAGAAAAGAACTTACTAAGTCCCTCAGGGGCTAGATGGTTCTGGACCAGGTCTTCAACGAAGAGGTCCACTGCTGAGTCTTCGGCTCCCTCCGGCACACCAATAATGCGGACGGTCTGCCGCCTAGCCCGACCCTCATAATCCTTGAGCCTCCTCGCAAAAAGGTCGTAGGTCGACTTCAAGTTGCGGACCTCAGTTTGCAAATCCGAGACATCCGTGGTTAGGCTAGAGGTCTTAATGTCGAGCGACTTGACCCGCTCGTTCGTTTTGCCCATGTCCGCTCTGATCAGGTTGACGTCAATCGCCAGAGTGTCCACCTTGTGCGCTGGTGCATCTCGGCCTTCATACCTTCAATGGCGCCCATTATGTCGCGGAGCGTGGGGTCTTGAACCTCAGGCGACACCTCCCGATGCAGTTCCTGTGGTCTCGTTGAGGCACCAGGCGAGCCCCTCGGCTGAGCGTAGCGCTCCATATTGTTCGACTGCGAGTACGTAGTCTTCCTGCTGACCCGAGGCTGTGCTTTGTCAGCGCCACCCTTGCCAGCCATTGTTGATCTCCGGGCCACCTCGCCAGTCAACACAACGGGCCTCACCAGTTCACATGCGTTTGGGAAGATCTAAGCCGCACTCCATCCAGTATGCGCTCACTCTGCCACTACGCTAGCTCCGCTGGGAGCCGGAGCAGCCAGATCGGTGCCTCGTCACCTCCGTCTGGCACTGTCGCAATCACAGGCCCCGGCTCGTGTTACGGTCCCCTGCAGTCCGCAAACTTCCACACTGTGTAACTGCACCTAGGAACGTCGGATTTGGAATCGGACAACGGGATCCGTGTCAGCGTCGGTTCATCTTCAATATATCACGAAACTCTGAGAGGATATATGACAGGATTAATACGGAGGACCTGAGGGTCTTCAGAGCTCCGAGCTCACGCGGCCATCTTGGTTGCCCGCGAAGCTCCTCCTCCGAAACAAGCTTTCTAGGACTGGTTTCTGGGATTACAGCTGTCTTCAGCCAGGTTTGCTTGAATCCAGTGGCAAAGTGAGCAAGGGACTCACGTCTGACCATACCCTGCCAAACTTATGGCGAACAAAGCGGTACAAAAGGGGGTGGTGATGGACGGAGCATCTGAACCAATCAAACACTCACACCCAGTCAACAGATCTGGGTTTAATCCATCACCGTTCTTTAGCCCACTCTGCCACCCCAGTTCAGTCTGACCCTGTGTCTCATGGGAACAGTCCAGTCCGAACTGCCAAGCCATGCCTTCCCTGGACCGGAAACAAGCTTCCAAGACCGGTTTCTGGCATTACAGCCGTCTTCAGCCAGGCTTGCTTGAATCCAGTGGCAAAGTGAGCAAGGGACTCATGTCTGAGCATACCCTGCCAAACTTATGGTGAACAAAGCGGTACAAAAGGGGGTGGTGATGGACGGAGCATCTGAACCAATCAAACACTCACACCCAGTAAACAGATCTGGGTTTAATCCATCACCGTTCTTTAGCCAACTCTGCCACCCCAGTTCAGTCTGACCCTGTGCCTCATGGTAACAGTCCAGTCCGAACTGCGAAGCCATGCCTTCCCTGGACAAGAAACAAGCTTCCTAGGACCGGTTTCTGGCATTACCGCCGTCTTCAGCCAGGCTTGCTTAAATCCAGTGGCAAAGTGAGCAAGGGACTCATGTCTGAGCATACCCTGCCAAACTTATTGCGAAAAACGCGGTACAAAAAAGGGTGGTGATGGACGGAGCATCTGAACCAATCACACACTCACACCCAGTCAACATATCTGGGTTTAATCCATCACCGTTCTTTAGCCCACTCTGCCACCCCAGTTCAGACATGGCCATACATCAGTCTGACCCTGTGCTTCATGGGAACAGACCAGTCCGAACTGCCAAGCCATGCCTTTCCTGGACCCGAAACAAGCTTCTTTGAATCCGGTTTCTGCCATTACAGCCGTCTTCAGTCAGGCTTGCTTGAATCCAGTGGCAAAGTGTGCAAGGAACTCACGTCTGAGCATACCCTGCCAAAATTATGGCGAACAAAGCGGTACAAAAGGGGGTGGTGATGGACGGAGCATCTGAACCAATCAAACACTCACACCCAGTCAATAGATCTGGGTTTAATCCATCACCGTTCTTTAGCCCACTCTGCCACCCCAGTTCAGCCATGGCCATATGCAAATCAGTCTGACCCTGTGCCTCATGGTAACAGTCCAGTCCGAACTGCCAAGCCATGCCTTTCCGGGACCGGAAACAAGCTTCCTAGGACCGGTTTCTGGCATTACAGACGTCTTCAGCTAGGCTTGCTTGAATCCAGTGGCCAAGTGAGCAAGGGACTCATGTCTGAGCATACCCTGCCAAACTTATGGCGAACAACACCGTCCAAAGGGAGTGGTGATGGACGGAGCATCTGAACCAATCAAACACTCACACCCAGTCAACAGATCTGGGTTTAAATGATCACCGTTCTTTAGCCCACTCTGCCACCCCAGTTCAGACATGGCCATAAGTAAATCAGTCTGACCCTGTGCCTCATGGGAACAGTCCAGTCCGAACTGCCAAGCCATGCCTTCCCTGGACCAGAAACAAGCTTCCTAGGACCAGTTTCTGGCATTACAGACGTCTTCAGCCAGGCGTGCTTGAATACCGTGGCAAAGTGAGCAAGGTAATCAGGTCTGAGCATACCCTGCCAAACTTATGGCGAACAAAGTGGTACAAAAGGGGGAATTCAGTGCTGCGCTGTGCCTCCGGGGGCAACAGGTACGTCGTGCGGTGAGAGGCGGAGGCGGAGGCAAGGATGCGAGCGCGGCCGCCGTTAGAGGCGGCTGCGAAATAAGAGCTCGGGGAGTCGACCGAGGAGGCAGCCTGACTAGGTCTTCCAGCCTGCGGTCCCCCTTAGAGCTCCGCTCGCTGCCCTCTTTCAAGTCAGAAAACTCGCTTAAAGCTTAACACCACCGTCACCGCTGCTGCCCCTGCCATTGCCATCGCCGTCGCGCCCTGAGGCCCAGCACTGGCGGTCAACCCTCCGACTCGCAGTTACCCTATCTGCGGCTGTCAGGCGGCCAGCAGGCGTCCTAAAACCACAGCCTCTCAACATTATTATAAACTATAAGCCTCAATCGGTCAAACAAACTACTAAAAAGAAGATGAGCCTTGCCCCTCCGTCAAAAACTACTGCCCAAGAAGCTCCTTAATCAAAAGGAACAAATTTAGCGCCCGATAAGAGTCAATCCTAAGTATTTTGATCATGAGATCAGGAAAGCCTTGAGGCGAAGAAAAACCACAGGGAAAGACAAAAAAGGGAAAAGGGGTCCCTCTGAGCATGAACAAAGAGGCAGAAGCAGGAACATCTACGGGCAGGGGTATGTGCTCCCAAAAGTCAACAACTTCGAAAGAGCCATGCAATAGTCTAACTGAGCATTTAGAACTTTCAGTCTCCCCTGACTATATAAAACAAGGATCCGGAGCTCAGTCGCCGCCGCAAAGGATTTCCACAGGGACAGCACAGAACGCAGACCCATAGAAAACAACAAGGGTGAAACCGACAATGATGCTCACCTGCTCACAAAGCACAAGGCCCTGACCTCAAAGCAAGCAAATGGGCACTAATTACCGACTTCCTTAAAGTATGTCAAAGACTCTCCACTGGGAGCGGCCAGGAACCCTTACAAAATAATGTTAGCCATAATTCTAACATTAATCAACAAAATGTCCCCATGGAGGCCACGATAACGGCGTCAAATTACCATCTTCACTTCTTAAACCAAGGTGCCAAAGTGAGCCTTGCAATGCCCCCAAAATTAAAACAAGAGGGAGTCCAGGGGGCGGGGGATTGGGTCCACCTGGGTCAGACGATTCGAGCAGCTCACAACCAGTCAAATGATCGGACCGACCCTCGGCACAACCATTTCCCAATGCTCAACAAGCAATCCACCCTTCAACGGTTTGTGCTCTAGTCCATCGGGCTCCAGATACAAGCAACGATTCAGTCTTTTTGCAGCAAAACCCATGGACAGCCCAGAAAATGACCCCTAAAGTAACAGAGGAAGGCTCTTTGCATAACCAAAATCGCATCCAAGAACTGAGCCCACCCTCACTGGTGCATTTCCCCAGTTTAATGAGTGGTCAATTTACACCAGAACAAGACAACACGGATGGAAACTACAGCCTCCTCTTTGTAGGGCCAGAAACCAAAGAAACCGAAGAAAGTAAAATTCTGAAGCCACAAGAAGCAAAGGAAACAGCAAACGAAACAGTACATTTTAAACAAAGTACGTGCAAATCTCCAGTCTCAAATGAGCTAAGCTCTGGTAAGGAAGAGGGCTTTTCAATCAGGACACCTCAGAGGAGCGATCAATCGCATGAGCACTACACCCACATAGATCATCTAGAGCACCTTGATTCTCCACCCACATTTAGTCAAACTCAGGGGGAAACATCGGATATTACTCAAACGGCCACCATATGGCCGCAACTATTAAAGACCATAGAAACCATAGGCCTAGCAATGTCTTACCACGCAGACAAACTAGATACGCAAGTCGATCTGCTTAACATCCTGGCCTCCATTGTCCAGGGGATAGAATCAAACTTACAGGACCTAAACAGCATGATAATGAAGGTGCAACTCAACAAGGACACCACCTTTTACACTTGTCATTGTTCCCAAATAGTTGACAAACTGGCAACTGTATCCAGTTTGATGACACAGATACTGGGGGCCGTTAAGGAACCATCAACAGAGACCAAGGTAACCACCAGCCCAGTAAATGCCCAACAAGACGCCAAGGAGGGATTTGGTAGGTCAATCGATGCCTGTAGTAGTGAAGTGAGCTCTGAAACCCGAGAAAATGGCACTCTCCTACTTCAGATGACATCACTACATTAGCAATTTCAGACGAACAAAATCAGTCTGACATGCGAGAGGAAGCCCCACAAAACTATGTTTCACCAACAAATGGCCTAATAAGCCCTAAACACACTGAACTGGCAACCACTCTCACAAAGAGAGAAAGGAAGCACTTGAGAAAAGCAAGAAAAACCAAACCACATATCCGAGGGGTATTAGCAACTCAGCCTCAAAAAATAAACATCGACTCCAATGTCACCAAAACTAAAGTGCAGATAGAGGGTGACCCATCCCAAAACAAAACAACATCAAAGCCTAGGCCATATCCAACTGTCAACTCCCCAACTAATGAATCCACTACCTCAGACGGCCCAACTGAATGCATTAGCCCAATCTAGTATGCAAGGAAAGTATATAGCATATTTAATTTCCCAGGAGAGAAAGTAGAACCCAAATCAACAAGCGCAGAGTCAGTAAAAAACACAGACACTGAGCACGGAAATAAAGTCAAATTTAGCACTTTTACCATGCAAGCATCAGCAAACAACAGACAAGTAGATGAAGATAAATCTGAAAAGCCTAATGCAAGAAAGACAAGGGCTATGCCGAGGGAAGAAACACAAGTATCATCCTTCACAATCTCCAACGGTCCAGAGACCACGAGCTTTCCACACATATTTAACTCGGCCACACCTGATTTAGAGGCTGAACGAGTAGGAACTGTCTTCTCATGTGTTGGAGAGAGAAGACGATCAAAAGACCAAATACGATTCATCCTAAGCAAAAAACTTGAACTAATTCGCAATATAGCTCAATAGGTTCTCATGACATTTTGAACAGAGGGTCAATTGAATTCAAACCAAACCCTCACCAACCAGGCCCCGACTCCATGATTACAACGTGGACCGAACATACCTTTACAGACCTAATCCTGACACATAGGTAGGAATTCGCATTATGGGGCATAGAGTTAAAAAAGGTGGAGCTCGAACGATACCCCAGTCCGCTGCAGAAACAGAGCCCTAAACGGAGCCTTTTAAAAGGCGCCAAAGGCCCAGACCAAAGAAGTAATATCGAAGAAGAAGGTCATCCATCTAGGCAAATCACAATCACATTTTCCCACCAGGAAGCAGCAATATTTGAGAGGCACCAACAAGCTCCCCTGGTATCAACCCAAAGGAATGTAGAATGAATTAACGGAAGATCAACAGCAGGAAAAGAGCAGGGCTGCAAGATCTGTTCGTGGAACGTCAACGGATTAAACATAAAATTGGAGGAAGACGACTTCATAGAGTTCATCACTCAATACAACATACTTTTATTTCAGGAAACATGGCAGACAAAAAACTCGCCTCTTATGTGATACAAAGAATTTTTTATACCAGCACTTAAGGAGGCACGGCCCGGCACTGCAAAGGGAGGCCTATCAATCTTTATATCCACCGATTTCCTTTGGACAGATAGTTGTATCGAATTAGATTCCACATAAATGGAGGCCTCCGGGTAGTTACGCGCTATATAAGTGCAATTTTTCATTTCATTTCATTTTCATTTCATGGATGCAATGCATCAAAAAGTTAAATTTCGCCTACCATTGGTCTATTGATTCTAAACTTATACATGCACCCAGGTGGAAAACATAAAAGGAAAAGGATAAAGCAACTAATAACTGCAATCACTACATTGAAATCCACCTACCCAAGCGATAACATGATAATAACTGGTGATTTCAACATGAACCTAATCCAAGGGCAGGAGGGAACTCTACCTACCTCTATTGAGCCACGACGGGGCAATCAAAGCAGACAATGTGCAATGGGGAGGAAATGTGCGGCAGAATTGGAAGCCCTCAACTTGTACACATTAAACGGAAGGGGCCACTTGGACAGACCAGCCGCTCTAACGAGGGTCACTTGGAATTTAGGCTCAACAATAGATTACACTTTGGTAGATCCCGATCTATTTCCTCATATCAAAGACTTCCATATTCTGGAACGGGGTGAAAGCGATCACGAGGCCTCCGGGTAGTCTGCGCTTAATAAAACGCTGTTAATAATAATAATAATAATAATCACTACCCGCAGACATTCACACTATTAATCAAACTAAACGAGTCTGAGCAAGCGCATCCTTTAACATTGAATACTCAACTTTTTAACCTGCAAAGATTAAATTGGAATGAAGACAACATTTCCAATTTAATGGAGACATGCCGCTCAATGCTTTCACCATTAGAAGTATCAAAAGATATAGTTAAGACCTGGGAGTCCTTTATAGGGAATATTATTAAAAAATATCAAATTGAGCACAGAGGACATAAAAGCAAAGCATTCACTCGCATTTAAAACTCGGATATTCTGACGCGCTGCTGAAGCACCTGAGCACGCTAGCACGCCATTGATTTTACCTGCACTTTAACAATTTTAAAATCGCCGTATGTACTGCTTGTAAATGAAAAACGATTTGCACAGTATAATATTTTAAATTGTTGGCACATTAGCAAAAGTGTACCTTGTGTGTAGGATACCGCTCATCTCCCCATTCCACCGCAGCTTGTGCTGTTTGTTGTGGAGGGAGTGGACTAGCGCGGTACAGAGGGAGTCCTTCACCCTCACTTCCGGGGGCCATTTTAGAGAGGTGACGGTCTTGTGGTTGCACTAGGACCATCAGGAGCCTCCTATTTAGGGCGAGCATTTCTTGCCGCGCTAAAGCAAAGCATTCACTCGCATTTAAAACTCGGATATTCTGACGCGCTGCTGAAGCACCTGAGCACGCTAGCACGCCATTGATTTTACCTGCACTTTAACAATTTTAAAATCGCCGTATGTACTGCTTGTAAATGAAAAACGATTTGCACAGCATAATATTTTAAATTGTTGGCACATTAACAAAAGTGTACCTTGTGTGTAGGATACCGCTCATCTCCCCGTTCCACCGCAGCTTGTGCTGTTTGTTGTGGAGGGAGTGGACTAGCGCGGTACAGAGGGAGTCCTTCACCCTCACTTCCGGGGGCCATTTTAGAGAGGTGACGGTCTAGTGGTTGCACTAGGACCATCAGGAGCCTCCTATTTAAAGCTCACATGGGGCTGACGCGCAGCGGACGCGCGCAGCGGGCGCACCGATGGCGCACCGGAGGTGCGCCAGAGGTAAGCCCGTCTGTGCCCGTCCGTGCCGCGGCCGGGACTAGGGACACCCCTCTTAGCCATCCCAGTCACGATATACATATTTCTAGAGATATGATATACTCGCTGCAGACCCAGGATAGTTGCTGCCAAAACACACTGCAAGCAGACACCTGGCGGGGACCATCATGCTGTAAACACTGTAGAGCTGAGCTAATCCCGGAGATACATACCATTACGCCTAATGGCTTAACAACTTTCCGTGGGGGACTCATTAACGCCAGGTCAATGTGTAAAAATGGAGCGCATGTTCATGATTTAATCACGGAGAACGACCTGGATTGTTTGTTCGTTACAGAGACGTGGCTTAAAGCCTGGTGTACCCCTGATGTTGTTTTAGCTCTGCCGCAAGGGTATCACATCCAGCGATTGGATAGGCAGATACAACGCGGGGGGGGGGCTCGCCATTATCCATCGCGATTCCATCAAATGTACCACATTTGAACTCCCAGATATCAAGGAGGCGGAAAGCCTGGGTTTCAATCTCCATATATACAAGTCCACTACTTTCACTCTGTCTGGAGTATTGATATACCGACCACCGGGTCAACAGAAAAACTTCCTAGATAGTCTAGCGGAGGTGATTAGCAATCTCGCCCTCAAATTCGCTAATTTTACTGTTTTAGGCGATCTAAATCTTCACCTTGACTCTGACTCTGACGCCAATGCATCTTGTTTTAAAGATCTAATAGACGTACTAGGGCTGACCCTACTAACACGGGACCCTATGCATAAGGCAGGACACCTATTGGACTGCGTATGCACACATTTAACATCCTTACAGGTCAAACCGCCCTGCCCCCTAACCTGGACCGACCACATGTTCATACCATTTGACCTCTTAATGGAGGGGAAGGGGATCAGAAAGGGTCTCCCTAGGGATGACGCCAGTATGAAACATGATTGGAAGAAAATAAGGATCCAGACCTGCAGCAGAGAGCTGCGGCACTGAAACCCACTCTTATGGGTGTCACGGAAGCAGATAATAAAAACTTTAACCACTGGATTAAGGAAATTTGTGGTCCCCCTAAGACCACAAATCCCAGTAAACCACACCAGTACAAAAAATCGGCACCCTGGTTCTCGCTCTCCTTAAAAGAGAAACACGTAGAGGTCAAAAGATTGGAGAGAAAATGGCGCCGTCTGTATAAGGAAGAGGATCGCAGCCACTATAAAGAATTTAGGAAGCAATACCATGCACAGATTAAAACTGCCAAAAAGGAATATTACTTAAAAGCAATCGATTCTTCAAATAATAAACAGAAAGAGATTTTTAAAGTAGTCAACGATTTTATGAAACCAAGGTTCCTTCTATCAGAGATCCCTCCCTCCCTCACTTTATGCAATTCGATTGCAGACTATTTCGAGCAGAAAATAACAAACCTCACTAAAGACTTTTCTGAACAACCCGCTGCCAAGGCAGTAGAAGACCTAGAAACTGCCCCGGGAATAGCACAATTCTGTGATTTCCTGCCTATTAGCCCAGAAGACTCACGTCAACTGATTCTGTCCACTAAATCTGGCTCTCCTTTCGACCCTTGTCCCCCTATGCTGTTACATGCCTTAGTAGATACAGTAAACCCTATCATTAACAGCATCATAAACTCATCTCTGTCTTCTGCCGAGATTCCATCGGAATGGAAACTGGCGGCAGTAAAACCGCTGGAAAAAAACCCCCTGCCAGACCCCTCAACACTCTCCAACCTCCGCCCAATCTCCCTGCTCCCGCTGCTTTTTAAAATGACTGAAACTGTGGCGACCAAACAGTTGACTAAGTTCCTGGAGGATGAGGACATCCTGCACCCTAATTAATCTGGGTTTCGGGCCTCACACTCCACCGAGTCTGCCCTTTTGTACACCGTGGAGACACTGAAGACCGCCATGGATCAAGGGAGGAAGGCCGTCCTTGTCCTACTTGATCTATCGGCGGCCTTCGATACGGTGTCCCACTCAATACTGATCAGTCGTCTGGTAGCGGCGGGGATAGCGGGCACTGTGTTGGACTGGTTGAAGAACTTCCTAGACCATCGTAGACAGGTCACGGTGTTGGGAGAACACTGCTCGAAGGAAAAAATCACGCAAACAGGAGTACCGCAGGGCTCCAGTCTAAGCCCGGTACTGTTCAACTTATATATGACCCCCTTGATTGAGCTGATTTCGTCCTTTAACATCAGTACCATATCATATGCTGACGACACTCAGCTCATTCTAGTTCTAGATAGGGAAAATGGAAAGGCAGAGGAAAATCTAAAAGACTGCCTTACCTCAACCTTCATTTGGATGCGTGAGAACCATCTAAAATGCAACACCGGGAAGACCGAAATTATACCTTTCGGCCCCCAAAACCCCTTTTCCCCGAGCCTATGGTGGCCATCGGATGCGGAGTCCCCTCCCGATACCATCGCTACGGCCCGGAACCTAGGGATCAGGTTTGATAGTGCCTTATCTTTCAAACAGCAGGCAGGGGCAGTGGCAGGGTCTTGTTTTAACATCATCAGAGGACTCAGAAAGTTTTTTGATTTTCTCCCTCTGACAGCCAGGAAGTCGGTGACAGTAGCACTCGTAACTTCTCGTTTGGACTACTGCAACAGTTTATATGCAGGACTAAATCGTTCTGTCCTGCATAGGTTGCAGGTTGTCCAAAATGCTGCTGCCCGCCTGGTTTTAAAATGGCAGAGGAGGTCATCTGCCTCGGCTGCTCTCAAGGCCCTACACTGGCTACCCATTCACAAACGCATACTGTTCAAGATCCTAGTGATTACCTTCAGAGCTTATCACCAAAAAGGACCCAAATACCTTCTCCCCTGGTTCAAACAGTATACACCAACACGTTCCCTCAGATCAGCAAACATGAATCTGTTACAGATCCCCAAATTCAGACTCTCAACAAGAGGAGGGAAATCCCTCGCAACACTGGGCGCAAAGGCTTGGAATAAACTCCCACACAATCTGCGCCTGATCTCTGCTGAGAATCATTTCCGTAAGGCTTTGAAAACATGGATTTTCAACCTGTCAGATACGGTCTGTATGACTGGTTTAGACACAGTTGTGTTTCAGTATAGACGAGATAGACGTGCGAACTGACTGTTTCCGGCCTTCCACCTAGGCTACGGGCTAAAAGCACCAAGATGCTCCTTGGAGTGACAGCCGCGCTATATAAGTGCATAATTACATTACATAGCATAATTACAAAATAACAAGAAATGGAGGAGGGAAATGGTACACTCCAAAATTGCGTTTACTAAAAAAGCAACTTAACTCATATCTTAGGTCTTTACGTAAAAAGGATCCTCAACTATCACAACAAACCCTGAAAACAATGGAATATCTAACAAAAGAGCTAAAACGCCAGACCAAATTGGCCAAGCAAAAGCACAAGGAAAAACTAGAGTGCACTATACTCCATGCTAGCAAACTGCGGAATTCTAAAGACTTCTGGGCAAAAATAAATTTCATGCTTAACGGCAAACATCGACAGTTCAATTCGGACATGACAGACCAGATTTGGGGCACACATATTGATCTATTATACAACTTCACGCAGGATACATCTACGGACAACACACTTGTAACCCCAATAGAGTTCACTCCAACTCCAAGCTTGAGAACAACGGCTAAAGCAAAGTCTTCGCAAACTAAAGTAACCAGCAAGCCACCAGTATTGGAGCACACAGGAGAAATAGATCAGATTACACCAAACCAGGTTTCGAGAACTATAAACCATCTGAGAGCATACGGGGCCCCTGGACCAAATGGCCTACCCAACGCTTTATTTAGGCTAGATCCTACGTTTTGGGCTAGTTACTTATCCCCCTTGTTCTGTTACAGCCTAAGGACCGGGAACAATCCCGACTCTTGGAGGGGCAGTATTCTACAACCGATTCACAAATCAGGGTATCGTTCAGATCCCAGCAACTATAGGTTAATTGCTTTAATAGATGTGGAGGCCACGATTTATGCATCCAATCTACTGGTAGAGCTGGAGTCCTGGGTTAGCTGCAAAGGGTTAATCTCATTGACCCAAACAGGTTTCCAGGCCGGTATGGGCACCCTAACAAATTTATCAGCGCTAACTCTCCTTGCTAAAAAGGTAATTGACAACTCCACCACTTTATACACATGTTTTTTAGACTTGAAAGCGTCTTTTGATAAAGTGCCTAGATCTAAACTTTGGGTCAAAATGAAAGCCTGGGGCGCTCCTCCAAAGTTATTAGGAGCAATCATTGAATTATACTCGCACACCTGGGTCCAAATAAAAAAGGACGATGCCTAACAAAAAAAATTCAAACACTCAACGGGCTAAAGCAAGGATGCGTGTTGGCCCCCAGCCTATTTAACATCTACAACACAGACCTAGAGAGAAACCTACAATCAATTCAGGGAGATCCACCGAAATTGGGACAAACACCCATAGCGAGTCTGCAATATGCAGACGATATTGTGCTTCTCTCGCAAACTCCGCTTGGCTTACAATGGCTGATTTCCAAACTTGCGCTGTACATCTCCAAAGCACAACTAACAATAAACCATAAAAAATCAAATATTCTATGTTTCTCCAGTTCCCGAAAGAAAGCAAAACAAAGTTCATGTCCCACACACTTCCACAAGCCTCTACGCGGACGATATCCTAGCGGCGGTGGATAACCCGAGGGTCTCCTTGCCGGCCTTCATATCCGAAATGAACGCGTTCGGAGAGGTGTTGGGCTTCTAAATGAACATACAAAAGTCAATAGTCCTGCCGTTAGGCTGCAACACCCGGCCGGCCGACAGGGAATCACTGCACATAGGGGGGCTCGAGGTCAGCACCACCATTCAATATCTGGGGATTGACCTGACGCCAGCGACTGCCCAAACGGTCGACCTAAACTACACCAAACTCCTATCGCGAGTTCAGGGGGACATAGCAAGGTGGAAACAACAGCCGCTCTCGTGGTTGGGCTGGGTGGCGGCCATTAAGATGTCCCTGTTGCCCAAGATTCTCTACGTGTTCCAAACTATCCCGGTCACCCCCCCCGCTGGGGATGCTGAAAAAACTACAGGACACCCTGAACCACTATGTTTGGGCTGGCGGGAGGTCTAGGCTGCGGCGTGATTTGGTCACAAGGGTAACTGCTGAGGGGGGCCTGGGGGTCCCGGACCTGCGGCGCTACTTCCAGGCGTCCCAGCTCAGATTCCTTCTGGAGTGGTCCAGGCCGACTTCGGAAAAGCACTGGTTATTCCAAGATAGGGCCATGGTGGGCCTGCCCCTTTGGAAGGTTCCCTTCTTGGCACGACCGACAGACCGCCATACCTGAAGAAATCCCCTATCACCAGGACTCTTTTACAAGTATGGGATGCAACCGCGGTCCCGAGGGGCCTGACGACCTTCCCCTCCCCTATGACACTGTTATGGCTGGATTTTCTGATTAGATGGGATCAGCCCCTAGGGGCCCCTCCAACCCAGCCAGAACGTAATCACATCCCTCCTCAGGACCACCTATCCAGGCACCTGGGTACCTACCTGAGGATGGGGAACTCGCAATATACAAGCTCATATTATTAAAAACACCACTAAATCTATAGGGATACTAAGAATACTCACTGATTACTAGGGATATCGATACCCTACACCACACTTATATTCACATCAGTTGGTCTCGCGGCCACCCCGACCCAGACCGGTCTACCCTAGGGCAGATATGACACACAATCCGGTGCGTCTACACATGGGCCTGCAGAACCCAATGCTCTCTTTTCCAAACGGTTCGCAATCCGGCAAACCTACACGCCAGTCTCCCACCTGACGCTCTCACTTACGCAAGCCACAATCTTGTGGGTATACACGCTGGTGATCCCACCCAGCGTTCTCACTAACGCCGCATATCAACGACGACCACATTCCTATGAACGCCTTCAGTTATATGTTGGGAAGTCTCTCTCCCTATTCACTAAGGGCTTGCTACTACAATATTAGGAGTTAGCCAATTAATATAATGTACCTCTTATTCTTGGCATCATAGGTCCACTCGCACCCTATTTATGTGATCACCACTTACCTGATTGGGGTTACTCATCCATTCATAACAAAATAGTAACCACCTAGGAGATACATTTACCTGGATTGAACAAGAATATAAGGCACTTTACAGTTTGGTTTTATTAGAACAATATAAACACTTACACAGATCTGTAACTGACAAAGACTATAGATAGAACACACCGCTGAAAGAGAAAAGATTAGCAATACAATAGCTTAGGGAATAAGGACAAGATTAAGGGTCGAGTTCACCTGATTAGTGTGTAGTCTTGTTCTAGCTGTCATCTGGGTTCCTCTCTCGTCCGTGCCTTGGCTCATCTCAGACTCTCTCTCTCTCCTGCACTCTTGGGTACACCTCTGCGCTGATCACTTTGCACTGGACTCCTCTCCCCCACGAACTGTCTCCACCTTCCAGCTTCAATCTAATGGTTCCTGCCGCTCTGATGCTTTTCATTCCACTAGCTTGTTCACTCTGTCTCTGCACCAATGTCCAATTAACTCCCTCTGCTCCCACAGGTTAGTCCACGATCTCTCCTCCGTCTCTTCTAAAAGGCATTACTTCAGACTCCAGCTATTCACACCTCCTCCTGATAAGTAACTGCTTCTGACTGCTTCCTTCAGTTCCAGCTCACTGACTGTCTGTTTGTCTTCTCTCTGTTCCAATCATGTCCTGTCTCTTCTCCTCTTGCAATTCCACTCCTCCAACTCTACCAACACTCTCTGCTCCTTCAATTCAGGTCAGCTCTCTCTCTAGCTTGAACCCTCTCTGCTCTGCCAACTCCACTCGACTGCTTGGTTCCGCCACCTCCACACGACTCCCTGGCTCCGCCTCTGCACTTCACTGATATAGAATGCTGTTTCCTCATGGAAAGTTCCAGCCATCAGCCTGCCGCCCACCAGGTCTCTGCATCACCTCGCATCAAGGACACACACCCAGCCGGCCGGCCTTTTGTTGTGTCTTCCACACAGAGAATAATACAGCCTACCGATAAGGGCTGGCCCAGACCGGTTCTCTCCAAGTGAAAAACAGCCTTAACTATAAACTTTGCCTTTACCCTGAAAAGCCTCTCAGCTTCATCAAGATGGAGTCCCTCTAGCTCTAGGCCTGTAGGCCTGAAAGGGATGAAATGCCCCTTAGCTCTGCCAGAATACCTACATAAACCATACCAATGTGTCAAGTATGTCAAAGCCAATAGGCAATAGACAGATTAGAGTCAAGAATAAAGGATCTATCATCATATTAAGCAGCTATCCTCTTCTAGATCTGGAAGAAAGGGCTTAAAAAGGGCCAACACAGGCTAAGAATACCTATACTAGATGTGAGCAAGACTAAGGTCTATATCACTGCCAAATAGAGCCAAAAACTCTGCCATAACAGACACCTCTGTCAGACAACCCGGCGTTCCCCCCGGGCAAGTCTCTGGGCTCATTCTCCCAGTGGAGACAATCTGAATGCCGCTCCGCAGGCCACTTGTTCGATACGGAAGGCTTTTTGACTTGGGACACAGTGACAGCGGACTACACACTTGATAAGCCTCTCCGGTACCAGTAGTTCCAGTTCCGACACTGGTTGACGCACGCAGATGTGGCGCCTCTAACCAGTCGTCCCCTTACCCCCTACGAGCGGTGGATCATGACCAAAACATCGGACTCGCGGTCCATCACTGAGCTGTATCTAATGCTGTTCCCCCCCCCCTCCTACGGAGAAATCGACCGGGCAGAGACGCTGGGAAAGGGAACTGGGGCGCACTCTTTCTGATAAAGAATGGCGTGACATATACTATCGGGCTCACTACACGGCCAGAAACACAGCTAGCAAGGAGGCGGCGGTGAAGATCGCCTACTATTGGCATCTGACCCCGGAACGCCTACACCAGGGAAACCCGAGCAAGGACCTCAACTGCTGGAGAGGCTGTGGACACACGGGGACCATGCTCCACATTCTGTGGGAATGCGGCGAGGTACAGGAATACTGGGAGGCGGTACTTAAGGACATAGACACCCACTTTGACACCGACATTCCACGCTTCCCGGCATATGCGATTCTGGGACTCCCCAATAAGCTAACGTTCCCACTTAAGTCCATACGGGGAAAACAGATGGGTTTGGCGATGGGGGCGGCAACCCAACATATCCTGTCACTATGGGGGTCTACGAGGAAACCCACACACACAGGGTGGTTACATAGACTGTGGTATGTCATGGGGATGGAGAGAATACAAGCTTCGATCATGCAGACATCCGAAACATTTAGAGAAGTATGGCAGCCACTGGTCTCTCTGCTCTCCCAAGAATTTACGGAGCTCACATGTCCGAAATATCTCAGGGTTTTGAAATTGGCGGAGAGCTTCAGAGACGAGACAACCAGAGTGGAACACAAGGTTTAGCATAAATCCTGACTAGTCACCTCCAAGCGCGACAGGGAACACACCGGGCGAGAGGGGG
Organism: Lissotriton vulgaris; assembly: GCF_964263255.1. Classification (NCBI taxonomy): domain Eukaryota; kingdom Metazoa; phylum Chordata; class Amphibia; order Caudata; family Salamandridae; genus Lissotriton; species Lissotriton vulgaris. The sequence continues at coordinate 780,176,200 of NC_141687.1, read as the reverse complement.
GGCGGAGGGGGAGGGTAGGATACAGTTGGGGTGGGCGGGGATGGGCAGTTATGTGGGATGGTTGGTAGAAAATGAGTTCGTGTGGACACTGCAGGGTTGGTCTCCGTTCACGTGAGCATACAAGGACACATGGTTCTCCCTCGCTAAGCAGTTCAACTGTTGGGTACTGTGAAGTATGGGGACGGGCGCAGCAGTTTTGCTCTTTTTGTTTACTGCATGTACGATATCGCTTTGTGGAACTCAATAAAATACATTTGATCCAAAAAATCAAATATTCTATGTTTCTCCAGTTCCCGAAAGAAACGACCAAAATTTGACTGGAGGATAAAATCTTCTACTTTAACACAGGTTGATAAATACAATACTTGGGCATCCTACTTGACCATCAACTGAAGTACAAATACCACTTAGATCTGGGGAAATCAAAATCCAAACAACTCCAATTTGCTTTCAAAACCATACAAAAACATCTAAGTGGAAGTTCAACCGGTCATATGTTAAAGGTTGTAGCAGCAAAATTCCTGCCCTCGCTCACATACGGCTTGGAAATGATGGCAACCAGGGACTCTACAGTGCTAAACCTTGCCCAATCAAGATTGTTTAAAAATCTCTTCTCGATTCCGCGACATATTTCACAAGCCCAAATATGTCTGGAATACGGGCTAACAAATCAGATTCCGGCAAGACAAGGGGCCCTGGTCAAATACTATTGGCGTATGAGGGACGCCGAAGATAACTCACTTACCCACCTCTGCTGGGAAGAAGTTGAAAAACAGGCTAGGCTTTCCAACTCAACATGTAAGTCTCTCAGGCAAGCGCTTCTATCGTTAAATCTGGAAGAAGCCTGGTTTTCTCCCATGTCTTATAATGTTTTTAAACAGATTACAAACAAAGCTATCAAACAAGCATCGCTGCAAATGGACAAAGATTCAGTGGCTGGCAAAAGCCATGCCTGGATCGTGATGCCAACATATACTCAACTGAAACAACAGCCATATTTGCAAGAAAGTTTCAGGGATTATTACAAGAGGAAACTAAGCCTTCTGAGGCTGTTATGTTATGTTATGTTAAATCAATTTGTTAAGCGCGCTAACACCATTAGGTTTCTTGGCGCTGTACAGAGGGAGTCGGGAGGAGAGACAGAAAATAACATAACAGAGGAAGAGACTAGTGGTAGGCTACCGTAAACAGATGCGTTTTGAGGGAGGATCTGAACGTGGAGTAGGGGGAGAGCAACCTAAGAGAAAGAGGTAAGGAATTCCAAAAAGACGGGGCTGAGAAAGAAAACCTAAGACCACCGTGTTTCTTCCGCTTGAATCTGGGGACAGAAAGTAAAGCCAATTGGGAAGACCGAAGGGTACGGGAAGGGACATAAGGATGAAGCAAGGAAGAAATGAAGGAGGGGCCAAGACCAGTGAGAGATTTGAAAATGATGCAACCGAGCTTAAATTTACAGCGGGCAGAGACCGGGAGCCAGTGGAGACTTTTTAGGAGAGGTTGGACATGCTGATCTCTAGGTTGATGGTAGATCAAGCGAGCAGCTTGATTTTGGATCAGCTGGAGTCTCCTGAGTTGGTATGCAGGAATGCCTACATATAGCGCGTTTGCATAGTCAAGCCTAGACATGACTAGCGCAAGCAGGGCCAAAGTAAGGGCATCGATGGTAAGTAGGCGGGAGATTTTACGTATTTTCCTGAGCTGGAAATGGCTGGAGGAAACTACAGCGCTGATCTGGGGTGTCATAGATAGGTCGTTACTTATGACAACTCCCAGACTTTTTGCAGAGTTGACGGGACAGGGGGGGCTGCCAAGACTGGCAGGCCAGAAAGAAGAGTTCCAGGGATTGGAGGGCCCCCCGACAAGAACCAGCTCAGTCTTGTCGGGGTTGAGTTTCAGGTGGTTTGTGCCCATCCAATCACTGATAGAGCAAAGGGTGTTTTGAAAAGTGAAGATAGATTGATCGCTGGAGTCAATGGTGAAAACCAGTTGGATGTCATCCGCGTAATTAAACGCGGAGACATTGAATCGGCGGAGGGAGCGGATAAGCGGGGCCATGTATAAATTAAAAAGGAGAGGAGATAAAGAGGAGCCTTGCGGGACACCACAAGACAACTCGACTTGGGAGGCAGAGAACTGGGACAGCCTGACAGCTTGATGGCGATGGGTCAGGAAAGAGCGCACCCAGTCCAGAGCTGTGCCCTGGATGCCAGCCTCTCTGACACGGTCGACCAAAATGTCATGGTCGACCGTGTCAAAAGCGGCCGACAGGTCCAAGAGAACCAGGGCCTGATAGGTGTTAGAGTCGGCGCCCCTGCGTAGTTCGTCCATCACAGAGAGGATGACTGCTTCTGTGGAATGCGCAGGTCTAAACCCAGCCTGCTGGGGGTCCAAAACACCAGAGTCCTCTATAAAAGAAGTGAGGGTTTGAGTAACGTGGGACTCCAGGACTTTGCTGAGGAAAGGGAGGAGGGAAATAGGGCGATAGTTGCTCATGGTGGACGGATCAGCCATAGGTTTTTTCAAAATGGCGACCACCTCTGCCCGTTTGAAGGAGGCCGGAACCACCCCCATAGTTAAAGAGTTGTTTAAAAGAGCTAAAGGGGGGTCCGGACAGGAAGTAAAAGCTTCTCGCAGGGCAGAGGGGGGGCAACAATCGCTGGGGGAGCCAGAAGAGACTTTGAGCAGGAGGGGGAGGAAGTTCTCTTTTGAGATGAGGGGAAGCTGGGATAGGGTGTGGGTGATGGGGTGAGAGGGAGTGCTGGCGGGGGAAGAGGCAGGTGAGGCATGAGCAGAGATGCTGGTTTTAATTTTAACAATTTTGTCCACAAAGAACTGATTCAGGGAATCACACAGAGGCTGGGAGGGAAGCGGGGCAATGGTGACTCTAGCTGGGTTGGATAGTTCCTCGACAATAGAGAAAATATCCTTGGACCTATTGGTGGAAATCAAAATCTTGTTGGAGAAGTAGCTAGATTTAGCTCGGGCTATTGCAGATTTGTATTCCCTCAGCTGAGAAGAGAAGGCAGTCTTTGTCTCGGGGGTATATCCTCGACGCCAGCGTCTTTCGGCCTGACGGAGACTGAGCTTCAGTGCCTTAAGTTCATCGGTGAACCACCTGTGGGCGTCGTGACTGCGCCGCGTCTTAACAGGTTTTAGGGGTGCCACTGAGTCAGCGGCAGAGACAAGCCATTGGGTAAGGTGGTCAGACTGGGAGTCAATGGAAGTGATGGGTCCCGTGATAGAGGGGGCTGATGAACACAAGAGGGAGGTGAATTTGTTGAGGTCGGCCTTGTTCCAATTACGTGCCAGAAAATTAGAGTCTCGGGTGACATTGGTCGGGGGAGGCTTAGCAAGGGAAAAGGTGATGAGTAGATGATCTTACCAGGGGCAGGGGAGGACAAGGGGAGTGGAGATATCTAAAGAGGAAGTCCATACCTGGTCCAAAATATGACCTTTAATGTGCGTGGGTATGTGTATATGTTGGGTGCAATTGAGACCCAACATAAGGTCAGTGAAGGCAACGGAATCAGGGGTTTCGTGAGGGTCCGATGGCCAATAATTAAAGTCGCTGAGGATTAAAACATTGGTGTTGTTAATAGTTAACTGGGAGATGAGCTCCCCAAACTGCGCTGAAAAATTTGGCATGGGTTGGGGGGGACGGTAAACTAGGACACATACAAGAGAGGACCCAGGTTGCTGCAGTCTGAGAGCAAGACAATCGGTCATAGGGATGCTGGGGACAGACACAGGGGAAAACCTGATTGAGTGACTAATGATGGCTGCAACCCCGCCGCCCACTCTGCCAGAGGGGCAATTGGCTTGCAGTATGTAGTATCCTGGGGGGATGGCCGCCAAGATATCAGGGGAAGAATCATCTGTGAGCCAGGTCTCGGACAGGAACAGGATGTCAGGCTGTTCCGAACCTAAGAGATAGAAAATGTCAGTTTTATGGCTGACCAGAGACCGAGTGTTCAGGTACATCACAGATAAGGGGGAATTGGGGGCAGGTCGTGAAATAGGAGGACGAGATTTGCTTACCAGGGCCGGGGAGCTGTGAGTGGGGGGAGAAAAAATGATCTCAGGAAAGGAATTCCTGGGAGCGGGCAAGCTGCATACGGCATGCTTGACCAAGACCTCAGGAGGGGGGAGGAGGGGTTCGTGAAGAGAAATAATAGCAGAGCGGGAATAGATGTGGCGAGGAGCAGAGTGACATGCCCCGTGCCCCGGCCTGCCGCCGACGGGCGCAGACGGGCTTAACTCAGGCGCAACTCCGGCGCGCCTCCGTCGCGCCCGCTGCGCTCGTCCGCTGCGCTGACACATAGTGGCCGTTTAAATAGGGGCAGGATGAGGGTGGAGCCTCAGGGAAGCTTCATGCCGATTGAAGCCCAGTCCAAGATGGCGCCCGCAATCACTGGGAGCCCGAGGTAACAGACAGCCCCCAGCCAGCCACTCGCCTCTGAAAAGCGGAAAATAGAGTTAAAACCCTGCACAACAAAAGGTGAGGTTAAGAGTACAATTTAAAGCACAGTGCGCAGCGTGAAAGCGCCACCGCTCGCATTCAGCGGGGCGAAAAGCTAAAAACACAGAGAGATGCTCTCTCTCTCTCTCAACTCGCTCAATGTCAGCAAACAAGCCCACTGCCACCGGGCTGTCTGCAAAACACCGACTGAGGAGTGAAACACGCTCCTAAATAGGGGCAGGACGAGGGTGGAGCCTCAGGGAAGCTTCATGCCGATTGAAGCCCAATCCAAGATGGCGCCCGCAATCACTGGGAGCCCGAGGTAACAGACAGCCCCCAGCCAGCCACTCGCCTCTGAAAAGCGGAAAATAGAGTTAAAACCCTGCACAACAAAAGGTGAGGTTAAGAGTACAATTTAAAGCACAGTGCGCAGCGTGAAAGCGCCACCGCTCGCATTCAGCGGGGCGAAAAGCTAAAAACACAGAGAGATGCTCTCTCTCTCTCTCAACTCGCTCAATGTCAGCAAACAAGCCCACTGCCACCGGGCTGTCTGCAAAACACCGACTGAGGAATGAAACACGCTCCTAAATAGGGGCAGGACGAGGGTGGAGCCTCAGGGAAGCTTCATGCCGATTGAAGCCCAATCCAAGATGGCGCCCGCAATCACTGGGAGCCCGAGGTAACAGACAGCCCCCAGCCAGCCACTCGCCTCTGAAAAGCGGAAAATAGAGTTAAAACCCTGCACAACAAAAGGTGAGGTTAAGAGTACAATTTAAAGCACAGTGCGCAGCGTGAAAGCGCCACCGCTCGCATTCAGCGGGGCGAAAAGCTAAAAACACAGAGAGATGCTCTCTCTCTCTCTCAACTCGCTCAATGTCAGCAAACAAGCCCACTGCCACCGGGCTGTCTGCAAAACACCGACTGAGGAATGAAACACGCTCCTAAATAGGGGCAGGACGAGGGTGGAGCCTCAGGGAAGCTTCATGCCGATTGAAGCCCAATCCAAGATGGCGCCCGCAATCACTGGGAGCCCGAGGTAACAGACAGCCCCCAGCCAGCCACTCGCCTCTGAAAAGCGGAAAATAGAGTTAAAACCCTGCACAACAAAAGGTGAGGTTAAGAGTACAATTTAAAGCACAGTGCGCAGCGTGAAAGCGCCACCGCTCGCATTCAGCGGGGCGAAAAGCTAAAAACACAGAGAGATGCTCTCTCTCTCTCTCAACTCGCTCAATGTCAGCAAACAAGCCCACTGCCACCGGGCTGTCTGCAAAACACCGACTGAGGAATGAAACACGCTCCTAAATAGGGGCAGGACGAGGGTGGAGCCTCAGGGAAGCTTCATGCCGATTGAAGCCCAATCCAAGATGGCGCCCGCAATCACTGGGAGCCCGAGGTAACAGACAGCCCCCAGCCAGCCACTCGCCTCTGAAAAGCGGAAAATAGAGTTAAAACCCTGCACAACAAAAGGTGAGGTTAAGAGTACAATTTAAAGCACAGTGCGCAGCGTGAAAGCGCCACCGCTCGCATTCAGTGGGGCGAAAAGCTAAAAACACAGAGAGATGCTCTCTCTCTCTCTCAACTCGCTCAATGTCAGCAAACAAGCCCACTGCCACCGGGCTGTCTGCAAAACACCGACTGAGGAGTGAAACACGCTCCTAAATAGGGGCAGGACGAGGGTGGAGCCTCAGGGAAGCTTCATGCCGATTGAAGCCCAATCCAAGATGGCGCCCGCAATCACTGGGAGCCCGAGGTAACAGACAGCCCCCAGCCAGCCACTCGCCTCTGAAAAGCGGAAAATAGAGTTAAAACCCTGCACAACAAAAGGTGAGGTTAAGAGTACAATTTAAAGCACAGTGCGCAGCGTGAAAGCGCTACCGCTCGCATTCAGCGGGGCGAAAAGCTAAAAACACAGAGAGATGCTCTCTCTCTCTCTCAACTCGCTCAATGTCAGCAAACAAGCCCACTGCCACCGGGCTGTCTGCAAAAACCAAGAGCTGGGTTGGCTCTCGAGCAAAGACCTTACCCCCAAATGGCTACGGACCTGGTCAACTTCAGATTGTCGCCTCTGTGGCAAGGGTGCAGAGTCACTATTGCACTTATTGTGTATTTGCCCAGTATTACAAAATCTAAGGAAGATGCTCTTGATACCACTCTTAAGAGAAGCGCAAGTCAGAACTTGCAGGGCGGTCGTGATAAAATGCCTCAGCGGGTCTTTGATACAACTTTCCTGCAAAACTATAAAAAATTTCTGGCTTTCGCTGCCTAAGAGCTGGAAAACAAGGCAGTAATTAAAGACGAATTGGGCCAAATGGTCCCCCCACGGCTGGCCCTGGACTATCCCATATTTTCCCAATAGATACCCCTTTTTTTTCTCTCTTCCGGCATATGCACTTTATTCTGAGTCAATAAGTCTCAAGTTATACCTAGTTAAATTAAATCCCCAAGCCATTTGTATCCCTTGTCACAATACTCATTTGTTGTCCGGAAGCCTTAATGAGACAGTTATCCCCTTTTTCATTTTACACATTGGCTGCATACTTGTGCTAAATTGCTAATGACTTGTGTCATTTCACTGTGCCTTTTTTATGTGATTTTACGCTGTTTCTATGCTGACTCAAAGATGTTAATGTTTATCTCATGGTGGTAAGATCCACCCTTTTATGATTTTTACAAATCAAATAAAGTATTATCATCAGTAGAACCTCGATTCCTCCTCCAGCTGCAGTTTGGACAGACCTCGAGCCAGAAAAAAGTTTGGGCCCCATGGTCTCCCACTCGATAGGCGTCCCCCACTGCCCACTCCACAACACCTCATCTCGGCGGGGTCCTCACAGACGGGCCACTTCACAGGCCATGAGCAACAGGTGAGTCGGGGTAGTCCAGCCCTGCGGTCTCTCCCTGCAGGGTACTCAGTGCTCGGGCAGCAAAGGTCACTGTAGTGATGGCATGTATCTTTAAGATAGAACCTTATTATGTAATGTGGAATGTTATGATATGAATGCTGTGGCAGATGCCTGAGTTTATACTGGACGCTGTGAGGGCATTCTTGAAGTGACCACGGATCCAGCTGCATGTACTTTCTTCCTCTTGAGATTAAATACTATCTACTTCAATTCAACTCAACAAGAAGTCTCGTCCCATTCATTCCTTTGGATGTCACTACAGTCACCCCCAGGCAACAGGAGAGCCGGTGAGCTCGTGGGCCCACCAAGAGTCGAACATCCACACACGCCTAATGTTTTCGGTGAGTTCCACGAAGGTCAGCAGCAGGGTGATCTCTCTCACATACGCCGTAGGGGCAGCCCCCACCACCACACCCAGGTCAGGGAGAGCAGAGCCCGCTATGCTGTCCTGCTGCAGCAAGGAAGGTGATGCAGCAGCTGCCGGGGCAAGACGGCGCCGCGGGCCTGTCTCGGCAGCAGCAGGCCTCTTCTGTATTTTGGCCAGGTCCCAGACTGCAGGGCGATCGAACAGCAAAAGCGGGGGAGTGGCAGCAGTCCAGGGGCTGCAGGATGCCCACTCGATTGCCCCGGTGCAGTCAATGGCGTTGGGGAGTTGGAGAGCAGGCAAAGCACACCCTACTCCATTCCCTCCTAGGCCATGCCCCCATCACACACATTTTTAAACAATGCATGAATGGTTCCACAGTATCAGCAAAACTATTCATAAATTTGAAATACTGTTCTGAAAGGCCCAAAGAGAATGTTGCCTCCTTGTTGTTTTGCAGTGGTGTCACTTTCCTTACAACCGCTAAGCAATCAAACTTGGGTTTAAAAACACCCTTTTCGAACACGTGACCTAGATAAGAAACAGGTCTCAACCCTCTCTGACATTCATGGAAGAACAACTTGCTTCTCCAATGACGCTCAACATTTAATTGATCCCTGCAACCTTGAGGTTCCTTAGAGCTATACATACTTGGGTCTAATGGCAACCAAATTAAACTCTATTTGTTCGTAGAAACAGGTTCAGATTTATTGTGGTTTAAAACAATACCCTATTCCTTCCAATCTATCTTATCTGAGGAGGTTCAACCACATCACAATATATACCTCCTGGTAGGTCGCTCCCCCTCCACTCAGCTCCGACTGTGTGCCCCTGCTACCGCTGCTGCTGGTAAGTGTGCACCGTCCTTTGCTTCTGTGCCACTGACTCCCCCTCCTTGTGCCTCGTTTTTCGCATTGTACCACTCGTTTTTCCCCCCTTTTTGTGCCTCATTTTGCTTTCTGTGGCACTGACTCCCCCTCCTTGTGCCCCGTTTTTTGCTCTGTACCACTCGTTTTTCCCCCCTTTTTTGCCCCATTTTGCTTTCTGTGCCACTGACTCCCCCCTCATTGTGACCCGTTTTGTGCTCTGTACCACTCGTTTTCCCCCCCTTTTTGTGCCCCATTTTGCTTTCTGTGCCACTGACTCCCCCTCCTTGTGCCCCGTTTTGTGCTCTGTACCACTCGTTTACCCCCCTTTTTGGGCCCCATTTTGCTTTCCGTGCAACTGACTCCCCATCACTGTGACCCGTTTTGTGCTCTGTACCACTCGTTTTCCCCCCTTTTTGTGCCCCATTTTGCTTTCCGTGCCACTGACTCCCCCTCCTTGTACCCCGTTTTGTGCTCTGTACCACTCGTTTCCCCCCCTTTTTGTGCCTCATTTTGCTTTCCGTGCAACTGACTTCCCCTCCTTGTGCCCCATTTTGTGCTCTGTACCACTTGTTTTCCCCCCTTTTGGGGCCCCTTTTTGCCTTCTACACCACTGTCTCTCTGCCACTGTGCCCGCTGTGGCCCCACCCCCTGCCTACTCGCTGCTCCCGCCTCCCAGCCTCTCCTGCCTCCCACCTCCCCATATATGCCGGAAGCTGCGCGGCTGCGCCGCCGCGCTGCTTGTGCGCTGAAGGCAACCCCGTCTGCACCCGTCCGCGCCTAGACCGCGCACTGCGCCAGAACCTCTGGACCCCACGAACGCCACAACACCAGACTCCGCTATGACGCCAGCACCCTCTACGCACTCAACGCCGGCCAAAACCCCACCTGCTTCCAGGCCACCCCGAAACAGACCCACAGACCTTTCTCCTGCCATACCTGCAGCTTCACTTGGGACAGAGCCACCAAACCTCCAAGGACTGGACCCAACCACCTCCGCTGCATACTCCTCAACACCCGCTCCGCACGCAAACACGCCGTCGAGCTCTGGGATCTGCTTGACACCTCCGCCCCAGACGTGGCCTTCCTGACCGAGACCTGGTGGAACGACTCCTCGGCGCCCGACATCGCCATAGCCATCCCGGACGGCTACAAGATCACCCGCAGGGATTGCGCCAATGGAATTGGAGGAGGAATAGCCATCGTCCACAAGTCTACCCTCAATGTCGCCACCCACGCAGACGACACCCTCAACACTGCTGAACACCTGCACTTCCGGATCCACACCGACCCCAACACCACCCTCAGACGAACACTCATCTATAGACCACCCGGACCCTGAGCTCAGTTCAGCGACTCCATCGCCGACCTAGCCAGCACCCACACACTCGCCTCCACGGTCTACATCCTCCTCGGGGACCTGTACTTCCACCTCGAGAACGACGCCAACTCCGCCCCCCTGATCGCCAACCTCGACCTCAGACAACTCGTCACCACACCCACACACGCCGCCGGCCACACGCTGGACCCCGTCTTCTCCACAGGCACCCACATCGCCTTCGACCACACCACTGAACTCCACTGGACCGACCACCACTGCAACCACTTCACCTTCAAGAAACCAAACATGCACCACGCACCCAACAGCTACCACGCCGCTGCTGGAGAAAAGTCACAGAAGACCAGCTAATCACCACCCTTGCCCAGAACCCACCCACTGACCCCACCAACCTAGAAACCGCAGCCCACAACCTCAAACAGTGGATCGATGACTGTGCCAACACCCTCGCCTCGCTCAAGAAACCCTCCAACAGCCACGCCAGCAAGAGAGCCACCTGGTTCACCGACGAACCTCAGACCTCCAAACGCGCATGCCGGAAACTGTAGAAGGTATGGCTCCACGAACGCACACCAGACAACCACGCAGCCCAAAAGGACGCCACCCATAGACATCACCACCTCATCAGATTAGCCAAGAGATCCTCCTTCAAAGACCGGCTGGATAACAAAGCACACAACAGCAAAGAGCTTTTCAGCATCGTAAAGGAACTCTCCAACCCAAGCACCAACGCCAAAGACATACCGCCCTCACAAGAACTGTGTGACTCACTAGCCATCTTCTTCCACCGCAAGATCGCTGACATTCATGACAGCTTCAACACTGTGGTAAATTTTAATTACCTATACGGAATTTATGCGGTAAAGTTCAATAAGAATAACTTAGTCAAAATAAGAAGGCAGAATCCGTGGTATCTGAGGTTGAAAAAGGGTTTTATTCCTTAACAAAGGAATTGGTTCGAACCAATGGTAGCATGACCCATCGCCACGAGGGTTCAGGGTGGGAATTGCAATGGACATGTACAATGATTTATTAACATGAAACCATATATATAGTCATTTCATACAGTAGCATTGAATGCAGAAGGCGTAACAGCTGAGAGAAACGAGATAAGAACAGAAATACGTAACAGAAGGCGTGCACTAGGGCGTACACGGAGGTATGTGCAAGAAACGTCACATGAAGGTGTCATAAGTGGGTGGATCCCTAGAAGGATCCTGCAGAGTCAGCAAAAACATGTGGCAGAGATGCGCGCGCAGCAGCATGACGTATGATTGACGTAAAACTGGAGGGTGAAGAGGACTTGACATTTAGCCCTTCATGAGGAGACAGAAGTCTGGGATGTCAGAACAACCTAATCCCAAATCATATCTAATATCTTGTGTTTGAGGAACTGTATTATCTAGAAGGAAAGGTCTCTCGAGCAGAGGCTATTCTATACTGACTGCTAGTGCGTGCATATGCGACTACGTGTCTACATGAGATGTGAGGGGCCATGGGCCTACCATGGTAACGGAAGCTATGAAATACTCGCATGGAGACAGTGAGGCCGGGCCCTTTGCTCTGCAGCTGGGAAGGATGTTTACCTAAACTACTAGACAGGAATGTATTTTTCGAGGAGCGGAGCAGATACCTTGAAGGTTGAATACGGTCTTGGCAGGCAAGGCTGGCCGAGCCTGGCACAGCTCGCCGCGCAGGGAGTAAGTCAAGGGTCAGGAAGCAGCAGGCTGCGGCTTCCAGAGGCAGAAGAGAAAAAGAGGCTCGATGGCAGAAATCAGGGCCTAACTCGCCAGAGCTAGAAATCATGAAAGTGTACCACATAAAGACGTTGGCAAGGCACACTTAGGAACTGAATATCGGACCCATTCATGGTGCATCTGGAAGAGGACATGTTAACGTTGGACGCAAATGTATTTGCGTCTTCATGACTGGTTGTGGAGGGAACTTACTTGTACTAGAAGCATGTACATGGAGCCGTTGGGGTCTACGATAGGGGACACAATTGACCATAAAATTTATATTACCTCAACACCACAACACCCCGACTACGCCAGACTCCACCTCCCCTGTGAACACAACCAGTGCCAACCGCCTGACCTCCTGGTCCAACGTCAACGACGACGAGACACACAAGGTCATCAACTCCATCCACTCAGGATCTCCGTCAGACCCGTACCCACACCACATATTCAACAAAGCAGACACAGCCATCGAACCCCAACTACGGAAGGTCATCAACATCTCCTTCAAAACAGCGACATTCGCGGAAAGCTGGAAGCACGCCGAAATCAACGCCCTCCTCAAGAAGCCCAAGGCGGACCCCAAGGACCTCAAGAACTTCTGGCCCATCTCCCTGCTCCTGTTCCCGGCGAAGGTCATCGAGAAAATCGTCAACATTCAACTGGCCCGCTACCTGTAGGACAACAACATCTTGGACCCGTCCAAGTGCGGGTTCAGACGAAACCACAGCACCAAGACAGCCCTCATCGCCGCCACAGACGATATCAGGCTCCAACTAGAAAATGGCGAAACATCAGCCCTCATCCTCCTGTACCTGTCAGACGCCTTCGACACGGTCTGCCATCGCACTCTAAAGACACGCCGCCTAGAAGCCGGAATCTAAGAGAAGGTCCTTGACTGGACCACGTCCTTCCTCTCCGGCAGAACCCAGAGCGTCCGCCTCAAGCCATTCCGATCTGAAGCCACCGACATCATCTGGGGCGTCCCCCAGGGCTCATCCCTCAGCCCAACGCTGTTCAACGTCTATATGGACCCCCTCACACTACTGGCGGGCCATCACGACCTCAACATCATCTCCTACGCCGACGATACCCAGCTCATCCTCTCCCTCACCAAGGACCCACACACTGCCAAAACCAACCTCCACGAGGGAATGAAGGCCGTTGCCAACTGGATGAGAAGCAGCCGTCTGAAACTGAACTCGGACAAGACGGAGGTCCTCATCCTCGGACCCACCCCCTTAGCCTGGGACGACTCCTGGTGGCCAACCACACTGGAAACAGCACCGACACTCACCGACCATGCACGCAACCTAAGATTCATCCTCAACTCCTCCCTCTCCATGTCTAAACAGAACAATGCCGTCTCCTCCTCCTGCTACAACATCCTCTGCATGCTCTGCAGGATCTACAAGTGGTTCCCGACCGAAACAAGATGAACGGTGACACAGGCCCTCGTAAACAGCAGACTGGACTACGGCAACACACTCTACGCAGGAATCTCAGCCAAACACCTACAACGACTACAACGCATCCAAAATGCCTCCGCCCGACTGATCGTCAACGTCCCCCGTCGCAGCCACATCACCCCCCACCTGAGAGTCCTACACTGGCTCCTCGTCGACAAGAGGATCACCTTCAAGCTCCTCTCCCACGCACACAAAGCACTCCACAATGCCGGATCAGCCTACCTGAACAGCAGACTCAGCTTCTACACCCCACCCGCCAGCTCCGCTCTGCCAGTCTCGCCCTCACCGCTGTCCCCCGCAACCAACAAACAACCTCCAGCGGCAGATCCTTCTCTTTCCTCACCGCCAAGACCTCGAACACCCTCCCTACCCACCTACAGCAGACCCAAGACCTACTTGCCTTCAGAAGACTCCTCAAGACCTGGCTCTTCGAGCAGTAGCGGCAACCCCCTCCCCTCAGCGCCTTGAGACCCTCACGGGTAAGTAGCGCGCTTTACAAGTACTCTGATTGATTGATGGATTGATTGATATACATTTTCTAGTCTAGATCTACCTTTAAACGTGATTTCCATTTTAACGATGTCTACAAGGGTTGCTGGTCCTTCATGTAGCCACCAGAATCGTTGTCAGGATCTTCTAACATGCAATTATTCTTCCCAAACTTATCAAAGTATAATTCATGGTCAATTAATGTGAATGAACAACAGAAATCTGCATAAACTTTCATACTTTCTCCAACTGAATCTCACATGATGGTAATTATACATTGACAGAATTGATCTTAAATACAATACTTTAATCCTATGCTTTTAAAATATTTTTATGTAGTTATTGTATTTGACTTTTACGATTATATTTTAATAACCAAATGCACTTTTTTGATTGACAATACTCATGAAATCTTCATAGAAACTTTGACCATATTCACATTCTTGTTGTCCCACTCCCTACATATTCTAAAAAAAAGTCCCCTTTTGCTGCATTTTTTCGCAGGTGTTGTTTGCAAGGAGCTTTGAGCACTTACCTGAATTATAGGACACTCACTGGTATACCATTAGGTCCTGGTGTATAAAATGTTCTTGCTTGTTCCAGAGCAGTGATTATCATTTTGTCAGTGATCTCTAAGGATGTGTCATACTCGGAGTTTGGTATCTCGTTATCAATATGTTGATCTTGAATATAGTTCAGCTAAATACTACATAATGTGTTTGAGTTATTATTGTCATTGGATTCTGTGTAGTTGAGTTGACTGACCACTACCCACAATTTCTTGACCATCTAATAAGATCATCGCATATTTTTATGTCAAAAATTGTTTTTGAGTCCCAGCATTTTCATTTGTATTCTGTTATTAAGTTATCAAGAGTTGAGCCTTTTTCATTTGCCTTGTTAATCGAATTAATCATATTTTCTTTTACCTCAAATTCTGTGAATACCAGTGAGCCTTCAATCCTTGTTCATATGCCCATTCTGTAGCCTGTGAGTTTCAATAAAGATGCAAAGCAATGAAAATAATACATTCTTATAGATGTTTACAGTCTTCTTTGCTTATTTCACAGTATTTTTTTGTATTTCTTTTTTACTCTTTCTCTGCTTTGAAAATATATATATGCATACGCACACATATTTATAGTACAGTTATAGATAAAAACAACAGAAAAAAACAAAACCTAAATACACTGAAATTCACCAGTTGAGAGCTAGGTAAACTAACCATAAATAGCACCCAATTGTTCATAGCAATGATTAGATACATTTCAAAGACGTTGCTTGTAGTGTAACTTACACATACCAAATTAGTATGACCTCACAATATATATACCAGTAATTAACACCTGAAAACACATCATTAAATAACACACACTGAAGCCAATAATACATAGTTGTCTCATCAACAGTGTTAATGGTAAATTGATAAGTAATGTCCTCTGTAAGATTACATACATTTGTAAGTGCTTCTGTCACATCAAGGGGGAGGTCATGAGCACTGCGTGGGAAAGCTTTAATGTTCTGGACTGTGGAGTACTGCCATGATCTTGAAGAATCCCTATTCATGTGTTTTTTATGTGTTAGATGTCTTTCGCATTCCTTAAGAATCTTAAAGTGCTTCCTTGGAAGACACTCCAATAATTATTAATAGACGTCACTGTGCTAAGGGACTTGCTATGTTTATGTTTATGTTTATGGGATTTATAAAGCGCGTGACTACCCTTGGGCATCTCAGCGCTGTGATGCGGAGAAGGCAGGAGGGAGAGACTAGCCTTGTGGAAAGAGCCAGGTCTTGATTTTTTTCCTGAACTGGGTTTCATTTTGGATGGATCGGATGTCGGGGTCCAAGCTGTTCCAGAGTTTGGGTATTGGATGGGAAAAGGACCTACCCCCCCATCTGGCTCTTTTAGCAATGGTGTTCTTCATGAGGTATTTTGAACTGGATCTCAGTTGTCGTTGAGGAATGTAGTGGGTAACCAGTTTTTGAATGAGTGCAGGGCCCCTCCCGTGCATAGCGCGATGAGCCAGATTGAGTGATTTGAATTTGATTCTTGCCTGAACAGGGAGCCAGTGAAGTTCCTTCAGTCTTGGTGTAATTGATTGGCGTCTGGGTGTGTTTAGTAGTAACCGAGCTGCTGCGTTTTGGATGTCTTGCAGACGGTTAACTACATATTTCGGGGATCCAAGGAAGAGGTAGTTGCCGTAGTCCAGCCTTGAGACCACTAAGGCCTGGACCACCGTTTTTTTTTCCATCTTCGGGGAGTAAGGGCATGATCTTTCTGAGCATGCACAATGTCCCGAAGCAGGTGCTGGACAGCTTTTTAGCCTGTGTCTCCATTGTGAGATTTTTATCCAGCCATATGCCCAGATTTTTATGGCTGGTTTAGATGAAGGAGGTGGTCCCCAGCTAACAGGTCATGGGATGTTAACGTCCGGATTCAGGTTGTTGCCCAGAATCATCAGCTCCGTTTTATCCCCGTTCAACTTAAGTTTGCAATCGAGCATCAATGATCCAATTCTCTCAAGACACGGGGTGAGTTGTTGGAGGTCAGAATTCAGGGTGTCTGAGATTGAAAAGACTAGTTGTGTATCATCCGTGTAAGACACGACGGAGATACCAAAATCTTGAATGATCCGTGCTAGGGGGCTGAGATAAATATTAAAAAGGGTAGGGCTCAGGGAAGATCCCTGAGATACTCCCCAGGGGGCTGGGAAGGGATCGGACTTGAACCCACCTTCCGCACATTGGAAGGATCTGTCCCTTAAGAACGAGGCCACCCATTTTTTTGCTGTGCCTTTTATGCCCACTTTTTCCATTCTTTGTGTTAGCACTGCGTGGTCGGCCGTATCAAATGCGGCGCTGAGATCTAGAAGCACCACAGCTGCCATTTTTCCTTGATCTAGGATGAATTTAAGTTGTTCCGTGACCACCAGCAGTGCTGACTCGGTACTATGCTTGGGTCGAAACCCCATTTGTGTTTGGTGGATTATATCAAGATTTTCAAGGAAGGTGGAAATTACAGAGTTAACGTGTTTCTCCGCCATTTTACCCACTATTGGCAGAAGGGATATTGGTCGGTAATTGGAGGATTTGGCTTGATCTAAGTGTGGCTTTTTTAGCAAGGTTTTGATGACGGCATTTTTCCATTATTTTGGAGCAATGCCCTGCTCATAGGAGAGGTTGATAAGGCTCCTCGGTTGGGTGGCAACAGCTTTCCCACCTTGGGCAAGAATGTTGGGGGGTGCCGGGTCTAAGGGAGAGCCTGACTTGATTTTTTTTAGTAGTACTGTTGTCTGCTCTAGTTCCAAGGGGGCTGGCCATAAGGACTGTTCCGTCCGGCGGAGCAGGGCTTTGAGATTCGGATGATGTGGAAGGGAGGTTTACAGGCGACTCTGGGGGTTTGGGCTGGAGGGAGTTATAAATGATTTCGATTTTATTCTTAAAAAAAGTTGCCAATCCATTGCACCTCTCTTTGGAGTGTTTTGGGCTGTTGGGCTCTTGGGCTGGACTGGTGAGGGCTTTTACAATCTTAAATAGTTCCCTCGGGGAGTTGGAGGATTTGGCAATTCTATCTTCATAGAAGATGGCCTGTGCTTTCCGGACGCTGTCTTGATAGCGCCGGATGGCCATTCTGTATGAAGTTTTTAATTTGGGGGTCATAAGACTTCCTCCACTCTCTCTCCAGTCTTTTGCAGTTTTTTTCTCCTGCACTAGCGTGGGTGAGAACCAGGAGGATCGATTGGTGTTTTTATGTAACAAGGGGCCTGGCTGCCTGAAGTTCCTATCGATGGAGCTGGTTATCCAAGTATGCCAGTTGCTATGTGCCTTGTGCAGATCTTTGGTTTCAGGGGGTGTGGAGGATTCCAGATCATGGGCCCAGGCCTCTGGCACAGTTTTTGGCCATTTTCGTCCTATAACCGTGTTGGTTTTGTTAGGGACGGTACTGGGGATCTGGAGCTCAAAAGGGATGAAGGCATGATATGTCCAGGGCATCCAGATTGGATCTGATACTTTTAGTCTTTGATTGTTGGAGAAGATAGGATCTAAAATGTGTCCTTTCTCATGTGTACTGGAGGAAACTAGTTGTGCGAATTGTAGGGCTTCCATGCCGGTTAGGCACCTCTTAGCGCAAGGGTCGTGAGGATCCTCCAAATGGAGATTAAAGTCGCCAAGCACTGTAATGGCGTTTTTCTCTATAAGCATGCTTGCAAAAAGGTCTGGGGCTGAGTCTAGGAATCCAGTGGAAGCTCCTGGGGGCCTATAGATTAACCCCCCCGCAAAGGAGTTGTTGTGGAGAGGGATAATCTAAAGCCACAGGCTTCGGCATTGTTAATATGCAGAGGGGCTATTGTGCACTCCCATCCAGCCTGGTGTATAATAGCCAGACCTCCTCCTATTGCTCCTTCCCTATCAAGGTGGGCAATTTTGTAGCCTAGGGGAAGTGCTTTTACGATGTCAGGGGCTGAGCTATTTCTAAGTCAGCTTTCGGTTATGAAGAGAGCCTCTAAGTGCTCTTCTTCCAGTAGTAACTTAATTTCTAGCGCATGCTTAGGTAGGGATCTACAGTTAATGACTCCCATCTTAGCTGTTTCCCATTTAGCCTCTGTGTCGAGCCTGTGATTGTTCTTCGCGAATCCTGGGAACTTACATACCGGGCAGTTCAGGGCTTATTCTATATTTAACACGTGCTGACAGTGCGGGAGTATTGTGTCCTTTATTATTAAGAGTTCTGATCTTGTGTAGGTGAGGACTCTTCTCGGGGATATAGAATTATGGGCAGGGATCCTAGCCCCAAACCCGGGAAGGTCGCGGACGGGCGCAGACGGGCTGCACGCGTCCGCTGCGCGTCCAGTAGCCCATGGATTTAAATGTAGGGAAGTCCAAAGTGCTTCTGCCCCTGTTGTGTCAGCTGGGAGGGTTTGGCCCCGCCGTCCACTCAAACGGCTCCTGCTGCGGGTGACCGGGGCTGAGGGCAAAGTCCCAAGGAACAGAAGCTGTGCAAAAACGCAGGTAGGGGGATAGAGGGGATTTAAAAATGACGCTTTCCTTTTAAAAGTTACAAACAGTTTTTAAAAGAGGAGTGGGGGGTGCGCTCTGGCAGCGTTCAGCTCGGGCGGCAGAATGACTAGGTTGCCTCACCTCGCTCCGCTGTGGTCCCAGCGTCTCGCAGTAATGTCGGGAAGTCCAAATTGCTTCCGCCCCTTCCCCGCCCCTGTCGTGTCAGCTGGGAGGGTTTGGCCCCGCCCTCCACTCAAACGGCTCCTGCCGCGGTGGACCGGGGCTGAGGGCAAAGTCCCAAGGAACAGAAGCTGTGCAAAAACTCAGGTAGGAGGATAGAGGGGGATTTAAAAATGACGCTTTCCTTCTAAAAGTTACAAACAGTTTTTAAAAGAGGAGTGGGGGGTGCGCTCTGGCAGCGTTCAGCTCGGACGGCAGAATGACTAGGTTGCCTCACCTCGCTCCTATGCAGGATGTTCTGTTGCATTGTTGCATACCAGATTGGGTTAACAAGGTTTCATTTACATTTTTACGTATATTAAGCAAATGCCATGTAAAATATTGTGTCACATTGAAATGCAGGAATGCAAAATGCCGTTCTTTCATACTGTTTTCAAAAAGTATTTTTTTACAGACTTTGACTTGTGTTTTTATGCTACGTCTTGCTTTTATGGTATCTTTATGTTTTCTCTTTAACGTACCTGTTCCACGGGAGTTTTATATCTTTATTGAATTAATCCGTATGCTCTATACCTTTATTGATCTCATTCGCGTATTGTCAATCAGCAGTGTGTGATAATAACTCTGACTCACAAAGCTCACCAAATTCACATGCATTGGATAATCCACTTATGGCCGCTACTAGCCTTCATTTCATTCTTGCCTTGGACTCGTCATCATTACAGCCACACCTAATATAAGTGTTAGAGACTTTTAAGTCTTTCTGCTTTCAATTCCTAAATTATGGAGCAAGCCATGCTGTTGGCTGAGAGGAGTCAATTCCCCCATTTCATTTAAGTACACTCAAAAAGCTGGATACAATCTCCCAATTTTAACAGACATTTGCTTGCTTCGTTTAAATAAGGGAGGAGACTGTAACATGCTTGCTGCAGCTATTTTAAATGAGAGGAAACTTAAGTAGGAAAATTGTAAATGTAAAAAGCCAGGCCAATATAATATGGTGGCTAAAAACATGGAAAAGAAAAACTTTAATGCATAGTATGGGTTCGGGGAACCGGGCACTGGTTGGAGCGGAGTGATTAATAAGTTGTAAAAGATGGTTGAAAATGGGCAATCACTGCCGACGCTGAGGTGGAGTTGGCGGCCCGGTGTAGAGAAAATACCAGCTGTGCCCCTAGGGGTGAATGCGAACAGTGATCTAGCCCATGGACTAGGTGTACCAGCCCATGGAGGCCTAGAGGAGCCAAGACAGTTTTAACTTCTTGACCTGGAGGGTGACACCCTGGGCCCTGTGTCATCTCCTAGCTCCCCTTTTCTCCCCCCCTTTTCCCCCATCCCTGAGGATCTGAGGAGGGCAGCCCTGGGGCACTGGAGACCCGAGCACTGCTCCTAAATAGAAGGTCTGAACCTCATAACAGACAATGATGGCGAAGTGCACTGAGGACGACCATGGCGGCCTGACAGGAGGCGCTGAAGTCGGAGTCCATCCACCATGACTGACCAGATAGCGGAAGAGGAGATCCCTGAAGAGCCTGACTCAGGAGCCTAGACAGGGCCCGAGGGTAGTCTCCATCACGAGAGAGAGGAATCAGAGATGGGGATACGAGATCCCTGAAATGACAAAAGGCCGCCCACAGAAACCCACTCAACAAACCAGTTTAGTAAAATACGCTGTGAAAATGTTGACGCCGGGAATGAGGGCTCAAGAAACAAACTGGAGGGAGTACCCTCACTATGAACATTAATGGCGGCCATCCAGGAGCTCAGGGGCTCAATAGTCCCCATAGAGCCTAAGTCGGACGCATGACAGTGGAGGCCAACCTGCTATAAGATCTCGGAACAGATGACAGTTGCGGAAACCCAAATGAGTGCTTTGCTCTCCACAACTAAACACTTGGAAGAGCAGGTACAGAACTTAACAAAACAAAGTGGGATCGTGTCAGCCAGACTAGAGGACCAGGAAGGGAGGGCAAGACAAAACAACATTAGAATGGTAGGGGTCCTGGAGGGCTCTGATGGCCCCGGCGCGGACTTGTTTCTGGAAAACGTGATTCTTAACAAACTTAAGCCAAAACGTTTGTCAAACTTTTTCTCAGTGGAAAGAGCCCATATGGCACAAGGTCCACCGTCAAAACGCCCCCGCCCCCAAAGCTTGATCATTGCCCGCATATTGAACTATAGGGACCAAGACGCAATTCTACAAGCAGCCAGGAATCACGGAGACCTACACGTGGACTATGCGGCGATCCACTTCTTCCCAGACGTTACCTTGCAGGTCCAGCGACAGTGCAGACGTTTTGACAAAGTGAAGAAAGATTTAAGTGCAAAGGAACTGAAATATACAATGCTCTACCCTTCCAAGCTCAAAGTGATCACAGATGGGAATACACTACATTTCGCAGCGCCAGAAGAAGTATGGGACTGGCTGCAGGAATGGAGAGTGGCTGGTAAATGGAACACTGGTGACAGGCGAAGGGACAAGTCCAAGGCCCCTGGCGAGAAGAGGGCCGCCCCCTCTGGACTGCACCTGAGATCCGTGTCCCCATGAAAGGAACACATGAACACTTACCCTGAGAAGTTAACAGAGGAATGGTGGCAGTGATTTGACTGGGGAGGGGGGGTAAGCCATCGGGGAGTCTCAATTGACAAGGAGATAACATAACATTACTGAGGAGGTTTAGAGAGGTGGGGACTGGGCTGGGTGGAGGTCGGAATGGGCCGGGGACTAGCTCCTAAGACAGAGGGGATTGTTTTTTCAACATCCACAAAAGTTCTCATTCGACAAGTTGGTAACCGGGCAGCTGCACCATGTCCCGCCATCATATGTTGAGTTTTGGGCGACAGGCACTCTGCATGTTTGGAAAGTAGGTAATTCGATTGCACTGAGCAGGGTATCGGGTGGGGGGAGTTGGGGACACTACTATTTACATTAGTTAAATTTAAGGTTTCACAGCACTCTGCAGGTTGTAAGTGTTCTCAAATGGGGAGGAAGGGATTAGGCACATGGGTTCTCTCAGGGGTGGTGTGGGAGGACTCAGTACTCCACCCGGAACTAGAGACAATATAGACAATCACCCCACCTGAGACCACACAGATTGAAAATATGGTCATGGAATGTCAATGGCTGGGAAGCGGTATTAAACATACATTGATCCTGCAACACCAAAAACACCTTGGCCCAGACACAATACTTATACAAGAAAGACATTTAAGAGGTCATCACTACAAGGCATTGGACTGCATGGGTTACGTACTAAAAGCTCAACCAGAATACACCTCAGACTCACAGGAAAGGAATCCTGATTAAAAAGTCGCTACCCTTCATCTCCCAAAAAGTGGAATGGAGAGTGGCGAAATGACCACGGACGCTGTGGGGCTCTCAATTGGACCTGTAACGGAGTAGATCTTAATCTATGCTCCGTTTATGCCCTATCTCGACTCCTGGCCATGACCCTCCCTGACCTGGGAGGCCTGGTGTTGGGACTACTCATGTAAATATTCCTGGTAGGGGGCGACTTTGATTCGGTTCTCGACCCCCAAATAATGGACTGAACTGGCACAGGCACAGGAGTAAGCATGGGTGAAATTTGCGAATTCGCGGTCCGCAAATTCACGCGAAAGCGAATTCGCGATCCGCAAAATTCACAAATTTGTGGGAATTTGCGGATTTTTTTTGCGTGTTCGCTGTTTTTTTTTGCGTATTCGCGGGCCGCTTGCAGCGCACCGACCGCGAAGTTACCCAAGCGATCATACATGGGCACGGCCATCTTGTGCGTGTTGCGTATTTCCGTTTCCGGGCGCTATTGGCAATCTCGCGTTGTATGCGGCGCGGTATCACGAGTTCGCGTGTGTTTTTGCGAACTCGCGGGGGAAATATCACGCGAACTTACCCATCTTGTTTTTCATTCATTGCTATGGTTCTGGACATGCTTTTTCTATCCAGCTTCAATTTTTGCCATCCTTTGTTTGATGTTTTTTTTAATCTTTTTTACTTATTATTTATCCCTCTATTTGTCTAGATCTATATTTTGTGTTTTCTTCTGCTTTTGGTTACTTTAAAACTACTTTTTTTACCTCTTCTTTTATTTACTTTTTCCCTATTCTCTTTCCTATTTATTATTTCCATTCCTGGCCAGGACCATGGCAAAGGGAGCCGGGAAGGAGAAGGGGAAGGGTCCCGCACCCCGTACCCGGCTCCCATGCGGGCGATTGAGGGGGGAGCAAGTCACAGCCCGGGAGATCTTCAGGGCGGAGGAGGTGGCCGCACTGGTTTATTATGTGCAGCGCCGCCTCCCCAAGACCATCGCGGCAGGCGGCAGGATCGCTAGCGGGTACGGGCTCCGGGAGCGTCGGAAGCTGTGGGAGCAGGTGTGCCGGACCATGTATAAACACACACGGGTCCGGCGCACCTACAACCAGGCCACGCACCGGTGGTCCGACCTCCTGGACCGTGAACATGACCTGCTTGACCTGCTAGGCATCGAGATCCCCGGGCTTGATGAGTAGTAGTAGCTATTTAATCACTACTCATTTTTCCTAAGAGCAATAATGCTGCCGATTACATGGTAGGTAAATTATGTTTCAAAATCTTCTTTAATTGCATTTCAGGTGCACTGCTCTCCTGCTCAGTGGCAGTGCTACTATGCTTATTTGTTTTCGATTTTGTGCTCATTTCATTGGCCTGAGTAATTATGTATGAGTATACTTTACAGAACTGCGTAATGCTTGACACTAAGGGGCAGATTTACAATTACTGGTGCATCCCTGCAAATTAGCAAGGATGCACCAGTGCGCCACGCCTCCATCACAGAAGCGTCACGCATCTGTGCCCTAAAGGTGGCACATTGCTAGAGTTGCGTCGCAACACGACGCAGCTCCAGCAATGCTCTGGGGTGCCCTATCGCCCCAATTCTGCGTCAAGCCGTACGTCTGCTTCAAGCAGGCGCAGGGTTTTGAGTGACGCAGCATTGGCCTAAAAGTGACTGAGTGAAATCTTGTAGATTTCACTCAGCCACTTTTAGGATGCGTTCCTGCGCAGGAACGCCCTCCCTTGCGCCGGAATGCCCCCTGATGGCGCAGGGCTTTACAACGTGATGCATCTCCCAGATGCGTCACGTTGTTAATATACCACGCACCATGGCGCCTCTTTTGAGCTGCCGCTGCGTCACAAAAGTCACGCAACGACGAAGCAAAAGAGCCACAAGCCACGACAGCAAGGAACTCTTCAGTATCGTCAAGAAGTTCTCCAACCCCAGCACCGGCAACAACGACATCACCCCATCACAAGACCTCTGTGACTCTCTCGCCTCGTTCTTCCACCGCAAGATCGCCGACATCCACAACAGCTTTAGCGCACGATCCACGCACCCTACCGTCGAACCACGCCCCCCACCGCCACCCTCCGCACGTGGACCACGGTGACCACCGAAGACACAGGCCGCACGATGAACATCATCCACTCCGGATCTCCAACGGATCCCTGCCTCCACCACGTCTTCAACAAGGCCGACTCCATCATCGCACCCCAACTCCGGGACATCATCAACATCTCCTTCAACACCGCCACCTTCCCGGAGAGCTGGAAGCCCGCCGAGCTAAGCGCCCTACTGAAGAAACCAACAGCGGACCCCACCGACCTCAAGAACTTTCGCCCCATCTCACTCCTCCCTTTTCCTGCCAAAGTCATCGAGAAGACCGTCAACAGACAGCTTGCCGCCGTCCTCGAGACGAACCGATCCCTTGATCCCTCGCAGTCCGGTTTCCAAGCCAACCACAGCACCGAGACCGCCCTCATCGCAGCCACCGACGACATCAGAACCCTGCACGACAACGGGGAAACAGCGGCCCTCATCCTCCTGGACCTCTCCGCAGCGTTCAACACTGTCTGCCACCGCACCCTAGTCCAACGCCTCAGCAACACAGGTTTCCAAGAGAAGGCATTGGAATGGATCATCTCGTTCCTCGCTGGAAGAACACAGAGAGTCCGCCTCCCCCCGTTTCGATCCGAGGCCACCGAAGTCACCTGCGGCGTACCGCAAGGATCATCACTCAGCCCCACCCTCTTCAACGTCTACATGAGACCCCTTGCAGCCATCACACGCTAACACAACATCATCTCCTACGCCGATGACACCCAACTGATCTTCTCCCTCACCAGGGAGCCAGCCACCGCCAGAACTAGCCTACACCAAGGGATGAAAGACGTCGCCGAGTGGATGAAGAACAGCCGCCTGAAACTGAACTCAGACAAGACGGAAGTCCTCATCCTGGGACCATCGCCCTCCGCCTGGGACGACTCCTGGTGGCCCCCCGCCCTGGGCATCACTCCCAAGCCAACAGATCATGCACGCAACCTGGGCTTCATCCTGGACTCCTCCCTCTCGATGACCAGACAAGTCAACGCTGTCTCCTCATCATGCTTCAACACCCTATGCATGCTCCGCCAGATCTTCCGATGGATCCCGACCGAAACCAGGAAGACGGTCACCCAGGCACTCGACACAAGCCGACTGGACTACGGAAACACCCTCTACGCCGGAACCACAGCCAAGCTACAGAAAAGACTCCAACGCATCCAGAACGCCTCCGCCCGACTCATCCTGGACATCCCCTGTCGCAGCCACATCTCCGGCCACCTGAGGGACCTGCACTGGCTCCCCGTCAGCAAGAGAATCATGTTCAAACTCCTCACCCACGCACAAAAGTCCCTCCACGACCTTGGCCCCAAGTACCTCAACGACCACCTGACCTTCTAAACGCCCACCCGCCAGCTACGCTCGACAAGTCTCGCCCTCGCCGCCGTACCACGCATCCGAAGAGCCACCGCCGGAGGAAGATCCTTCTCCTACCTGGCGGCCAAGACATGGAACTCCCTCCCCACCCACCTCTGGCTGACCCAGGACCATCTCGCCTTCAGGAGACAACTCAAGACCTGGCTGTTCGAGCAACAGCAGACCCCTTCCCCCAAGCGCCTTGAGACCCTCCGGGTGAGTAGTGCACTATACAAATGCTATGATTGATTGATTGATTGACAAGGGACTTGTAAATCTGCCCCTAGAGACTCAAGTCCAGTCCTTACTTTGTACACCTGCCACTAAGAAGAGATAGTGGTGGTGGATTGATTGTTTGAGTATTTTAATGACTGGTTATGTAGTAGGAAACTTACTTTTTAGTGTTCTCACTGGTCTGCAATTACGATGGACTTTGTCTGTCACTTCGCGTGCTGCGGAGTGTTGCCTGCCAGTCCTAGTCGAACCTTTTTGTAGTTGGTTTAGTGAGTTACATAACTTTCCAAGTCGATGGTCCGCGAATCCAGCAATACCAATATCCTAGTAGACCACATCAGATAGGTCAATAAATGTAGTGCAATTGTTGTCTATTTGCTATTTCCCCGAAATAATTTGTTATTGTTCTTTTGAAATTTTTGATTTGGTTGACAACAATCATCCATGTTTGGGTCTTTCTTTCATGTTGTACATCAGCTTCCCCCAGGGGCAAGAGGACAGAGGAGGAGGTTGCGGTGCCGGCGGAGCAGGAACAGGAAGGCCAGGATCAGTCCGGCGAGGGCTTCTCTGCTGGACCCAGTAAGTTTTCATGTTAATATTAATAATTATACTTCCCTATCTTTTAGAGTACCTATTTTTTACTAACGTTCCTCATTCGATTTTTTCTAAATCGTCTTTGATCTTCTTGTAGAATGTTTCTAAATTCTTATCCTGCCTCTACTATGACTCCCTGTGGTACTACTAGATTATTATTATTAGTCTGTCTGTGTAGCTAATTAAGCTTGCACAGTTGGCAAAAGGTGTTAAACGAAACTCCCATTCTATTCAGCAATAGCTCCATGCACTGAGTGCAGTACTCTGGGTTGTCCGTAATGTCTTTTGAAGTCTTCAAAATGTTTATGCTTTGACAATTCCCAACAATAAAATGTCAATGACCACCAAGAAAGAATAAGATACTAGTTTACTTTTTGATTGGATTGGAGAACAATCCATACTACTATTGTTGCAGGGACAATTCTGCACAAACAGAACTATGAACACTAAATAGTGCATTGTTTATCAATTATAATAGGCGCAGTTAGACTTTCCACATACCTCAGTCATAACAGAATTTGAACCCCCAATCTCCTTACTGACTAGCTAGTGTGGCAGAGTCATTTAGCTCCCTAATTCATCGATGATTGATCCCCAATGATGATTATCCAACCCAGGACATAAGACTACAGAGTCAGAGTCCAGAACTGTCAGAGCCACAGACTCATGCTTGCAAACTGCAAACCCTTTCGCTCACTCACTCATGACCAAAAACCACAGAGTCTATGTAAGTTTTAAAGCTTTATTAAAAGTAAAAACATTTATTAAAATCAAGTTCATCATACAACATAAACGGTGGATTGAAAATGGAAAAGTGCTTAGTGATTTCACATATTAATTGTGGGAGAGCCCTCACCTGCTTTGAACTTCAAATCTTCTTTGTGGTGCTGAATCGTTGCTGACTCCGTCCTAGTGATGATGATCTGATCTTGCTCTTGTTCTTAGAAGGGAAGCTTCTGACTGTTATGAGAAAAATGATGCGTGTTAAAAAGCAAGCATTCATCAGTTGTGCCAAAAAGTGTAGCAAGACAGCCCCTTCCCTGAAAAAAGGGCAATTTTTAGTTTTGACTAGACAGTCACAAATTATTAAATTTGTTGTGTAGTAGTAGTGACATTTTTTCATTCCTCGACAAAATACTAGGGAGTGGTGTATATGGCATCTAAGAATCTGAAATGTATTTTCTAGGCGGAACATCGGCACAACCATCCACCGGTGCCGGGGTCAGCGCGGAGGTTGGCACTCCTGGGACGGAGGCGGTGCAACAGCCAGCGGAAACTGCTGTGGGGGATGCCACAGTAGTGGTGGACAGTGGTAATCTATTATTTTCCTTACTTATTGAGATTGCAGACTGCAGAGTGTGCTCTCTGCACGGGTGTATATGTTGTACAGTACAAGTATACTATACTGTTAAGAAGACTTACAAATTTAGAACTAAGTTTTTATCAACCAGGTAGTAGCCTCCTCTAAATTGACTTCAACTCAGCTGTGAAAGTTTTTTCGAGAATCCAAGTCAGATCAGAGATGAACTTGATGAATGGGATGAACAAAAAGGGAAAGAAGGGTGTAAGTAAGTGTGGAAGGACGAGCGAGTTAAAAGTAATGATGACTGGCAAAGAATGATACATGTTTGATTGCTGCCCGAGGTGGCTGGGAATATGATGCATTGCTGGTTGAAGGATGAAGCAAGGATGGGTGAAAGGAGAAAGGGAAGAGGACTGCCTGGGTGGGTGAAACAGAAACTGTATTGTGCTCAATATATCCTTTGGTTGAAGTCAAGCACGGATGAATCGCTTGCGGTTTCCAATATAAAATGAAAATGTTGTTTTCCCGTGAGAAAAAGTGGGGTTTGTCCAGTTGAGACATTAAGAAGAATGATTGACATTTACTTTGAATGGATGGATACCTGGATCATGGTACTATCTGACTCATAGATAGCATATGTGTATGTAGAGAGAGTAGACGGTCACTGGATGAACTAAGTGTTACTTTGAAGAGCATGTAACACCGCACCCGCACGTCCGTTCCAGTGTAGGAAAGGCAAGGAAAAGAAGTTGTAATTTTTCCGAATACTACCATGAATAGTAGCAGTAGTTTGTATTGCAAGCACAGCATATATCTGGCGATTACGGGGGCCACTCACTACCTCTGTTAATTATTTTAGTACAACTCTGTCATTCATGTGTGGCCTATCAGTGTTCACTCAATAAAAAACAAAGCACCTAAAGTCATCCCATATGTAAGCAAATACATATCCTGTGAATAGATAGATAATCATATTATTTATCTTCTTCATTTACCTTTTCTAGTAGTCATTGGCACTGTAGGGTGAAAGTTAAATTAATTAAGCAGTAGCCCTTGTAACAGAGTATTCTCAGTGCCACCCGTAATAGAAAAGTAAGAGCTTCACCACCTGCATGTACTGGACTGGTACAGTAACACAAGCCTGTGTCATCATGGCGTGCGTCTGTTTTTCTCGGGTGCAAGTTGACTGTGCTGGCATTGTGCCGGCTTCCAGAAGTTTACATACCAATTTTGCTAAACAAAAGAGAAGAAGAATAAGACTGGTGTACTGTCATAGTCGACTCTAATGTAGTGAGCCCATAGTACTCGTAGAAATGATTCCTGAAACTCCCACTAATGTTGGAGCAAGGCTGAAGAAGTGGGAGGTTAGATAGATACAGGCCACACATGTTATGCACTGTGCTTGCAAGTTGCTAGTTCTACTGTGACACAACTTTCTGCTGAATTATTTTGTGTTAATCTTAAAGATCATTGGTTACAGACTATGTCTTTCTTTTTTTATATAGATGCTCCTTCAAAACTGTCACGGAAGGAGCAGGCTACACGGGCCCGGAAACGGAAGCTGGAGGCGGCTGTCGCCAAATATCGGCGGCTGGTGGCCCAGGAGGAGGAGGACACGCAGTCGACCTCCACAACATCCACAGCGATAGCTGCATCCTCATCCGCGCTCCCAAGGTCAGCCAGTCAGCGCAAGCCTCCAGCGGTACGGAGCCGTGGTACCGCAGCCACCCGCCACCGCCAAGCAGCCAAAAAATCAGCTGCCCCCCACAGCACTTCAAAGGCACGCGTGCACCGCCTAACCCTCAGGGTGTCCTACCTTGACCAGGAGCAGAAGGAAATGAAAATCCTGCTCAAGAACCTCCGTAAGGAGCTTAACCACCTGGCCAGAAAAGTACACTGCCGGCAGCATTAGAGGAGGACAGACTGTCCCTTGCCCCTTTTTTAAAGACTTTTGGGGGGTGGGAATTGGGAGTTGGGTTTTTTGGACTTTGGGGACTTTTTATTTCACGGACATTCTTTGGGCTTAGGGAGGAGGGGTGGGTCAGGTCTTGCGGGATAGTTTATTTTTGTTAGGGATATAAATAATTATTACTTTCAACTTAAACATAGCATACGTGTTTTTAATGCAGTTGAGGCCTGGGGGGGGGGGGGGGTTTAACTGTAAGTTTGTTTTCCTGAAACTTAAGTGGATTCTTGATTCAAATTGTGTAAGTAATTGCCCAAATGTTTACAAAACTAAGTGCCTCTCACAGAGTTAGTGAATTCAATTGTCCTAGGACTTTACTAGTAATATCGTTAGTCTCTCGTCTCTCCTACTACTCCATTATTCTTCCTCCCCCCAAACGCTTATCTTACCTTTATTCATGTTTGAAAATAGGGCTAGGCACAGGGCTGGCTGCATGGCTAATGGCGATTAAGGTTGGCAATCCTGGGTGGATGAAATGGCATCATTGCGGTGGTACTAGTGGTGGTACACAGTGGCAGTTGCAGCATATGAAAAAAAAGAAAATGAAACCTTGATTGGCCTGAGCAGAGCATTAGAACGGTACGATAGATACTATAGCACGTGACAGTACACTAAAACAGTGCCATAATACAGCCATACAAAGTATTGAAAGTTTAACTACTACTAGCGTGGAATTTGACATTGGCGACTACAACAAGAAATAGTACTGAAGGTGAAGGACACAGCAGCGTAATCATTTGCCACGTGTAGGAGGAGGATGTTCTTGATGATCATTCCAGTTGATGGCGCCCAAGAAAATCTGCTTTGATTTGCCAATAGTCATGGGTCTGTGTCAAGCTGAGTAAGAATATATCCTCAGATTCCTTCACCAGCCTTGATATGTAATTCATTTTCTGTTGCTATGACCTTATCCTCCCCAGAAAGTGTGTGGAATTATTGCTGTCATTTACTCACACATCAATGAAAACCACACAGCCCGGGGGAAGAGGGTTAGGGTTTGGAAATTGGATGGGAATGGGGTTTTTTGGGAAAGTTTTGTTGAGAGAAGAAAAAAAAAGCACAGCATGGACAATCAACAAATGAAGATAAACAAATCTTTGGATACAAAGCTATCCATAAATCTTTTAAGTGATATAAAGGAAGTGCATGTACTACTGCATGCATCAAGTTGCTTGCTACATGGATAGGTTACTAAAAAGTAAGTAGTACTTTCTACAACGTACTAACTATGAATGAAAGAATGCGACAGTACAGGGCTGCAGTAATTATGCGTTTTCACTTGCCTATCTCTGCACTCAGAGAAACACTTCATACAATAAATTAGTTTGAAAAATAGCAAAGTAAAACCTATACAATGGCTGGAGGGACACAGCAATAACATTACTTAAAAGATAAGTAGAAATGAATGGATTCTGTTACTGTATGTTGTTGTAGTTGTCATGTTGAATTTGGGAAGTTGCATGCATCCAGCCATTCCTCTTATTTGCGGTACTCCTCCATTCCATCTGATGCTCCGTCGATCAATGTTGATGACCAGGAGACACCCTGTCCACTGCCTGCCTGGCGGATGCTGAATTGCGGCTCGCTAATGTGAAGCCTGACTTCATCCTTTTTCCCATTGCACAGGGTGAAAGCCGCCCTGTAAATGTTGCTGGAAAAACAGGAAGTGATATTAAAACACCACTGAGAAAAAAATATAAGGTACGTACGCTGTGTAGAGCAAAAAGTCACACTTTCAGTTTCAGAATCTACAGTACAATAGTTTTGAAAGGGCGTACTCTGAGTCTCCTTTTGAAGGATAAATAAGTATGGGCGAATTTTGCGGATCTTTCCCCTCAAGCTAGGTGTACTGTAAACTGTGATTTTAGAACAAAATTAGACCTTCCCAGCAGTGCTCCCAGACCCTTAAACCCAGTCGCAAAAATGTAGAAGACCCCCAATCAGACCCCAAAAAACGTGCAATACTGCTACCTGTCTGAGACCTAGTGGAAAATAGTGACAAAACGTACTTTGAAAGTAAAGTAGGCCCAAATCAACCCTTTTCCACCCTAGATTTTCTTCAAACCACTTGCAACCAAAATTAGACATTTCTCGACAAGTGCTCCAAGAGTAGTTCCCAGAACCCAGTTGCCAAAATCTCGAACACCCCCAAACACATGCAATACTGCTAACCCTAACGAGCCCTAAGTTAAAAATAGTGTCAAACGCTTTCTTCAACTAGGCCAAATCGCCCCTTTCCCACCATGGATTTTCTTCAAACTACTTGCAGCCAAGACAAGGCATGCCCAGCATTGCTCCAAGACTCCCCAAACCCCCCCCCCCAAACACCAGGACCCCCCCCCCCCCAAGTAGCCCCCCGAAAACACAAAATCGCTGAAAAGTGGAAAACTTTATCACCATGGATTTTCTCCAAAACACTTTTATCCGGTATTAGACCTTCCCAGCAATGCCCCCAGACCGTCAACCCAGGAGAAAACAAGTTTAACACCCCCAAACAGCCAAAAAGCAAAACCGGAAAAAGTGAGACAGAATAATTTAGGACTCATTCCCAAATCACTCCATGCGCGCTCTGCAGCTAGTCCCTAACTCCCCTTTGCCACCATGGATTTTCTTCAAACCACTTACAATCAAAACTATCCATACCCAGCGTTGCTCCAAGACCCCCCAACCCTCCCCCCAAAAACCAGGAACCCCCCAAGCAGGCCCCCGAAAACACGAAAGTGAGCAAAAACTCTGAAAAGTGAAAAACCTTTTCACTTTTATCCGGTATTAGACCTTCCTAGCTATGCCCCCAGACCCCTGCAGCCACCAGCAAAAAAGCAGAACACCCCCAAACAGGCAAAAAGCAAAAATGCAAAAACTCGTACTTAGAAATTTTTCAGCCAACCAGTCAACATCGGTCCAAACGCGCTCTGCAGCTAGGCCCTAACTCCTCTTTCCCACCATGGATTTTTTTCAAATCACTTGCAATCAAAATTATGCTATCCCAGGAGTGCTCCCAGACCCCCAGACCCTCTCCCACAAATCTAGAACACCCCCAAACAGCCACCCAAAAACACCCAATACTGCTAGGCTCAGTTTAAATTGTGCCAAAATGCTGTTTGCAACTAGGCCCAAACCCCCCTTTTCCACCATGGATTTTCTTCAAACCACTCGCAATCAAAATTAGAATATACCAGCAGTGCTCCCAGCCCCCCGACTCACCCCCACAAATCTAGAACACCCCCAAATAGCCCCCAAAAAACATGCAATACTGTTATAGTCAAAACATGGCAAATTGCGCTGTTCACAAAACATTGCTGTTTTCAGCACTTCCACTACTTCGATCCTCTTGAAACTTACCTGGACAGTCAATTGTTCCAGCGATTCACAAGATTCTCAGCAAGGCAGAACAAAATCGAACCACTGCGCTCTTTGAAGAAGAAGAAGAAGAAGGTCTACGACTAGTTTTCACTTAGTTTTCACCAAAACACACGTGCCTGCAAAACACCCAAAAAGGCCAAAATTCTGCCAATTCTGGACCAAAGAACACCAAACCCCCCTAAAACCTTGCCAACATCACTATGAACAAGCCTGCATCGGGCCCGAGCCCTAGACTCAGCGTGAACCATACCAACTTAAACCCAAAAACCATAGTAAATCGCACTGAACCCTAAACCCTAGATATGCTTTGTCTGTCTGTGTCAAAGAGCCTAGGTATGCTACATCAGGAGGATGCTTCACTCAGTGGTGCCTGCCTTGACCGTCTGCATGGCCCTGCCTTAAGCATGGGCCAAAAATCCGTTCCGCTCAAGAATTTGCGATTTTTCGGTAATTTCTCGAGATTCGCGAAATACCGAAAAACAGCAAATTTTGAAAACATAACGGATGTTTGGACAAAGCTTGAGGCAGTGCCATGCAGACGGTCAAGGCAGGCACCACTGAGTGAAGCAACCTGATGTAGCATACCTAGGCTCTTTGTCAGACAGACAAAGCATATCTAATTGTATGCAGCAAGCCACATAGCCCCAATTTTACATGAACTGCTGTCTGGAATGGACTTTGCCTGGCATAACAACAGTACACTGCCTCGCCCTCGACCACTACATACCACGAATAGAGAGACATGTAGTTCTGCTGTAGTAGTTGTTGTAGACAGGTTTACCTGTTTGCCACTCACGAATTGGCCATAGTTGTTCCGTAAACCCAACCGGCGCTGATGATCCATCCATCCCAGTGAATAACTCTAAAGAAAAAAGATCTATTATTTAATCAATCATCATGGTATATTGGAAAGTGAGTCCGCTCCAAGGACATTTTGCATATTGTAAAATGCAACATAGTGGCCCCTGAATTTGAAGTGCAATTTGAATTAAACAAGGTAAAAAAAACAGAGTAGTTGACATGAGTTACAATTACTGTGTAAAAGATTAAATAATAACTAAGACAAGACATATGATTCATCATTTCATGCACAAAAAACAGCATTTGGTTTCATCAGAGCCAGACAGCCATTGCTGTCCACGGCATGCCATCTTCTCAATTATTCATTTCCTGTTCTACTTTTTGTCTGCATCTTCTTCGTAAAGTGGAGGCCCACAGGGTAGCCTCTCCTGTCAATATCAGAAGTAAGTCTGTCAGCAATCAGCAAGCATGTAGTCAGTCAGTAATTTCAGTCCCTTTTGAGGGGACCTGTCGTAATCCATCCATCTGCCTTGAGGGAAATGGATAGGTGGAGTCTGGAGGAGGAGCATGATTGAGTTGTGAACTAGTGAACCTCAGGAATGCAGACGGCGGCACCTTCAAATCAATAAGGAATATAAGATGGAGACAGTGCTGCTGATGGACTTGTTGTGATTAGGTGATTAGAGATTTGTTGTGGTAAAAGTTGCAAAACAAAGAAAGACACACAGGAATAAAAGTGAATAAGGACGAAAAAAAGGAAATCATTTTCAGAGCTCGGTGTCAGGGAAGTAGAGCTAGTCCTCAAACTCCATGAATTGAGACGGGAGTAGGTCAGGTAACAGAGAAGAACTTCCATCACGTAAGTTGGTGTCCTCTTCTTCCTGCGTGCATTCAAGTACTTTGTAATCTGGTGGTATGAAGTGCTGATTCATCTTGAGCAGTGTTAACCTCTCCACATTTTTGGCCGAGAGGCGGGTCCTTTTTGAAGTTACAATGGCACCAGCAGCACTGAAAACACGTTCAGAAGACACACTTGCGAGTGGGCAAGACAAATAATTTAGAGCCAGGTTGGTGATCAGTGGCCATAGAGCCAATTTCCTGTACCAATACAGCAATGGGTTCTAATTAACAAAGACCTCTGTTGGGTCATCCAGATAGGCCTGCACCATCGACTCAAGGTTCTCCACGGTTGCTCCACTTTGCGTTCCATCTGTGGCCTTTGCAGCACTGGAACGAGCAAACCCTTGATGAGTTAGCCAATCCGCTTCCGACAATATTATGGCTGGGCCTGGTGCAGGTGAGGATGATGATACGGTTGCTGCTCGTGTCGTTAACGGCTGTGAGGGAAAGTGATTCCCTTCGCCCACAGATTCAGAAGTGGAACTTGACGCCGGATGTCCTGCTGATTCAGTTAGACTTCTGCCGGCTCCTTGAATTTTCTGCCGATCTTTTTCGAACTGAGTGGCTGACACAGCTAGCCAATGTTTGTACTTTGAAACATCTGCTTCATCAAAAGGAATGAATGCTTTGCTGGCCACTGCCTTTTTGTACTGTGGATACTTTCATTGGCAACTAGGCGGCTTAATAACCTCTCCGCCAACTGATATGCGTCTTGCTTTTCACCAGCATCTCTGAACGTTGAATACACCGCCTTCAGTTGGTGCTCTAGCATGACCAACAATGGGATAGCTTTGCCCAAAGAACAGTCCTCCCTGCTGACTTCAAGCGTGAAGACCTCAAAAGGACGAAGCATGTCTGTCAGGCTTTTAACTAGCTTCCATTCCTCCAACTCTAGCCTCATGTCTTTCAAAGTAGAACCTAGTCGAAAGAAATACTCATTGATTACCATGCACTGCTCAGACCGATGCTCAAGCATGTAAAAGGTTGAGTTCCAACGTGTTGCCACCTCCTGGATGAGTCCTTTGACTGGCACTTTACGTTCATGTTGAATGCCCCTCAGCTGCTTCCGGGCCTTAAAAGAATGGCTGAAATGTGTGCAGATTCTTTGGCAGGTGGTCAGTAATAAGCATGGGCTGAAAATTTGTTCTGCGTGCGGAATTTGCGGATTTTCCGTGATTTCGCGATCCGCGAATCTCGCGAAATCGGGGAAAATTCCGCGAATCAGCGGGACGAATTTTCAGCCAAGCACTTACAGGTTTACAGCAGCAGGTGCAAAAGTTGAAGCAAATTTTTTGTAACCTTTTACAAAAGGGTTACAAAGAAATTAACTTCAACTTGGGCACCTGCTGCTGTAAGCCTGTAAGAGCTTCCTGGCGCCTCGTTGCCTACTTGCAACTATTCTCTGACCCTGCTCTGACCCTTGAAGCAGGGTCAGAGAATAGTTACAAGTAGGCAATGAGGCGCCTGTCACGAAAACAGGAAGCACTGAGATATAAAAACAAGCATTTGCAATGCAATAGGTCTTGCATTAGGAAAGTTTGAGCTATTGCTCTTGTAAATGACAATTTTTTTAATTTATGTGTTGGTTTTGAAAATAGCTAAATTATTAGCTTTGTCATTTACAATGCCAATATTTATAACTTTCGCAAATGTGACACCTATAGCATTTGTAATGCAACATGTTTTGTATTTACGTGACTTAGATGTATTGATATTACAAATTACAATGGCTTTTAATTTTTAAAAATAATTAATACTTAAATAAAAGTGATTTTAATTTATAATGGCAATAGCTTAAACTTTTATAAATAACTTTTGTGAAGATTATGTTCAGTGTATTTTATTGTGACAAAAATCCAAGAACAGAAGTGAAATATTAACATCTTTTTGTGACATTTGTAATAAAGCTTGAAACATTGAGAGAACATGTCAGGTCTTTCGTTGTTGATCCTCAGGATTGGATTGATGCTATAAAGGGGGCCCTCCTCTAGATCATCCCAAGTCTGGCTATCAGTTTTGCAGACTATTAAGGAGATCAAGCGGGGGAAAATAGATAGGTCCGGAGGGGAACAGCTGGGCGGCTGGAACTGGAAACCTGTAAATATACAAAGCATGGGATAGGTGTAATAGTAACCCTAGGCCTATAACCTCTCTACCCAATATGCTATACTTTTCCTCACCTGAAATATCTTACAGGTATGCTGAAGCAAAGAGTAATAGAATGGGCGTCTTCTCAATCCCCAGGTTTTCCTGCTTAAATACACAAAGAAGAACATAAATATGCCCCTTTCTTCCCACCTCTGGTGATAGGGTTCAAAAGAATAGGTTATATATATATATATGTACACCTACCCACATGGGAATGAGGAAGACCTGAAAACCCCAGGAGAAATAATGTTCACCTATCACTCTTGTCCAGGTAATGAACTAAAGTCCCCTCCGAGGTGGATTTATGAACAGCACAGTCAGGGGGTCAGAACCGTAGGCTCAATTGTGTCTAACACCCTTTACGTTTCACAAACACCTAAAACGGGAGTTAGTAATGTACTTTTCTGAAATCAATTAACAAAAGAAAACTGCCCAGCACAAATTAAATGGTGAAGAACACGACTTCAATGCAGATACGTCTCTGCAAGAGAAAGCAGGGACAAAACTTCCCCACAAGTTCAAGGGCACCTAGCCTAGGTTTCCGACAGGGATAGAACCCAACCCCAAGTCGGATTACAGTGCAGAGAAAAAGTAGTTTTGCAAGTAAGTACAACACAAGCACCCCCTGAATCGGAGGAAACCTGATACGAAGCTCTCAACACACGGTGTGGGCGCTTCCTAAGCCCCTCCCAAGTAATCCAAGGTACGGTGTCACACTGGTAGAGGCGACACAAATTTCCAAGAAGCGGGATCACAGATACCAATAACACGGGCGCTTCCTAAGCCCCACCAAAGTAATCCACCAGGTCCAAAGAACAAACGGCGTGAGCTTACCTCAGCCCACAGCAACAAGTACCGATAAGAACTGGTCACTCGAGCAATCACTCTTGCTCGCCGGGAGGAATAATCGGCAGTGCTTCTCTCCGCAAGGGCCGTGATATCCCATTTCCGGTCGCATAGCATCATTCCTACGCGCAGCGCTAGGAATCATGGGTATTGTAGTTTTCAAGCCCGTTACAGACTCGGGCTGCAGGCAGTGATCTACCAGCGGCTGGGGAATCCTGACAGGACACCCCCCCCCCCCATGCAAAATTCACTGACTGCCACCAGGTTTGCCTGGATGAGACAGGTGGAACTTTCGCACCAATCTAGGGGCATGTACAGCACCAACAGGCTCCCAGGAGTCTTCCTCCGGTCCATATCCTTTCCATGACACTAAGTACTGGAGTTTACCCCGCACTCTACGTGCATCCAAGATGCACCTTACTTCGTACTCCACATCCTGTTGTACTCTCACAGGCTCAGGGGATTTAGAACGGGGACACTTCGCCGGTTTGAGCAGTGATACATGGAACACTGGATGTATACTGAAATGTGCAGGAAGACTCAGCTTCACAGCCACAGGGTTGATGTGGCGAATCACTTGGTATGGGCCAATAAACCTAGGGTTGAAGACACTATACTTGCGGAAACGGATGTTTCGAGTGGACAACCATACCCAATCTCCTTTGTTATATTCAGGACAAGACCTGCGATGTTTATCAGCTTGTGCCTTATATTTCTGTTTTGCTTTCTCAAGGTTCTTTCTTGCTAGCAGTACAGTTTTCCGTAACTGCACCAATCGAGACTGTAACTGAGGAATCTGAACTTCTGAGGATGAGACACTCAAAGGGGCAAATCTAGGGTGAAACCCGTAGGTGCAGAAAAACGGGGTGTATGAAGTAGAGGAATGTACAGCATCGTTATATGATACTTCAGCAGTCCATAACCAGTCAACCCATGCCTCAGTAGTGGTATCTACAAAACATCTCAGGTATTGTTTGAGAGTTTGATTTAACCTTTCGGTCTGACTGTCTGTTTGGGGATGAAAGCTGGTGGATAAGGAAGAAGCAATGCCTAACCTGTCACACCAGACCTTCCAAGACTTAGCGGTGAACTGGGTTCCCCTGTCTGAAACAATGACCTTTGGAAGTCCATGTAACCTGAGTACATGAAGGAGCAATAAATGGGCAAGCTGGCTAGCTGTTGGAACCCCTTTACAAGCAATGAAGTGTCCCATTTTCGTTAAATAGTCCACTATTACCACAATAGCTGTCATGCCTTGATCTTTAGGGAGACCCACTACGAAGTCCACAGAAAAGCTCTCCCAAGGACTCACAGGAGTGGGCATACTTTGCAGAAGACCTTGCGCAGGACGATGATTGCTCTTGGCCTGAGAACAAGTGGTACACCGTTGTACCCAGGCAAACACATCAGGGCGGATAGTAGGCCACCAGTAAGTGCGTAGCATCTTCTCTAGGGTTTTCTTTCCTCCAGTGTGTCCAGCACACGGCAGATCGTGACACCATTTGAAAGCCTGTTGTCTCAAGGCTAGCGTAGGAAGGAGCAACTGTGGGCCTTTTCTTGGCAATCCTTGTCGGATTCTCCACTCTGGATGTAGACGGATCCATGTTTTCCAAGCAAAGGTTTGTATACCTCTCTTGACCTTGTGAAGAAACTCCTCAGTGTGCATCACTCCCACCACTTTCATGGGTTCAATGATGCTTTTCTCAGGTGTTACCGGTACCACTGGGTTATTTTCCTGACGCGTGAGAGCATCCGCCTTCCGGTTGTCACATCCTGGACGAAATGTAACCATGAAATGAAATTCAGCAAAAAACAGCATCCATCGTAAATGTCTAGGGGTGAGGTGACGAGCTGCTCGCATAAACTGCAGGTTACGATGGTCGGTGTACACCGTGATTTGCTGAGAGGCGCCCATCAACCAATGTCTCCATTCAGTGAAGGCGTCTTTGATTGCTAACAGTTCTTTTTCCGAAATGGTGTAGTTGCGTTCTGCGATGTTCAATTTGCGAGACATGAAGGCAATGGGATGAAGATGACCTGTACTCTCGTTCCTTTGGGAGAGGACCGCCCCGACTGCCAGCTCTGAAGCATCAGCTTCCACCACAAAGGGGAGTTTCGGATCGGCATGGGTTAGTACCGGTGCAGAAGTGAACGCGGTTTTTAATCGGTCAAAGGCGGTCTGTTCGGCTAAGCCCCACACAAAGGGAGTGTTCTTCCTGGTCAACTTAGTGAGTGGAGTTACCATGTCAGAGAAGTGTGCGATGAATCTCCTATAGAAGTTTGCAAATCCAAGGAGTCTTTGAATGTCCTTGACGCTGTGGGGTCTAGGCCACTCCACAATTGCACGTATTTTTCGTTCTGCCATCACTTGACCTGAGGGAGTGAGCATGACTCCTAAGAATTCAACAGTGGTAACATGGAATTCGCACTTTGTTAATTTGCAGTACAGATGGTTCTGTTGTAAGGCGTGCAGTACTTGACATACATGTCTTTGATGTTCTAGTTCATCGTTGGAATAGATCAGGATATCATTTATGTAGACTACTACAAAGATGTCTAAGAAGTCTCTTAACACTTCATTCAAGAAAAATTGGAAAGAGGCTGGGGCGTTACAGAGCCCAAAGGGCATCACCAGGTACTCGAAGAGCCCATACCGCGTCTTAAAGGCGGTCTTCCACTCGTCGCCACTTCGCATGCGCACTAAATGATAGGCCCCTCTAAGGTCCAATTTGGTGTAGATGTTGGCTGACCTTACTTGCGCCAATAACACTGGTATCAAGGGGAGCGGGTTCTGGTTCTTTATAGTTATGGCATTTAATGCCCTGTAGTCAATGCAGTAAATAAAGACAGGGCAACCCAATAATCCCCAAGGAACTGGGTAAATATGCAATATAGAAAAGGTACCTTGAGGAATTGTTTCCACTATTAATTAATATTTTTCACAAGCCATCAATATGTACATTCAATCAAATAGACATCGGAACCATGGTATCGATCGTTTTTCAACTTTATATCATATATTATATAAGAAACAATGAATAATTTGCAACAAATAGAAAAAGGCAACACAAACCACACTATTACAATCAATATCCTTCCGATAGTGTGTTATACTGTTGGTATTGTATGTATTATATACATATATACATAACGTGCTCCTGAAGCCTCAGTCAGCTCATTCAACAATTTTTAACATGAATGTTGTAGTTCTTATTTGTAACCAAACAGTATATAGGCGTCGACGTTTCGGTCTTTAACATGCGATTTTCACCAAGACCATCCTCAGGACTGAAAGTTGCTCAAAATATCTACAAAATATACAATATGTACAATATATTAGATCCCGTTCCTAATGTCCAATATAATTGATTGTCTGCTAACACTAACCGTCACCACACCCAGTGTGACTATACATCAAATATACATTACTCACTATGTTACAAGTTGGGAAACATCAATCTTCATAGACCAATAGGGAAGTCTCAACCATAGACCATCCAATTTCCACGTGCTCCTGTACAAACAAGTATATATACTAAGCATATGCCTTCATGTTCCAACAACATCTGTCCAACCTAAACTCCTCTCCACTTTAATCACCGGTTCAGCTTACCTCCTCAAAGAGATAGGAACATTTCCAAAGTGGCTCGGTAATTTTCGTATTTCTATCGTGTTCAATTAGTGTGGTTCCAATCTAAAGTACAAAAACGGAAGATAACTTCCATAAGTCCATGGGAATAACTAGCATGACCATAACTATCACAGTACCCCTCCAATGGCACTTACTTCCACACTGTGTATAGAGCGGGACTCCAATTCACTCCGTCTCTATTCGAAACCGGCTCACATTGTTACCGGAGGAGACTACATTAAAGTCGCGGACTCCGCGCATGCGCAGATGGGGGAAGTCGCTTTAGTCTATGAGATGGCCATTTGTAAATGGTTCTCATACCTGCTCTATCCTATGAACCATATTGTATTACCATCGCCACTATATATAAAAATCTTAACCGACTATTGTCAGCCCGGTATTTAAGTGAAAATATTGAAATATATACAGATCGACTGCGCCTAAAACCATAGATGAATTAAGTCATAGATTCGATTGTCAGCCTCACAGTCGGGACCAGTCTAAGAGAACCACCACCAACATTACAAACAGAAGTATACTGATAAATCACGAATGAGGAATAATTATAGGGTTGCTAAATTGTGCCATTCCACATATTGGTTAAGTCCCTGAACCATCGTCCTGCACATCCATATCCATCTGTTTTCTTTTATAGTTAGCAGACGATCTACATTGGTCCTTCTTTTTGACCCCTTAATCACCTCAAGTACAAACCATTTCATGTCCTGTGGACCATGTGACTTTTCGATATAATGTTCCACCATGGGTGCTGTCAACACTTTACATCTAATTCTAGATTGGTGCTGGGTTATTCTTTTTTTCACCTCTTGGGTTGTCTTACCAATGTAAGCTAAACTACATGGACATAGTATACAGTAGATGACGTTTTTAGTCAAGCAGTTCGAATGATGTCTCATCACAATTTCTTTCCCGTTCAGTGTACATGATTTTGTAACCGCGGTTGTGTCACAAGCTACACATTGTCCACAGGGATAATGGCCCAATCTAGGTGTCATACCCCACTGACTGTGTATGGTATTTATCCTTGGTTCTCTGTATGTTTTAACCAGGAAATCACGTAGATTCCTAGCCCTCTTGAATGCAAAGTATGGACATTTAAGCTGCAATTCACTTTTCTGTATAAGGTGCCAGTTTCTTGATACAATCTTTTTAATCTCATTAGATTCAGTTCCAAAAGTGGTAATACAAGCAATGGTATTGTCTGATACTTCTTTTTGTTTATTTTGATCCAAAAGTGATGCCCGGTCATAGTACCATGCTCGTTTAAGAGCTCTTTTTACCAATCTATTT
Source organism: Lissotriton vulgaris (assembly GCF_964263255.1). NCBI lineage: Eukaryota > Metazoa > Chordata > Amphibia > Caudata > Salamandridae > Lissotriton > Lissotriton vulgaris. The sequence goes on along the minus strand of NC_141687.1, from coordinate 780,133,526 downwards.
GGATATTGTCTGGCCACCAGTTTTTGTTGTAAAATCTTAGCCTCCCTGAAATAATCCTCCCTTTTGGTACAGTTACGTTTGATTCTTAAGAACTGACCAAAAGGGAGGTTATCCCGTAGATTCCTAGGGTGGTGGCTGGAATATTTTAAAAGAGTGTTACGTGACGTGGGTTTCGTATACAAGTTTACCACCAAGTTGCCATTATCATGTAAGATGTTCAAGTCTAAAAAATGTATACTCTGATTACTATATTCCATAGTGAATTTTAGGTTATCATTTTGTTCATTTAACCATCTGTGAAATGTTAATAGATGATCCTCACTTCCTTCCCAAACTAGACAGACATCATCTATATACCTAAGGTATTTAGTGATGTGTGCTCCAAACGGGTTGTTATTATGAATGTTTTTATCCTCAAAATCTGCCACATATAAATTGGCTATATCGGGAGCGAAAATCGCTCCCATCGCCACCCCTTTTCTTTGACCATAAAAGTCATCATTAAATAGAAAATAGTTACATTCGAGAGCTATTTTAGCACACTGAATGACAAAGTCCACTGGTACTTGCATCGGGCGGATCTGTGTATTTAGAATTTTTTCAAGTATGTCCACTGCTTCTCTCTGTGGGATATTGGAGTATAAACTCTCAATATCCATCGTAACAAGAATGTTGATCGTAGGGTCAAAAGAAATGCCTTCCAAAGCATTTATTACACTTATACTGTCTTTAGTGTATGACTGGGTAAGTGGTACGAAAGGCTTAATAAAGAAATCCACATACTCGGCCAAGGGTTGTAAAATTGACCCACACCCCGCGACAATTGGTCTTCCGGGGGGGTTTTGCTCCTTTTTATGGATTTTCGGCAATATATAGAATGCCGGAATTGTGAAATCATTCTTATTTAAGTATTCATATTCTTTTTGACTTAGCCATAACCCATCAAGACCCGTCTTCGTAACAGTTAATATGTCCTTCCTGATCTTATCTGTAGGGTCACCCCTTAATTTGGTGTAGTGGAGAGGGTTATTAAGTTGACGTAGTGCTTCTTTGTCATAATCAGTCTTGTCTTGCACTATTATACTGCCCCCTTTATCTGCGGGTTTTATATAAATATCATCACGTTTAGCCAGGGCAACCAGTGTCTCATGTTGTTCTTTCGTGAAATTGTATCTCACATATTTCTTTTTTTCTTTGAAGAGTTGGTCTATTTCTAACAACACTACATTTTCAAAAGTTAAAAGTTCCTTCGGCATTAAGTTGTTTGCCGGGTAAAATGTCGAGGGACAGCGGAGACCTGTAACATTACGTTGGTTGGGTGCTGTAACATTATATTCACTACTAACTGGGGTCTTGTTGAAAAACTGTTTTAGACGAAGAGTGCGGAAGAATTTCTGAATTTCCATTAGAGTTGTGAAGTGATCATTCCTATTTGTAGGCACATAAGATAGTCCATAGCTCAACAGTTCTAATTCTTGTCTATTTAATTCATGTTTAGATAAATTAAATATAGGTACCACCTCTAAGGTTGGGTTCGAAATTCTAACATCACTTCCTGTGTCCATTTCGTCTACCATTCGTAAAAGTTGTTCCTCGTTTGCCTGAACCCTGGTGTGTACTGATTTCTGTACCAACCCCTCCGGGTTGACCGAGTCCGTCCTCGTGCTGGTGTCTGGCCTCTCGGTAAAAAAGAGCCACGACCCTGTCCTCTACCAAATCCTTGGTTTGAGCTGCTGCCCCTGTGTGCACTGTCGTCTGAACTTGTAGATGCTGTATCAGAAAAAGTTAAGTGTTTAGTGGTCCACTGTGCTTGTCCCTGACCCTGTTGAAAAAACTCCTTTCTGAGATAAGGGTATGTGCGTTCTTTTGAGTAATACTTAAGATCTTTCTGTAATTTGTCAGTTTTCTTCAGTATATTGGTCTTCAAAAAATCCGCTATCTGGGTTTCTAACTTTTTCAAAAACTCCTCAGCGTCAGTCACAGTTTGATCCTCCCTAATTTGTTTCTCCAAATCTGCTATTTCTTGTTTGAGTTTATCAATATGTTTATGGGCTGTTTCAATCCCTAGCACCATCCAACTACGTGAAAATTTATTGGACACATAACTGAAACCTGTCTTGAAATCTTCATCCTCTACGAATATAGCTGGAATATTACGTACTTGTAACCCTATCGGGATGATATTATTATTCAAGCAATCTGTAAGGAATTTTGCATGCAACTCTGTTCTTATTAGTTTTTTACGTAATCTTTCTAAGTTATTGCGAAGCGTGGTCTGTTGTATATTATGTGTGGTGGTGGTAGTCTGAGGTCCCAATAGCGAAGGCCCACTTGCTACCTTTGTTATATATTCATCACTATAGGTGAGTGTCTCTTGTTCTGACATTTACAGCACCTGCCTATATAACAATCTATGCAGTATTAGGTACCACAAAATGCAATAGTAATTCTATAGTTTTTTACACTTTCAGTACAGACAAGACTATATACAAAGACATATGCTTAGAAACAGGTCGAACTATATACAAAATACAAAAGTGAACTATATACAAAGTACAAAAGTGAACATGTAAGCAGACAATTTTATGCTAATCAATAGACAAACCACTATCAAAAATGGCCCTTGCAGACGTCGTCTGCGCCGATACAGTAAATAAAGACAGGGCAACCCAATAATCCCCAAGGAACTGGGTAAATATGCAATATAGAAAAGGTACCTTGAGGAATAGTTTCCACTATTAATTAATATTTTTCACAAGCCATCAATATGTACATTCAATCAAATAGACATCGGAACCATGGTATCGATCGTTTTTCAACTTTATATCATATATTATATAAGAAACAATGAATAATTTGCAACAAATAGAAAAAGGCAACACAAACCACACTATTACAATCAATATCCTTCCGATAGTGTGTTATACTGTTGGTATTGTATGTATTATATACATATATACATAACGTGCTCCTGAAGCCTCAGTCAGCTCAGTCAATGCAACAGCGTAATTCCCCATTAGCTTTAGGGATAAAGAAAAGCGAGGAAGCCGCTGGAGACCTGGAAGGTCGGATGAATCCCAATTTAAGGAGGTTGTCCAAGTATTCCCGGAGATGTTCAGTTTCAGGTTGCGATAGAGCGTATATCCTGCCACAGGGAATCACAGACCCTGGCGTTAACTCGATACGGCAGTCGTATTCACGATGTGGAGGGAGCACCTCGGCTTTTAGTTTACTGAAAACCTCCCCATATTCCTGGTAACAACATGGTAATGCTACATACTTTTCTGCTGCTGTGGAAATGAAATGTGTAGTGGCCAGAACCATGGAAGGTCGGGGATTCTCTCTGAGGCAGTGTTCTTGACAATAAGGGGAGATGAAATCCAAAGACTGATTTGTCCACTTAATGGTGGGTTCATGTTTCTTCAACCATGGGAGGCCCAGTATCACCCCGTAATTAGGGGCATGAATAAGGTTGAACGAAAGATGTTCTGTATGGTAACCCCCATACCACAGCTCGTAGTCAGGCGTATGTTGGTTGATAGGGCCAGATTCCAGTTCGTGTCCGTCTACAGCAAAGACAGCCTCAGGGACAGGTTTTGTGACAGGAGTCACCCCCAATCGACGCGCTTCCGCTAAATCCATAAAACAGCCTGTGGCTCCTGAGTCTACCATTGCTCTGATGTTCTTGGGGGTTTGGTCTATCCATAATTCCATGTCCAGAAAGAATAGGTGGTTTCCCACGAAGTCTTCTTCTGTCACTGAAGGGAATAAATGTGTGCTCGAGTTCCTCCCTTCCAGTAAACTCAAGATGTTCTGAGTTTTCCGACCCCTTTTCAACTGCGGACACTGCTACTTGTCCTGAACGGTAGCGACCTCCCTTAGGCTTCACTGGGCATTCACGTAGGAAGTGTCATTTTTTCCCACAATAAAGACAGAGCCCAAATTTACGGCGATGATCTCTTTCGCTCGGGGTTAGGGATGCTCGTACTACTCCGATTTCCATTGGTTCTGTCTTTCCCTCATGCTTTTCCCCACTGGCCGGTTTGTCACCCAAGAGTAGCGGTCTGTCTTTTCTTCCTTGCTCTCCTTTTCTTTCACGTAATCTGTGGTCCAAACGCAAGGCCAAATCAATAAAAGCAGCACACGTCGTAGGTTGGGGTTCAACCTGGGCTATGACATCTTTTAGATTTTCTGTGAGTCCCTGGTAGAACAGGACCATTTGCTTTGCCTCAGGCCAATCAGTTTCCGCTATCAACCTCCTAAAGTGATTCAAGTATGTGACTAAATCGGAAGTACCCTGTTTGAGGACAAGCAATTCCTTATCTGCGGAAAAGGTTTCAGCCCTCCGGTCAAAGGTCTTTTCGAATTCTGTTCGAAACAGATCCCAATCATAAAAGATTGCGTCATTACTCTTGACTATAGGGACCGCCCACTGAGCTGCCTCTCCACCCAGATATAAAATCAGAAAAGAAACCCTGGCTTGGTTGGTTAAGAAACATTTGGGTTTACATGTGAAGTGTAACAGCACCTGGGTCATAAATACTTGCACCTTTTTTCTATCTCCCAGAAATCGTTCAGGGGGGGGCCAATGGAACAGGGGATGGCATTTCTACCACTACTGAGGTAGGTTGAGGGGCACCTACGTCAAAAGGGTTTCGCTGTAAGGCGTCAACCCGAAATTGCAGCGCGGCGGTTTCCTGACGAGAGGAGGCTAATTCCGCTTGCACTAAGCCTAACGCTGCCAGGACGTCATCTAAGGAGGCCATCCCTTTAATCAATACAACCAGGAGGATAAGAACTCGTGGGCCGATTATTCTGTCAGGTCTTTCGTTGTTGATCCTCAGGATTGGATTGATGCTATAAAGGGGGCCCTCCTCTAGATCATCCCAAGTCTGGCTATCAGTTTCGCAGACTATTAAGGAGATCAAGCGGGGGAAAATAGATAGGTCCGTAGGGGAACAGCTGGTCGGCTGGAACTGGAAACCTGTAAATATACAAAGCATGGGATAAGTGGAATAGTAACCCTAGGCCTATAACCTCTCTACCCAATATGCTATACTTTTCCTCACCTGAAATATCTTACAGGTATGCTGAAGCAAAGAGTAATAGAATGGGCGTCTTCTCAATCCCCAGGTTTTCCTGCTTAAATACACAAAGAAGAACATAAATATGCTACTTCCTTCCCACCTCTGGTGATAGGGTTCAAAAGAATAGGTTATATATATATATGTACACCTACCCACATGGGAATGAGGAAGACCAGAAAACCCCAGGAGAAATAATGATCACCTATCACTCTTGTCCAGGTAATGAACTAAAGTCCCCTCCGAGGTGGATTTATGAACAGCACAGTCAGGGGGTCAGAACCGTAGGCTCAATTGTGTCTAACACCCTTTACGTTTCACAACCACCTAAAACGGGAGTTAGTAATGTACTTTTCTGAAATCAATTAACAGAAGAAAACTGCCCAGCACAAATTAAATGGTGAAGAACACGACTTCAATGCAGATACGTCTCTGCAAGAGAAAGCAGGGACAAAACTTCCCCACAAGTTCAAGGGCACCTAGCCTAGGTGTCCGACAGGGATAGAACCCAACCCCAAGTCGGATTACAGTGCAGAGAAAAAGTAGTTTTGCAAGTAAGTACAACACAAGCACCCCCTGAATCGGAGGAAACCTGATACGAAGCTCTCAACACGCGGTGTGGGCGCTTCCTAAGCCCCTCCCAAGTAATCCAAGGTACGGTGTCACACTGGTAGAGGCGACACAAATTTCCAAGAAGCGGGATCACAGATACCAATAACACGGGCGCTTCCTAAGCCCCACCAAAGTAATCCACCAGGTCCAAAGAACAAACGGCGTGAGCTGACCTCAGCCCACAGCAACAAGTACCGATAAGAACTGGTCACTCGAGCAATCACTCTTGCTGCCGGGAGGAATAATCGGCAGTGCTTCTCTCCGCAAGGGCCGTGATATCCCATTTCCAGCCGCATAGCGTCATTCCTACGCGCAGCGCTAGGAATCATGGGTATTGTAGTTTTCAAGCCCGTTACAGACTCGGGCTGCAGGCAGTGATCTACCAGCGGCCGGGGAATCCTGACAGAACATATTTGAACCAGTTGTTGTTGAATGGTTGTGCAGATTGATGCTGGGGTGGCGCTGAGTGGTGCTGTGGTAGTGCTGAGTGGTGCAGTGGTGATGCTGAGTGGTGCTGTGATGGTGCTGAGTGATACTGGGATGGTGCTGAGTGATGCTGGGGTGGTGCTGAGTGGTGCTGTGGTGGTGCTGAGTGATTATGTGGTGGTGCTGAGTGATGCTGTACTGGTGCTGAGTGGTGCTGTGGTGGTGCTGAGTGATAATGTGGTGGTGCTAAGTGATGCTGTGGTGGTGCTGAGTGATGCTGTGGTGACGCTGAGTGGTGCTGTGGTGGTGCTGAGTGGTGCTGTGGTGATGCTGAGTGGTGCTGTGGTGGTGTTGAGTGATAATGTGGTGGCGCTGAGTGATGCTGTGGTGGCGCTGAGTGATGCTTTGGTGACGCTGAGTGGTGCTGTGGTGGTGCTAAGTGGTGCTGTGGTAGTGCTGAGTGATGCTGTGGTGGTGCTGAGTGGTGCTGAGGTGTTGCTGAGTGATGGTGTGGTGGTGCTGAGTGATGCTGTGGTAGTGATGAGTGGTGCTGTGGTGGTGCTGAGTGATAATGTGGTGGTGCTGAGTGATGCTGTGGTGGTGCTAAGTGGTGCTGTGGTGGTGCTGAGTGATGCTGTGGCGAGGCTGAGTGGTGCTGTGGTGGCGCTGAGTGGTGCTGTGGTGGTGCTGAGTGATGCTGTGGTGGTGCTGAGTGGTGCTGAGGTGTTGCTGAGTGATGGTGTGGTGGTGCTGAGTGATGCTGTGGTGGTGCTGAGTGGTGCTGTGGTGGTGCTGAGTGATGCTGTGGCGAGGCTGAGTGGTGCTGTGGTGGTGCTGAGTGGTGCTGTGGTGGTGCTGAGTTATAATGTGGTGGCGCTGAGTGATGCTGTGGTGGCGCTGAGTGATGCTGTGGTGGCGCTGAGTGGTGCTGTGGTGGTGCTGAGTGATGATGTGGTGATGCAGAGGGCAGAAAGACACAAAAAGCAGTCTAACAAAGGGCAGAAGGGCAGAAAAACAAGGGAAAACGTGTCTAACAGAGGGCAGAAGGGCACAAAAAACCAGTCTAACAGAGCACAGAAGGGCAGAAAAACAAGGGAAAAACGAGTCTAACAGAGGGCAGAAGGGCACAAAAAACGAGTCTAACAGGGGGCAGAAAGGCACAAAAACGAGTCTAACAAAGGGCAGAAGGGCACAAAAAACGAGTCTAACAGAGGGCAGAAGGGCATAAAAACAAGGGAATAACAGAGGTCAGAAGGGCACAAAAAACGAGTCTAACAGAGGGCAAAAGGGCAGAAAAACAAGGGAAAAATGAGTCTAACAGAGGGCAGAAGAGCACAAAAAACGAGTCTAACAGGGGGCAGAAGGGCAGAAAAACAAGGGAAAATCGAGTCTAACAGAGGGCAGAAGGACAGAAAAACAAGGGAAAAACGAGTCTAACAGAGGGCAGAAGGGCACAAAAAACGAGTCTAACAGGGGGCAGAATGAATCCCGCCCTGCGTGTTTGTCCACGAAGATGCCACTGTTTTGTTCAATACCTCTACTCAACTGGAGTACTTTCTACTGTCTAATCAGTAAGTGCTCCCTCGTTGGCTAAATGCATAGTGGCAGATTTACAATAACTGGCGCATCCCCAGGGATGCGCCAGTTATTGTGCGCCGCAGCTCCACCACCCATGGTCCGCCACATTTACAATGCGGCGCACCATGTGGCAAAAACGGCACAGATGCGTCACACATCTGTGCCGTAAAAGCAGCGCATTGCTGGAGCTGCGTCGCAAGTGCGACGCAGCTCCAGCAATGCTCTGGGGGGCCCTATCTCCCCAATTCTACATCAAGCCTTGCGCAGGGTTTTGACTCAGCATTGGCCTAAAAGTGACTGAGTGGGGGGGGCGTGGCTTGGCGGGCGATGATGGCGGTCGCAGCCTTGTAGAGCTCCCACCGGCCCGGACATAATCTGCTTAATTATCCTGGCCCCCGAGCCCGTTGGTGGCACCACTTATCTGGCGAGTGTCCCTGACGGCGCCCAGACCTCTCCGGTGTGCAGTGCGGTCCTCCCGGGAGATCCAGTGAGCCGGGATCGCCTGCAGAGCTGCGTGGCCTAGTGCCTGTGGACGGAGCCGGGGCCTCGATTTTCAGGTGGCCGAGCGGAGGTCTGCTGACGGCGGCCGGTGGACCGACCGGCGAGGGGACGCCCTGGCCTGGAACTGAGGCGCGGGAGATCTATGGAGCGGTGGCGGTGCCCTGCAGTGCCAGCCTGCGCTGCGGGGGGCCCTCAACGGCGGCATAGAGGCACTGAGGCCTGGGCGGCCCTCGCGCAGCCGAGGCCTCGAGTTTCGCAACCCTGGGGCGGTCTGCCCCGATTTGCTGTGGATTGGCGCTGGTGAGGCAGTGGCTGTGCCCCGAGTGGCCACCTGGTGTGTGACGGAGGTGCCTGGAGCGACGGAACAGTGCAGTGGCCTTGGTGTCCTGCGGGCGGCCGGGGCCTCGATTTCTGCACCTGTGAGCCCCGGTCCTGCATGTGGAGCGGACCATCAGTGGGAGCTACATGACGGAGGCCCTACGGGGGGACGGAGAGGCCTATTGGAGCGGCTGTGGAGGGGCACCTAGTGGATCGTGGAGTGACCGGCGGCGGGTGTACAGCCCAGACGGGTCTTACTGATTGCTTGGGGCCGGTGGTGAAGCAGCGCGGCCGTGTACTGGAGTGGACCACAGGACCAGCCACACGTGGTGGCCGGCGCAGTGGGGGCAATCCTAGACCGCCACCGACTTTTCTTATGCGCATTGCCTGACTCGGCTGGAGGGCCCACCTGCTGCTGAACTCTGCCGAGCCCCAGCCGCCTCCCCCCGGGGGGTCGGGAGAGCCCCCAGTGCTGCTGGGGATTGAACATCCTTGGCGACCCGAGGAACTCGTGCAGCTGCAGGTACAGGGTGCCTGGTAGCCGCGGGACCGCGCGCAGCAATGACCAGAGGAGGTGGCGGTCCGCCCAAGCAGGGTCCCATTGACAAGTTCACAGGGCCCAGTGGAGGGCCCGGTGCGTCCAGTGGCAGCAATGGAGCGGGGCCGGACAACGCGGCGCTCCTGGCGGCAATCACCCAATCCAGGGATATGCTGGACGCCAAGATTGGAGCAGTGGGCGCGGATGTGACTCTATTGCGCCAAGACCTGCGAAATGCGGTAGCGCGGATCACGGAGACAGAATCCAGGATCTCGGTAGTTGAAGATGACGTTGGGACCCTGAAACGGAAAGTAGCGGAGATGGAGCAAGTCCAAAAGACTCTCGCGTCGCGGGTGGAGGATGCGGAAGGGCGCGCATGCAGGAATAACCTCCGCTTTATAGGCTTTCCAGAGAGATGTGAGAAAGACGAGATGGAGCAGTTCCTGTCCCGGTGGCTGGAGAGCTGGCTGCCACCGGGGGTTCTATCTAATTGCTTCGTGATTGAGCGTGCGCATCAAGCCCTGACGCAGAGGCCGCCGGAGGGTGAGCGTCCTAGACCAGTCATTGCCAGACTATTGAATTATCATGACCGGGATGTTATTCTGCGGGAGGCGAGAATCAGGGGCTCCATCTCCTATGAGAATCACAAGATCATGATTTTTCCCGACTACACAAAGCTAGTACAGCAGCAACGGTGATCCTTTGTGGCGGCCAAAGCCAAGTTGCGGGGCCTGAAACTTCAGTACTCCTTGTTGTACCCGGCTCGTCTGCGGGTGGTGTACCAGTCCCGAACCCACTTCTTCGACTCCCCGGAGGACGTCTTTAAGTGGACAGATGAAACTGCGGATCAGGCCGCATGCCCAGCCGGGCCTGGACCCGGGTGGATCGAGGGAATCGTCACAGGAGCGGGCGGACCGACCGGCCCGGAGAAGACGACATCGGAGATCCCGATCACGCAAGAGATCCGCCTCTGCCAGTGCGACGCAAACCAGTGGGACAGTGGAATCCGAGCATTCTGATGATGGTCGTTGAACCCTGGAGGGGATCTGCCTCTCTCTACGGGACTGCTGCCTTGACCTGCTGTGGTCTCCCGGCGGGAACGCACACTGGGGGACGCCGCTGTTATAGAGCTGCCTGCTCTGAGAAGTGCATTGAAAGTATGTGGTGTCACAACTGGGGTTCGGGAGGCAACTGAATGGGGGCCACCAACTTCCACGAGGTGTGGGAGTTGCCTAGGGTGGGGGGTGTGAGCTCATGGTCTGCGGGGTGTTGGGATCCATTGGCATGGTTGGTCCTGGGTCCTCGGTTCTGGGCCCGGGGCTGTCCATGCCGCGACAGGTACTTCAGTGTTCTATGAGGTATAGGGGTGGGGGGAGTTGGGGACTGGGGGGGGTGAGAGGAGAATTGTTGGGGGCAGCTCGAGATTGGGGTCGGGCGGGGGTAGTTGTTGCTGTTTGGGGGTTCTGGGGTTGTTGGTGGGGGGACTTGTACGTGCTGCTTACTGATGTTCTGAGTGGGGTGTGGGGTGTGTGGGGGTGGCACAGGGGGCCTGGTTGGGGCGACCACATTGATTATGGCTGAACAGACCAGTACACTCCCTAACAAGTCCCTGTGTGTTGTCACCTGGAACGTCAGGGGGATGCTTGATAAGATTAAACGAGGGGCGGTACTGCGCTGGGGGGAAAGGGAAACAGTCGATATACTCTTGCTTCAAGAAACACATATGTTGGGTTCCAAAGTACTTAGCCTGCAGAGGTTCGGCTTCCAACAGGTCTACCATGCCGGGTTTACTAGAGGGTCCAGAGGCGTGGCTATTTTGGTGCATCGTAGGGTGGCTTATGTCCATGAGAAACAGTGGGCAGACCTGCAGGGTCGGTACATATTTGTCCAAGGAATGGTGGGTGCTGAACCTGTGGTCTTTGGAAGTGTGTATGCCCCTCGCCCTCTGCAGTGGGCCTTGTCGGAAAGGCTGTTTGCAATATGGGAAGGTATCCCGGAGTCCTTGACGGTGGTGGGGGGGGGGGACTGGAATGAAGTGATGGATGCCTGTGTGGACCGTCAGCGGAGAAACAATGTAGCTGCGAATGCTCCCCCTTCCCGGCTGCGTGCGATGGTGGAGAGTATGGGCTGGGCAGACGTGTGGCGCCATATGCATCCGGTGGCGCGCGAGTTTACGTTTGTCTCTGCAGTGCATGGTTCCTTCTCGCGGTTGGATTATGTGTTTATGCCTGGTGCCTGCCTGAGTAGAGTGCGGGAGGCTGTTATACTGCCGAGAGGGCTCTTTGACCACTCCCCTGTCTCCGTCACGTTAGAGCTTCACACAAAACGACAGCCGTTCCGTTGGAGAATGTCTTCATGGCACCTACAACAGCCTGAGTATGTCCGCCATATGAGGGAGGCGATTGATCAGTACTGGCGGGACAATCTTGTAGATGATGTCGACGCCGTGGTGGTTTGGGAAGCGATGAAGCCCACTATAAGAGGGGTCGATATTGCTTGGTGTTCGGCCGGCCGCCGGAGGCACCGAGAAGCCATTACCGCTGCAGCTGCACAGGTCGAGGCCCTAGAACAGCGCAGCCGGGGAGGAGGTGATGAGACCGCGGTACGGTTGCTCCTACAGGCGCAACGGTCTTATGCCTCTGTCCTACACGACGAGGCTAAGCAAGCGTGGCTTGCATGATGCTCCATCGGTTATGTCAATGTACTCTTCAGACAGTCACACTGCCAGGCCTCACTGCGGACGACGGGTCAGTGATGACAGACCCGGTTGAACTGGCGGCTAGTTTCGCCCGTTACTTCACCGAGCAGTACTCCGCACGGGAGTGTCTGGATGCAGACACAGTGGCCAAATTCCTTGATGACCTGCGGCCGGCCGCGGTCTCAGATGAGGCCAGGACGGCGCTCGACGCTCCGCTTACGGCTGAGGAACTCGGGGAGGCTCTGGGGCAGCTTAACACCGGGAAGGCACCTGGGCCGAGTGGCTACCCGTGTGAGTTCTACAAGAAATTTCATCTTCTGTTAGGGTCTCACTACCGACGTGCGCTTGAGGCGGCCCGGACCCGAGGCAAACTGCCTTCTGATTGGCGCCACAGGGAAATTGTGGTGTTTCAGAAGCCGGGTAGGCCCCCTGACAGACATGACTCGTATCGCCCCATATCCTTGCTAGACATTGAGGCCAAAATCCTAGCGAAAGCTCTAGCGAATCGCCTACTTCCGTACATCACAGATCTGGTCCACTAAGACCAAGCCGGGTTCATGCCTCATAGGGCGACGCACCACTACATCCGGCGGGCACAGGCGGCGGTGGATGCCATGGGGGCCTTGGGAGAACAAGCGGCTTTGCTGTTAGCGGACATGGACAAAGCCTTCGACTCTGTGAGTTGGACGTACCTCTTTGCACTCCTGCCCCGTCTTAACCTAGGCCCGGTGTTTTTGTTGTACCTTAAGCTGCTGTACACTGACATCACGGCCTCGGTACGGGTCACTGGGGCTAACTCCGAACGGTTTCGGATTGGTCGGGGCACCAGGCAGGGATGCCCATTGTCTCCATACCTGTTTGCCCTGGCCATGGAACCCCTGGCCTCCTGGGTGCGCATGGATGCGCAGGTGCGTGGGTTTGTGTGGAATGGGGACCTAGCGGACAGAATTGCGTTATATGCTGACGACGTCCTCTTCTTCCTTACGGACTTGCGACGTTCTGGGCCCCGGGTACTGGACATTATGCGCATCTTTGGAGAGGTCTCTGGCCTTCGGCTGAACCTACATAAGTCCACCCTGTGGGTGCTAGGGGGCGGAGCCATCACGGACCCCTGGGCGACAGGCCTTCGGGTGGTGTCCGACGGGCTGAAATTCCTTGGGGTGTTTCTGTCGGAATCGGCGGCCGTTGCTTGAGAACGCAATATGGTGCCTGTATGGGAGCGAGTCCAGGCTGACACCAAAACGTGGTCCAGAATGCCTTTAACCATATTCGGCAGGTCCGCAATCTTCAAGATGGTGGTGCTTCCACGCCTGCTGTATCAGTTGCAAAACTACCCCTACCCTGTCAGCCCGCAGTGGTTCCGACAAGTTAACTCGGTGTTGGGTCGTTTCCTATGGGCTGGAGGTGCGGCCAGGGTGGCGCTACGAACATGCTTCTTGTCCACCTATTGTGGGGGCCTGGCCACCTCCGATCTGCTGTCTTATTACCAAGCCTCGCAGCTGCTTTTTCTTAATGAATGGTGTATGGTGACAGGGGAGACCCGGCCTATGCCTTGGAGTGCTCGCTCATGGGGGAGCATACGCTACACACAATCTTATACTCAGCCCGACTGCGGCGGACGTTACCGTCTGTCACGAAAGTGGTGTTTGCTGTCTGGAGACAGGCACTGCGCCGAATGGGCTGGTGGGGCAAGCTGAAAGCAGAAACACCACTGTGGCATAATGGCCTGCTCCCAGAGCTTTCTACCCTGGCCGGGTTTGAGGGATGGGAGGCCATTGGGATCTCGCTGCTGGGCCAAGTAATGTCAGGAATTACCCTCAAATCTTTTCAAGAGCTCAGTGCGGAGTTCCATATGCCTCGATCCCAGTTCTTCCGCTATCTGCAACTGCGCCATGCGCTCACCCCCAGTATCACTCACTTGGAATCTCTCCCTGAGTTTAGTCCGGTGGAGGCGAAAGTCTTTATGGGAGACCTGGGGGACAAGAAGGTCTCCTGCATCTATCAGACACTAGTTACTCACTGCTCCTCTACATTGCTTCCCCTTCGGGCGGCATGGGAAGTGGGCGTGGGTCGTTGGACGAGGATGATTGGAGAGAGGCCCTGGAGTCCCCGCGAGGGGCTGCTATCGCCATGCGGCTTCGGCTTATTCAATTTAAATACCTCCATAGAGTCTATTACACCCGAGAGCGTCTATGGAAAGCGGGACTGATTGAGTCTCCGGAGTGTCTGCGCTGTGGGGCTGCACCAGGTACGCTGCTGCATACGGTGTGGTCGTGTGTTAGACTATCTGGTTTTTGGAGAGGTGTATGGGGCTGTCTGTCTGAAGTCCTGGGTTGGGATCTTCCCCGCACTCATCGTCTGGAGTTGCTCCATGTCATGGAAGGTATTGGTGGGAACATTTACAAACGCCACCTGCTGTTGCTGGGACTTGTGGTGGCTAAAAGAGACCTGGCCCGGGCATGGAAGGGGAAGCGAGCCCCCCACCCCCTGTCGGCGTGGAAGGCTGGACTGGATTACTACATGGGACTGGAGAAACCATTGTTTGAGGCAAGGGGATGCCCACGTAAACATTTTTAAATCTGGAAGAGGTGGGCCGATTATAGAGGGCTGTCCTTGGATCCTCCGGCCGAAAGGGAGGAAGACATTTGAATGTACTGTGTTGTAATGGCCTGAGATCTGTGGCATGCCTATCACACCGCACCCAAGACTTGCTTGCTGCATTTTGCACACGTGGGTGGGGGGGTGGGAATGGGGGGGGGGTGGGTTGGGGGGTTGCGGGGTAGGGGGAGTTGGTAGGGTGTGGGTGGGTTGCGGGGTTCTTCTTATTGAGCTGTTCCCTATTTATCGATAAGAAATTTGCACATGTGTGATAATCTATGCCATGACTGTTGGTGGTGATCTCCTGATTGTGGGGAGCCACACTTTCCCTTGCTTTAACTGCTCAATAAAATTTGTTGTGAATAAAAAAAAAGTGACTGAGTGAAATCTTGTAGATTTCACTCAGCCACTTTTAGGAGGCATTCCTGCGCAGGAACGCCCTCCCCTGCGCCGGAACGCCTCCTGATGGCGCAGGGCTTTACAACGTGACGCATCTCTCAGATGCGTCACGTTGTTAATACCCAGCACCATGGTGCATCTTTTGTGCTGCTGCTGCGTCACAAAAGTAACGCAACTGCGGCGCAAAAGAGGAGCAAGCGGTTTGTAAATCTGCCCCATAGTGCTTTTACTACACTGTAGCTGCGTAAAGGGCCAGAAGATGTGTCTCCAGTGACCATGTGTGCCTGTGCCTGTGTTACAGGCACACATGGTCACTGGAGACACATCTCCTGGCCCTCTACGCAGCTGCAGTGTAGTAAAAGCACTATACATTTACCCAATGAGGGAACACTTACTGGATTAGCCAGTAGAAAGTACTCCAGGGCAAATCGCAAAAAAATCAGCGATTTCGCAGGAAAATTCGTGAATTTGCGGATTTCTTTTGTGTTTTTGTGGGGAAATCCGCAAATTTGCAGAATGCGAATTTGCAAATTTCACCCATGCTTAGTCAGTAACTTCCTGACTGTGTTTTCATTTTTCAAGAAATCTTGCACCACGATGTTAATACTGTGCGCCAAACACGGCACTCTGAAATAATCACCTTGCTGCATGGCCTTAACTATATTACTGCCATTATCCGTGGAAACATAACCAACTATGTGATTTCTTGGATGCAGCCATTCAGAGACCTTACTATTAAACTCCTCCAAAATGTTTTTTGCAGTATGAGATTTCGCCATGGCAAACATGGCTAATGTTGCATGTTTCCGAGTAGCTTGAAAAAGTGTGTCCAGGTCAACAACTGCACTTGACTTGTCTCTAACCCCTGCAAAAGAGACCCAGTGTGCAGTGATGCACATGTAATCAAGAGCTTGGCAACTGGTCCACATGTCTGTTGTCAAGTGGATAGTGTGAACAGCACTCTTCTGCAAAGCTGCCCCAATCACCTCCACACATCTTGATGTAGTGCTGGAACCGCAACTCTGACAAAATAGGACCAGCTAGGAACCTTCCATTTAGGGAAGACTGTTGCCACTAATTCTAGAAACCCCACCCCTTCCACGAAAGTAAAAGGGAGAAGGTCCAGCGCTAGCATTTTAGCCAGATTTGCGTTATACAGACGTACCGTTGGGTGGTTGCGGTCAAATGCGCTTCCGACCAAAACATGCTTCTAATGGTGGGCTGGACCGTTTTACGTGATGATGATGATGATGATGCAGACTTCAAACCAGTTAGGCTCATTGATGGACTTTTTTGCATTGGTGTCTGTCCCAGACTCTTAGTGTGCCTCATACATGTTGCAGGGGTAAAGGGCGTGGGCGCTACCACTGAAGTGCTGCTGCCAGGGGTACTGGGTGTACCAGAAAAAATGTCACTTGATTCTTGACTTCCCCCCTGCACAATCAGCCCCTCGTCAGCATCAGATGCAATGTGAATGGATACATTTGGATCAGTTCTACTTTGTTGGGCTTCCTCGATCTTACTTAGGTGCGAATACCACTGGATAGGGTGGTGTTGTTTGAGATGAGCTCTCTGGCCTCCGGTCCCAAGCTTACCCCGACTAACGGATGTAGGAAGGTACATCCTGACTATGGTTGCCCCCAACTTTTTGCCCTGTGTTTTAGCTGGTTTTGGACATAGTCGACCTGGGACCCTGCCAATCAGGACCCCAGGCCTACTGCTCTCTCTTTAAAATGGATTCCATGTACCCTAGGTGCATTTCCAATTGGTACTGGGCCACCTTATCAGACCCCGTAACTCAGGGCATAGGTGTACCCAGGGCCGCCAGGGACTGCAGCATGTATTATGCCACCCCTGGCTGGCCTCCTAAATTTGACACAACTGGCTGCACGACAGCTGGGGCGAAGACGTGTAACCACCCTTCGCTTTAGGTATAGTAGCACTATATCTAACCATACAATGGACACCCGAGTTCCTATCAGTCACTCCTATGGCAGGCCTTAACAATCCTGAAGGCAGAGTGCGTGGGCTCGTGTGAGCTAGGTTCAGGCCCGAGCCGAGCCCGGTTGCAGCTTGCGGAATCAAGACCCAATGGCTGTTCCATGATAACGCGCACCACATCGGTAACTCCGGTGTCGCGTTATCCAGGCATGTCGAGTAAGGTGTCATACGAATCGGGGTGCGGCCCTCTCACCAGTTCTGGCGATGAGGTTAGCATCCCGCCCTTCTAGAGGGACACGACATGTACGTAACTGTGAACCCCGGTTAAAGTTAACTGAAGCCTCAGCTCCACAAAATGGATGCTGCCACCACAGACACGAGTCTGACCTCCTGCTGCTGGGAGTCCTTCCAGCGAGGAGCACTTGGACAAAGGGTTTCCTGTCGAGGGCGCTGTTCGCACCGTCCCAGACAGGGTTTGTGTATTCTGGGTAGGTAGGGCTTTGGCGAGAAGGTGACTGCGAAGTGGCACCCCGGTGCTCACTACGCATCTGCCGGTTAGAACCAGTTCCAGGGGCGACAGCCCTGGCCTGGGGAAAGTCCGGCAGGGGAGAGGGGCGTAACTACCCCCCTTCCTGGTCCCACCCTTAGGGCAGGACCTAGTCATGTACCCACCCCTTTCTTTAGAATAAAGACCGGAGCGGGGACCCTTCCAAATTAGATCATCTTTGATTCAAGAACTACTTTCTACGAAAGGACATTCAAGACTCTTCTCAAGATTTCTCCCTTGTGACTAAGGAGTAGTCACCCTGCATCAGCGGGCACCAACTAAGAACTCTGCGGTTTGCTGTAAGTCCTTCCTCAAGGAATCCGACGGCCCAGCTCGACGAGAACCGGCTTCCCTGGCACCTCTGACCTCTACCCACGTCATCAGCTCAGCTGTGATCTGTGGGTGCGACGAGACCTCGAGGGACCGGCCATCATCAGAACCTGCACGCTCTTAAAAACCAGCACGACCATCGAGGTAACTCTCTGGTGAGTGCTCTGGGGTCCGAGAAGCCCCGACCCTGAGCCGCTCCAGCACCGAAGTGCAGTCTCCCAGCATCTCCACGATCTGCGTGGGGCCCTTCTGCTCGCTGCTCAGCACGTTGTCTGGTCACTAGCCGCAGGCTGGGGCCCTTCTGTGACGACATCCGAGAATCATCACTGCTGGTCTGGTTGCCCCAGACTGGCCCTTGCTTCCATCTTTGCGAGAAGCACCCCGGACCCTCCTGGTCCACTCAAGACGCCCTCTTAGGCCCACCACGTGGCCCTGAGAACTGCCAAGGCTTGTTGCCCCATCCTGGGCCCAGCGACGCCGACAGCATCATCCTTCGTGGGACAGCTCGCACCTCCGCCGTGGTCGCCGACAACGCCTCCTGGTCCGTGAGACTGCAGAGCCTAGCGTCGCCCACTCACCTGGTCGAGGTGACGGCCAACCGGTGCCTTCCTGGTACCCTCTGACTACTGGCTAGTAGTACGAACTTGGTCCCCTCTGCTTTCAGGTTTCTTCAATCTCCGATCCAGGCTTGGATCTCTACGAACTATTCAGCACTGGTCGCCGGCCAGCAACTCCTTTCCTTCCGGCTCCTGGCTCGTCAGCGAAGACCCCGACGCCTGTAAGACTTGTGCAGCCGCAGCCCTCGTGGCTAGGTAACTCGCCATTTCGGTGCCTGCATAGCCTCCTTACTCTAGGGTCCCGAGTCCCTCGCTTCCGACTTGCCTTATCGGGTCCGCCCGAGACCTTAATCTTTCCGTGTCCTCGGACACTTGTCTTAATTGTGCACTTGAAGTATTTGCTAAAGAGATTTGGTTTGTGCTTAGTACCCTGTCCTCATAAAGAGTACAGGGCTGTTGTGATTCTTAATAAATATACTGTTTATTTTCATAACACTTGTGTGGTGTCCTTTCACTGGGTGTTCAAGGGGTACATGTGTGGTAAACAGCTGGCTTAACACGCCCTCTCGAGTCTTTAGCCTTAGATTGCTCGTATCCACGCTAGTAGGATAGCTGGTCTATAGGTTGACTTACAACCAAACACCATAAGGGTCGTTGGAACGATACATAGCGGTCGCTAGAATAGCGAACGTTGCATATCGGGCCAACTTCTCACATTGGTGAGCAGCGGTTGGGATTTGAGCTTGCTGTTGTTTTACCACACGTATCCTAAGAATATCTTGTTGAAAGATTGCACAAAGTACTGTTAGTACATATAACTAAAAGCTTAGAATACTCTGAGTTCTACTGAACCAGCTGTTGTAGCTCCTCAAGGCTTAGCACACCTTGGCTACAACTCTTAGCAAGGGTACAGTAGGAAAACACATAGTGTAGGTAGGTGCATCACTTACACCACACTAGAAACAGTATGTCGGGCCAAGGAGGAAACTCTGAGTCTCCCCTTGTGTCAGTTGACCCTCCACAGGTCATCCCTTCAGGATATACTGTGCTGAGCTTCAAGGAGTTAAGACGATTGTGTCACTCCCGGAAGATTCAGCAGGGGTCTAACCCCACAACGTCCTTTCTGATTGGTCTCTTGGAGACTTATGATGCCAGGAGAGCTGAGAAACTTCGTAGCTCTTCTAATCCAGAAGGAGACATGCCTCCCCTCGAGGGAACCCGAGACGATCCTGACCTCATTCACCTCGCAACCGAGAACGAGGATGTGGAGGAGGATGAGGATCTCTCTGGGGATGAGGCAGATAAGGGACAGGTAGAAGTCGTCAGACTAAGCAGGTCCAACTTAAGCAAACATGATAGCGGTACTGGGGGACCCCTGGGGCCACTATCAGGTCAGCTTAACATTGGGAATGGACGAGCCCGATCTCTGTCAAGAGACTCTGGCGGATCCCTTCGAACCAATGGCTCTCACAACTCTTCTCAGAGAGGGATGACGTCCCCTCAGAGGAGAGTGTACGAAGCTAAGGAAAGGGCAGCCAATCTGAGGATCGAAAGGGAAGAACTTGCCCTGGCCAAAGAAAGGCTTGCCTTTGCTAGAGAGCAACAGTTAAGTGGGGCAGTCCCCACTGGTGGCAGCAATGTACCTAGTAATAGGGAAAAGAGTTTCGATACGAAACACCTTGGTAAGATAGTGCCCCCCTTTAAACAAGGGGACGACATCCACAAATGGATTACTGCTTTGGAGAGGGCCTGCACTGTGCAGGGTGTTCCCCAGAGTCAGTGGGCAGCTATCTTGTGGCTCTCCTTTGAAGGAAAAGGAAGAGACAAGCTCCTCACCACAAGGGTGGAGGATGCTAACGATTACCAAATCTTGAAAAATACACTCGTTGAAGGGTTCGGCCTAACCACTGAGCAGTACAGGGTGCTGTTCAGGGATACCCAGAAAACGCAGGCTCAAGATTGGTCTGACTTTGTTGATTGTGCCACTAAGGCTTTTGAAGGCTGGCTACTGGGTAGTAAGGTTACTGATTTTAAAGGATTGTATAATCTAATTATAAGGGAGCAAATCTTAAATAATTGTCAGAACCAGTTATTACACCAGCACCTGGTAGACTCTGATCTGACCTCTCCACAGGAATTGGGTAAGAGGGCAGACAAATGGGTCAGAACCAGGGTTAGGCCTAGAAACCAGGGTGGTGACCAGAAAAAGGAATCGACCAAGCCTCAAGAGAAGGGTGGGGATAAATCCACAGAGAAGACTTCCCAAGGGCCCCAAAACTCCAACAAGGGTGGTGGGTCCCAGCACACTCCTTCAGAACAGAAGAAACCTTATTGCCATACCTGTAAACAGGTGGGCCATTACAAAAGTGATGCCAAGTGCCCTAAAAATAGCAATAAGGAAAACATACCCCCAAGTAATACTCCTAAACCTCCTGTTACCACTAGTGGTAATCCCCCAGGTGGTGGGAGTGCCCCCAAGAATGTGGTGGGCATTACTTTGGGCAATCAGGAGGACTATGGCTTAGCCAGGTTCCCTGACCACACTCTTGTCTGTGAGACTGGCATGGGGTTTGCCAACTTCACTACTGGACCCCACATTTTGGGAAAGTATAGACAAGAAGTTTTAGTGAATGGTCAGAAAGTTGAGGCATTCAGAGACACAGGGGCCAGCCTCACCATGGTGAGTGACCATCTGGTCCCCTCTGCTCAACTGACCCCTGGTTTTACTTATCAGGTGACAGACATTCATGGAATGAAGAGAAGGCATCCCATGGCAGTAGTCAAGCTCAGCTGGGGTAATGTCACAGGGCCCATGAGAGTGGCAGTGACAGATAACCTACCTGTAGATTGCTTACTGGGGAATGACCTGGAACTCTCAGCATGGGCTGAGGTGGAGCAAGAAACTCATTCCAGAATGATAGGCCTATCCAGACAGGTTAGTGGGGCAGTAATAGCTACAGCCCCAGTCCAAGCACCATTCCTCCCTGAAAAGGTTGGAAGGGCAGTGGTAGCCACTGCCCAGGCTCAGACAGACTTTCCAGAGCAGGATAAGAGGGCTGTGACAGTCACAGCCCAAACACAGACTGAGTGCCCTCCTGAAAAGGTTGGCAAGGTTGAAATGGTCTCAGCCTCTACTCAAACAGATAGTGAGGTTGTGAAGCCTGAAACAATGGATCACTCCACTCAAACAGAGAGCATTGAGGAGGAAGAAGAGTCTTCCCCCTCCCAGACACTAGGTGAGAGCCAGCCTCCTCAGGGAACTGACTCTACCCCTGTTGAAGGAACTGCCCCAGAGGTAGTCAGGCCTAGCCTGGCAGAGCCCCTGATGGTAGTGGACCCTTCCCAGGTGGGACCCAGTCTGGAGCAGGTAACCTGCACCTCTCTACCCTGCCTCAGTCAGCCCAGGGCTGAAGAGGACAGGGAGGCCAGCGGTGGACCCAAAAGGGCCCCCTGTCCAAAAGAACCCCTTAATCAACAGATTAGGATCACTGAAGCTGGTAAACCTAGCCAAGTGAAAATAGAACAGACTCCTGAGGGACCCCCCTTAAAAGTAGTTAGGGAACTCCCCCAGCTGGACACTGTTGGGCACAGCCAAACATGGGGCCTAAAAACCCCAGACCTGACCTGTCCCTCCAGTAAGCCAAACAGAGGGACTCAGCCTCCAGCTTTAGGTAGCCAGAGGCTGACCCTGAGAGCTCAGTGCATCTCAGCTAAAGAAAGAAAGGCACACATGATGAATGGTGATTGGAGGAAGTTGAGCCCAAAGGTAGAGGAGCCTCACTTCAGTACTCCATCCCAGCATCAGCCTTCTTCTTTCCCAAGACACACCAAAGACAGAGATTCCCTATGGTGGAGACCCTCAGATACCCTTAGGGTGAGGGGTTGCCTAGTGGACCATGACACAGGGGGAAACCAAGCCAGAGCTGGTCCTTCCTTATATGGCCACTTAGGTAATAGAGGCTTACCTGGACAAGGATAGCCTTATCTCCTTTCGTTTGGGGGGGGTTGTGTAGGAAGGTACATCCTGACTATGGTTGCCCCCAACTTTTTGCCCTGTGTTTTAGCTGGTTTTGGACATAGTCGACCTGGGACCCTGCCAATCAGGACCCCAGGCCTACTGCTCTCTCTTTAAAATGGATTCCATGTACCCTAGGTGCATTTCCAATTGGTACTGGGCCACCTTATCAGACCCCGTAACTCAGGGCATAGGTGTACCCAGGGCCGCCAGGGACTGCAGCATGTATTATGCCACCCCTGGCTGGCCTCCTAAATTTGACACAACTGGCTGCACGACAGCTGGGGCGAAGACGTGTAACCACCCTTCGCTTTAGGTATAGTAGCACTATATCTAACCATACAATGGACACCCGAGTTCCTATCAGTCACTCCTATGGCAGGCCTTAACAATCCTGAAGGCAGAGTGCGTGGGCTCGTGTGAGCTAGGTTCAGGCCCGAGCCGAGCCCGGTTGCAGCTTGCGGAATCAAGACCCAATGGCTGTTCCATGATAACGCGCACCACATCGGTAACTCCGGTGTCGCGTTATCCAGGCATGTCGAGTAAGGTGTCATACGAATCGGGGTGCGGCCCTCTCACCAGTTCTGGCGATGAGGTTAGCATCCCGCCCTTCTAGAGGGACACGACACTGTGAACCCCGGTTAAAGTTAACTGAAGCCTCAGCTCCACAAAATGGATGCTGCCACCACAGACACGAGTCTGACCTCCTGCTGCTGGGAGTCCTTCCAGCGAGGAGCACTTGGACAAAGGGTTTCCTGTCGAGGGCGCTGTTCGCACCGTCCCAGACAGGGTTTGTGTATTCTGGGTAGGTAGGGCTTTGGCGAGAAGGTGACTGCGAAGTGGCACCCCGGTGCTCACTACGCATCTGCCGGTTAGAACCAGTTCCAGGGGCGACAGCCCTGGCCTGGGGAAAGTCCGGCAGGGGAGAGGGGCGTAACTACCCCCCTTCCTGGTCCCACCCTTAGGGCAGGACCTAGTCATGTACCCACCCCTTTCTTTAGAATAAAGACCGGAGCGGGGACCCTTCCAAATTAGATCATCTTTGATTCAAGAACTACTTTCTACGAAAGGACATTCAAGACTCTTCTCAAGATTTCTCCCTTGTGACTAAGGAGTAGTCACCCTGCATCAGCGGGCACCAACTAAGAACTCTGCGGTTTGCTGTAAGTCCTTCCTCAAGGAATCCGACGGCCCAGCTCGACGAGAACCGGCTTCCCTGGCACCTCTGACCTCTACCCACGTCATCAGCTCAGCTGTGATCTGTGGGTGCGACGAGACCTCGAGGGACCGGCCATCATCAGAACCTGCACGCTCTTAAAAACCAGCACGACCATCGAGGTAACTCTCTGGTGAGTGCTCTGGGGTCCGAGAAGCCCCGACCCTGAGCCGCTCCAGCACCGAAGTGCAGTCTCCCAGCATCTCCACGATCTGCGTGGGGCCCTTCTGCTCGCTGCTCAGCACGTTGTCTGGTCACTAGCCGCAGGCTGGTGCCCTTCTGTGACGACATCGGAGAATCATCACTGCTGGTCTGGTTGCCCCAGACTGGCCCTTGCTTCCATCTTTGCGAGAAGCACCCCGGACCCTCCTGGTCCACTCAAGACGCCCTCTTAGGCCCACCACGTGGCCCTGAGAACTGCCAAGGCTTGTTGCCCCATCCTGGGCCCAGCGACGCCGACAGCATCATCCTTCGTGGGACAGCTCGCACCTCCGCCGTGGTCGCCGACAACGCCTCCTGGTCCGTGAGACTGCAGAGCCTAGCGTCGCCCACTCACCTGGTCGAGGTGACGGCCAACCGGTGCCTTCCTGGTACCCTCTGACTACTGGCTAGTAGTACGAACTTGGTCCCCTCTGCTTTCAGGTTTCTTCAATCTCCGATCCAGGCTTGGATCTCTACGAACTATTCAGGACTGGTCGCCGGCCAGCAACTCCTTTCCTTCCGGCTCCTGGCTCGTCAGCGAAGACCCCGACGCCTGTAAGACTTGTGCAGCCGCAGCCCTCGTGGCTAGGTAACTCGGCATTTCGGTGCCTGCATAGCCTCCTTACTCTAGGGTCCCGAGTCCCTCGCTTCCGACTTGCCTTATCGGGTCCGCCCGAGACCTTAATCTTTCCGTGTCCTCGGACACTTGTCTTAATTGTGCACTTGAAGTATTTGCTAAAGAGATTTGGTTTGTGCTTAGTACCCTGTCCTCATAAAGAGTACAGGGCTGTTGTGATTCTTAATAAATATACTGTTTATTTTCATAACACTTGTGTGGTGTCCTTTCACTGGGTGTTCAAGGGGTACATGTGTGGTAAACAGCTGGCTTAACACGCCCTCTCGAGTCTTTAGCCTTAGATTGCTCGTATCCACGCTACTAGGATAGCTGGTCTATAGGTTGACTTACAATCAAACACCATAAGGGTCGTTGGAACGATACATAGCGGTCGCTAGAATAGCGAACGTTGCATATCGGGCCAACTTCTCACAACGGATACTTTACAAAATGAACAAACGACCATGTTTTCTGCCTTTGCACTAACAGTAAAGAAGTCCCAAACTGGGGACTGGTGATGTCTGCTGGTGGGGGAGGTTCTACTTTGACTTTCAATGTCAGATGAAGTGGAGGATGGGCATGGCTGAATTTGTTTCTGTTGTTCACTTACAGCACCACTACTTGAGGTCGAGCTGGATGGAGGTCCCTGCCGGCCCTTCTGACTAAAAAAGATGGAAGCTGTAGGTCGTGTTGGTGTTGTAGTTAACTGCGTTGGTGGTGGTACCAGTGCCACGCTGCCCACATCCCGCTCAGCAGCCATTCGGGATAGAGTCAAAATGTCTGTCTGCTGCATGCCCGCTGAGGCTGGAGTGACGACTGTGATGACTGGGCCGTCGTCAGACTGTTCATCAGCAGCAGAAGACACCACTTCTTGTTCGTCGTCATCACACATAAGTCGAAGCCTTGCGGGAACCTTCCTTTTAGGCTTAGCTACCTTTGTCGGCTCATGGCGTGCCTCACTTTCTGGCTGCATTTGTGGGTTCCAATCAGGATCAAGGTCATCAGAATGAAGGGGGCTTGAAGAAGAACTTGTAGTAGTAGTAGCCCTCCTTGAACTTTTTCTTGCTGGGGATCTGGAAGACAATGGATCATCCTCAGGAGGAGTGGCTTCCTCGGATGATAACGCTTGAATATCAATTTCCTGATGTGCCCCTACTTCTGGAGGAACAAGAGGTGTAGGCAGTTGTGCCGCTCCATGAACCTCTAGTTGCACCTCTCCATGCACCCTCCTTGCGTCTCTACTTGCGCCTCTCCTTGTGGCTCTACTTGCGGCTCTCCTTGCGCCTCTCCTTGCGCCTCTCCTTGCCCCTGTACTTGCGCTTGTACTAGTTGCACCTGTGGTTGTCGTTGCGGCTGTGGTTGTTGAACACTCGTCAGCTGAGTTACACCCAGCGTTGATTGGATGGTACTTTCTTGTGATGAGCCAAGATCACGGGTCGATGGTGATTGAATAACCAAAGTGGCTGCCGCAGCAGCACTCATGTTCTTGGACCTAACTTAGCGTGGTGGCACTGAGCCCAATGAAGCGGAGGTGCTGCTTCCAGCTTGGTCCCTGGCGGACACCGCTGCTGCTGCAGGTGTATTTTTTTTTCTCAAAAAAGGTGTCGGTGGGCACACCAGTCTCCTTGGTGGGTGGTGCCACTTGCTTCTTCTGCTCCTTCTTACTGGCAGTGGCACTGGCAAATTTTTTCGCTGAGGTGCTACAGCCACCTTTCTTTGGGGCCATCTTCTTCAGATGTCAGAACAGCAGGCCGCCGTTTCACAAGTTGCAGAGTTGTCTTGTCTGTGGCCACACGTGACGTCACGTGACGTTGTGCTACACACACCACTGCAGGACTTCTTCCTGGCACTGGTGGTTCTCTTGTGCACTTAAAAGCAATGGAAGCCAGAGGAACATCAGTTATAGACCCCAAAAAGTCAAAAAACACACAAAAATCACCACAATCCAATGCCATCCATGCCCTCAATGATGTTTAAATTCAAGACACCCCATAGAAAGACTAGGTCCATGCACCACTCACTACACCTGGGCCTACTGGCTAGTGAGGCTTTACAGGCACCCAATTTTTTTTTTTAAATCAACATATAACAGTGAGCTAAAATTCCCTGACATAAATGAGAATTAAGTTAAAAACAAAATCACGGAAACAGTTGTATCATGCACCCATGACTAACCCTGGGCCTACTGGATACTGTGACTACCCACAATATATATTTTGTTAAAGTTGTGAAAAAAGTTTTAGAACTGTAGTTGCCTCAACTGCAATGCCCCAAACAAACAACACCAACTCACTTGTAAAATCTCAAGTCCAAAAGTGATCCAAACTCCAAAGTCCAAAAAGTCCTCAAATACAAATATCCAGCAGCAGCCACAAAAAGTAATCCTTCCCACTCCAGATCCAAATCAAAAGTGACCAGGACATGCACAAAACACTGGGAGGAGCCTGCTGGACAGGAACAGGAAGTTGGAGACTCTGGGGCACTTCCTTCCTCCCACCCCACCCCAAAAAATGGACTCCTGCACCAAAAAGTGCAGCCAAATGTCAATCTGAGGAGTTATTCTGATCAAAATCATCATTTTCACAAGGTTTATGCTTCCTGCAGTGGATTTCTTGTGCAGAATTGCAATTTTTGCAATTTCGGGAACGCGAGCTGTTCAAATCTCCCGCCGGAAGTCAGCTGTGCGCCGCATTTACGTGTTCGGCATTGTTTATTCCCGCAATGCGTGATCGCGGGCCTTTATGACGTACTCGCGTTGTCAAACTCTTGCTGTGCAAGATGGCAAGCCGCGATAACGTAATTGCGTTCGAAACACTCTCGTGCAATCACGCAGCAAGATCGAAAATGGCGCAGCACACGCAAACCGGGAGAAAAACAACTCGGCGGACTCAGAATCACGGTAAGTCAACGCCGCGCGCGCCATATTGTATTTTTCAAGCGCGACCAAGCAAAATAATTCGTAGCTTGCGAATTTGCGGATTTTGGGGAAAATTCGCGCGATTTGCGGGTAGCGAAATTGCCAAAAATCCGCAAATACGCCCGCGAAACGGATTTTACGCCCATACTTACACAGGTTATAAATGAGTGGGTTACCCAAATATAGTCACTGGGACCTGGGTTCAGTAAGTACTAGGAGGAAGGGGTCCCAGTGTGGACAAAGAACAATTTACACAATTCAATGAATTAATCAAAAAACAATTATTAGATCCACAGAGTTTTATTCACTGAGGGATCAAGTGTAATGAATACATATAGCAAACAGACAGCTGTATTGAAGGTCATACAGTGCCCCGGGAGGGAGGAGGGAAGTGATAATGATGAGGATAAGGGAGCGGTAGGATTGTGTGACAGTAAAATCAAACATTTGAAAAAACCTTTTGCTATAATTTATATAGCAGCAACGGCCATAAAGAATGGCGACCATAATTTAGAAAGGCATACTTCACAAGGTACAATACATCTACACAATATTGGCGTGAGGTTGCCGTAAATCGAACAACAGTCGACGTTTCGACCCTCTTATCAATGCAGGAAATGTTATCCTTGCTGCGGGGTCTTCATCAGGACCAAGGGACTGGGGCAGGTAACCTAATGAAAATGAGTATAATAAACTAAAGTTAGAGGGGTACTATCCAGCCTCTTAAATTTATCACAGCGGTAGTTTAAGCATTAATCAACATGCTAGTTAGAGGTAGTAACTAAATAATTTCTAAATATGGGAGTATAAGACAGTGCAATTCGTAGATTAAAAGTACCGTGGTACAAACATGTCCATAGCATGAGAAGCGGTGGTACAAGGTATACACATGATTAGAAGGGAGGACCCGAGCGCCCGGGTCAGAGAACCGGCACGTGTGTTGGCAACAGAGCCACTCACATGTAAGGCATGTTTTAATTGAATTACCTGGGATAGATTGAACATAAGCTAGAGTTCGGTCCCAGAATTCGTAGGAGAGCCTGAAATATATTGAATGAGACTATCACAAGCTATTCTGATACATATTGACATCACAATAAATTAAAAAATGGGAGGAAGACATACCACAGGGTTAGAAGTCCTCCATGTGGTCAATGATTAATTAAGGCAACGTCAGTAGTAGAGCTGCACCTAAAAATTAATGATCATACACTAAGTCGTTATTACGACTTGCGCTGGATGGCGCTGTTGGTTAAGGAATATTGTAACTTTCTATTCCAACACCTTCCCTACTGTTATGTGGACTGGTGTTAGAATAGAAAATGATAATAATCCTCAATCCGCGCCCACCAACACAAGTCGTTGTAACAACTTGCGTTGTAAAATCCGCGATGTAAAGTACCGCGATCATAACGATCGCGTTGTACTATCATACATCTACCTAAAAGATAAAAACACAAGAGACAAAATACACAGGGAGTTGGACTTATACTTTCAAGAAAACCAGGGGTCTGCCGACTCGGCACTGACCCTATGGTAGGCCTTTAAAACAGTATTCAGAGGTTGTACTCAAGCAATAATGGGGGGTGGGGGGGGGAAGACTCCAGACGGCCATGCGCTGAACTGGAGAAGAAGATATTAGAAATAGAGAGTACAGCGCAAGTATGAATCAGGGAATGGACAAACAAGCATGCTTTGGCAATGCAGCGACATCTTTAAGACATTGGAGATAAGGCAGCCAAGCGTCTTCTGAGGCTGGATTCAGGTGATAGGGAGAGGTCCGGGGTACACAAAGTGAAAGACGAAAATGGTATGGTCTACCAATGCGGGTATAGCTGAGGCTTTCGCCTCTTACTACGAGGCTTTGTACGCTTCCCAGGCCTCAATGACTGAATCAGACTGTGTGGATTTCTTAAGGGACGTGACCCTCTGACCATTAACTGAGGAGGAGTGAGCAGCCCTAGAAGCTGATCTATCTGAGGAAGCCCTGCAATGGGCACTATGACAGTTGCAATCGGGCAAGGCACAAGGACACAATGGCTTGCCGATAGAGCTCTACAAATGCTTAGCAGGAGTGGTGACCAAACCAATGATGGCAATGTACCAAGAAGCGCTCTCCACAGGCTGTATCCTGCATGATCAAAGAACGGCAACAATAGTGCCGTACTAAAAGATGAAAAGCCCCCTACTGAACCCAGTTTGTATAGACCAATCTCCCTGCTTAGTGAGGAAGTTAAGGTGTTGGCCAAAACTCTGGCCACTAGATTGCGAGAAGTTCTCCCCCACGATAATACACCCCAATCAGTCAGGATTTACTCCCAGCAGGAGGCTCAATCTGAGGGGTCTGTATGGGGTACTCCAGTTAACCAAACCTTACACAGATAATCAAACAGTTGAGATGGCTTTGGATGCAAGAATGGCATTTGACTCGGTGGAGTGGAACTATATTTTAGCAGTCCTGGAAAGATTTGGGTTTGGCCCAAATTCAGAGCTTGGTTCAAGCTACTCTACATGGCCCCTATGGGCAGGGTCAGGGTCATTGGAATATCCTCACAAAATTTTGAGCTTCACAGAGGTACCCGGCAGGGCTGCCCACTGCCTCCTATGCTCTGGCCCCCGGAAACCCTAGGGGCATGGATCTGCTCAGACCCCCTAATCTGGGGAATACCTGCACTGGGAGGATGGGAAGACAGAATCTCCCTATATGCTGATGATGTGATGCTATATATGGCTCGACTCTAGGAATCCATAAATAGAATAATCCAAATCTTCCGAATATTCAGGGAACATTCCGGTTATATGATCAAGTGGGCTAAATCAGTGATTTACCCCCTGTCAGAGAGGCCCCCAGCTTGCCACATCACTGCTTGGCCCGGTGAGCCCAAATGTGTTCAAGTACTTAGGTATATATGTCACGCGCTACCCACATGAATTTCTTAGGCAAAACCTCAACCCGCAACTCAAACGACTCAAAGCAAACATGAAACACTGGGAATCTTTACCACTGACTTTGGTAGGCAGGGCCACCCTCTATAAGAAGATGAGCCTCCCGAGGCTACTCTACGTGATGCAAAATACACCATACAAGATTCCAGCAGCAGTCTTTACAGGAGTTGACCAGGCAGTCCTCAAACTACTGTGGAAAGAGGGAGCTCCAAGAATTGCGCTGTCCAAATTATAGAAAAGGGAATATGAGGGAGGACTGGCGATCCAATACATTAAAAAATATTACTGAGCCTCGCAACTACTGGTAATTAACAACTGGACATTCATGGACCACCAGAACCCATTGTATAGAGTAGACAGATGGTGCATGGTCACAGGAGGGTGGGAGAGGTTATTGTATGGCAAGATGGGCAGGGATGTCTCACCACAACACACACAAGTGGTAATACACACATGGCATGAGGCTACCAAATTTCTCGGGTGGAGAGGGAAATTAACGGCCGCGACATCGCTGTTGTACAGTGCACTTCTGCCAGAGGTAACAGGGTTGAATGGCTTCCACAAATGAAGACTTATTGGCATAGAGAACCTGGGCGATGTCTGGAGAAACCAGTCATACATACAGTTTCATGACCTGCAAAAAGAATTTGACATAGTGGACTAGGAAAGTTTCCGACACACCCAGTTTGGGCATGCATTACACTGTCATTTGCATATGGGAGAACAACTGCCTGAAGCCTCTCCGCTAGAGGACCGCTTATTGCACTGACACAGAAAGGAGTATCTCTAAGAAATTAGTCAACAACTCCCCTGATCTTCTTGGTCCCCCAGAAAAGATGTGGGAGAATGATCTGGGGAAAACACTGGATGACAAAGACAGAACAGGGGCTCTCCATGCCACCCGGGAGATCTCCATCAGAGTGAGATTCTGATTGGTCCAACTTAAGATCCT
This sequence comes from Lissotriton vulgaris, assembly GCF_964263255.1. Classification (NCBI taxonomy): domain Eukaryota; kingdom Metazoa; phylum Chordata; class Amphibia; order Caudata; family Salamandridae; genus Lissotriton; species Lissotriton vulgaris. The sequence goes on along the minus strand of NC_141687.1, from coordinate 780,102,536 downwards.
TCATAGATCTTACTATACGCAAATCCTCATGCACAAAATAGGCAGAGTGCACTCTCCACTGTGCAGAAGGGGCTGTGGGAGTGAAGGGTCCTTCTATCACATTCTGTGGGACTGCAGGAAGATGCAACATTATTGGGCCCAGATCACGTCAATAAAGCAAGGGTGGCAGAGATCCCGGCAGAGCATGGATGGCTACTATTAGGAATACAGGGGCCAAAGACTGACCTAGGTCAAATCTGGCTCAGGTTACTGGCCAGGGTTGCAAAACGAAATATTGCAAGGGCATGGTGGACCATGTCCGCACCGACTGTTGAGGACTGGCAAACAGATCTAGATTGGTGTCAGAGGGCAGAACAAATGGTTTTCACAGCTAGAGGGCACCCCAAGAAATGGGAGAAAATGTGGGGTGATTGGAGAAATTACAGGGGTAAGGGACGCAGGAGGGGGGGTTGCTCATAAAGTAGGGTGATAACGAGGTTCACTGGGCCAACCGAATGGTATGGCCTTAAAAGCGCCTTGACTATTTGCCAGGATCATGTACTATATGGGGTTCTGTGAAGCCAAAATGAATAAACATGTGCACTGACCAAAATCATACCACTGCAGAATGATATGTGAAGCCTATTGTTTGTTTACCAATAAAAAGATTTAAAAAAAGAAAAGAAAATGGGCAAGCACTGGCAGTTACAAGCACTTCAAAATTAACAAAAAAGAAGTGAGTCTGGAGTTGGTGGGCGCCAGCAGCATTTTCTTACCCTATCACCTATAAAAACCGGACAAGGGCAGGGACAGCAGGAATGGAGAACCAATTGGCATCTAAAAGTAACAGTATAACCACATGATGACAAGGTCTTGCCCCGGTACTAAACCCTTTTTTGGAAGTCTGGGTTAGGTCGTTCTTAAAACCTTCATAGCTTTTTCCACAATAAAAATATACTGTTGTAAGGTGTTTTTATTTATTTCAAAATACTTTTCAGATATTAGTTGGAATTGTAAAACATTAATTTACATGAAGAGATATTTGAAAAAAACGTATTTTAGTGCATTTCATTTAATGGACTTCAAGAGCTGCTCGATATTTTCTACAAAAAAAAATAAAGACTTATTGCTGCTTTGCCTTTCTTTTAACAGTTTATAATCCAAGAGGGGGACAAGAAGGTCTCCCGCATCTATCAGACACTAGTTACTCACTGCTCCTCTACATTGCTTCCCCTTCGGGCGGCATGGGAAGTGGACGTGGGTCCCTTGGACGAGGATGATTGGAGAGAGGCCCTGGAGTCCCCGCGAGGGGCTGCTATCGCCATGCGGCTTCGGCTTATTCAATTTAAATACCTCCATAGAGCCTATTACACCCGAGAGCGTCTATGGAAAGCGGGACTGATTGAGTCTCCGGAGTGTCTGCGCTGTGGGGCTGCACCAGGTACGCTGCTGCATACGGTGTGGTCGTGTGTTAGACTATCTGGTTTTTGGAGAGGTGTATGGGGCTGTCTGTCTGAAGTCCTGGGTTGGGATCTTCCCCGCACTCATCGTCTGGAGTTGCTCCATGTCATGGAAGGTATTGGTGGGAACATTTACAAACGCCACCTGCTGTTGCTGGGACTTGTGGCGGCTAAAAGAGACCTGGCCCGGGCATGGAAGGGGGAGCGAGCCCCCCCCCCTGTCGGTGTGGAAGGCTGGACTGGATTACTACATGGGACTGGAGAAACCATTGTTTGAGGCAAGGGGATGCCCACGTAAACATTTTTAAATCTGGAAGAGGTGGGCCGATTATAGAGGGCTGTCCTTGGATCCTCCGGCCGAAAGGGAGGAAGACATTTGAATGTACTGTGTTGTAATGGCCTGAGATCTGTGGCATGCCTATCACACCGCACCCAAGACTTGCTTGCTGCATTTTGCACACGTGCGTGGGGGGGGTGGGAATGGGGGGGGGTGGGTTGGGGGGTTGCGGGGTAGGGGGAGTTGGTAGGGTGTGGGTGGGTTGCGGGGTTCTTCTTATTGAGCTGTTCCCTATTTATCGATAAGAAATTTGCACATGTGTGATAATCTATGCCATGACTGTTGGTGGTGATCTCCTGATTGTGGGGAGCCACACTTTCCCTTGCTTTAACTGCTCAATAAAATTTGTTGTGAATAAAAAAAAAGTGACTGAGTGAAATCTTGTAGATTTCACTCAGCCACTTTTAGGAGGCATTCCTGCGCAGGAACGCCCTCACCTGCGCCGGAACGCCTCCTGATGGCGCAGGGCTTTACAACGTGACGCATCTCTCAGATGCGTCACGTTGTTAATACCCAGCACCATGGTGCATCTTTTGTGCTGCTGCTGCGTCAAAAAAGTAACGCAACTGCGGCGCAAAAGAGGAGCAAGCGGTTTGTAAATCTGCCCCATAGTGCTTTTACTACACTGTAGCTGCGTAAAGGGCCAGAAGATGTGTCTCCAGTGACCATGTGTGCCTGTGCCTGTGTTACAGGCACACATGGTCACTGGAGACACATCTCCTGGCCCTCTACGCAGCTGCAGTGTAGTAAAAGCACTATACATTTACCCAATGAGGGAACACTTACTGGATTAGCCAGTAGAAAGTACTCCAGGGCAAATCGCAAAAAAATCAGCGATTTCGCAGGAAAATTCGTGAATTTGCGGATTTCTTTTGTGATTTTGTGGGGAAATCCGCAAATTTGCAGAATGTGTTTTCATTTTTCAAGAAATCTTGCACCACGATGTTAATACTGTGCGCCAAACACGGCACTCTGAAATAATCACCTTGCTGCATGGCCTTAACTATATTACTGCCATTATCCGTGGAAACATAACCAACTATGTGATTTCTTGGATGCAGCCATTCAGAGACCTTACTATTAAACTCCTCCAAAATGTTTTTTGCAGTATGAGATTTCGCCATGGCAAACATGGCTAATGTTGCATGTTTCCGAGTAGCTTGAAAAAGTGTGTCCAGGTCAACAACTGCACTTGACTTGTCTCTAACCCCTGCAAAAGAGACCCAGTGTGCAGTGATGCACATGTAATCAAGAGCTTGGCAACTGGTCCACATGTCTGTTGTCAAGTGGATAGTGTGAACAGCACTCTTCTGCAAAGCTGCCCCAATCACCTCCACACATCTTGATGTAGTGCTGGAACCGCAACACTGACAAAATAGGACCAGCTAGGAACCTTCCATTTAGGGAAGACTGTTGCCACTAATTCTAGAAACCCCACCCCTTCCACAAAAGTAAAAGGGAGAAGGTCCAGCGCTAGCATTTTAGCCAGATTTGCGTTATACAGACGTACCGTTGGGTGGTTGCGGTCAAATGCGCTTCCGAACAAAACATGCTTCTAATGGTGGGCTGGACCGTTTTACGTGATGATGATGATGATGATGCAGACTTCAAACCAGTTAGGCTCATTGATGGACTTTTTTGCATTGGTGTCTGTCCCAGACTCTTAGTGTGCCTCATACATGTTGCAGGGGTAGAGGGCGTGGGCGCTACCACTGAAGTGCTGCTGCCAGGGGTATGGGTGTACCAGAAAAAATGTCACTTGATTCTTGACTTCCCCCCTGCACAATCAGCCCCTCGTCAGCATCAGATGCAATGTGAATGGATACATTTGGATCAGTTCTACTTTGTTGGGCTTCCTCGATCTTACTTAGGTGCGAATACCACTGGATAGGGTGGTGTTGTTTGAGATGAGCTCTCTGGCCTCCGGTCCCAAGCTTACCCCGACTAACGGATACTTTACAAAACGAACAAACGACCATGTTTTCTGCCTTTGCGCTAACAGTAAAGAAGTCCCAAACTGGGGACTGGTGATGTCTGCTGGTGGGGGAGGTTCTACTTTGACTTTCAATGCCAGATGAAGTGGATGATGGGCGTGGCTGAATTTGTTTCTGTTGTTCACTTACAGCACCACTACTTGAGGTCGAGCTGGATGGAGGTCCCTGCCGGCCCTTCTGACTAAAAAAGATGGAAGCTATAGGTCGTGTTGGTGTTGTAGTTAACTGCGTTGGTGGTGGTACCAGTGCCACGCTGCCCACATCCCGCTCAGCAGCCATTCGGGATAGGGTCAAAATGTCTGTCTGCTGCATGCCCGCTGAGGCTGGAGTGACGACTGTGATGACTGGGTCGTCGTCAGACTGTTCATCAGCAGCAGAAGACACCACTTCTTGTTCGTCGTCATCACACATAAGTCGAAGCCTTGCGGGAACCTTCCTTTTAGGCTTAGCTACCTTTGTCGGCTCATGGCATGCTTCACTTTCTGGCTGCATTTGTGGGTTCCAATCAGGATCAAGGTCATCAGAATGAAGAAGAACTTGTAGTAGTAGTAGCCCTCCTTGAACTTTTTCTTGCTGGGGATCTGGAAGACAATGGATCATCCTCAGGAGGAGTGGCTTCCTCGGATGATAACGCTTGAATATCAATTTCCTGATGTGCCCCTACTTCTGGAGGAACAAGAGGTGTAGGCAGTTGTGCCGCTCCATGAACCTCTAGTTGCACCTCTCCATGCACCCTCCTTGCGTCTCTACTTGCGCCTCTCCTTGTGGCTCTACTTGCGGCTCTCCTTGCGCCTCTCCTTGCGCCTCTCCTTGCCCCTGTACTTGCGCTTGTACTAGTTGCACCTGTGGTTGTCGTTGCGGCTGTGGTTGTTGAACACTCGTCAGCTGAGTTACACCCAGCGTTGATTGGATGGTACTTTCTTGTGATGAGCCAAGATCACGGGTCGATGGTGATTGAATAACCAAAGTGGCTGCCGCAGCAGCACTCATGTTCTTGGACCTAACTTGGCGTGGTGGCACTGAGCCCAATGAAGCGGAGGTGCTGCTTCCAGCTTGGTCCCCGGCGGACACCGCTGCTGCTGCAGGTGTATTTTTTTTTTCTCAAAAAAGGTGTCGGTGGGCACACCAGTCTCCTTGGTGGGTGGTGCCACTTGCTTCTTCTGCTCCTTCTTACTGGCAGTGGCACTGGCAAATTTTTTCGCTGAGGTGCTACAGCCACCTTTCTTTGGGGCCATCTTCTTCAGATGTCAGAACAGCAGGCCGCAGTTTCACAAGTTGCAGAGTTGTCTTGTCTGTGGCCACACGTGACGTCACGTGACGTTGTGCTACACACACCACTGCAGGACTTCTTCCTGGCACTGGTGGTTCTCTTGTGCACTTAAAAGCAATGGAAGCCAGAGGAACATCAGTTATAGACCCCAAAAAGTAAAAAAACACACAAAAATCACCACAATCCAATGCCATCCATGCCCTCAATGATGTTTAAATTCAAGACACCCCACAGAAAGACTAGGCCCATGCACCACTGAGTACGCCTGGGCATAATAGTTGAAAGCAAGGCAAACTGGGTGCAGGCCTGAGCACGCTGCCTGGCTTCAAAATGGCCCCTTGACCCCCACCACATGGCCAGGCCCTGCCTGTCCCAGGCCTCAAAATGGCCCCCACCCACATGGCCAGTCCCCAACAACGCCCTAAAAAGTCGAAAAACACTAACAAGTCACCACAATCCAATGCCATCCATGCCCTCAATGATGTTTAAATTCAAGACACCCCACAGAAAGACTAGGCCCATGCACCACTGAGTACCCCTGGGCATAATGGTTGAAAGCAAGACAAACGGGGTGCAAGCCTGAGCACACTGCCTGGCTTCAAAATGGCCCCTTGACCCCCAGCACATGGCCAGGCCCTGCCTGTCCCAGGCCTCAAAATGGCCCCCACCCACATGGCCAGGCCCCAACAACACCCCAAAAAGTCGAAAAACACACAAAAATCACCACAATCCAATGCCATCCATGCCCTCAATGATGTTTAAATTCAAGACACCCCATAGAAAGACTAGGTCCATGCACCACTCACTACACCTGGGCCTACTGGCTAGTGAGGCTTTACAGGCACCCAATTTTATTTTTTAAATCAACATATAACAGTGAGCTAAAATTCCCTGACATAAATGAGAATTAAGTTAAAAACAAAATCACGGAAACAGTTGTATCATGCACCCATGACTAACCCTGGGCCTACTGGATACTGTGACTACCCACAATATATATTTTGTTAAAGTTGTGAAAAAAGTTTTAGAACTGTAGTTGCCTCAACTGCAATGCCCCAAACAAACAACACCAACTCACTTGTAAAATCTCAAGTCCAAAAGTGATCCAAACTCCAAAGTCCAAAAAGTCCTCAAATACAAATATCCAGCAGCAGCCACAAAAAGTAATCCTTCCCGCTCCAGATCCAAATCAAAAGTGACCAGGACATGCACAAAGCACTGGGAGGAGCCTGCTGGACAGGATCAGGAAGTTGGAGACTCTGGGGCACTTCCTTCCTCCCACCCCACCCCAAAAAATGGACTCCTGCACCAAAAAGTGCAGCCAAATGTCAATCTGAGGAGTTATTCTGATAAAAATCATCATTTTCACAAGGTTTATGCTTCCTGCAGTGGATTTCTTGTGCAGAATTGCAATTTTTGCAATTTCGGGAACGCGAGCTGTTCAAATCTCCCGCCGGAAGTCAGCTGTGCGCCGCATCTACGTGTTCGGCATTGTTTATTCCCGCAATGCGTGATCGCGGGCCTTTATGACGTACTCGCGTTGTCAAACTCTTGCTGTGCAAGATGGCAAGCCGCGATAACGTAATTGCGTTCGAAACACTCTCGTGCAATCACGCAGCAAGATCGAAAATGGCGCAGCACACGCAAACCGGGAGAAAAACAACTCGGCGGACTCAGAATCACGGTAAGTCAACGCCGCGCGCGCCATATTGTATTTTTCAAGCGCGACCAAGCAAAATAATTCGTAGCTTGCGAATTTGCGGATTTTGGGGCAAATTCGCGCGATTTGCGGATAGCGAAATTGCCAAAAATCCGCAAATACGCCCGCGAAACGGATTTTACGCCCATACTTACACAGGTTATAAATGAGTGGGTTACCCAAATATAGTCACTGGGACCTGGGTTCAGTAAGTACTAGGAGGAAGGGGTCCCAGTGTGGACAAAGAACAATTTACACAATTCAATGAATTAATCAAAAAACAATTATTAGATCCACAGAGTTTTATTCACTGAGGGATCAAGTGTAATGAATACATATAACAAACAGACAGCTGTATTGAAGGTCATACAGTGCCCCGGGAGGGAGGAGGGAAGTGATAATGATGAGGATAAGGGAGCGGTAGGATTGTGTGACAGTAAAATCAAACATTTGAAAAAACCTTTTGCTATAATTTATATAGCAGCAACGGCCATAAAGAATGGCGACCATAATTTAGAAAGGCATACTTCACAAGGTACAATACATCTACACAATATTAGCGTGAGGTTGCCGTAAATCGAACAACAGTCGACGTTTCGACCCTCTTATCAATGCAGGAAATGTTATCCTTGCTGCGGGGTCTTCATCAGGACCAAGGGACTGGGGCAGGTAACCTAATGAAAATGAGTATAATAAACTAAAGTTAGAGGGGTACTATTCCAGCCTCTTAAATTTATCACAGCGGTAGTTTAAGCATTAATCAACATGCTAGTTAGAGGTAGTAACTAAATAATTTCTAAATATGGGAGTATAAGACAGTGCAATTCGTAGATTAAAAGTACCGTGGTACAAACACGTCCATAGCATGAGAAGCGGTGGTACAAGGTATACACATGATTAGAAGGGAGGACCCGAGCACCCGGGTCAGAGAACCGGCACGTGTGTTGGCAACAGAGCCACTCACATGTAAGGCATGTTTTAATTGAATTACCTGGGATAGATTGAACATAAGCTAGAGTTCGGTCCCAGAATTCGTAGGAGAGCCTGAAATATAGTGAATGAGACTATCACAAGCTATTCTGATACATATTGACATCACAATAAATTAAAAAATGGGAGGAAGACATACCACAGGGTTAGAAGTCCTCCATGTGGTCAATGATTAATTAAGGCAACGTCAGTAGTAGAGCTGCACCTAAAAATTAATGATCATACACTAAGTCGTTATTACGACTTGCGCTGGATGGCGCTGTTGGTTAAGGAATATTGTAACTTTCTATTCCAACACCTTCCCTACTGTTACGTGGACTGGTGTTAGAATAGAAAATGATAATAATCGTCAATCCGCGCCCTCCAACGCAAGTCGTTGTAACAACTTGCGTTGTAAAATCCACGATGTAAAGTACCGCGATCATAACGATCGCGTTGTACTATCATACATCTACCTAAAAGATAAAAACACAAGAGACAAAATACACAGGGAGTTGGACTTATACTTTCAAGAAAACCAGGGGTCTGCCGACTCGGCACTGACCCTATGGTAGGCCTTTAAAACAGTATTCAGAGGTTGTACTCAAGCAATAATGGGGGGGGGGAGGGGAAAGACTCCAGACGGCCATGCGCTGAACTGGAGAAGAAGATATTAGAAATAGAGAGTACAGCGCAAGTATGAATCAGGGAATGGACAAACAAGCATGCTTTGGCAATGCAGCGACATCTTTAAGACATTGGAGATAAGGCAGCCAAGCGTCTTCTGAGGCTGGATTCACGTGATAGGGAGAGGTCCGGGGTACACAAAGTTAAAGACGAAAATGGTATGGTCTACCAATGCGGGTATAGCTGAGGCTTTCGCCTCTTACTACGAGGCTTTGTACGCTTCCCAGGCCTCAATGACTGAATCAGACTGTGTGGATTTCTTAAGGGACGTGACCCTCTGACCATTAACTGAGGAGGAGTGAGCAGCCCTAGAAGCTGATCTATCTGAGGAAGCCCTGCAATGGGCACTATGACAGTTGCAATCGGGCAAGGCACAAGGACACAATGGCTTGCCGATAGAGCTCTACAAATGCTTAGCAGGAGTGGTGACCAAACCAATGATGGCAATGTACCAAGAAGCGCTCTCCACAGGCTGTATCCCGCATGATCAAAGAACGGCAACAATAGTGCCGTACTAAAAGATGAAAAGCCCCCTACTGAACCCAGTTCGTATAGACCAATCTCCCTGCTTAGTGAGGAAGTTAAGGTGTTGGCCAAAACTCTGGCCACTAGATTGCGAGAAGTTCTCCCCCACGATAATACACCCCGATCAGTCAGGATTTACTCCCAGCAGGAGGCTCAATCTGAGGGGTCTGTATGGGGTACTCCAGTTAACCAAACCTTACACAGATAATCAAACAGTTGAGATGGCTTTGGATGCAAGAATGGCATTTGACTCGGTGGAGTGGAACTATATTTTAGCAGTCCTGGAAAGATTTGGGTTTTGCCCAAATTCAGAGCTTGGTTCAAGCTACTCTACATGGCCCCTATGGGCAGGGTCAGGGTCATTGGAATATCCTCACAAAATTTTGAGCTTCACAGAGGTACCCGGCAGGGCTGCCCACTGCCTCCTATGCTCTGGCCCCCGGAAACCCTAGGGGCATGGATCTGCTCAGACCCCCTAATCTGGGGAATACCTGCACTGGGAGGATGGGAAGAAAGAATCTCCCTATATGCTGATGATGTGATGCTATATATGGCTCGACTCTAGGAATCCATAAATAGAATAATCCAAATCTTCCGAATATTCAGGGAACATTCCGGTTATATGATCAAGTGGGCTAAATCAGTGATTTACCCCCTGTCAGAGAGGCCCCCAGCTTGCCACATCACTGCTTGGCCCGGTGAGCCCAAATGTGTTCAAGTACTTAGGTATATATGTCACGCGCTACCCACATGAATTTCTTAGGCAAAACCTCAACCCGCAACTCAAACGACTCAAAGCAAACATGAAACACTGGGAATCTTTACCACTGACTTTGGTAGGCAGGGCCACCCTCTATAAGAAGATGAGCCTCCAGAGGCTACTCTACGTGATGCAAAATACACCATACAAGATTCCAGCAGCAGTCTTTACAGGAGTTGACCAGGCAGTCCTCAAACTACTGTGGAAAGAGGGAGCTCCAAGAATTGTGCTGTCCAAATTATAGAAAAGGGTATATGAGGGAGGACTGGCGATCCAATACATTAAAAAGTATTACTGAGCCTCGCAACTACTGGTAATTAACAACTGGACATTCATGGACCACCAGAACCCATTGTATAGAGTAGACAGATGGTGCATGGTCACAGGAGGGTGGGAGAGGTTATTGTATGGCAAGATGGGCAGGGATGTCTCACCACAACACACACAAGTGGTAATACACACATGGCATGAGGCTACCAAATTTCTCGGGTGGAGAGGGAAATTAACGGCCGCGACATCGCTGTTGTACAGTGCACTTCTGCCAGAGGTAACAGGGTTGAATGGCTTCCACAAATGAAGACTTATTGGCATAGAGAACCTGGGCGATGTCTGGAGAAACCAGTCATACATACAGTTTCATGACCTGCAAAAAGAATTTGATATAGTGGACTAGGAAAGTTTCCGACACACCCAGTTTGGGCATGCATTACACTGTCATTTGCCTATGGGAGAAAAACTGCCTGAAGCCTCTCCGCTAGAGGACCGCTTATTGCACTGACACAGAAAGGAGTATCTCTAAGAAATTAGTCAACAACTCCCCTGATCTTCTTGGTCCCCCAGAAAAGATGTGGGAGAATGATCTGGGGAAAACACTGGATGACAAAGACAGAACAGGGGCTCTCCATGCCACCCGGGAGATCTCCATCAGAGTGAGATTCTGATTGGTCCAACTTAAGATCCTTCATAGATCTTACTATACGCAAATCCTCATGCACAAAATAGGCAGAGTGCACTCTCCACTGTGCAGAAGGGGCTGTGGGAGTGAAGGGTCCTTCTATCACATTCTGTGGGACTGCAGGAAGATGCAACATTATTGGGCCCAGATCACGTCAATAAAGCAAGGGTGGCAGAGATCCCGGCAGAGCATGGATGGCTACTATTAGGAATACAGGGGCCAAAGACTGACCTAGGTCAAATCTGGCTCAGGTTACTGGCCAGGGTTGCAAAACGAAATATTGCAAGGGCATGGTGGACCATGTCCGCATCGACTGTTGAGGACTGGCAAACAGATCTAGATTGGTGTCAGAGGGCAGAACAAATGGTTTACACAGCTAGAGGGCACCCCAAGAAATGGGAGAAAATGTGGGGTGATTGGAGAAATTACAGGGGTAAGGGACGCAGGAGGGGGGGTTGCTCATAAAGTAGGGTGATAACGAGGTTCACTGGGCCAACCGAATGGTATGGCCTTAAAAGCGCCTTGACTATTTGCCAGGATCATGTACTATATGGGGTTCTGTGAAGCCAAAATGAATAAACATGTGCACTGACCAAAATCATACCACTGCAGAATGATATGTGAAGCCTATTGTTTGTTTACCAATAAAAAGATTTAAAAAAAGAAAAGAAAATGGGCAAGCACTGGCAGTTACAAGCACTTCAAAATTAACAAAAAAGAAGTGAGTCTGGAGTTGGTGGGCGCCAGCAGCATTTTCTTACCCTATCACCTATAAAAACCGGACAAGGGCAGGGACAGCAGGAATGGAGAACCAATTGGCATCTAAAAGTAACAGTATAACCACATGATGACAAGGTCTTGCCCCGGTACTAAACCCTTTTTTGGAAGTCTGGGTTAGGTCATTCTTAAAACCTTCATAGCTTTTTCCACAATAAAAATATACTGTTGTAAGGTGTTTTTATTTATTTCAAAATACTTTTCAGATATTAGTTGGAATTGTAAAACATTAATTTACATGAAGAGATATTTGAAAAAAAACGTATTTTAGTGCATTTCATTTAATGGACTTCAAGAGCTGCTCGATATTTTCTACAAAAAAAAAAAAAAGACTTATTGCTGCTTTGCCTTTCTTTTAACAGTTTATAATCCAAGAGGGTTTTTTTTAGTCTTTAAACAATTCCGGTTTAAGAAGAATTCTATTAAGATTTGTAAGGCTATTGAAGATTAGGCATTGGCGTAAATGGACTTTCTTTACACATTGTACTGTTTAATGAGCCTTCATTCGAATTTTTTAAGCAGAGGCAATAATTTATGAAATGAAAATCTAGAGCATGTTTAAAGAATAAGTTACTTACCTTTGGTAACACCTTATCTGGTAAAGGCAGGATCCAGATGCAGATTCCTTACAGTTGAATTATTCTCCGGTGCCAGACTGGATCCAGAAAATGTTCTACAGCAGTACCTTTGTATGTCAGTAGAGGGCATTTAGTGACTCCATAGCAACGTCGTCCACTGGATGTGATGTCGAAAGAGTCCATATAAGCCCTTCCCGTGTGACCGTCAGTTTTTTCCTTTCTGCGCTTCTACCCTGATCCGTAGAGCTATACCTCTGCCCATATTTGGCCTATCTCGACGTTGTCAACGACTCAGTGTGCCTTTTTAGGTCTTGTCCTCGAGACCTATTGCTGCCAAGATGTCTCTCAACGGAGACAGACCGGGCACGAGCGCCGATTTCTCCTTGTGGGCGCGCACAGCGCCTTGCCCATCTCCTGTGTCACATTCACAGCCTCTCTCAATCACACACAGCCACACTCATGCATGCGCACAAACACAGATGCAGGCACAATGCATCATGACGCACTTACAGACACACAGCCCCACATATACACACACACAGCTAACAGACATACAGTCACACATATACATACACACGCACATCTACACACGCGCACACACACAACTACACCCACACACGCGCACACACCCCCATCCCCCCTCCCCTGCTGCCACCCCCTGCTGCCACCCCCACTACAACTAAGCCCCACTTACCGCATGGCCGCAACTTGGGACTTCAGCCGCCACCGCGGGGCTCTCCCTCGGGCATGGGAGCCCCGCCCGCGTCACCACTGCTCCTCTCCTGGCTAGCCACTCCGTGGGCGAGAGCTTCCAGCAGGAAACGGAAGTCCCGCCCCACGGCAGTGTTCCTCACGCACACGTCTTGTTGTTTACCATGAAAGCCGACCCGAAGTTGCTCCAGCCTACTGGCTGCAGCCCGTGTTTGTTTTTTTAGGTGTCGGATAGGCGCGCTTGCCAAATCCCTGCTTTCAATTGGGAGGGAAGCCTGTTAGGTTCCCTCCTGTCTTTCTCTGGCATGCCTGCCAGGACAGGGCATGTGCACGCGCCTGTCGCCTGGACTGCTCTTTCCCGTGCCTCCACGTGGCCACAACGGTTCGGCGCACTTTCACTGGCTCTCGGCGCTGAAGGCTGCTGGTAATGGATGCGCCCAATGATGGCAGCGTTTTGCCAAAGCACGAAGGTGAAATCCCAGCAGTGTCCAACGCACAGAAATCACAGGGACCATGAGGGAGTACAGGCAAGAAGACCGCGCACCTGCTTTATGCCTTCTTCATGTATCAATTCTGTTCCTATTGTGAAGCGCTCTGACGCCTTCGGGTAAAGTCCGCGTTATATAAAAACGCATAAATAAAATACTCCTCTGCCCTTCTTCTCTCTGTATCCCCTGCTGCCCGACCGTACTCCTACCCAGCAGCCACGCTTGCTTCATATCCTGCTCCCCTCCCCTGCGATCAGACCGTATTCACGGGCCATGCAGCCCTCCCTGCAACATGCTCTATACCCTGATTAATTTGTATGCTCCATAGTCCCTGCTGTTACACCCCACTCCTGTACCCTGCAGCCCCTGCACCCTCTTTTATACCCAGCTAATGTCACTGCTCCCTTTTCCGTTCCCTGCTATCAGACCTACTCCCGTACCCTGCACCTCCCCCTGTTCCATGCACAGTACTTCTTGGCACATTGTGGCGCCCTGCGCCCTGAACCCATCCCTGGCTGCTCTTTAGGAAAGCCTTGGTTAAAGGCAATGCGGGCAGTAGTGCCTAGTCAAAAACATTTACTGCTGTGTGCTCCGGCTTGCCCTCCACCGCAGCAGACGGCGCAAACATTCCAGCGCTTCCAGCCTCGCGTGACTGCCGCCTCAAGAACCCATCTGCCCCGACAGAGATCAGAGATTTACGTCACGCGAGGCTCAGACATCCCGCACGACATTGGGGAAGAAGTGGTTAAAATAAACACTTGAAGTGTAACAGAATGCAGTAAAATATCATTTTGATGAAAATTGTTTGCTTTGTGAAATATACACAGGTATTTTATGCGGGTGTCAGAGTATGGTGACATTGCAAGTTTAGTCGCGCTCCATTCGCCCCTGAAAAACAACACACATTTGCCTAACCTCAGGGCCCCCTTCTCTCAGCTGCACAGACTTGTTCTGAAAGTGTTCTTGATATGAAAATCTGTCTGTGCAAGGTTTGCTCTCCCTCCCACCCCCCAGTTCTTTTTGTGTGCCTTTCTCCATTTAATGGAGCTTTGTGTACTTGCTGTGTAACCAAAATACCCCTTCGCACACCACGCACACCCATTTCACATTGCTTGGATGCAATGGTACTTTTGTGCTGTGCAAGTAACAAGTAGTGATTATTGCAAACAACTTTTCCCCACTTCTGAGACATAACCTGCACTTTCTGTCACAAGAGTATCACACTACAGTGCATCTCCCACTTAAATGTGTAACATGGGAATTTCAGGCCAACGATATGTACATGCAAAGCCTCGGTGATGGCAGTAACGCTCCCTGTTACATTCAGCGCAGTGTGTAACGCATCTTGAAATTCCAATACCGCATCGGACAGAGAAGAATACATTATTCAAGGGTTTAAGTAGGCCAATAAACCAAAAACTAAAGGGTTCGAATTGTCACAGCATACCGTCAATGCGGAGTAAATTTAGGCCGAAGCCTCCCCCCGACCACTATCGACGAATAAGGCTTATTTGAATATTGCGCTTTGTGCAGATTTCTAATTAGTCGGCAGTGAATCCAGTTACCCCCTTAGAAGTGATAAGAATGGGGGTGGCAGGTGGTGTCATACATGGTGCGTTGTTATGGACCTGCCCTGCATTATGGGGGGGGGACTGTTAGTTGGGGTAGTGATTAAACCGCCCATGCACGGTACAGGGTTTGGAGTTGGGGGAGGGCAGTGGCAGTTCCACCATTCTTTAAGAGTTGGTGGGAGCAAAGGGCAGGTCACACTTAAAGTAGGATCAAGCTAGTGCAGTGGGCGTTTCCTGGAAAACAGGGATTCACTTGTTGGGGTTGCTATGGTGAGCGCGTCACAAGTGTAATGTTTCAGAGATCGGGGCAGTGGGAATTCCAGGCACAGGAACTACAGTTTAGATCCGAGGGGAAGGGGAGTTGGTTACATAATTCATCAGTCTGCAAAGGGCAAATTACTCGCGCTGGACTATTGAATAACAAAATATTAAATTCTTGAACGGAAAACCAACCGTCAGCGCGCCTAAAATATTTGATGATTTATAATTTACGTATGGTTGTGATGACGGAGGCTGTCGAGTAGACGGGGTGGGGCATTAAATGTCACTGATGTGGTGTTTCTGGTCTATTGCACAGAACGGCCAGCTGTCCTCATCTGACCACATCACGAGACGACGACACAACCTGCTGATACCTATGTCTCTGTTCAGGGCACTAGCGACTTGCCCGATCTGCGGTTCCGTTCCGTGTCATATTGCCCCTTTGGTTGGAGCGGGGCTCCTCACCGCAGACAGCGGCCCCTTTGCGCGCCATAAAGAGCGGCAATAAGGGGCAGTTTGCTTGCTTAGGAGATTTCATTCGCGCTTGTGCATTTCACGTGTGATAATTCTTGGGGAAGTGTCATTTATTAAAATTTGGCGAAGAAGCGCCTGGGGGATGCCATCTATTTTGCGACCTTGGAGTAGGTTAAAGGGACGGGGCTGCCTTGAAGATAGTACTGAGATAGCAGAGCGGGTTGAGCCCTTCCTATAAAGCTTGGCAAATCGGATGCTGCCGGCACAAAAAAAACCTCTGTCCTGAAAGTATCCAGAGTGATGACTTTTATGCTAGTTACACGATCACAGCAATTGCTTTCGTTTTTTGTAATACTCTTTTAATAATAAAATGTGCTGGCTTGGGGCCGAGGTGCCCCTAGACTGTTGAATCGAAGATCGGGCTGTTGGTTACATAGACAGCTTAGTCTTCATTCCACCTTCTTTATCCATCAACACCATGCCTGCTCTTTTCTCACTCACCATTCCAGGTTTTTAGTTTCCTCCACATGGGGATTTTTCCCCTTCATTCTCCAATTCCTACCCCCGCCCCTCCTACCCCCTTGTGGGTTTTCGCTCTTGCTGTGGGTCAGAGGTCGATGATGAAAAATAGGTGCCGATCCCCAAAATTAATTCTGGTGGGCTCTGCCTGCATCCACGGCCATAAAGACCAAGGTACAGCATCACGGGCCACCAACGATCCGTGTAACACGAGTTTTCATTTACGCACAACCGTGGCCGATCCCCTCCCCCGATGCCTGACTCTGAGCCGGTGTCCAGGTGGTACTTGCAGTAGGCTGCTGCACGTTCACGCGGAGACCGGCTCTAATTTTAATATTGTACTCTTTCATTTTTGTGCTTGAGTAACTGCATTGACACAGAAATTAATGAAACGTGTGCACTCGAATAATAAAAAAAATCTGAGGTGGGTGTGATAAGCTAGCTCTAGTTTTTTAGGTTTCGCCTGGCGAACAGCTGCGCAAGCAGCGTTTCGCGCAGGCGAAAACTTTTGTTTACCAGTATGTTGCTTAATCCCGCCTCTGTTCCATTGGCTACCTCCATAAATGGAGGCTAGCCATTGGAAGAGAGAGGCGTCCGTCATTCTGCGAGGCGACTCGTGGGCGTTCCCGAGATTTCTTCTCCTCCAGCCCCTTTGTTGCCGTCATTGCGGCGGTGGGCGGTTCCTATTTTTTTGGGGGGGGAAGGTTTGTTTTGGTCATTGCAGGCCGACCGCCGCCGGAAGAAGTCCAGGTGAGTGCTTTTTCTTGCCTTCTGCTTTGCCTTTCTTGCCGTTTGCCATTCCCGCCCCCCCTCCCGCTGTCCGTGCCTTTCCCGCCCCCCTCCCGCTGTCCGTGCCTTTCCTGCCCTCCCTCCCGCTGTACGTGCCTTTCCTTGTTCTGTTTCCAACCCGATGATATTGCACTGGGTTTACCTATCTGTTTTGGGCTCAGTGAGTTGCCGGCTCAGCTGGTTCTAACTCCTGCTGCAGAGATTCGTGTATTTTATACTAGCCACATGTAATTCGTGTAAGACATCTCTGTGGGTTAATGAACCTGCGGAGGACATCTGTTTGGAACATGTCGGTCACATTCCCAGAAAGATAGGTCAGTGGGTTGACACGTCAGCTTCACTCCGCTGTGTGTAACATGCAGAGTAACTTTCCATTATTATAGGACAATTGGTTAATGCACCTCTTTCATAGATCAGTTCCTGCCCCCCTCCCGCTGTCCGTGCCTTTCCCGTCCCCCTCCCGCTGTCCGTGCCTTTCCTGCCCTCCCTCCCACTGTCCGTGCCTTTCCTTGTTCTGTTTCCAACCCGATGATATTGCACTGGGTTTACCCATCTGTTTTGGGCTCAGTGAGTTGCCGGTCATAGGTTCCACATGCTGTATTATAGCTCAGCTGGTTCTAACTCCTGCTACAGAGATTCGTGTATTTTATACTAGCACATGTAATGCGTGTAAGACATCTCTGTGGATTAATGAACCTGCGGAGGACATCTGTTTGGAAGGTGTTGTTCACATTCCCAGAAAGATAGGTCAGTGGGTTAACACGTCAGCTTCACTTCGCTGTGTGTAACATGCAGAGTAACTCTCCATTATTATAGGACAATTGGTTAATGCACCTCTTTCAAAGATCAGTATTTAACCTTGAGGTTATACTGCATTCCAATCCCACTTGGATGTCTCAGGAGGTAAATGCGCCAGCTGCGTACATCTGCATGCATTTGCATTTTACACTACAAGCCAGATAGTACTGTGGGTTGATGAGCCTGAGGTCCACGTGCGTCCTCATCCATAAGAAGCACCATCTCGCACTCGCCCTTCCCTTGCAGAGAAAAATAACAGTGATCCCGTTTAAATATATAATACAAGTACTGAACATGAAAGCGCCAAGATGCAAGTCAGAGGGTGATGTGCGACGTAAATATTACCGCGGCGCCGCCCTTCCCTTTGTGCAAGAGGTTAGACTGGGATAGCGGCGTGGGTGGGGGAGGGTGCTTCCTCTTGTTAGATTAACCCCCCTAGAAGCCGACACATAGAAATTAGCGCGGGAGAACATCTGGCGTCGGAGTCTGCCTTCACTGGCGTTTTCTTTAATTCAATGTATGTATGGTATATTTTACCTCATGGTTCGCGGAGGTGTGGGGCGTAGAGGGGGCGTGCGAGGCCCCGCCGCCAGTTCTCATTAGGCTCTCACAGTCTTGGCTGTACACTGTAATCATTTTTTTTGTTGCAGTTTTATATAGCGCGAACTCCACCCGACAGTATCGGAGCGCTTTACACGAGCACCAGTTACTTTACATAAGGACACGTTCCTTTTTAGTAGGGACAGGGAGATTAAGTGATTTGCCCAGAAAACAGGATGTTGAGTGGACGCCGAGACTCGAGTCTGATGGTAGAGGTGTAGCGCAGTGACCAGGGTGCCAGGGTGCCTGACTCCGGACCATGGGGTTCAGGGTCCGCTACCCACGACAGGTTAGCCCAGTGAGACTCTGTGCAATAGCTCGCTCAATCTTCCCGTGGGCCCCCAGCGCCAGGGCACCTCTCCGGAGGTAGCTGTGCACTTTACAAATGCTGGTATTTTATTTCCCCAGTTCAAAAGACGGCAGCTCTGGCCCTTACGCCACCTCAGTGCTACCAGGAGCAGCTCCTCTACTGTGGGGAAAGCCAGCGGGCTGTTATAAAGTATGTTAGAAGCTCAGTCTGGAGAGAGTGTGAGAGCCACGGAAGGAGGCTGAGGTGGATCCGTGATCCTATGAGAGAGAGCGACAAAAGTGGCTGAGGTGGATTTAAGTGGTACCCGTGAATAGAGCTAGAGACCTCACTGCTAAAGTCCTGGCGCATTCACATAAAAGAAAACACCACTGTAAGAGGTGCCCTCAGCAGGGAAGCCTACCACTGAATGGGCATACCCTGTCCCTATACAAGCTGCAGGCACTGCGGGAAACGCTTTAATTTCCGAAACACTCCGGTCAGCACATTCTTATGTGGTGCGAGTCTGGCTTCCAAAATTCCCTTCAGCGCCTAGAGGCGGCCCGGCTAAAAGCACTCCCTATATTCCTGCTATCTCATATCTTTTATTATGGGTTCTATGCGAATGCCTGGAGATACCGAACCATTTACTTAAGCAGCGTGTCGCTTTCTGATGTTATGCTACTTGTAATACCATGAGTGGCTTCTTATAGCAACTTATTACAGCTGAACTCTGAGTCACAAATAAATGCCGGCCTCCGTAGCTCGCACAGGCTGCTAAAAGTGGACCCCTGGGAACAAAAAGGCATGTAGATCACACATATAAAAGAAAGAGGAGAAGGAAACAGAGAGATAGTTAAATGTCTAGACATACAGGCATCAGGACATCAATTGAAGTCATATATATCAAATGTATTACCCGGTCAGTAACATGTTACTAACATAGCATAATAACAGTTGGCTTATACCCTGCCAAACCAGATTTGACCTATCTTGTCAGAAATTTGCGAAAGATTAAGCTATTGACATTGTAAATGACAATGCCATTTATTTATCTGTTTTCAAAACCAACACATTAATAAACAATTTGTCATTTACAATGCCAATAGCTCTAACTTTATCAAAGGCGAAACCGTTGCATTGTAAATGCGTGTTTAGCTTTGGTTTGAGTACTTAAATAACGTGGTCCTTAATAGCATGTCAATTTCCCAACAAGAAAAGATGAAAGGTTGTTTGCGCTTTTCCAGACTTCGATCGGTACTCTCCAGGCTGCATCCATATGTGTGCACTCACCACTCTGTTGATTGGGTTGTGAGGTTTTCTATAACACCCATATACCAGCTTCTTGGCCTTTGACGCTTTTGTTTTTAGTCTTTGGTCTGCAGATGACCTTCTTACCAATGGGGTTTCCAGTGCTGGTTTAAAAACCGAGCTACAGATTATTGTGGATAGTTTAAAGGGTCATTTGGTCTTGCGATCTTCCAGTCCAGCCTGTGTGGAAGGGGCTGCCTCTGCATGGTGGCTCACCTTGGGTTTCCTTCTTACCGCCCTCCATCTAATCTGACAGCTGTCATTCGATTGATGCAAGTTTATTCTCATTAATCGTATGCAAATGTTGTGTTCTCCAAATGGAGACTCCCAATGTAACTAAGAACGGAGTTGGTTTTATTGTGACGTGCTTCTATGGAATTTTAACGTCTCTGCAGAGCACCAAAAGACCCAAAACATGAGCACATCATGTCCGCAAAATGTGATCAATGGACTCCTGGGCTTCTCCTAAACTTCTGGTAATCGTCAGTAACCTACACTTCACCTCTGGATTAACCACCAATCGAGACTCTATTCTCTCAAATGTTTTTTAGACTTTGCCATAAATCAGCTCACTGCTCTTTAAAGTATTTGCTCGCAGCTTGTTTTTGTTTAAATGTAAATCATTCCACATCAAGCCGTGTGCTTCCAGCCTCTCAATGTTTCAAGCTTTATTACAAATGTCACCAAAAAATGTTAATATTTCACTTCTGTTCTTGGATTTTCGTCACACAAAAAAGCAATTAACATAATCTTCACATTTTTTTTTTACAAAAGTTTAAGCTACTGCTATTATAAATTACAATAACTTTTATTTCAGTATTAATTATTAAAAACTGTAAAAGGCATTGTTATTTGATATATCATACATCAAAGTTCCGTAAATACAACACATATTGCATTACAAATGCTATAGGTGTCACATGTGCAACAGTTAAAACTATTGGCATTGTAAATGACAAAGCTATTAAGTTTGCTATTTTCAAAACCAACACATAAATAAAAAATGTGTCATTTACAATACCAATAGCTCAGACTTTCCTAATGCGAGACCTATTGCATTGCAAATGCTTGTTTTTTTAGCAGGTTTAATCAGAATGCATTTTTTTGTTATTCAGTCTCATCACAAAACTCGACCCGAAGGTACTGTTCGCTTTACATGAGCACCAGTTTATATTACATAAGGTCATAATTCTTTTTTTTTATTTTTAGGCACAGAGAGATTACAGTGAATTGCCCAGAATCACAGGCTGTTGAGCTAACGCCGAGTGGGAATCTGGTTCCCCAGTTTGTGTAGTTCTGGCTTTAAGTTCACATCCTCACCCTATATATATTTTTTTTTTGCAGATTTATATAGCACAAACTCGACCTGAAGGTATTAGAGCGCTTACTTTCATGTTTAGGTCTCGTCTAAGCCATTGCATTAGCAATAGTTTGGCGAGATATTAAGTAGGGGCTTTAAAAAATGCTCCCAAAGGCTTTACCATGCAGATTGCCCACAGTGCATGTGTGCGGGTGCATGCACATCGCACACCATTTACCTCTCTCCGCACTCACGCTGCTTTGCTTGCAGCCGGCATCAGACTTCAAACACTTAAAGGAATCCGCTCCCCCGCCCCCGCCGTTTCTGGCTTTGCTCGCTGTAAGCTGTCATGCCGATTAAACAGCCGAGGTAATGCGCCCATAAATTATATTGTTGCTTCCTGCTACTTTGGTGTCACCTCCGCTTTCATCATTGGATCCCAGTCTTTTGCTATCTAGATGTTGTAAAATAAAAATGAAATGTTTAGTTATGTCCTGATTAGGGTCACTTTTGGAAAGCCTTACAGAAACTACACTGAACGCATTCCTACCCGTTCTGGTCTGGTTTCTTAGAGGTTTATGGTGCTGTTTATTCACACTTGCCAGAGATGCTCTTTTGAGCTTCTAATTTAATTATGTGGTAAGCATTGTTTTATTGTTTACTTTACCGTGATGCCAAATTCTGTGTGAAGTCTGTGCATTGCAACAAACGCCTAGAAGCGCAGCTGAATTTTGCAAGGCCTGCTGACAGACTCCTGCAGGATTACCATCACACCCACCTCCAACACCACGTCCACCACACACCACCACCATGTCCACCACCACCACATCCATCACCACCACATCCACCCCCACCACCACATCCACCACCACGTCCACGACCACCACGTCCACCACCATCACCACATCCACCACCATGTCCAACACCACTACGTCCACCACGACCATGTCCACCACCACCACGTCCACTACCACCACCACACGCACCTCCACCACCACCACTACGTCCACCACCACCACACCCAGCACCACCACGTCAACCAGCACTACCACCACTACCACATCCACCACCACCACGTCCACCACCACCATGTCCACCACATCCACCACCACGTCCACCACCACCATGTCCACCACCTCGTCCACCAATACCATGTTCATCACCACCACGTCCATCACCACCATGTCCACCACCACCACGTCCACCACTTCCATTACCACCACGTCCCCCACCACCACGTCCACCACTACCACCACCACCACATCCACCACCACCACATCCACCACCACCATGTTCACCACACCCACCACCATGTCTACCACCACCATGTCCACCACCACCACGTCCACCACCACATCCATCACCACCACGTCCATCACCACCATATCCACAACAACCACATCCACCACGTCCACCACCACCACACCTACCATCACCACGTCCACCACTACACCCACCACCACCACATCCACCACCACTACGTCCACCACCACCATGTCCACCACCACCACATCCACCCCCACCACACCCACCACCACATCCAGCACCACCACATCCACTACCACTTCGTCCACCACCACATCCACCACCACCACATCCACCACCACTTCATCCGCCACCACCACAATGTCCACCACCCCCACGTCCACCACCACCACCACCACCACCACAACATCCACAATCACCACGTCCACCCCCACCACGTCCACCACCACCATGTCCACCACCACCACGTCCACCAATACCATGTTCATCACCACCACGTCCATCACCACCATATCCACAACAACCACGTCCACCACGTCCACCACCATCACCACACCTACCATCACCACGTCCACCACTACACCCACCACCACCACATCCACCACCACTACGTCCACCACCGCCATGTCCACCACCACCACATCCACCCCACCACACCCACCACCACCACATCCACCACCACTTCATCCACCACCACCATGTCCACCACCCCCACGTCCACCACACCCACCACCACCACAACATCCACCATCACCACGTCCACCCCCACCACGTCCACCACCACCATGTCCACCACCACCATGTCCACAATCACCACCTCCACCACCACCACATCCACCACCACCACGTCCACGTCCACCACCACCACATCCACCACCACCACGTCCACCACCACTACGTCCCCCACCACCATGTCCAGCACCACTACGTCCCCCACCACCACTACCACCACCACCACATCCACCAGATCCACCACATCCACCAACACCACATCCATGACATCCACCACCATGTCCACCACCACCATGTCCACCATCAACAATGTCCATCACCACCACATCCATCACCACCATGTCCACAGCCACCACGTCCACCACCACCAAGTCCACCACCACCTCACCCACCACCACCACCATGTCCACCACCACCACGTCCACTACCACCACCGCATCCACCTCCACCACCATGTACACCACCACTACCACCACCACCACATCCACCACCACCATGTCCACCACCACCACATTCTCCACCACCACCACGTCCATCACCACCATCTCCACAACCACCACGTCCACCACATCCACCACCATCACCACGTCCACCACTACCACGTTCACCACTACCACGTCCACCGCCACCACCACATCCACCACCATGTCCACCACCACCACGTCCACCACCACCACATCCACCACCACCATGACCACCACCACCATGACCACCACCAACACCACCACATCCACCACCATTACATCCACCACCACTACGTCCACCACCACCATGTCCACCACCACCACATCCACAATCACCACATCTACAACCACCATGTTCACAACCACCACACCCACAACCACCACCACCACATCCACCACTACCACCACCACCACATCCACCACCACCACATCCACCATCACCATGTCCACCACACCCACCACCATGTCCACCACCACCATGTCCACAACCACCACATCCACCATGTCCACCACCATCACCATGTCCACCACTACCACGTCCACCACTACCACGTCCACCACCACCATGACCACCACCACCATGACCACCTCCAACACCACCACATCCACCACCATTACATCCACCACGACTACGTCCACCACCACCATGTCCACCACCACCACATCCACAACCACCATGTTCACAACCACCCCATCCACAACCACCACCACATCCACCACCACTATGTCCACCACCACTATGTCCACCACCACCATGTCCACCACCACCACATCCACCACCACCACCACACCCACCTCCACCACCACCGCATCCACCACCACCACCACCACCACGTCCACCACCACCATGTCCACCACATCCACCACCACGTCCACCACCACCATGTCCACAACCACCACGTCCACCACCACCACCACAGCCACCACCACATCCACTACAAGGCCACTACCATGTCCACCACCACCACATTTACCTCCACCACCACCACCACTACCACCACCACGCCCACCACCAAGTCCACCACCAAGTCAACCACCACATCCACCACCACATCCACCACCACCATGTCCACCACTACCATGTCCACCACCACCACGTCCACCACCACCACCATGTCCACCACCACTACATCCACCACTACCACATCCACCACCACCACCATGAGCACCACCACAATGTCCACCACCAACACCACCACCCACCACCACCACGTCCACCACCACCACATCCACAACCACCAGGTCCACAACCACCATGTCCACCACGACCACAACCACCACCACTACGTCCACCACCCACCACCACCATGTCCACCACCACCACGTCCACCACCACCACCACTACACCCACCTCCACCACCACCACCACCACCATGTCCACCACCACCCTCTCCACCACCACAACCACCACCACATCCACCACGAGGACAATACCACGTCCACTACCACCACATCTACCACCACCACGTCCACCACCAAGTCCACCACCACATCTACCACAACATTCACCACCGCCACATCCACCACCACCACCATGTTCACAACCACCATGTTCACCACCACCACATCTGCCACCACCACGACCACGTCCACCACCACCACATCCTCCACCACCATGTCCACCACCAACACCACCACATCCACCACCACCATGGCCACCAAAACCATGTCCACAACCACCACCTCCACCACCACCACCACGTCCATCACCACCACATCCACCACCACATCCACCACGACTTCGTCCACCACCACCACTACATCCACCACCACCATGTCCACCACCACCACATCCACCACCACCACACCCACCTCCACTACCATCACGTCCACCACCACCACCAAGTCCACCACCACTACCACCACCACCACGTCCACTACCACCATGTCCACTACCACCACGTCCACCACCAACACCACACCCACCTCCACCACCACCATGTCCACCACACCACAACGTCCACCACATCCACCACCACCACCATGTCCACCACCACCTTGTCCACCACCACCACACCGGCCACCACCATGGCCACCACGAGGCCACTACCACGTCCACCACCACCATGTTCACCAACACATCCACTACCACCACCACGTCCACCACCATGTCCACCACCAAGTCCACCACTACCTCCACCACCACCACATCCACCACCACCACCACCATGTCCACCACCACCATGTCCACCAGCACCACCACGGCCACCACAAGGCCACTACCACGTCCACCACCACCATGTCTACCTCCACCACCATGTACACCACCAAGTCCACCACCACATCCACCACCACCAGGTCCACCACAAACATGTCCACCTTCACGTCCACCACCACCATGTCCATCATTTCCATGTCCACAACCATTACATCCACCATGTCCACCACCATGTCCACCACCACTATGTCCACCATCACCACAACGTCCACCACACCTACCTCCACCACCACCACATCCACCACCATACCCACCTCCACCACCA
Source organism: Lissotriton vulgaris (assembly GCF_964263255.1). Classification (NCBI taxonomy): domain Eukaryota; kingdom Metazoa; phylum Chordata; class Amphibia; order Caudata; family Salamandridae; genus Lissotriton; species Lissotriton vulgaris. The sequence continues at coordinate 780,076,493 of NC_141687.1, read as the reverse complement.
CCGCATCCACCACCACCAAATCCACCACCACCAAATCCACGTCCACCACCACCACATCCACAACCACCAGGTCCACAACTACCATGTCCACCACGTCCACAACCACCACCACCACCACTACGTCCACCACCACCATGTGCACCACCACCACCTCCACCACGTCCACCACCATCACCACGTCCACCACTACCACGTCCACCACTACCACGTCCACCACCACCCCCACATCCACCACCATGTCCACCACCACCACGTCCACACCACCACATCCATCACCACCATGACCACCACCACCATGACCACCACCAACACCACATCCACCACCATTACATCCACCACCACTACGTCCACCACCACCACGTCCACCACCACCACATCCACAACCACCATGTTCACAACCATGTATAGGCATTTATATAGCGCCCTACTTACCCGGAGGGTCCCAAGGCGCTTCGACCACTGCGAAACCCTTCCTGGCTTCCCTGAGAGATGGTCCCTTAATGGGTATCTCCAGGGTGAGACCAGGCATCCCCGGCGGTCTGGTGGGGCCGTTAGTGAAGATGAGGCAAGCTAATGCCCAGAGTTGCCGAGTGTGATCGCTGATCAGAGTGGGCACCGAGGCGAGAGAATTATCGAGTCCGCTGACCCTGGTCCAGAAACCTGCCGCGCCGGGATTCGAACCCTGGTCCCGGGCCATCCTCTGCTCTCGGGTCTGCCGCCTCTAACCAGTGAGCCACACTACTTCACCATCACATCCACAACCACCACCATGTCCACCACCACTATGTCCACCACCACCATGTCCACCACCACCACCACATCCACCACCACCACACCCACCTCCACCACCACCGCGTCCACCACCACCACCACCACGTCCACCACCACCATGTCCACCACATCCACCACCATGTCCACCACCACCATGTCCACCACCACCACGTCCACCACCACCACCACAGCCACCACCACATCCACTACAAGGCCACTACCACGTCCACCACCACCACATCTACCTCCACCACCACCACCACTACCACCACCAGGTCCACCACCAAGTCCACCACCAAGTCGACCACCACATCCACCACCACATCCACCACCACCATGTCCATCACTACCATGTCCACCACCACCACGTCCATCGATTGGACGGGCGGCCGGGCACGAGCTGCCGAGGGGAGTGAGCGAGGCACACTTCAGCGAGGCACCAGTGGCCCAGGGAGATCAGACAAGTCCCAGCAATTTGTCAGGGAAGGCACAATAGAGTCCACTGGTCCTGGGACTCTGGTCAGGGGGCGAGCTCAGTATCAAGCCCTTGGAATATCACTTAGAACATGACAGAAAATCACTGTAGCCCAAAATAGCACACAACCAGTAACTACTGGTAATCAGGTAAGTACCACCTACACAATCCTAACCACCTTAGGAACAGGTCACGCAGGGAACCAGGACCTCACTAGCACCACCTGTACTAGCAAGAACAACCACCTAAGTATCACAATACAAGTAGGGGCATAGACCTGGGGACAAAACACATGATGCATAAACATACATTCAGCGGTGTAAGAACAAGGCACATGATGCATCTACAACACATTCAGAGGTGCCGGACACAGGGTGCGCAAAACATACAACACACAGTACATTTCCTAACACCCAAAAGCAATAGGACAGATATCATAACAGCATCTAAACCACAGTTAGCGCAGGAATCACAATAGCACATGATTTATATCAAAGTCCAGGGTCCAGGTTGCGCCACTGCGCCAAGACCTAAACGTAGCAACTGCCCACAAAGTGCTGGGCAGTTGTAGGCAGGGACAGAACAGGGCCTAAATGCTGCAGCTGGGGAAGGCCAAGGTAGGGAAGAAGGAGTGCGCCTCACTCCTAAAGTCCAGAGTACATGTCCCTAAAAGAGAAAGACCTAAACAGTGCAGCTGCCCACTAATTGCTGGGCAGCTGGGGAACAAATCTCGCCAGGGGCTCTCACTAGCCCCTCAGGAAAGCTGCGCCCCATTGAGCCATCTGGCTCTCGAAATACTGTATCCCAAGGAGCCATCTAGGCTCTGCAAATACTGGGGGGCTTTGTTGGAGCCACGGGGCTCAGCAAGTCATTATTAGCGCACTTGGCCCCCTGATAAACTGTGGGCCCCCACGTGGGCTTCTGAGGGGAGGCTCAACAACGTTGGAGCGGCCTGCTGCTAGACGGGGCCGCACTGACTCTGCCTCTCCACCACCCCCTCCGGCCGGCTTCACTTACCGGCTCTTTGCAGCGGGGGCGGTTCTCAGCAGCGGGTCTTCACGAGAGCTCCCGCTCCTCGGGGGCTCTCTCTCCATACTTCTCCCTCTCTCTCCCCGGGGCTCTCCCTCGCTCTTGGGAGCCCCGGAGGGGGGAAGACCAGGCGCCGGCTCTTTCTCGCTCTGCGGCTGCAGGGCGGGACTTCCGGCTCATTGTCTCGGGGCCGCGCTGCAATTAGCCGGCCAGCCCAACACTTCCGGGTCGCTGCGGGCAGCGCGGCGGCCCCATTTCAGACACGCAGAGGTTGGAGGATAATTAACCGAGGGGTGGGCTCCCTCGAGTGAAAGAATAACGGGGATGAGCTCCCAATCTCTGGGCAATGCCGGGTGGGCACCGGCTGTGGATCGCAAAAATCGGCAAAATAGCAGAGTGGGCTCCCGCGCCGATCCTCACGCAAAATGCGTGCAAAGAAATGCCGGGTGGGCACCGGTTTGACAAACAAAGCGCTCTCAGCGCACTGTGGCAGAAAGGAAGCGCTCCCAAGCACTAAGTAGGCAATCCAGCGCTCCCAGGCGCCAGAAGGGCAAGGCGCAGCGCTCCACAGCGCTAGAGGTCAAGGGGAAGCGCTCCCAAGTGCTAAGTACACAGGAAACAGCAAGGTCATCAAGGAGTCCAGGACCTCAGCAGTCCAGGGGCTGGGCAGGGCCCAGGGAGGCAAGCCTTTCCCCGGGCCCCAGCAGCAGTATGCCCCTGGTCAGATTCAAGTTGGGGACACGAACCTTTTCATGGGGTCACAGCCCCTCTTTTATACACCTTTTCCTTTGTCTTCAGGTGCAGGGTGGGGGGAGAACCAGTCACAGCTGGTTTTAGAGTACCCCTGATGGCTCAACCACCCCTTTCATTCACTAGGGAGGCTAGGGTCATCAGTCGCACCACAGGGGGAGGAGCCAGCATTGTGTGGGGAAAACCCAGCCTCATTCAGGACACAGGTGCAGCCCCTCCCTCACATCAGCATGCTAATCTCTCCATTTACCACCCGGGCAGACCCACACAGACACCTGGAGCCTGGCATCCAAGCCAGCTCCAGCCAATCATACGCCAGGCATATTTTACACTAATATGCCAACTCCTAGAAGTGGCACTTCCGCACAAGATACAATCATGCCACATACATCGCTGCGAAGCATTCAGTCACACAAGTTTGCACATACCAAACTCGACCATGCACACCTCACGCATCAGGAACTACCAGGGACACAGACATTCCCCATGCATTCCTATGGGAGGGCAGGCCAATCTCACACACGCACTCAGGGAGAGCACACACTTTACCCTGCGCCACAGTGTCAAAGTGCGCAAAGACCAGAAATCACTATAATTATGTATTAACACCAGGCAAAAAGTTCAGGGGTGAACCTGCCAGAAGGGCCAAGTCGAACACAATCCCCTTCCAGCCAAAACGAAGGGTGGCCAATCACCACTGTGATGGACTTCCCTGCTTTGGGCGATAGAACACGGACGTGGGCCCGCACTGCAGGGACACCCTCCGGTTCTACGCCACTTTGACACATAAGACAAGCACATAAAAAAAAACAGGCCCAACTAGGCTACCCCACTGGTACTCCTTAGTTGTCCACGGCTAGGACCAGGCCCTAGGCCACCCAGATACCACTGTTCCCTGCCAACAAACAAAGTGGGGGGTGATAACCCCTGGCCTACAATAGCCATTCTCCACTCCCTTTCTCAGTGTAGTTCGAAACTACCACTGATCCTTCAACCTAGGGTCCGCACCCACAGGCTGACCAGAGGTCACGGGCAAGAGTGCCCCACCCTACCTCTACTTCTGAAGCACCCTCCAGAACACAACACTCTCATCGGGAGTCCAAATTCACCGGATGCACAGGGGTCAGACTTCCTCTGACCCCCTTCTAGAGTTCAGCACCCTCCCACTGTAGAACAGGCTCCCTCCACTTAAGGTGGGCCCCACCTGCTCTCAGGGTAGTACCACAACACTCAGCCATGAACCCTAAAGATCCCTGCTAGGCCTGTACCACCCCTTCTGGGAAACACAGGGTCTCTTCACTTAAGATGAGCCCCACCTTTGTTCACAGGGGTACCCCTAGAAGGCAAACCGGCCAGGACACTGGCTACAGACGCCCTGCCGTCCAGGACAGGCAACCACTTGAACCTGGCTCCGCAACCTAGGGACGCTACCCATTGGTTAGATGCCTGGCGCACCAGGACTTCTACAAGTTGAAAACAAAAATCTAGGACTTTCTCTCCTTCTTCAGCAGCAAGGCAACCACTGCAGGTCAATCCCCCATACAGCTTACCCGGTTCCTTCTCTTCAGGCAGGAGTTCCTTTTTGTAACTTCAGGACACTATGTACAGTTGCCCTTACGTCCAGATCTGGACACACCGACTACTGGCTTCCCAACCGAGGGACGTACCCCTTTGGTCAGATGCCTGGCGCACCAGGACTTCCTTGAGGGTGACACATAACTAATGTGTCATGTACAAGTCTGCCTGACACTCAGGACAGAAGTGGCATCACCCTGGTCCCTCCTTGGCGACACAACCCTTCTGGCTGGCCCCTGACCCACTGGTTACTCCACTAGGGAACCTATCCCCCTCGCACCCCTCTATCTGGACTTCTGCACCCTCCCAACTGGAGCGGTACTGCCACACACCAGAACTACTGAAACCCTGTTCACTGATGTTCTACATTCTTCAAACACTCTGGGAGATCCTCCTCAAATTACCTATTGGTACAGCCTAGGCCCCCGACCTGACGTTCCCTTCAGAAACATTCCAGGCCCTGACACTGGGTTTCGGGCACCTGGAGACATGCAGTCCCACCCACTCCTTCTCCTCTTGAGACAGGACGTGAGCCCCTACACCGAGACCTAGCTGGGCTACACTGAACCTCTTCCACCACACTGGGCTGGAAGACACCTCAGCCACTCCTTTTGGAAGCACTCCATCCCCTATGCCTCTCTCCTCCCAGAACATTACCAACTCCAAACATCTGTCCCTAAACAGACCACAGAAATCAAAAGCAGGCTCCACTGTCTGCAGACGTTCTTGGGAAAAGTTTAACACACAGAAATTAGGTATCTGAGCAAAACAAGAGTACACAAGCATTCAGCAAGCTCCCTATCCAGAGAACTTCACACCACTTGTCCAGTGCAACAAACGATTCATCCACACACACCCCTCCCCAGACTGGTAAGACAGTTTCTACCGCCCCTGATTTCTCAACCTGACCACCACGTGACACAGGTACCATTACTCCAGGACAGGGACGGGGGACACATGCACTGGACACATTTATGCTGCCACCACTGGATCCCATCCTTCAGGTGAATCCAGAAAACAGACTGCACTTAGGGGGATGATCTACCCTCCCGAGCTAGGGAATCCTAACTAAAAGTGCACAAGAACACATTTCTACAGAAATGAAGTTTTTAGCAAACTTCATACAATAATCCCCACAATGCGATTTATCTAAAATGCAGAGTTTTGTAGTGCGGCCAGTTGCCACTGTGGTACAACGCAAATACAAATCCTTATCCTCACTGCTGCGTCCAAAACCTAAACGTAGCAGCTGCCCACTACTTGCTGGGCAGCTGAGGGACAGAACAGGGCCCAAACGCTGCAGCTGGCACTAAGTGCTGTGCAGCTGGGGAAGGCCAAGGTAGGGAAGAAGGAGTGCGCCTCACTCCTAAAGTCCAGAGTACATGTCCCTAAAAGAGAAAGACCTAAACGGTGCAGCTTCCCACTAATTGCTGGGCAGCTGGGGAAAAAATCTCACCAGGGGCTCTCACTAGCCCCTCAGGAACACTGCGCCCCATTGAGCCATCTGGCTCTCGAAATACTGTATCCCAAGGAGCCATCTAGGCTCTGCAAATACTGGGGGGACTTTGTTGGAGCCACGGGGCTCAGCAAGTCATTATTAGCGCACATGGCCCCCTGATAAACTGTGGGCCCCCACGTGGGCTTCTGAGGGGAGGCTCAACAATGTTGGAGCGGCCCGCTGCTAGACGGAGCTGCTCTGACTCTGCCTCTCCACCGACCCCTCCGGCCGGCTTCACTTACCGGCTCTTTGCAGCGGGGGCGGTTCTCATCAGCGGGTCTTCACGAGAGCTCCCGCTCCTCGGGGGCTCTCTCTCCATGTTCTGTTATGTTATGTTATGTTATGTTAGCTCCATTTTTAAGTGTGCAGCTTCCCCAGCTAAGAGGCGTCCCGGCGCTGCACCTGGAAAGAAACACAACACAAACCGAGCGAAAGAAATAATCCAGATAAGAAGGATTAACAGCTATTTGGGAAGATATAAGTTTTTACGGCTTTCCTGAATGTCAGAAGGTCATCGAGAGCACGCAAATGGGCCAGGAGAGAGTTCCAGAGTTTAGGGGCAAGCACTCTAAAAGAGCATACTTCTCCCTCTCTCTCCCCGGGGCTCTCCCTCGCTCTTGGGAGCCCCGGAGGGCGGAAGACCAGGCGCCGGCTGTTTCTCGCTCTGCGGCTGCAGGGCGGGACTTCCGGCACGTTGTCTCGGGCCGCGCTGCAATTGGCCGGCCGGCCCAACACTTCCGGGTCACCGCGGGCAGCGCGGCGGCCCGTTTTCAGACACGCAGAGGTTGGAGGATAATTAACCGAGGGGTGGGCTCCCTCGAGTGAAAGGATAACGGGGATGAGCTCCCAATCTCTGGGCAATGCCGGGTGGGCACCGGCTGTGGATCGCGAAAATCGGCAAAATAGCGGAGTGGGCTACCGCGCTGATCCTCACGCAAAATGCGTGCAAAGAAATACTGGGTGGGCACCGGCTTGACAAACAAAGCGCTCTCAGCGCGCTGTAGCAGAAAGGAAGCGCTCCCAAGCGCTTAGTAGGCAATCCAGCGCTCCCAGGCGCTAGAAGGGCAAGGCGCAGCGCTCCACTGCGCTAGAGGTCAAGGGGAAGCGCTCCCAAGCGCTAAGTACACAGGAAACAGCAAGGTCCTCAAGGAGTCCAGGACCTCAGCAGTCCAGGGGCTGGGCAGGGCCCAGGGAGGCAAGCCTTCCCCCGGGCCCCAGCAGCAGCATGCCCCTGGTCAGATTCAAGTTGGGAACAAGAACCTTTTCATGGGGGCACAGCCCCTCTTTTATACACCTTTTCCTTTGTCTTCGGGTGCAGGGTGGGGGGAGAACCAGTCGCAGCTGGTTTTGGAGTACCCCTGATGGCTCAACCACCCCTTTCATTCACTAGGGAGGCTAGGGTCATCAGTCGCACCACAGGGGGCGGAGCCAGCATTGTGTGGGGAAAACCCAGCCTCATTCAGGACACAGGTGCAGCCCCTCCCTCACATCAGCATGCTAATCTCTCCATTCACCACCGGGGCAGACCCACACAGACACCTGGAGCCTGGCATCCCAGCCAGCTCCAGCCAAATTTTACACTAATATGCCAACTCCTAGAAGTGGCACTTCCGCACAAGATACAATCATGCCACATACATCGTTGCGAAGCATTCAGTCACACGAGTTTGCACATACCAAACTCGACCATGCACAGAAACTACCAGGGACACAGACATTCCCCATGCATTCCTATAGGAGGGCAGGCCAATCTCACACACGCACTCAGGGAGCGCACGCACTTTACCTTGCGCCACAGTGTCAAAGTGCGCAAAGACCAGAAATCACTATAATTATTTATTAAAACCAGGCAAAAAGTTCAGGGGTGAACCTGCCAGAAGGGCAAAGTCCAACACTATCTATCTCTCGCCCTCACTCTATCGCCCCTCACTCTATCAATCTTTCTATCTATCGCCCTCACTCTATCGCCCTCACTCTATCTATCTATCTATTGCCCTCACTCTATCCATCGCCCTCACTCTATCAATCTATCTATTGCCCTCACTCTATCTATCGCCTTCACTCTATCTATCTATTGCCCTCACTCTATCTTTCACCCTCACTCTATCTATCTATCGCCCTCACTCTATCTCCCTCACTCTATCTATCTATTGCCCTTACTCTATCTATCGCCCTCACTCTATATATCGCCCTCACTCTATCTATCGCCCTCACTCTATCTATCTATCTATCTATCTATCTATCGCCCTCACTCTATCTATCTATCTATCTATCTATCTATCTATCTATCTATCTATCTATCTATCTATCTATCTATCTATCTATCGCCCTCACTCTATCTATCTATCTATCTATCTATCTATCTATCTATCTATCTATCTATCTATCTATCTATCTATCTATCTATCTATCTCCCTCACTCTATCTATCTATCGCCCTCACCATATCTATTGCCCTCACTCTATCTATCTGTCTATCTGTCTATTATCTATCTATCTATCTCTATCTATCTATCTATCTCTATCTATCTATCTATCTATCGCCCTCACTCTATCTATCTATCTATCTATCTATCTATCTATCTATCTATCTATCTATCTATCTATCTGTCTGCTGTCTGTCTGTCTGTCTGTCTGTCTGTCTGTCTGTCTGTCTATCTATCTATCTATCTATCTATCTATCTATCTCTATCTATCTATCTATCTATCTCCCTCACTCTATCTATCTATCGCCCTCACTCTATCTATCTATCTATCTATCTATCTATCTATCTATCTATCTCTATCTATCTATCTATCTATCTATCTATCTATCTATCTATTGCACTCATTCTATCGCACTCACTCTATCGCATCACCCCAGCATCACTCAGCACCACCACAGCATCACTCAGGGGCACCACAACATCACTATGCAGTACCAGAGCATTACTGAAAGCCACAGCATCACTCGTCGCCACCACAACATTAATCTGTGCAACCATTCAACAACAACTGGTTCAAATATGTTCTCTCAATGTTTCAAGCTTTATTACAAATGTCACAAAAAGATGTTAATATTTCACTTCTGTTCTTGGATTTTCATCACAATAAAATACACTGAACATAATCTTCACAAAAGTTATTTACAAAAGTTTAAGCTATTGCCATTATAAATTACAATAACTTTTATTTAAGTATTAATTATTAAAAGACTGTAAAAGCCATTGTTATTTGTAATATCAATACATCTAAGTCACGTAAATACAACACATATTGTATTACAAATGCTATAGGTGTCACATTTGCGAAAGTTATAACTATTGGCATTGTAAATGACAAAGCTATTAATTTCGCTATTTTCAAAACCAACACATAAATAAAAAATGTGTTATTTACAATACCAATAGCTCAAACTTTCCTAATGCGAGACCTATTGCATTATTAATTTTTGTGGTAGGCAAGAAGAGATTAAGTGATTTGCCCAGAATCACAGGATGTGGAGTCGACCCGAGGCTCGAAACTTCATTTCCCAGCTCCAAAGTCGGCAATACAGACGTCAGACCATATCCTCTCCCCATGAGATGAGTAGGATCCAAGTAAGGGCTAGTAAATTGGTGTTGCTTTGGTCTGAACCTGATCCCCCAAGCGACCAACTCTATACCCAGGTCTTTAAGTGGTAAGAAAACAAGTATTTGCAATGCAATCGGTCTCGCCTTCAACGAAGCCTATGACTGCGGGCTGTCTTTTTGTTTTATAACGTGAGAACTCGACTTGAAGGTAGGAGATTCAGTTATATTACACAAGGTCACTTTTTTGCATGGGGAGATTTAGTGATATGCCCAGAAGTTCAGGACGATGAGCCGACGCCGAGACTCGAGCCTTGTTCCTCAGTCTAAAAGTCAGCAGGTCTGGCCGTAATGCCACATCCTGTGGTAACACAATTAACAACGCAACTGAAAGCTAAGAGGCGTTCCCTCACCAAGGACAGACGAGCACAGCCGCTAAAGTGACAGACATGCTATAACAGAGGTCTTGAAACTTTTTGATGCCGAGACCCCCTTGTAAAACCTTTTTAGACGTAAGGACCCCCTTCCGACAAAAGTTTCTATAAACTGGTACTCCTCTTCATCAACTTTTGACAACCAGAAATGCGCCTGTTAGACCTCATCACATCCCTCCATCATTCATCCACCCACACTTTCACACATCCATCCATCCACCCTTTCATCCTTCCATCCATACATCCATCCTTCATCCATCCACCCTTTCATCCTTCCATCCATACATCCATCCTTTACCCATCCACCCTTCCTTCCATTCACCCATCATTCATCCACCGACTTTTTCGCACATACATCCATCATTCATCCATGCAACCTTTTATCCATTCATACATCCATCCACCCTTTTATCATCCCATCCATACATCCATCCTTCATCCATCCACTCTTTCATCCTCCCATCCATCATCCATCCACCCTTTCATCCATACATCCATCCACCCTTTCATCCATCCATCTACCCATCATTCATCTCCCCACCTTTTCACACATCCAACCATACATCCTTCATCCATCCACACTTTCATCCATCCATTCACCCATCATTCATCCACCCATCTTTTTACACATCCATCCATCCATCATTCATCCATTCACCCTTTCATCCATCCATCCTTCATCTGTCCACCCTTTCATTCTTCCATTCATACATCTATCCTTCACTAATCTATCCTTCATCCATCCACCCTTTCATCCTTCCATCCATACATCCATCCATCATTCATCCATCCACCCTTTCATTCATCTATTCACTCACTCATCATTCATCCACCCACCTTTTCACACATCCATCCATCCACACATCCATCATTCATCCATCCACTCTTTCATCCATCCATTCACCCACCCTTTACCCATCCACCCTTCCTTCCATCCACCCATCATTCATCCACCCACCTTTTCACACATCCATCCATCATTCATCCATCCATGCAACCTTTTATCCATTCATACATACATATACCCTTCCATCCTCCGATCCATACATCCATCCACCCTTTCATCCTCCCATTCATCCATCCTTCATCCATCCACCCTTTCATCCTCCCATCCATACATCCATCCTTCATCCATCCACCCTTTCATCCATACATCCATCCACCCACCCTTTCATCCATCCACCCATCCCCACCTTTTCACACATCCATCCATGCATCATTCATCCATGCAACCTTTTATCCATCCATACATCCATCCACCCTTTCATCCTCCCATCCATACATACATCCATCATTCATCCATCCGCCCTTTCATCCTCCCATCCATGCATACATCCATCCTTCATCCATCCACCCTTTCATCCACCCATCCATACATCCACCCTTTACCCATCCACCCTTCCTTCCATTCACCCATCATTCATCCACCCACCTTTTCACACATACATCCATCATTCATCCATGCAACCTTTTATCCATTCATACATCCATCTACCCTTTTATCTTCCCATCCATACATCCATCCTTCATCCATCCACTCTTTCATACTCCCATCCATCATCCATCCACCCTTTCATCCATACATCCACCCACCCACCCTTTCATCCATCCATCTACCCATCATTCATCTCCCCACCTTTTCACACATCCATCCATCCATCCATCCTTCATCCATCCACACTTTCATCCATCCATTCACCCATCATTCATCCACCCATCTTTTTACACATCCATCCATCCATCATTCATCCATTCACCCTTTCATCCATCCATCCTTCATCTGTCCACCCTTTCATTCTTCCATTCATACATCTATCCTTCACCAATCTATCCTTCATCCATCCACCCTTTCATCCTTCCATCCATACATCCATCATTCATCCATCCACCCTTTCATTCATCCATTCACTCACTCATCATTCATCCACCCACCTTTTCACACATCCATCCATCCACACATCCATCATTCATCCATCCACCCTTTCATCCATCCATTCACCCACCCTTTACCCATCCACCCTTCCTTCCATCCACCCATCATTCATCCACCCACCTTTTCACACATCCATCCATCATTCATCCATCCATGCAACCTTTTATCCATTCATACATACATATACCCTTCCATCCTCCGATCCATACATCCATCCACCCTTTCATCCTCCCATACATCCATCCTTCATCCATCCACCCTTTCATCCTCCCATCCATCCATCCATCCTTCATCCATCCACCCTTTCATCCATACATCCATCCACCCACCCTTTCATCCATCCACCCATCCCCACCTTTTCACACATCCATCCATGCATCATTCATCCATGCAACCTTTTATCCATCCATACATCCATCCACCCTTTCATCCTCCCATCCATACATACATCCATCATTCATCCATCCGCCCTTTCATCCTCCCATCCATGCATACATCCATCCTTCATCCATCCACCCTTTCATCCACCCATCCATACATCCATCCTTTACCCATCCACCCTTCCTTCCATTCACCCATCATTCATCCACCCACCTTTTCACACATACATCCATCATTCATCCATGCAACCTTTTATCCATTCATACATCCATCCACCCTTTTATCTTCCCATCCATACATCCATCCTTCATCCATCCACTCTTTCATCCTCCCATCCATCATCCATCCACCCTTTCATCCATACATCCACCCACCCACCCTTTCATCCATCCATCTACCCATCATTCATCTCCCCACCTTTTCACACATCCATCCATCCATCCATCCTTCATCCATCCACACTTTCATCCATCCATTCACCCATCATTCATCCACCCATCTTTTTACACATCCATCCATCCATCATTCATCCATTCACCCTTTCATCCATCCATCCTTCATCTGTCCACCCTTTCATTCTTCCATTCATACATCTATCCTTCACCAATCTATCCTTCACCCATCCACCCTTTCATCCTTCCATCCATACATCCATCATTCATCCATCCACCCTTTCATTCATCCATTCACTCACTCATCATTCATCCACCCACCTTTTCACACATCCATCCATCCACACATCCATCATTCATCCATCCACCCTTACATCCAACCATTCACCCACCCTTTACCCATCCACCCTTCCTTCCATCCACCCATCATTCATCCGCCCACCTTTTCACACATCCATCCATCATTCATCCATGCAACCTTTCATCCATTCATACATACATATACCCTTCCATCCTCAGATCCATACATCCATTCACCCTTTCATCCTCCCATCCATACATCCATCCTTCATCCATCCACCCTTTCATCATCCCATCCATACATCCATCCTTCATCCATCCACTCTTTCATCCATACATCCATCCACCCACCCTTTCATCCATCCACCCATCCCCACCTTTTCACACATCCATCCATGCATCATTCATCCATGCAACCTTTTATCCATCCATACATCCATCCACCCTTTCATCCTCCCATCCATACATACATCCATCCTTCATCCATCCACCCTTTCATCCTCCCATCCATGCATACATCCATCCTTCATCCATCCACCCTTTCATCCACCCATCCATCCATCCTTCATCCATCCACCCTTTCATCCTTCCATCCATACATCCATCCACCCTTTCATCCATCCATTCACCCATCATTCATCCACCCATCTTTTTACACATCCATCCATCCATCATTCATCCATCCACCCTTTCATCCATCCATCCTTCATCCGACCACCCTTTCATTCTTCCATCCATACATCTATCCTTCACCAATCTATCCTTCATCCATCCACCCTTTCATCCTTCCATCTATACATCCATCATTCATCCATCCACTCATCACTCATCCACCCACCTTTTCACACATCCATCCATCCTTTAGCCTTTCATCCATCCATCCACCCATCATTCATCCACCACCTTTTCTGTGCCTCTCTCTTAGGGGGTGGGGGGGGATCAGTATCTCTCTGCGTCGTCGTCCTTCTTCTTTCCCGCTCATGGGAGGGCATCTGTGTGCCTCCCTGCTGGGGGAGGGGGACATGTCATGGGACCCACAGCTCCAGGTGCGCAACATCCATTGAACTCAAAGGGCTAAACTACAGCCACTCCCCCAGCCCCCCTTCCCTCCCAGCTCCCCCCAGCTCGTGTATGTGAGCCCGGCTGAAACAGCTTCAGGGACACACACAGTCACACCCAAGTACTTGACAGGTCTTTAAAAGACCTTTTACTTGTTAATGAGGCGTTGATGTTTTTCACATCTCGGTGTAAATTAGGCCTCTGCCGTGAGCATCCTCAATCAGCTCGACGCCAGGAACTGCACTCTGCAGAATCTGTGACCCCCTTCCCAGTACTCCACGACCCCCCTGGGGGTCGCGCCCCACAGATGGAAGACCACTGTGCTATAAGGACGCCTTGGTACAGGTCAAGTGCCACCAAAGGTACAGCTGCAAACTGTTAAAAACTGGGGTTGAGGAGGCGCATACTGACTTCAGACTGCAACCAGTGGAGTCACAACTATCACCAAAAACCAGGGTGCACATCCACATCTCACTGTACTCGATTAAATCATATAAACCAAACACAAAACGCACAGCAAAATAACAGAATGCACAGGGCCGCAGACTGTATGCACACCATAACAGAATGCACAGGGCCGCAGACTGTATGCACACCATAACAGAATTCACAGGGCCGCAGACTGTATGCAAACCATAACAGAATGCACAGGGCCGCAGACTGTATGCACACCATAACAGAATGCACAGGGCCGCAGACTGAATGCACACCATAACAGAATGCACAGGGCCGCAGACTGTATGCACACCATAACAGAATGCACAGGGCCGCAGACTGTATGCACACCATAGCAGAATGCACAGGGCCGCAGACTGTATGCACACCATAACAGAATGCACAGGGCCGCAGACTGAATGCACACCATAACAGAATGCACAGGGCCGCAGACTGTATGCACACCATAACTGAATGCACAGGGCCGCAGACTGTATGCAAACCATAACAGAATGCACAGGGCCGCAGACTGTATGCACACCATAACAGAATGCACAGGGCCGCAGACTGTATGCACACCATAACAGAATGCACAGGGCCGCAGACTGAATGCACACCATAAAAGAATGCACAGGGCCGCAGACTGTATGCACACCATAACAGAATGCACAGGGCCGCAGACTGTATGCACACCATAACAGAATGCACAGGGCCGCAGACTGTATGCACACCATAACAGAATGCACAGGGCCGCAGACTGTATGCACACCATAAAAGAATGCACAGGGCCGCAGACTGTATGCACACCATAACAGAATGCACAGGGCCGCAGACTGTATGCAAACCATAACAGAATGCACAGGGCCGCAGACTGAATGCACACCATAAAAGAATGCACAGGGCCGCAGACTGAATGCACACCATAACAGCATGCACAGGGCCGCAGACTGTATGCACACTGTAGGAGAGTAGGGTCTGCTATCCTATGGTCACCCCAAATTTTTGCTTTTTGCTTCACTGGTTTCTGACTTAATGTGGCTGTGGGCCTGCTAATCAGACCCACAGCCTGCTGTTCTCTCTCTAAATTGATGCCAATGCACTCTAGGTGCATTACGAATTGGAACTGGTTCACCTTATGAGCCCCTGTAATAGTGCACCCTAGGTGCCCAGGGCATAGGTGTATCCAAGGCCTACCAGGGGCTGCAGCACGTATTGTGCCACCCCTGGCCTGGCCTCCATCTTTGACACAACTGGCTGAACACTCAGCTGGGGTAAGTCGGTGTAACCACCTCTTACTTAGGTACAGTATGCCTGTGCCTAACCCTAAACTGGACACATATGTTCCTATCAGCCACTCCTATGGAAGGCCTCATCAATCCTGGAGGCAGAGTGCTTGGAAATATGTGAGATGGTGCTCTAGCATGAGCTGAGCCTGTCTGCAGCTGTCGGGAACCACTCCCTAAGCTGTTCCGGGATATTGCCATACCATATACTCTTAAGTGCATTATAATCCTCGCGGTTAAATGCTATCTTTGGTTTGGCTTTATCAAAACATGTCGAGTAAGGTGTCATACGAATTGGAATACTATCCCCTCGCCAGTTCTGGCGACGGGGATAGCATTCCACCCTTCTAGAGGGACACGACATGTGTGTAGCCTTAACCCCGGTTAAAGTTAAACAGAGCCTCAGCTCCACAAAATGGACGCTGCCACCACAGACACAAGTCTGGCCTCCTGCTGCTGACCGAAACTCGGCAGATGGTGGCCTGGACAAAGGGTTTCCTGCCTTGGGAGGTGCGAGCACCACCCCAGACAGGATTTTGTGTATTAGGTAGGACAGGGCTGAAAAGAATCAGACATGCCCGGGGCACACAAGGTGTCCCCGTGCATAGGCCAGCCCAAACCGGTTCTGGGGCCTTCCAGCCCCAGTCCTGGCGCGGAGCTGGACAAAGGAAAGGGGGTGTAACCGCCCCCCTTCCTGGTTCCTCCCAGAGGAGGGACCTAGTAGGTGATCCACCCCCTAGATTGGAATAAGAGGGGGAGCAGTGCCATTGCACAGCAGATCATCCCGAAATCAACTTAAACTAAGAAGAAGACTGGACTTCGACATTCTGCTGCACAGAAGACTGAAGAAGAATCTCCCTTGTGGCCAAGGAGTGACCACCCTGTGAACACAGGTACCAACCAGCAACTCGACGTCTGCTTTGCCGCCGCCTCCCGCCGGAGCCCGAGCCCAGAGCCCGACAAGAACCAGATTCCCAGACCTCTCAGAGCCCGATCCACAGTCCCTGCAAAGAAGGGACCCGTGGAGGCACCGAGTGACGTGGGACCGGACCTCTTGGAAGACACTCGTAAAGCTGACTGCGCAGCTTCTGAGGCATCCTCGACGTTGTGCTTTGGGGACTGAGAACCCCCACCACCGAGCAGCCCTTGCACCGAAGATCAGCCCCCCAGCATCTCCACGATCTGCGTGGGGCCCTTTTGCACTGTGCCACTCGACGCGCCATCCCGGCCACTAGCCACGCGGCCAGCGGCCATCTTGGCGACGAACCCGAAGATTTAAACAGCAGGTCTGGTTGCTCCAGACCTACCCAAGCTCCTGTGAAAAGGAGCACCCGCTCTGACCTTGCTGGTCCGAGTGAACAGCATCTTTCAACTCCTGCGTGGCTTGCATTTGCCAAGGCCTGTTTGCTCCGATCAGGTCGCCGACACCGCCAACAGCGAGAGGCCTACGTGGGACAGCTCGTGACCGACTCCTGGACGTCCTCGACCCCGGGTATCCACGTGGCTGCAGAAAGAAGCTACCCGACAACGCCTGTTTGCACCCGACATCACCTGGCTCCACTCTGGTTCCACGGCAGTCACTGGCTAGTGACTTTGAACACTGTCCCCTCTGCTTTCAGGTCTTCACATCTTCAGATCCACCCTTGGATCCACCGGAACTCTTCTCATCGAGCCGCCTGCAGCATCTCCTGCTCCAAGCACCATCGACCAGCGTGACGAAACCCGACACATCTTCGACCCTGTGCACCCGCTTCCTGTGGGTGAGGTAACTCAGCTCCGCCGGTGCTCCTGCACTGGTACACATCCCAAGGGCCTGTGTTTTAAGTTTCAGCTCCGTAGGTCACTCGGAAGGTTCCTAACTTTCTAACTTTGTGCTTTTTACGCACCATAGACTTTGTATTGAGAAGTGCGTGCACTTTGAACACTGCACCCGAGTCCCGTGGGCCTTTCCCGACTTAGTTAACTCCAGTCTCGAATAGCTCCAGCGATTCCCAAGGCCCTAGGCCTCTTCACTTTCCTCCTGGTATCTCTTATACCACTTATTTAGTATATGGTTTAGGTGGCCCCTAGGGCTCATCCATATTGTGCAACTTTTGTGTATTTTAAACTGTCTTGTGATTTTACGCTTGTGCTTCTGTGCTCATAAAGAGTCCAGGGGATTTTATAGTTAATAAATCAATATATATTTTCAATATATATCTGTGTGGTGTCCCTTTCATTTGGTATTCAAGGGGGTTGTGTATGGTATAACAGCTGGCTTCACATGCCTTTCAGAGTTTAGCCTAAGACTGCTTTGTCCACGTTACCACTAGGATAACTGGTCTACAAGGTTGAATTACAACCATCATCATAAGGGTTGCTTGGCATGGTACAAAGTGATCACTAGAACTAGTGAGCATTATATACCAGGCCAACTTCTCACATTGGTGAGCAGCGGATTGGGATCTGAGCTTGCTGTTGTTTTACCATTACAATCTTTGAGATTATCATTTGAAAGATCATACAGGTACCTGCTAGGTACATATAAAACAAGACTAGTATACTTAAGTTCTACTGAACTTAGTTGTTGTAGAGCAAAGGGAGTAGCACACCCTAGCTACAACTACTAGATAGGTTTAGTAGGTAAACACCAGTGTAGGTAGATTGCAACACATCCACCCACACTAGAGCAATGTCTGGAACAGAGGGGTCCAGTGGACTTACTCCTGTTGAGAGTGACCCTCCAAGGGCACCATCCCAGTTTGCTATTTTTCCTTTTAAGGAATTAAGACAGCTTTGTGTCTTAAGGGGTCTGAAGACAGGGCCTACCCCTACTACAGACCACCTAAGAGAGCTCTTGGATCAGTCTGAGGCTCTAAAGACCTCTAAAGCAAACCCCACAGGGAATGCTGAAGGAGGCCATCCTTCAGAGGATGACACTGTAGACACCCCTACCCCTATCATCCTAGTAGATGAGGAAGCCTCCACCACTGGAGCTCCTCAGGTAGATGAAGAGGAAGAAGAAGAAGAGGAGGAGGAGGTGGAAAGCAGTGAGTCAGATGATGACAGAGATAGTCAGGTGCTGGTCAGTAGACTGAACCAGGCTAACTTAAGCCAACTTGGGAATGAATCAGGTAACAACCCATTCAGACCCCCAGGTGGACTTAACCAGGGCCATAGGAGGAGAAGGCATCACTCAGGTGAATCCAACACCTCCCATGTCTCTAGAGGCTCTCATGGTCACTCCAGAAAGGAGATGACTAGCCCTCAGAGAAGGGAACATGAGGCCAAGATGAGAGAGGCTGAGCTTAGGATCCAGAGGCAAGAGTTAGAGGTTGCCCTGGCTAAGGAGAAACTTGCTAGAGCAAGACAGCCTAGAGAGAGTGGGGTAATAGAACCCACTGGTGGCAGCAATATCCACAAGGATAAAGACAGGTCTTTTGATAATAGAAACCTGAGTAAGATTGTGCCCCCCTACAAAGCTGGGGATGACATCCATAAATGGATCACTGCAATGGAGAGAGCCTGCAGAGTACAGCAGATCCCTCAGGAGCAGTGGGCAGCAATCTTGTGGCTCTCCTTTGAAGGTAGAGGCCGAGACAGACTCCTCACAGTTAGTGATGGGGATTCTAGAAACTACCTGGTCCTGAAGAGTGCTCTGATTGATGGGTTAGGCTTAACCACTGAACAGTACAGGTTAATGTTCAGAGATACCCAGAAGACACAGACTCAGGACTGGTCTGAATTTGTTGAGTGTGCCACTAAGGCTCTGGAGGGATGGTTGCTGGGAAGCAAGGTTACAGACTATGAAGGATTGTACAATTTGCTGATGAGAGAACAAATTTTAAATAATTGTCAGAACCAGCAGTTGCATCAACATTTGGTTGACTCAGATTTGACCTCTCCCCAAGAATTGGGAAAGAGGGCAGATAAATGGGTAAGAACCAGAGTTAAGCAAAAGAACCAGAACCAGAACCAGGGTGGTGACCAGAAGAAAACAGACCAGAAGGGTGGGGAGCAGAAAGCTAAAGACCAGAAGTCTTCAACAGGGCCCCAAACTGAGACAGAGGGTGGGTCCCAAACTTCCAAGAAGAAGAAGAAAGAAGGTCAGAAGAAACCCTGGTGTAAAACTTGTAAGAACACCTCTCACTGGACAAGTGAGTGTAAAAAGGGTGGAGCCCCCAACACTGCAGCCCCTAAGGCACCTGCACCCACTAGTACAGTTAGCAGTGTTGGTCCTCAAGCCAAGGGTTTAGTGGGAATCACTTTGGGAACTGAAGGAGATTCTGACCTAGTCAGAACCCTTACACAGGCTGTTCTGGTTTGTGAAGGGGACATAGATTTGACCCCTGACATAAGTCCCAGTAACCTGGGCAAATACAGACAGACACCTTTGATTAACAACAAAGTGGCTCAAGCTTACAGGGACACATGTGCCAGTGTCACTATGGTGACACCTAACTTTGTGGACCCTGGACAATACATGCCAGGCGATGATTACCTGGTGACCAATGCCAGCAATGTCACTACTACACATAGTGTGGCACTTGTTAACTTTTCCTGGGGAGGGGTAACTGGCCTAAAGAAAGTTGTGGTTAGTGCTGATCTCCCAGTAGAATGTTTGTTGGGCAATGACCTGGAGAACTCTCTATGGTCAGAAGTTGAGTACAGGACTCATGCAGAGATGTTAGGGATATCATCACATGTCCTTGCTGTGACCAGGTCACAGGCCAAAAAGTGCCTCTCTGAACCTCAGGTCTTGGATCCTGGAACAATGGACCAAGTACCTCCCAAGAAGAAGAACAGGAGGGTTAAGGCTGTGCCTTCCCAACTGCCTACAAGTGAGGATCAGGCTTCACAGGAAACTGATCTAGAGACCCCTGAAGGAACTGTCCCTGAAGAACTTGAACCTGATCAGGTTGAGTTTCTGGGGACAGGGGGACCTTCTAGGGCAGACTTGGGGCAGGCTCAGTTAACCTGTCCTTCTCTTGAACCCCTCAGACAGCAGGCTGCTGCTGAGGCTGCTGGGAATGCTCAAGGTGCCCATAAAGTATATTGGGACGATGGACTCCTTTATTCAGAGGCTAGAGACCCCAAGCCTGGTGCTACCAGGAGGTTGGTTATACCTCTGCAATTTAGGGGCTTCCTACTCACCTTGGCCCATGATATTCCTTTAGCAGGACACCTAGGCCAGAACAAGACTTGGGACAGGCTTGTCCCTCACTTTCACTGGCCTCACATGTCTGAAGACACCAAGGAGTTTTGTCGCTCCTGTGAAACCTGCCAAGCCAGTGGTAAAGCAGGTGGAACAACAAAGGCCCCCCTGATACCACTACCTGTGGTGGGGGTTCCCTTTGAGAGAGTGGGGATTGATATTGTTGGTCCAATGGATCCCCCTACAGCATCTGGGCACAGATTCATACTGGTGGTAGTGGATCATGCCACCAGGTACCCAGAGGCAATTCCCCTTAGGACCACAACAGCTCCTGTTGTGGCCAGGGCCTTACTTGGAGTTTTCTCCAGAGTGGGGTTTCCTAAGGAGGTAATATCAGATAGAGGTACCAACTTCATGTCTGGATATTTGACAGCTATGTGGAAGGAATGTGGTGTAAACTACAAGTTCACCACTCCTTATCACCCACAATGCAATGGGCTTGTTGAGAGATTTAACAAGACCCTAAAGGGCATGATTAAAGGATTACCTGAAAAGCTCAGGCGAAGATGGGACATCCTTCTGCCCTGCCTTTTGTTCGCTTACAGAGAGGTCCCTCAAAAGGGGGTTGGCTTCAGCCCCTTTGAATTGTTGTTTGGGCACCCTGTAAGAGGACCCCTGTGTCTTGTGAAGGAAGGATGGGAGTTACCTCTCAAAAAGCCTAAACAGGACATAGTGGACTATGTACTTGGTCTCCGCTCCAGGATGGCAGAGTACATGGAAAAGGCATCCAAAAACCTTGAGGCTAGCCAAGAATTACAAAAAGCTTGGCATGACCAAAAGGCTGTCCTTGTTGAATTTCAGCCTGGACAGAAGGTATGGGTGTTGGAGCCAGTGGCCCCAGCAGCACTCCAAGACAAATGGTCTGGGCCCCATACAATTCTGGAAAAGAAGGGAGAGGTTACCTACTTGGTGGACCTAGGAACTCCCAGGAGCCCCCACAGGGTGCTCCATGTGAACAGATTGAAGGCATATGTCAGCAGGGCAGACATGGGCTTGCTCATGGCTACAGATGAGGGACAGGAGGAAGAGAGTGACCCTCTCCCAGACCTGCTCACTCAGAACCCTGAGGATGGCTCAGTTGATGGTGTGGCCTTAGGTGGCAGCCTCACTGAACATCAGCAACATGACTGCAGACAAGTTCTACAGGCATACAGGCATATGTTCTCATTGACACCCAGTCAGACTAACTGGTGTACACATGTGGTGGACACTGGTGACAGTCTTCCTGTAAAGAGCAAAATTTACAGGCAACCTGACCACGTCAGGGACTGTATAAAGACTGAGGTGCAAAAGATGCTGGAATTAGGTGTCATTGAGCCTTCAGAGAGCCCCTGGGCTAGCCCAGTGGTTCTGGTCCCCAAACCTCACACCAAAGATGGCAAGAGAGAGATGAGGTTCTGTGTGGATTACAGAGGACTCAATGCTGTCACCAGGACAGATGCACACCCTATTCCAAGGGCAGATGAGCTCATTGACAAGTTGGCTTCTGCCAAATATTTGAGCACATTTGACTTGACAGCTGGCTACTGGCAAATCAGGTTAGCTGAGGAGTCTAAAGCCAAGACAGCATTTTCTACCCCTAGTGGGCATTATCAGTTTGTGGTGATGCCCTTTGGTTTGAAAAATGCACCTGCCACCTTCCAAAGGTTGGTGAACCAAGTCCTCACTGGGTTGGATGACTTTTGTGCAGCTTATCTGGACGATATTGCTGTCTTTAGCTCCACCTGGGAGGATCACCTGATCCACCTGAAGGAAGTGCTTGAGGCTCTGCAGAAGGCAGGCCTCACTATCAAGGCAACAAAGTGCCAGATAGGGCAGAGCAAGGTTGTATACCTGGGCCACCTTGTAGGTGGAGGCCAAGTTCAACCACTGGAGAGTAAGATCCAGACCATCAAGGACTGGTCCCCTCCAACTACCCAGACTCAGGTCAGAGCTTTCCTGGGCCTGACTGGGTACTACAGGAAGTTTGTTAAGAACTATGGGTCCATTGTGACTCCTCTTAATGATCTGACATCCAAGAAGATGCCCAAAAAGGTTCAGTGGACAGAAATCTGTCAAAAGGCATTTGATGACCTGAAGAAGGCCATGTGCTCTGCACCTATCCTGAAGAGTCCTGACTACTCAAGAGAGTTCATTGTCCAAACAGATGCTTCTGAGTTGGGAGTGGGAGCAGTGCTTTCACAGCTTAATGTAGATGGCCAGGACCAGCCCATTGCTTTCATTAGCAGAAGGCTGACCCCCAGAGAGAAACGTTGGTCAGCTATAGAGAGGGAGGCCTTTGCTGTGGTGTGGGCCCTGAAGAAGTTGAGACCATACTTATTTGGCACTCACTTCAAGATTCAGACCGACCATAAGCCCCTCCTATGGCTTAATCAGATGAAGGGTGAAAACCCCAAACTACTCAGGTGGTCCATTTCCCTACAGGGGATGGACTTTACAGTGGAGCACCGCCCAGGGACTGACCATGGCAACGCAGATGGTCTCTCCAGGTACTTCCACTTAGAACATGAAGACACAACTGGTCAAGGTTAGTCTAATGTCCCTGCGTTTGGGGGGGGGTTATGTAGGAGAGTAGGGTCTGCTATCCTATGGTCACCCCAAATTTTTGCTTTTTGCTTCACTGGTTTCTGACTTAATGTGGCTGTGGGCCTGCTAATCAGACCCACAGCCTGCTGTTCTCTCTCTAAATTGATGCCAATGCACTCTAGGTGCATTACGAATTGGAACTGGTTCACCTTATGAGCCCCTGTAATAGTGCACCCTAGGTGCCCAGGGCATAGGTGTATCCAAGGCCTACCAGGGGCTGCAGCACGTATTGTGCCACCCCTGGCCTGGCCTCCATCTTTGACACAACTGGCTGAACACTCAGCTGGGGTAAGTCGGTGTAACCACCTCTTACTTAGGTACAGTATGCCTGTGCCTAACCCTAAACTGGACACATATGTTCCTATCAGCCACTCCTATGGAAGGCCTCATCAATCCTGGAGGCAGAGTGCTTGGAAATATGTGAGATGGTGCTCTAGCATGAGCTGAGCCTGTCTGCAGCTGTCGGGAACCACTCCCTAAGCTGTTCCGGGATATTGCCATACCATATACTCTTAAGTGCATTATAATCCTCGCGGTTAAATGCTATCTTTGGTTTGGCTTTATCAAAACATGTCGAGTAAGGTGTCATACGAATTGGAATACTATCCCCTCGCCAGTTCTGGCGACGGGGATAGCATTCCACCCTTCTAGAGGGACACGACATGTGTGTAGCCTTAACCCCGGTTAAAGTTAAACAGAGCCTCAGCTCCACAAAATGGACGCTGCCACCACAGACACAAGTCTGGCCTCCTGCTGCTGACCGAAACTCGGCAGATGGTGGCCTGGACAAAGGGTTTCCTGCCTTGGGAGGTGCGAGCACCACCCCAGACAGGATTTTGTGTATTAGGTAGGACAGGGCTGAAAAGAATCAGACATGCCCGGGGCACACAAGGTGTCCCCGTGCATAGGCCAGCCCAAACCGGTTCTGGGGCCTTCCAGCCCCAGTCCTGGCGCGGAGCTGGACAAAGGAAAGGGGGTGTAACCGCCCCCCTTCCTGGTTCCTCCCAGAGGAGGGACCTAGTAGGTGATCCACCCCCTAGATTGGAATAAGAGGGGGAGCAGTGCCATTGCACAGCAGATCATCCCGAAATCAACTTAAACTAAGAAGAAGACTGGACTTCGACATTCTGCTGCACAGAAGACTGAAGAAGAATCTCCCTTGTGGCCAAGGAGTGACCACCCTGTGAACACAGGTACCAACCAGCAACTCGACGTCTGCTTTGCCGCCGCCTCCCGCCGGAGCCCGAGCCCAGAGCCCGACAAGAACCAGATTCCCAGACCTCTCAGAGCCCGATCCACAGTCCCTGCAAAGAAGGGACCCGTGGAGGCACCGAGTGACGTGGGACCGGACCTCTTGGAAGACACTCGTAAAGCTGACTGCGCAGCTTCTGAGGCATCCTCGACGTTGTGCTTTGGGGACTGAGAACCCCCACCACCGAGCAGCCCTTGCACCGAAGATCAGCCCCCCAGCATCTCCACGATCTGCGTGGGGCCCTTTTGCACTGTGCCACTCGACGCGCCATCCCGGCCACTAGCCACGCGGCCAGCGGCCATCTTGGCGACGAACCCGAAGATTTAAACAGCAGGTCTGGTTGCTCCAGACCTACCCAAGCTCCTGTGAAAAGGAGCACCCGCTCTGACCTTGCTGGTCCGAGTGAACAGCATCTTTCAACTCCTGCGTGGCTTGCATTTGCCAAGGCCTGTTTGCTCCGATCAGGTCGCCGACACCGCCAACAGCGAGAGGCCTACGTGGGACAGCTCGTGACCGACTCCTGGACGTCCTCGACCCCGGGTATCCACGTGGCTGCAGAAAGAAGCTACCCGACAACGCCTGTTTGCACCCGACATCACCTGGCTCCACTCTGGTTCCACGGCAGTCACTGGCTAGTGACTTTGAACACTGTCCCCTCTGCTTTCAGGTCTTCACATCTTCAGATCCACCCTTGGATCCACCGGAACTCTTCTCATCGAGCCGCCTGCAGCATCTCCTGCTCCAAGCACCATCGACCAGCGTGACGAAACCCGACACATCTTCGACCCTGTGCACCCGCTTCCTGTGGGTGAGGTAACTCAGCTCCGCCGGTGCTCCTGCACTGGTACACATCCCAAGGGCCTGTGTTTTAAGTTTCAGCTCCGTAGGTCACTCGGAAGGTTCCTAACTTTCTAACTTTGTGCTTTTTACGCACCATAGACTTTGTATTGAGAAGTGCGTGCACTTTGAACACTGCACCCGAGTCCCGTGGGCCTTTCCCGACTTAGTTAACTCCAGTCTCGAATAGCTCCAGCGATTCCCAAGGCCCTAGGCCTCTTCACTTTCCTCCTGGTATCTCTTATACCACTTATTTAGTATATGGTTTAGGTGGCCCCTAGGGCTCATCCATATTGTGCAACTTTTGTGTATTTTAAACTGTCTTGTGATTTTACGCTTGTGCTTCTGTGCTCATAAAGAGTCCAGGGGATTTTATAGTTAATAAATCAATATATATTTTCAATATATATCTGTGTGGTGTCCCTTTCATTTGGTATTCAAGGGGGTTGTGTATGGTATAACAGCTGGCTTCACATGCCTTTCAGAGTTTAGCCTAAGACTGCTTTGTCCACGTTACCACTAGGATAACTGGTCTACAAGGTTGAATTACAACCATCATCATAAGGGTTGCTTGGCATGGTACAAAGTGATCACTAGAACTAGTGAGCATTATATACCAGGCCAACTTCTCACACACACCATAACAGAATGCACAGGGCCGCAGACTGTATGCAAACCATAACAGAATGCACAGGGCCGCAGACTGAATGCACACCATAAAAGAATGCACAGGGCCGCAGACTGTATGCACACCATAACAGAATGCACAGGGCTGCAGACTGTATGCGAACCATAACAGAATGCACAGGGCCGCAGACTGTATGCATACTATAACAGAATGCACAGGGCTGCAGACTGTATGCATACTATAACAGAATGCACAGGGCCGCAGACTGTATGCACACCATAAAAGAATGCACAGGGCCGCAGACTGTATGCACACCATAACAGAATGCACAGGTCCGCACACTGTATGCACACCATAACAGAATGCACAGGGTCGCAGACTGAATGCACACCATAACAGAATGCACAGGGCTGCAGACTGTAGGCACACCATAACAGAATGCACAGGGCCGCAGACTGTAGGCACACCATAACAGAATGCACAGGGCCGCAGACTGTATGCACACCATAACAGAATGCACAGGGCCGCAGACTGTATGCACACCATAACAGAATGCACAGGGCCGCAGACTGTATGCACACCATAACAGAATGCACAGGGCCGCAGACTGAATTCACACCACCTGGGAAAGATGTTAAGTCACAGCCACACAACCGAAAGGAACAGCTGGCGTTGTGCAATGAGTTATACAACAATAATTCAGAGGCACCGTCCTGCATGAGAGGTGGCATACACAACCAGAATGGCGGGGACACAAGAAAGGGGTGCGGATGCAAGCAGGAGTTAACGCTGCTCAGGGAGGGATAACACCGGCAAAATAATGTTACAGTCTGACTCTGCACAAGGGGGAACAGGCACAACCAATGAAGTTACAGCAAAATGGGAAATGCCGAAGGTCACACTGCACAACAGACATCCGCAACCACACAGAGGTTACGTGTGGTTAGGTGGAGACTTGGGTAGCGAGTGAAGTCTCTATAGCTCTGAGCTATTCGACTATATGTCGATCCCAGCAGGTATAAGACGCAGGAACAGTCACTCAATTTACTGCTAAGTGATGAAAGACCGAGGTCTCTCAATTAAGGCGATAAAAGGTGCAGAGTGACGTCACGTGTACACGCGATCCGTGTGTCCACGGCCAAATCACAGGAAATGGACGTCCAGCCTCAGAGATGATGCAGAGCCAGTGATAACACTTCCATAACTGGCGGCCGCTGTTCTTAGCTGGGACATCTGCGGCAGCAGGTTGATCTCCTTCAGGTTGATGGAGAGGGGGCGCAGGTTGTTGAGTAGTTGGCAGAGCAGCACTCCATCCCACAAGGTCTGTGCCAGATCGAAGACCTGCGCCATGTCCCATGTCACCTTGTAGTTTGGGGGCAGCACCTTGCACTTGAGCCAGTGCGCGCTCTGCTGCCAAGGCTCCCTGGCAGGCGCACTGACTGGAAGGCTGCGCTGTTGCTGAGGGCGCTGCAGGTTCAGGGCGGCGAGTGCACGGACAGCGCTCCTCGCACTGACCGGGTCTCTGCATCAGCAGAAGCGCGCTGTTTCTTCCCTGGCACTAGGGACAGCCAAATATTGCTGACATGACAAGTGTGCGCTGCTGAGCGCCAGCCGGAGTGTGGCTGCTGTTGCAGTACGCTGGGATTGCTCACCGGCTCGCACATGGCGGCCGCTCTGTGTCTGTTCGCTGCTTGTGCTGTCTCTGCCTCCCAATTGGGAAAACGCTCATGTTTTGTAATGCATCATGCGCATGCGAGACAAAGAGTGCAAATTTAGCAACCAATCACAAAGCAAACAAGCACTGAAAATGCAATAGGACTAGTATTTACACAAGCCCTATTGCATTTTAAAGGGAAGTGCGGGTATTAAAGAAGGCACAGATGGGAGGGGGAGGGGGAGGGGGGGTGTTAAAAAAAATTACGGACTGCGGGAGCGAACAGGGCGAGGCTGGGGAATAAAACGGTTTTTACAGTAATGGTGCTGATAGCCTAGGAAGAATAATAATGACATGGCTGTCAGGAGGCGGGACTAAAAAGCTAAAAACCAAACAGAATGCTGAATTTATGACGGCCGCCAATGAAACTTATAGACGGGAAAGTGGGCGTAGCTTCCCTAATCATACTGTATACAGCATCTCTCGACGAGACAACGTATGTGCTGCCTAGCTGAGTCCTAAACAAGGATCTAAAGAAAAGTTTAAAAAACCTAAAGTTAAATAATTTGCTAGCAAGTTCATCCATGGGCACATTAACGGATGGGTTCTTTAAAAATAAGGTCCTATGTAAAGCTGAAATGTTCATGGATGAAGTTGAGCCCTATCTTGCAAGAAAGCTGTATCTACAGTTTAGACTTGGGTCCCTACCCGTGCGTGATTTCACCCACAAATGTCCATCTTCCTATTGAAGAGATAATATGGCATGCCTATATTGTGGCAGGTCTACTGAAACTGTGGCCCACATTATGTTCTGTTGGCCAAAGTACAGATTGGCAAGGTTAAAATCGTTAAAAACTATTTGCAAGAACCTGGTGTTTGCCCAGCACATGGAGGCTTTGAGAATACTCCAAACCAACACAAGCCAACAGATTGTATTTGCAGTGTCAAAATATATGATTGCAATATGGTGCATCAGACACTGTACCTACTCCAGTCGACAGCACTTAGGATCACTGATGTTACCACTCGTATAAAAATGGCACATGCACCTTTTTGAGGGTTAAGATTAAGAGCTTGTTCTCAGTTTTAGTTTATTAATGTCTGGTATCAACATTTTTTATATTTTCTGTCAGTATATTCATGTGACATGCACTTTTTAAACAGTCTATTTGCCAGTAATTGTCTACATACTACCAATCCTATATGTTGATAATTTTTAAGTGAATCTGTGATAATTCACAATTTTTAAATGCTTTTTAAACTTTTGAATGTTTTATTGAACATGAAGAAGGATGATGATATCTTTTATGTGGACATCTTTGTATCATAGTCTGTATACTTTTAATGTACTTAATTTGACTTCTGTCTTTTATGGCGTAAAGCCGAAACAAAAATTGTAAAACAGTAACAGACTAGTTTGCAAAAATGTTTTTGTATTCTAAATTATATATTTGTCAATTCTACTCTCATTTCTACTTATTTAATTGTTTTAATACCGAGCTTCTCTCTTAAGTGTGCCATTGGTTTATGGACCTGAGACATTTGGGGCCAGATTAATTGAATAGTAGTGTTGTCCTCACACGCAAAGTGACACAAGACAGGGCAA
Source organism: Lissotriton vulgaris (assembly GCF_964263255.1). Taxonomy (NCBI): domain Eukaryota; kingdom Metazoa; phylum Chordata; class Amphibia; order Caudata; family Salamandridae; genus Lissotriton; species Lissotriton vulgaris. The sequence continues at coordinate 780,046,874 of NC_141687.1, read as the reverse complement.
TGCCTTAATTTAGATTTACAAAACAACATATGGGGCGACTAGCGCAGCGTGGCTTTGTAAAAACATGTATTGCAACACTCAGAAACATTCCATGGGTGGAGCCGTTGGCATTGCCATGCATCCACCCATGGCTTTGAATTAATTCTAAATGTATAAAAGTTTGTAAACCAGAGATTGTAACAAATCGGTGCGCCTCCCAGATGGTGGCGTAACGAGAAGACTTTTTTTTTTCCTTCTCGTCATTTTCTCTTCCTATGCGTGATACATTCTACATCACGCATAGAAAGAGAAAAATGCCTCTTGGATTGTTTTGGGCAAGAAGGTATTCCTTTCTGCACAAAAATAATCCTGCCCTTAAAGTCGGTGCCCTTGCATTGGTGCTAGGCTGCACACAGGGCGCCAGCTCAAAGAGAGCAGAAATCCTCTATATCTTTGTGTATATTTGGCTGACTCAGAGCTACACCCCCTCCCGAGCGCCTTGATATCCTCACGGTTGAGTAGTGCGCTTCACATTTCCCTGATTGATTGATATATTGAGCATTTCTGCTCTCTCTCTTTCATGCAACTTGGGCCAGCAGGAGAACTTTCTGTGCTGAGTTCCGGGAAATAATAGTAAAATGTGTCCACGATATTTTAAACAGAAAGTGGTTCGTCCTCCGGACTAATTAAACCATGAACCAGGAGTTTAAAATGAAACACTTTTAGCTGCATTACTGACATTTTGCTGAAAGTCTGAAAAATACAGATTTTGCATTTGTATCTGCCAGCACAAAACCAGGATGCTGTTGTCATATATGTTCGAATTTTTAGGACAGTGATGGACACCAAACAGTGGAACATTTCCATATTATAATAAAAAGCATAGTACAGGTGTGTTTCATATTTGTTGCTCAACTGTGATGAGTAATTATTTATGATGAAGGCCTGTCTGACCCATGGGATCCCTATTCACTGGCGAGACCAGTCTGTAGTGGTGTGACTGGCTGGTAGCACATGCAGTGCACAGTGTGGCCTTGACGCTTAAGTGTGTTTCGGAGCCACATCCAGTGTTTTCTTGTGCATTGACAACCATGAACCACTTTGGTAAAGCGAGGACCCTCCAAATACATAGTTGGTAGAACACATTTTCCAACACTGCTGTTACACTTCCAAGTAATGTAATTTCTCATCCTATGAATGGGTGGCAGTGTTATGATATGCATAAAACATTGTTGAGGATAATTGAGATCAATTTAAGTCTCATGAAGATCTATCACTGTTTTTAAAGTTTGATCAGGGCTTCCTTTATTAAAATCACTACATGGTAGGAGTTCCTGAGCCAATTTAAAATCACATATCAACACCTCCACACTCACTGTCACAATCACAAAGAAAACCAGCCCCACAGTAATCAGGTGGCATAGCACACCCTAGAAGTATTTGGCGAGCAGGGTGGGAACCCAATGATGAAGCATTTCACCAACTAGTTTGGTGAGTGAGGGTACTTAAAAAACACCTTGTGGGTTCCAAGGCACACTTGCCGCAAGGATTATGAAAACCTAATCTCCTAATCTTTAGTTAAGTAGGTAGCAAACTTGTTCTTGTTTGGTTTATATTAGCGATTGTCTGGGAAGGCGGACGAGTTCCCTATCCTATCCTCTTCTCTCTCTCTCTCTCTCTCTCTGTTTGACTATACATTAAACATCAACATCCTTCGTTTGCCTGAGTATTGTTGTCTGGGCTTGCACAGTGACTGTCGGGGACACATTTGCGCTGAATGCATTGTGATTTCCCCTGAACCCCGTCCTTTCTGAGTCAGGTAAAGGAAAGACAAGGTTAAGGGTGTAATTTAGCAATTAGGGGTGTGCTTGCCTCTATTCCTTCTTTGTGCATATTTTTTACTGTTTGTAATTCCGGATGAGATCAAAATTCACAGTTTTGTAAGATCAGGACGTAAGAGGACTATGCCAGTTGAAAACTAATTTTGTTAATCAGGTACTTCAATGTAAAATGGGCTAACAAAGCGACTGCATGTTCCTAGCTGCAGTGCTGGAACTGTGTGTTCCTTTAGAGTTCATCAACTTCTGCCAGACTTGCTGAGTTGACAGAGGAAAATAATATAACAAATCCCAAATACCTAACTAAAGTTAAAAAAACGAGAGGCATAACTCCCTAACTTGTGTTATGAATTATCTACACGTGTAGTAAAAGATTCAACAAAAACACCTTGTTAAAAATGCAGTTCAGAATGTATTTGCAGATATTGTGAGTCCTGGAAAGAATTTGCATTTGTATTTTTGGTTCTCTGCACAGAACACCATAGAATGAAAAGAAATTCAGCATTACAGCAACTGATGCCTCCACCCGTTTGGTTGTCAAATTTCTACAAGAGTGAATATTTAATACTAGGTCTAAATTATCCAACCCACAATGTGAGCAGAAACAAAGTAAATTGGTGGCATGGTCCTAAAACAAAGTTACTTGTGGCCTAAACAAGCCCACTGATCTGATACTTAAAGAACCAAAACCATTTTGTGAGAATCCAAATAAAACACTTTCAATATTTTGCAAACGGTTACAGGTTTAGCACGATATGACAACTCTAAATAACTAATTAATCAAATTATTAGTAATAATGTTAAGTTCTGCACCGAACTTTGCTTCAGAAGTTTCTGCAAAAAAGACAAAAAATATTCAGCAAATTTGCAATGCTTTGGAACATCTTTTTTTAATTGATGTCCTTGATTGAAGGTATGCACTGGTCCAGTCATTTTTTTCTTCAAAATAAGTTCGATACATTTTGAACATTCATTGCACAAAACATTTTTTGTATACAACTTATACGACAAACCGATACAAGCATTTACTACAATTAGAATTATTAAAAATCTGTCCAAAATGTAAACCTGTTTTTAAAAGTTATAAAATTCCCAAACCTTGCTTACATTTTTTTTCTGGTTGAGTGCGTTATTACGAGTTTGTGGTTTTAATAAGATATTTTTCTAAGAAACTTTGAGAGCCTAAAGGGAAAAATGAACTTTCAACTAAACTTCCAGTTTACTGTTTGTGCAATTGCTAACATACATTAGTCGACATTAGACAAAGGTATAAAATGTGTGTTTGCTTTGATCATTTGATTTGGCACAAGAAATATTTATGTTTTCAATCTGTAATAGAAACAGTTTAATTGGCTGATGCGACCACCAGTTTGACTTACTAATATTTTGTTTTAAATTGACATATTGAAATGGATATATTAATATTACATTTCACTTTCAAAATGCCCTGATATATGACATTAGGGATATTCATACTCTATGTGAGTTCCAACAGTATCTGCAGTGTTTGTGATGGGATAGCCGGCTACATACACTGGAATATCAACAAACTTGACGCACATCTCAATTATGGTCAAGCATAGATATATATTCCCAATGTGACAGCAACCTTGGAAGATGCACTTTTTTTGTTATGTCCTGTCTTTTAAACATACCAAAAAACTATTGAATACTAAACTTATCAAAGTAAATCATGCATAATAGATGCCTAGCAGGAAGAAAAGTATTCATGTATGCAACTCATATGTAATTTACCCAGTATTAACTACACGTTTTAAGAATGTTCACTAACTAGTTCCTGCAGTGGGACACAACACAGAGGTGCATTTGCTAAATTTTTCAAACCCATCTTAATTATATAGCTGATATATAGCAATAGATTCTTTCAGTTCAGTGTCACTCAATAATCCCAGAAGCGGTTTCTTTTTAAATGTATAAACAGTAGCGGTATGTACACATACTTTAGAGTGGAACAAGCTGGGCTTTGTGGCGGGAGGACTCAATGAAGGGGTTCTTGATCTATGTTCACCCCCATGTCCTCCTGCGGGCTCATTCGGCACAACATTTCTAAATATTATTAAATTTGGTTGTGCCTTCCTTAAAATCTCTGTTCTTCATTACCCTCCTTCTCTAGCAGCACTGGGGTCTCATAGCCTTGATAGTGACTTTGAGAGTAGGCGGAGTAATAATCTGATTAGTTGGTCAAGCAAGGTTCGCCATGATGAGTCTTATACCATTGGCCAGACCAGAGGATGCCCGCTCTTTCTGGTAGGTACCACTCCTCCTGAGAAAGGATACAGATCCAACAAGGAATTATGGGGCGGAGTGAGGAATTTAGAGTAAATCCTAAATGAATCATGGTGAGGGCTAGCCAAAACAGCATAACCATTGATATTTGCCTCCAATAAGCAAGTCATATGGACTACTTGAGAAGAAAAAGGACAATCACGTGTGCATATATTGCCTTTATCATGCTGAAAGCACTCAAACCTTCAGTATCAACCTCGACAGCAGCATTTCTGCAATTTCCCACAATCTTAACACAAAAAAGGAATTATCCTCATGGAAAATCCATCTGCTTTATTTTTAACAATGAAAACCTCAGATTGTTTCAACTTCATTTTTTTATACAGTTGTCTGAAAAATACAGAGTAGAATATCTGTGCCCTTTAAATTCTTCAGGTTATGTACGTAATAGAGATTTGATTTAACTTCCTTGAGAGATGTCTGTCTTTCACGTTAAAAGCAACACTGCATTTAAATAATCACTCAGAGAGTCCCTCCTTACTTCTCTGTTGCTCTAGAGTTTTTCCATCTTTTTTTCCATACAGCTGAAAATATTTATTATGATTGTTTTAGATATATTTATGTTTTAATAGTGATTGATCTTAGTTATCTCTGCTACAAGAAGTATACATATTTCACACATTTTCTTTGTGCAGCCTACAGCCACCGATGGTGCAACAAGAACTCATCGAGCGCGCAGAGATTTTTTTTTGGGTTGTTGTGACATTACAGGACAAGCATTGGCATAGCCAATAGGTCTCGCCTTTGGGGCCTTATAAGTGTTTAGCCAGAGCTATTGACTTTACAGATGTCTTTAAGCTGTGCTGTAGAGAAGTGTGGCTGCTGTGCAGCATGCTGAAAAATTTTAATAAAAAAGTGTCAGAAGCATTTTTGCTACCTTATATATGACCAAGAAGGCATTCTGTACAACTGAACGACCATATTAAAAAAAGTATTAATAAAAAATGTCCTCAGTTTTCTTTTATTCTTGCAATGCTGGCAACTTGTTTCTGCCTATTCCAATGGTTGTTTGTTAAAGGTTTTTTTTGCGGGGGCATAAACAATTGGAGGGTGAAGATTGGGAACTAGTACCCATATTATAACATTAGCAGCGGTCAGATGCTAGGGTAGAATCAACAGATGCCAGATTCCGAGAGCAGGCTGAGTGGATGCTGAGGTGGTAGTGGTGGTGGTGACTGGTGCACAGACAATGCGGAGGTGATGCTGAATAATACTCAGGTCTTGCTGAGTGATGATGATGTGGTGGTGTACTTGTGCAAAGGCGATGCCGAGTGATACTGATATGGTGCTGAGTGATGCTGTGGTGGCACTGAGTGATGCTGTAGTGGCGCTGAGTGATGCTGTAGTTGAGGGATGCTGTGGTGGCGCTGAGTAATGCTGGGGTGGCGCTGAGTGATGCTATAGTGGCGCCGAGTGATGCTGTGGTGGTGCCATATGATGCTGTGGTGACGCTGAGTGATGCTGTGGTGGTGCTGAGTGATGCTGTGGTGACGCAGTGATGCTGTGGTGGCACTGAGTGATGCTGTAGTGGTGCTGAGTGATGCTGTGGTGGTGCTGAGTGATGCTATGGTGGCTTTGAGTATTGCTGTGGTGACGCTGAGTGATACTGTGGTGGCGCGGAGTGATGCTGCACAGCAACATGGGTAGGGTGAGGGGAGGAAGGTGAAGAAAGAAGGCTTGGTGATGGCGAAGCAACACAGGAGGGTATGCAATAGGGGGAGGGCAGGAGTGCACGCAAAAGCAACAGGGAAGGGAAGAACAGAAAGCAACACATTGGTGAGTCGAAGCACAACGGAGGGTGCTGGTTGTGGGAAGCAATAGTTGAAGCACATGGGCGAGATCAAGATGGCGTGGAGAAGCAGTCAGGCAACAGAGCTAACCGAGTTGGGGGGGTAGATATGTACATGGGGAGGAGGCATGAAAACACATGCACTTACAGCAGTACTTCATAAAAATGAAAAAAGAAGTGATTTTAAATTGTAACAATGCAGATTGTAAAGATGCATGCTACATGGGAAGGACAAAGACAAGACTGGCAAGATAAGAAACAGGCAAATGAGAATGGCAAGGAAAGCCAACCAATGGTAAGCAATGGGTGGGATCCAAGTCCCTCCATTTTTTTGGTAGCCACAATATGCCTTGCAAGACAGTGCATGTGCCGTCTAGTAGGCTCGACCTAAAAACAAAGAAAAATTTGGGGATAAGAAAAAAACAAAATGTGACTATGCAGGCCCTGTCGCACAAACGGGGAAGCAAAATCACTGAAAAATGTGTTCATTCACTGTAAAAACAGAGAGTAACCAATCAAGTAAGAGACATGGAAAATAACACTTTCATTTGCGGTACATGACTAAAAGAACTGCCAGGTAAAATAAACCAAAATAGCATTTTAAAACTCTGAAACATGGTATAATTGATTTGAGAGGTAGTGCTACCACAGCAATAGAAGATTATAATACACTGACTTTTGATATTTAAGTCATGCATTAACATTGAAACCCTCAGCCAATTGCATAAGAAATATGCAGGTGCTTAATAGTCAGAATACCAAGTACACTTGTTTTCTGTTACACTAAAATAGCACGGGAATTTTTGGATCAACATTCTCTAAATCATACCAACCAGCAGAAATGTTTATCAACCAGTAGACAAAAAGTAATCAGAGAATGTGAAAACTAATATTGTTTTTCATACAGGGAAGGCAAAAGGGCCTTAAAAATAGCATGAACAAACAATTCATAAACAACCACCTAAACCAGATAATCTTGGCAGAGAAGCATCAATAATCAGTTTGGCCCATTTTCCCGGAGCAACACCTGCAAGAAAGTTTTCATCTTGGTCACACTATTACAACTAAAGCATTTATTTCCCACTGTAGTACGTACAAGGGGTATTGCGGAGAAATCTAAAAAAAAAAAAGAAGTGAGGCTTGGTAAAGTATATTTTGGTGCTCTGTCTCAGTCTCCTTTGTTGATGTTTGGGACTCTTATAAATACATTCTTAACTGCTAGCACATTATCCTACCATTGGTTTGTCATAAGAAAGAACCTAGAGTCAGGAATGAATACCGACATGCAATGTAGTAGGATGGGATTTTCGTACTACAGGTCTGTCGCCTGAAATATGTATGTTACCACTTCACCCACAAAAAGAATTTTTTTTTTAAACTTCCACCAGTAAGAAGACTATTGCAACCTTTCCACCTCGGGGGCGTTTTCTCGTTTCACCTTTCAGCATTAATTAGGAACCAAACTGTTACTACTGTGAGATTCGGGTATGAAAATCTATATAACATATACCTTATTACGGATGGCTTGTCTTTACCCTTTGTATAGAAAACATTCCCATGAATCCTTCCCTTAACCCCGATACCCAGACTCCATCTGAAGAAACCTTGATGCCCAAAGCCCTTCTATAGTGATTCCTACGACACAAGTTAGTTAATGGCGATCCATGCACCATTTTACTGCATTTAGTCAGAGGCTAGTACAAGAATATGCATCTATTTTAACGTCTATCATGTTGCAAAGTGAGCCTGCATGCAAAGCATTCACTGGAAGTAAATGTAAACACTACTAAACACTTTTTGGCAACAATAAAATGAGGAGTAAATCTATCCCTTTCCAAGGATTTAAATATGCTAAATCAGCACTAACCAAGAAGCAAAAATGCAAGAGAAATACTTTGTGGCTAAAATATATTAAAATTAAATAATCACAAGTGAAGGATCTATTGCTTTTACTAGACTAGCTCGAAGTAGGAAACTCACCCATAAATATTTTGCTGCTTGTAGAATACAAACAGCATTTCAATGATGAAGAACGCATATCAAAGTAATTGTTTCTGACCTGAAGACAGTAAAGTCATCACGTGGCTCAAGAATTTCATGGACAATTAACCATAGAGGTTCAGGTGTTTGCAGGCTAGTACCCAAAGAAGGCTTCTAAGCTATTTCAACACGTTACCTCCAGCCCTGTTTTGTGCTGAAGTATGTGATGACAAGGATGTCATGGCGATTGACTTTGAGGCATTATTAATCAAAATGTAAAAGCCTGCTGTAAATATTACATTTTAGACAGCGTTTATGCTAACATCCCACATCTCTAGTTATCAACCATTAGCAGGCTACATCTAGCGGAGTGGAGTGCACTGTGGTGATTGAGCTGGTAATGATTAGAGCGCTCTAGTGTATCATTAATCTGCAGCTCTGAAACCAGAGTACCTGGTCTAGTACACAGAAAGAAAAAAACATGGTTTCCTTGCCGTGGTCCCAAACGAAAAACATTACTGTTTGTGAAGAATAAGCAAGATACAAGTAAAGGTCTGGTCTACAGTCAAACGTAAAAACAAAGGCTTAAAAATAAACTTTAATACTCTTCCACACACACCACGACACACAACATACAGGAACAAGCAATGGCCGCACGGCCGTGAAAGTGACACAGCCGCGCGGCCGCGAAAGTCAAGGTAATGGCCAGTGATGTGGAGGAAGAGATAAGAAATGCAGATGGTGGGCAGATGGCGGCTGCGCATATGCACTAGAGTGCGCACGTTAAGCTTGAGGCCAGGAAAAGCTTGTGGGTAGCACTTTCAAAACCCCCTTCCTAAAGTCGAGCAAGTAGCGCATGCGCTGCTTTACACTCGACCTAAAAAATAATTGAGGCAGATCCTTTCTAACCCCCCACATACAAACACTTCCTCAGTTCCCTCCCCCCACAGGGCAGAGAGGTCCCCCTTCTTTCTGCGGTATGTTAGTGATTGAAGGCTTTCTCTCCCTGACAAGTTGCTCCCATCAAGGTCAGGGCCCCCTCCCTGGCAGGGAGCCATTTTGTTCTCTTGTCGCCTGGCAACCGGTACCAACCATTACTTCCCACTCTCTCTCACCACCCTTCAACAAGCCCTCCCAGTTACACGCCCACCCCCAATGACAGGGTGTTCTTAAACCTGAACCCAATTAAAATATGGGGTGGCTCACAGGATGACCTCTACAGAGTTCATTTTCATAACTGTGGCCTTTAGCCCTTCCTCTCCCTCCTGACAGAGAGAATCAGTCTTTTTTCTACCCAGGATCCACAGTAGCATAATAAATTCTATCATAATGTATTTTAATATAAACTAGTCTTCCATGGCATTCTTGTGAGCGGGCTTATAAATCAGATACCGGGCCTGCACAGTCTTTCTGTCCTTGAAGCTCTCTATAGTCTGATCTGTGGAGAAGCAGGGGTACATTTACCTTTGTAGGCCGGCTCCTTTGAAAACCGGTAGGGCTGGAGCAGAGCACGTTGCAGGACATGCTTGAGGTGATATGGTGACCCGCTGTTGCCTCTCAAGTGTTAAAATGCTGCACTAGAATGCTTTGGAGGAAATCCCAGTTAACCTGTTATAAGTGGCTTCTACAAGCGTCCGTTCAGCAGATGAAACCTTATATTGCATTGTATTTTAATTGTATTTATATAGCTCCTGCTTCCACTGATATAGTGTGAGGCGCTCGGTCCATATATGCAATGGAAACAAACGAAAGAAAATCAGGCTAAAGGAAAATGCCCACGAAAACCATTAGTCAACCATAGTAATAGTTACAAGATGTCAATGGAATGCAATGAAATGTTCCCCATTACAGCTGAGTCTGGGTCCAAAAATCTACATGCCAGCAACTGAAGTAGCTAGACATCATTTCTATCTGGTCACCTGGAATTTTCACGAGAGTAGTCACTTGTTAGGTTGAATTTTTTTATTTTTTTAAATATTTCTATGTTTTCTTGAAGAGTATAAGGATCACTGGATGTGTGGGATTCCACAAACTGAGTTCATGTATAATCATTCTTTACTGAGGGCTGATTTAGCATTTAAAAGATGGTGCTCTATTTGACAGAGTGGCGGAGAGCATTACCTCCATCATGCTGATGGACCACGTCCCTAAGATTTAGAGATCGTCATCAGTCCAGCGGCCATCTCTGAACAGTGAAAGGAATAGCCATCATGAAGGTAAGTAACAAAGATTTAGTATTTAAAAAGTATAGCGGAGGTGTAGGGGTACCACTGTGCTAAGAGACATCATGACAACAAATATAAATCAAAGGGCAGCAGAGGGACCTTTCTCAAAAAAGTGCTAAACTAATTTAAAAAAACGAAGTGGGCAAAAAGTCTGCAAAGGATATTTGAAGCCCCTTGGCACTGCCATGGTGAGAAAGGGGGAGTGTATAATGGCTGGGTGGAGAAGGTAACATTGGCTGCTGCTGTTCTCTTCTGGGTGGAGAGGTAGTCTGTCTTGGCTGGAGTGAGTAGGAAGATTCTATTCTCTTCTGAGTAGGAAGAGTAGGGTGACTTCCACGGCGCTCTTCTGGGTGGAAAAAAGTGCTATGTCTTCCATTACTCTCTGCCGGGAAGGGGAGAACAATAGAGCACCCAATACTCTTGGGCGGAAGTGGATGGCATTGTTTCCATTATGCTCCGCGGGGACCGGGAGAGTGGTTTCCACTAATCTCTGCTGGCTGAGAGTCAGTGGATTCTCTTTGAATGAAGAAGAGTAACCTGGCTTCCATTAGTCTCTCCTGGTTGGCCGGGAATAAGAGATGTTCCACTACTGTCTTCAGCAAAGGAGAGAGTAATATTGCTTCCAGTACCTTGCTTGCAAGAATGGAGTGGAATCCAATTTTCCTTAAATTCCTAATTTGGCCCCTTGGATGGAGAGCCTGCAGTCCCTTTCTCTTTCACACACACTGGAGTATAGAGCTATCAAAGATTGTTAGCTGTCTCTGCAGTCTGGGCAGCACTTTCTGAGGTTTTCTTCCCAGAGTATGTCGGCATCTCCAGAGTGCTCGCTTTGAGTCCAGTCAGACCTTCAAGAGACCCTGTCCGGGGTCCCAACAATTTTCTGCGAATCATTGCAGCACTTTCTGAGGTTTTCTTCCCAGAGTCTGTCGGCATCTCAACAGTTTTTGCTTTTAGGCCAGTCTGGGCTGGGACCAGCGTGTAGCTTGGTATCCTCCGAACAGCTTCATTGAGCTGATGCATCTTATCCAGCTGCTCCTGCGCACTACGCAGCTTAGAGCGGACCTCTTCAAATGCATTGCGAAGAACTGTATTGTCGTCCAATAGTTTCGATATTGTATCCAGCAGCATCTCCTCGTGGTTCTCATTCTCCCGCTGGAGCTGGGCGTATTTCTGGTTGTGGCTCTCCAAGGTACGCCGGTTTTCCAGCTTTAGGGAGTCATACTGCGCCTGTAAGTCCAGGAGCTGCTTCTTGGCTCCTTCATACTGGTTCTTCAGGGTCATGTGCTGAGAAGGGAGTGTGACGTCGTGGTTCATGGCGCCTTCCTTCTCCTTGCTCAGGGCTTCTTCAGCTTTTAAATTATGTACCCCCAAATCTTCTTTGGTCTCGTGCTCCGCGCGCTCCTTCTCAGGGGACTGCTCCAGACTGGACCGCTCATACATCACTTCCACCAGGCCGGAGAGCGTCGCTGACTGCTGGAACTGGAGCTCTGCCTGCCTGTACAGGTAGATCGGGGACCCCAGGCACGTCACGAAGGTCAGCAGGAAGAAGACTGCCTGCAGAATCCACGTCTGCCTGCGAAACCCGCAGGCGCAGGGTCCCATCATGGCCGGAGAGCTTGAATCCTTGTCAGGAGGGGCGGGCCTCGGACTCCCGTGATCATCTGACCGCAATGTCCGACTGACAGATTTAAGGGCCCTGAGCGGATTTATATAGCCCTGCTGAGCTCCCCCCATCCCGGGTTAAGACGTTGCTGTGATACACAGCGCCGCACTGTTACGTCGAGTCCACGCGCCTTGCGTCCCAGACAGCATCAACCCTGGATGTCTAAGTAGTCCGCGCCCTGAGCAGTGCAGCTTTGCCATCCCGTATGGATGTGATAAAAGACTCTGAGGCGAATCTTCCTGCAGGAAGCACGTGGCCTTCGACTCACAGCGCATCCCTTTTTCCGTGGAAGTGGCCCGTTTCCACAACGCTGCACTCTGTGCGTCCGAGGGACCAGGGAGTCTGCAGCCAAACACTCACCAAATCTGACACCAAACAACTCTTGGTACCGGAAACACACAAATCGCAAGGTCCCCAGCCAGGTGGAATACAAAGAAATAGGAATAAACAAAGTTTTAGGGCTTTCCGTCATTAACACACAATCTAAGTCGCTCTCTATGTGCGCAGGTGCTAACGGGTCTTTAGCCCTTGAGTGAGGCTGCCTGCGGCCCACGCAGGGAGCCCCCATAGTAGAGCCCCCACCACCTTAGTGCCACAGGAGGGCACACCCGACATGCTAGTGTTTGGACCCACTGGGGGTCCTGTGCCGTAAGGTTGAATTTTCAATGAAAAAGTCCCAGCTCTACCGCCCATCAAACTAACCAGGATCAGAAAACCTTCCAATAAGGGCCACTGTAATTATATGATTTTTTCCCCCAGTGTTATCCAAATAATTATGAATTCGGCGCATGGGCTATACAATCCATAATCTGCTGCGTAATTTACAGATTTTGGGGGAATTTTTTTTTTTAACTCAAACAAGTTACTTTTTTTTTTTTTTAAACAGCAACCCATGTTGCCATGCAGTGGAAAGCCCTTCACAAAGGTTGACAGGTCATCTTTCAGAAGTTTATTGGTACTGAGGTGAGATATTGCTAAAACACTGATAAAAATAGCGAAAATGACAACATTTTAAAGTCATTCTATCACAAAATGTGCTGTTTAATGCCACCTAATTTGACTCTTTTTGCCGAATAATTTAGTCAGCACGGCCGCTTAACTGGGTTCATCTCCTGCTGCTTAATTCCAGTGGCGCTGCCTATAAACTAGACCCCACTCCTAAACATGTTCCCTATGTCCATTCTTTTATAGTCCCGTTTCTATTTTAAATGTGTTTTTTCACGTGTTCTCGCATGCAGGCGCACCGAAGTTGCTTCAAAGTGGAAAAAGCACTGTAAATATGATCTAAGAAATATGTGTTTTTTTGTTTTATAATTCAATGCATGATAAAAGGGCTGCGTCTTTGCACCATATGAGCGGCTTTGGCATATTCCTGAGAATTCTGCAGCGAGCTGTCGCCCTGAGTACTTGTGACTCCCAAAGGGCCCTCGAATTCTCTTCTTGAATTTTTCTCAGATAATAAGTCCTTAAAATGACTGAGTATTTAATTCAAAAGGCTTGAAAGCCATCTACTGGGCCTGTGAATAGCAGAGGCAATTTGTTCCTTTTAAAGCTAAGCAGTGTTTGTTTCCCTCCTCTCTTCCCCAGATAATCTTTGATTGAGAGTCGTTATAAATCACAAAAAATATACACAACCGCTTCTTATGCAATCAGTGGGATTAGCAGCGCTGACACACAACAGCCCTTGCACGTATTGGTACAGCATTGCCTGCGGCAGCGCACACTGCTCTACCACGGGGTCTCCACAGTCCTGCCCTGAAGTGAAATAGCTATCTCATGCTCCATTCCCATTCAAGTCCTGGCCTCTTTCTGAAACCACAGTGGCACAAGCCAAAGTGTGTAAAATCCGGTGATGGCATAATACAAGCATTTGCAATGCAATAGGTCTCGCATTTACACGAGTTTAAGCTATTGGTATTGTAAATGACAATGCATTTTATTCAAGTTTTAAAAATCAAAATATAAATAAAAGGCATGGCCCTTTACAATGCCAATAGCTCAAACTCGCGTAAATGCGAAACCTATTGCATTGCAAATGCTTGTTCCGGATTCTATTTGCATGTGGTGTCTGGATGTGCACTATAACTCCGACTGGTGCAGCTACTGTCTTCAGCTTCGGTCGTCGGCATTGCAGGAGTGTCGAAGATTATGAGACGGTTGCAGTCTTCTTCCGAGGACTGCTTGAGGGTCCGATCACCAAATCCTTTATCTTTGCTGTTGACTGGTAAGTCGTGTAAGAGACTGCCCTGTGCCTTCCAGCATTTCCCAGGTGAATAATATTTCTACCTTCATGCTATTCTTGGCTCTACACTTCACTCAGGTGCGCGTCTCGGCCCCCAGAAGGCCAGAGAAGCCTTGCCTGAGTCCAAGCCGACTCCAGTGCACAGTCCTTCTGGGTTCTCACCTATGACACCAGTGTTGGAACCGACACCGCAGATCGCCACTACTATGTCTCTCCTAACCAACGCCGAGATGTCGCCTTTTTAAGGTTGGCGGTGGCGTGGGCAGTACAGTTCTTTTCGAGCTACCTTCCTCTGCCTTCTCGAGGAGCGGCCTGCTAATTTATCCCTCAGGAGGCATGTATTTTGGTCATGTCTGTGATGACATAATTGACATTACTCCGCCTCCTCCGGAGTTTCATTGGGTGTCTGACCTTGGGGAGGCTAGTGGCCTGGACTCTTCCCCGTCCTCTGGCTTGTTTCCATCAGATAGTCTAAATTCAAGTCTAAGTTGGCTGACTGGGCAATTATTCAAGAGGCCAAAAATATATCCAATTACTGAACTACATTTTTTTCAATTTCTTTGTGAAGTTTAAACCAGGTAAACATTTGGCCTGACATCCATTTACAACGGAAATCCCAGTTGGACTGTTTAGGCTATAATATAGTTGCATAAGGTGAAAGAGTATTTTATATTGCACTGCCTTAATATGACAAACGTAACATGTTCTTGCTTTGCTATACTAGTCTCAAGTACAGATATGCGTCCGTATGTCAAGCAATTCCCCTCCTACAATCTAACAAATTTGTGTCTTGTAGGTCACAATTTAGTTTTTTCACAATACATTTTATGTTGTTCGTGGTGTATGATCTAAAAGGACAGGATCATTTGCATATTGGTGCACTGGTAGTTATAGGTATCGTAATCCAGGCGGAAAAGATTTCTCAGTTTTCATGTAAAGTAGCATGTCTGCATTACATAAATAAAGGAAAGGGCCAGCAAACACTTTTTACTGCGACACTTTTTCTGTTCCCTACCTCTAATCTTACCCAGGAGTCAATATGCAGAAGGATAGCTTTTAATAGGTTTGGGGGATTCCCCATGCTATTGATTTCCCTCAGAGAAGGCTGCTCTGACATCTAAATACAAAAAGAAGTGAGGTTCCATTAGCTAAGGCTTTTTGAGCCATTTGGTTGCTAGCCAGAATGTTATCAATGTCTCAGTCCTTTGACTGGAACTGGTTTGAAGTATTAGTAATAATGGTGACTGTATAATCCATTCCTCCAGAATAAAAAGTAGAACACAGAATATATTTTGGCATCAAACACACAAGATGATGGACGGAATGTTGCACAATGGCAAAACATTCACACCCAGTCACAGATCTGGGTTTAATCCATCGTTATTTTGCTCACCGAGCCACCCCAGTTCAGACATGGCCATATGCAAATCAGTCTTGACCCTGTGCCTCATGGGAACAGTCCAGCCAGAACTGCCAAGCCACGTCTTCCCTGGAATGGAATCAAGCACCCTAGGACCGGTTTCTGGCTATCAGCCGTCTTCAGCCTGGCTAGCTTGACTCCAGTGGCTTAGTGAGCAAGGGACCCACGTCTGGGCATACCCTTCCAACATAGGGTGAACAGCAAAACACACAAGATGATGGACGGAATGTTGCACAATGGCAAAACCTTCACCCCCAGTCACAGATCTGGGTTTAATCCATCGTTATTTTGCTCACCAAGCCACCCCAGTTCAGACATGGCCATATGCAAATCAGTCTTGACCCTGTGCCTCATGGGAAAAGTCCAGCCCGAAATGCCAAGCCATGTCTTTCCTGGACCGGAATGGAGCATTCTAGGAAAGGTTTCTGGCTATCAGCCGTCTTCAGCCAGGATAGCTTGATTCCAGTTGCTTAGTGAGCAAGGGACCCACGTCTGGGCATACCTTTCCAACATAGAGTGAACAGCAAAACACACAAGATGATGGACGGAATGTTGCACAATGGCAAAACATTCACCCCAGTCACAGATATGGGTTTAATCCATCGTTATTTTGCTCACCAAGCCACCCCAGTTTAGACATGGCCATATGCAAATCAGTCTTGACCCTGTGCCTCATGGGAACAGTCCAGCCCGAACTGCCAAGCCATGTCTTTCCTGGACTGGAATCAAGCATTGTTTGGGCTGGACTGTTCCCATGAGGTACAGGGTCAGACTGATTTGCATATGGCCATGTCTGAACTGGGGTGGCGGAGTGAGCTAAAGAATGGTGATGGATTAAACCCAGATCAGTTGACTGGGGGTGAGTGTTTGATTTGCTCAAACGCTCCGTCCATCATCCCCTTTTGTATCGCTTTGTTCGCCCTAAGTTGGCAGGGTATGTTCAGACGTGAGTTCCTTGCTCACTTTGCCACTGGATTCAAGCTAGCCTGTCTGATGACGGCTGAAATGCCAGAAACCGGTCCCAGGATGCTTTGGCAGTTCGGGCTGGACTGTTCCCATGAGGCACAGGGTCAGACTGATTTGCATATGGCCATGTCTGAACTGGGGTGGCGGAGTGAGCTAAAGAATGGTGATGGGTTAAACCAAGATCAGTTGACTGGGGGTGAGTGTTTGATTTGCTCAAACGCTCCGTCCATCATCCCCTTTTGTATCGCTTTAAATATTTTAGCACCACAATCCAATAGGGTTATAGTTCTATTATTTTGTGACTCTTCTTCCCTATTCCTTTGTTTATTATGTGTTAAAGGTCTTTCTCAGTCCTTAAGAAATATTAAAGGGCCTCCTTGCAAGACACATAATTTTTAACAGACACCACTTTGCTAAGGGACTTGTGATGCAGCATGTTCTGTTGCATAGTACTTACCAGATTGGATTAACGAGGTTTCATATATCATTTATTAATATATGAAGCAAAAGCCATGTAAAATATTTCATCACTTTGAAACGTGTGAAGTTAAAATGGAGTTGTTTCATGCTGTTTTCAACAAGTTTTATACATTTCGAAGTGTATGTTTTATGTGAATCGTACACAATATTGTGATCCTACATAGTTCTGCAGGAGGACAGTGTACCCTGCATATTCTGCCTAAATCACCTACATGTTAAAATTTGCATTGGAAAAGGTTTTACGTTGGGCTTATTTTATGTCCACAGTCAGGAATTGTTGTAAGCGCAAATGTATGCATTGCCATCTTGCCCATCCTCATTGTTTGCACCCCATTCTTCATCCTGTTGTTGTTACTTGCCTTCCCTCCCTCTCACCACCATTACTTGTTTACATAACACATCCTGTTTCACTGGCCAAAAAGTTTCAATTCTATTAAGAACACGGAGGTGAGATTTAAAGCTTCTCTTTCTTTTACTGCAAAACATAGCAGCCAATGGAAAACGTTTTAACACAATATAAACTACACTTACCATGATACGCTGCTCATAACCACCAATCATGGACCCGTAGTCCCTATAAGAATTGCCATCGCCATTTTAAGAGCCTCTTTCTTTTCTCCGAACAGTCCATCAACTCAAACTGCAACAAGAAGCATCGTCGCCTGTAGGGCCAACTCCAGTGCCCATCCCCCAACATAGGAGCAACAGCTCATCCAGTAATCGAAACACGAAGTGTCAACAAGAACATGAGACTGGAACAGGATCACACTGGTTTCTTATCTGAACCAGGAAATAAAAGAAGACCTATAATAGCCATACAACACAGGCTAGATACATAGGTGGGTTAACAAGTCATAACAATCATATAATAACTGACATATTGGGTAGGATAATCCTTGCCTCCGTGTCCTTAATAATTTGAATTTGAATTTAAAAACATTTGTACAGCGCTCGCACACCCAACGGTTTCATGACGCTAGTGGTGATCAGTGGATGACAGCAGCAGAGAGATTCAAGGGTAGGCTTGAGTGAACAAGAAAGTTTTAAGGTTTTTTCGGAACAGGGGGTAGGATAGTGAGGTGCGCAGAGCAATCGGGAGGGAGTTCCAAAAAGTTGGAGCCAGGACAGCGAATCTCGCTCCGCCCGCCCTCTGCTTTTTAAAGCGGGGGATGGTAAGGAGGGCCAAATGGGCCGAGCGCAGTTCTCTGCCTGGGCAGTAAGGTTTGATGAGGGAACAGATGAACTCGGGAGCAGTGCCCGCTCTGGCTTGATAAGTAAGACAGCCGAGCTTAAACAGGGCACGCTCTCTTATGGGGAGCCAATGCAGAGTTTTGAGTAGTGGGGTGACCAGATGATATCTAGGAAGGCCATGGATCAGGCGGGCCGCCTGATTCTGCACCAGTTGTAATCGATGGATCATGTATGCAGGGGCTCCGTTATAAACTATGTTACCGTAGTCTATACGGGACAATACCATGGCCAGCATGATGATTTTTAAAGCTGGGGGGGAAAAGAAACGGGAAACTTTTCTGATTACTCTGAGAGAGAAGAAGGATGAGGAGACCACGGAATTAACTTGTGGGAGAACAGTAAGCTGGGGATTAAGAAAGATTCCCAGGGTTTTCACTTTGGGAACCGGGAGAGGAGGGGCACCGAGGCAGGGGGGCCAGAAGGAAGAAGACCAGGGACTGCAGCCACCTCCGGTCAGGACCAGCTCGGTCTTGTCCGGATTAAGTTTGAGGTGGCTGCAGTTCATCCAATCTTGAATGAGGGTCATGATGGTTTGGACGTTCAAAGCAGATGAAGGTGAGTGGGACAGGTTGAAAATTAACTGGAGGTCGTCCGCGTAATTGAACACGGTGACCTCCAGTTGCTGTAACATAAAAATGAGGGGAAAGATGTAGAGGTTAAACAAAAGAGGGGAAAGTGATGAACCCTGGGGAACCCCGCATTCTACCTTACGGGAGGCCGCCGTAAAGCCAGCCAAACGGACTCCTTGTGTTCTCCCAGCAAGAAAGGACTCCAGCCAAGAAAAGGCTAGGCCCTCTACACCCGCCGCCTTGACACGGTTAAGGAGGATGGTATGGTCCACCGTGTCAAAAGCGGCGGATAGGTCGAGGAGAATCAGGGCTTGCGGAAGGCTGATGTCGATGCCTTCACGCAGCTTGTCCATGACTGAGATGACCACTTTTTCGGTAGAATGCAGGGGGCGGAAACCAGCTTGGCGAGGGGAGAGGCAATGATTTGCGTCAATGTGAGTGCTCAGCGTGGAAGTGATGTGGGTTTCGAGAACCTTGGCAAGGTAGGGAAGGAGTGAAATGGGGCGGTAGTTAGAAGCAGAGGAGGGATCGGCGTCCAATTTTTTTAAGATTGGGATGACAGTCGCCGATTTGTGTGAGATGGGAACATGGCCATGAATAAGTGAATCGTTAAGGAGGGTCAGAGGGGGGATGGGGCAGGCTAGGTAAATTTCCCTGAGTATGCGGGCAGGGGCAAAGTCCTGGGGTGAGCCTGATTTGACCCGTTGGAGCAGAGGACGAAGGGTGTCGATGGTTAAGAGTGGGAAGCTGGTCAGTTTAACGGTGGAGGGGGGGGGAGGGGTCCACAAAGGCGGGGGAAGGTGGGGGGATGTTGTGTTTAATTTTTACAACTTTGTCTATGAAAAACTCGTTAAGCGAGTCACAGAGGGATTGGGACGGGGGGATGGTGGATATGGCTCTGGTGGATGAGGCGAGCTCATGAACGGTGGAGAAGATTTCTTTCGATTGTGACTCTGCAACCAGTATCCTGTGGGTGTAATATTCAGCCTTAGCTTCCAGGATGCTCTTTTTATAGGTTTGCAGAGTGGCCAGGTAAGTTGTTTTTAAGGCAGGATCGTAAGTTCTTCGCCAGGCTCTTTCAGCCCTTCTTGCGGCAAGTTTTTTCTCTTTGAGGTCGGAGGTAAACCAACGATTGGCTGCATGGGCCCGTTTTACTGAGAGGCGCTTGAGGGGGGCGAATTCGTCGCCCGCCCTCGTGAGCCAGTTGTTAATGGCGGCCAGCTGAGGGGCGGCTGTCAAGCCAGCGAGATCCGGGCAAGTCGTGGCCAGGGCCGAGCAGAAGGAGGGCATGTTTACCTTACCCCATTTCCGAACCCAGGTGTTTTTGGGAAGGGGGGGTTTGACCGGGGGTGCTAGGGCGAGGGAAAACGTGATGGTGGAGTGATCTGACCACGGGCAAGGAGAAATAATGGAGGGAGTGGATGGGACATGCAGTGTCCAGATTTGGTCCAGCATGTGGCCATGTAGGTGGGTTGGACTATGGATGAGCGGTACAAAATTCAAATTTTCCATGAGGCTGGTGAATTCCTTGGATTGGGGGCTTTCAGCCGGGTCATTTGGCCAGAATTTGAGGTCCCCTAATACTAATACAGAAGAATGATTAACTACCAAAGTGGCCAAAAGGGTCTGGATATCGGGGAGGAACGAAGGAGTGGACTGGGGAGGACGGTAAATAAGAACAAAAGTGAGGGGGGCTTGATGGGAGGTAGAACGGGCTACGAGGAGGTGGACATCGGTGATAGGTGGGGAAGGAAGGACTTGAAAGTTGAAATCAGTACGAGCTATTAAAGCCACTCCACCACCCCGCTTGCCATCCGGGCGATCCGCACGAATGGCGGAATAAGTAGATGGTAAGGCGGCAAGCACATTGGGCAGGGAGTCGGTCTTGAACCAGGTCTCAGTTAAGAACAGGAGATCTGGTTCACTGGTGTCGAGGTAGTCAAATAGCTCGTATTGGTGATTTACGGCGGACCTGGTGTTTAGAAGGGTAGCCGAGGTAGAAGACAATTGGGCAAAAGGGGCTGGGGTTGAAGGGGGACCAGGGGAGGATGTGGAAGCGGGTGAGGCGAGAAGTGATACTAATCCGGGGGGGAGGGATGGAGGAGGACTATATAGACCAAGGAGTTGTAGGCCGGTAATGGTAGAGGAGTTGATACAGCCGGGGGACCACAAGAGGCATAACTGAGACGGAGTGTAGGTGATGTAACCAGCAGGGTCCCGTGCCCCTAGCCCCGGCCGGCCGCGGACGGGCGCAGACGGGCTTAACTCAGGCGCAACTCTGGCGCGCCTCCGTCGCGCCCGCTGCGCTGCCTCATTTTGCCTGTTTAAGTAGGGGCGGAGCGGCGGGGGAGTGGCAGGGCCGAGATGGGAAGCCAAGCCCAAGCCAAGATGGCGCCCGCTGCCGCTGGGAGCCCGCGAGGAACACGATCAGCCCCAGCCGGCAGCTCACCCCTGAAAGCCCAAAGGAGTCAGGACCTGCATAATTTTAAAAAGAAGTTAGTGACAGTAAAAATAAGGCTTCGCTAGAGTAGCGCCTCCGCTCACAGTCAGCGGGGCGAATGGTAAGAGAAAGCAGCACTCGCAAAGCGCAAACCAATCAGCCCACTGCCACCGGGCCACTGGTCAACACGAAGGGCGAGAGAGAACACGCTGCTAAGTAGGGGCGGAGCGGCGGGGGAGTGGCAGGGCCGAGATGGGAAGCCAAGCCCAAGCCAAGATGGCGCCCGCTGCTGCCGAATTGAAAATTCTTGGTGTGAATTCAAGCAAATATTAAATTCTATTTCAGGAGCAGAGGCTCCGATTTTTGCTAGTTTAAAGCTTATGAAAAATCACAGAAGTAATATAACCCACAAACAAACAAGCTTACCCCTTTAGAAGACGAGCCACACACAGGTAGGTTTAATTCATCATTTTTATTCTGGAAGCTGCAACATGGGCGGCAGGCATCTCACACAATTTCAACTGCTGACCCGTTTCGTGATAAAGTTCACTTCTTCAAAGGCAGAATGATGCAACAAGCGCAGAGCATGTTGGGCACTATTTTATACATGTGGTACCTGCCCAGTGGCTACTGGCAAAGCCTTCTGGTACCTGTAGTACCTGACGTGTTCCTTGAGTAAGGTGCAGCGCTGTCATCATTGATCATAAAACACCCCAGTGGGATTGCGGAAGATCGTGCACATCCACGCTGCACCTTAAAACTCCCAGCATGACCTCCTGTCCTGCTTAACACCAACTGGCATCACCTTCGGACCACTGCTATGGGGTGGGGCTCGATCCACGACTGTGTCAGCCGTCTTCAAATCCACAAACAAACAAGAGTTACCCCTTTAGATGAGCCACACACAGGTAGGTTTAATTCATCGTTTTTAATCTGGAAGCTGCAACATGGGCGGCAGGCATCTCACACAAGTTCAATACCCAACGCGTTTCGTGATAAAGTTCACGTCTTCAAAGGCAGAATGAAGTAACAAGCACAGAGCATGTTGGGCACTATTTTATATATGTGGTACCCGCCCAGTGTCTACTGGCAAACCCTTCTGGTACCTGTAGTGCCTAAAGTGTTCCTTGAGTAAGGTGCCGCCCGCTGTCATAATTGATCATAAAACACCCCAGTGGGTTTGCGGAAGATCGTGCACATCCACGCTGCACCTTAAAACTCCCAGCCAGTGGCGTAACGAAACTTGAGGGGCCCCCTGCAAACTTCATGGAGGGGCCCCCCCCATTCTCCGTGCCAGTCTAGAGCTCTCAGGCCAGCGACCCGCCATACTGCAGGGGGTGCGGGGCGATTGTTACGCCACTGTCAGTAATACAGGCGTTATAAGTAACACTGGATGGTGGAGTTAAAGATTGGGCTTAGTCTGCCCGCAGGCTATCAAAGGTGGTGGTCCATTCATTACAGGGTCCCTGCCATCAGTAGGCCGGGGGAGTTTGCCCAATTTTAGGTGGGTTCCCTGATGCAGACTCCTGTCATGATATACAACACCGGGCCCACTCATCGCTCAGTTTTTAAAAAAGTGCATCCACTGCTCCTTCTCATTTCTGTTTTAAATTATTAGACAAAGGGACAATGCAGTATTTCAAAAGCAGATGTAACTACAAAGAGCACATTTTGATAATACATTTTTATTAGTAGACAATAGTAATCTTAAGAGGCATTGCATAGCTTCATACACACTGTGACCTCAATTCCATCACAGTCTCTCTCTCTCTCTCTCTCTCTCTCTCTCGCTCAGTCGTCAGTGTCTCTCTATCAGTCTCTCTCTCTCTCAGTCAGTCAGTCTTTCTCTTTCAGTCAGTCAGTCTCTCTCTCTCTCAGTCAGTCAGTCTATCTCTCTCTGTCATTCAGTCTCTCTCTGTCAGTCTGTCCGTCAGTCGGTCTTTCTCTCTCTCTATCAGTCTCTCTATCTCTCTCTTTCTGTCAGTCTCTCAGTCAGTCAGTCTCTCTCTGTCAGTCAGTCAGTCTCTCTCTCTCTCTCGCTCTCTCTCTCTCTCTCTCTCTCTCTCTCTCTCTCAGTCAGTCAGTCTATCTCTCTCTGTCATTTAGTCTCTCTCAGTCAGTCAGTCTCTGCCAGTCAGTCAGTCTGTCAGTCAGTCCGTCTCTCTCTCTGTCAGTCAGTCCGTTTCTCTCTCTCTCTCTGTCAGTCTCTCTCAGTCAGTCCCGCTCTCTGTCAGTCTCTCTCTCAGTCTCTCTCTCTTAGTCTCTCTCCCTGTCCGTCCCTCTCTGTCAGTCTCTCTCGCAGTATCTCTCTCTCTCTCTGTCAGTCTCTCTATCTCAGTCTCTCTCAGTGAGTCAGTCTCTCTCTCTGTCAGTCAGTCTTCTAGACAGTCTCTCTCTCCCTCTGTCAGTCTTTCTCAGTTAGGCATTCTCTCTCTCGCAGTCAGCCAGTCTCTCTCAGTCAGTCTATCTCTCCCTTAGTCAGTGACTCTCTCTGTCAGTCTCTCTCTCTGTCAGTCAGTCTCTCTTTCCCTGTCAATCTCTTTCTCTCTCTCTGTCAGTCAATCTCTCTCTCAGTCAGTCTCTCTCTCTTTCAGTCTCTCTCTCTGTCAGTCTCGCTCTCTCTGCCAGTCTCTCTCTCAGCCAGTAAGTCTCCCAGTCTCTCTCTCTCTCTCTCTCTCTCTCTCTCTCTCTCTCTCTCTCTCTCTCTCAGTCAGTCAGTCTATCTCTCTCTGTCATTTAGTCTCTCTCAGTCAGTCAGTCTCTGCCAGTCAGTCAGTCTGTCAGTCAGTCCGTCTCTCTCTCTGTCAGTCAGTCCGTTTCTCTCTCTCTCTCTGTCAGTCTCTCTCAGTCAGTCCCGCTCTCTGTCAGTCTCTCTCTCAGTCTCTCTCTCTTAGTCTCTCTTCCTGTCCATCCCTCTCTGTCAGTCTCTCTCTCAGTATCTCTCTCTCTCTCTGTCAGTCTCTCTATCTCAGTCTCTCTCAGTGAGTCAGTCTCTCTCTCTCTGTCAGTCAGTCTTCTAGACAGTCTCTCTCTCCCTCTGTCAGTCTTTCTCAGTTAGGCATTCTCTCTCTCGCAGTCAGCCAGTCTCTCTCAGTCAGTCTATCTCTCCCTTAGTCAGTGACTCTCTCTGTCAGTCTCTCTCTCTGTCAGTCAGTCTCTCTTTCCCTGTCAGTCTCTTTCTCTCTCTCTGTCAGTCAATCTCTCTCTCAGTCAGTCTCTCTCTCTGTCAGTCTCTCTCTCTGTCAGCCAGTCTCGCTCTCTCCCAGTCAGTCTCTCTCTCTCCCAGTCAGTCAGTCTGTCTCAGTCAGTCATTCTCTCTCTACCTCAGTCAGTCTCTCTCTCCCTGTCAGTCCCCCTCTCAGTCAGTCTCTCTCTCTCTCTGTCAGTCTCTCTCAGTCAGTCAGTCTCTCTCAGTCAGTCAGTCTCTCTCACAGTCAATCAGTCTATCTCCCTCAGTCATTCAGTCTCTGCCTCTCTCTCTGTCAGTCAGTATCTCTCTACCTCAGTCAGTCAGTATCTCGCTACCTCAGTCAGTCTCTCTCTCTGCCAGTCAGTCTCACTCTCAATCAGTCTCTCTCTCTATGTTAGTCAGTCAGTCACTCTCTTAGTCAGCCAGTCTCGCTCTCTCTCTCTGTCAGTTTCTCAGCCAGTCAGTCTCTCAGTCAGTCAGTATTCAGTTTCTGGGTCAGTCAGTCTCTACTCTCTCTCCACTCTCTCTCTCTCTCCATTCTCTCTCTCAACTCTGTCCACTCCATATCCACTGTCTCTCCACTGTCTCTACTCTCTCTCCACTCTCTCTCCACTCTCTCTCCACTCTCTCTCCACTCTCTCCCCACTCTCTCTCCACTCTCTCTACCCTCTCTACCTTCACACCCTCTCTCTACTTTCTCTCCACTCTCTCTTTCTCTCTCCGCTCTCTCTCTCTCCGCTCTCTCTCTCTCCACTCTCTCACTCTCTCTCTCCACTCTCTCACTCCACTTTCTCACTCTCTCTCACTCTCTGTCTCACTCTCTCTCCACTCCCTCTCCACTCTCTCTCCACTCTCTCTCCACTCCCTCTCCACTCTCTCTCCACTCTCTCTCTCCACTCTCTCTCCACTCTCTCTCTGCACTGTCTCCTCCACTGTCTCCTCCACTGTCTCCCTCCACTCTCTCCCTCCACTCTCCCTCCACTCTCTCTCTACTCTCTCTCCACTCTCTCCTCCACTCTCTCTCCACTCTCTCTCCACTCTCTCTCCACTCTCTCTCCACTCTCTCTCCACTCTCTCCCCACTCTCTCCCCACTCTCTCTACCCTCTCTCCCTTCACACTCTCTCTCTACTTTCTCTCCACTCTCTCCGCTCTCACTCCACTCTCTCACTCTCTGTCTCACTCTCTCTCCACTCCCTCTCCACTCGCTCTCCGCTCTCTCTCCACTCCCTCTCCACTCTCTCTCCACTCTCTCTCTGCACTGTCTCCTCCACTGTCTCCCTCCACTCTCTCCCTCCACTCTCCCTCCACTCTCTACCCACTCCCTCTCTCTTCTCACTCTTCTCTCTCTCTCTCCACTCTCTCTCTCCACTCTCTCTCTCTTCTCTGTCTCCCTCCACTCTCTCTCCACTCTCTTCCCACTCTCTCTCTCCACTCTCTCTACCCTCTCTCCCTTCACACTCTCTCTCTCTACCTTTTCTCCACTCTCTCTTTCTCTCCGCTCTCTCTTTACCCTCTCTCACTCTCTCTCTCCGCTCTCTCACTCCACTCTCTCACTCTCTCTCACTCTCTCTCCACTCTCTCTCCACTCTCTCTCCACTCCCTCTCCACTCCCTCTCCACTCTCCCTCCACTCTCTCTCCACTCTCTCTCCACTCTCTACCCACTCTCTCTCTTCTCTCTCTTCTCTCTCTCTCTCCACTCTCTCTCTCTCCACTCTCTCTCTCTTCACTGTCTCCCACCACTCTCTCTCCACTCTCTCTCCACTCTCTCTCTCTCCACTCTCTCTCTCTCCACCCTCACTCTCACTCCACTCTCTCTCTCTACTCTCGCTCTCTACTCTCTCTCTCCACTCTCTCTCTCTCCACTCTCTCTCTCCTCTCTCTCTCCACTCTCTCCCACTCTCTCTCACAAAGTAGCGTGAGTTCCATGGGCATCCACAGAAATGTTTCCGGGGGGCACATTTTTAACTTCATCTCCATCCCCCTTGCACCCTTCTCCCCTCTGCCTTGCAGCACCCTTCTCGCCCTCCCCCTTTCACCCTTCTCCCCCTCCCTCTTGCACCCTTCTCCACCTCCGCCTTGCACCCTTTTCTACCTTGCACCATTCTCCCCTCTGCCTTGCACCCTTCTCCCCTCTGCCTTGCACCCTTCTCCCCTCTGCCTTGCACCCTTCTCCCCTCTGCCTTGAATCCTACTCCCCTCTGCCTTGCACCCTTCTCCTCTCTGCCTTGCACCCTTCTCCTCTCTGCCTTGCAACCTTCTACCCTCTGCCTTGCAACCTTCTCCCTCTCTACCGTGCACCCTTCTCCTCTCTGCCTTGCACCCTTCTCCTCTCTGCCTTGCACCCTTCTCCCCTCCCCGTGGCACCCTTCTCCTCTCCACCTTGCACCCTTCTCCTCTCCGCCTTGCACCCTTCTCCCTCTCCCCGTTGTACCATTCTCCCCTCTTCCTTGCACCCTTCTCCTCTCCACCTTGCACCCTTCTCCACTCTGCCTTGCACCCTTCTCCCCTCTGCCTTGCACCCTTCTCCTCTCTGCCTCGCATCCTACTCCCCTCTGCCTTGCACCCTTCTCCTCTCTGCCTTGCACCCTTCTCCTCTCTGCCTTGCAACCTTCTCTACTGTGCACCCTTCTCCTCTCTGCCTTGCACCCTTCTCCCCTCTGCCTTGCACCCTTCTCCCCTCTGCATTGCACCCTTCTCTACCTTGTACCCTTCTCCTCTCTAGCGTGCACCCTTCTCCTCTCTGCCTTCCACTCTTCTCCCCTCTGCCTTGCACCCTTCTCCCCTCTGCCTTGTACCTTTCTCCCCTCTGCCTTGTACCTTTCTCCGCTCTGCCTTGCACCCTTCTCCCCTCTGCCTTGCACCCTTCTCCCCCTCCGCCTGGACTCCAAAACGCAAGCTGATCACTTTCTTCAAACAAAATAATTTTGACCTAATACACAAGCTTTTTATTTTTAGTAAATGCATGGCAGGTGCTCTACTATCAGTTTGCAGTTTTCATCCAGTATCCATATGTACTCTGGCTATACAAGGAAAGTGCCACCATCCCAAGCCAAGGATACACACTAAATACTAAGAACTACCAACAATATATCGCCCAAACAAGGGTGGGCAGAGAGCACATCACCCTCACATGCATTCATGTTTCAATGAGGATGCTTTTCTCGCACAATAAAATTAATGTTTGTACAAATACCATTTTGACACCTCTGGGTGCTGTACATAACGATTGTCACTGTAACTCAGCTTACCGAACTCAGAGGGAAGGTTGACTTGGTACACCGAGAGAAAAACAAATGACTTGGAGGACTTAAACAGATGTCAGGCACGTATGTTGGAGAAACGACCTACAGGCTGTCTGAACAGAGATAATCTTCCCTTACTTGCAGGCCCGTTCTCCCATTCCACCGAGACCTCTGTTTCACCTTTCAACAATAAAAATAAACATACTCACTGTCTCGTTCCTTGTCCCAAACTTGGTGGCTGAGGAAGTGCTTCTGCATCTGGAGAGTTCTTTCTAATAATTATAATTCACCATGGGCCAACCTGTGCACAATCACATAGCAGAACACTGCGTCTTCGCCACATGCCAGCATGCCAGCTCTCCACATTTACCGAGGCCCACTCAAGAGGGGTGTGCAAATCTCTTTCACTTTCGCATGTTAGACATGCGTAGTCGAGCCGGCTAAAATCATCCAGAAAAGGTAAGCATGCTTTTAAAATGCTGATGTGGAAACACAGAGCCAGCTTCAACATTGTAATTGTGTCTTTAGATAACTTGTAGGGGGAGGCAGGGAAGCAGTTTTTTTTAGGGTGCCACAATCACATTAAGAGGTCCCCACCAGCCCATGTAGGCCCCCAAACCCTGACAACCCCTCCTCCCCCACCCCTCACCCCTCACAGCCCTGGCCTCCTCCCTTCTCAAAGGAATAGTGCGCTGAGGAGAATGCACTATCTTAGGGCCACCACCCCTCCTCTTTCCGGGCCTGGCTCGTGGCTTTGACTGAAGAGAAACAATAGAAGTTGATACTTTGTTTCTCTTCAGTCAAAGGTCAGCAGCACGAGCAAGGAGCAGGCTGCAGACAGCAGCAGCTGCTTTAGCGAGAGAGAGACACAGCTCTCTACCGGAGAGCTCAGCTGAGGGGCCCCCTTCATCTACTGGAGACTGGGGGCCCTCCCTCACCATGGGGGCTGCGGGGGTGTTTGTTACGCCCCTGCTTCCAGCACGACCTCCTGTCCTGCTTAACACCAACTGGCATCACCTTCGGACTGCTGCTATGCAGCGGGGCTCGATCCACGATTGGGTCAGCCGTCTTTAAATCCACAAACAAACAAGAGTTTCCCCTTTAGACGAGCCACACACCGGTAGGTTTAATTCATCGTTTTTGGGGGGGGAGGCTCAAAGGCCGGCGCCATAACCCACGCCGAGCCCCAGTGGAAGAACCGGTTCTGGGCGCCCAGAAGCGGCAGGAAGGCTCAACACCTCTCAGGGGAACATCCTGTTGGCACCAAGGAACCCCCAGCCAATAGGGGGGACAGCATGGTACGAACCCCCCAATGGAGAAGACGAGCTGAATGGGGGGATATAAGCAGCCGCTCCCCCCAGATAGCTCCTAATTTTCGAGGAGCGGGGGAAGCGGCGCACCTGAATTTTTGGAAAGACGGAATGTTTTGCCACAAGGTGAAGCGCTGTGAGGCGAAGCTCTGCGAGGAAGACTTCTAAAAGGAGAAGAAAAGGGCCCGAAGTTTGCCTGAGGAAACCTGGCTGGGGCCGGGAACACGACGGAGGCAAGGTGCGCCCGCTCACAGCCCGCCCGGGGGGAAGTTGGCAGTGGAGCCCCTCGAGAAGTGGATCGGGGCTGCGGCGATGCAGTGGCGAGGCCCTGCAAGCCTGGTGGGGGGTCTTTTCCCGAACATGAAGAAGGTGAGGGGGGTTCGCCCGCCCACAACCCCGCTCAAAGATGCTCCCTGGTGTAGCCATCAAGAGGCTGCGTATGGCGGAGAGAAAGGCCAAGGCGAAGGGCTGCCCGAAGGACTATCGTAGAAGCTGACCATCGCTGGATCACCGGTTCGAGTAGTGATCCCGAGGTTCTCCTCGACTTGGGTAGGCCCTCCCTGCATCTACCGACTGAAGCATTGTGGTGCCGACGAGGGCACGGAACCTGCGGGGCCAAGTGGGGGAACGGAGATGAGTGCGGAGGACCAAGGCCCAGCCGCCCCAGCGCGCGTAGTGCAGCTGGACGGAGGGCAGGAGCTGCCCCCCCCCCTCCCACCATCACAGGAGTACGGCGGGAAACCAGGAAAAGAGCAAAGAGCAGCTGTACGGCTCTAGGTCATCGGTGTAAAAAAAAAAAAAAAAACCCGGGGGCTCACCGACGCCGCACAGGGTCGCGTTGCCGGAGGAGAGGCCCGCAGCGACAAGCAGGAGCCGCCCGCATCCCGCCCGTGAGCCAGTGTCCACTCGTCCCTCCGGTAAGCAGTCACAAAGGAGAGAGGGTGCGAGGGCTGAGCGAGCGGGCCAGGTGATGCGAGACACCATGGAGCAGAAGACCGAGGGGCAACCGTGATGGAAGAGCCAACGATCCGGAAGGAAACACGCCGCTTCTCTCCCCCTCAAGGACAACGGTAAGGGTGCAATGAGAGTATGTTGGTAATAAGACAGGCGTGCAGCGGCAAGTCAGAAACCAAAAAAAAAACAGGAGGCATATTTGGTGGCAGAATGATGGCCTGTGTGGTGGAGAAATGTGTCGAATACGGCAAATAAGGCATCACAGGGACAGCGATGCGCTAGAGGGGCCAAGATTTCCCCTATGAACAACCGCCGCCGCATAATAGGCGCACCGCATTAAGTGCCGGCCCCGGGCTTACATGACCTCCGAGGGCCAGCGAGGCAATTTCGGAGGTGCGTGGTGCTTGTATACACATACGCGCATATTTAGGCCTCAGACGTGAGGGCAATAGAGCGATGCCCGTGTGTTTTCTTTTGATAATGAATATGCAAAAATTTTTCATAAAGTAGTGAGCACTCCAGTCGGCCCATAACACTCTTTTGGCAGAATGAAGGTTTTTTGGGGTAAAAAGAGTCAAGCGTAAAATAATGCGAACACTGGGATAGCGAGGCGTTTGAATTTTAGCCAACGCTGAAAAGGTATCCAAAAAAAAAACCCACAGGTTGGGGGGGGGGGGGGGGGGTTGTGGCGTAAGGGTTTGATCAGCCGACCCCTAAGCGCGAGCGAGGCGGTTGTGGCCCCTTCCCCCCAAGCAACGGGTAACGAACGATACATAACATCGGCAGGGGCTAGGTGGGGGGCCCAAAACAAGGAGGAGCGCTCGAGGGAGTGATCAAAGGTAAAGTATTGATTGGTCTGTCCTGCTGAGAAATCAATATAGCAGGGTGGTGACTTGGGCTAAGCCAAAGTAGGCAATTGCAATTTCCCATTTAAATGTGCGGACGCTAGCAGGCGAAGCCGTGCGAGGTTACAAGGTGTCTGCTAGTTTCAGAAAGCAACAAGGAAATGGATAGCGCAGAGGACAAGGGACCGCAACTGCAACATAAAAAGCAAGCAGACTTGGGTTCGAGTCTCTGGTATAACAGGTCATGAAGTATCAAGGTAATATTTTCGAGCCCTGATAGTTTGTGGAGCAAGTTCCCCCTTACAATTCCTCGAGTTCACAAAAGTTAGAATAAATGTTTCGCAGACAAATAGCGATGGTTCAGGTTTTGGTATGCGGTGCTACTTAGGAAAATCCTCCATTCAGCTGATAGGCGAAGGAGTAATGCACCCTAATGTTGCAGCAAACAACCCGTTGGTTTTCATACGCAGCGCTTATCCATAGATACGGAGTAACTTGGTGCCTCTGCCTGCATGCGAAGGGCAAAAACGGGCCCCTCGCCCGTATCGTCACGGGGGATTTGTAAAGTGCACGTTCACACATGCCTACTGCGATCACATAATGCTGCGCCACGTGGCCTTATTTTACTTATGATCTGGCCGCGTACTCCTCTCCCTTGGCGGCGAAAGAAGTGTCCGCCCCTGTGTAGCGTGTTCTATCTCATGGCGAGAGGGTCAAATCCCAACAGGGCTCACTTAACCTTTCATCTTTCCAATATCGATACATTGGGTTGGGTAACAACAGCGATGCTTTACGGCATGCGAATGACTTCATATGGTCAATCGTTCAAGTCAAGCACACATGGGGGGCATTTACCCAGAGGTGGTAGATGACAGGTTTGTGCAGGCAGCTAATAGCCTTACCCCCGCCCTTTATTACGACAAGCGGCCCATTGCAAGTTACCGAAACTTGAGTAGTCACACCCCCTCCATGCGCGCAGCGTTGGCGAAGCTGTTGCAAGATCCACAAAGCAGACACCAAGGAGAACCAGAACGGCGCTTCTTTCGACTAAATCCCGTCCACATGTTTTCCCCTTTCACGTGTAGCTGGCGGGTGCAACCGGGCTGTCTTCCAGGCGGGCCAGGAGAACACGCCTATCTTCAAGAGAGCGGTTGCGGGTGACGCGTCTTAGGCTGCTCTCCCGAAGTGCATTGAGCTGTGCTGTGTCGCGTTTGGCCATGCACATGTTGCTTTCCCGTAGTAGCCACAGCATTTTGTGGTTTCTTAAGGGCTCATAAGTCTCGTCTAACTTCATGCAGTACAAGGACCACATTAAATGTGGTAATGTTTTGTTCCCAAGTCCCGCCTCCGAGGTTTATGTCTAGCAAGGTGTTTTAATTCATGCACGCACGAAGTCTCGTTCAATTGCAGGAAGGTCAAGGGGCGCGAGGACACTTCCAGGCGCGGGCGTCTTTCAAGCAGCGGATAAATCGGACTCAGCGTCTAGCCCCAGCAGGGATGCTCAACATCCTCTATTTCTGGGCGAATCACTTGATTTCCCTGGCCAAGAGGGGGGGCCGTTGCGCTGGGGGGCGAGCGCGTCCCTCGAGTCCAGACCCGGACAAGCCCAGCAACGTAACTAAAGAAATGAAAGTGCTAGCAGAGGAGATAGGGGTGAAACTCAGCACGGATTGCCCAGCCCCCCCCCCTCCTCCCAAAAGGGGGACAATGGCGGTGGCGGACATTCCGCATCCCGGTGCTAAATATCAGATGCTTATTGCCAGTGCTACGGCATGGGGGTTATCGACCTCGCAAAGATGAAAGGCTGGGCTAGCCTACTCGGACTTGAAAGGGCGACTTTGGAGCCAAACTCAAATTTCAGCAATGGCTATATGAATCCGCGTGGCCACTAGATCCAAGCACAGAAGCTTGCCAGCACCAAGGTGCTCATCCCCACCTGGGCAGTCACTTTGCCCCAGGGACACACATCCATGCAGAGGGCGGACCACGACTATCCAATAACCCGTCGCGCCCGGCCCACCATGAAGCGAATGTTTTTAGGTCGACCGGCAACAGAGAGGGGATAGTTACAAGTGGGCAAATTAAAAAAAGAAGACGGTGAGTACATGAGAGCATAGGGCAATTGTGCAACTGCAAAAAAAAAACCCCAAAAAACATAGAAATGCATACGACATGGCGCGGCCTAATAAGGCCAGAGGAAGGAATCCAGACAGTGGGCAGGTTGAGCATACCATAAACCACAGTCCAGCCTCGACAAGGAGGCTCAAACATCCTGTGATTCTGGGCAAAACACTTAGTCTCCCGGGCCAAAGGGAATGACTGTGGCGCTGGGTGCGAGTGGCCCCGAGCGCAGATCCTGCGCCCACCCCGGTGTGGGTACGGGGGCCGGCCTCAAAATAAGGGAAAAAGCACAGCCGTGCACAAGGCCGGCTCAGAATATGTATGGCGGTTTTCGCCTTGGGTTCGCCCTGGTCGCCTAGAGCCATTCGGCCACGACCGAGTCTAGCTGGCGGAAGGAAGGATGAGAGTCAGTGAAGTGCCTTCCGGTGCCGCAATTGCGCATGAAAGCCACAATAATCACGAGAGCTGGGGGGAGCCGCAGGAAGACGTGCACCTCCCTGCGGCGTGGCGGAAATTGTTACAACGGATGGCTAAGGAGACACACCAACAGGGCGGTGTGTAGAAGTAGGCCACTCATTTTGGGATGCCGCACGGCAGGGTGAGGTGGCCGGACCAAGGAGGGGAGTAGCAAACGGAGACGGCGCTCGCGGCCCAGACCCGGCCAGACGGCAGGGCACAAAAAAGGTAGCGAGTTGGGCCTAACTCCTTGGAGAAGCTACCACTCCCTACACGCAAAGGGCGTGGGTGACCAGACAAATGGTGGTCCCAGAGGTAACACGACAAAGAGGACTACCAAGGACTAACAAAAGAACTGGTTTGGTAGGCGTGCCATCTACGAACTGAATGTACCACGATATGATCTGCACAATATGATGATTGACATGTTTATGACCCAGATATGATTTATGACAATGATGATGACATGTATGATTTATGACCCAGCTATGATTTATGACTATGGTGATGGCATGTATGATTTATGACCCAGATATGATGTATGACATGTTTATGACTCAGATATGATTTATGGGATATGGTGTTGATATGTATATGACCCAGATATGATTTATGATCCCAATAAAACTGCGGCCAACAACCACCACAACAACTTCGACCTTGTTGGCTAAGTGTATTGGGATAACAGGGGTACTGGTCTCGGGGTAGATACTTCCCACGGTATGGGGGAGTCCGGGGGTTATGAATCTGGAAGCTGCAACATGGGTGGCAGGCATCTCACACAAGTTCAACTGCCGACGCGTTTCATGATAAAGTTCACTTCTTCAAAGGCAGAATGATGTAACAAGCGCAGAGCATGTTGGGCACTATTTTATACACATGGTACCCGCCCAGTGGCTACTGGCAAAGCCTTCTGGTACCTGTAGTGCCTGAAGTGTTCCTTGAGTAAGGTGCCGATGAATTAAACCTACCTGCGTTTGGCTCGTCAAAAGGGGTAACTCTTGTTTGTTTGTAAAGTAATATAACCCACAGGTTTATAATAAAAGTGTTTAAATGCAGATTCAGATGACCAGTCAGCCAACTTCAGAATATCCTGAATGGTAGAACCCAAAATAAAGGATTTAGATGCCATCGCCCCTCGAACAGAATGAGCTCCAAAGACTTGCGTTTCAACACCAGCTTCAGCCATGATTGATTTCAGCCATCTAGCAATTGTGCCAGATGAAACTGGTGTAAATTTCTTTTGCCAAGCAATCAATATTTGCGTAGAACCTTCAGGTCTCAAAGTATGATTAAGTTCTTTGTAAGATTTCAAAAATTGAACCACACATAATTTAACATTAGAAAATGCATTATATTCAATAAAGCGGGGAAAGGTTTTTGTTCTGCCTGTAATGGTAATGGAAACTCCTTCCAGAGTAAATACTCTACCTGGTAAATCTGGGACTCTCTTATCCGAAGTACGTCTACAGGCAGATAAACATAAATGCATACCCAGCTTAGATAAATAAGAATTGTCTGGCCACCTTTCATGAAAACCCAGAACTAATCATATATCCCCCAAAAAGGAATACTTCGCCTCGGGAAGATCAGCCATCCAGATACCCTTTAATACGTTTACACAGAACTGGATGCTTCCCTACCAGCTTACCATCAACCTGTGTACTGTTAGGACTTCAAAAAGCAGTTTAAATTCCATAGTAATTACTTTTAGAGTACTTTTTGATTACTTTCAGATTACATTGACTATCCGGTATGGTATGCCTAGACACCACACTGAGGGATCTCACCATACAAGGTTAGTAAGACTGTTTAGACTTTGCAGTGTAGTTATCTTTTCTCCATACAAACATCAGTTCAACAAAGAACATTTTGAGTAAGCATGGGCGCAAAATCCGTTCCGCTCGTGGATTTCGCGGATTTTCGGTAAATTCGCAATCCGCGAGATTCGCGAATTTCCCACAAAATCCGCGAACGAAAATCCGCGAACGGACGGATTGGGTTAAAAGTTCAAGCTGACTTTTGTAACTCTTTTAGAATGGCGCCAGCAAGCTGCCAGAGCCATTCTAAAATAGTAACAAAAGTCAGCTTCAACAGGAAGCTCTAATAGATAATGTAAAGCAGGTGCTGCTCAAATTCAGTAACACAATCATTAATCACCCAAAACTTGGGGTGATTAATGATTGTGTAACTTAATTTGACCTTCAACTGGAGCACCTGCTTTACTTTATCTATTAGTGCTTCCTGTTGAAGCTATTTGTAGCTATTTTAGAATGGCGCTGGCAGCTTGCCGGCGCCATTCTAAGTGGGGCTGAGGGCAGAAGGGCACAAAAGTGGGACAGAGGGCAGAAGGGGACAAAAAATGAGTGGGGCAGAGGGCAGAAGGGCACAGAAAAAAGTGGTACAGAGGGCAGATGGGCATAAAAACAAGAGGGTGGCAGTGATTAAGCAGGCAAAAAAAAAACCCTGCGAAATTGCAAAGCGCCTCGCGAACACCCGCGAACACGCAAAGCGCCTCGTGAACACCCGCGAACACGCAAAAATAAAAAAATCTACGAATTCGCAAATTTTGCGGATTGCCAATTCGCTAATCCGCAAATTGCCAATTCGCAAAATTCGCCCATGCTTAATTTTGAGGCCCAAAATCTCAAAACATGGGTTCCTGTGAGAGAAATGGTTAACAGTTTCACAGGTAAGTAAATGTCTCACGAGTGGGAGTTTTGGGGGTTAGGACCAAGGTTGCCCAAGGTCTAGGTAGGCACTCAGGTTGCACCACCAGCGGCACTGGGGCGGCTTGGTGCAGAGGCCCAATGTTAGCCTATAAGCCTTCGGTAAGGGACTGCTGACGAGCAGGCCACTTGGGTGTGGGAGTAAAGTTCCTGGCGTTACAGTCAGCAATGCAGGGGCCAGCGATCAGCACAGGAGCTGCACCACTAGCTGCACTGGGGCGGCCGGGTGTAAAGTGCTAAAAGACATCAGGAACCCTGCAATTCTTAATGGAGACCCTTGTTTTGGCAAAGTTGCTGCAGGCTCCGGCAGAGAGACTACCTGAAGGTGGCCACCGGCTGGAGAGATAAGTTGGGTTCTTGAGGGATGCCTGGACACCGTCAGTTGGGCCACACAGGGCGTGGGGCATCTGTTTTTTTTAACCACTCTGGTCACGGTTGAGGGGACCCTTCAGGCTGAGGCTGCAGGCGTCGCCTTGAAGCTTGAGGGAGGTGGGGGATCACCAGATCCCAGGACAGGATCACTGGGGATACCTCCTTGTGGTGTTGGGCCACTCGAACTCAGGTGGGGACATTGGGTGCAGAATTGCAGAGTCGCTGGAATCTGGATTCTGTGGGCGAGTCTTGGCATGAGCAAATCCGGTGCCCACAGGAAACAGTGTCTGTAAGATGGTTGCAGGGCAGGTCCTTCAGCCTCTGGGGATTACTGGCTGCTGGAATCATAAGGGTTCTTGCTGTAGGAAGGTCGTAGAAGGGACAGGCCAGTAGGGTTAGGGCAAAAGCAGTTGGTGTCCTCATCTTCAGTGGTCATTCGGTCCTTCTTTCTTCCTCGAATCTGGTGAGGCAAGGTTCAGGGGGGGCTCTAAATAGTAGATTTAGGGGAATTAAAAGGGGTGTGCAGGTTGGGACCAATGGGTCCCTTTCTTAGGGTACACCCCCTATTATGCCACCCATGATCCTCTCCCTAGTTGGCTGAGTCCCCTCATCTCCAAGATTGATGGCCTGAGATGTGTGCTTCACCTCACTTCCCCCACCTGAGGGGTGGGGTTGGCAAAGATGGGCACACCTCTCTTCCTAAGTTAGTTTTCCCGCTGATTCTCCCGCTTAAAGTGGGGAGCAGAATGGGTGGGAGCCAGTTGCTGAGGGGAGCAAAAGGCAGGGGCAGCTTCCAAAGGCAGTAGGCCTTTGAAGCTTCCCCTTCATGGACACAGCCCACCCTGGGAGAGGAGGCATGACACCTCATATGGTTTGAATCCATCTGTTCTTTTTTTTTTTTAAAGTAGTTTAAAAAAAGTTTAGAAACTATTAAATGCCCTCATAATATCAGTTTGAATTAGAAAGTTTGTTAATGGGTATACGTGAAGTAGACTGTATGTGTAAATAGTAACTAAGCTCTTTTTTATGTGATTGTGTAATTTTTATTGGTAGTAATTAGGTTTTATATTTTTATCAATAGATCACTGTTGTCAATAAATTAGAGTCCTGAAGAAGATGGTATTATTGAGCTTTTATCCACCGAAACGCTTCATTAACAACTTTATGGTTATTTTATTCATATATATGGATAGTTACATGTCAGATATATATGTGCTTTTATAAATATAATGACGTTGATATGTTGTATTCGTACATATGGCTAACTACATGTTTGATATCTATGTGCTTTTTAAAAAAAGGGATGTTGATGATATAACGTGTTTTTAAGTTGTATACATTGATGTATAAATTGAGCATGTATATACTTTAAGTGATTACTCTGTGATTAGTACCAGAATTTGTGAGCCATTTTTTAATTATTAGTTCTGCCTTTAACAATTTATACTGCTAAAACAATAACATTATATATGATGACATATGAAAGGTTTCAAAACTTTAGTTGTGTGTGATAGAAGTGAGAATAAAGAACCGCCTGGTACCTCTCACATCTTTGTGGAGCTAGTAAATAGCCCACCACATGTTGTTTTGGTACACGATGGGGTTTCTCCCATCTTTCTCTCACAAGCGAGTGTGGTCCCCTTACAATGTGTCCAAACAAACGTTCAAAGGGAGAAAACCCTACTCCTTTCTGAGGCGCCTCTCTGTAGGCAAAAAGCAGGCAGGGCACAGGAACATTCCATTTCATTTTGAGATTTTCAGGGAGTCCCATTATCATGTCTTTCAATGTCTTGTTGAATCTTTCAAAAAGGCCATTGGTTAGGTGGGTGGTAGGTGTTGTGAACGTGCAGATCACTCCACACTCATCCCACATGTGTTTTAAGTATGCAGACATTAAGTTGGATCTTCTGTCTGATGCTGCCTCTTTGGGAAACCCAACACTGGTGAAGACACTAATGAGGGCCTTGGCTACCACAGGGGTTGTAGTAGACGTAAGGGGAATGGCTTCAAGATACCTAGTAGCATGATCCACTACTGCTAGTTAGAACTTGTTTTCTGAGGCTGTGGGAGATTCAAGTGGACCCACTATATCTACTTCTTCCCTCTCAAAGGGTACTTCAAACACTGGTAGTGGGATTAAGGAAGCCTTTGGGTGACCTCCTGTCTGAGGCCAATAGAATTGGGTGACCAATTTTTCCCAAGGTTTTGTCTGGCGAGGGGGATATCATGAGCTAGAGTGAGTAGAAACCCGCTTAACAACCTAAGCACTACCACTCGCCTAGTGGCACCTTGTTTGGGGTCTCCGGCCTCAGTGTACAGGAGTCCTTCCTCCCAATAGACCTTGTGGAAGCCACTGACATTCCCCTGCTCCTGTGTAGCAGCTTGCTGCCCCAGGCCTTCTAGCGTGGGGCAGCCCTGATGCCCAAAGCACAGCTATTCCCCGGTCCCAAGAGCTCTACCTCATAAGGTTAAAGCTCCATGGGCTCATTTCCCACTGGGAGAGGGGTCCTAATCTTTTTACTGTGTGAAAGCTGTTTCACCAGTCTTTCTACCATTCCTCTTGGGTGGTTGGGCCATAATGTCAGGCTCCAACTTTCCTTTTTCAACCAGTACTAGGCACTGTGCTTTTGTTTTCACACACTGTATCTCAGGGATTTGCAGCATGGCTGTATGTGTCTTTCTTTCTACCTCACCCACGCTGAGGTTTCCAAATAACAGGCATCTGTGAGCTTTGGAGAGACCACTACCTGTTTCAGGCCAGCAAACCCCGCCCGGAACTCCCACCCTGCCCCCGCAGGTCTAATATCACCATAGCCATGGTAAGGTTAGTGTTGGCCCTGTCAGCATTTGTAACTGAATAGCTCCTTTCTGAAAGGTTTTGCTCTGGGGAAACCAGTGTATCTCTCACCATGGTGACACTGGCACCTGTATCCCTCAGGGTTTCTATCATAGTGCCATTCACGAAGGGGTACTTCAGGTATTTCTTTAAGTTAGGGGGCCAGGCAGCCAAAGTGGCTAACCTTCCCCCCCTTCAGAGACTGAAACAGCCTCAGTGTGAACAGACGTAGGAGATATATTTTTGGGCCTGATATATAGATGACATGATAGTCATCTCGACTGGCACTGAGAGAGAACTGAGAATGTATTTTGACTACCTAAACCAAAATCCTTTCAATGGCAAATTTATAATGAACTGATCACAGTCTCGTATACAATTTCTAGATGTGGAATTCTAGGTAGCCAAAGGTATACTGCATAGAACATTATTCAGGAAGGAAACTGATGTCAACAGCCTTTTCCACTATGATAGCGCACACCCTCCATGTACGAAATGCACAACCCCTTAAGGAGAACTAATCAGAATGCGCAGAAATTGCAGTGAGGATCACAACTTTTTACTACATGCAGACCAGACAGTAAAAAGACTTGAAACAAGGGGGTACAGGAAGAAAGATTTGGGGAAGGCAGTAGAAAAGGCAAGGAATACTGAACGTTCCACTACACTTAGGAGCAAGTCTAAAACAGAGGCAATGGATCACCTGTCATTTGTTACCACCTATTCCAGTATCAATCATGAGGTGTTTAAGATCCTTAAGAAACTCTGGCAACTCCTGAAAGGAGTACCTGGGGTTGGATCAGTGGTTGAGTATAAACCATCCATTGTATTTAAAAGAATAAGGGAATATCTTTGTACAAGCCATTCTTCACCGAAGGTATGGAATAAGGTCACCTAGTTTAAATGCTCTGTGGGATTTTACAGGTGTGGGGAGTGCAACATTTGCCATTTGGGTCAGAATAAATTAAAAGTTTTCACATATAATTCTGGTCAACAACACACCATTGGTCAATTTAATAATTGACAATCCACTTATGTGGTTTATGTGATAATTTGTGGTTGCTCTCAAATATATGTAGGAAGCACGACACGCCAATTGAGACTACGGATACAAGAAAACCATAGAGCATGCATCTCTTATCCTCTGGCCTCACAATTGCAAACTGGGGACTAATACAGCCAATTTTTTGTTTCATGGCTTAGAACTGATTGACAAAGTCCCTAAAGGCGGACACAGAGAGATGAAACTTCGGCAATACAAGGCCAAATGGATCTGTAAACTTAGAGCTGTACATAAAGGCCTGAACTCAGATAATAATCTATATTACTTTTTATAACATGTCTTTTTGTGGTGAATTCAAGAACTCTGAAGGGTGTGGCTTCCTGCATATGTATTTTCTTTCATTGAGCTACTGCGTGGTGATCTGCAATATGTCTAGGTAATTGATGGAATGTAATATTGTATATCATGACAATAGACATTTTGCATCCCCCAACATGCCTACCTTTAATTCAACATTGGTGCCTACTTCACCTGCTGATGATCCTGTGGTCTCCCTCCACTCCATTTCCTCTACTTTCTTTTTATGCTTTTTGCATGTATTCCTTTATCACAAAGTCATTGTGTGATTAGTTGGAACATGGTTGAAAAATGGATAGGTTAACAAGTTGTATCTGTTGACAATAGATATCTCTTACTACGATTCGGTGTCGGTCTATGTTAAAATGCTTCCGCTTTTTACTCTATATTTTTGATGTATGTGCAGTATCTTGGTCATTCGTTATCCATTTCTGGCATTTTCCGGTACTATACCTGAATGTTGGGAGATTGTTGGATCAATTTAATTGGTTCTAGACTGATATGGCATGATTAAATTATCGGACTCTAGTTTTTCATTTCGGATCTAGGGTTATGGTTTTAAAGATGGTGGGGTGTGGAAGTATTTAGAGTACTTCTGGATTACTTTCCAATCAATCACTTTGTTTACACAATGTTGAGATGCGTTTCTTTACATGTAGCTGAACGGATTCGTAGTGTATTCTGGGTTTACTAGAGGGTGGATAGAATACTCTATTTATGCAACAGCTCATGCAATCGCTCTCTGATTGTTGCACTGTCAGTGGTATTGTTTGAGTGCCTGAAGTTCATTTTGGTGAGATGTATCGACGGGATGATGTGCCATTGAAGATAGACTGACTGTGTGCGTCGTTTCGAAAGGCAACGGTCTAATGTTTTGTGGTCACACTTATGACATTTTTGGATGCGATGCAAAGGGAATTTGGTTAGGCTTCCGGGTATGGATAAGCAGGTGTTCAGGATAGAGGAGGCGCTTTCCTCAGCATTGGAGAGCCTATTTAAACATTGAGAATTTACAAGGCGGGTCCACACGGCAAGTAACAAGAAAGCTGTTTGTTTCAAGTTTGTGCTAAACCCGAGTGAGTACACTGGCGGTTGTTTCGGCAGCCTTTGGATGCTAATATTTTCGTGGTCACGAGGGCCTGTCTTGTCTCAATACAAATTTTCTAAATACATATCTGAAATTGGTTTAAATCTATTTATTTTACTGTCCGTTAGGCTGATTTTTGTGGACACAGGGTATGATTTGTTTGCTCTAATCCGTGTAACACATGTTTTTTTATTTGGCTTTGCATTGTTTGTATTGCTGATTTTATACGGACATGGGGTGGGTGGTTTGTTAATCTGTTATCATTTTTGTGATAGATGATTTGGAGTACGCCTCATTTGATATCCTGAGGCCCAAAAGTGTATCCTCTGGGTAGACATTTAGAGGGACAATGTAAAAAGGTTGTGATTTCTTTAATAAGGCAGTTCATTTGTGGTACACTTCGTACTAGGGTGTTGATTACGATGGCGGACGGAAAAGCACTCCGACCGTTGCGGAAAAAAAACGTCTGCATGTACCGTGGAAAAAGCGTCGGTCAAATTAGGATGCACTGCTTGAAAAATCTGACCCGGCGGTCGGATTCCACAAAACTCTGCCGGGAAGATCCGGAAAATCAGTAAATCCAACTGCGGCGGGCTGTAATGCTGCGGAACGAACAAAAAAGGCAGATCCACCAGTGGTATGACCGTAAGTGAAATTATGATAAGACGGTGGAGACAGCGGACTGATCAGTTGTTT
Source organism: Lissotriton vulgaris (assembly GCF_964263255.1). Taxonomy (NCBI): domain Eukaryota; kingdom Metazoa; phylum Chordata; class Amphibia; order Caudata; family Salamandridae; genus Lissotriton; species Lissotriton vulgaris. Next base: position 780,004,525 of record NC_141687.1, on the reverse strand, counting down.
CCGACCGCCGCGGCCGTGCTAAAAGATGAATGGCAGAGCTGGCAGAAGGATCATTGCATTCAGACCGCTGCGGTCACGCAGAAAGAGGAATGACGGTCGAAAGCAACCACACAACAAGGCTACCAAGTGTGGCTGATTGTTTTGCGCTGCCTCCAAAAACATCTCACACACCCCAATGACACATCTCCCTAGCACAAAAAAAATACAAATCCCAGGTCAACCCAGAAAACACACCTGACATGAATACCCCATTTGGACACACCCACATGGCTAAGTATAAAACCAACCCCTTTCCTGCCCAGCATCCTTTGCACAACTCCAGAAGTGACTGGCCGCACACCACAGTACAAAGGAGAGGCAAATCATCACACATCACACCACCACAACCACTCACACCAACACACACCTCACACTTCTCCACCACCATCTTCCCACCTGCACTTGTCACCCATTTGAACATCACACACCATGGAACAGAAAAAAATTCCCAAATTCACAGACAATGAGTTGTCAGTTATGGTAGATGAGATAATCAGAGTAGAACCAATTTTGTTTGAAAGCATGGTCCATCAGACACCTGTAGTAAGAAAAAATCCAATGTGGGAATGGATAATCAACAAAGTAAATGCAGTAGGGACCACCATGTGCACCCTGCGTGACATCAAAAGGAGGTGGCATGAACTCAAGAGCAGGGGGAAACAGCGTGCCAACAACATCTATGAACTGGCTCAGAGGACTGGCAGTGGCCCTCCCATCCCCCCACTAACATTCACCAAATGGGAGGAGAAGGTGCTTGACATACTGTATCCAGAGAGTCTAACAGGAATACCCGGGGGAGTGGAGGCTGGTATTTACCTACAAATGTCTCCCATTACACTGCTATGTACTGTGTTACACAACTAGATAACTACACTTCCTAGACCAAAATGCACTTATGTACAACACACTCTTCCCAACACATGTCTCACAGATCTAACATTTCCTTCCTCTGAATCATCCCACAGGTATCTAGCGATATTTCCATTGAGTCATGTGTACAGGCAGCCAGCACTTCAACTCCAACCAGGCCCCTTTGTCCCACAGCTGAGCAAGATGGAACACGCCTCACACCCACAACCATGTGGCAGCTATTTCATTGTTCTCATCAAACTTACAGGTAGGTAGCCATCTTAACAGGGAGGGGATATGTGGGTAGGAAGCCAGCACAACAACTCCCACCAGGCCCCCTTGTCCCATAGCTGAGCAAGATGGAGCACTCCCCACATCCACAACCATGTGGCAGCCATTTCATTGTTCTCATCAAACTTAGAGGTAGGTATGCCGTCTTAACAGGGAGGGGGGTATGTGGGTAGGAAGCCAGCACTACAACTGCCACCAGGCAGCCTTGTACCACAACTGAGCACGATGGAGCACTCCCCACATCCACAACCATGTGGTAGCCATTTCATTGTTCTCATCAAACTTAAAAGTAGATAGCCATCTTAACAGGGAGAGGGTATGTGGGTAGGAAGCCAGCACTACAACTCCCACCAGGCCCCCTAGTCCCACAGCTGAACAAGATGGAGCGCTACCCACACCCACAACCATGTGGCAGCCATGCCATTGCTCTCATCAAACTTACAGGTAAGTGGCCATCTTAACAGGGAGGGAGGTATGTGTGTAGAAAGCCAGCACTACAACTCCCACCAGGCCCCCTTGTCCCATAGCTGAGCAAGATGGAGCACTACCCACACCCAGAACCATGTGACAGCCATTTCATTGCTCTCATCAAACTTACAGGTAGGTAGCCATCCTAATAGGGAGGGGGGTATGTGGGTAGGAAGCCAGCACTACAATTCCTACCAGGTCCCCTTGCCCTACAGCTGAGCACTCCCCACACCCACAACTATGAGGCAGCCATATCATTGCTCTCATCAGACTTACAGGTAGGTAGCCATCTTAACAGGTAAGGGCTAGAAAGCCAGCACCACAAATCCCACCAGGACCCTTTTCCTACAGCTGAACCAAGATGGAGCTCTCCCCACACCCAGAACCATGTGGCAGCCATTTTGTTGCTCTCATCAAACTTACAGGTAGGTAGCCATCTTAACAGGGAGGGGGTATGTGGGTAGGAAGCCAGCACTACAACTCCCACCAGACCCCCTCTTTTTGTTTAAATACCTTTATTGGTATTTTATATTAACATGACTGTCATCGTCAATTCGTACAGATATGTTTGGAATCTGAAATCGGAAATGCAAACGCATGGTCAGAGTAGTAGTATATTGCACAGTAATATGTAAACCACACAATATGCTGTACATCAGTACAAACAGTTATATCTTACAATAGAATATGTACCAATACCTCTGCATGCCATTGCTCACAGTGTGATTGCATCATACTTTTTATTAAATAGTGTTGTTGTTGTTCACGTTGTTCACTAGACACAATGCATCGAAGCAGTCCTGACAGGGTTTCGCGCATATGCGCTGTATACCTACAGATTGTGACAATCGGACCTTATCGTCTATTCCCTGTTTAATAGGAGAAGGGTCGTATGTGACGATAGAGCATACAAACAGGAGGAGGCATCGCCATCGTCCACAAGAACACCATCCGCGTCTCAACCAGCCCAGAAGATAACTTCGCTACCGCCTGTTATGGCTGGATTTTCTGAGTAGGTGGGATCAGCCCCCAGGGGCCCCTCCAACCCAGCCAGAACGTACTCACCTTCCCTCCCCAGGACCACCTATATCCAGGCACCTGGTACCTACCTGAGGATGGGGAACTCGCAATATACAAGCTCATATCATTAAAAACACCACTAAATCTATAGGGATACTAAGAATACTCACTGATTACTAGGGATATCCATACCCTACACCACACTTATTCACATCAGTTGGTCTCGCGGCCACCCTGACCCAGACCGTTCTACCCTAGGGCAGATATGACACACAATCCGGTGTGTCTACACACGGGCCTGCAGAACCCAATGCTCCCTTTTCCAAACTGTTCGCAATCCTGCGAAACTACACACTAGTTCAACCTCCTAGTGTTCTCACTTATTCAAGCCACAATCCAGTGGGTATTAACACTGGTCTCCCACCCAGTGCTGTCACTAACGCCGCATATCAACGACGACCACATTCCTATGAACACCTATACATATATATATATATATTGGGAAGTCTCTTCACTAAGGGTCTGCTACTACAATAATATTATGGGATGGTGTACTAACTTAGTCCCTTGGTTGCAAGTCTCCTCTCTCCCTCACTATTACTTACCTGATCAGGGGTAGCATCTGTTCAAACAGTAATACTTACCAGGAAAGATTATCCTTACTGTATGAGGACAAAGATATACACACTATGTGATTGAGTTGTTTCTTGATTTAAGCGCTCCTACCCCCCTTATCCATCAGTGGCTCAACAGCAACTGGCTTGAAGCCAGGATAACTTTATCATAAAAGAACTCATGCACACTAATTCACTAATTAATGGGGTCATTTATTATTAGTACAATATAAACCTTCACACAGATATGACAAAGACTATAGGTAGAACACACCGCTTGAAAGAGAAGGATTACACATAACAGGAACACTCCGCTGAAAGGGAAAAGATTAGACATAAAGTGTAAGTGTAGCTAATGTGATGAAAACAATATCACCTGATTAGTGTGAAGTCTTGTTCTAGCTGTCATCTGGGTTCCTCTCTCGTCTGTGCCTTGGCTCATCTCAGACTCTCTCTCTCTCCTGCACTCTTGGGTACACCTCTGCGCTGATCACTCTGTCTCTGGACTCCTCTCCCCCACACGAACTATCTCCACCTTACGTCTTCAATCTTAATGGTTCCTGCCGCTCTGATCACCGTTCATTCCACTAGCTTATTCACTCTGTCTCTGCGCCAATGTCCAATTAACTCCATCTGCTCCCATAGGTTAGTCCACGATCTCTCCTCTATCTCTTCTAAAAGGCATTACTTCAGACTCCAGCTATTCACACCTCCTCCTGATAAGCAACTGCTTCTGACTGCTTCCTTCAGTTCCAGCTCACTATTCAACTCAGCTCTTCTCCAGCTTGAACCCTCTCTCTCTCTCTGCCAACTCCACTCCACTGCTGGACTCTCTGCTGGACTCCCTCTGCTCGACTCACACTCTGCTTGACTCTCTGGCTGACTGACTGACTCCGCCTCTGCACTTCACTGATATAGAATGCTGTTTCCTCATGGAAAGTTCCAGCCAGCAGCTTCCTCCCACCAATCCCATGCACCAGGCTCCTTGCGCTAGACGCTCCCACAGTGACCAGTCTGCTTGTTTCGTCTAGAGACCTGAGCCCGGGAACAATTCCTGATTAGATTCAGCTCTGGCCGGTTCTCTCCGGTCCGCTTAGGGCGGACAACAGTTATAACTATAAACTTTGCCTTTGCCCTGAAAAGCCTCTCAGCTTCATCAAGATGGAGTCCCTCTAGCTCTAGGCCTGTAGGCCTGAAAGGGGTGAAATGCTCCTTAGCTCTGTCAGAATACCTACATAAACCATACCAAAGTGTCTAATATGTCAAAACCAATAGGCAATAGACAGGTTAAAGTCAAGAATAAAGGCATATTAAGCAGCTATCCTCTTCTAGGTCTGGAAAAAAGGGCTTAAAAGGGCCAACACAGGCTAAGAATACCTATACTAGATGCGAGCAAGATTAATGATCTATATCACTGCTAAACAAAGCCAAAAACTCTGCCATTACATCGCCGAACACCTTCACTTCCAGATCCACACCGACCCCAAGACCACACTCAGAGGCACCCTCCTCTACAGGCCACCAGGACCCCAAACAAAATTCAGCGAAGATATCACTGATTTCATCACCCCATACGCCCTCCCCTCGGAAGAATACATTCTACTGGGAGACCTCAATTTTCACCTGGAAAAGAGCAACGACAATAACACTACCACCCTTCTGGACAATCTCGCCAATCTCGGACTCAAACAACTTGTCAACACCCCCACACACTATGCAGGACACACACTCGACCCTATCTTCACTTCCAGCAAGCATATCTCCTTCACTCACACCACACCCCTCCACTGGACGGACCACAGTTGCATTCACTTCACTTACAATAGGACCACGATCCACAACCACCCTCAACCAACTCTGCGAAGAAATTGGAACAAAATCACCATCGACCAGATCTCCACATCGCTTCTTCAAAAAACCCCTGCCTATTCAATGAACCCTAACCAAGCCGCCATCAACCTCACACAATGGTTACCCCAAACCGCCGACAAACTAGCACCCTTGAAAAAACATCAAATCAAGCAAGGAAGCAAGAACGCCCCCTGGTTCAACGATGACCTTAAGAAATCCAAGAAGCTCTGTCGTTCCCTTGAGAAAACTTGGAAAAAAGACCCAAACAATATCACCCAAGCCGCCTTCAAAAACGCCACCCGCAAACACCACCAACTAATCCGGACAGCCAAGAAATCAGCACTCAAAGACCGACTAGACAACAACGCCCACAACAGCAAGGAACTTTTCAACATCATCAAAGAATTCACCAACCCCACCGCAAGCTCAAACGACATCACCCCCTCTCAAGTCCTCTGCGACTCCCTCGCCTCATTTTTCCATGACAAAATCGCCGACATTCATAACAGCTTTGACAACCAACCCGCAAACCAGTCCACCCCACTCACCTCCGAACCTGTACCTCCTCCGAATAACCTTTTCGACTGGAACCCAATCACCACAGAAGATACCATTCGCCTGAGGAACTCCATCCACTCAGGATCCCCTACAGACCCATGCCCCCATCACATCTTCAACAAAGCAAACTCCATCATCGCACCCCATCTCCGAGACGTCATCAACTGCTCCCTCAACTCCGCCACATTCCCAGAAAGCAGGAAACACGCCGAACTCCGCGCCCTTCTGAAGAAACCCACAGCTGACCCCACCGAACTCAAAAACTACCGCCCCATCTCGCTCCTCCCATTCCCTGCCAAAGTCATTGAAAAAGCCATCAACAATCAGCTCGCCGCCTTCCTCGAAACCAACAAATCTCTCGACTCCTCACAGTCTGGCTTCCGAGCCAAACACAGCACCAAGACCGCCCTCATCGCAGCAACAGACGACATTCGAACACTACTGGACAACGGAGACACAGCCGCCCTCATCCTCCTTGACCTCTCTGCAGCCTTCGACACAGTCTGCCACAGCACCCTGATACAACGCCTCAGAAACATCGGAATTCAAGGAAAAGCATTGGACTGGATCATCTCGTTCCTCGCTGGAAGAACTCAAAGAGTTCGCCTCCCCCCTTTTAAGTCAGAAGCCACCGAAGTCATCTGCGGGGTCCCGCAAGGATCATCACTCAGCCCCACCCTCTTCAACGTCTACATGAGCCCCCTCGCAACCATCGCACGTCAACACAACCTCAACATCATCTCCTACGCTGATGACACTCAGCTGATCCTCTCACTCACCAAAGACCCAATCACTGCCAAAACCAACCTACATGAAAAGATGAAAGAAGTAGCCGAGTGGATGAAGCACAGCCGTCTGAAACTGAACTCGGACAAAACGGAAGTCCTCATCTTAGGTGCATCCCCTTCCGCCTGGGACGACTCTTGGTGGCCAACGGCCCTAGGAAAAGCCCCCATACCGACGGACCACGCACGGAACCTGGGCATCATCCTGGATTCCTCACTCTCGATGACCAGACAAGTCAACGCCGTCTCATCATCATGCTTCAACATCCTCCGCATGCTCACAAAAACATTTCGCTGGATCCCCACCGACACAACAAAAACGGTCACCCACGCACTGGTTACAAACCGTCTGGACTACGGAAACACCCTTTACGCCGGTACCACCGCAAAACTGCGGAAAAAACTCCAACGCATCCAAAATGCTTCAGCCAGACTCATACTAGACATCCCCCGCACAGACCACATTTCCGTTCACCTGAAAGACCTTCACTGGCTCCCCGTCAACAAGAGAATAACGTTCCGCCTCCTCACCCACGCACACAAAGCCCTATACGAACTTGGACCTGATTGTCTCAACACGCGCCTTTCCTTTTACACCCCCACCCGCCAGCTACGTTCGTCCAACCAAGCCCTCGCCGCTGTTCCGCGCATCCACAAAGCCACCATGGGGGGAATATCCTTCTCCTACTTAACGGCCAAAACCTGGAATTCCCTTCCCATCCACCTCCACCTTACTCAAAACCACCTAGCCTTCAGAAAACAACTTAAAACCTGGATATTCGATGAGTAAACCCCCCCCCCCCTTCCTCAAGCGCCTTGAGACCCCTCTGGGTATGTAGTGCGCTATATAAATTTTTGACTTGACTTGACTTGACATAGGTAATAATCACCCATTAACACCAATAAATAACATTTTCAACAAACATTCAATATAAACTGAAACTTAAAACCTGTAAAACCTATCTGCCATCCATGAAATACAAATAATATGCTAGCAAATCATTTAATTACCAAAAAAAGAAACAAATATTATTATCATTACATTTCCGCCTCGCCACAAGTCTGCCAAATAAGTGAGATATTGCACACATCAAGGCATATTAGTTTACCAACAACTAGGACTACCATGCTTAGAGGCGGGTGAGATGCTAGTGACTATCCAGATCAGGTTGGGTTAAACAACACCTGCCCAGTCTATGGTGTTTGGGCCGTGTTGCCTCTCCCTGACCAAGAGATGTGGGCCTGAGGGGATTTTCAGATAATGTGGTGTCCACCGCTATCTGGTTGACATCCTGCAAGGCAGCCACCATTGTCCCAGCTCTGTGCAATGGGGAATTTACGAAGTCCTGCTGTTTCCTCGTTATGTAATGCTGTACTTTCTGCATGTGCCTATATTGCGAATGAACGCTTCCAGCTGAGTGTCTCCAGTGGGGCGGCATTTTTCCATTTTTTAGTTATGAGACGTTTAGCCATGATGAGGCCCAGATCTCGGAACTTGTAGGTGACTTTAGACTTCTTGGATCTGGTGTAAAGCCCTAAAAGGCAAACCTCCCATGACAGCGGCATCATCGTGTTTGTACATGTGGCTAATGTTGTGACAACTACTCGCCAGCAGTTCTGGTGGGATGCACAAGTCCACAGCATGTGCACCAAATCTGCATCATGGTGCTGACAGCGTGGACATGCGGAAGTGGCGATGTGGAAATACCTATTTATCTTGTCCAGTAAGAGATATGCCCTTTGTATGATGTACATTTGAATGAGTTTGAACTTCGAGTTCCTGGATATATTCCCGGCTCCTGCTAATATGGCATCCCATTCCTTGTCCGTCCAAGCCTGACCCCTGTCTCCCTCCCATCTGATTCTGAGTTGCTGCATCGGCCTCTGCGTATGTGCAAGGAGCGCATCCGCCAGCCAGTGTACCATGTGTGACCCCGCACCCATTACGTGTAGGTATTGTACTAACAAATGCGTCGGCGGCTCAATCATCAGGTTCCCCCAAAACAGCTGTCAGAGCCTTCAGGAGGGAAGCCTGTGGTAGAAATAGACCTGCTGGCAAGTCATTGTCCTCGACTAGCATCTTGAATGGCATTAATGTGCCATCCCTGTGTACGTCGCTCAATGTGTCAAGCTCCGCTGCGTGCCAGGCCGCCAGGGCCGCCTCCGGGGTACCCAACCTGCCTCTTGGCGTCCCCAACAATGGCAGAGTCAGAGCATAAGGAGGTGTCGAACGGGTGAGATATAAGCTTCGTTTGTAGCATTTATGGGCCAATCCCAAGTGTAACTGTAGTGCAGAGGGAGCTTGGCTATGGGGTGAAACAGGTGTCAAAATTGAGAATGGGTCCAGGGTCGGTGCATGGTAGCTGTATCCTCCAGGCATCTGTGATTCAGCCACTTTGTTGCCCACTGCAGCTGGGCAGTCAAATAGTACAGTTCCATATTAGGGACAGATAATCTGCCCTGGCTAATGGGAGTCTACATTTTCCAAGCTCTATAAGTAGCCTTCCTTTGTTCCAAATCAGGTCCCGGAATAGTCGCTCCAAGTCTCGAAATGTTTTGGGTGGAATGTAAAGGGGGAGGTTTGAAAAATAATACAGCAGTTTAGGGAGGACTATCATTTTCAGCAAGGCAATGCGGCCCATCACAGTCAACGGAAGTGTCTTCCAGAACTGCATTTGGGCACGTAAGGCTGGCATCTAACTCAGCAAATTACCATCCATTAGGTCTTCCGGCGAGCGGTATATGTAAATGCCAAGATACCTGAATGTGGTGGTGTACCAAGTAAGGGGCACATCATGCAAAGAGACAGCTACTTCTGGTACAGTGGCACTGAACAAGTAAATCCCTGATTTAGCCCAATTCAGCCAGAGTCCAGCCTTCTACTCAAATGACTTAAGTATGTCTGCTACAGACGCCAGTATTGCAGTGAAATCCTCAAAAATACAACAACAGATCGTCTGCATACAGGGAAACAGCATGTATCCCATCACCCAACTGTATACCCCACTCATCGCCGTCTCTCCGGAGCAGCATCGCTATAGGCTCCATGGCCAGGGAAAAGCAACGGAGACAGTGGACAGCCCTGACAGGTTCCCCGCCTTACCCTAATACAATCCGAGATTAACTTACCGGTGCAAACCCAGACTGAGGCCCTCTGGTACAAAAGGCGAACCATATTTAAAAAGTATTCCCCCAACTCATATTTGCCCAGAACAGACGCCAGATAGTGCCATTCCAGAGAATCAAAGGCCTTCTACAGATCTAGTACCAGGCAGCCCGACCGAGGCCAGGCATGTGTGGTGTACTGTTGCACTTCAAAGAATCTCCGTATGTTTAGGGAAGTACAGCGTGCTGGCACAAAACCGTTCTGATCTGGGTGCACCAGCGTCTTAACAAGGGGCGAAAGCCGTTTAGCAAAGAGAGAGGCATAAATGTTATAATCCGTGTTACGGAGCGCTAGCGGGCGATAGAAGCCTAAGAGGTCAGGATTCTTCTCAGGTTTGAGAAGGGAAACCAACAGGGCCTCGTTTTGCGTCACAGTAAGGGTGGTGTCATCTAGCGATGTTTCATACACCTTTAACAGTTGTGGTACCAAGATATGTGTATATGCTTTGTAAAATTCAGTCGGCAATCCGTCTGGCCCTGGGGACTTCCCGTTAGACAGGGAAAAAATACTGTCTCGGAGTTCCTCCAAATGGAGAGGGGCATTCAGTTCCTTGCTTTGTGTGCGTGTCAGCTGCGGCAAGTCTAGTCCATCCAGGTAGGTCTGTGTCTCCAGGGGTGTGACTTGTATGCACGATTTATACAAATCCTGGTAGTGTGTCACAAACACGCTAAGGATGCCCTGTTGCATATATGCAATTTCCCCCCAACACCTTCTTCACAACACTATGGGCATCGACGACTCATTCTGACGAATGAGCCACGAGAGCAGCTTACCCGCTTTATCGCCTATATGATGGGTCCTCGCCGAGTGCGCAGCATAGTTGAGGCATCGCAGCTGCTCCAGCAAGCGTGCATGCTCCTCCTGAAGAGAATCTAGCCGCCCCTCAGCATCGTCTGTACCCGCATGCTCTACGTCAGCCAGCTTGCGCTCCAAAGCAGCAAGTTCCCTATCCAGCTGTGTGCGCATACCAGCTTGTGCCCCCAAACAGTTTCCCCTAACAACCACGTTAAGGGCGTCCCACTCCACCAGCGGGGACGAAGCTGTGCCCGCATTTCTCTCAAAATTTTGTTCCACAGTGAAGGCCAGTAAATCCTGAAAGGGTGCATCCAGAATGGCGTCTGGTTGAAGACGCCAAATAGGAATCAACGGCAACTCAGCTTCCCACTGTAACTCCAGAAAATGAGGATTATGATCAGAGTGTGTACGCCCCATGTATATGGAGTTTAAGATACATGGCAGGAGATTGCGTGATACCATGAAACGATCTAAACGTACGTGTAACCTGTGCGCCCCAGAATAATAGGAATATACCCTATCCAGTGGGTATCTGTGGCACCATACATCGGAGAAACGCCACTGTAAAGCCCAGTGTCCTGGCGCTGTCGCAGCTGCATGTGTGGTTGTGCCAGGCACGGGGGGAAGGACCGATCGAGGGAGACGTCCAGCACACAGGTATAGTCACCACCTAAAATCACAGATCATGCCATATGGACAGTTTTTTTGATATGTGATCTAAGAAGGCGGCCTGCTCAGTATTGGGTGCATAGAGTGATGCCACTACTACCGGTTTCACATCGAGGACCCCTTTACCTATGACATATCTGCCTTTCCCGTCTATCAGAGCATCTGTCACTTTAAACGGAGTCCCTAGCCTCACCCACACCAAGACTCCCCGTGCATATGCAGAGTAGCATGTCGCATGTAGTTGCCCCCTCCATCGCCTATGGAGTCTAGCAATTTCTGTTTGAACTAAATGTGTCTCCTGAAGAAGTGCTATTTGAACGTGATGGCGCATCAGGTAAAAATATATGAGATAACAGCATTCCGCCGCAATGTCCCCTTCGGTAGCAGCGGTACGATCCGTGAGTTTCCGATGGTCTGCGTGTAGCAATGTTAAATCAATTGCCACCTTAACTATTTTACCTTCTAAAGAGGTGCGGATTTGATTCATTGTCTCTCTGAGTTTTCCGACTGCCGCCAACATCTAGTTTATGCGACATGGGATGAGTCGACTCAGCCTCCGCCATTTTGTCGGCCTGCACCCAGGTCTGTGGATTGAGGCCCGCCGCACCCCCGGTGCCCATCTTCGTACGTCCTCCCCGCGGCATGAAGCTGCAGGGGGCAAGCACTGCGCTGGATGTAACACTCCCCAACTGCCTCTGGAACGGAGCCCAGGTGTCCCGCCCAAAAACCACCTCCAGGAAAGCACACAGTCAATTCAAAGGGGCAGGCACACCTCACCTGTACTGCTTGTGACTGTGCTGCTAGCCAGTTACTTGAAGATTGCTAGACAGTGTCCTGAAGGGGGAGGCGTAGCTAATGTGACTGGCCACGGTGTGCCACTATGCATCAAAGCAGGGCTGCAGCAGCGGGTGAGCCAATCTGATTCAGTATGATGCCGATTGGCAAGGCACTCTGCACTCCGATCCCTTCAAAGCGGGCCAGTCAGAGAGGAAGCACACCCCACCCAACGTCCCCAGGTGCTTCCGAACTGTCTCTGCGTAGCATAGGCTGTTCAAGAGACAAAGTGACCCAACCAGCCCCAGCAGACCTCAGGTCTGTCAATCAAACTGCTCAGTTTGCAGGCGTCAAAGTGGATAAATGACGCAATAGCCCCACGTAGATGGTTAAAAAAAAACGATATTCCCCAGGCACTATGAGGACCTGGATAGAGGAAGTTCCAATGCTGTCACCCAGGCTCAGAGGGTGGGGCAGCCCTCAAACATGCACACACCCGGAATTCCACCGCTTTGTGGAGTCCTGCACAGCAGCTATGGATGGGGGGTAAAGCAAGGCCCTTGTTCCAGCCGCTCCTCCGACGATGCACACCTCCTCCACCTCAACGCCCTCAGGGCCTGCACAGTAGGACTAGCCCCCATTCTGGCGCATCACCGCTTCACAGTAATAGGCCTGATGGGCGAACTTAGGCCATGGCCTCTTGTAGGGGAGCTTAGCCGGCAGCAGCGCTCCGTGCATGGGGAGCTAGTATTAGCAGGTCACAGTCCACTATCAGGCAGGGGCCACACCGCGACTCCACACAGTACCGTGCAAGTTGACACCAGGGTCGCCGGGGCAGCGGGAGGTCCGGGGAATATTGCAGGACTGCGGCATCGATCAGGGCCTAGGGGGCGGGCCAGTCCCCGGCCCCATGCACCTTTGCCAGCCCAGCGCCCTAGAGCCACTCACAGTCGTGAGGAGAGCCGGGGGTCCGACGCAGTGTTTTGCCGCTTCTGCCAAAGAATGCGCTCAGCAGGGCGTCGTGGCACTTCAGGAGAAGCCGCAGCTGGCAGCGGCCTCCTCGGCTCAGACACTGATCCAGTATTACGGCCAGGAAGGGGAGCCACAGACGGAGCTCTGAGGCTACACATCCGGCTTCATTGCCAGGCAAGCCACGCCCCCTCCCACCAGGCCCCCTTGTCCCACAGCTGATCAAGATGGAGCACTCCCCACACCCAGAACCATGTGGCAGCCACTTCATTGCTCACCTCAAACTTACAGGTAGGTACCCTTCTCAATCTATTGTCTCAACCCTGAGCAGGATGGAACACTCCCCCCACCCAAGAGCCATGTGTAACCTATTACCTTCCTCTGCTCCACTTTCCAGGGAGGTAGCCTTCTCAAAAGGGCGGGGTTTGTGTGTATAGGCAGCCAGCACTACAACTCCCACCAGGCACCCTTGTCCCACAGCTGAGCCGGATGGAATACTCCCCCCATCCAGAACCATGCGGCATCCATTTCCCTCCAATGTGTTACCTAACATGTAGGTAGTCAGTGCATGCACCCTGTCATCCAAAATGCATGGAGCCATATGACCACACCATCCCTCACATGCCAGCCAAAGTGGCATAGATTCAAAATTTACATCCAGTGTGCAGCCAGCTAAGTGCATGTAACTGTGACAGAAATTACACTTTGACTTTCCAAGTCACATGTGAAGTAAATTCAGGTCCCAATCATGCACAGTACAGAATGCAATGTGTAAGTGCCATGGTGTCAGAGAAGGCCCATATGAACCCAAAACATGCACCGTCAATCTGTCGAATAAATCAAAGTTCATGATATAAAAGAGCATTCAAAATATTACAATGGCTAGTTTTTGCATGGCTGAAACAGATTCAATGATGTACACCAAGTTGGTAGATGATGACATGTCCTTGTAAACACACCATCTGTACGTGGCATATGGTTGCAATTTACAAGTCACACTAATGACAAGTAATGTATGTACCTCAACATCATGTCATGATGCACATTATCTTTCAGCTATACCAAGTGATTGCAATGTAAAATGTTGGGTGTATCAAATGTAACATCCAAAAGTCTGACACCAAGCTTGTGTAGTGCACTTAACTGACAATCTAACCTCTGTTGAACAGGAGATCCACAAACAAATGCTGCTGAAAACACCAACAACCGGCAGAGCCTGCCTCCCCCACAAATGAATGAATGAATGAATTAGGAATTTGTATTGCACGACTTAACCCGGAGGCATCAAGGCGCATCTGATGGAAACAGCTGAGAGGTGGGTGTCACCAGATGAGGCAAGTTACAGGTAGGCTTCTGTGAAAAGCCAGGTTTTTAGATCTATACGGAAAAGGGCGAGGGACGGCTGGCCCTTAAGGTCGGCTGGAAGCGTGCTCCACAGTTTAGGGGCAAGGGAGAAGAAGGCCCGACCTCCCCACCTAGCCTTGAAAGTTCGAGGGATAGACAAAAGGTTTTTGTTAGCCGATCGCAGGGTCCTGCCCGGAGTGTAGAAGGACACGAGAGACCCAATGTCCTCAGAACCCAATCCGTGTAGAGCATGGTAGGTAAGGACTAGTACCTTAAAGTTTATTCTGGCCTGTACGTGCAGCCAGTGAAGGTTTTTTCTGATCCCGGATCCAGAGGAACATCTGGGGGCATCGACTACAAACCTAGCTGTTGCATTCTGGACAACTTGTAGACAATGGATGAGTTTTTTGTTTATACCTAGGTAGAGGGCATTACAATAGTTCAGTCGTGGAGAAATGAGCAACCTGTTTCCTGGCATCCGGGGAGAGATAGTGTGCAAGTTTCCTAAGGATCCTTAAGACAACACAACAGGTGGAAACAGTCCTATTGATTTGTTTATCAAAAGCAAGTGTGGTGTCGATGATAACACCCAGGTTGCGGGCAACTAGGGATGGCTTGGGGCATGTTCCGAGGGCAGGCGGTCACCAATCAGCCGACCAGACATCTTGTTTGCCACCAAAGATGAGGACCTTGGTCTTTTCCCCATTTAGCTTGAGGAAATTTCAGGTCATCCAGCCTGCCATGGCTTCCATGCAGTTTCAAAATTTTACAGCCGTGGTCTCAACCGAATCAGATAGGGAGACCATTATCTGGGTGTCGTCAGCGTACGACAAAACTTCCAGTCCGAAGGATCTTACAAGTCTCGCTAGTGGGGTCACATATATGTTGAAGAGTGTGGGGCTCAAGGATAAGCCCTGTTGGACCCCACATTGCAAAGGCTTGGCGGATGAAAGGAAGTCGCCCAGTTTGACTCTTTGTGCACGATGGTTGAGGAAGGATGTCAGGAGACCCAGAGCCAGTCCTTCCACTCCCATCTCACTAAGACGAGTGTCCAGAATCGAGGGGGACAGGGTGTCAAAGGCGGCCGTAAGGTCGAGCAGGATCAGATGGGTAGTCTGACCACTGTCGACCTTGGCGCGGATGTTGTTGACCACCATTGTAAGGGCTGACTCTGGCATGTGCGCCTTCCGAAAACCATGCTGAGAGGGGTCTAGCAGGTTAGCTTTGTCCAGGAAGGCGCTAAGATGGTGATTGAGGTGGGCCTCGAGCATCTTGGCGGGGGCAGGAAGAAGGGATATGGGGCGGAAGTTTTTTAGGATCCCGGGATCCAAGGTTGGCTTTTTCAGAAGAGGCTTGACAATAGCCAACTTCCAAGTCACAGGAAAAACACCATTCGAAATGGCCAGATTCATTACATCTAGAAAGGGGGGAGCAGGACCTCTCTGCAGGTCTTCAGCATTTTAAGAGGGCAGGGGTCCAGAGGGGATCCCGATTTGAGTTTGTTGAGATGCTCATTTAAAACATCAGCGGTCAGCAGGGGAAAATTGGACAGGATACCTCGGGGAGCCAAAGGCGGACTCGGCCAATGGGGAGAGACAAGTGGTAGGATGGGCTCCTGGATAGGATTGAGGGCTTCCAGTGCGGAATAGATGTCCGCGATTTTGGTGTGAAAGAACGAGAAGATCTGATCGCAGAGATTTTGAGATGTGACAATGGGATCAGGAGCTGAACAAGAGAAAGGGAATCCACAATTTTGAAAAGGTCTCTAGGGGAACTGAGGGAGCTTATCAGATTGGAAAAATATGACTGTTTGGCTGCCAGGATTGCAGCCTTGTTTCCTGTTATAAGGTTTTTGTGTTTAGTTCTTTCATCTGGTTCAGGGTGGGCTCTCCAGAACCTTTCTTGCCTCCTACACTCCTGCCTAAGGAGTCTGAGGGAATCAGAGTACCACGGGCCGACAGGCGTTTCCTAGCGCAGTAGTGTAGTTTGGGAGGGGCAAGGATGTTAACTGCCTCCAAGATAGTATTGACAAGCTCCCGAGCAGCAGTATCCGTATCAATTTTGGGAGAGAGCTTAAGATTGGCGATGATAGGGCCAAGGGACTCGTTGTTCGGTCCCCTATAGTTCCTTTTCAAAGCCCAGTTGTTATTGTCCTTTGCGGGCAGGTCCTGCAGTCCAGATGTGAACTCGATAGGGATTGCCTTATGATCAGACCAGGAGAGGGGGAGGGGAAGGCCTACTTCCAGTCGAGGATCGTTGGTAAAGACCCCGTCCAGTGTGTGGCCGCGGAGTGTGTAAAACTACCCACTCTTTGTAAAAGACCATAAGAGGCCAGTGAATCTACCAAAGATATGGTGTCAGGCGATTTAGAATTTTCCAAATTAAAATTGAAATCACCAAGGATGGTGAAATTTGGCTTATCAATGAAAGATTCAAGAATTTCAAGGAGTTCCGCGGTAAAAGCAGACCTAGGGCCAGGGGGTCTGTAGATGAGAATGCCCATAAAGGACACCGTGGGGAAGGGGCTAAGGGAGAAATGAGCAGCCTGGAGGGAGTTCTGAGGGGAAGGAAGGCACTCAATACGGCATGTTGGTGAGATCTTATGTAGAATGCCAATTCCCCCTCCTTTTCGGCCCTCTCTGTCCAGTCTTACAAAGGCGTAACCATCGGGGATGGCGTCAACCAGGTCAGGACCAGCTGATTCTGAGCCCCAGGTTTCGGTAACAAAGGCCCACGAAGGCTTCCTCTCTGAGAAGAAATCTCTAAAAGCAATATTGTTCTTCACTAGGGAGCGAGCATTTATAAGAAAGCCCGCTTCCCCAGGAAATGGAAAAGGGGACTGTGTCTCAATCACAGTCGGGGCGCTCAGGTGTGTGGGTGGGGATGTGTTACTCAAGTCTCTAAGGCACCAGCACTCAAAACCATCTTGCAGTTTCTCTGGTACAATCTTATGAGGACAGCTTTGCCAGGGTGGCCTGAGTGCTCTAAGGGAGCTAAGGGGGTAGACGGAGTTTGTAAAGGGAGGAGAGCACGAGCCATCAATCTCCCTGGCCCCTGGCACCTCCTTGGCACTGACGGGCGCAGACGGGCAGGACTCTGGCACGACTCCGGCGCAGGTCCAGTGGGTCCGCTGAACGCGTCCGCTGCGCGGAGACATATCCGTCCCCTTATATGCACAGCTAGAGCGCATCACAGTGCTACTACACACCCAATATGGCCGCTGTAGTGAGATCGCCAAACCGGGACCGATCAGTGATAATGATCGGCTGAGAGTGGCCCGGGCAGTGAGGCGAAGGGGAGAGGTGTGAGAAGGATTAAAAGCTTAGTAGTCAAGCAAAGTGTCAGGTAGGATTTTTAAAAGCAAAATAACAGCACAACAGACCTCCCGGCTTCCACCTCAGGAGGGACACGAACTCACAATAGGATTGAGCGCAGGACTCAAGGAATGCCCATTATATGCACAGCTAGAGCGCGTCACAGAGCTACTACACACCCAATATGGCCGCTGTAGTGAGATCGCCAAACCGGGACCGATCAGTGATAATGGTCGGCTGAGAGTGGCCCGGGCAGTGAGGCGAAGGGGAGAGGTGTGAGAAGGATTAAAAGCTTAGTAGTCAAGCAAAGTGTCAGGTAGGATTTTTAAAAGCAAAATAACAGTGCAACAGACCTTACGGCTTCCGCCTCAGGCGGGACATGAACTCACAGAACTTGAACTCCCTGATGCAGATTCTCTATGTTTCTCGGATGAGGAGCAACAACCTGGCCCCTCAGGACTGCCAGGGCGCACTTCCTCTCAGGGCCTCATTGTCCCCATCACCATCACCACCACCACAGTGACAACCACAGCGCTGACCACTGCTACAACGACCTGTGCGGCAGCCACCACCACCATAACCACTGCTGCCTGCAACACTCTCCCTCCTCAGTGGTTACCAAAAACACCACACAATCCAAGGATGCCAGAGAGAGTGGGCAGGTACATTGAGTCCCAACGCCACAGGTCCGTGCCAGCAGGGTAGGTGGGAGGTCAACTGGGGGACACTCACAGGAGGACACTGAGACAGAAGGACTCACTTTGCAAGACTCTTTGGTGCATACCAACAGAACTAGGGACAAATGGGCCTGGCTGTCAAAGAAGTGCGTTACCTCCGCATGCTACTGTGGTCCATGGACACACTTATGGGCCAACTTGTGGATCTCATGGGCCAGGTTGTGGGTGTTCTGAGGGACAGACATGCGGCTCAAATGACGGCTCAACCCCCCACCACTGGGCAGGTTGCTGACACTCCCGCCACCTCAGCTGCAAGACAATGACTCTTCAGACACCACTGAGTCTGCAGGAGAGGCCCCCTCTTGCCAAACACAGGAGGGGATGTCCAAGAAACACCACAGGAGGATCACATGGCAAAGCACCAACCAAAGCCAAGTCACTGAGCCAGCCATGATGGCACTTGTGTTGCCCTTGACATTGACTTTGTTAATTATCCTAACCCACATTGTCATGTTGATGGACAAGAGTTTGTTGGACTGTGTGATTACATCAATGTGGTGACTACTCTATTTGTCTCATTTACCATCACTGACAACTCATACGCTCACTTTGCACAATTCTACAATCACTTTTCTTTAACAAAACCTTATTGAAAATGAACACCCTTTACACACCTATGCCTTTGTGTCAGGGCCATGTTTATCACAGTATGTACATTGTCAACTCAGATTCCAATGTACCACAAGCTCTGATTGTGACAAGGCATTGATAGGGTGACATAACCTAGAAAGACACAAGAGAAAGACATTTAGTTGTCAGGTGATGCCATGACAACAATAACACACCACTAGTCAACACCGTACATTACCCATTACACATAACAATGACCAACACCATCAACATATACATGATGTATGTGTAAAACAATACACTGTGCAACACACATCAGCCATTAGCAGCCAACAACAGCCAGAAGCCAAAAACCTCAACTCTGCCTTGCCACTACCATCAAAGCCAACAGGCAATGTCACTGTTGTACAACGTTACTTACAGTCAAGGGAAGTAGTTGTTGATGAGCTGTTGACGCAGGTCCACACCTTCCTCTTCTCCACTATCATCGTCACTGGGCATGTGTGGATTTTCAGTGGGTGGCATCTGCAGCTCTTCATCCTCCACGAGCAGGGGGATCTCTTTGCACAAGGCCAGGTTCTGGAGCATGCAGCATGCAACTATGATCTGACACACCTTTTGGGAGATTAGAGTAGTGCACCACGGCTCATGTCCAGACACCGAAATCTAGCCTTCAGAAGCCCAAAAGCACGCTTCACTACACGAAGTGTCCTCCCATGTGCATCATTGTAGGGGACTTCCCCTGGGCCCTTGAATTCCGGTTGGGATACGCAGAGTCACCTAGGTGTGAGACACACATACTAATCTTATAATATAAACAGTTGACAAGAACAGCATGTCACACATACAGCACACTACTTTACTAAGCGTACTCACCAACAAGCCACGCACGTTCCAGACGCAGATTTTTTATCAATTGTAGGATGATGCTGTTACACAGTATGTATGAGTCATGTGCTGAACCTGGAAATGTTGCACAGACATGGGAGATAATCATATCTGCTTGGCATACCACTTGTACATTAATGGAATGATAATGCTTCCTGTTACGGTAGATGTGCTCACGTGCCTGTGGTGGAACTAGGCCAACGTGTGTGCAGTCAATGACTCCAACAACATTAGGTATGTGTCCAAGGTCATAAAAATCACCCTTCACATCTGCCAATTCATGTCTCCTTTGAAAGTGGATGTAACTGTCCTTGTAGGTCAACATTGCGGATACAACATCACGCAGCACCATGCTGAACATAGCTTGAGACATCCCACTGTCAATGGCCACCATGTACTGAAACGAACGAGGGGCAAAGAAATTCACTGCGGCCATCACCTTAACTGTTGGCGTCAAAGCTGTCAGATAGCTTCTTCAAATTCTCAGATGGGGCTCCAACTGAGCACATAGTTCTTGAAGGGTAAGGCGATTCAGACTGAATTACCTTATGATGTCCTCATCTTCCATGTTTGCCAGCACTGGGAGAGGCTGATGCACATTTGGTCATCTCCTACATATAATGAAAGATGACACATGTAAATCCAATTCACAGATGAGATGTGGCAACCATCTTACATAATGACTAACACAGCACCAACATTGACAGGATTGTAACAACAGCTTAATGCACAAGTCACATGCACATACACCTTGATCTCACGTAGTCGTACATGTGGTCAGTATGTACACACTAACTTCTTCCAAATCAGATACAGACTATGTGAATGGTAAATAGTACACTCCTGTCACCAGCCCTGAGTGTAGGTGACACAGCACTTGTGGCACACAGCAACACTGCTTACTTCTACGTAGCTGATGTACCTGCAAAACCTCCTTGCTATAGTCTCACTATGTACAACATTTTGACACAATGAGCACAGTGTGTGTAAGCTGGTCAACTATCAAGACAAATACAGCACTGTACACAGTGATATAGGCACATCATGTGCTCAGTTCATCATTGCTGTGGGTTGAGTAGCCATTTTACACATCGACATGTTCACACATATGCAACTCCATTACACATTAAATCTGTGTCCGTGCACACAGATATCATAATAGACAAGTGAGGAAGTACATGCAAAAGCATGTACTCATATGTACTGACATGACATGTGGGCATCAAGTCAAATGTCATACTCTCAGTTCACTTTATAACCAGGTGCAACATTATAGTGCAAATGCATAGTGATCAGTGGTGGAATTTGTCAAGTGGCAATGCAATAGCACAATGGGCCCTTGGGTGCGGTAGAAGTGCTCTGCCATCGTGGTCCCGGTCACTGGATACAATTGAAAGATGTAGGATTGCGGTAGAGACCACCTGGCCCCCGCGGTGTGACACAGCCTATGCCAATGCAGCCAATGGGAACCGCCATCGCGGTAGTGCAATACAGTTTTGAAAATCATGTTAGGCGTGCTCCACCACCACTGTCCAGGTCATTGGATACAATTGAAAGATGCAGGTGTGCGGAAGAGACAAACTGGCCCCCGCGGTGTGACACTGCCTATGCCAATGCCATTGCAGCCAATGGGAACCACCATTGCGGTAGTGCAATTCAGTTTTGAAACTCGCAGTAGGCGTGCTCTGCCACTGCAGTCCCGTTCATTGGATACACTTGAAAGATGCAGGATTACGGTAGAGACCACCCGGCCCCTCGGTGTGATACCACCTATTCCAATGCCAATGCAGCCAATGGGAACCGCCATTGTGGTACTGCAATACAGTTTTGAAACTGACAGCGTGCTCCGCCACCGCGGTCCCAGTCATTGGATACAATTGAAAGATGCAGCAGTGCGGAAGAGACCACATTGCCCCCGCAGTGTGATACCACCTATGCCAATACCATTGCAGCCAATGGGAACCATCATCGCGGGAGTGCAATACAGTTTTGAAACTCGCAGTAGGCGTGCTCCGCCACCACCGTCCCGGTCATTGGATACAATTGAAAGATGCAGGAGTGCGAAAGAGACCACCTGGCCCTGCACAGTGTAACACAGCATATGCCAATGCCATTGCAGCTAATGGGAACCGCAATCGTGGTAGTGCAGTACAATTTTTGAAACTCGCGGTAGGCGTGCTCGGCCACCGGGCCACAGTTATTTATTTTATTTATTTCGGATTTGTAACACGCGTGGCTGCCTCAGCAATTAGACATCTCAGCGCAACCAGAGACTAAAGACTAGAGCCTGAGAGTACAACCTAGAGATTAAACAGCAGGAGTGGGGAAAAGCCAGGTTTTTAAGGCCTTTCGAAATGCCAGATGGTTCGGAGTGGCTCTAATGGGAGCCAGGAGCGAGTTCCAGAGTTTCGCCGCCAAAAAGCGGAAATAACGTCCCCCAGCCCTCGCTCTCCAGACTCGAGGTGCGCAGAAGAGCGCAAGGTCACCAGATCTCAGCGAGCACCCAGGCACAAAGGGCTCCAACAAATGGAGTAACCCTAATGGAGCCTGGTGTGTCAAGATCTTATGTGAAATACACAGCGCCTTAAACTGAATGCGCTTTTCGACTGGCAGCCAGTGGAGTTTAGGGAGCACATGCACCACCGAGCAGGATCTGGGCAGTGCAACCAAAAGCTGCGCCGCCGCGTTCTCAACCCTCTGCAGGCGCTTAATGCTTGCCTTATTAGCGCTCAGGTAGAGGGAATTGCCCTGGTCTAGTCTGGACAAAATGGACGCCTGGAAAAAGGTCTGGTGCACTTTGGGAGGGAAAAAAGCAAGCAAAGGCTTCAGGCCTCGCAAAAGCCCGAAACAGATCGCTGCAACGGCTTTCGTTTGTTTCTCGAAAGTCAATCCATTATCAAACATCACGCCCAAGTTCTTCACAGCCTCCTTAGGAAGAGGGGCGTGTTTGAGGCGGTCCGGCCAGCACAGCTCGGACCATAACTCCCAATCCTTCCCTAACAGCAACATCTCAGACTTACTGGCATTTAACTGTAAACAGTTTTTTGCCATCCAATCGGAGAAGGGCAGGAGATCCTCCTTGAACTTGCCCTTAAAATGGAGCCCTGCAGCACCCCCTGGTGCAGAGCCAACTACTGAGAGTAGAAAGGTGGTACTGAAACCTGGAAGGACCGTTCCTCTAAGAAAGACCGGATACAGTCCAAGGCCACATCCCTGATCCCAACTTCCTGAAGGCGTTTAAGAAGTATCTCATGGGACACAGTATCGAATGCGGCACTTAGGTCCAGAAGGACCAAGGCCGCTGAGTCTCCTACATCCAGACTGCCCCGAATGGCTTCCGACACTACCAATTGCGCGGACTCGGTACTATGCCGGAGTCGGATACCATGCTTGACGGATCAAAAATAGCATTCTGCTTAATGAATGTGGACAGAATAGAATTCACATGCGCTTCCACCAGCTTGGCCAAAAAAGGCAGCTGGGAGATGGGCCAATAGTTGCCGGGTTCTTCCGGATCCAGGGAAGGGTTTTTATCAAAGGGATAACTTTGGCGTGTTTCCACGCCCAGGGTACGGATGCTGACCTCAGAGACAAGTTGGCCAAATATAAACTCACAGGGGAAATCAGTGAGTGAAACTGGCGGTAATGGGTAGGTGACACGGGGTCAGCTGGGGAACCTGATTTGATTTTTTGGCACAAGGCCTCAAATTCCGGAGGTGTCAAGGGAGGGAATGATGACAAGCAGTTACCCCCCATGGTATCCCCCACTCCTTGCGCCACCCCCTCCATAGGGGGGCCACCTTAGGTAAACCCAGATAAATCAGGTCAACTTTATTAACAAAGTTCTGCGCTAGTACTGGTAGGTAGAAGCAATGGGAGAAACCGTAGTAGCACCCGCGCTCTTCATGCCTTTGAGCAGGAAGAAGATAGTCTTTGCGGGATTTGTGCTGGCCAGAATTTTGTTGGTCACAAAATCCGCTGGTGCTCTCAAATAAGCTTATGATACTGCTTAACAGCCGCCCGATATTCTAACTTTGCAGAAGCATCGCAAGAGCATCGCCAGGCGCGCTCTAACTGCTTGCAGCCCTTCTTGCTAAAGTTAGCAAATTGTTGAACCACGGATTGGATGGCCCTCGCCCCTTTACTCCCCGTTTTGCCGGGATACAGCTCTCCAGGCCGGCCGTCAGCCAATCTCGGAAACACGAATTTGCCCCATCCACATCTGGAGGTAGCTGAGGCCTATGCTTGGCTGGCCAGGCACAAACTAAAAGTATAAGCTTCCCTAACAACCACTGCGATACCGCCCCATCTCCCCCTCTCTATTGATGGTCTCTAACACATAGCCTTGAGGAAGAGCCAACCAAGGCTCTGCCACTGAGTTTTGGGTAAGCCAAGTCTCCGTTAGGAATAAAGCATACGGGGACTCATCAGCTAGGAGGTCAAACACCTTGGCGTGGTGTTTCGCCAGCGAGCTGTAGTTCAAACTAAGGAACTTATACTCCGTGAGACCTGTAGGACAGAGGACCCGCTCCACTGGGGCCAGCTTTAATGCACAAAATTCACAATGGTAGGATTGCTCCTGAAACGCCCAGGGTAGATAAGGGCAGTTAGATACCAAAACCAGGATCTCTTCCCGCGAGTACCTGAAAGAATCTGCGGCAAAAGATGCAGGTGTCCTGGCGACTGGCCCGCCAGCTGCACGCCCGCTTCAGGTGTCCGCTGCACGCGTCCGTTGCGCGGTTGCTGCTGTGTCTGCATTTATGCAGTCGGGGCAATCAGGGCTGCAACAACTGTCCGCAAACCTTGCATTCCTCCAAAGATGGCGGAAACGCTCCAACCGCCCCGAGAGAGCTGCAGCCAGGTGCCTAGCCCACCACCCAATGAAGTTCAAAGCCTCCCGCAATTCCCAATAATACAAAAGCAACAGGTACGTTTAAAAATGATGCAATAGGATGCTTGAGGAAATTATTTAAAAAGCATACAGTGCGAGGAAATCGCTATGTGCACTCCCGGCTCACGCCTCAGGAGTCTGGTGTTATTGGATACAATTGAAACATGCAAACCAGGCAGACCAACTGCATCAGCAGAGAACCACTGAAACAATCCCAGGGGCCTATAAATGTCTGTGACAAAGCCACATGTCACTTGCATTCAGACACTGCTGCCTGCCGTTCATCACCACCAACTGCTGCTGTATCTGTACTCTGGACCCAGTGGTGGCGAGAATAGAGAACATCAGGGCCTGTCCCTTCACCACAGAGGAGCAGGATGTCCTGGTGGATGAGATCCTTGCACAGAATGGGAGCTATATGGTGCTCCAGATTTACTGGTAAGTGTTTAAATAAAAGTTTGAGAGCGCTCAGAATATTCACATGATGTTACTGTGCAGTAGTATGTGCCTGTGAGTGCAAGCCAATGTGCATGCATCAATATTTTGACAATAGCATGCTCCATATATGGCCTATTAAAAATTGCATTTGAGTATGTGGGGAAGATGGCAACATGGACACTTGTACAGCTAGTTTTAAGCCAAAATAAACACATGTTCTGAGACTGGGTAATGTAAATATGTGAGACACTGCATGCTAACTTCATATCAATGGGGTGTGTAGCCTTATTTCCACAGATTCCTGACTGCATTGAAGGATGGGAATTACATACTGTGGTTTGGTAGTTATACAGTTACACTGCTGGTTTCAGACACTTGAAGTCTGAACACACCTTCCCTATGCTATGTGATATCATAGTCCATTAATTGTTCTTGTGCTCATTTGTGACATTATAAATGTAGTTTGGCCAGAGGGTACTGAATAATGTGTGTACAGTTTTCAAATTGACCCTATAGAGATGTATCCATTCTGCACAGGAGTACAAAGCCAGAGTCTAACACTTTGGGTGGTAATTTCCTATGACACATTAGATAAATGTGAGGTGGACATGTCATCCTTCTACTGATTCCATGATGCGTTGAGTCGCACATGTGTAGGCACTGTTTCTCTATTCATATTGTACATGCATGTGATTTCTGTGAAGGCCCACGTTTATCCTCCGTGTGAGGCCCTCTGGCCTGCACAGAAACTGCCCAATGTTACAAGGACCCATCACTAAAAGGACTGAGTGAAACATGTGTTGTCCACCACCCTATTTCTCAATCAGCTATCAAAGGCCTGAGGATTACACAAGACAGGACTCCATCTTGTGAGAAGAGTGTAGGGATGTAAGATCAAGGCCCTAAATGTGACAACCATGACACATGTAGCTATGCAATGGTCAAGGCCATTAAGGGGTGTGTAGTAGGACACAGTGAGTCTGACCACTACACATCATTTCCAGTGTATTGGATGTCATGCTCACTCACATAGTGCATCACAGCTGAGGGCCTTTTTTATATTTGTTTCTGTGCTGGCACTCTGCATGTGTATGAGATGGGCATGTAGTGTGTCCATCATCATATATGTATACATTGCTATGATATGGTTTGTTCCAAGTGTACTGTGTGACATGCCGTATGGGCTCTGCTCTCCATTGATATATTAGTGTGCTATGTATGTTCATGCTCCTGTACTGTCACACAGTGGTACATAACACAGTGTCACAGAAATGTCTTCTTCTCTCCCATGCCTGCAGCTTAAGGTCCATTAGCGTAAGGCCATATGGAGGGGTGCGGTCTCTGGGTGTCTGCAACTGACAGTATACACACTGCCACAAGAGGTGGGATGACATCTGGCGTGAGCAAAAACGTGCCAGAGATGACACTGTGGGTGTTCCCTCGAAGTGGTAGGTTGGCGCACAGGAGCATGGCACCACTAATGGCCCTCATCTTGGCAGTGACACAGCCAGAGCTGGAAGGACGCTTGAGGGTGAATATTGTGCAAAGTGTGACTTTGCTTGTGAGTGACTACATGAATCCCAACCCTGAGTCAGTGCGGAGCTCTGTGATGTCTCTAGTGTGATGCAATGACTTCTAAGTGGCCTCTGTGTTGAGTGCAGCTGTTCTGCATTCGTACGACAGTTTGTTTCTCATGTGTTAAAACCCTTGAACCTTGCACATGAAATCATCTTAAATTTTTTTTAACTCACATTGTATGAATGTTGTATGAACTGAGACCTCCCTACACAGATAATTCATTGTGTGAAGTGGGTAGCCCAGTACACTTGTCGTGCTTGTGTGCGCTGTGTGACTAGCTCAATAGGGTGCTCATGTGATGATGTGTTTGTGGCTACCGACATGCACAGATGTGGACTCAGGGAGCAGTGAGTTGGTAAGGGTCACACCTGTCCCGTGGGTCCCTTTTTTTAAACAAGGATAGAGAGGACAGCACCATTTAAAAGTATATGAGCCCAATATCAGCTGCATGGCATGACATGATGTAATTACCTACCATAGTGACAGCAAGTGCACATAGGTGCTGATAGGGAAGATGGTGATGACTACAGTGGTGCATTTACTAATCTACCTTTGCCATTTGCACACATGGCAAAATGACTGGGATGGTTAGACTCTGTGATTTAAATGCAATGTAGCTGAACCGGCTATTGCAAAATTGTTTCGGCACTATGGCTTAACATGGTTGGATGTGATCATTGGGTATGGCAAAATGTGATGTGACTGAGGTGTTTTTCAATAATTTGAAGGATGATAATGAGCAATGGTTAGTCCTCAGTATGTGTGCATTGTGGAGGGATGTCCTTGTGCATCAGTGAATGGTGAAATTGTGGCTGATGCTTTTAATCAGTGTGTGACTTATTGGCAAATTGATGTGTCTTCAATGTCATCAGTCAGCACAACGTAGAGATGTCATATGCTAGACCCTAGGCATTGTCACACATTAGCTGTCCTAATAAGGTCCACCAACTTCATCATCAACAGAAGACACAATCCTGCCTTGGGTCAATGAGGGACTTTCAGGGACTTGAGGATATGTTGGTATGTGACATGTCACAACCTATGAAGGCCTTGCATTAACGTGCTTTGTGTTTGTGAGTACATTGTTCAATGGTGCTCATTGGCACTTCATTGACAAATAAGATGTGGCCTTGTGACATATGCTGCAGTGTGAGTATCAGAGACATCAGCTGGCAGTGAACAGCAGTGAGTATAATGCTAGTGAGCATTCATAGATGTGTGCTGTGCACAACAAATAAATTCTAATATATACACAGCTGACACCAATGGACAACTGTAGCTGTGCTTCAAAGCACAACATGGTGGATATCAGGAGCTGGTTGCCCTTGCGACAGGACATATTGGACTTTGTATCTGTGGTGTTTCATTAAATAGACTCCATATGTGACTGAGACAACATGTTTTGATGTATAGATAGCTTACCTACAGGCATGTAGGTATGCATACATACAATTGTATGTGTGGTTACAGGGAGGCACATGCCCACCTATTTGGCTGTGTCCACGTAACATGGAGCATGACTATCAACTATGCATGTTTCCATCCATCATCTGATGATAAATGTGGCATATGCTGAAAGTACATGGTGTAGTTCAACATGGGTGTCTCAGTTTAAAGTTTGGTGTTTTGATTGCATATGATGTTTGTGAGTATGGCACTATACTGAACCTATGGCTCTGTCTCTTGCAGCATCTTCCAAGGGCAGGAAAGGACAGGAGCCCGACACCGTTGGGGAAGCTACTGGCACGACTGCCACACAGGAGTTCAGTGACACTGAGGGTACCAGAGCCTCGGAGGGGGACAGGAGTGCCCTGGATGATTCCCGCCCGGAAACACCATTCTCCACATCTTCCAACTCCAGCGCTAACTCCTCGGTGTCGGCAGGGATCAGGAAGTTCAAGATCTGCATCTTCTTCTGCCACACCTCGTCCAGTGCCCACCTTCCCGGATGCTCCCCCAAGTGCTGTCCGTGCATGCAGCCCTAAGGGTAGAGTCTTGTTCCCCCAGGCACCGCTGCCCCTGTATACCCTCTGTGTGGAGGCAGTAGACATTTTGCGCCAGCTGTGTGTGGGTCAGACTGCTCTCCTGAATGCCCTCCAGGATCATGGCAACAAGTTGGCACAGGTTGTTGTGTTCATGGGGGGCATTCATTCTGATGTGGGTGGCCTACACCAAACTGTACAGTCTTTGTCCTCTACAGTGACAGCAGCCATTCAGCAGTCCCAAGCTACTAGTCCAACTCCTGTCCCTTCAGAAACCACCCTGCCAGTGGCACCACCTGACGAGAGTACACACACGCCAGAGCCCTCAGGCACCCAGTCATCCACACACAGCACATAACAGCAGCACTTTAAGCATACCAGACCCCAGACACAATCACCACAACACAAAACAAGCACACATGACAGCAAGACAAAAAGGGCATCACAGGAAACTCAGGGGCATCAGGAAAAAAAGCAGGCATCCACATTACATTCCTCCAAATCAACACCATCCAATGGTACTCCCATCCCCATACTTGATCCCAAAGACCCACAAACACGTGCCCTGTCATCTGTGAACCTGCGGCCTGCCACAACTAAGCCTAAATACATTCCAAATGCCGATTCACCCAAAACATCGACTCCCACCCACACCGCTTTGAAGCAGGGACAAGAGAGCAAAGTGGGGGGTTTACCTTGACAACAGGGGATGCAGGGAAAGAGGCAAGGCCAACCCCAGTGTACCACCATACGGGGAGAGCCACCTGCACCTGCTACACCTTTGGGGAAAGTGAGGCTGTTGTGCCCCCCTCACTTCTCACCCCGGCCAAAACAAATGTGGGATATCAGATCCCCAAACAGATGAGACCCAACCCTCAACATTCACCCTCAGCCACTGTGCCTCCACACAGCATGTCTTAACCTCCCTTGCCACCACTCCACCTGGTCCAAGCAGCCCTCCGGTTCCCACACCCATGGATCCCTCTACCTCAGCCAGTTCTCTCTCTCACAGGTCCAGTCCTCCAACTGGCCCCAACAATCATCCCCCTCCCAGTTCAACTTAAAGTCAAAGTTGAAGCCAAGTCCCACTCCCCACACCATTTTCCCGACAGCGGTGCCTGGATTGCCCATTTGAAGCCCCTGACCTGTGGTGATTCCCATGGCAGTAGACTGTGTTACCCATTTGATGTACAAGTTCTCATGCACACATGTGTGGACTAGAAATTTGGACTGGCCAATGGTCTTGATGTAATGCACTTTTGATGTCTATCTGGAGATTATGTAATAAAGACTCTTTGTCGCTGCTCTTGCTAATGACAAAAGTGCAATGTATGTGTATATGTTCATGTGACACATGCTCTGTATGCCGCATTCACATTGGCAATTACTTGATGTTCTTTTTCAGAGGTTGCCAGAGGTTACAGGCACTTTTGTGCTTCTTGACTTTGAGGCTTGAGGGTGCATTGATGGTTATCTGTGATGATCTACTCTTATCCTAATCATTCTAATGTCAGGTCTTTAATTTTGTACACATGTTATATTTGGATGCAGTACCACAACTGAAGTGAATTCTATCCACAGTATAACATGTGGGGTGGACAGGGTCCGTCATATTTGTGGGATCTATATTGATGTGTGAACAGCAGTGTAGATGTGTAGTCATCTTGTGTAGGCCTGGCTTCATAGTCACATGGGTACATTTGAATGTGTGCACTTGAGTAGTGATACAGTGTGATTGGCCTGTCATTGTCAGAAGTGTAGAGGTGTATGTGCCCCTGAACATGACACCTACACACGTTTGATTCGGGTAATGAGTGCCAGTTTGTTTACATTATCAGACATGTGCTTCAGATTATGAGTGTTGGGTTTAGAGACCTAGCTTAAAGACTGATGGCTCGTGACTCGTGTAGTCAATGAAAAAGCCTTGAAGAAAGAAAATACTTTTTTTTTCTTGAGTCCCCTCACTCACCAGGGTTTCCCCACGGTGAAATTCTTCATCATAGGGGCCATCCCAGTCCTCTACGAACTGGGGCGTGCTGCGACTTGCGGAGTTACATAGGAGCACTTGTAGTTAGACTATGTGTAGTGCAAATTGTGGGGGAGTGGGTGGAAAGTGATTAAAATACCTTGCTAGTGGACCTTAACAAATTTTATTCTAGCTCCTAGGTTGGTATGTCTAAAAAGGGGGTTGCACTGAGGAACCTAACTATAATGAGTTGGACCACAGTGTGAGATCAACATGTTTCGAGCTACCCCAAGCTCTTCCTCAGGACCACACAGGGACCAGCCCTGTGTTTGCCACTCCTAACGTTCCTAAATAGGAAATTAACAATTATGAAGTATAGCTAAATAGTGAATAAAGTGAACGCTGCTACTAATAAAGCATGTGTTAATGATACATACGTTCCTAATGTCACGTTGTATACTTTTTAGTCGGTCCGGCGGGATGAGAGTAGGTGCTACGATGCGGCGCCCCTTCACATGAAGATTATTTCATAGGGAGATACCGCCCCCGCGTCCATGGAGCAAGAATTCTCCGTCTAAAAACTCACACTGTGGTCCAACTCATTATAGTTAAGTTCCTCAGTGCAACCCCCTTTTTAGACAAGATCAAAATTGTTCCCCTTTTACCTAGTAACAGGCTGGGGAGAGTTCTTGGACCCACCCCACCAACCAGAATTTTTGGGGCCTACAGAAGATTCTTGTATTTTATCTTTGGGTTTCTCGCCCTCTTTCTCCTGGGGAGGCTTCGTGACCCCTTTCTTTTGGTCACCCCAGTGGTTGTCTTAGTTTCCTTGGTCTTGTCCCAGTGGTCTGCTTTCTTGACCAATTCTTGGGGAGAAATTGGATCTAGGTATACCAGATACTGATGCAACTTTTCGTTGATGCAGTTACTTAAAATGTGTTTCTTCATAAACAAATTATAAATTCTTCAGAGTTCTGCACTTTACTTCCAGTTAACCAGCCACCTGGTGTATTTACTGAGTAGTCTACAAATTTCACCCAGGACTGACTCTGGGAATTCTGAGCCCCCGTGAATTTTATTCTGTACTACTCAGTAGTGAGTCCAAATACCTCAATCTGGGTGCCCTTCATGAGTTCATAAACTATGCTTATATTCCAGTGAGGATCAGAAGTCTGTCTCTGCACTTAGCAGAGAACAGTTCCCAAAGGTGTGCCCCCACTGAGACTTCCTCACTTTTCTGGCTTCACAAGCCCTCTCAAAGGATATGAAACACTTGCTGATGTCACCACCATCCTCAATTGTAGGGGCAATCACTTTGGTGATTTTGGAATTATAGGATCCTTCTCTTCTTTGGTTATTATTGCTGCCACCACTGATAGGACCTAGGCCAAGATCTGCTCTCTCTTTTTCTAGAGCTAGGAGCCTAGTATCTAGCTCTAGCCTAGGGTCAACCTTGCTAAAAGGTTGTCATTGTCAGTGAAGTTGTCTTCACTGACTTGCATGGAGTCTAATTTCATTCTGGAGGGTCTAATCCCTCTGCTCCCTGGCTTAGAGATGGGGAGCTCAAAGTTCCCTCTCTCCCTAAGTAGGTGAAGTAGAGGGTTAAAGACCTCATCCACCTTACTACCTTCCCCATCTCCCTGGGAGTCTTCCTCATCAGGAGAGGGGTGGTCCTTCTCATACCTTGCCAGGAGCTCTAGGAGTTCTGTTCTGGTAGGGTTAGACCCTGTTCTTATTTGTCTAGCTTTACATTATGTTTCTAAATTGGGGTTCTTTTTAGAAGACCTACACTAACAGTTCTAAGTACTTCCCTCTTATATCCACAGTTGTTAAGTTTTTATCAACAGGGTTTAACCAAAGCATGATATCCCCCTGGGGTGATCTGAAAAACATGACACTGGTTAATTTTTATAACAATATTCCAACACTACTGATGGAAGCTGTTGTAAACAACCTTATGTCCAATCTACTAAACATAGAGGAACAAATGGATGGAGATATGGCCCTGCTATGGGTAGGTGATTTTAACTGTACCCTATGCCCTCGGGGTGAGGCGGGTATTTGCGGCCTGTGCGATAGCAAGGAAGACACCCCCACTCACTTTAATCATTCCAAGCTGGGGGACATTCTGAATACTCTGACTTCTCATTTCACCTTGTCATTCGTCAATGAATTATGTTCTCCCACCAAACCCTTCCGGCCCACCTTTAACGGGAGAGGACGTAACTCAACCATCGATTTTACCCTTCTATCTCTAAGATATTCAGAGTCAATACTTAATTGGGACACACTCGATATCATCCTTAGCGATCATTATCCCATTTCCATCACCATCAAATCTAATGGTAATGTGCAAAACCCTGTGAATAATCCTTTATACAAACCACCATTAAGGTTAGCCAGGACCAACGGGTACTGCATTAAATGGGACAAGGTGGAGCCTGTGGATTTCTTTCAAAGCCTAGTTAAAAATACTTATGAGGATATTCAAATCTGTCTCTCCATTAAGGATGAGCCTCATATAGTTATAGATTCCTTGACTAAAATTTTAGTGGAAATAAAAAGACTTTTAACTAGGGTGCCTCGTCACGCCCCGAAAAATAGTCAAGGTTGTTTTGACGAGAATTGTACCAAGGCACTTACTACCTTAAAGAAAGCCTTACACACCACCCGAGATCCCAGGCTAAAATCCAGAGAGCCAGGCACATCTACTGTGCCGCCATAACAAGCAGGAAAAAACAACTAAAAAAGGATGCATGGCTGGCACTCCAGGAAGCATCCGAGAGGAGGGATAACATAGCCTTTTGCAAGGCAGTAAATGCCCCTTTTCTTCAAAACAAGCAGTTTGCCCAAATAGATCTAGCAATTCCAGGCGAAACTTGGGTCACATATTTTAAAGGCCTATACGATAAAACAGAGGCTGTAGAATCTAGATCTCCACAAGGAGACGACCTCGGTGCATCTCTGGGGCACAATCTACCAAGTGCTTTCCCTTTGGGTATTACGTTTGAACGCGAGGATGTCATCAGGGCATTGAAAGAAAGCCCTTCAGGGAAGGCACCCGCCCCAGATTGCGTCATTATAGATGTATATAAATCTGAGATTGATCTATGGGCGCCCCTGCTCACTAATGTGCTCAATTCTTTAAATATTTCCGGATTCATCTCAATCTGGCTAGAGGCTATTGTGATACCAATCTTTAAGAAAGGGGACAGGAACCACCCCGCCTGTTACTGCCCGATCTTGTTACTCGATGCCCTGATGAAAGTTGCCGGGAGGATCATCTTAAATAGGATCCAGGATTGGACAGAGGAGCACAATGTTATTTCAAACTTACAATACGGTTTTAGAGCAGGTAAAGGCACCATAGAACAAGGCCTTAACCTGGCATTAATAATAGCCAAATATACCCAGGCCAAAAAAGGAAATCTTTTTGTGACGTTTGTGGACTTAAGCTCCGCATTTGACTGTGTGGACCATGAGATGCTCTGGGTGATACTCTCTGAGATTGTCCTAGACAAACAAATCCTTCAGTTTTTAAAGAACTTTATAGGTGGGCAGGCGCCTGATTTAGATATGGGAGGAGGGGCAAGTGTTCCGATAAGTTCGAGATACGCAGAAGGGTAAGGCAGGGGTGCATTTTAGCACCACTGCTTTTTACCCTATATATCAATGCAGTCGGTCAACATCTTACTGAATCATTCCATGACTATCCTACAACAAACGGGACCCCAATACCTATACTCCTGTATGCGGACGATGCCGCAATAATGTCTCGGACAAGGATAGGATTGCAAAGGGCAGTAGGAAAATGTACTGATTTTATGAAAATGAGAGGTCTATGAGTAAATGGCTCCAAAACTTATACTATGTCCTGTGGATCCAGGACAAGAAGTACTCCATGCACAATCTTCCTGGATGGGAGAAAAGTCGAGAGCACAGGTAGGTTCTCTTACCTTGGCATTAATTTTGATAGAAGGGGCACATGGCAGGCAGCTGCAACAGCAAGGCGTCTAGCGTTTACTAGGGCTATGGGTGCATTGACTAATTTAGCCAAAAAACTGGGAGGGAGACCGGTAGGACCACTTCTACAGATTTATAAAGCCAAATGCCTATCTACCGGCACATATGGAGCTGGCCTCTGGGGGATTGAGCATGCAGAACATATCCAACGTTCTGAGAATTTATTTCTTCGCTACTTATTAGCAACTCCCAAGGGCACAGCTACATATGTTGTCCATAATGAATTAGGCCTCCCGTATATCTCGGACATTATACAATCTTCACCCATCTTATTGTGGCATAATGTCTGGGTAAAACCTGAGACAAGCCTGAACAGAGATGTCATTAAAGATTGTCTCAGCTTAGATGGTGCTGCTAATATTAAATGGTTTAAATACGTAAGAGACATGCTTAAAGATATTGGGCACCCGGAATACTTTTCAAACCCCGCAAGCATGGAGGCTGTGCCCAGAATTACCCTAAAAAAGCTGGTCCTCGAGCACTTAGACAGCAAAAGATGGCTCGCAGAAAAAGGCAAAAGCACAGTCATAGAGAATCAATTAACCACCATTGAAGGCGGGGTTCAGCAGTATTTACTTTTAGAACCATCCCCCTTTACACGCATGCTGTTGACCCATTTTTGTACGGATAGTTTTTTCAGATTAATCACTTTTCCGCAATGCAATGACTGGACAGGGGATAGAGTAATCTGCCCGTGTGACAACATCTCACATCAGTCCAATATTCATTGCACACTATTCTGCAGGTTTTATCTGTTCCAGAGGGAAAGGTTTTTGAAACCCCTACTAAAGCCTTGGGGCCTACGAACCTGCAGAGTGGCCTATAACAAACTGAAAATATTAGAAGACGCATATGTCATCAAAGCCGTATCTTCCTACTTAAAACTTGTTGTAAGGCTTAGGAATTTGATGTTAGAAAGGAAGTATCTGTATTTAATTGCTTTGATTAATTCTTGAATAACTTGTATATAGTCTCGCGAGAAACTGCAACCATTGCTTTTTTAACAATAATGTACATAGCTTTATTCTCTTAATTTCTAATATACAAACTTGTATTGAGTGGAGTGCCTTTGTCAAATTTTTAGCCTCATATGTATTGTACTGTATTACATTAAGTCATCTTGTTAATGCATTTTATCTAACATGTATTGGTATTTCTTATCATGTCTTTTTTAATGAATGCTTTTATGATTCTGTTTTTTACAAATCAAATAAAGCTAAATTGAATTTGAATTTGACTAAAAAAAGGTTACATGGACCTAACACAAGGCCCTAACATGACTCTTATAAATTTGGAAAAATAGTTCATTCAAAAAATGAGTTGAACTGAAGTCAATGTTTTGATTCTTGTCATGTGATCAGAGGTTAACTGAGTTAGTCCAATAAATGTAAGGCTTTATATGCCATGGCTGATCCACCATTGTAGGAAATTGGCTCGGTTTACACTAAACCAAAGTAAGGTATAGTGTGCACAGAGTCCCCAAAGGTATGGAAGAGACTAAATTAGCTGAGTACTAACAGCTATCTTTGTGGTTGTGTGGGTGAGCAGTTGGGCTTATCCAGAGTGTGTGTTAAGCATTTATTGTATTCACTCACTCAAAGACTGTTGACACACACTCAGAGACAGAATCCAGACCAATTGGGTAAGTATAAAAAAGGTACACTTTTTATTTTTTTTCTTGAACCAAGCAGGACTCTGT
This sequence comes from Lissotriton vulgaris, assembly GCF_964263255.1. Lineage (NCBI taxonomy): Eukaryota > Metazoa > Chordata > Amphibia > Caudata > Salamandridae > Lissotriton > Lissotriton vulgaris. The sequence continues at coordinate 779,968,247 of NC_141687.1, read as the reverse complement.
ACAGGTAGGTAAAATGTACTTTCAATTGTAAACCTTTACACAGAAATGCAATTGGGACTGGATTTGCAATTGTTACAGGTTGTTAGGACTTCAAAAAGCAGTTTAAATTACAAAGTAATTACTTTTAGAATACTTTTTGATAACTTTCAGATTACACTGACTATTTGGGGTGGTATGCCTAGATACCACACCAAGGGATATCACCATACAAGGTTAGTAAGACTTTTTAGACTTTGCAGTATAGTTATCTTTTCTCCATACAAACATCAGTTCAACACAGAACATTTTGAGGCCCAAAATCTCATAACATGGGTTCCTATGAGAAAAATGGTTAACAGTTTCACAGGTAAGTAAACTACTCACGAGTGGGAGTTTTGGGAGTTAGGATCAAGTTTCCCCAAGGTCTAGGTAGGCACTCAGGTTGCACCACCAGCGGCACTGGGGTGGCTTGGTGAAGAGTGCAGGGGCCAAATGTTAGCCAATGGGGCTCGGGGGTCCTTCGGTCAGGGACTGCTTACAAGCAGGCCACACAGGTAGTTGATACAAAGCTCCTGGGGTTAAGGTGAGCACTGCAGGAGCCAACAATCAGCACAAGAGCTGCATCACCAGCGACACTGGGGCAGCCGGGTGCAGGGTGCCAAGAAGACATCGGGGACTCTGCGATTCTCAATGGAGATATTAATTTTGGCAAAGTACTGCAGACTCGGCCAGGGAGACTTCCTGAAGGTGACCACCAGCTAGAGAGGTAAGTTGGGTTCTTTGGGGATCCAAGGACACAGTCGGTTGGGACACCCAAGGCCGTGGGGCTTCGGGTGTAGGTATATCTTCAGTTGTCGGGTTTTCTTACCAGCTCTGGTCGGGGTCCGGGGGAGTCTTCAGGCTGAGGCTGCAGGCATAGTCTTGAAGCTTGAGGGATGTCGGGATCACCAGATAAGAAAAGAGGGTATGCAGTTCAATAAAAGTACATAGAGAGGTGAAGAGAGACACAGAGATTATGATGTTGTCACTAAAGGGCATCCAATAATTCGTAGGAGAGGAATTGCTCCTATCGGAACCAAGACCCTCACACACCTAACCAGTTAGGTGTAATTCTTCATCATATGGGTCTGCTCCTCATTGGGTCAGTGCTGCAATAACCGACGGGCACCCATAGATGGGCTCTTTAATGGAGATATTTAGTTCCTTGCCGTTAGGTGAAGTGTGAGTGAGGGGCCTAGGGAAGTGTAGATGTGGTGTAGTGAAAATAGGTTAAAACAGGTTGGGGAGTCCAAGACGTGACTTTATTCAAGATGGCTCTCTACCTCGATTAAAATGCAAGAGTGGCGACTATCTTTAGTGGTGATATAAGATAAAAGCGCTCTACTCTGAGTGGGTCAAAATGTTTCTTGGCGTTTTTAATCAGGACGATCTGCTGCAATTTTTCAGGACCTAATGAAAAACTATCTACACAGTGGGTAAGGTGAGTAACCTACCTACCACGGGTTATACTGTGGGTCGACTACCCCCAGTTGTCGAGGATGATCTAAATACTATTAGGAGTAATGCCTCAACAGTAGCCGGCAGGCGTTGGGGACAATCATGAAGTAATGTCCGTAAATTGAACTTGAATAAAGTCACTTCTTGGACTCCTCCACCTGTTTTAACCTATTTTTCACTATACCACATCTACACTTCCCTAGGCCCCTCACCCACATTTCTCATTGGGTCGGCGCTGCAATACCCGATGGGCACCCACAGATGGGCTCTTTAACTGAGATCTTTTGTTCCTTGCCATTAGGTGAAGTGTGGGTGAGGGGCCTAGGGAAGTGTAGATGTGGTATAGTGAAAAATAGGTTAAAACAGGCTGGGGAGTCCAAGAAGTGACTTCATTTATCCTAGGCCCCTCACTCACACTCCAAAAAGGGCCCTGTTGTTCCTCATTATAGGACTTGTATATTACTCCTCAAAGAGGGCCCACTTTTCCATTATTATTGACTTATTTCCGTGGACTTATAAAGACCTGCCAAGTCTATCCCTAAGGATCACACAGGGGGAGCTAGCCCCACTTGCACCAGAGAACAGCAAAAACACTTAGCTCCTCAAAAAAAAACTTTATTATTTCAGCTCCAGGGAACCAGGACATCAAGAGCCAATCAATATGATGAGCTTGCAGGCGCTCAGAAGGTAGCCAGATTCTTACAGCAGTAGTCAACCTCCATGCTGCAATGTTGAAGCGATACAAAAGAGCAGCAGGAAGCTGATCGTCCAAAGAACGCTACGGTAGAGATCAAAGGGGGACAACGCATAGCCTAGAGAGCCCAAAAAAGTAGCCAAATTGGGCTATGTGTGCCCAAATGGCTCTAAGAAGAAGTGATCAGCCGTGTGATGGCGCCGATACCATGCACCTCGCGGAAGTGACTGCCATGCGTCCTTCTCAAACAGTGAGATCGTGGGCAATTTAGAGATAGTCCCGAACACGAGACAACACCAGACAACATGGAAAAGAGTGCGATGCGTTTCGCTCAAAGAGCATGATCAAGGGCATTTAGGAGACACTCCTGAAGCTGGACATGCACAACAAATGCAGCTTGTTATCCCGCATCACAGCAAAGGAGCTCAAGCCATTACTACAGCATCGTATATAACCAATAACGAGACAGATATAAGCAAGAACCATAGAAGTGATTAAGAGCCACTCATCTTAGCTGCGAGCAGCAAAGAAAAAGGCTCCTAAAATGGCAATGGCTATTCTTTTGTGGACTGCTGGAACATGATTGGTGGTTTTGAGCAGGGTATCATAGGAAACGTACTTTGTATTGTGTTAAAACGTTTTTCATTGGCTGCTGTGTTTTGCAGTATCTCTGGTCCTGAAACAGAATTGTCAGAGACTGCATGCATTGTGGTCCCTCACAAAGCTCTGCACTGTCAGTGTAGTGCTTCAGAGTGCCTGTGCGTTTTCCCGCCAAACGGGCGTATTAAAAGTGAATTCCAGTCTTCAGCATTGACATTTCAGATCTGTAAACTAAAAAAATATAAAAATTCTTCAAAGCGTGCTTTTATTTTAATGATTTTGGACGAGTAACTCCGAGATCCGAACAGTGGCACTATGTACTAGTTAACCTGACTTTTACTGATGCAACTTTATAAATTACTCTTATTACAGTTTAATAACAAACAAACATGAATGTTGCGTGTTGCCCCCCTGCCTCTCCGTGCTGTTTAGTGCAATATCTGTGTTATTGTATGCTCCCTCCCCATCCCTCCACGCGATTGCAGGTCTTGTTCATTTAGAACTCCATGAAATATTTCCACGATCTCTCTCGTATGCTGCTTCCCACCCCACAAGTACCCTTCCCCAAGCTTCCCCTTTACTTTCTCCTCCGTTGCTCCCCAGTCCCAAAAGAAATGTTTTTTTCATTTTGTGGAGGGCCAGTCAGCTGCCATTTCCTTCCAGACCTCGCAGCAGTCCAAAAAGCAAGTTTGCCAGCCTTTGTTGCGCCCCCACACTTGCTTCAATTCTCACCCTCTACTGCTGCCTGATACTCGCAGTCCTTTGAAATTTGGTATTAGGCTTAACTCCACTCCAAAAAGCAATTGTTTGGCAATACAATTATTTCTTTTATCTACCATCTGCCACCTTTGATCGGTGAATGAAAAAAATAGAAAAGGTGCTCGCATGTGTGGTGATGCATGTCCATGCATGCCACCAGCAGTGGTTGGATCATTGTGCCTTTTTTTTCTCCACATAAACCATTGACAAAGACAGCATTGGCTTTGACAATGCTTGTTTTTTCTATTTGGCAATACAATCCTACAGCTCCATAGGTAGCACACTCTGGCCACTCAGTTCTTATTTGGTCAGATAGACTCCAAAATGTAGGGGAACTCCGAGGCATGCTGCAATGTACAAACAATAGCCCTAATAAACAATACACCGCTACCGATGCCATTTGCTTCATACAACAGAAACATCTGTCAAGTTCATTTTTTGTGGATGAACCAGTAGTCTAATTGCATAAAATAAATCTTAACAATTCGAATGCTCTTCCTTGTATTCCCAGGCCTCATCCTATATATCCCGCTGAAGATAGGGGCTGTCTGTCACTGAAGACAGGGACTGAATTGGCACATGTTGTGGTGCTACTGCCCATGCTGTACTGTTTGTACTTATATTTTTACCACTATCTCTTTGCAAAATCAATAACATTGACTATCAAAAAAAACAATTTGTATGCTCTATAAACCGAACTCCTGTGACATAATCCTGCTATGCAGCGAGGAATGTGATTTCATGCTTTAATAGTCATTAAACTGAAGTGACGTTTCTAAATGCTTTAAATCCCAAGAATGTTCCACTATGCAGGTTTGCATCTTAGTACATTATACAGTATCTTATGAATATTAGATGAAACAGAAGCCTTACTTTTTATCAAACAAATCCAAAGTCAACACAGCTTCTGATGAAATGGTATTTACTGCATCATACTTACGTCAATAAGTTTTTTATGTGTACCCATATTTTGGTAGTCTAGCATCATCAGAAAAATCAGAATCAGAAATAAAGAAAGGCACCCAATGCATTTTGTAAAAATTTTTTTTATTTCACATAATTTCTTTTTGAGAATATTTCTTTACAAATATCCACAGGTAAATTACATTTACGGAATGATTGCACACTACTATCTAGCATGAATTGGTTTTAATCAAAACTTTTTATAACAGTGATAAGACTTGAGATGATTCACATACCCATATAACATTGCATAGGTTAGTTTGCTTTACACCTCAAATGCACAAGATCTGTAATATGGTATTCCAGATGTTAAAAAAGACCAGGGAACTATATCTGAATATAAATTAATTTAAAAACTCAAAAGCAAGACATTCCTTTACAACATTTTATAACCTCCCTCCTCAAAACATCTACAATTAAAACATCTAAAATGTGTCCCTGCATAAATATACAAACTTATACCCAAGTGCACTTCCCAATGAATTAAATTGCTAAAAAGTGTCCCCGTTCTGCAACAACCTATTTTCTTGATGGTCTCCCTAATCAGTACACATTACCTTTAACTGCATAGACAATAGGCGGATTGTGAGGGAAATGTAACTGGAATATGAACAATGGTGTAGACAGAAATTAGTTATTAAAAAAACCTCATCAACTTCTTAAAACTGTGGGGAGAACTTGCATACCCATATTCACAATATTTCCAAATACCAGTAGTTAAATATTGGCAAAATACACTAACGTGTAATACTGCAAAATACAAACCTTATTAGTGCGGTTGTGGAGAAGCACTGGGTGACACCATTCTAACACAATGGTTATTTACAGGTGAACAATACTTTTCAGTAGTCTGATGCATGATCAAATGAATTCACAGAAGACTTTGAGAATAACTTAGTCTTTAACATTCGACAGAGTTTTATAGCTCAGGGAATCAAACGCCCACCATCACAATGGCATTGTCGTATCCTTCAAAGGTAAGTAGCCAATGGTGCATTATGCTCTGGCACACACAGTCTTACAATTCTCATCCCCTAGTTATGCTGCTGGCAAACTAACGCGGGTTTAAGGGACTTAATTCATAGCCATAATGTTTCCAGATAGGAATCTACAAGTTTAAATGAAAGAACATATTCATCCTTTCCTGGGTCTGCGGTTACTGTATGCACCCACCTCCCCAGTGGCCTTAGACCTGTTCTCACCCATTTCCATTTCTCATCCATTTCCAGTTTGGAAAGCTAGTAAAAATGTACCTGCATTTTTGGTTCATCAGCTGTCAGTGGTTTGATGTTCCAAAATATTGACATTTTGCAAAATTCAAAAGATGATTTGACATTTTTTTTTTTTTTGCGTTTTTATTTGGTTGAAATGAATTGCTTCACTTTACGGATCATGCTGCAACCAAAAGTCAAATCAAGTAAAATAGTTAAAAGAAAGATTCCTGTATTGCTGTTTTGACAGAAAGGCAGTCCCCTTAGGAACCATTCAACATTGCATGGAATTGCCTTGTGGAAGACACCCTAGATTTTACCAATAGAATGGAAGTTAGTTAGCTGGCAACAAATGTATAGGAAAGATTAGGATTAGGCCTCGGTTATGAGTGCCTTCAAAGAGTAGGCAATATTTGTTGAGCCCATTAAAAACTCATACAGAGGGGTCTGAAATTGAACTGATGAGATAAATAGCACCTAGTACGAGTTTAGCCCTAAAAATGAGGCATACTACATTTCTTTATACTTTTGTGGGACCTTTTCACCCACCAGTAAATTTCAACAGGAAAGATATGCCGAAATTTATAGGGAAAGCAACCTTTCTGCACATGGTAATGATTGGCAGCAGTACTCTCAAACTGACTTGTAATTGCAAACCCAGTGTAAAAGGAGTAACTATTAAAAGTACTTAGACAAGAGCAAGTCATTGTGTGCACTTCATTTTGCCGTTTGGCCTAAAACATCCTCAAGATGAACACACAACATAATCAGTATCTGTGATGAGCTGAGGGGTGCACAGTAATTTGAAATATGTGATGGTGGTAAGACATACATTTTCTCAGCCTTATTTAAAAATGTCTGCTTTAATTCAAAATATCTTAGCGTTTTTTCTTACCAAACACTTAGCTCTTGAACTACGCAGAGGCTTGAAAAACTTAATGAAGGAAGAGACACAATCAAGGGAAAGTGTCCTTTGTGTGACTGGTATAACACAGAGCTACATATTCAAACTATCTTAGAAACAAAGCCCAAACATGTTTAACAACTATGTACTCGTCCAATAGAGTCTAAACATAATCATCTTCTGTATAACAAAATAAATGTGGCATCAAGACTCATCACAGCACTTGTTCCTCAATCTGTCTAAAAGTAAAGACCGTATATGGCAGACCTACAAAATATTACAAGAAACACATTCAATATTCCAGACTGATAGAGGAGAATGTAGTCCACAGTGACAAATATTCTGACCTGGTTTCAGAACAGCAAATGACTTCCTCCCTCTGCCAGAATTCCTTTACCTGACAAAAGTGGAAGAACTTTGAGACCTGTGGAACACCAGCTTTAAACCACCATATTTAGAAGATAAAATTATTTCTTTGACCAGCAGGGCAGCAATAATTTTGACAAATCTAGAAATTATTATCTGAACATACTTAAAACAAAAATGTTTTGCAAAAATATGAATGTAGCACCAGTGATACTCCGAAGAAAACAAAGCAAAACCAAAGGGGATGATGGACGGAGTGTTGAACATTGCAAGCACTCACCCCCAGTCAACTGATCTGAGTTTAATCCATCATCATTCTTTAGCTCACTCCGCCACCCCAGTTCAGACTTGGTCATATGCAAATCAGTAAGACCCTGTGCCTCATGGGAACAGTCCAGCCCGAACTGCCAATCCATGTCTTCCCTGGACCGGAAACAAGCATCCTGGGACCGGTTTCTGGCTAATCAGCCATCATCAGCCAGGCTAGCTTGAATCCTGTGGCAAAGTGAGCAAGGGACCCACGTCTCGGCATACCCTCCCAACTTAGGGCGAACAAAGCAAAACCAAAGGGGACGATGGACTGAAGAAAACAAGCAAAGCCACCAGTGAACTAGTTGAGTAGTAAATATGCACCTCTTAAGCACTGCTGCACACCTCTATTCTAGCAACAAAGATTCAATGAGAAAGTTGGGATTTTCCTTTTAGTTCCATACATGTGCAGCTTAAAGCATATACCTTTCTTGATGTGCTTTTCTTTAGTAGGTTAGTGGATACACTAATCACACAACACAAATTAAACTGAACTAATTGAATAATGTTAACCTATAGCGTTTCTAATAATCACAGTAATTTTGAAGATTCAGTCTTGCAAGTCTCATGTGAAAAAAAAATCCAGCCACAGATTCAACATGTTGTTGCTGCACTGCAGCACCCACTGAAATATCAAGTGAGTTAAAGAAAGGGTGGAGACCTGCACTGAAAATTAGTGTTTGGGGCTTTCATCGATATTCAATCTTGTTTTTTTTTAGAGCCACTGACCTGGTAAAATATTTAAAAGTCATAGACTTAGTTTAAGTTCATTCTCCCCTGTTAGGACTACTCGCATAGAGAAGGCAAATGAATAAATACTATACATTTACTTCCATCCTGGTCATTTTGAAGAAAAAGGCAATAAGCTTGCTCAGTTTTTATCCTCCAAGGTTCAGGACCATGAAAAATGAAATCATACAGTTCGACAAGACACACCCTGACTAGATATGTCCTTTTTGTTTCTTGCTCACTATATACAACGCACCTGTAATGGTTGGCTTACACAGAATACATTACAATTGTGTTAGCCAATTTAGTTAGGCCTCCTGTTCCAAGTTCAGTTTTCTAATTTGAAGACACAATCTGAGACACTTCAAAGTTAGTCTCTTCCCGATTTAATTTTATAAACTTGCATATTTAAAAAAATAAAAATAAATCTTAATTGTGAATTTATGTTGCTAACGTTCAACACTTTCAAAGGTTACTGAAATAAGTGAGTGAGCCTAAATGGAATTTGTAACCAAAGGACGTGGAAAATAAATATCTTGATGTCTAATTATTACATCCAAAATAAGTATATGATATTTAGGTCTGCCTTAAGAGAAATTTGGTCATCCCGGAATTTAAACAAATGAAGTTTTGGGGCTTTCTGGTGAGGATAACTTCTATTGCACATTTACTTCAAGAACACGTTTTAGTTAATTCAGCACTTAAGTATCTTGATTTAGGGCAAGGAAGCGTTTTATACTGCACTTGTAACAAGAGTGCATTTAAAAATGTACAAAAGGAAATTATATTGTGTGTGTGGAGCGAGTGTAATACATTAAATTTCCAATTTGTCACCACTTCTTAAAAGCCATTTTCAAGATTTAGACAAGCAAACACAAACACACACATTACATAAAGACATTCTGAAGTAAAAGACCTCCAGGTCAACACATTTTACAGACATCCTGTATATCTGGACCATGAACGGCAGTAGTTTGGTTGATGGCAGAGACACCCTCTGCAGATGGCCCAGGGAGAGCAGTAAGTAGTTGGGTTGATTGCAGCAAATAGAACATGCTCAGTTGCACCCGGTGCACTACCAGCATTCTTGCATGGCAAGACACCAACATGGCATCATTATAAGCCCAGATAGGGAAATTAGTATCCCGAAATATTAGAGTTGTGCAAAACCAAAACTTTGTTCATGTAAAAAAGTATCCACACAAACAAAAACTGTAGGCTCACAGGTAGGCCGGCAACCATTATTCCTTGAATGTAACCATTTTACATTGTAAAGTCTGTTCTGCAGCAAAGGACTCAATGTGCTGCCTAAGAATAGCTTTCATTTTCACTCCAATTCGTGACCCACTGTTTTTTATCATTTTTGTTTTTCACTTTTCCATCTTTGAACTGCCGCTCTTCTTTGCGAATTCGCACAGCATGGTATCGTGGAACGCTGTCATCGTACCTCGCACGTTTAAAGAATCCACACTGTGGAAAGAAACAGAGTTTATAATTAATTTAGGATACGGTAAAAGAATGGAGCCTTTCTGTAAATAGGTGCCTGCAACCATGTTATTTGTGCAAAATATAACAGGGTAAAAAGTGCAGCCAAACGATAGACAAGAAACAATAAGCAATTTCATGCAGAAAGTGCAGTCAGAAAAAGAGGTTTCGGCTTTTTAAGTACCAGAAAGAGAAAACTATGCACCAGGAAATGTTGCCATCAAGCTAAGCCCACTGTTATATAAAACAAAAATGTGTTTGCTTGATAGAACAGCCAGGCATATACAAACAGTGATAGCAACGGAGAGGAAATTGATGGGAAGCACCAATTCACAAACCTAACTCCGCTAGCTTTGAAGACAAACTAAATCTCGAAATCAATTCAAGATAAACAATGTTTTAAAGTGAAAAGGTTTTAGCAGCCCCTTGAATGGACAGATGAATGTCAGAAGGCCTTTGAACAGTTGAGACAGGCCCTTTGTTCTGCACCCGTGTTAGGCACACCAGACTACACGAAACTTTTCACATTGTACGTGCACGAGAATGATGGGTGCGCGTTGTCAGTGTTAGTACAAGTACACAGGGACAAGCAGAGACCATGTGCATACTTCTCTGCCATTCTTGATCCTGTAGCACGAGGGTTGCCTGGGTGTTTTCGAGCGGTAGCAGCAACAGCAGTAGCTATACGGCAGAGTGAGGGAATAGTGTTATCACATAAACTGCTGGTGTTAGTTCCTCACGCAGTAGATGCTCTGCTAAATCAAACAAAGACCCAATACCTTACGAGTGCGCGACTAACAGGATATGAGCTGACACATTTGGCGCCACATATTACACTGAAAAGATGCGCTACTCTGAACCCCGCCACTTTATTGCCCTATCCGGTCGAGGAGGGTCAGGAAGAAAAACATCACGACTGTGTTTTCCTGACCGAGGAACAGACAAAGGGTCGTGTTGACTTACAGGATGTGCCACTTCCAGATGTGGATGGGGAACTGTGGGTTGATGGATCGTGTTTAAGGCTGCCAGATGGTACGACTTCCGCAGCCTATGCGATCACGACACTTAAGACAGTTGTAGAAACAGCTAGGATACCACAGAAATCGGCTCAGGCAGCAGAGCTGATAGCCTTAACAAGAGCCTGCGAATTAAGTGCTGGCCTATGTGTGAACATATACACAGACAGCCGGTACGCCTTCGGAGTAGCACATGACTTCGGGCTACTCTGGAGAGAGCGTGGGTTTCTGACATCTCACGGAGAACACATTATGCACGGTGAGCTAGTGCGTGATCTCCTAAACGCGTTGCTTGGTCCAAAGAAAGTAGCGATAGTAAAATGCAGTGCCCACAAAAAGATCATGGATAAAGTGGGCCAAGGAAATGCCTTTGCAGATAGCATAGCGAGACAAACGGCTATGTCCCGGACTAGCTCCCCTATGTATGTGACACAATCGCAGGCTGAGCGATGGAGTGATGCTAGAGCAGAAATATTGGATATTCAAAAATCGGCTACTGAATCAGAACTTGCGGCATGGGCAGCAGATGGGGTACTAGATGATGAGGGTTGTTGGAGAAGCAAAGACATGGAGAAATGGAAATTGCCTGCGGCTTATTTACAGGCGATGGTCCAGATGACCCATGGACTGGCGCATGTCGGAGCTCTTGCAATCACTCGACTGTTAACACGAGTCTGGGAGCATCCCGAGATTGCGAATACAGCTAAGAGAGTAGTACAGACCTGCCTGATCTGTTTACAACACAATCCTGGAAAGGGGACCCATACTCCGAAAGGAGGGTTCGTTCCACCTTCTGCACCATTTGAGGTACTTCAAATGGATTATATCCAACTCGAGCGCTGCAACAACCTGAAGTACGTCCTAGTGGTGGTATGTGCCTTTAGCAAATGGGTTGAGGCCTTCCCCACGAAAGACAATACAGCTCTGACAACGGCTAAGGTGTTGCTTAAGGAATTCTTTCCTCGCTTTGGAGTTTGCAAATTTCTGTGGAGCGATAATGGGCCTCATTTTGTTGGGAAGATTGTGGAGTATGTACTGAAGGGGTTAGGGATTCAGCAGAAGTTCCACGCTGTGTTCCACCCTCAGTCGGCAGGTCTGGTTGAGCGGTACAATGCTACGTTGAAACTTAAACTGGCCAAAATTGTGGCATCCACGTCGTTGAAGTGGCCAGATGCTTTGCCGCTAGCACTGCTCTCTCTTAGATCAGTACCCCATTCACGAACTGGCCTTACACCATATGAGGTGGTGTTTGGGCGCCCCATGAATATCTGGGGGGTGCCCAAGCCGCGATTAATACATGATGTGCCTTGTGTTATGATGAACGACTATTTGGCACGATTAACAAATGATTTGCTTTCTATTCATCAACAGGTTCGAGAAGCGCTCCCTGACAACTCTACTGGAGAGGGCCATGATCTTCGCCCTGGCGATCATGTGATGATCCGATCGTTTGAGAGAGCGAGCAGTTTGGAGCCAAGGTGGAAGGGCCCCGAACAGGTCCTCCTTGCGACCCGGACTGCTGTACGAGTGACCAACAGAAAGCGGTGGGTGCACTCGACACACTGCCGCCGTGTCTCTCCGGATCTGGTGACTCCCGCTGTGCTGACCGACTACAAAGAGATTCTGGAGAAAGAGAAGAGCCCAGCTGTGACGTCGGCCGAAGTTGAGGGAGCCTTCCCGGACCACGCTGTTGCTGGACGAGAGCACTACAACCTGCGTCCCCGATAAGAAGATTTTTTGTTTTTTTGTATATGACTGGTTGGTTACCGCTCCAGGTTTGTGAAACGGAAACCGGGAATTCCAAGGGGGGGGGATCAGTTCTGCCAGTGTAGCGACACCCGTCTTGGCCCGGAGAAGAAAACAACGGCTACCTCGGAGTTCAGCACCGTATTTTTCTTTTTTTAGGTATACACACATGTGTATTTGAGACTTTGTGAACAATTTGAACTATTTGAGACTCTGTAAGAACTTTTCCGAACTATGGCATCACCAGCATCACGAGATAAGCGAATCTTGGGTGCCATTCTCTTTGTTTTGACTATTGTGGTGATAGCTGTAATAGCCTGGGTAGTTGAACTTGTGGTACCTGCACGTGAACATTTGCTGCCGACTACCCCGGCTCCATCTGAACATTTTCACTTTACCTTACCCTACCATGAAGAACGACATCGGCAAACTTATCTGAACAACAGTTTTATTCAGATTCTTCATCACACGCACAATATGACCAATACTTCAAATTGCTGGGTGTGTGGGATGTTACCGGGGCACCAGAAGAGAGGGGGCACCCCACTCATTCCACTCCCGTTCTCTCATAATGGATCCTGCAATGCCTGGTACACCCTCCTCTTTACTTTGAGATGGCCAACCAAAGGGGGGGTGCTTTTCCGTTTGAATAAAGTATGCTCCCATGACAAGGATGGGTTTCCGCAGGCTGAGGGTACTCAATTCGAATGGGAAGGGTACAGGCCCGACAACGTATCTGCCCCGCGTGTGTACAGCAATCAAAGAAATATCAATGTATGTAGCTCACATGTCATTAATGTCATTGCTACTAAAGCTGATTTGTGTATTAGAAAGAAAGGTTCGATTGCGGTAGGGAAAAGTGAATGCAACACCACACTTACTTTTGATAGCCCGAATGGCATCTCATTTGTAGCATCTCGAAACACGTATTTTATCTGTGGAACGAAGGGTTATCATCAGCTTCCATTGGGATGGTTGGGCACGTGTTATGTATCGTTTGTGCTACCTCCTGTATTCATTGCCCCACCAATGTATCACAATGATTATATCTTGTACCACGATTTTGTCCTGAATAGGGTCAAACGGACTGTCGTTCTGGATGACATAGACCAGACTGATACTGCCTTACAACAGTATGTGGACTTCAATTTGGGACTGTTTTCCTTTGTGGGGGCCGCGTTGAACAGCCGGAAAATAAGACGATTGACACGTGTTGTCGAGGCTGTAGCGAATGACACTGCCATAGCCCTAGGAAATATCACTGAGGAACTTCAGATTTCTAGAATAGTTACGCTCCAAAATAGGATGGTGTTGGATGTAGTTCTAGCTGATCGTGGGGGGGCATGCAGAATTATCGGAAGTAGCTGCTGTGTATACATACCTGACAATTCCCCATCTGTTTATGATGCCATATCAAAGCTCCATAAAATCGCAGCTGAGATACATCCGGACAATGGAACTTGGACACTTTCAGGATGGTTCTGGTCAATGCTTACTACTTGGGGCTGGAAACTGTTAACGATTCTATGTATAATTGTGGGGGCACTGTTTTTTGTTTGCCTATGTATCCAATATGGCCCTGCCTTATGTTCCATGTGCCTATCAGCTTGCATACCATCAAGACGAGCACTTGCCCATGACAAAATGATGCTTCATAAAGAAGTAACACAAATAATGTTAATAGACATCGAGGACGAACATCCTGATTATGTTCACTATGAGGTAGATTCAGCTAAACGCTAAAAGGGTCGTCTGTCGTAATTGGCATGGCCGCGTTAGCGATTAGCTGAAACTACACGTTTTCCTCCTTAACTTGGCCATATATGAAAACGCCATTTTGAATATTGCGGCGGCCATCTTAGGCCATAAGCGGCCTCGTGGCTGGCGTGCCCTTTAGTCCGTTGTCCGTACCACTGACCACTTCAGTCTGCCCAGCAACAGGCTATTTTTAGTACTGGTCAAGCTTGCACATGCGCAGTCCCAACTGACCAGTTACCCCTCAGGAATGTGCACCAAACTGACCAGCGGAGTTGTGCCCCCTCCAATGAGCTGGCTGTGTTCCAAAACATGACCATATATGTACATGAATGTGTTCTAACTTGTGCCGCCTATCTTTTATTGCCCCAAAGCTGTATATAAATCGGGGTCACACCGGTGTTCGGTGTGATACCTCTTGCATTACCGAAGGGTGCTGTATGAGTGTACCACCACTCCATGGGGTCTTAATAAACTTGTTCTTTGCCTTTTACAGTTTCCGTGCCAACAGTTCTTGAGTGTAAGTGGGTTATCTTCGGAGCATGTAGGCCTTGGGAACCCTGATTACTACAACTGGGCACACAGAAGTGACAATCACCTTCTGCCCTCTTGGAAAAGAGGTACTGCTTTCTGCAATCATCACGATGTTGTATGTTGCTGTAAGGCATAGTATTTTCTTGACAAAAATAGATCAATACCATGTTGCAATAGAATGCACAACTGTAGGAACCCCATGCCATGTTTGCCACCCATCCAATTGTGTTCTGACAAAGTTTTAACTCTCCTCCACCAAAGTGCCATTAGGATCTCTGCCACACAGCTACGGCAAACACGTGAGTGATGTCTTTGAAATGATGAGGCATGGGACTCATACTGCTGCATCATCAACAGTTGTACTCCCCAGCCACCATAGTGTTGCACTGCTGCTGCTAAAGCTGACCTTGCTCTGTATATGAACAAAGCTTGAATAGCTTCTCTGAAGTGCTGTTGACTGAGTCACATGTCAATAAAAAAAAACAATCTTTGTGGTAAGATGCTTAAGTTAAAAGGTTTGTACTGGTTCAAAAAATGGTTCCACTCAATTTGTAGGCATCATATTAAAGTTCCACTTCAGAAAAGCATACATTACCATATCACCAGAACTAAAAACAATGAAGGAGTATCTTTGAAAGTAAATGAACAGTGCGACCAAATGCCCACCGATGGATGGATAACTCGTGTACATCTAAGAACCGAAGAAAACAACTAAAACTATCTGATGTAGAGTCTTAAATGGTGGCATTTGACTTTGTGAAAACAAAGGAGAAAAACACTTGGCTGCATAGCAACAATGCATTGCCAGCTGTCTGGCATTACTGATGGCGTCAATACGACGTGGGGAAGATGCAAGTATATGATTTCATAAGGCTTCAGAAGTCAAGGCACCAACTTTAGCAAAACTAATTATAACCTAGTCCTTGTGTATGTTCTAAAGATGTGGCAGTCTGGCAAAAGTTTGGGCTGCCATGTGTGACATATGTTCCTCAGGTGTGACTGGCACAACTGTCAATCAGAATTAGCACGCTGTGGGAGTATGTGACCATTTGGTGGGAGTGCTCTTCGGGAAAATCCCTTCCAATGGTCTTACATCAACGTACCTAAAGGGCATTGTTCAATACCAGCTATGGCAGTGATTCCCAAACTGTGCGCCGCGGCACCCCGGTGCGCCGTAATGAGGTGCCAGGGGCGCCGCGAGCACGATGTAGGAAATTGCAGCTACAGGCTGATGGACCTATGTGCAGTGGCGCAGCTGGGTGAGGTGGTGGGTCGGTCCGCCCCAGGCTGCACTATTTTGGGGCCAGCATTCAGTGAACAAGCCACACAGAGTCTGATTAAAAAGGCCATAGGTTTGGAAAAAATCTAATACTCATATCACCGAGCTTTACCGAAGCAAGAGACCCCACGTGTGTGCGTGCCTGCACCGATGGGAGCGCGAGAAAGTGAGCTTGCACGCAGAAGAGACTTCAGTGCATCCTAACTTTCCCAAAATAGCGTTTAACTAGACAGTCAGTGTAACAAATGAGGTTAGCAAACTTGTTGGCGAAACAAGGCTTCGGACGAGGCGTCTTTCCAATCTTTTAATTGCTGTGGTTAAAATGTTTGTCTTTGTGTGCTTGTGCGGTGGAGCAGTGCTTTATTTTAGTGAAATTGATGTCCTAGAACGCAGCTTAATGAGTGGTGTGGAGATGGGTTTGAATACCTTTATAGCAGACACGAAATAAACCAGGGCTGTCGCCAGGACTTTTGGTGCGGGTGAGCCTTGCTAAGTCTCAAACCTAGTAGCAATTGAAATCTGTCTTTAAAACTGGCCGCTATCTGGCTCTATATTCATGTCCGTAATTTTACTAGCAAAAACCCTAATTGTTTTCTCAACAATGACTGTAAAAAGCATTTCTATATTCCGTATTAGCGATGCAATCTCTGTTCACGCTTCACATGTTTTACTTTATCTTTCATTCCCTGGGAGTATTTGCTTTTTCATGGTGTTGTGTTTCTGTAGTGTTTTGATACACCAAATGACTCTTTAATAATGGTGCATATTTTAAACTGAGACCCCTCCAGATGTCTGAGTGAGCTCCGGTTATGTGTGTGGGCGATTCAAGGTGCACCATTGAGAGCTCTCAAGCTGAGACAGAAGGCAGTGCGACTTTCTCACAGTGTCTGCCGTTTGGTTCTAAATGTGTACAGACTGTTTGCACCTCCAGTCCTTGGCCTCTCTTCAGAGCATTGGCTACATATGTTTAGTTGTAATTGTGGGAAAGTGCGAGATATGCAGATGGACTATTGCAGAAAAATGTGAGGGGGGAATGGGCATAAGTGGGTAACCGAGTGGGAGACTTCATAAGAAAGTGGTGTGAAGGGGTGAACTGGGTTGCCTGAAGCACTCGAAAGGGCACTGCCCTTTCCATAGACCTTACTATGTTAATTCGCAGGCTCATATTTTCAGAATTGAAACATTTTAGATTCTAATTATTCCCAATAATATTATTGTTGTTACTCACTTATCTGCTACTGCTAACAAGCACTGGCAAAGCTAATAGGTCTGCCTTGATTTGGGTGTGTGCATTGGTTGTGCTGTTACATGTCGGGATGCAATAATAGAAATCTCATAGAGAGGCATACAATTACTGGTCAGGTGGCACTCTCTGTGAAACATGGAGTTCTAGTTTACATGTTTTGTGTCATAATTTTTTAAGCCACACCATTAACCAAGTAGGCCATGCCTCTTAGAAAGGAAGCCTGGTTATGCTTATTTGGCCCTGTTCCATTTTGAGAGCTTTCTACACTTTTGATCAAACTTATAACATTGGAAATAACAGAAAATTGGGGACCCGGCATAGAAAGGGAAATATGGCTGAGAGCAAGGGGGGGTACAGGAGAGGGAAGGGCACAAGGGACTGGGGAGAGAATATAGGGGTAGTGAACACAAAGCCAGTAGGGTCAGTGCCTAATTAGAGATGGTGGTTGCAAGTCAGGCCCACTGGCAATCATTTTGGGAACTGGCAATTACCTTTCCTCACCAGGCTTTGACCCGGAGCAAGAAAGTGAAAAATCACAAAAGACAGAAAAAGAGAAAGTGAACAATGGAGAAAAAAACGTGAAGAGGGAGAATGTAGTAACCCTGCAAGAGAGAATAGGTTTGGGACCAGGCACTCTGTTGGGGGAAAAAACGATGGATTGGTATGCAGCCAAAGTGATTGCCAGTGGATGAGATCAATAATTCAAGCATTCCAACCCTTACAATACCCTCATTGCGTCCCAATTACTTTAAGGAAGACAACTGGAAGTACTCCCGAGGTCGGGCTTATATCCCCCCCACCCACACACAGGTAAAAAAATGGCGGGGAGCCACGGCCAACTGCCGGGTAGGTCAAGGGAGCCACAGGTCAAAAAAGTTTGGGAACCACTGAGCTATGGCTATGTGGAGGCGCAGAGCGGAGGTTTTGTTAGACTTTAAAGAAAAATATTACCCATAGATTTCAGTTTGTGAATATCCATTGTAGAATCGCTGGATCTACCTCCCACTTGTGAGTCTCTCAGTGTATGTTGTGCTACAAAGTGTTCATTGTTCTTGAGCACAAAGCAAAATATGTTTGCTTGTTTTAAGAGGATTGGAGATTTCCTCCTATATTCCCTATTATCAAATAAAACATCACTTAGGTGTTCTTCAGTATCAGCACCTAATAAGAAACCAATTTGCTGCAACTCAAGAAGATTAAAGTAAACAAGAAGATTAAATTCAATGTAGAACAATCATTTACTATTAATGGAGCAAGGTTGCACACGTAAAGCGACTTGCTTGTATTCAACCCTCTCGAAATTTATATTAATGTACCAACTAACATGTTTTGTTATATTAATATTGCATTACACAACATGTTAGGTATCCAGGGGAAGCTCAACAAAGTGCTTTTACAAACTATAATCCGCTTGCATTAAAATGGCTGCTGCTACGTGGGATTTTCTAGTGCCCATGTGTTTGTCACACTCATGTGACATGGCGTGTTATCTCGCTTGGTGGGAAACATTTTGCTTCTGCGCACTAAAACTAAGATGGTTGTTCTGTGTCCTAACGGGCAAGAAGCTTGCACCGCTGCTTTGCTAAGCTGTTTGTTTTGCTTAAACCTTTAATGCAATAGTTTAAATAAAATAATGGGAATAGAGTAGAGATAAGTGGTATACAGTGCATTCATTTATTCCGTGTCGTTAAAACTGTTTCTCTTCTATTCATGCATGTATCGTATTTGGGCCTAAATGTACCTCTGAACTCCATCTTTGGAAAGACTGTGCCTGTGCAAAGTAAAACCCCAAGCCATTGAAGCTGTGGCATTGAAACAGTGCCAAATCTGACATGGATTGGAAAGAACTATGAGAAGAGTGAACTCCTCACCCTGCCAGAGGAAGCTGAATTGAATAAATTGTTTAAATGTCTTATTGTTACATTCACAGCCGGGCGGAATAAAAAGTACATGGGAAGATAAAGTTATGGGAGGAAACATTTAAATACATGATTGACAAGTTACCTCATATTAATATGGTGCGATGACTACTCCTCGTCTTTTGTCCAATAAAATTGTGGGATTCACACATTTGCAACATTGGGGGGGTGGTACACTGACCTGGAAAATTGCATAACTAGGGTAGGCTTAGCTAGTTAGGTTGTCCGACTTGTCTGAATAGCTGACCTGTCACTGACCCAACGCACTCAATAGGTGATCGAGAGCAAAAGTGCTGGCGGAGCACTCTGTCAGAAGATTCGATAACCTAATCGGGGTTCTGGAAGGAAGTTAAATGACCCAATCGGGGTTCGGCTGTTAGCTGCAGAGAGGGTTGTGACGCTGGCATTGCACTTTAACTGTGGGTGCCGGTCTTAGCCTGTGGTGGTCGTGTCCTGATCCAATTTGGTCTGTAACCTGTCCTGATTCTGGTCTGCACCTGCATTTTGGGATTCTTATCCTTTGACACAGCCCTTGGCCAGGGTTGGTCATATCACCATTTAGGTAACTATAAAGTGTGGGTTTGTCATTGTACTGTTTTCCCTTTCTCTACCCACCCTTTGTCTAAATGCTTAATGATATTTTCTTTCCAAATTATTGCACATGTCGTTTCAAATCTTCATCAATTTAATAGAACACAAAATTACTGATTTATTATGGTTCTAAACATTTAATGTTTTGCTCAGATAAAAGAACGTACACTTTTCTGAATTTGTGGTTATTTATAAAATGCTAAATGTTATTATACTACCTATTTTCTTGCTAACACCCTTGATCCTTTAGGACTTTAGGTATCGGTGACTTGGATTGGTAAGTTTAATGGTAAAGGTCTTGAATGTTAAAATCCCGAATTGATTGAGTGTAGGTTTATCTATTTAAATTAAACATAGTTATATGGTCCCAGGTGAGTATGTTAGGCAGGTGAGCCTGCGCTCTATCACTATCAAAACCTTTAAATTGCAAACTGGTATATCAGAAAATATGTACATTTGCATTCTGTATCTCTGTTTACGATGACACTACAAATACAAATAATTATATTTTAAAAAATGGCTGCCGTGGTTTGCTGTTCTGACCATTAAGGCTCCCTATTCCACCATAGGCACTCCCCATACCATATGTGAAACACCTGTTAAGATGGTCACATTGAGGGAGATATCTTAAAAGAATCTCTCTATAAATAAATGTCATGGAGTCTACCCCCAATTGGCTCTTGGTGACAGTCTGAGATGCCACCACTAAATCCTAACAGTCCCACAGAAGCAACAGGTTGTTCTTGTACTGCAGCAGAAAATGAAATTAGATATGTTCCCAACTGCTCGTCCTTAAGAAATTACCTTCTTTGTGCATAGTTGGCATCTTGAATTTGATGTGCATAGCTACTGTTTTAACTGCCTCAAGAGAAGCAGTGTAAACACCCAGATTTCTTTAAATTAATAAAAAGTTTACATTGCTCTCTCTCTCAGGAGCAACTCAACCTCTTTGAGCAGAAGAGAAATGTAGTTATTCCTCAAATGTCTGAAGTGGCTTATAGTTCTTGGGTTTGCTGAATGCAGCATATCAGCAGTAACACACTTCCTCTAGCATTAATTACGCCTAGATCATTATTATAAGATCATCGAAAAGAAAGGAGTGCTGATGAAGCCAACCAGTGGTAAATAATGGGTGGGCTCAAAGTCCTTTTAAGTTTAGTTAACATATCTCGCAAATGGCAACACATGCCCTGTCCTAAAAATGAAGGACTTGCCAAATGTGTTCGTTTCAATAACTGCATAAAAAATATTGGGTTTTGCTAAGCAGTCATTTAAGTGGCAGTAGTGAAATTAAAATATTCCACCACTAATCATAGACTTTGAAAAGAAAGGTTAAGGTGTGGAAGAGATCATTTAAAAGCAATTTGTTCTCCTGTAAAGTAAATGATTATGTAATGTGGTAGAAGAGGGGAACTATGATGCAGTAAATGTGCGTGAGGTACTGACTATGTAAATTAGCAGGTTTTGAATACAGAACACATAGAAACACTACCTGAGGCACTTCTCTGCAGAGCATTACATGAGTAACATGCCTGTGCATCTTGGTTTGGTTGTAGCAATTAGCATGTCTCCATTAGAGAAGTAATTAAGCATTTTGACAATTGTTCAGCCTATCAGGTAGATATGCTATAGGTTATCGTCAGGAACAGGACAAGTTAGATTACGCTCATCTGTGGTCTGGAATTAGTGTTTCTCTTGGAATCAGAAGGAAGAGATTGATCAGCCAGTGAAATCCTGGCTTTTAATCAATGGTAAGAATAAATACCTCTCATAAGATTCTAATGTTGAAAGTGGAGGGATGCACAGCACTTGTGTTTTTCCATTTTTCTCCTGTCAAAACAAAATGCACTGAGATACTTAATCAATCAATCAATCAATCAAAGACATTTATAGAGCGCACTACCTACCCGTAGGGTCTCGAGGCGCTTGGGAGGGGGGGTGCCGCTAATGCTCGAACAGCCAGGTCTTGAGCTTCTTCCTGAAGGAGAGGTGGTCTTGGGTCAGGCGCAGGTCGGCCGGGAGGGAGTTCCAGGTCTTGGCGGCCAGGTAGGAGAAGGACCTTCCTCCTGTGGAGGCTCTGCGGATGCGTGGGACGGCGGCGAGGGCGTGGCTGGCAGATCGGAGGTGGCGTTTGGGAGCGTAGAAGTTGATGCAGTTGTTGAGGTAGCTCGGGCCTTGATCGTGGAGAGCTTTGTGTGCGTGGGTAAGGAGGCGGAAGGTGATTCTCTTGTTGACTGGGAGCCAGTGTAGGTCTCTTAGGTGTCCGGAGATGTGGCTGTGTCGTGGGATGTCGAGGATGAGTCTAGCCGAGGCGTTCTGGATGCGCTGGAGCCTCTTCTGGATCTTGGCGGTGGTTCCGGCGTAGAGTGCGTTGCCGTAGTCCAGTCGGCTGGTGACGAGGGCCTGGGTGACGGTCTTCCTGGTCTCTGTGGGGATCCACCAGAAGATCTTCCGCAGCATGCGCAGGATGTTGAAGCACGACGAGGAGACGGCGTTGACTTGCCTGGTCATGGAGAGGGAGGAGTCCAGGATGAAACCCAGGTTGCGTGCGTGGTCCGTTGGTTTGGGTGCGGTGCCCAGGGCGGGGGGCCACCAGGAGTCGTCCCAGGCGGAGGGCGAGGAGCCCAGGATGAGGACCTCCGTCTTATCTGAGTTCAGTTTCAGGCGGCTCGTCGTCATCCAGTCGGCTACCTCTTTCATCCCTTCGTGCAGGTTGGCTCTGGCGGCGGCGGGGTCGTTGGTCAGGGAGAGGATCAGCTGGGTGTCGTCGGCGTAGGAGATTATGTTGAGGTTGTGTTGGCGTGCGATGGCCGCGAGGGGGCTCATGTAGACGTTGAAGAGGGTAGGGCTCAGCGAGGATCCTTGAGGGACGCCGCAGATGACTTAGGATTGTTCACCTATCTTTTCTTTTTATTTACCTGGAGTATAACTGGGAGATGGCATAATTCTGCAGATATGCAAATGCACGGCTCTCTCAATGTGTGGATCTCATACCGAGTAGCCAGGAAGCTATCTGCCCTTGCACAACCCTCAATACATTTACAGTTTTCCCATCATTGATAAGCAGTATATAAATACACTGATCAATTCATTGTTGAGTTCAGGAAATATTGTAACCCCAGATTGCATTGAAGATGAATTGGCTTTGTCCTGGGAAAGGTATCCTTCATACATACCTGGTGTAAACATTTGAGACTCCCACAAAGTAATATTGTAAGTAGTAAAATGATAACTATAACCCGACTCATCAACCGATTAACTTTAAGAATATTTTACTAAAAAACTTCATCAGCGTGTTTCATGTATAGGATCGCTCTCATGACCAGTCTTCAATCATAAAGAGGCATCCACTCATGCAAAGTTACATCTTCTGATGTGTTCTATTTTTCAAGACGAGATGGAAGAGTGGAGAACATAAGGCGAAGACAGTATTTAAAAATGTGAAGCCACTTTTGAATGCACAGAAAGAATTTGTGCATCTACTAGAAAGTGCTGGTCATATTAGGAGGACCTCAAGGGCATAAATCACCTCTTTGGTGGGGGCTATTTAAGAATCTAGGGTCTACCCTTCCAGCATCCTCAGATTCATTAGTGAAATAGATGGATGGTTCCAGGATGTTGTGTGAACGACAGTTTTTGCAAATACATTTTTTTTTACTTTCCCATAAATTGCCCAGTTTTAATATGTTAAAGTCCACAGACTTCGACTTTGGCACCTTTGGTTCTCTCATTATAAAAGGAGATCACCTAATCAGCACGTGACAATGTGGTGACTGGGGCTAGTAGCAGATGGAAGCATGATAACCCCTTCCATGCCCATGACGAGCTCAGCTCGTCATGAGGCACACTGGAGCTGTGCTTATGCATGACAAGGTGAGCTCGTCATGAAATAATGCCTTTCAAGCTTTTACAGCACAGGACGGGAAAAGCCATAGCAGCCAAGGTGTTAAGAGTGTTCACAAGGAATGGGCTTCACTGCTGTGATACCAGAAGAAGTTAAGTGTGACTTCAGTGAGTAGAAACAAACAATTCTTTACCTCTGTGAATAAGGACACATTTAGGCAAACAACATGTATGAACATGCACTGTGCAGGACCCAGCACTTCAGCAAATTCTGAAGATTTAAATGTTACTTTGTTGAAGAACATAAACAATTGTTTCTGCAAGAGTGCTCATTTAAATATTGTTTTTTGCGACATTAAGGGATTGTAATCATAAGTAGACACATTTGAGATTAATAATGCTAAGAAAGCAAACACATACAGCAATTTAGCCAATGGTTAAAGGGAAATGGGTGCACAAAGCTCTTGCAGAAAGTTAGATTACGTAGCCACCACACCCATACCATGTCCCAAAGCTAGCAATCAAAAATGATTGATCAATTACCAATAACTGAATGAAGATCAATACTATGCATCAGAAGTTAGTCTTTCTTTATCAGATGGCTGAGCATGGATCTCAGCCTTATGATATGCAGTATCATACTGCTCTTTCTTAGTTGTCTTGAAGAAACCGCACTACAAGGAAGCAAGGTATTGAGTCAATATTATTAGTTTGTCAGAGTAAAAAAAAAAAACAATAAAACAAGATATGTATTCAGACAATCAGCAGATCTGCACCCAAATTATACCTTCTTTATTACGGCCCTTTAAACTGACAGCGTTCAGAACCTTTAAGTTACAGAACGCTTATTTTCTCTACAAACATTGCAACTTGCATACATCATTAAAGACAAAGAGGACTCATGACATTCATGCACTCAGTTATCCAAACTATTCAATAGCAAGTCTATGCCAAAATTGTCTGTGACAAACAACTGGCTCATAGAAGAAATGCTTGAATTAATCTAAGCAACTGGCAATCACTCGGGCCACTTTCAGTCCCGCTTTCGTCACCCACTCTGCCATTCCACACAAAAACCAGCCATATGCAAATCAGTCTTGATCCTGCTCCAATAGCAATAGTCCAGTACGAAGTGACAGGCCAGGTCCCATATAGACAGGAACAAAAGCAACCCCAGACCAGTTTTGGTTTATCTAGGTCTCGTCAAGGAAGTTTAGCATGAATCCTCTGGTACAGTGAGCACGGAACCCACATCAGCCACATTGTCACACTGTGAGTGCCTATGGTAACAAACTGCAAAATGATAGGGGAGGGTGGGATCACAGTGTTCTGTGTGCTGTTAAGGACATCCTAACTACAGATCACTAAATAAATTAAAGGTTAACAAGGTTTTAAGTCTTTTAAAAACAAAAGAACAAATCTTTGAACACTAATGACATAAGAGTTTAAAAGGCTATGCCAACTGCATAGTAATAAAAGACGCGAAATACAAGGTATTACAAGCATGTGACTTTAGAGCATTGGAAGTTTTCTTGAAGTAGAATAAAAAGACTCAGTTTAAAAACAACTTACCTTCCACAGTAAAAATACCACGAGTGCAAGCAGCAGAATTCCAGCAAGTATAGCAACGAAAATAACCCACCATGGCACTCTTGTATATAAAGCTACTGTCTTCTCTGGGAACACAGTAACACGAATCTAAGGAGAGACAATGATGAAACTAATTAAAAGGCCATTTTGTCAGGGAAGAAATACAGCAGAAAAGAAAGTCCTTGTTCCCCTTACCTTTGTGTCCAATAGATCTATCCACAAACCACAGTAATATATACACAGATGTATATAAATATATACACACACACACACACACCCGTACACACCCATATATATACACACACACTGAAAAAATCAACGATTAAAGGGATGCTATAGTTGGGTGAAAATGTCAGTTAAAACATACAGTTTAAACTAACAAAAACCACTGAAATTCACCAGTTATAGTTATCTCAAGGAACTATAACTTGCACCTTCGCCATTTACGGTCCAGTCATCAATGATGTCTTTTCAGATGTTGCACTGATGTGGATTTACAGATACTTTAGGGCACTATTTATAGTTACTTGAGATAACTATAATGGATACATTTCAGCGGTTTTGTTAGTTTCACACAGTATGTTTTAACTGACATTTTCACGTAACTATAATGTTCCTTTAACTTTTGTTTTTTTCCCAGAGAATTTCTACGTTTTTTTTAATGTAAAGTAAGATATTATTAAAATTCCCAATTATAAGAAATGCGTTACTTACCTGTAACTGCAGTTATCCAGTTTTGGTATCTTTCATAGATTCACATGCCTGAATCATTCCCCGTCATGGGGATGGGAGTGCCCGGTACATAAATAAAGTAATGTCCCATTAGACATACAGAGTAATAGGCCAAATGCCTCACATTAGTAACATATCCAGGTCCTTTTGTAATAAGGACCAAACTCTAGAGAGCAACCAATCAGCTGCCGCCACCCTCTGGAACCGTCCTGGAAAGAGCTCTATTCCCTCAGATTTTTGTTAGCACAGTGCTATATAGAGGAACAACTGAGAGTAGTAGGTGAGCACTTCCAAGGGAGGCGGGAGGGTTGCATGTGAATCTATGAAAGTTACCAATACTGGATAACTGCAGTAACAGGTAAGTAACGCATTTCTTATCCAGTATTAGGGTATCCTTCATAGATTCACATGCTTGAATCAGAGTAGAAAGCAATGATAAGCACATTTCCTTTTTGTCACCTTTTCGGTTACAAGAAGGGAAGGAGCCAAGACTAGAGGGCGACTGTTTATCTATTTTTATTGCGGTATACAGACCGGTGAACACAAAAATAAAGTCTTAGGCCAGACACGTTATCAAATGTCCGTTGGCAGGATTGTGGTCCTCGGGGCACTTCCTGGGTCAGGGTCCGGGACACTCCAGCACATGGAAGGAAAAGAAAAGAACGTGGCTTTTAGGGCATTGTGCAATTTCTATAGTCTCTTGGAATAGGGAGGGAGTGAGGGAATAAGCAAGAACCACCACCACATTCAGTAAGTCGAACACGGTTAAACGAGGTGCCCCGGTGTTACTACGGCCTCCTAACCGGTCCCTCCCTTCTTAAAGTGCAATAAAGAACCCAAACGAGCACGCACCTGGGAAAGCCACGCGTCCTCCTTTGCGTGGCTGGGCGAAACGCGGTGTCATTGGCCTCCTGGCTTTACAGCTGCCTCCGTCCGCTCCTCCTCGGTTACCGGTCCGGCACCTTCTCTGCTACTGGTGTCGTCTCTTTCCAAGGACTCCGTCTCCACGGTGCTTTCCGCCTTCCTGGTCGCGTGGTTCTCCTGGCGTCTCACTTCTTCCTCCCACTACGGAGACACGGTGTCTTCCGGGTCTCTCCTCATATGGTGAGAGGCCTCTCCTGATAGGCCCGAAAAGACAGGTGGTCCAGATGCGAGGCCTTCGTCACGAACACAAAGGCTATCCTAAAAGGGCCCGTAGTAATCCGCCTGTTGAGGAGACGGACAATCGATTAGCCCTGCCGGGGCTGAGCATGGGACCCCCTGACAAATCCCTCCCCTAGACTTTTCCCGTTCGGGGGAAAGTGGATAGCGGGACAAGTAGTCAGCATTCGTTTGAGCAGCACCCTGACGGTGACACACCTCAAAATCATAGGGCTGTAAGGACAGAAACCAACGGAGGATGCGCTCATTGCGTCCTTTATTCCGTTGGAGCCACTGCAAAGGGGCATGGTCAGAGTACAGCGTAAAACGTCGACCATCCAGATAATAATGAAGCTTCTCAATGCTCCACTTCACGGAAAGGCACTCCTTTTCTATCGTGGGATAAGCCGTCTCCCTGGGAAAGAGTTTCCTGCTCAAGTACAGAATAGGTCGTTCCCTCCCATCCTGATCTAACTGAGACAGAACAGCCCCCAGTCCTACCCCGGAAGCATCCGTCTGTAGATAGAAAGGTTTGTCAAAGTCAGGTGTGATCAGGACTGGGGACGAGGAGAGAACATCCTTTAGTGCCTGAAAAGCAGTTTGAGCTTGGGAAGAGGGTTGCTTGAACGGAACAGAAGAGGCAGTTTTCTTCAACATATCCGTCAAAGGGGCTGAAAGCATGGCAAAGTGTGGTATAAACCGTCGGTAGTAACCAACCAAACCAAGAAAGGCTCTGAGATCTCGCCTATTTTTAGGAAACTCCTGTCGTGGAATAGCCTTCGCTTTTTCTTGTTGGGGAAACAACTGGCCGTTACCCAACATGTACCCAAGGTACTTCACTTGGGAAAAGGCAAAGCGTGACTTCTTTGCATTGATGTGTAGTCCTGCCCTTTCCAAAGCCTCAAGGATTTGACTCAAGTGTTGTAAATTGGTCTGCCAATCTGGACTATGGATGACAATATCGTCTATGTAAGCTGCCGAAAAGTGTCTATATGGGGCTAACACTGTATCCATAAGACGTTGGAAGGTAGCAGGAGCCCCATGAAGCCCAAAGGGCAAGACAGTGAAATGAAAGAGACCATCAGGTGTGGTGAACGCTGTCTTTTCCTGATCTTTTGGAGAAAGAGGCACCTGTCAATACCCTTTGGTGAGGTCAATGGTTGTTATGTATTGAGCCTCACCAAGGCGTTCTATCAGCTCATCGACGCTTGGTAAAGGATATCCGTCTTGTTTTGATACCTTATTCACTGCTCTGAAGTCAATGCAAAATCTCTTACTTCCGTCAGGCTTTGGCACTAATACCACTGGAGAAGACCAATTACTTTTAGAGGGTACTATGATCCCTGCTTCTAACATTTTCTGTACCTCCTCTTTTATCACTGTCCTTCTTGCTTCTGGGACCCGATAGGGTTTCTGTTTTACAATCACCCCCGGAGCTGTCGGAATATGGTGTTCAGCCAAGGTGGTTCGACCTGGCTGATCCGAAAAAATGGCCTGATGTGTCAGCATCAGCTCCTTCAATTCATTTTTCTTAAGGCCTGTAAGGTCGGAGATCACAACAGCATGCTCGATGGTATGAGCAGGCGGTGTCGCTAACGACACCGAAACATGAGGTTTAGGAGGGGAACCCAACCACTTCTTCAATATGTTAATGTGGTAAATCTGGGTTTGGGAAGGAGACCGTTTTAACGCATATGTGGTCCTACCTATTTTCCTTACGACCTGAAAAGGTCCTTGCCACTCCTTCCGAAGTTTGTGAGTAGAGGTAGGAAGAAGTACCAAAGCCCAATCACCTATGTCTAACTCTCTCCACTTCTTGCCTTTATCATAAAAGGTCTTTTGTTTGTCTTGTGCTTTCTCTAGGGTTTCATAGGACAGTGTCCGTAGCTTGTGTAACCGGGATTTCAGCTGCTGGGAGTAGTCTAACAATTCTTCAGCATCTTTTGAGCCTGTCTTTTCCCAACTATCCCTGGTTATTTCTAACAGCGTACGGGGTTTCCTTCCAAACAGTAACTTGAAGGGGGAAGTTCCTAAACTGCTTTGGAACTGGCTTCTTAACACATAAAGAGCCAACGGTAGCAGTTGGTCCCACTGTTTACCGTCTCCTGTCAATAGTTTCTTTAGAGTGGTTTTTATTAACCCGTTGTAACGTTCAACCAGACCATCGGTTTGTGGATGATACACCGAGGTACGTAGATGTTTCACATTGAGGAGAGTGCACACTTGTTTCATGAGACGAGACACGAACGGTGTCCCTTAGTCGGTTATAAGATCTTTGGGGAATCCCATTCGTGCAAACAATTCAACCAGTTTTTGGGAAATGGCGCTAGAGGTAGCTGCTCGTAATGGGAACGCCTCGGAATAACGAGTCGCATAGTCAACTATTACCATGACGTATTGGTATCCTCTGTGTGACTTCGGTAAAGGGCCTATGATGTCTACCCCTATCCTTTCAAAAGGCTTCCCTATGATTGGAAGAGGGACAAGAGGAACCTTAGGTGGTATGTACGGGTTCTTCTTCTGACAAATCTGGCATTCCTGACAGTATTTCTTCACTTGCGCATACACCCCGGGCCTATAGAAATGCTCAATGATGGAATTAGTGGTCTTCTCGGCACCAGAATGACCTGCTAAAAGATGTGCATGAGCATAAAACATTACTTGCTCACAGAACAGGGTAGGTACTATTAGCTGGGGAGTGGCCTGACTCTGTCCTACTCTATACAGAAGTCCGTTTTGCTCAATAAAACAAGGATAAGTAGGTGGGTTCTGGTCTTTATTGTCCTGTTCGTTTTGCCAAGCAGATGCCAATGAAGCATCGTTTAACTGAGCAGCCCTAAAGTTGGCATCGGAGGACCAAGGTTCTTCAGCTAACAGGCCCTCCCTGACCCCACTCCTACCGTGTTTCTCTAAAACTTCTGTCATCAGGGTAGAAAACCACTTATTGTCTGTACCTATAATAAGTGACTCGGGTACATTCGGAAGGACTCCTACTTCACACTGTACTTGGGTTCCCTTTTCTGTTGTTATCATGACTCTGACTAGGGAATAAGTACGCACGTCCCCGTGTACACATTTTATCCTTACATTACGGTCCAAGAGCAAGGAGGAACTGTTCAGGGCGTTTTTCTGTATCACAGAATGGCGACACCCAGAGTCCAACAGGGCACGGGTTTTCTTACCGTCTACCAGGACACTTACATAAAAGGCTGGACCTGTCTCTTGTGCATACAAGAGGGCACGTGGAGCATACCCCACCTCCATGGGCTCTTCCTCTTTCTCTTTCTTTTTACGGCAGTACTTTGCAATATGTCCCCACTCGCCGCATTCATAACATTGAGGACTTGTAAAGACTGGCGGTTCTGGCTTCAAAGGTCTAGGTTTCATAGGAGGAGGTTCGCTTTGAGGTTTGTATGGTTTTTTATCAGGTTTCATGGGGTTTTTGTTAACAACAGGTTTTTCGGTATCTCGAAAGACAGGCCTGGTTTGGGCTCTCGCATAGGAATTAGCCATTTCAATGGCGTGCTCTAGGGTCAACCCTGCGTGCTGTCGAAGCCACCGTTGGGTGCCATAGGGCATTGCTTCAAGAAATTGTTCCAAGTAAATCTTGTTCATCACGTTATCGATATTCCCCTCTTGTGGTTTCAACCACCTGTCTGCTGCATCTTTCAGCTTATAGAAAAGAGTCTTGGGAGCATCGGTTGGGGTTCCTCTCTCTTGTCGAAACTGTAATCGATGACTCTCATCATCGACTCCCAGTCTATCAAGAATTATTTGTTTCATATGTCCTTAGGCTGCAGTACCATCCTTATTGGCCAACTGATAAGCTGCTTGTGCTTCTTCTGTAAGGAGAGGAGCTAGATAAAAGGGCCATCTCTCTCCCGGCCAGGCACTAGCACGGGCTGCCCTTTCAAAATTTAGGAAGAAGGAAACAGGGTCGTCTCCGGGAACATATTTTTGGAGCGGCACGACTGCCCCAGGTGGGTGTGCGGCTCGACTTTGTCCCAGAACAGCCAACAGCTGAGTTTGTCCCTCTGAGAGTTTAGTAAGGTGATCAGCCTGTGTCTGTATGGACGCAGTGAACGTGGCTCTATCACTGTCCGCTTGTTCATTAGACCGGTTAATTCCCCACTCTAGCTTGGACTGACCTTCGCTCAATGGATTTAATAAGGTCTCCATCTCGTATAATACAGATGGATTGTCTCCTATCTGGCTCGCCACTTGTCACCTTTCGGTTACAAGAAGGGAAGGAGCCAAGACTAGAGGGCGACTGTTTATCTATTTTTATTGCGGTATACAGACCGGTGAACACAAAAATAAAGTCTTAGGTCAGACACGTTATCAAATGTCCGTTGGCAGGATTGTGGTCCTCGGGGCACTTCCTGGGTCAGGGTCCGGGACACTCCAGCACATGGAAGGAAAAGAAAAGAACGTGGCTTTTAGGGCATTGTACAATTTCTATAGTCTCTTGGAATAGGGAGGGAGTGAGGGAATAAGCAAGAACCACCACCACATTCAGTGCGTCGAACACGGTTAAACGAGGTGCCCCGGTGTTACTACGGCCTCCTAACCGGTCCCTCCCTTCTTAAAGTGCAATAAAGAACCCAAACGAGCACGCACCTGGGAAAGCCACGCGTCCTCCTTCGCGTGGCTGGGCGAAACGCGGTGTCGTTGGCCTCCTGGCTTTACAGCTGCCTCAGTCCGCTCCTCCTCGGTTACCGGTCCGGCACCTTCTCTGCTCCTGGTGTCGTCTCTTTCCAAGGACTGAGTCTCCACGGTGCTTTCCGCCTTCCTGGTTGCGTGGTTCTCCTGGCGTCTCACTTCTTCCTCCCACGACGGAGACATGGCGTCTTCCGGGTCTCTCCTCATATGGTGAGAGGCCTCTCCTGATAGGCCCGAAAAGTCAGGTGGTCCAGATGCGAGGCCTTCGTCACGAACACAAAGGCTATCCTTAAAGGGCCCGTAGTAATCTGCCTGTTGAGGAGACGGACAATCGATTAGCCCTGCCGGGGCGGAGCATGGGACCCCCTGACACTTTTGTATAAAGAATATGAAGCATTAGTTAACAAATACATATATACATATGCATATATCACAACATTAAAATGCAAAAGCAATAAGTTGAAAGTTTGGCAAAAGGTATAAAAGTGATAGGGAAGGAAGGCTTACCGCTATCGAAATAGATGATGCACCACCGCCTGTCCCACTGCAGCATCCTTCGTGAGTTCTGTATCCAAACAGTAATGTTTGGTAAATGTATGCGGCGTCTTCCATGTTGCCGCTCTGCAAATCTCCGTGATTGGCACACCTGCAAACAGTGCCGTAGAAGTAGAGACTGTCCTAGTGGAATGGGCACGTATCCGTGATTGTAAAGGCTGACCAGCCTGCTGGTGACAGAAGACAATGGTGACTCGCTCCTCTCCCTCGAGCTGAGTGGTCGCTCCCCAGTGTCCCTCTGAGACATTTGGTATCGTTGTGCCGCTTTGCATCCCATAACTGCATTATTATTTGGTGCCTGCTGTTTGCCTGATCGCCGCCTAGCTTTACTTGCACTTTAAATAGTTAAATTTGCCGATTTCACCCTGTTTGCGCGCTGTGCCGCTTTGCATTCATAACTGCGTTATTATTTCTGCCTACTGTCTGCCTGATCGCCGCTTAGCTTTACTTGCAATTTTAATTGTTATTTCTGCTGATTTCACTCTGTTTGCGCGTTTGCTGTGCTCCCCCCTCCGCCTCCATTTTGTTTGTTGTTGTCGTTGTCTGTAGCCCGCCCCGCCTCCCAGCTGAGCCGCCCTCGCCCCTCCCCCTCCACTATCCATATATGACCGTAGTTCCCGCGCGCAGCGTTCACGCGCAGCGTTCGCGCCCCAGCCGCGCCGAAGGTGCGCCAAAGGTAAGCCCGTCTACGCCCGTCCGCGCCTGGACCGCGCCCAGCACCAGACCCCCTGGCCCTCGCATTGCCCAGCCCTCCCGCATTACCTACGATGCCACCACCCTCCTAGCCCTTAACCCCCGCCGTTCCCCAAACTGCGTCCAAGCCGCTCCTGGACACACCCATGGACCTTTCTCATGCTACTCCTGCAAATTCTTCTGCACCGTCAACCCCTCCGCTTCGATCACACCTCAGATTCCCGACACCAACCACCTACAAGGCATCTTGCTCAAAACCCGATCGGTCCACAGGCACGCCATTGACCTATGGAATCTACTAGACACCATCTCTCCGGACGTCGCCTTCCTTAATGAAACATGGATGAACGCCTCCTCCGCCCCAGACATCACCATTGCCATCCCAGAAGATTATAAGATCATACGCAAGGACCGTACCGGCCACACAGGAGGAGGAATCGCTATCGTCCATAAGAAATCCATCCAAATCTCAACCAGCTCTGACGTCAACCTCGCCAACTCTGAACACCTTCACTTCCAGATCCACATCGACCCCAAGACCACACTCAGAGGCACCCTCCTTTACAGGCCTCCAGGACCCCGCGCACAATTTAGTGAGGACATCACGGACTTCATCACTCCACACGCACTCCCCTCCAAAGATTACATCCTTCTAGGAGACCTCAACTTTCACCTTGAAAAGAACAACGACTGCAACTCCACCACCCTGCTGGACAACCTCGCCAACCTCGGACTTAAACAACTGGTCACTTCCCCCACCCACATCGCAGGTCACACCCTCGACCCTATCTTCACCTCCAGCAATCATGTCTCCTTCAGCCACACCACGAATCTCCTTTGGACTGACCACAGCTGCGTTCACTTTACCTACAACAAGCCCAAACCCAACAACCACCCCCAACAAACTCTGCAAAGAAACAGGAACAAAATCACCATCGACCAGATCTCCTCATCGCTTCTTCTAAACCCCCCAGCCCACTCCTCAAACCCCGACCAAGCCGCCACCAACCTCACCCTATGGCTATCCAACAGCGCCGACATCCTAGCACCACTGAAAAAACTACAAAGCAAACTTGGCAGCAAGAAGGCCTCATGGTTCAACGATGATCTTAAGAAATCCAAGAAACTCTGCCGCTCCCTTGAGAAGGCCTGGAAAAAAGACCCAACCACCAGCACCAAGGGCGCCTTCAAAAACGCCACCCGCATACACCATCACCTGATCCGAAAGGCCAAGAAAACCGCCTTCAAGGAACGACTAGATAACAACGCCCACAACAGCAAGGAACTTTTCAACATCGTCAAGGAATTTACCAATCCCTCGGCCAACTCTAACGACATCACCCCCTCTCAAGCCCTCTGCGACTCCCTAGCCTCATTCTTCCACAATAAAATTGCAGACATCCACAACAGCTTCGACAACCAACCCGGAGACCAACCCACCCAACCATCTGCTGGACCTACACCCCCCTCAAACATCCTTAATGACTGGAACACAATCTCTACTGAGGACACCATCCGCCTGATGAACTCCATTCACTCAGGATCCCCCACAGACCCATGCCCTCACCACATCTTCAACAAAGCAGACTCCATCATAGCACCGCACCTCCGAGACATCATCAACTGCTCCTTCAAATCCGCCACCTTCCCGGAAAGCTGGAAACACGCTGAACTCTGCGCCAAAAAACCCACAGCGGACCCCACCGAACTCAAAAATTACCGCCCTATCTCGCTCCTTCCATTCCCGGCTAAAGTCATCGAGAAAGCTGTCAACAACCAGCTCGCCGCCTTCCTCGAAGCCAACAAATCCCTCGACTCCTCACAGTCCGGCTTCCGAGCAAAACACAGCACTGAGACGGCCCTCATCGCAGCAACAGACGACATTCGAACTCTACTGGACAATGGAGACACAGTCGCCCTCATCCTCCTCGACCTCTCTCCGCAGCCTTTGACACAGTCTGCCATAGCACCCTTCTACAGCGCCTCAGAAACATCGGAATCCAAGGAAAAGCACTGGAATGGATCACCTCGTTCCTCACCGGAAGAACCCAGAAAGTCCGCCTCCCACCATTCAAGTCAGAGGCCACTGAAGTCATCTGCGGCGTACCACAAGGATCTTCACTCAGCCCCACCCTTTTCAACGTATACATGAGCCCCCTCGCGGCCATCGCCCGCCAACACAACCTCAACATCATCTCCTACGCGGATGACACTCAACTGATCCTATCACTCACCAATGATCCCAGCACCGCCAAAACTAACCTACACGAAGGAATGAAAGAAGTAGCCGAATGGATGAAACACAGCCGTCTGAAACTGAACTCTGATAAAACAGAAGTCCTCATCTTAGGTTCCTCCCCCTCCGCATGGGACGACTCTTGGTGGCCAGAAGCCCTTGGAAAAGCACCCATCCCGACAGACCACGCACGGAACCTGGGCGTCATCCTGGATTCCTCACTTTCAATGAACAGACATGCCAACGCCGTCTCCTCATCCTGCTTCAACATTCTTCGCATGCTCAAAAAAACATTTCGTTGGATCCCCACCGAAACCAGGAAAACGGTCACCCACGCTCTGGTCACGAGCCGACTGGACTATGGAAACACCCTCTACGCCGGGACTACCGCTAAACTCCAGACAAAACTCCAACGAATCCAAAACCCCTCAGCCAGGCTCATATTAGACATCCCGCGTAAAGAACATATCTCTGGTCACCTGAAAAACCTTCACTGGCTTCCCGTCAATAAGAGGATCACTTTCCGGCTCCTAACCCACGCACACAAAGCACTCTACGAAATCGGACCAGAATGCCTCAACACACGACTGTCCTTCTACACCCCCTCCCGCCAGCTTCGATCTTCCAACCAAGCCCTTGCCACTGTACCTCGCATCAACAAGACCACCATGGGAGGTAGATCCTTCTCCTACCTGGCAGCTAAAACCTGGAACTCACTTCCCACCTACCTTCGCCTTACCCAGAACCACCTAGCATTCAGAAAGCAACTTAAAACGTGGATATTTGGCAAGTAACTCCTCACCCCTCCTTAAGCGCCTTGAGACCCTCTGGGTATGTAGCGCGCTATATAAATCCTTTGACTTGACTTGACTTGAATGGCACCAGAGATCCATCTGGAAATGCTTTGCTTTGTCAGTGGGAAACCCTTTCTGGGTAAGCTGTAAGCCACAAAAAGTTGGTTGGATTTGCGGAACGTTTTTGTCTTGTCAAGGTAAAATTTATGGCAGTGCTTTAAATCCAGAGAATGGAGAGCTCCCTTCGCTGCCGTTTGAGGATTTGGAAAGAAAGTCTTTAGGACAATAGGCTCATTTAAGTGGAAGTCCGATGGTACTTTTGGAATACATTTTGGGTTAGTGCAAGGAATTACCCTGTCCTTTTTAAATTGTAGAAAAGGATCTTGAATCGTGAAAGTGTGAAGGTCACTAACTCGCCTTGCAGATGCAAAGGCTAAATGGAGCGCAGACTTCCACGATAGGAATTTGAGGTCAGCTCTGTGTATCGGCTCAAAAGGATGCTTCATCAGCTGAGCAAGTACTGTCTTTAGTTGCCATGTTGGAGGTGGCGACTTTATAGGAGGGAAATTCCGAAACAGACCTTTGAGAAACTGTTTTATTAATCTGTTCGACCAAAGAGAAGGTACAGTATAAGATCTCCTGAAACAGGATTTTGCTGCCAGGTGGACTTTGATGGAAGCGTGGGCGAGGCCCCAAGTAGCCAAATGAAGGAGGTGTGGTAATATCTCTTCTGGAGAGGATGTGAAAGGATGCACTTTAGCGGACCTGCACAAGATACAGAATTTCTTCCATTTAAAGGAATAAGTCCTGTTTGTGCTATCGGCTCGGGTGCGGGATAGGACAGCTCTGCATTCCGGAGGAATGTTCAAATCTTGAAACTCGTGGAACTCAGGAGCCAGGCCGATAATTTGAGAGAAGCTGAGTCCGGGTGCTGGACTTGTCCTTGGTTCATTGTGAGGAGAGATGGAAACAGTGGCAATGGAATTGGTGTTTGCAGAGAGAGGAGATGAAGCTCTGTGAACCAATATTGGCGAGGCCATGCTGGGGCTATTAGAATCAGCGTGCAAGGTTCTACCTTCATCTTCCTGAGGATTCTGGGGATCAGTGGAATCGGTGGAAAGGCGTAGGCGAATACGCTGAACCATGCTATTGAAAATGCATTCCCCGGAGATCCCTCTTGGGGATACCAGCTTGTGAAGTGTTGGCATTTGGCGTTCTGTCGTGTGGCGAAAAGATCCAACGGGGTTTCGCCCCACAGAGAGACGATGCTGTCGAGAGTGTGTTGGTTTAACTCCTACTCGTGGCAGGTGGTCTGCATTCTGCTCAGTGAGTCTGCCAACGCATTGTGTTTTCCCGGAACATACTCTGCTCGTAGAGAAACTTTGTACCAAAGAGACCAGTTTCAGATTTTTTGTGATTCTTGAGAGAGTGAGATTGAACGAGTCCCTCCCTGCTTGTTCATGTAGTGCATTGTTGTAGTATTGTCCGTCCTGACAAGCACTTGCAAACCTTTTATTCTGGGAAGGAATGCCAGGAGGGCCAGGTAGACAGCTCTGAGTTCTAGGAGGTTTATGAGGAGTTTTCTCTCAAGAGGTAACCACTTGCCGCTGATTTGAAGCTCCTGGATGAAGGCTCCCTAACCGTCCAGAGACGCATCTGTGGTTATAACCTGAGGAGATGCTTGAGTCAGGAAGGATAGGCCTCGAGACAGATTGTGTGGCTGAATCCACCAGTTGCTAACGGCATCCATCTGAGGAGTCACCTGCATGATGTTGTCGAAGGATCCGCTGACTTGAATCTATTGCGCAGAGAGAGCCTCTTGAAGAGGACGCATGCGGAGACAACAGTATGGAACCAGCAGGATGCAGAAAGACATCATTCCGGGGAGAGATTTGAAGAGGCGCACTGAAAGAGGCTTTCTTATGCTCACGCGTTCTCCCAATCGCAGGAGTTTTTGTTGCCACTCCTGCGATGGATAAGCTTTTTTCAGGACCGTATCTAGGACAGCTCCCAATAATGTTATCCGCTGAGAAGGCTGTAAAACTGACTTGTTCGGGTTGAGGGTAAGACCTAATCTTCTGAAAAGCCGCAGACAGGCTTTGGAAGATCCTCTTGCGCTGTCGAAAAAGGGTACATTGGCGAGCCAGTCGTCAAGATATGGAAAGATTTGGTGATGCTGTTGCCCGAGAAATGCATCCACTGGCGCAAGACATTTTGTGAAAATGCGTGGGGCTGACTTGAGCTCGAAAGGCATTACTCGGAATTGGTAATGCCTGCCCGCTACAGGAAACCTTAGAAATTTTCTGTGCTTTTTGTGGATTGGAATATGAAAGTAGGCATCCTGGAGGTCCAAGCATGCCATGTAGTCGTTCGCATTGAGAAGCTGCAGGACTTCCTGGATAGCGACCATGCGAAATTATTGTTTTTTCAGATATTTTTTTAGACTTCTCGAATCTAGGATTGGTCTTCATTTCGTTTCCTTCTTTCGCACCAAGAAGAACCAGGAGTAAAAACCTCGTCCTTTTTGATGGACAGGTACTCGTTTTATAGCACCCTTCTGGAGCATCGCTGATATTTCCATAAGTAAGATGTGCAGATGCTTGTGATTCATATGTTGAGGGGGGCGTTGGCGGTGGGGTTTGGACAAATTCTAGGGAATGTCCGAACTGCACCAGTTGAAGAACCCAACAATCTGGTGGTATTTGACTCCAATTGTGAAGATAGTGGGAAATTCTTCCTCCGGCTGTGGAAGGTTTTAAAAGAAACAGATTGGCGGTAGAGAGAAGTCATTGTCGTCGGGCAGAATCCTTCTGCCGTCCGCTTTCCCGCGAAAAGAAGACTTGTTCTATGAAGTCTGCGCTTGCTGTCTTTGCTGAAACTGCGGCTTGTACTGGTTAGAGGAGGAATATGAGGACCTATATTGTTGGTAGCTCCCTCGATTAGAGTATTGTCCTCTACCCATTGAGCCACAAAAAGTGGTGTTTTTTTATTGAAGGGTACCCAGGGCTCTGGCCGTATCTGTGTCTTTTTTTATCAATGTGGGTACCAAAAAGGAGTTGTCCGTCATAATGCTTATCCAGGATCTGTGTTTGTATTTCAGGTGGGAATGTTGTTGCCTTAAGCCACCCTTGGCGCAGCAGAACTGCCGCACCAGCCAGTTGGTGGAACCCAGTTGAAGCGATGTCCATTGCGCAATCTATGATTTTAGAAGCCGGCATTTTGCCTTCCAGAAGCACATTTCTTGCTTTGTCTTTAGATTCCTGCAGCAAGGACTCCAAATATGGTGCAATATCTGACCACATTTGCCTGTTGTAGTGTCCCAATAGTGCCAGAGAGTTAGACCCTCGTACTGTTAGTGCTGACATAGAGGAAAACCGTTTCCTGATATTGTCCAGGCGCTTGCCCTCCTTATCAGGGGGAGCTGAAAAAGTGACAGAAGGGTTTTTCGATCTGCGTTGCGCTGCCTGGGTGATCACAGAATCAGGCTTTGGATAACCAAAGAGTCAGTCTGGAGTGTCGTCTGGGGCCCTGTATTTCTTGTCCAACCTTGCAGTACTGGAATGACTGTAGAGAGATTTTGCATGATCTTGATGCCTTGACCCCAAATATAGTCAATGATGGGCATCGATCTAACAGACTTTTTATAAGATTCCTTGAAATCGTAAAGGAAACAGTCCTGTTGGTGAGAGGGCATAGATAGTTTGAATCTTTGGGCAGCTCTCTCCAGGTGATTATAACAAGCATTTGCAATGCAATAGGTTTCGCATTTACGCGAGTTTGAACGATTGACATTGCAAATGACAATGCCTTTTATTTTTGTTTTTAAAAGATAAATAGAAAGCAGTGTCATTTACAATGTCAATAGCTTAAACTTGGCTAAATGCGAGACCTATTGCATTGCAAATGCTTGTTTTTAGGGGGGGCGGGGGGGGGAGTCTTCCAGAAAAATTCTCTTTTCACATTTTTTCTCCTTGACATCATTGTGTCGTAATTGACTTAAGAGCCATTTACTCAATCCTGCATCACCAGCAATCAATAATTGGCGTGTTACAGCTGCAGAACGGCATCCCGTCAACGAGCAAGCTGCTATATTTTCAGACCTGCGAAGGTCTACACATTCATCAATACCAGTGACAGAAAGCCCCGTCTGGCAATGCCGGAAGGTCAATTGGACTTCCTGCAGCATCCCCCAACCAGCAAGTATCTTTGTTTTCCTGTCTGCAAAGAGCTTACACAATCCTGTCCCTCAGGGTGTCTCTCAGTTGGTGTGCCAAGTTAAAAGCGACCGTCAAGAGTGTCCTCTTTGAACCGGTTTGGTATGACCTAGTGTCAAAACCCCTGTTCCTGGTAAGTCTTCACCATGTGCCTCACAAACAACACACTGCACACCCTTCTAACACTTACACCCAGATCGCATAAACATTCAACGCACTCTCACATCTAATGACTCTTATGCCATTCACATACCACTCACAGGTACACATCCCTTCTATAACACAATACATCCAACTGAAATCACACTTTGCAGTCATACATGCTCCAGACACCACTCCATACAACTTAAATAGGCTCTACCAAGAAATCTGGTTCTTACTTCCATCACACAAACATCTTGAATACTCACATCCCCACTGGTTATAGCATCTAACACAGACAGCACATCGGGAGCAAGACTTAGTCATTCATAGATTGTCCTGGCCCGGCGATTCTTCATTATCACAGTAAAAGTTTTAACACCATCACTGAGGAAACCAACACCAAGGACTTCAAACATTTCTCCCAGAACTAATCAGATGAAAATCCAACACAGTCAGCCCTTTTTCACCAAGAAGATAGACAAAAATCATCAGATCTAGCATCAACACTTCCTTGGTCACCTCACATCCTGCAATCCGCTATAACCTTACCACCATCAAACTCACACATGGATCTACCTTATATCTTTAACTCTCTCAAAACAATCTCCTAGGAAGGTGATGTCCTTCCTTTTACCCTAGTCACATTACTACAAGGAGAAACCCTTATACCACTTGATCACATAATCAATGCCTTCCTAAACTAAGGGAAAACACAACACTGGGTGTGGGCTTCCCACAGTAAGGCCAAGCCTCTTGAATGCAACAAAACAAACAGAAAGCCAGTACTGAGATCTCTCTTTGAATAAAATTGCCTACGCGCTGAGAATTAAGCTGAGTGCGGGACAGTGACGTAGTTCACAGATTGAATCTATTTTATTTATAAATCAATTATTTGAAAAGAATCAGTTGGTTCAAAGTTTACCAAATGTTCATCACAATTGTCAACATAAACAATACAGAGACAGCTATTCATAAAAATGACATATTCTTAAAATAGACATTACTAACAAAACAATCCAAAAAACAGTTCATAAAACACAGGCTAACGTACCATGTTGATCAACAAATCACATTCATTCTCACATGCACAGCACACACTCACAGCAAGATATACAAATATAATGTCACAAATTAATTATTGAAATACAAATGGATGGAACATATATAACACCATAGACAAACTTTTTTAGGAAAACCAATTACTTATTTTTTAATTTCCACCGAAGCTAGTTTTTAATTTGGTGGTCTTATGGTGTGGTAGAATAGTCTACGTGTTTCGAACCCTTAATGGTTTGGGGGGTTCTCATCAGGACCTCAAAGCTGTGATAAGAAAAAATGAGGGCTGGGTCAGAAAGGGTTGGGGGTGGGTTAGGCTGACATAGTGTTCCATCGCATTTGTTTTACAGTTGGCCAACGCCCGGGTGGCTTTTCAGAGCGTGATACCGCACACCAGGTAGGAAGCGTAAATGCGTTGAGGCGATTAGAACCATCACACAAACCCACCCCCAACCCTTTCTGACCCAGCCCTCATTTTTTCTTTTCACAGCTTTGAGGTCCTGATGACAACCCCCCAAACCATTAAGGGTTCGAAACGCGTAGACCATTCTACCACACCATAAGAGCACCAAATTAAAAACTAGCTTCGGTGGAAATTAAAAAATAAGCTAATTGGTTTTCCTAAAAACTTTTGTCTATGGTGTTATATATTTTCCATCCATTTGTATTTCAATAATTAATTTGTGACATTATAATTGTATATCTTGCTGTGAGTGTGTGCTGTGCATGAGAGAATGAATGTGATTTGTTGATCAACATGGTACGTTAGCCTGTGTTTTATGAACTGTTTTTTGGATAGTTTTGTTAGTAATGTCTATTTTAAGAATATGTCATTTTTATGAATAGCTGTCTCTGTATTGTTCATGTTGACAATTGTGATGAACATTTGGTAAACTTTGAACCAACTGATTCTTTTCAAATAATTGATTTATAAATAAAATAGATTCAATCTGTGAACTACGTCACTGTCCCGCACTCAGTTTAATTCTCAGCGCGTAGGCAATTTTATTCAAAGAGAGATCTCAGTACTGGCTTTCTGGTTGTTTTGTTCCTAAACTAAGGAACATTCCCAGATGCTATCAAGACAAACCAGATTCTTACCCATCTAATGAAACCTTATGCGACTCTGTGAACCTCACCAATTTTTGCTCCATTTACGACTTGCTGTTCATAGGGAAAGTAACCAGGAAAGCAGTGGCAATTCATCAACAGGTGCCAATCTGCAAGAATAATGTAACACAAGACTACCTATCAGGCTGCTAACCATGTTGCAGGACTGAGATGGACACACTGCAATTTGTTGATGACACCCTCCTCCTTAATGTCAGAAACAATCCTTGCCTTTTGTTCCAACTTGACTCTTGGTCTGTAACCTTCAACCCAGTCGACCATCTAACTCTGATCAACACCCTGAGAACATGAATGGGATTCCCAAGAACTATGCTAAAATGGTTCACACCCTACTTCACCAACCGGTGCCAGCTCATACAAATATATTCCATAAGATCACAGACAAAGTCAATCTCCTGTGGAGTAGCAGGTTTTCATAATTGTTAGCCTTTAGAAGGGACTTCTCTGACCAACTGTTGAAGGCAGCAACATTGAGATCAGTCAATATGCTGAGAATACCTTAAACTGCCTAACATATCCCCAACCAAGAACATGAAGAGGCTCAGATCCTGCCTCAAACTTAGTCTTTGATGACAACTTCCTGAAGCCGAACCCCACAAAGACTGAATTCCTCCTGTGTGCCAACAGGACAAAACACTCACTGCCTGGCTCTCCAACTTGAACATACCAGACTTTGCCCCCAGCTGATAGACCATGCAGTATACCTGGGATTCATTCTCGACACCAAACTCTCAGTCAATAAAACTATCACCAGAAATTGCAAGACTGCTTCTGACTAAGTGAAACTGTTACTCCCGGAAGGGGACTTCAGAACAACAGTACAAGTCTTAGTTCTTTCACGTAGATGGAAGCAATGCCCTACTCAGTGGTTTCTCTAAATACCACCCTAGCACCCATAAAACATGTCATTCAAACAGTAGCATTGCTGATCGAAGGCTCGGAGAAGTTCAACTACATCACGCACATGTTAAGACCTACATTAGTTCCCCTGACTTGTCTGATCATCTTCAAGACCACCTGCATCACTTACAAGACCCTTAAACCAGCTTTTCTGGCTAACAAACTACCCATAAGTACAATGCCAATGCAGACGCTTGGACATCACCAGACTGGAGACAAAGCACTGTGAGAAGAGAAAAAATAGAATGCAAGCCTTCTCCATTAATGTTTTGTCAATTTGGAATGGCATTCCTATTGACATCAAAGCCTCTCCCAAATTCAGAAAAAAGCTGAATATACACCTCAACTGGCCAGACTATCATTGTGGCTAACATGACTGTCTCCTCCTGGGGGCCATTCCTCCATACTATGTTGCTCTGCTCTCAAGCTAGGTTTGTGCTCCACAAATAACAAATACACACTTACTAAACATTTGTAAATACTGAGTCCGTCCTATCAATTTCCATTATCCATTCACTTCACTAGATTCATCATACACACAATGATGTCTTGTAATCATGATTGAAGGGATCATGGAAATACTCCAGAAAAAAACATTTGTGGACATACAAGGAGAAGAAGAAAAAATCATGCTTGGAATGGTGCAGCTGTTTACTGCCCAAGAGCCCAAACGAGTGCTTATAGGGAGAATTGTGGTGTGGTAGGATGACTTATTTGTTATCAGCACTTGATTTGTATACAATATTTAAGTTTGTTTTGTCTGCTAACGTAGACTGAAGTATTTATTTTCAAAAACTGTCTGGAATGCAAAGCTATTGTGGATTCCTGCATATTTGATAATGGACATACACAGGAATACGCAAAGAATAAAATGCTTTAGGGATGTCTAAGGAATTTGCTGATAGGAAACAGAGCTTTTACTAGACTAACAAAAAAAAGAGCAGCAAACCACATAGTTTATTGTGTAATGACTGCTTTAAGCTGTAACCACGAAAGGTGAAAACCAGAACCTACTATAAGAAATGAAGAGGCTCCTTTAGTAACTCTTAACAATTACAATGTTTGATGTTTACAAAAGAAAAATTGTCATTACAATTAAATGAAAGGCAACAAAATCTGCAAAGTTCAGACCCTACAAAATAAAATATATATTTTATAGCTCTGTTCACCAATATGCTTTTCAACAAAACTTTTAATATTTCATACACTATTTTTAGGTTATCTGGTTTTAGGTGTAAACCTATAATAACTGATAGAACCCCACCAAAAGGAAAACAGCCATCACCAGTGTAAACATATAAACACTCAAAAAACACCTTCCAACCACAAACTAAATGCTATTCAAAGAAAGGAATAGATTAGTGAAAGTCAGTTTGATTTCTTCCTCAAGGGGCCAATACAATGTAACTTTGTTATATATGGCAGCAACAAGAAAGACTGGGCAAACATTATTCTGCTTGAGTTTTGTTGTTTAGGGATGTCACTAAAATATTGTTTCTTCTTCCTTTTGCTTTTTTCAGTTTTGTGATCTTTGCTTTACAGATGCAGGGTTTAGAAGTATGTTTTAGGTCTTATTTAATTATTT
The DNA here is from genome assembly GCF_964263255.1 of Lissotriton vulgaris. Taxonomy (NCBI): domain Eukaryota; kingdom Metazoa; phylum Chordata; class Amphibia; order Caudata; family Salamandridae; genus Lissotriton; species Lissotriton vulgaris. Next base: position 779,923,390 of record NC_141687.1, on the reverse strand, counting down.
TATAAACTGTAGAGAATTCGGAAATATCAAATTCATATTTGATATTTTGGCTCCAATTGATTTCATTGATAGGTAAAATGGCTGGTTTCATGAGAATCTTTCCCAATATTTACCATCACATTTATCTAGAGAGAGAGAGAATGGAAGAAATCCTTTGATAAATCAGCCCCCTTTTCTAAATGAGTCATTATTGATAGTAGGTGAATTGCCAAACACCGCAGGCCTTAAACATTCAAAAACAGGTGTATGTGAAAAGAGTATTGTCACCAAGGATCTGAGATAGTGGTGAAAACATGACACCAGACGTTGGGAAAACATGGAACGCAGTGTCACTTGGAATGCTGCTGCAAAAAGTTCTTACCGAGTTCAACAAAGATTGGAATGATATTGTTTGTATTTGCAGTAATTTAGCTGCGTATTTGAAAAAGTTGTATGATGTACTGTCAATATCGATACCTGAGTGGAAGTGCTTCCCTTTAAGAGATCCTTGCCACTTGCCAGATGGTATGCTGGAAGCATCTCTACAATCTTCAGAGTTAATGAAGCATGCTATTGACTTTGTAGTCCATTCTGGTACATTGTTTTGTAATGCCCAGGAGTTAAAATGAAAATATTTCTTCCTTTGTGCTTTATGTGGCATCAAAGAAAGAGTCATCCTAACTTTGTCATTTATCCGGTGATTCTCAGTCCTAGAGGTTGTGAATGCAATATTATCCATGTGGCGACGGTTTACAAAATATTTGCTTAGTGATGATGCCCAAGCCAAGAAATGTGAGGCTATTCTGTAACATTGATAGTGGCCAGAAAAAAAAGGACGGTCTACCCCAGTCTTAGGTTTTTACAGGAAAACATGACTGCTCTAGAGGACATTAAAAACTAGAGTCTGAAAACACCCTTGTCTACCAAGTGTTCAGTGTAATTGGTGTAGATGTGAAACATCTCCTTGAGAGTAGGCTGGGTGACACTTTTAGTGATTTTGGCACTGCAACATGCTCTATGTTAGAAATCCTGCCACTTGGTAAGCAAAGAAATGTTGAGGAGCAATTCAGGAAATTTTACTTAACAGTGTATGGGAATGGCTTGCAATGATGCATAGAAATGTCCCTTAACCAACCATGGCATTTGAAGTTAATGAAGCCTTCTGAGGTACTCTGCGCAAGTTCTAGATCTCTTCCGAATTTTCTTCAGACTTTGAAAAGTACTGCTTCGTTTTTGACCGCTTCAATAATTGAGGGCATATGCACCCAATTCAACGCATATATTTCAATTCAATCCAATTGATAACTTTATTTCGGTCAAAGACCATAAAAGTGCACATAAAATACATACAAGCACAAAATATTAAAACAATAAATAATCATCAAATTGTTAAGAAGAGAATTAAACTATGAGTTATTTCAGAACCTGTCCCAGAGAATCGCAATCTTTAGGTGCACCAGTATTGGCATGGAAAACTAGGTCAGTGGCCAGAGTTAGCAACTTGTGTGCTGGCAGTTTTGGCATTGTCCGTCTCAAGTGCCAATGTTGAGAGGACCTTTTCACAGAGAAGCGTTTCATGGGAAGGAAAGAGCGAGCGTGCATGGACAAAGATTCACTAAAGAAGTATTGTATGGTGTACTACAATAAGTTTGATTTGTATATATATATATATATATTTAATTTTATACAGCGCACAGCTACCCAGAGGTTTCCAGGGGCTAAACAGAAGAGAGAGGACGGTTAATTGCAGAAAGGTCACTAAAGAGTCTGGAGGGTCTAAAGGTTGAATAACCAGGTCTTGAGGTCTCTGCGGAACCTAAGGTAGCAGGATTCAGAACGTAGGGAAAGAGGTAGGCATTCCACAGGGAAGGGGCTAAGTTGGGAATGAGCGACCGCCCATTCTGGCTCTCCTGATGCGAGTGAGGTTCCGTGACAATTGTAAGTGGTGTTTTCGACTCGCACGAATATGGTCGAGTTTGTTATCTATGAACCGCAAATGACGAGTTTAGTAAGTGTGCGCAGTTTCGCTGTGCTAACTTAAACCGTTCGTTTGTTATGTGGGTTTTTCATCTGTACCCACGGGTTCCATCTTAGATACGGCATCCATTTTGTCTCTTGCCCTCAAGTAGCCAGCGAACGGACGCTGTCCGCTTCGCGACCCTGGGACTCCCAAGATATTTGCGGAAGACACATGTTCTTTGTAAGTGTCTTTATGACGAGGGGGTTGCTGCTGTAAGGCAGATGGCGCCGCTCGAGGCTCATCTTGCTGCACGGACTTATTGTCTCAGCCGTGCATCTCATTAGGCACGTCCCTTGGATGCCTGTATCTCGTGTTTCCCGATACCTCCCCTTTTACACCCTTTCCGATCTCCCCACTGTCTCCGTCTTCCTCTGCACCTGTCCTTGTTCCTATTTCGATCTGTTTTACTGCTGATTGGAATTTGCTAATGGTGGGAAGATGGGTTTTTACAGTTGGGAACCGCCAAATGTTTCCGCACTTATGTTCCGGACCTCATGTGTTTCAAAGTGACCAAAGCGACCCCTCTGGGGGATAATGGTGGGAACCGGGTTGTAAACTTTTGTGTTCAATGTAACTCTATGGGTAAAAACTGTATAAAAGGAGCGATCCACAGAACCAATTTGAAGCAGTCTCCCCAAGTTGCACGTGGTGTACTTGTCGTGACTTCTGTGTTCCCTGCAGCAAATAAACCTTGAATCTTTGACGCCGAAGGAAGTGTCCCGTGTCTCTGTGATTCGTACGCCGGAGCAGGTTACCCACGAAGGTTTCAGGTGTTGTGCCCTGGCACCGCTGGGTCTTAAAGAACCCAGTCCTTCAGTTGGCGCCCAACGTAGGGCTGCATCAGTGGTACCGGTCCAAGCCCGACGATCGTGAGGAACTTCGTGTGAAATCTCCGAGGGAAGGTGCACTCCGCTTCATCGATCCTGTTGTCGAAATAAGTGGCCCGAAGACTTTTCCCGCGAAGATTCCCGCCTCCGGACGGCTGCGACGGACTGCTGCCCTGACTGTAGACCTGTTTTGGCGCCTGGCGTAGACCTTGGTATAGCGAGACGACTGACGGGCCTTCCTGGTGACGCCATCGATTTTTGAGTTAAGTATTTGTGGGTCGCTCCCAGAGTTCTTGGTTGTTGACACTTTAGCGAGTGTTTTTGTTGTACACGCTGTGTGAGTGTTTTTGTCGGTGACACTTTGCTAGCGTACTTTGTTGTGTTGTTTGACGACTGCAGCCGCCAAAGACCGAGGGTTTTGTTCTTTGCTGGGACTTGGTAAATCCCGTAACCCTTGAAGTTTGTGAAACTCGGCTAGTGTGCAAGATGCCTGGTCGCAGTACTTTGTTTAGTTGTTTCAGACCTTGTGGTATGGATTCCCGACTGGAGGACTCGTGTCCGATACCTCCGGTTGGAACTCCCACGTATGAGCTCTATAGTAAACATGGGCTAGGCCCAATTACCTTTAATGATTACTGGATTAAATATACAAAGAAGGACGGCGACCTTCGTTGGCCACCTCATGGTAGCTTCGAGGCCCCGATCTTAGATAATCTAGAGATTAAATTGTTCGAAAGAAAATCAAGGCCGGCCATGTTTGATGCCTTTCGGTTGTGGCGTAAAGAAGCCCGACAGAAAGAAATCAGACAGATTAAACGTAATCAGCGAGATAATGTTGCTACCATAGTGAAGAAAGCAGAGCAATTTCAGCGAGATAAGGAGGTTAAGGATAAGGAAGTGTTTGATAGACTACAGCGTATGACCGTAGATAAATGTTATCCTGCTTTGCCTACGGAGTCGGAAAAGAAGGAAGAGCCAGTTGAGGATTCTTTAATGTCCTATCTAATGAAGTCGCCACCTCCGTACGTACAGGGTACCGCAGCTCCTGTGATTCCCCCTGTACCTATTCTTCCGCCTATTCCTCCGCCTGTTCCTCAACCTGCTCCTGCTCTTCCGACTGTTCCTGCTCCTTTGCCTGTTGCTATCCCTACTGCTCCTCCGCTTCCACATACTCCTGCTCCCGCTACTGCTCATGCTACTGCTCCTGTTTTGTTAACTCCTGCTGTTGCTACTGTTTCTACTCCTTCTCTTGTTAGTCCTGTGTCTTATTCTTCTCCCTCTACTCGTAGTCGCAATTCTCCTCTTGCGACTAGCTTCTATTCGCTCGGACCTGTTCATGGGTCCGTTGGTTCCGATGGTCCTCAGAGACGTAGTCAGCTTCCTGGAAACAGAGAACGCGTTGCGCTATATAATATGGCGATGGGTTGGATGGTAAATCCTCTTAGATGTCCACCCCGTGTTGTCCTCGATACATTTTGTCAATTTAATATACCAACCCAGAGATATGTGTTTAACGAAATGTGTAAGTTCCTTTATGATCAGATAGTGGCCGATGCGCCTGACGAGGTGCTGACCGCCCTGTCTGATCTTCAGCTTCAGTTCGCAAATGGACTGATAGTGGATACCAACGTTCGACGTGCTGTTGAGCGATTGCTATCTTTTCGTCCCGCTCCAATCCCTCATGCATTGTTCGTTGAGGATATTGAAAAACAACCAGACGAGTCTGGCCAATATCCCATGCGAGAAGTTCCACCGGTTTGGATACCAGCTGATCCTAATGCTAACCCTGCAACAGTGGCGCATTTCCAGAGAGTGTGGATACACCTCCCATGGAAACGATCGGAAGTGCTACAGGTCAAGCAATCTTTGCCTGATCCACGCAAAAATCCTACAGGGTACTACAAAGAATTATCGCAGCTCGTAGATGCTACGGTAATGAATCTTTACGATATCGATATGTTGTTCGGCAATGTCGTACCGCAACCGGTATGGGCTAAGATTCGGCAGGAAAATCATCCGAATGAATTAGGCGGCGATTGGGCTGCCATTGTAGCGGCAGATGCCGGACAAACGGCTGCTACTAAACCCGATCAGTTGATTACTGCTCTCCCTCAAAGAATAATAACATTAATGAAAACGCTTATGCCAGCTATGAGGGTAAACTGGGACAAATTGTCAGCTTGTAAGCAAAAGAAAGATGAGAGTGTTTCCGACTTCTTTACGAGGTTCGAGGAAGCATTCATCGACCATAGTGGACAAGATATGGGTACTGAGGGTGGTCAGAGATTGTTTGTGGACAAATTTGTTTCGAATTTATTGCCCGATTTGAGCAATAAGTTAAAGAATTCGGAAAGCGCATGGGCCGTTTCTACTTCAGCTCAGATATTGGCTACGGCGCAATACTATGAGAATAGAGAGAAAGAAGAGAACGACCGTGCTGATAAAAAGACGAAAGAGCTAAAAACTAAAGTGTTGTTGCAACAAGCGTATCCTCCGCGTTCAAATCAGAATAATCCCCAACAGAATAGATCAGTCGCAATCGAACCGATCTCAAACACGTAATGATTCCTCCTCCCAAAGATCCTCGTTAGGGTACAATCAATGTGCTTATTGTAGACAGGAGGGACACATTAAATTCAATTGTCCTGTTCTAAATGAACGTAGCAATGGTAATTCGTCTAGAGGAGGTCGTGGTGCTTCACAGCAGGCATCACGTGGTAGAGGTCGTGGTGCTCAGAACGATCGTTCAGATAATTCATCCAATTCTAATAATTGTTTCGATCAACGTGGATCATCGCAAGGACGATCTGCGCAGTACAATGTAGACGATTATTACGTCGATCAGGGAACTGACGACAGTAATTACTAGGACAGCCATAGACAAGGAGAGGGAGTGGTATCAGTTCCGGTTGATCAGAGAGGGCCTTACGTCGCAGTTGCTACATCGGGCGTCGTTGAGCCTTTTCTGTTGGACACTGGTGCAGCGAAAAGTTCTATCATGCATTCGAAACTCCCTGGCGCACCTTTGTCTGGCTTAACAAATGTTTCCGTTGGATTCTCTGGCGCCCCTGTTAGCAATCCAGTTTCACGCCCTTTGCCCCTTCAAATTGGGCCACGTGAGCTAGAAGCTCCGTTGATTTTGACTACAGGTTGTGGTGAAAATCTTTTGGGCCTGGATTTGCTTAAACGTTTGTATGCGACTTTATATTGTTCTCCTGCGGGTGTAAAGCTTACGTTAGGAGAGAGGGTTGTCTCACCTATGTATTTGTCTCTCGATAAGCTTCCACCGGAATTGAGTTCTCTTCCTGCGTCTTTGTGGGCAACGGGTCCGAATGACGTGGGCCTACTTGATATCTCCCCTTATGTCGTACAGTTGAAATCTAATGTGCGATTGCCACGTATTCCCCAATATCGTATCGCCCTTGATGGTGAACGAGCACTGTTGGCGATTATCTATGATTTGATCGAGAAAGATGTTATTGAAGAGACTCGGGGAAACGTGTGCAACAGCCCTGTGCTGCCCATTCTTAAACGTACTGATCCTTCAAAACCGCCTGTTTATCGCTTTGTTATCGATTTACGGGAGGTGAATAAAATTGTGGTTCCTCAATTTCCCGTTGTGCCTGACATCACGGCGCTACTGACTCTGATTCCAGCTTCTGCATCATGGTTTTCGGTGATTGACTTGAAAAATGCGTTTTTCAGCATCCCGATTGCCGAGGAGAGCAGGGACCTTTTCGGTTTCTCTCTCGGTGGACGTAGCTTCCGGTTCAAACGCGCTCCTCAGGGCTACTGTGAAAGTCCATCTATTTACAGTCAAGCCTTGAAGGGTCAACTGGATGTGTTTAGGTTGCCGGTTGGTGCGGCCTTAATCCAATACGTCGACGACTTATTGGTGGCTGCGGATACTCAGGACATTTGCAAAATTGCTACGGTATCGTTGCTGCAACATCTCTGTGAGTTAAATCACAAGGTGTCACCTTCTAAACTCCAATATTGTTGTCAAGAAGTAACCTATCTAGGTCACTTATTGTCAAAGGAGGGAAGGAGATTGACCCCAGAGAGAATTGCAGCGATTGCGCGAATGGCTGTGCCAAAAACCCAAAGAGATGTGCGTGCCTTTCTAGGTATCACGTCGTACTGCAGGCAATGGATTCCTAATTTTTCATTGCTAGCGAAACCATTAGTGGCTCTTACGTGCAAGGATGTTTCAACTCCTTTACCATGGACGGAAGAATGTCAGAAAAGTTTTTCTGAACTGCGTGATTCATTGTGTTCGGCTCCTGTGTTAGGTACTCCTGACTACAGTAAGCCGTTTACGTTATATGTTCACGAGAGGGAAGGTTGTGCGTTGAGTGTCTTAACGCAACCTTTTGGTGGTAAGCAACGTCCATGTGCATATTTTTCCTCGACCTTGGACCCAGTAGCTAGAGCATTGCCGAGTTGTTTACGAGCAACAGCGGCAGCTGCGGTCTCCATCCGACAATCAGCAGGATTGGTCATGGATAATATGCTTACGGTGATGGTTCCGCATGCAGTCGATACTCTTTTGAATCGAACGAAAACTCAGCACTTGACGAGTGCGAGGTTGTCTGGGTACGAGTTGACGCTCTTGGCAAGCCACATTCAGATAAAACTTTGTAACGTTCTGAACCCGGCAACTTTGTTACCAATTAGCACAGAGTCAGATGAAGTAGCAGAACATGACTGCTACTTGAGGACTGAAGAGGAAACGAAAGGTCGAGTGGACCTTAAAAACACCCCATTGGAAGATCCGGATGGCACTTTGTATGTGGATGGGTCATGTTTTAAATTGCCGAATGGCGATGTGACTACTGCTTATGCTGTTGTAACGTTGAATACTGTTGTTGAGACTGCGAGGTTGAATCAGAATTCTGCCCAAGCTGCAGAATTGATTGCTCTTACTAGAGCATGTGTGTTAGCGAAAGGGAAACGTGTGAATGTGTTTACCGACAGCCAATATGCGTTTGGCGTCGCTCACAGTTTTGGACGATTGTGGAGAGAGAGAGGTTTCTTGACGTCGCACGGTACGAAGATTCAGCATGGCCAGCTTGTGAATGACCTTTTGGATGCACTGACTTTGCCTACGCAAGTTGCGATTGTTAAATGTAGTGCGCATCGTAAGGTGACGGATGATGTTGGTCGTGGTAATGCGTTTGCGGACGAGACTGCTAAGGAGACTGCCCGGAACCTTAGCACTCGAATGTATGTGACGAGTTCGGTTAGGTGGCCTACAGAATCGAGTATGTGCGAGGACACTATCGAAAGTGTGAAAGCAATTCAGAATGAAGCCACCGAGACTGAAAAGACGAAGTGGAAAGAAAGTACGGGAAAGTTGGATGCGAATGGTTGTTGGATTGATTTGTCTGATCAGAAAAGATGGTTGTTGCCGGATGCGTATGTGCTGGCCGTTGTGACAATGGCACATGGGTTAGCACATATTAGCGCGAAAGGTATTTGTAAATTGTTATCTCCGGTGTGGAAGAATGATGGCATTACGAAATGTGCTGAACGTCTGGTGAAGAATTGTATGGTGTGTATGATGTATAACCCTGGCAAAGGAACCCCAACTCCTCCTGGCAGTTTTGCTCCTCCTTCATATCCCTTTGAGGTGATTCAATTGGACTTCATCCATATGGAGCGATGCAATAACCTGAAATACGTTTTAGTTGTGGTTTGCGCATTCTCCCGATGGATCGAGGCCTATCCCCTCAAAGACAATACTGCTTTGTCTACTGCGAAAATCCTACTGAAGGAATATTTTCCTCGGTATGGAATGCCTAGAGTCGTGTGGTCAGATAACGGAAGTGAGTTTGTTGGAAGTGTGATGAAGAGTGTGTGTAAGGGCCTTGGAATTAATCAGAAATTCCACAGCGCCAATCATCCCCAGTCAGCTGGATTGGTTGAAGGGTACAACGGCACCCTTAAACTAAAGTTAGCGAAGATTCAGGCTACGACTGGTCTTTCGTGGCCTGACGCTTTACCTTTAGCATTACTGTCAACTAGGGCGACTGTACACTCCCGAATAGGGCTTAGTCCCTATGAAATAGTGTTCGGCCGTCCTGCGAATGTGTGGGGGGTTCCTAGGCCAGGAATATTCTCTGATCTTGAGTACCCAATGTTGATCGATTATCTACATGACTTGACTGCTAAACTGAGGTTAATTCACCAACAGGTTCACGAAGCATTGCCGACGCAGACGGAGGGTCCAGGCCACCAGCTCCACCCCGGAGACTGGGTGGTGACGAGAAATTTTTCACGCAAAAACAACCTAGACCCGAGGTTCACCGGACCCTACCAAGTGCTCCTTGCCACGAGGACTGCAGTTCGTCTTGAGGGGCGGAAGAATTGGGTGCATGCTACGCACACCAAGAAAGTCCCCATTCCGTTGCCAGCAGACTCGTGGGTAAGGAGAGGCATTGCATCAACTGAAACAGAAACATTGCCGGCGTTTGTGCCTTTTAGCGACGCACAGCCTGTTGGAGAATCCTCAGCGCAGCAGAAAGACACTGTCGAACAATTAGCATCAAAAGACTCAAGACCAGAACACTCAACTGATCAGCAGGACGCTGTCCCTTCAACGGATCCTTTGTTTGACGAGCAGACACGTCCTGGGAAAACCCGATACTTTTTTCGATCTCGCACTAAGGACAAATAAAAATCTTGCTTTGCTGAATTGATAACTGCAATATCCCGTTTTCCGTGATCAGCTTTGAACTTTCGTATTACTGTAATTATTCTTGTATATATATTGAGCTTCCTTCCTTGTATCTTTTTGCTTCCACAGCTGAGAGACTTTGTGCTTGCATATATACATATTGTGCATTGAAGGCCGTAGGGCCGCGCGCGTACTTCCTTCTGGATAGTAGGTCTTGACACTAGGTTAAAGGCCGTCGGTTCCTGGGAACTCCTAGGGATTGACTATTGCTACACAGAACGAAGTGCGTCAAGAAACGTTGCGGACGGTCGTAGGGAATGGCATTCTCGAAGCTGAATGATTTGGAGGGAGCTCAGGTTCACCGATTCAAGCTGCAGCAACTCAGTCGCACCAAATGTTTTATATTCCAACTGTTTGTATTATTCCTGACTGCTTCTGCATTATTGGCGGGTGGGGTGTATTACACGCTGTCTTACTTCTTACCTTCTGCTACACCTACTCCTACTCCTGATCCTAAACTTACCTCTACTGTTTCCCCTCACTCCTTTCATATGTTACCCGAACACGAGCAGGCTAGACGTGTAGAATTCCGCAACAATTCCTTTATTCAGCTCCTTCATCAGCATCAGTTAGTGGTTAACACTACTAATTGTTGGGTGTGTGGGTTGATGCCACATACTACGGATAAGGGAATTCCATATCTGGTGTTACCGTATAGTTCCCAAGGGTCAGCTCGAGCATTTCAAACAATGTTTCGAAGCGCACTGGGTTTCCACCCCATTCGAGAACCACGTTCCCCCTACTCTGGTCCTACCTCGTATCAAAAACCTTTGTCGATAGCAATAGAGGATTTAGATAGTGATATCTATGATCCTTCGCTTATTCCCGAAGAAGAGATACAAGCTTATAGGGTCCTAAGTAGAGGTGAATATAGTGCGTTCACTAGCGAAAAGCAGCTTAAAAGCTCGCCTCCAATATGGGTCGTACCCCACACTGGTAATTTTTGTCTTATGGGTCGTGGCCGAAGATCGCAAGCCCGACTTGGAGCAAGTGCTTGCACTGAAAATTACATTCTGCCGATGGTCTCGTCCCCTGTGTTTCTGGCTGCCAAGGGTACATACTTTATCTGCTATGATCGTGCATATGCATGGTTGCCCGCTGACTTCATGGGCTCATGCTTCATCGCAAATCTGTTGCCTCCGACGTTCACTGTAGATGCCGATTATCATAAGACTAGAGTTGTACGAGGCGTAATTAGCGAAGAGGATACTGCCGGTCAAGAGGCAGGAGATTTTTTTAAGGGTTTCCTCCCGTTTTGGGGACCTATGGTCAATAGTAGGAACCTGAGACAGTTGACTCGAGTGGTAGAATCGACAGCTAATATTACTGCCAGTGCCCTTGGTAATATCACCACTGAACTTCAGGCGGAGAGACTTATGACGTTACAAAACCGTATGGTTTTAGATGTCATCTTAGCAGATCGTGGTGGGGTATGTAAGGTGATCCATTCGAGCTGCTGCATTTTCATTCCAGATAATGCTCCTACTGTCTATCAAGCCATCTCGAGGTTGCATAAGATCTCCGAATCCATACACGTGGATGTAGGGGATTGGACGCTGCTTGGATGGTTTTGGGGCCTGATGTCGACTTGGGGTTGGAAGATTCTGATGATCATCGGAGTCGTTGTAGTGTTCCTGTTCACGTGTTGCCTTTGTGTGCAGTGTGGTCCTGCCTTATGTGGCCTCTGTGCTACAACGTGTATAAGACAACCACCTGTTACCAAGGGGACTCAGTTGGACAGAGCTATGCTACAGCAACATCTCGATGGTCTGATGAATATCGAATATGATTCCGACTAGTGCTTGCCTACATGAGGGCAAAAGGAGCGTCTGAGGTTCCGTGACAATTGTAAGTGGTGTTTTCGACTCGCACGAATATGGTCGAGTCTGGTATCTATGAACCGCAAATGACGAGTTTAGTAAGTGTGCGCAGTTTCGCTGTGCTAACTTAAACCGTTCGTTTGTTATGTGGGTTTTTCATCTGTACCCACGGGTTCCATCTTAGATACGGCATCCATTTTGTCTCTTGCCCTCAAGTAGCCAGCGAACGGACACTGTCCGCTTCGCGACCCTGGGACTCCCAAGATATTTGCGGAAGACACATGTTCTTTGTAAGTGTCTTTATGACGAGGGGGTTGCTGCTGTAAGGCAGATGGCGCCGCTCGAGGCTCATCTTGCCGCACGGACTTATTGTCTCAGCCGTGCATCTCATTAGGCACGTCCCTTGGATGCCTGTATCTCGTGTTTCCCGATACCTCCCCTTTTACACCCTTTCCGATCTCCCCACTGTCTCCGTCTTCCTCTGCACCTGTCCTTGTTCCTATTTCGATCTGTTTTACTGCTGATTGGAATTTGCTAATGGTGGGAAGATGGGTTTTTACAGTTGGGAACCGCCAAATGTTTCCGCACTTATGTTCCGGACCTCATGTGTTTCAAAGTGACCAAAGCGACCCCTCTGGGGGATAATGGTGGGAACCGGGTTGTAAACTTTTGTGTTCAATGTAACTCTATGGGTAAAAACTGTATAAAAGGAGCGATCCACAGAACCAATTTGAAGCAGTCTCCCCAAGTTGCACGTGGTGTACTTGTCGTGACTTCTGTGTTCCCTGCAGCAAATAAACCTTGAATCTTTGACGCCGAAGGAAGTGTCCCGTGTCTCTGTGATTCGTACGCCGGAGCAGGTTACCCACGAAGGTTTCAGGTGTTGTGCCCTGGCACCGCTGGGTCTTAAAGAACCCAGTCCTTCACGAGGGACCGGATATCTTTCTTGGGTCGACGAACGGAGAGTGCGGGAGGGACAATATTGATGAACCAAAGTTCTTAAGTAGGGAGGGGCATTGCCTGACTTAATGCGGTGCATGATACAGAGGGCCTTGAATTTGGAGCGGTTTTCAATGCGGAGCCAATGAAGGCTATGCAGAGAGGCCGAAGTGTGACAGGTTCTGGGAAGATTGCAGAGTAATCGGACGGCCATGTTTTGAACCGTCTGATGTTTGCGCGTCACCTCCTTGCATGCACCCAGAAAGAGAACATTCCCATAGTCCAGCCGAGAAGTAATTAACGCTTGGACTACGGTTCTCAGGGTGTCATGGGGAAGCATCCATATGATTTTTCTCAGCCACTTGATGATGGTAGTGCAGGTGGCTGAGACCTTGATCACATGTTGCCTCATCGACAGCTGATCATCAAATAGGATGCCTAGGTTGCGAGCAGTCTTGGAGGGAACAGGTAGGGAACCCAACTGCTGTGGCCAATGGAGGGGACCCCAAAGTGTGGTACTTGGGCCAAACAAAAGAAGCTCGGTCTTATCCCCGTTTAATTTTAATTTGTTGTCATGCATCCAACTAGCTATGTTATTAACACCAGAGTGAAGGGATGAAGTGGAGGAGTTTTGACCTGTGGAGAGTGAAAAGATGATCCGAGTATCATCGGCGTAAGAAAAGATGATAAGTCTGTCTTTCTCCGCAATGATGGCGATGGGTCTAACATATAAGTTTAAGAATAATGGGCTCAAAATAGAGCCCTGAGGGACGGGTGGAGTGATGAATTTTAGAGGCTGAGAAAGGGGAGAAAACTTGGAACATACGGTCAGAGAGATAGCTGGCCACCCAATTGAGAGCTGAGCCACTGATGCCGATGGATTTTATGGCACTAAGAAGGATGGAATGGGAAACAGTGTCGAAAGTGGCACTCAAATCCAATAGGATGAGTGCCACTGTTTCCCCTTTGTCTACCTGGCATCGAATGGTCTCAGAGACCCCGAGAAGAGTCGACTCGGTCGAGAAGCCAGCCCTGAAGCCACACTGGGACTGATGGAGGAAGTTACCTGCTTCAATGTAAGTGGTGAGCTGTTTATTAATGTGCTTTTCCAAGATTTTGGACTAGACCGGAAGGAGAGAGATGGGACGAAAATTAGCTGGATTATTGGGATCAGCATTGGCTTTTTTTAGTAGGGGCACAATCATCGCGTGCTTCCACGTACTCGGGACCTTAGCTTCTCTGAGTGAGGCATTGAGGAGTTCTAAGATTAGAGTGAGTGCAGGAAGATCAAGAGTTGGAAGGATTTGGGGGGGTACGGGATCCAAGGGGGTACCAGATTTATTGCATCCCAGGATTTTATGTAAAGGAGGAATAGTAAGAGGGTCCCATGCCGTCAACTGGGGCGGAGGGGGTGGACACATTTGCGTATTAGTTTCTGATTCATATAAGGGTTCAGCTCCAAAGTTGGCATAGATGGTTTCGATTTTGGTCGTGAAAAATTCTGCCAGGGAGTTGCATTGCGTTTCGTCCAGGCATGGAGCTTTGGGCAGGCAAGACATGCCTGATAGTTTCTGCACAACTTTAAATAAGGCTTTAGGTCGATTCTGAGCATTTAGAATGGTATGATTGACATGCTCCGCCCTGGCTATGTTACAAAGAGAATGGTATTTGGTAAGGGCATCTTTGTAAATTTGTTTGGCCCCAGGATCATAGTACGCACGCCATTTACGTTCCAACTTTTTACATTTAGATTTCTCAACTTTTAGTTGTTCAGTGAACCATGGGGAGGGGGGGGTGATGAGCATTGTGTTTAAATTTGCGTAGGGGGAGACAAGTATTGACCGCAGAGGTTAACCAATTATGCAGGGCAGCTGCCTCTTCAATGTTGGCCATATTGGTAGGAGGTCTGGTGTTCTCAAGACAGGAATTTAATTTTTGGGAATCTAGATTCTTCCAGTTCCTGCCAGCTCTAGGAAGCGTGGAATTTTCAGGGATGTGCGGTGCCCGGTCAGTTTTTATAGAGAAACTAATTATGTAGTGATCTGACCAAGGAATGGGCCTGGGAGGGTTACAAGATATGGTGTCTAAGTTAGAAAAGATGGGATCCAGTAGATTTCCTGCCTTGTGAGTGGGGTCAGAGTTATGAAGAGAAATATTAAGTGCTGCTAAATCTTGTATAAGGTGTGTGCTGGTGGGGCATGATGCGTCGTTAAGATGTAGGTTAAGGTCTCCGAGGACCAAGAAATTAGTTGAGTGCAAGAGTAGTGGAGCAATGTAATCCGGAAATGAAGAGGCCCAAGTACTGGCCGCACCGAGTGGGCGGTAGATGAGAGTGCCAGAAAGGGTGTCGTTTGGGGAGAGCAGCAGTTTAAACAGGCCGGCTTCGCAATTAGGAATTGCTAGATCTTCCCACTGGCACGAGTAAATTCTTTTAAAAATGATTGCTATACCGCCTCCCTCCATATCCACTCTATTTTTACATACATAAGTATAGCCATCTGGGAGGGCAGAGGATATGTCGGGGCCAGAGCTGTTGTTCAGCCAGGTCTCCGTGAGAAACATAGCGGCTGGTTGAGCGGAGGTGATAAGGTCAAAGATGTCATTCCTATGTTTCGGTAAGGACCTGCAATTTAGGCTGATGAAAGTGAGGTCATGAGGGGGAATTGAGGGGTTTGTGCCGTGATGAGGTTTGCAGAAAAGTAGAGGAGGTGATGTCAAGCGAAGAGGGAAGGGATGATAAAGATAAATTGCACTCTGGGCAGCTTAGAGGGGCCAGATGGCATGGCAGAGTAGGGTGATGCAGGCATTGTAAAGGCCTGAGGCTCGTCAGGGTCTCACTGGAGTACGAGAGTGTGGATTTTAGAGAGGCAAGGGGAGTGGCCCCTAGTCCCGTCTGGTCGCGGATGGGCGCAGACGGGCAGGACTCTGGCACGACTCCGGCGCGCCACCGTCACTCCCGCTGCGCGCGTCCGCTGCGCATTGGCCAGCACATCGGTTATGTAGGGAGGGGGCGGCAGGAAGACTAGACCGCTCCCCCCGCTTCTGCCGGAAGTGAGTAAAAAGAGAAAGTAAGACCTCCCTCCACACCACGAGCACGGCTCGGGGAGGAACGGGGAGTGGGAGTACACAAAAATACAGTGCAGTGACAGTGGCACAAATTATTTCCACAAGGATTTTAAAAGAGCACGCAGTGCAGGCGCCTGGTGAAGTGCCCCCCTGCCCTCTCACAGCAGCGTGCACCCCAGGAGCTAGCAATGCTCAGAGAACAATTAAACGGTCAATTGGGTCGCAGTGCGAGCACCTTAATCGTGACCCCTGCCTGAAATGCGAGAAGAATTTAAAACGAATGCAGCGCAGGGGGGCGCCTAAATCGTGCGCCTGCAGATGATTAATTAAGTATTCAATTCTGGTAGAGTGCAGCAACACACGTACCCTCTCTTAGTAGATCCAGTGCCCGGCTCTCTCCTGCGTTATGTAGGGAGGAGGAGGCAGGAAGACTAGACCGCTCCCCCCACTTCCGCCAGAAGTGAGTAAAAAGAGAAAGTAAGACCTCCCTCCACACCACGAGCACGGCTCGGGGAGGAACGGGGAGTGGGAGTACACAAAAATACAGTGCAGTGACAGCGGCACAAATTATTTCCACAAGGATTTTAAAAGAGCACGCAGTGCAGGCGCCTGGTGAAGTGCCCCCCTGCCCTCTCACAGCAGTGTGCACCCCAGGAGCTAGCAATGCTCAGAGAACAATTAAAAGGTCAATTGGGTCGCAGTGCGAGCACCTCAATCGTGCCCCCTCCCTGAAATGCGAGAAGAATTTAAAACGAATGCAGCGCAGGGTGACACCTAAATCGTGCCCCTGCAGATGATTAATTAAGTATTCAATTCTGGTAGAGTGCAGCAACACACGTACCCTCTCTTGTAAAAATGTATTTGGACGTCACATACCATGTACACATGCTGTCTATACACAAGCACTATCCGTGCAGAAACCAAGCAACAATAAAAACAAAACATTCCATAAACACACGAAAAACACTGTTTCTGTTGTTTTTAATGGCGTGAAAATGTGCAACCAATGATAACCAGAGTTTTTTTAAGGTATTGAAAACACTGGAAAAAACCCCACCAGAATTGACCAAAAATGGTAACTGAAAACAGGAAAGCCTAACCATATTCTACAAGCCCCATGATGAAAACTGTCCTTTTACAGAAGATGCTGAACTTACAGTTGTAAATAAGAAAACTTTTCCTGATCTCCTTGCTGGATACAGAATTTGTAGTCCAATTTCAGGTTGCTGCGACATATGTTGTCATCACCACAGCCCTCTTTTAAAAATTGCACCTGTAATGCAATAGACATTATTTTTCAGCATAATCTTACCACGAACACCTGCCATAGAAAGTCATTTTTTTTATGTCTCTTTGGACCCAGCTAATGGACGCACCCGATAACACAATGAGTGATGCATTTACCCTCTGAAAATGATACTGTTTTTATTCCCTCAGAGATTTCCTTGCTAGGGTGGTTTTATTTCCAAGGATCTATAGGAACATGCAGTTAAGCTTGCACTGCAACTGCGTTTCCAGACAAAATGTTACTTAAATACATAATAAATTATGTAGGGTCTTTAATTAGGCCTAATCATAAGGGCAGTTTCCATGAACTATGCAGCAGGTTCTGTCAAGCCAGGGTACTAAAACCTCTAAAGAATTATCTGGAGTGGGCTAATTGCTCAACTAGTTTGTTCCTGAACGCAGGTATCACATTGTTTAACTACAAACCTCAAAGAGTAATTCTTGGTAAACATTCATTAAATATTTCTCACCAGGGTTCATCAAACAAAGGTAGTTTTGACATACTATACATGAAGTGATTGATGTGCCTAGTTGAAATACAACATTTTCTTGCATCAGACTGTTTATGTTGAAATAAAATTGATAAAATTAATTATACATAGATATGTGTTGAGAAGGATTAGAAACTAGTTTGTTGAGATTTTAGGCACTTTATTCAGATTCTTCGACAAACATTCTACTAATGGAAAAGTAAGGCATGTTGTATGGATTTTGCTTTCAAAAAGTAACTTGTGTTTTTGCATTTTTTACCTTCTTTTTGAACCTTTGTGTTGCACCCATTGAGCAATCTGACACAGTAAAAGGTAATCCGTTCAGTAAATACAAAGCTAAAGGCCTTATTTGAGAGTTCTGGCAGGCGACCTGTTGAACTGCTCATACCATCTGCCACTTTGGCAGAATGCCAGACAGGCTCCAAAGGCAAAGACATCTTCACCTGCCTGGTGCAGGGCAGACTAAGATCCTCATGCCTTCAGAGAAGCTACAACCATGGTTGCTCCTCTGAAGGCACAAAGTTTGCTGGGTGACTGTCATGGTTCATGCTGTCAAACAGGTTTTTAAAAATGAACTCACACAACAGCGTTTGTTTCGGAAAAACAAAAGAATTGTGTCCTGGACCCACAGGAAGGTGGTCTTTATTTTTTCTGTTAGGGATTGCCACGATTTTTATGGTGGTCCCGAACAGGAAAAAAACTATGCTATGCTACAATGTCCGTACTAAATAGGGTGGATGGTCTGAGGTACTCAGACTGATGGCTCAAAGTTGATTCGGCCGTCGAGCTAAGGTTTCTCCCGGCAGAGCCAGCAGGAGTATCACCAGCGAAAAAAGGATGGTCTTCCCAACTTTAAATAGCCTGTCTGCTGAACTCTTCATAAGGCCCTAAGTGTTTTCAGTACACCGATATATTGTTAAGATCTCAGGCTGGGATGAGTTGAAAGTAGAGTTTTTCAATCTCTTCCCCGTATTTTGTAGATTCTCTGGGTACAAAGTAAATTAAAGGTAAACCAATGAACTCCCTGTTACAACTGTTTCTACCAAAAGCACGTTTTGGGGCAAATTTGGATTTAAATGTGTTTGGGTATTAATCGACAGGCACTGCATTTTTTAGATATGCATAATTGTATTCAGCAATTCTTTTGCTCTCCCATTGTTGAAAGTGAGCCCATATTACTATCGATGCCCGGGCTGCTGGCGCAAGTCGCCTCTTAGTTCCCATTCTGAATAGTTACCAAATAAAGAGACGGGCGCTGGAAGCAGGAATCATAAGAACAGGATTTATTACTCATGAGGAGAGCCTGTCATTTCGGACACGAAACACAGTGTCTTTCGGGAGGTGCTCTAACTAGTGAGCTGAGACATCGTCTTTTATACCTTACAAAACACTTGGCATTACAATCAGGACATTGTGACACAAAGAAAAGACATCCCCATAATCCTCGTGTCAATCCTACCCCACATATGCTTACAATAGAGACCCTTGAACTGTCGATAAGAGAAGTGGCAGTGACGCAGCTGAGTGTTCTGCTGATTATTAGGGTATGTGCGCCTGATCGTATCCCAAGGGGTGGGGAAACCAGGATCAATAGTGGGTTCTTTGAAGAGGAGTGACTCCATACAATAAGGGGCAATAAACAGTATCTTCCGGCTTAGGCGATGGCCTCGGACATGTGGACAGTCCATCGCGGAGGGAGGGTTTACTAACAGAGGGGTTATTCATGAAGGGAAAGGAGGTGCTGGTCAGGTGCGGCCGTGACTCCCAAGGACGGGGTCTTGCAGAAGAAGGAGGTTTATGACTTGCCCATGTGAGGGAGGAGGGGAGAGCCAGGGTGAGCACAGGGACAGAGTTGCACAGAGAGAGAGAGAGAGAGATCTTGTGACCTGTACATGAGAGAACGGGGGCAGTCAGATACAGCTGGGGGGTTATGTCAGCTGAGGCGAGGGATGCTTTTTCAAGAGGAAATGGGGGACTTTGCGTGGGTCAAGCAAGAGGATTGCTTTTCCTTGCAGGGTCACGAAGAGGAAGAGGGTTGCATGGTCTATGGATGTGAGGGGGGTGGTTCAAACACGTGCAGGAGGGAAGCCGGTGATCCTAATGAGCGGGAAAAAGGCCAGGGTGCCTAGAATGGCTGTCATGTACATATGGGTACGGGCTTTTACTGGCGGAGTGATGCGGTCAATATTTTATGGTATTCATGGTGCTTACAGGGAGAGGAGTGGAAAAAGGGAAATGAACGCTGTTTATGTACATCAATTTCTCTAATTTTCCACAGTCGCCCCTTTTTACATTACAGAGTTCATTTTTGTACTTGAGGGGGTACAGATAAACAGGCGTGGTTGAAGAATTAGCATTTGTCGATACTAACATTTGGCATATAATCATGGACAGTTGATGTGATGGGAAGAAGGCAGCACATAGGAAATTGCAGTTGTCGAGTTCCTATCATTTCAAAAGCACTACATAGCATAAATGTTTCTGACTTAAAAATGTGACCAATGAACATTTTGACCAAGTAGTTGAGGGTGGAATTCAGTTCAATACACAAGATCTCTTCGTCACAGTGTCTTTTTTAGCAGTGAGCCATCACTGGTAGGCTCTAGTCTTTTTAGCAGTGAGCCATCACTGGTAGGCTCTAGTCCGTGTCCTTTCGTTGGCGCTGTTGAGCACCGGCGGTGGAGCTATAGGTTCAGCTCGGGTCCATCCTTACGCGTTGCAGGGTGCGGTCAGTCCTCTGCTGTTAGACCACAGTCCTGTTCCCTAACCAATCCTTTTAGTGGCGCCTTATGCTCGGCACCCATATTCCTGCGGCGTACCCCATTTCCACCTGGATGCTGTTCTTCCTTTCGACAAGAAGTCATGTGGAAAAGAGGGTGTGTGGTTTCGATAGTCGATGGGAGTGAGAGGGCGGAGTGGGGGCAGATTTTCCTGGGACACACCAAAGGGACCAAGGGAGCAAATGATAACAAGCAAGCAAGCCCATCAACCGGGCTTGAAGAGGGGGACGGAAGCTTCAGGCACGTGTGGGTAGGCGGACAGAGGGCTTCAGGGCAGCCTTTCATCCTTTCGTTTACCACATTGGAGAGTGCTGCCTCGTCCCGTATTCCTGTCGTGCTGGGGCTCCACCTTTGGTCGAGGTCGCATGTGTCCCATGATCTGCGGCCAGGCTGTGTGTCACGTCCGACCCTTCTCCTCCGGTGATCGTATATCTTTGAAATAGGTACAAAACAAGCTTTAGAGAACTGGTCAGGGGAAGACATTTATGCACGTGAATTCTTCCCTCAATCCTACGCACTTGGGAGATACGCTCATCGGTCACAGTCAGAGGTTCATTACCAAGCAGTGCATATGTCAGCATTCCTACTGAGTTCATGCCAAGTTTTATTCATAGTCTACACATGTCACATATGGAGAAAAGTCAGACTCTTATCAACTGTGCATTTCATCAAACTCAACATTTCGGAACCTCCAGGGAGACTCGTCTTTCTAACCTGAGCCTTAACAGTCTAACATTTCCCTTCAAGGCTGGCTAACCTTTTCAAACAGAGCGGGGGCGCTATCATCGAGAGTCAGGGTAAAACAGGTTTTTCTCGAGGGACGACAGTTACTCATGGTCATCATGTTTATATCCGGGACAGCAGCTGGGGTCAATCAAGTGGGGCGGGGATGCTTCGGGCATTAGCGCTTGGGTGCAAAGGGGTGGGGCAATCTGGGCATTGGAGGTCAACCTAGACGTTGGCGTTCGTCTCTGATGAACAAAAAAATAAGGTGCCATTTACATACAGTTCCCCTATAAAAGGCCAGATTGGGGGACTTTAGTCGTCTTACCTGTCCTTTCCTTCTCAGCCAATTCGAGTTCATTCATTTTGCAGAAAGGAGAGGTAGGAATATGGCGAGATACGATCATTTTAGTTTCGGTCAATTTCGCTGAACACCTTCGCATTCAATAAATATCCAATCAGACTGGTGCCGGTGGGGCACAATTTTACCACAAAGAGGAAGAGGAAATAGGGAGATTCTCATAGAGAGTGAGAGTCGTCCGCAATCTAAACGAGCCATTCGGTACACGTATGACATGTAGAGAGAAGGAGAGAGAGAGAGAGAGAGAGAGAGAGAGACGTGTACGAAAATAGGTCATTTAGTGCGCTCACAACGCAGAACAGCAGGGGGGTCAGGTAACGGAGAGACGCAAACAGAGGGAGGACATAAATCCCTACAGTACACACACACAAACTCCGACAAAGGAAGACAGTACATGTATTACATATAGAAGACATTCACGACAAAACATAAAACAGTTGTTGGCCAAACAAAAATCTCCTTGCGCATGCTGCGCATTTTTAATATCCTATTTATCCATGGGCTGAGCTCTTTTTACCTTTCCTCCTTTTCTTCTCGTTTGCTACTTTTGCGAGCGCCCCCAATTGCCAATACTTACACCTCGCTCAGCCGGTCAGAAATTAACCTGGTCAGGCTATTGCCCATAGGTGGATCTTAAACCACTTTTCATTTTCTTCCTTTGGTTGGATGTTCCCCAGGCTGAGGCAACAGAGGGTATTGATCAGGAGAACAGTCAGATAGCTTGGTTACATCTATAAGAGGGTGAGAAGGAGGTGGTACATTTCAAATATCAGCAACGTTTCTAACTTCCCAGACGGGTGGTGCCTGGGTACCCTTACCTCAGGATTTTTCCTAGTCCTTTCCCTATCTAATTAAATGTCATAATCGCGTTATCTAGCGTGCTAATTTCGAGTCAATTTCCGTCATACAGTACCCGTAAAGTTTCTATGTCAGTCCATCCTCCCAGTCGTTATGCTCTAAAGGAGGAACAGTCATATCTAAGTCTAGCGTCAGTACTATGCTCAAAGCTCCTCCTTCCCTTATCGTCGGTCGTTCGATCATCGCTCTTCCATTCCTCAGCCGATGTTCCGACGCGACCTGCAGAAGGGAGGAGAAGGAAGGGGGTGGGGGCAACATCCAAAATACATCAACTTGCATAAATCCGAGAATTTTTTTTTTTTTACCTACCACATACTCGACCTATCTCCACAGGGTGCATTCTCTACCATCTTGGCGTTTAAGCCCAGAGGGACCAGCAGTGTTAGATAGATAATTGTTGATGGTCTGCGTATCTACATGAATCACTTGATCGTGGCTCTTTAGGTCATGTGCAAGGGTGGTGGTCAAGTGGCATTTCTTCGGCATCGTTTTTAAGGGCGTCTGAAGCACTTTTCCGGCTGTCTATGACACAGAATGTAGTTGCTAAGCACCGGGCCCCTTTACCCTTCAACCTTAGCCATACTGCACGTATTTTATGTCGGTGACAGTAGCCATACATTTCAATAACATTCATAAATACAAACGCTACGATAACATTTACGTGTTCAAAGAACTTTAATGAAAAGGTTGGCGCACAAATACGGGCCTACAACTCAGTGGGCCGGCTACGGAGCAGACTGGAACTGGGCATGAGGAGTGAAGTCGGTGGCTATTTATTTCATAAAGTGCAGCAGTGCAATGAAAATCATATCGAACTTTCTTAAGCGGCAAGTATAATGCGTGTCAAGCGTTCAATAATATCATTTCATTAGTCTACTATTTTACTCAATATCTAATGTACATCAATTCATTGTTTTAAATGCTCAATCAGTGCCTATTTCATACCGATTCATAGCTGCCAACACATAATTAGTACCCACTCTCAATCAGTCCATCATCCCAACACATAATCAATGTTCATCTTATATCGCTTTCTTTTCCAAGCACATACTCAATATCCTTCTTATCTACTTTCATTGTCCGAAAACTGCATACATATCTCGGGGCATCAAAGCTGAGCAATCAGGGTGCAACAAGGTTTATTTAAAAAGTCTCATTTTGTGTCGGCGCCATTTTGGGCGAGGTCAGGCAAGTCCCAGTAGAGTCAGATTGCCTCCACTGACTCGTAGTAGGACCAGAACCTTCCGTTGGTAGTTCAAAAGTTTTTCGCAATGTGGTAACAGTCTAACAATATGGACCATTAGTCAAAGAGTGAGGAGGGCGGTAACAATTTTTCCTACCGGGTCGTTCTGGTGTACCACCGGAACTGAACCAGTCTGTACCTTGGCTGTATTTTAGCCATTTCCAAACTGAGGCTGGTGCTGGCAGGAGTGCGTCGATGTCGCGGTTCCCAGTGAGGGGGACGGGGGCGCCCATGCGGAGGGATCGGGGTGCCCCCCGGCTCTCATAGAATCTTCAAAGTTGAGGAGAGAAGACATGGGGCGTGTGCCCGTCCTGGGCAAAAGACCGCTTTTCGATGTTGACCCTCTTTAAGCAAGAGCGTTGGGGTGTCGCTGGAAGCCTCCACCTGGAGGGAGGTGGGGGAGGGTCGTTCGCGCCGCCTCCCCCTTCCAGCGACCCTGCGCCGCTCCTCGGCTCCAGAACTTCGGTATTGGCTGTGCCGGCTGATGAAGATGGGGGGGGGTCGGTGGCTGAGGCAAGACATCCCCCCCCTTTTTGACATGTGGCGGAACTACCTGAAACTCTCAGGCGTGGTCATGTGGCGGGACTACCTGCAACTGTCAGGGTTGTCCATGTGGCGGGACTACCTGCAACTTTCAGGGTTGTCCGACCTCGCCTTTTCTCCGGTCCTCGACGATGGCCAGATCAGGCAAGAGAGGGGGTGGGGGGTGGTCGGTGGCTGAGGCAAGACAGCTCCCCCCCCGTGGTCTGCAGGGCAGCAGAAGAGGGAAAGGGAGACCTCCATGATTCCTCGGGCCGTCCGCCCTACAGCCTCCCCTTCCGACCGCGGCCAGCCGAGCCCTGCACGCATCGAGGCCTCGCCTTCTGGATGGGCGTAACCGTGGAGCTGTTGCACTTCGGGAGCTTCCGGAATGGGGGTAGGTGTCTTATTGATTTGTATCTATTTCATGTTACCATTATTTGGGTGTGGCAAACAATGAGGCAGACATGTTGGGGGCAGGAATAGGCAGCGAAGCCTAGCTACCTCGTGGCTATTTTTGCTGTCAAACTTTTCGCCATTTTATATTTCTTATTACGAACTGTTTCTAATGTTTCTTATTTTTAGTGAAGTCGAAAGCTCATCGGGGGTTACTGACTTAGCCCGATTTCTTTTTATTTTTCCTTCTTTTCCTTAGCGTGTTTCGAGCTAAAGTTTTCTGTTAGTAGGGTACGGTGATCACTTCATTTTTATATGCCCTTTCACTAGGGGTACTCCTG
Source organism: Lissotriton vulgaris (assembly GCF_964263255.1). Classification (NCBI taxonomy): domain Eukaryota; kingdom Metazoa; phylum Chordata; class Amphibia; order Caudata; family Salamandridae; genus Lissotriton; species Lissotriton vulgaris. Next base: position 779,899,001 of record NC_141687.1, on the reverse strand, counting down.
GACGGACCAGGTGAGTTACCTCCAATAAATGGTCCGGGTTGGAACTAGATTATCAATCAGAGGGGAACACATATCCTTCGTTAGGGTACCATCCTGGACGGACCAAATGATGTACCTCCACTTACTAGGGTAGCCTCCTGGACGGACCAGATGGGTTACTTCCAATAAATGGCCAACAAGTGGGGGCATGTGTCCTCCATTAGGGTAGCCTCCTGGACGGACCAGGTGAGCTACCCCCCAAATAATAGTCAATCAGTGGGGAGTGGGTAGGACTGACGGATTACAACGGGGACAAAAGTCTGCATCACCTACCCTTTTCTACCTGCAAAGACTAGACAGAATATTTCTATTCCACGTTGTTTGCAAACAGAAAATACCTCAAACAAACAATTCCTTGGACAACAATGTCCAGTCAATCAATCAATCAGTGGGGAGAAAAACAGGCATGACGGATTACAACGGGGACAAACGTCTGCATTACCTGCCCTTCACTATCTGCAAAGGGAGACAGAATATTTCTATTCGTCTCTGTTTGTGGACAGGGAAGATCTCAAAGAGCAACAATCGATATTTAATCGATTTCAAACATTCAGTGGGGAGAAAGATAGGCATGACGGATTACAACGGGGACAAAAGTCTGCATTACCTACCCTTCTCTATCTGCAAAGAGAGACGAACGTTCCTATTCGTCGCTGTTTGCAAACAGAGAATGTCTCGTTCTCAAGAAGAGAACCAATATTTCAAGTAGCATCTAAAGCTAAATGAACCAATAACCAAACAATATCAGTATTCAAATACCGATTCCAATACAATCAATCAAACAATCAGATGGATGAAACCATCCTACCAATCAGGCGTAAAACGCCCTACTTAATCTTACCCGGACCGGACCATATGGATAGTTCTTTATCTTCCTCCTCCAGCGCCCGATCGTTCTCTTACTCCGTGTAGCATTCCTATGGGTTTCCAGTCAGGACAATAGGTCACTCGAGAGAGGTCCGTTCAGAATCGGTGAAGTTCATTCGATCGGCAGCCGGACGAGGGCCCTCTCAAGGCAGGTATACTCCGATCATTTAGATGTTCACTTCTTCGTCTGGATCTCTCTTACCGGACCTTATGTCACTGATGGACCCCGCGTTGGGACGCCAATTGTTGAAAGTGAGCCCATATTACTATCGATGCCCGGGCTGCTGGCGCAAGTCGCCTCTTAGTTCCCATTCTGAATAGTTACCAAATAAAGAGACGGGCGCTGGAAGCAGGAATCATAAGAACAGGATTTATTACTCATGAGGAGAGCCTGTCATTTCGGACACGAAACACAGTGTCTTTCGGGAGGTGCTCTAACTAGTGAGCTGAGACATCGTCTTTTATACCTTATAAAACACTTGGCATTACAATCAGGACATTGTGACACAAAGAAAAGACATCCCCATAATCCTCGTGTCAATCCTACCCCACATATGCTTACAATAGAGACCCTTGAACTGTCGATAAGAGAAGTGGCAGTGACGCAGCTGAGTGTTCTGCTGATTATTAGGGTATGTGCGCCTGATCGTATCCCAAGGGGTGGGGAAGCCAGGATCAATAGTGGGTTCTTTGAAGAGGAGTGACTCCATACAATAAGGGGCATTAACAGTATCTTCCGGCTTAGGCGATGGCCTCGGACATGTGGACAGTCCATCGCGGAGGGAGGGTTTACTAACAGAGGGGTTATTCATGAAGGGAAAGGAGGTGCTGGTCAGGTGCGGCCGTGACTACCAAGGACGGGGTCTTGCAGAAGAAGGAGGTTTATGACTTGCCCATGTGAGGGAGGAGGGGAGAGCCAGGGTGAGCACAGGGACAGAGTTGCACACAGAGAGAGAGAGAGAGAGATCTTGTGACCTGTACATGAGAGAACGGGGGCAGTCAGATACAGCTGGGGGGTTATGTCAGCTGAGGCGAGGGATGCTTTTTCAAGAGGAAATGGGGGACTTTGCGTGGGTCAAGCAAGAGGATTGCTTTTCCTTGCAGGGCCACGCAGAGGAAGAGGGTTGCATGGTCTATGGATGTGAGGGGGGGGGGGGGGGGGGTTCAAACACGCGCAGGAGGGAAGCCGGTGATCCTAATGAGCGGGAAAAAGGCCAGGGTGCCTAGAATGGCTGTCATGTACATATGGGTACGGGCTTTTACTGGCGGAGTGATGCGGTCAATATTTTATGGTATTCATGGTGCTTACAGGGAGAGGAGTGGAAAAAGGGAAATGAACGCTGTTTATGTACATCAATTTCTCTAATTTTCCACACCATTTACAGAGACACACAAGAAAAATAATGTCATTTTAAAATTGTTGGAAAATATATACGTCTAAAACAAGCTTAGTTCAAGTATTACTTTGAATAAATTAATGAAACATGGAGTTACATTGCTTCTAACATTCTCCTCTTTCAGCCTCACACTGCACAATATCTACCTTACTACTTCATAATACTTCAATGCATTTAAACTGGGTGTCTAAGAAAGCTCCCAGTCCTCCTTTTTGTCTTCACTTACCAACACACAAATCGAGGTTTGGCTTGTATTAGATCACCTTAACCGTCCAGTAGAGCTCAAGAGTAGCAATGGCTATTGTAATGATAAGTATGCAGAAAGCATGCTGCACCTAGGCTAAGTTACTTCCTTTTACCATAGCAGAAGGCCTACAGTTAACCTGAAATTTAAATTCAATTCAACACATAACCACAATTGATATAGTGCCATTTTCATTTATAGTTACTATGGCTCTTTCGCAGGGGTTACATTCCCTAGCTATTGCACACAGAAGGACATATACATTTCTAGGCTCAATCGCTCATTGCTCATGTTAGTCCTTCTAGGTAAAGATGTCTTTCAAATAGGCCAATAGAGGGAAATGCATATGTGGGTATGCGATGGAAGGTCATACATAATGTGTCACAGTAATCTAATTGAACTATCCCAGGAATAGGTTGGTGTGGAACTCTGTCAGATCCACATTGAGAGTACTTTTGCATATAAGGGAGACAGTGGAAAATAACCTGCCCATTGTGATTACTATTATTGATTTAAAATGCATAAATTCCTTCTTGTGTAAATGCACGAAAAAGACTAACATCATCTGGGCCATGAGGAGGGATGTAAGAAAAGGTGGAACAGATTTCTTGTTTTGAACATATCAAGCCTTATCCTTTACAATCTTGAGTTACTGGTTATCTGTTGTAATAGAACACAAGTGTCTTGTTTGTGTAGATCTCACCGAGAATCTGTTTGCATCTTTTACCTTGGAATGCTTTGCTTTAAGTACGGGATAATAAGGTTGAACATGAATCCAACATCATTTCCACACACAATGAAAATGTTCACGTAGTGAATGGTTAACATAAGGTGGGATTTTCCCATACAAAACGAAGGTTCCTTATTGATAATCAGGACAAAGAAATTGAAGGCCAGACACACAAAGCTATGCATGCACCAAAGTTTAACTTGGATGCATAAAAAGGATCATTAATGAGTACAAATCCATTTTTGTGATTAACAAAAAGAAATTTTGCACCATGCAACTTTACTCACAGATAAAATTATACCATACAGGAGTCATTTTAAGAGGGAGTAAATCTTCACTGAGGTGGTGCGCAGGGATTTCAAAATTGATGCCTAGCAAAAGAGGTGGCCATTCAGAAACCTGCAAGATTGTTAGCATCCATAAACTTCCAACTTGTCTGATGAATGCATGCCTGTAATCAGAGTAGAAAGGTGGTAAAGTGGTAAAGTGGAGGGAGCACATTTGAAATTAATGGAGCAGGAGTTTCGTCACTGAGAAACATGTTTTAGTTTACATGTGTATAAAACAAATGGCAATGTGGCACTTTAAGCATCCACAAAGAGCTCTTGCCACATTTACACATGCATATATGATTACAAATTGGAGTAACACAGGCTCACAAAGACATCCAGAACTACTGTTAGTAGACAGTTCAAATGTGCCATAGATCCCCCAGACTTTCACAACTTGCCTTAATGTTTCATTGAATGAAAAAACAAAGATCTTTCGCATGAGTCTGCAACACTGAAGCCTGACAGAGAAATATTTGTAAAGGCAGTCATGATATCGGTATTGACTTTAACTTTACCCTAAGAGCAAAAAAAAACTTTTATAGAATTTACTGGTTACATGTCAAACTTCATAAATGAGCTTCATTATTAAATGATTTACTGGTTTTAGGGACCTTGTTACTTTGTGCCAATTTAAGTGGAGCTGCGGAAGGGTACTGTAGTTGTGGTCGACTGCATTGTGCAGAACGGATATTATTTTGGGGTTACTTTCAACAGGTAGCAGTTCTTCACACATGGAAATGAAATACCAAAACAACCTGTCCAGAGGCAAATCAGCAAATTGGGATATTTTTTCAGCAAAGGAAAAGGTAACTGACCAAGTAAATACTCAACTGGATGTTATCAAAAGAGTTTTGAAATCCTTTAACTATGCTTTGTGCTATGCTTTGTGTATAAACAGAGATTACGGTATTGCATTGTGTGCCTATTTTAAGTAAATATAACTAAGCGTGAGCGCAAAATCTGTTCCGCTCGTGGATTTCGCGGATTTTCGGTAAATCCGCAAACTCCCGCGAATTTACCAAAAATCCGCGAGCGGCGGATTCGGGGGGCAAAAGTTGAAGGCTTCAAGCTTGAAGTTGTTGTTGTAACTATTTTAGGATGGCGCGGGCAAGCTGCCAGTGCCATCCTAAAATAGTTACTAAGTGAGCTTCAACAGGAAGCACTGATAGATAAAATAAAGCAGGTGCTCGAGCATGAAGCTAATTTAGTAACTATTTTAGGATGACACTGGCAGCTTGCCGGCGCCATCCTAAAATAGTTACAGCCCAGGATGATGGATGGACACTTTGGACAGCTCACTCAAGGGACCCCTGCGCCCTTCGGGGCGATTGCATAGTAACACACACATGGCCGCTGGAACTAGTTGAAGCTCAAATTCAGTGACTCATTCATCAGCCCAAAAACAATCGTGAGCGTCGTCGAGGCTGGGCAGGTGTGCCGCCCTTCTTCCCAAATCTACCGTCGAAAATCAGCTGTGATGCTTGATAGAGGCCTTTGTATCCTTGGCTTTCACGAGCGCAATCCTCGTGCTGTTCCTGTGACCAGGAGCTTCTTTCTCTTGATCTGCTGCTCTGATCGGTCTCTGACCTTTTATACACACAAGAGGCATGTGAACTCGCATGGAAGCCCTGTCCGTTTGGCCTCGCTCACACACTCGCGGTGGCTGTGCACCGTCTTCCCGCCATTTACCCACTATGACGGACAGCTCACTCAAAGGACCCCTGCGCCCTTCGGGGCGATTGCATAGTAACACACACATGGTCGCTGGAACTAGTTGAAGCTCAAATTCAGTGACTCATTCATCAGCCCAAAAACAATCGTGAGCGAGCGTCGTCGAGGCTGGGCAGGTGTGCCTTCTTCCCAAATCTACCGTCGAAAATCAGCTGTGATGCTGGATAGAGGCCTTTGTATCCTTGACTTTCACAAGCGCAATCCTCGTGCTGTTCCTGTGACCAGGAGCTTCTTTCTCTTCAATTAATCAACAGTGGGAATGGACACTAGTCTCTACAATAACCATTGGTTATTCTTTGACAACCCTCATAGACGCTGACACAATCGGTTGTTGAAAACGTGCGGTATATCTTTTCGTCCGCCCCTTAGTCAAGCGTCAGGGCATAGTCATTGGGTTGTCAAAATAACGTGCTGTATGCCTGGCTCACCCGAGGCAACCTCCAGTTAGTGTAGAAGTGTCCAGAGATAGGGGGACAGATCTCAGGAGGTGATGAATAAGACAAGGGGGGGGTTTGAGGAGTTGTAAAAAACGGTAGTTCCCCGTAACAATAATATTTATTCAAAGAAGGTGAGTACCGTTAGATAAAAAAGTAATGGTTATATTAAGTAATTGAGTTACCGGATTACCATATAACTCTTAAAGACAGGTCGACATGTTTCAGCTCACCTAGAACCAGAAGGTCTATGGAGCTTTCGTCAGGACAAAACACAAAAAAAGGACATAGAAAGTACTCACACTATTAGTGTAGTTTTCAAAGGTTTGTACGAAGTTCTCAATTTGAGATTCCTGTAATAGTAAAACAAACAAGGTATTGCTAATAAGCATTAATTAAAGGATAATGGCACCTAGCACGCAAGCGTGGCTCAAAGTTTTGAGCTGGATACGAACAACATTAGTTCTTCAATGAAAGCGCACCTAATTACGGGCACCTATTGGGGAGGAGGGTCTGAATAGGAGGAAGTTCAGGAGGTTCGCTATACTGGAATTATTTACAATTGTATCGGTCAGTTGGATTTTGTAAACAGTGATGAAATTATCTAAAATTAACAAAAAGGAAGAGAGTCACAGGATTTCCATATGTCTAAAACAGCGTGTAACGTGGCAACATTATGAGTGTTTTTACACAACATACCTTCGTAAGTGGTTCAAAGTTCCACATCAGGTTGCAAAAGAGTCGCTAGTAACGCGGTCTTTGCTGAAAGGTTAGAGAGCAGAGGTGGTATTTAACAGAAGTGACTCAATAAGAGTAATGTCATAACTAGGAAATCACAAGGTACATAGAGGAAGTCCTAACCGCCATTCTTACCCGCGTGTTCAGAAGCATGTGCTGCTTGTGCTGACTCTGCCCCTGGAAGAGGAGGCCTTAGTTCAGTTTCCTGTTTATAGTGGAAAAAGTAGAAATAAACAAGGGACTACCAGGTCAAAGCGCTTACTTCAAGATGGTGGCTCTGCTCAAAATTCACTCGCAAATGAATCGCAGAAATAGACATCAGTGGAGCCTGTGATGGTAGAACAATTTTTGTCAAAAGAAATTATACATCTGTATATTACATAATCTTTTTGGGAAAATTAAAAAAAACTAACGTTCTTTTTTGGGAAAATGTCATTGTTTTTTTTTTTTTTTTTTTAAATTTTTGAAAACCTTTATTGTGCACAAAAATCAGTACAAATACGGGCCCACAACCGTCCGGCCGGCCACGAACTCTCATGTAGCACTAGTGCATACAATACGGCGACAAGGTAATGCAGCTTAGCAGTAGGTGCAATGCAAAATACAGATCGGGAAGCGCCGCGATACCTAGGCACAGGAGCAATACAGGTTAATTTTAAATTTTCTTGTGCGACTATTAAGATCAGGTCATAGTACTCCATACATAAACAATTAAAAGAAGAAGAACGAGGTCCATGCAGGTGGGACTTGACAAATAACATCAGTACCAAGCAGTTCGAATCACAACATGTAAGTCCCGACCAAAGGAGGGCCACAAATTAGTCATATCACAAGAAAGCTGTCTCAACAACCCCCTAACATCTGCGCCGCCACCCCTCCCCCAATATGCCTAACACGGGCCAAAGAAGAAGGAAAAATTATAAAAGAACAAAGAAAGGCACCATAGAAAAAAACTCGAACCAAAAGATAACCCCCCACCCTACACACATGCAGAGGCTATGGCCTACCCCCCCCCCCCCCTAGCAGAGTGTCTGTCGCCCCATAAACCCGAAATATAGCAAGAGAAGAGAGAAGAGGAAGGAGAGAAAGAAAAGAGGAAAGTGAAAATAAAAATAATCCAGTGATATAGGGAGTAGGAACAGAAATCCATCCCTGGACTCCCACAAGAGAAAATCCGGGAGGAGGACCAATTTTACATGCATGCGGACTCCGCCGGCCCAATAAGCATTTCCCGCCCCAATAGCAACATCAAGTAAAGCTACAATAATAGATCAATAAGGGAGAGTCAATGAACAGTCCGTAAAAATCAGGCCTAAGTCAAGGTCCACCTTGCCTCCACCCACCCGCCCGGCTATCAAACCAAAGAAAGTCTCCTAGCCCTGGCCCGATCTGGGACACGGTCTCTCTCCCCTCCTACGTGGTAGTCCAGTGCGATCCAGGAGGACGAGGGAAAATGGCCGCCCGGAGGAGGAGGGCGGTGCATAGACAAAGAAGGAATGGCGTCCGGTTCTAGAAAAAGATTTTCCCTCGGTCTCAGTCCTCTCTGGCGTGTTCAAGCCGCAAAAGTCACAAATCCGAGCAATCCGAGTCCGTGACAAGAATGCTAGTGAAGAAACAGGAGGGCAGGCCCGTGGTAGCCAATTCCTCATCGTCTCAGATAGTTGCACACAGTTAAGCTCGGAGCAGGGGGGAAACACTGTAGCGACGACTGAACTATTAAATGTCAACAATCCGCTACCCTCCACAGCGATGGTTACTGTAGCGTCCACTGTATCCCTTCGAGGCAATGTTGTAACAGTAGACTGTAGCTGCGCCAGTCCGGAATTTTGTGGGAGACAATTCCCCTGCTCCTGGCTGAAAGCTTGGGCGCAAACATCGAGTCGTACCCCCAGCGCGTTATAGGTGCTTTTCATCGCCGATCTCAACTCACCCAGGGCTGCCAGCACGTCTACAAGGGTGAATTCAGGCTGTAGTGTCCCCGTTCTTGCACGCCCATGGGAAGAATGTGCTCCGGTCCCCTTTGAATCGATGTGTTCGCCGTTTTGTGGGGAGGATGCGTAGATTTCCACACAGTGGCGAGCCGCCGGCATCGCCATCTTGTCCTCTCCCCAACGAGGTGCTGTGGGGGGGGAAAGGGGGAATTCACGGGACGCGGTAATGCAGCAGGAGCAGTCCCCGGGCTAGCGATAGTCCGCCCGATCTGGAGGAAAGCCTGTGGGTCAGTAGTTACGTGATGAGGCAAGCAGAGCCTGGCGGGGCTAGCCGTCATCGGCCAGAGGGACGAGGAGAACGGAGCAAAAGCATGGCGGCTGAGAACAAAGGACTCGCCGGGCAGACACCTCTTTCCCCCGTCACCGCTCAGCCCAGAGCGTGCACAACGTTCACAAGTGGCAGGTAGCGCTAAGTCCGTGCTCCTGCAAGGAAGCGCCGTCCAGTCGCACCACCCCCGCAGCGGACCGGCTGTGCAGTGGACGTGAGGTCCGCGGTGCTCTGCGGAGCAAGCTGGTTCCCGGGCCGGGGCAAATCGGTCCGTAACTTTCGAATCCGGGCGGGTGGAGAGGTCGGCGGAACACCGGTGGCATCAGCTCCGTTACCCGCACCTTTTGGGACGAAAACTGGTGAGCGGAGCAGTCAGGATTGTGGTGCGGGATTCCGGGGCCGGCGGAGCCGAAGGCTGCGCGTCTGCTCAGGTCGCCATCTTGGCTCCTCCTCCTGTCATTGTTTTTTGAGAACAGATTAAGAAAACTGATGCCAGGGAATATTATCATTCAATCCCGATACATGGGTTTTAAGGCGATTTACCCATCGCTGTTCCTTTTCAAAAAGGATCTGTTCAGCATTTTGATTCTTATCATGGAGCATCTCGAGTATTGTCCAGCTCAGTTCGTCGCATGTGTGCCCAGCTTCCAAAAAGTGTGTGCTGAGTTTGGTGGTATTTTTCTTCAGTCTCACATTACTTCTGTGTTCACCTATGCGGATTTTAGCTTTTCTGCAGGTCATGCCAATATATTTGAGATGGCAAGGGCATGTGACCATATACACCACATGGATGGAGTTGCAATTCGTGTGGGATCTTTGGGTCCAAATTAAGTCATCAGTCAACTGTAATATTTTGGTGGTTTTAGTGAATTTGCACACGCCACAGGTACCACAGGGGAAATGCCCTATGACTGGAGCCATGTTGATGTTCCTGATGGTAGGTGTCGTGAAGTTTTTCTTCTTTGGTCGAGTGTGCACCAAGACATCTTTCAGATTCTTTGTTCTTTTGTTGGCGAATCTTGGTTTTGGCCAATCATACACGCCTGACGTTATTATTTTCCAGTTTTTTAAAAATGTTTAATTTTTTTATTGGAACATGTCAAAAAAGAAAAAAAAAAAACATGAACATACAAGATACACAAGATAACCGTCACAGAATACATAATTTATAATTCAAAACGAATTTTCCAACCTTGGAGAAATGAAAAACACAAGCGCACATACTCAAATACAACTTACAAATAAGAAAAGGGTAAGGCTACACAATGGGAGATACACATAACTATAGCCACATCATTATTAATACTTAAGTCTCATAAAAATCAGAAAAAGCACCCCAAATTTTCAATCCCAATCTTTTTTTCCTTCTTGATTCAGATAACGAAAACAGACTCCACTCTAACTTATACAATTTATATAATCGAGCTTGCCATTGTTGGAATAATGGAGGTTTTTCTTGAAGCCATTCTGCCGCAATACATAATCTAGCGACCGTCATTATAACAAAAATAAACTGTCGACAACCAATGATTTCCTTATTTTGGCCATCCTCAGGAATCTTTCCTAAAATCATCATTGAAGGAGTAATTTTTAGATTAACCTTTAGGATAATAGATACAAACTTTTCAATATCTTGAATGAATCTCCCTAATATAGGGCAAGAGAAAAAAATATGTATACAGTCTGCATTATCCATTTTACTGCGAAAACATTTGCCATCATGACCTCTTCCCCACTTTAGCATTCGAACCGGTGTATAATATAAATCAAAGAGGCTTTTAAAAAACTGCGCTTTTAAGTTAGCGGACACCAGTACATCTTTAGACATCAAAATCAGATTTCCCACTTCAATATCATTGTCTCCCAGTAGTTCCCTCCATTTTCCTTGTACTTTATCCAAATCATCAGTTTTTTCTTCCAAAAACATGTGATAGAGAACCCCTATCTTAACTTGTAGTGTTATACCTTCTACGATTTTATGCTCCCTTAAAGAAATTTTGTGTCTATTAAAATAATCTCGTATCTGTAAGAACTTAAAGAAAAAATCCCTGGTCAACCCAAATTCTTCACTCATTTCTGAGAACGATTTGCACTCTCCTGCACTCGAAAAAAAATCTCCCAACCTGTATACCCCTTTTTTTTGCAGTTTCCGTGCCACTCCATCCGAGAATATCATGGGTAGAAAACTAACCAAACAATATGGAGTATAGTATGAGACTTTCCGTACATCAATGAGCCGGGCCACCCATTTCCAGACTTTATGAGCACCTATAAGAACCTTGAATCGTGTCCTTTTGTAATAATTGGCATCTATTTCATTAAAAAACACTTGTTTGGTTTGTGACCCCATCAATATCTCAAATATAGAGGGATAGTTATGCATGTCCTCCTTAGCATCTCTTAATAACAAAAATCTCATTTTTAACAAAAAACATACTACATATTACAAGAAAAAATCAGGTACCCCCATTCCGCCCCTTTCAATTGATAAGGTAAGGTGTTTCATTGCCCGGCTGGGTTTTCCGGGACTCCAAATGAATTTACCGCAAAGAGATTGTAACGCCTGTAATTTAGGTTTCGGAAAATCCAGGGGTATTGATCGGAATAAATAAAGAATTTTCGGGAGAACATTCATTTTGATGACATTAGTCCTACCAATAATAGTCAAATATAGCCGCTCCCATTTCTCCAAGGAGGTTTTGATTTTATGGAAAACATTACTCCAGTTAGCATTAACCAACTCATCCATGTCCGTTTTAATACGTATTCCTAAGTATGTAACTTCATCAACCACCCTTTCATCCCCCCAAGTTATGGCACTGGAACAAAGTATTTGTGTTTTAGAAGCATTAAGTTTATATCCTGTTATCCTGCCGAATTCTTTGGCTAGCTTCTCAATTTCCAAGCTGGCAGTTTCCGGGTTATCCGTCACAACTGCTATGCCGTCCGCATATGCGAATACAGAAAAAGAGAACTCAGCAACTATAAAGGGGGGGATCAACCTATTCTGGCTTAGTAACTCAATAAAAGGATTAATATATAATGCAAATAAAAGGGGGAGCATGGGCAGCCTTGACGGGTCCCTCTTGTAATATTAATCACATCGGAGAGTCCGCCCAAAGTGGATATCCTAGCTTTGGGTTGGAGATAGAGTGTTTTGATGGCCTTAACATATCTCTGACCAAAACCCATTTTTTCTATTAGGGTCCATAAATACTCCCATGCCACCCGATCAAACGCTTTTTCCGCGTCTAATAGAAAAAGCGCGAATTTTTTTTTGTTAACCGCAGCCAAATCAAACAGGGTAATAACTTTGTTGATGTGTTCAGTAGTGCTCCTTTTAGGAATAAACCTGTGTTGATATCTGGACACTAAAGATGACACTACCCCGGACAGTCGAATAGCCAATATCTTTGAGTAGATCTTATTGTCCACATTCAACAGGGATATAGGTCTATAAGACCCTACCCTATCAGTAGGTTTATCTTTTTTACAGAATACTACAATTGTTGCTTCGGCCCATGTAGCAGGGGGATTGCCACCTTGAGCAGCTAAAATTACCCGGTGTAGCTCATCCTTAATATTGTGCATAAAGCGTTTATACATTTCAGCGGGCAACCTATCGGGCCCTGCAGCTTTACCCAATGCTAAACTATTCACTGCAATTTCCACTTCCCCCAAAGTTATCGGTTGGTCAAGTTCATCGGCTATACCAGGGTCTAATATTTTCAAATCTGTGAACATCCTATCATACCATTGATCGTCAGGCGCTATAATGTCTTCCCTCGCATACAGTTGTGCATAATAAGTTTGGAAAATTCCCAATATGCTTTCTTGATCGTAATATATATTGCCATGAGAGTCTTCCATTGCCTTTATATATTCAGCGGAATGTTTCATTCGGATCTTTGTCGCCAAAATCCGGCCTATTCTTTCACCAAATTCATGACTTGTCATTTTGGAGGTTAAAAACTTTCTAGCAATTTCTTTATCCCAAAATGCCAAGATATTAGACCTGGCTTTAATAACCCCATTCTCCTCTTCCGCCAAATCAACATTACCCAAAGCAATTTTTCTGGTTAAAGAAATCTCAGCATTTCTCAGCACTTCATATAACATATCCAGTTCCCTTTTTAATTTCTTGCGCTGGCCAAATGCAAAATTAATACATTCTCCCCTAAACCCTGCTTTAAATGTGTCCCATACCACAGGGATGCTAGCCGTGCCACGATTTTCATTGAAAAAGGTTTGGATCCAACCCTGCATGTGTGTAATAAATTCAATATTTACGCCCAGTTTGCGATCATATGAGAAACTAGCTTGTATCTTCCTTTTGGGTAAATGATGTATATCTACCACTAATGGGGAATGGTCCGAAGAGATTCGGGGGTAAGTTCTAATATTCGTGCCTTCCATCAAGTTTCGGGGTAGAAAAAAATAATCTAATCTTACTAATTTCTTGTGTGGATAAGAATAGAATGTATATCCAGAATCCTTATTTCTTAGCACCCCCCAAGTATCCTTCAACCCATGATCTTGTAATAAATCCTTAAGGGCAATATAAACCTTAGGCTTGCGACCCTTATATATTGTTTGTGGATCTCCTAATACGCTAGTGCTCAGATTAATATTGATATCACCACAGATCACTATCGGGTGTTGAAAGTTAACAAGCTCCAGATTGATCTCTATCAAAGGCTCGGGGTCATCCAGATTTGCCCCATATACCGAAACTAACGTGACCTGTCTATTTCCAAACTTTAACTCAGCAATGACCCAGCGCCCTTTCTTGTCTTCCAACTTGCGCCCAACAGTAACTGAGGTGTCTCTAACCAAAATAGCCACCCCACGTATCATACTCGATTGTTTGGAGACGGATACAACTCTATAGCCTAGATCCTTCAAGAGGTCCCTCTTACTCCATGGAATATGCGTCTCTTGTATACAAGCCACATCAGGTTGTATATATTTTAACTCCGCTGCCACTTTATGTCTTTTTGTTACGTTATTCAAACCGGACACATTCAGAGAGCAAATCCTTAAGCAGATTCCCGCCATATTAACTTCAAGCGTCTTATCCAAGGTGGTTTAACCAAACTTTGTACAAAAGAAAAATTATATAATAACATGTTTGAGTCCAATTTCTGTTCATTGTATCTTGTGTTTATTTTTACAGCACTCACGAGTCGTGTTCCAAATTTTTTCCCCCTTTTAATCACACCCACCCGTGCCTTTACCCCCCCAAGAGAGCCCCCCCTCTCTCTTGCCCCCCACCCCTCCGTCCCGCCCCCCCTTCACTGAGGCTTTAGGACCAATGGTCCTGTGATGAAAAGTGTGTCCCCCCTCCCCTGCCGCCCCCCAACAGAGTATTCACAAACCTATGATTAAACTGCAAGTCAATACTGCCGGCGAGAAAACCCCCAAAAAATCCACATTATTTATACATTTGTCTAGTAAGCTACAAATCAATACTGCCAGTGACACTGCCAATAGAATAACCCAAAACTACCAAAGTTATTTAGACACTTTGCATCTCACAGCCCAACATCAAATTGAAAGCAAAAATTCCTTGGCGGCAGACTCAGTGGTAAAAAATCTGGTGCGCTCTTTGTGTATAACCTTGAGTTTTGCAGGAAACATCAAATACACCTGCGCACCTTTGCCTTGAAACTGAACTATAAGTTGTCTGAACTGCCATCGTAATTCAACAGACTGCTTGCACAAATCAGGCCTAACAAAGAATTCACAATCGAGACCTTTACATTTTTTATCAGGGCGAGCCCTTAAAAAAATCTCCTCCCTAGCTTGAAAGCTATTAAACGCCACTAGAATTGCCCGAGGTTTTTTATCTCTAAGATTCGCCCTGAATGGAAATCGATGGGCCCTTTCAACCTCCCTGTCCCAATCCCATCTCTCAGTCTGTGGCATAGCAGCTTTTAACAATGAAACTATAAATCCTCGTGTGTCAGAGCCTTCTTTTCCTTCTTCAATTTGCAAAAATCTTAGATTGTTTCTGCGGGCTCTATTTTCAATGTCTGTAAGTTTCCAATTGATATCTTCTTTAGTCGCTAGATGTGTTTCAATAGTTTTCCGCTGTTGGCCCATCTCATCTTCCAATGAGGATATACGCGCTTCAGCTTCAGTTGCTCTAGTAACAAACTCATTATGTGACTTGGCCAGCCTCCTGACCGAGTTTTGTAGTTTCTTACAAGAGTTTTGAACCTTCATACTGTCTTCTCGATTCTCTTCCCTATGTAGCATCATGGTTTGATATATCAGATCTAATGAAATATCCTCAGAGCATTCCCCATCTTTATTTCTGTTAGCTGTGCCTTCTAAATAAAGCTCTTTATCATTTTTGTCCAATCTGAGCCTCCGAACAGTGCTTGCGCCAGTGGACTCTTTATCCATATTCTCCTCCGGGCTACTGTGAAGACTACAACCAGGTTCTTCTTCTATCTCATCGTCCGGGCCCTCATCCTCCATACTCATGCGAGTTGCATACAGTTCAACCAGGCTTTCAGATGAAGACATAGAATGCTCTGATAGAGAAAAAAAATCTGCAGAATCAGTGTCTCCAGCCATTGGACAAGTCACCTCAACACTGCCTGCTTTCTCATGTATCACTTCACATAGGAGCCCTTTATTCATTTGTACTTGTCCTTGTAATTGAGCCTGTATTTGTGCGGCCGTTTCTGTTATGTTCAAGTCTGCACCAGCGCTAACAAGTGTATTAGAATCTGTATTAGAATCTGTCACAGACCCTTTCTCGCTTCCCAAAGCTACCGCTGTTAAACTCTGAGCCTGGCTGAAGTCAGATGCTTTTTCCCCAGACCCGGTCGTCGGATCCTCCGCTTCTACAACAGCTGTTTGTGGAACATTAGAGTCATTTAAGTCTTTTGAAACAATTGTATCCACCGCTTTCATTTTCAAAGCGGTGAACATTCCTGGTATCTTTCTCCGCACACTAAACTCCCCCTCTCTCCCCTTTGATTTCTCTAGCGCTGCACTGCTCGTACTCACTGTGGGAGGCGGGGGGGCGGGAGTTACTCCAGCAATGTCATTTTCAGCCGTATTCACCGCCATGGCTTCTGGCGTTTTCCCCGCCACTTCAGCTCCGTTAACCACTTCAGCTGTGGCGCCCTGACCTCGCGCTCTCCTTCCCTTCAGCCGCATTTCAGCCAGTCTAATAGCAGCACCTCTCCCTGCACTTAACGCTGCAGCCCCGAGCACCGTGATATCGACAGCCGCTCTGTCCTGCTTCAAGCGGGAAACAACCTTCCACCAGGTGCGCAGAGTTTGATATCCGATCAGGGGCAGTAACCGAGCGCCGTGTACTCGCTGTCCAAGCTGCTGAAAAAACCGCTGCCACGCCCAGGTAAATACTACTCCCTGTATCATCCTTAGTATCCAGTGCAGCAGTAACAGAGGTTTTTTAACTAAGTATTAAGAAAATTTCAGACTTTCAGTTTTCAGTCTTCTCGCCGCATTGCCTTATCTCTATGGGGTCCGGCAGGAGCAACAAACTCACACGTCCGACTCGGACGCCATCTTGCCCCCACTATCCCACTCTTTCCAGTTTTTTCTTATCAACTTTTGTACTTCATAGCTGGCAGGGCAATAGGTGGTGACACAAGTAACCAGGTCTTTTATTGGTTCCTTTTCATGCAGTTGGAGTAAGCATTCCCGAGGTTGATTCTTTGCTCTCTTTTTACATTTTGCAATCACTTGGAGCGTGTAGTCTCTTGCTCGTAGCTTTTTACTCAGGACTGTAGCTTGTTCTTTGTAATCATGTTCTTTACTACAATTGCGCTTATGCCGGAGGAATTGGCTACATGGAAGGTTGTCTCTGAGTGGGCGAGGATGGTAGCTATAATAAGACAAAAGGCTATTCTTGGCCGTAGGTTTAGTATAAGTTTTTGTCTCAAGTTTCCCATTATCTGCGAAGATGGTCAGATTGAGGAAATCAATACTGGTCTGGCTAGCTGAAAAGGTGAGGCAGGCATACAGCACGTTATTTTGACAACCCAATGACTATGCCCTGACGCTTGACTAAGGGGCGGACGAAAAGATATACCGCACGTTTTCAACAACCGATTGTGTCAGCGTCTATGAGGGTTGTCAAAGAATAACCAATGGTTATTGTAGAGACTAGTGTCCATTCCCACTGTTGATTAATTAATGACTTCCTAAGGGGAACTGAATGGACTACAATTCCTCTTCCCTCCCTTTTGATGAAAGCTTCTTTCTCTTCATCTGCTGCTCTGATCGGTCTCTGATCGGTCTCTGACCATTTATACACACAAGAGGCACTTGAACTCACACAGAAGACCCCCCCATTAACAAATCCGCAAAATCCGCAAATTCGTGGCTTTTGCGGATCCGCAAATCCGGAAATCCGCAAATTCGTGGATCGTGGATCCGCAAAATCCGCCCATGCTTAAATATAACTATCTTGGATCTGTGATTATTATCATATCTTATAACTATCCATCTCGTCATTTCCATGTTTTGGGATATTAGTTCTAAATAGTGTGCAATTATTGAATAAGATGATACTTTTATGATGAAGATTTGTTCAACCTGCATTTTTGTCTGATCGTGTTCCTTTTTTTTCCTGTATATTATTTTGGCATCTACTTATCCATTTCTTAATTTTTAAAGACGGAGGAATGGGCTAGCAGGTGCACCTCACTTGTCATGACAGGTCAAGAATGTCAGCAGAAAATATCGTTTCTTTCAAGAAATCATGCAAAAGCTACCATTTCACTTCTGCCTGCCTCAGACTTTACCAGATCTGCCAAATGTACTCATATATAAGGATGGTCTTGGCCAAGACCGTGGCCAGTTGAAGGCAGTCAGTGTTCTTTTTATTTGAACAAAAGGCATCTTGTGTTAATAAATGTTCAAAAGCTATTGCCTTGATTGCCCCTTTCTTGTGAATCTTAAAAGTTTTGAAATTTACATTATATACTATAAACACTCATTTTATAGTATATTATATATATATATATATATATATATATATATATATATATATATATATATACACACACACAAACAATGAAACATTTAAAATTAAATAACAATGCACTTTTAACTTTACATTTTTCTCTTCTTTGCACTTAAGTAAAGAAGCAGTACAACTGGAAAATGTCGGAATCTTTATTGAAAGGCATCGGGAAGAAATTCTGGTGAAGAGAAGAAAATGTATATGTCATGGTCAAATTTTACATCTCGGAAAGGAGAGTGCTCCTCCTTTAGCGGTGCGAGAGGCAGGGGTCTATTAACATTATTAGTAAAGGCAGACCTCCGGGCAACAGATCAAAATTCAGCACAGGCCCAGCTGAGGTGCATGAATTGGAGGATTGGAACTGAGTGCTATCCACCTTGATGGTTCCGTAAAACAACACCCAGAAAAAAAAAAAAAAAAAGAACTTAAAGTTTGAAACCCCATAGTGACCTACCTCTGAATTGATGGTGTTTGGTTCATTGGAATTGAGAAATGGAGTGAGATTTGGTAGTGTACTTGATTGTCTCTTACCCCAACGGGCAGACTTTTGGATTTCCACAGAAACAGATACAGGAATGGGTCGTAGTTTACTCTTAATATTTTCCTAAAAACAACAGTAAGTTTGCACATAATTATCATGGATAACAGAGAATCAGAAAAAACTGAGTATGTCATGGGATTCATTTAATGTACAAGATAAATGTAGCACATCTCTATTTAAATTAGTAGATCAATACATCTCTTCAGAACAGAGTGCAACACATTTTGCTGGTGGTCCAGCTTAAACATCGAGCAAAGGTTTAGAAGTTGACTTTCCAGAGAGGACAAACAGCTGCTGTGAGAAACCAGATATGGTGGGGCATATTTACAAGCAAGTGGCGGTGCGTGGGTTAGCTCCAAAATTGCTAAAGACACGCTCCGTCACTTTACAAATGTAGAGATGCACCAAATTTACATTAATACGGCTCACCCCTGCATTTCTTCCTGCACTGGTGCTAAAATCAGCTGCCTAGCACCAATGCAGGGCATGTAAAAGGGTTCACCCACTATTAGTCACTGGGACCTGGATAGTTATAGTACTGAGAGAAGGGGTCCCAGCACGCAAAAACATAATATATACAAAAGTAGCAAAGAATAATGACACAATTAATTTCGCATACATTGTTATTTAATCACAATGTAGGTATTTATTTATTTACTAGCAGCCCGTCCCGACGTTGTCCGGGAGCAATTAGGCTTCAGGGCCCCCGCCCGCCCCGGCGCTGTCCGTGGGTCCCCCGGAGCCTTCCTCCATATATTGCAGTATTACACCTCTATGTTTACTTTGTACGCTTTTGTAACCTGCACACGTACCTTTTTCCTCCTGTAATGCACCGTTTGGCGTACTTTTTTAATGCTACGTTTGCTTCCTCTTGCTACCTGCACACGTCACTTTTTCCTCCTATACCGCTATGTTTACTTTCTACGCTTTTGTAACCTGCAGACGTAACTTTTTCCTCCTGTAATGCACCGTTTGGCTCACTTTTGTAATGCTCCGTTTGCTTCCTCTTGTTCACGATGAATGCTTTTGTAACCTGCACACGTAACTTTTTCCTCCTGTAATGCACCGTTTGGCTCATTTTTGTAATGCTCCGTTTGCTTACTCTTGCTCACGATTTTCATTTTTGCTTCATTTTTCTGCCGCTCACTGCACCTAAATAAATAAATAAATAACCTACCTCATCCGCCGCTCACCGCTCCTCCCCGCCTGTCCGCCGCTCCTCACCGCCTGTCCACCGCTCATCACCGCCTGTCCGCCGCTCATCACCGCTCCTCCCCACGCCATGTCCGCCGGTCCTCCTTGCGCTCCTGGACGCCGCTCCTCCCCGCACTCCTCACGTCGGGCACGCACGTCGCGGCCGGCGCTTCTTCCAAGGGACTACTTTTTTTGGGGTAAATTTTTTAAATAACGTATATTTATTACGTTTATATAGCCTATGTCCATCTGCACACCCTGACGATTACAACAATGTATCGGTGTGTGGATTGGCGCTGTGGTTCCGGAGTTTACCCGCCTCAAAGGTTCAAAGTTCTTCCTTTATAATAGTAGTATAGATTTATTAACAGTTTTATATAGCACGTACGTGACCCATGGGTATCAGAGCGCTTAACATCATGTGGTATAGAATACAAATGCAGTGTACAAAGAGCAGAAAAACATGCTGACTTAGTAAATGGCGATTTAGACATAGTATTTATAGGTTAATAAAATTCTGAGGTAGAGTTTTTTTTTTTTTTAGGTTAAATCAGATCCTATAGTCATAAAATCCATGATAAGTCTTCGGTTTCGATTATCTTGTTTATGGGAGGAACTTGTTCATAAGAAAGATCTTTATTTCTTTCTTGAATGTTGTCGTGTTTCTAATTTTTCTGATGCTTGCCGGGAGGGAGTTCCAAATCCTGGGAGCTACGCCTGAGAAAGTCCTTTCATATGTTTTTTTCTTCTTAAAGATAGGAGGTTTCAGGAGCAGATAATTGGCATTCCTGACAAGTCTGTTTCTTCCTGTGATTTCTATTTTGTGGGCGAGATATTTAGGTGTGTTGTGATGAATCGCTTTATGGGTTATACAAGCCATTTTCATCTGTACTCTGGCTTCATATGGTAACCAATTTAAGGCCTTCAAGTGAGGTTTTATGTGGTCAAATTTCCTCGACCCTGTGATAAGCCTTGCCGCTGCATTGAGGCAGGCTTTTAGGGGTGCAGTTGAAATTCTTGGTAGACCAGCCAGTGTAGTACAGCCGTATTCGATCCTGGAGATAACCAGCGAATGCACCGCTAGTTTCAGGTCTGTCTCCGTTAAAAAAGATTTCATCTTTCTCAGATAGTTCAAGTGGAAACAAGCGTTTTTTGCCATGGAGTTAATGTGCGTTTTTCATATCCAGGTCTCATTCAGAGTGAATCCGAGAGATTTTGCCGCGTCCACTAGGGTTGGGATGCAATTTAAAGCTGTAATCATTTTGGACCATTCTTTCACTAAGGATTGATTTTTATGTGGTGAGATGAGCAAGAATTCTGTTTTGTTAGCGTTAAGCTTGAGATGATTGTTCGTTAACCATTTCATCGCTAGTTTGAGGGCATCGTTCATTGTGGTTATGTCTTCCAAGCTAGCAATCTTGATGTACAGTTGCGTGTCATCTGCATACATGTGGTAGGTTCGATGTATAAATTAAACAGAGAAGGAGATAGTGTGGATCCTTGCGGCACTTCGAGTGTGTTTGGGCATGACGGCGATATTGCTTGGTTTACTAGGAATCTCTGAGTTCTGTTTTTTAAAAATGATTTGAACCATTTCAGTACCGTGCCTGACAATCCCATCCTAACATGGAGTCTGTTCAGTAATTTTTCGTGATTGACTGTGTCAAATTCTGCTGACAAGTCTAGGAGGATGAGTAGACAAGATTGATTTCTATCTAGCGCTTGAAGTGCATCATCGACAATGTGAAGGATTGCTGTTTCCGTGCTGTGGTGAGCTCTGAATCCCGATTGGCAGTCATCTAGCAAGGAGTAGGTGTTGATATGTTTATTCAGCTTATTCAGGTATATCTTGAATATCACAAAAATGCATATATAAATAATTTACTAAATATTTACAAGTGCCCCTGGGAAGGAGGGAAGTGGTATGGTGATGGGAAGTGTGGGTATAGGATAGTGACATATAACACGGCCTAACGGCCTCAATGTATTATGTGAATATAGTCAAAATACAGACAAACCGACTATCAGTTCAAATAATTCTTAATCAAAACATCATGCTCCACTTATTACAATCAATGTTAAATTTTATGGGGTGGAGCTGAAGTGAAACCAAAGCTGTCGACGTTTCGACCCCTCGAAAATGGCAGGTACTAATTATTCCCTTGCGGCGGGGTCTTCATCAGGACGGGGGACGGGGCAGGACACCCAGCGGTGGCTTGTCTTGGGTGGAGATGGAAGAGAGGCCAAACGCTCTAGATGGGAGGGAATTCAGGATCTCAATTCGTGGCAACAAAAACGAACCTCAGTATGGAGTTCAGGTCGCGAAAAGGTTCAAGGTCCGCCCGAGAAGGTCGGGCACCTCGCGGTGAGAACCGCCGCGGCGTAGATCGTCGTGATGCAATACAACGTCAGAAGGGGATAGAATTAATCCATCCACGCTTCGTACCTGGATGGATTAATTCTACCCCTTTCTGACGTTGTAATACATCACGACGATCTACGCCACGGCGGTTCTCACCGCGAGGTGCCCAACCTTCTCGGGCGGACCTTGAACCTTTTCGTGACCTGGACTCCATATGGAGGGTCGTTTTGTTGCCACGAATTGAGATATACGCCATAGCGGTTCTCACTGCGAGGTGCCCGACCCCCCGGGCGGTTCCTGAACTCTTTCGCAACCTGAACTCCACATTGAAGGTCTATACCTGGATGGAATAATTCTACTCACTTCTGACGGTGTATTGCATCACGGCGATCTACGCCGCGGCGGTTCTCACCGCAAGGTGCCCGACCTTCTTGGGCGGACCTTGAACCTTTTCGCGAGCTGAACTCGATATTGAGGGTCGTTTTGTTGCCACGAATTGAGATCCTGAATTCCCTCCCATCGAGAGCGTTTGGCCTCTCTTCCATCTCCACCCAAGACAAGCGACCGCTGGGTGTCCTGCCCCGTCCTCCATCCTGATGAAGACCCCGCCGCAAGGGAATAATTAGTACCTGCCATTTTCAAGGGGTCGAAACGTCGACAGCTTTGGTTTCACTTCAGCTCCACCCCATAAAATTTAACATTGATTGCAATAAGGATGCAACCCACATGCCTTCATTAGGATGTAGGAATCTAGCTCTTTATACAATATATAAATCTGACATACCGTGTAAAGAGTACAGGGGTTCCCTAATAAGTGGACAGGGGCTTGCGCTACCAACCTCGAGGCGCTATTAGGGGTAGTGTGGTTGAGCAACCTTAGGCTTAACACAGAGGAGACCAAGACATCTGCAAATAGACACAATGATCAATAAATGACATACACGACTAAAGAAGGTGATCCACACCAATTTATCAAAATAGCAAGTATCTTTATATATTTCAGTTCAAAAAGTGCATTTTTGAGTTCTGCAATCTCATCCTATGGAAGGACAAAAAGGTTCTGCAAACAGGTACAGTACGCAAATTACGGGACTAATCTCCAGGAGTTAAGGTGAGTGGTGGGCAAGGTGCAAGGCAGCACCAGCAGCACACCACAAGCAGCACAAGGGTGGACAGGTGCAGGGTGAAAAATAGCACCGGAAGCCCAATAGGATTCTATGGAGAGAAGTCACAGCAATTAGAGGTTGCAGGATCTGGCTGGAAGGCCAGTCTGGTTGAACCAACAGGGGGAGTTCAAGTCTTGCGATGCTCGGTAACGTAGAGACACCTGGAGTCCTCTTCTCCAAGACCCTGGGATGCCAGACACATAGGTGACTTTAGGTATCGGTTTTCTAACCAGAAGCAGTAGCAGTTGAGGAGGCCTGCATGTAGAGGCTGCTCGTTGCGCCAAGGAGTCCACAGGGGTCAAACCACAATGGAGTTGAGCTCTGGAGGGCTTAGGGACCTTGTTAACACCATGGTCCCACTTCAACTTGGGCCAGGGGCTACAGGTGCAGTGGTTGCTTCAGGTGTCGGGTATTGGCGGTTCAGAGTCTTTGCTACGTAGTTCCTGCAGGATGCAGGAGAACAGGTCCGCTGTTCACTGGAGGTCTTGGGTCTTTATCGAAGGCAGGCTTTCTAGGGTCAACAGCTGCAGGAATAGCCTAATTTGGTGCAGTTTTCGACAAGGGGTGCAGACAGGCCGGCAGGGTTGGTACCAGATCAGCTGCTACTTCTTTCCATTTTGCTTTTGCGGCTCTTCAGTGTCCTTTCTCTTCTTATGTATGTCAGGATCTGCTTCTCTGGTGTCAGGGACTGCCATAAATACTGAATTTATGGGTCTTAGGGGAGAGTTGGGTAGTAGCCAATGGGATTTCCTGTGGGAAGTGGGCATAACCCTGACCCAGAATTCCCAAGTATGCCGTCAAAAGATGGCTACCTCTGAAAAATCATGTCCACCTCAGTGTATCCCACCTTAGGAGTGGTACTACCCTGGAGGTGGCACATTTACCTGACTAGCTAATTTTCCCACCCGTCCAGGTTCAAGGAGGTCCTGGAAAAAGGGGTATGGCTTTCTCTCGTGTGAGAGGAGTCAGACTCACATTTCAAAGGCAGCAGCTCTTTAAAGCTTGCCGGCCTGGAGCAGCTAATATTCAAGTCATTCTCCCAGGACATACTTTTGTTCTGGGCCTCCCGAGACCAGAGACGCTCACCCTAGGAGGTTAGAACAGTGTTTCAGGAGGCAGGCTGGCAGAAACCAGTAAGGAAGCACACCAGAGCCTGGTATGTATTCAGGGTGCATGCATTGGTAAATCTATCACCGGAATTAGTGTTGGTTTGTCAATATGAGAGGTTTGATACCATACATCCCAATCTTCAGTGAAGCTTTCATGTAGCAGGGTAACTCGTTTTCACCAGTGTCAGCACATGTTTTAAAATAGCTTGGTCACTTGTACTGGCAGTAATAGGGCTGACAGCACTGGAACATATCTGCTCATGCAGGTATGCCCTCACATGCAATATTGAGCACCCTGCCTTAGGGCTGTCAGGCTTGCTGTAGGGGTGACTTGCAAATATTACATGCAGTGTTAGGGGACATGGCACACAGGGATGTGTGACATGTTGTGTTTTCACATTTGTCTGCACCAAGACATGCAGCCTGCAATGGCAGCCTTGCATGTGCTTGGGGAGTGGGCCCTTAGTGTGGCCTAGTTTGTGCTGCTGACCTTAGGGACCCTCTTCACTACCTCAGGCCACAGGTACCAGGGGTACTATTTACTAAGGACTTAGAGGGTGCTAAAGGTCTTGCTAATTGGGGGAAATAATTGTACAGTTTTAGGGAAAGAACACTGGTACTGGGGATCTGGTTAGCAGGAACCCGGTACACTTCTGTCAAAATTGTATCAAATACCATCCTAAAAGTGTATGTGTGTAGGTTACCACAACATAAACCCAGTTTCCTACATAGGCCATACATTTTGAGCTGACTTACAATGTTCCTATCACTTACACTTGGTATTCCTTTATCACTCATTATCCTAGATCCTTCAACCATGGTACAATTTAATTAAAATATTTCAACCTCCAAATGCACATCTTTAAAGAGTCAATACGATGTATTTCTTATATCAATTAGAAACATGAACTATAGTATTTTCCAAGACAACACTACAGTAGAACGGCTGTTATTGATGGTTATAGGCAAATGTTTCTACAGAGATAACTTTCTAGAAATGAAAAAACAGGATAGGTTTTGTGGGTGGGAAGGCGTAACCAACCTTGTTCACATCGACACTAGAAACAGGGGGAGCACTTTCAGGCAGATTCTTCTATTATATGTAGGAAAGAGGTGTCTTATGGAAGGATACTCCTTGCGGTGAAAAATGCGGAGCAGTTTTCTTATGATCATGAGTAGTTATGCAGTGGAGGTTCCTTCATGTGAGACAAAGATTGAATAAAGTTACATGCATAATGCTGAGAGTGCCCATAGACCAGTCAAAGAAAAAGGATCATCTGGAGAGGGTCACCAGCTTGTCCTCTTACTTTCAGTTTGTGACAAAAGGCAGGGGGCTGTGGCAAATGTGTGTCAGGAAATTAGGATATCTTCTGTAAAAGTAGAACAATGATTGCAAGTGACTAATGACTTTCTTTCCATATTACCTGGACTGGTAAAAGGACTGGTCATAAGTTGAAGCAAAACAGAATTTTGCCATTTCTCTATTCACTTATTGAGGGGTTTCTACTAGCATTTTGAAGCAATTTGACACTCCCACCAAATAACGTCCGTAGACTGCAGCATTACCTTGCCTCGTGAGGTTCTGACAGAATCAGCTCTAGCAAGAAGATATGCGAACAGCCAGCGAGTTTATACGTACTTTACAAGAAATTTACTAGAGAGCGACAGACAATTTCACATTACTACAGTCCAGATAAAATCTTTCTGAAGCTCTCCCCCCCACCTGCAGATGAAGACGGGCAGTCGCACATTTCTCTGTGTTCTGCCCAGCCAGAGAAAGGGTTCCAGTCAACTTTGCTTAAGTGGGGCGATCTGTAAACAGAACTCGGGATGGTAATCCAAGGCTCCTCCTTTCTGTATCTGCTTCAAACGTGTAAACAATTGCTATGAAATAAAATGCAAAGAGACTGTTAGTTAATAAAGTTGATGCTGCAATTACATTTTTATCTATTAATTTGAAATATCCAGTGGGACTAAATTCCAGTTGATTATATGCCAATGATATTTACTTGATCCCCTTGCTGCCATTTGGGCTGTGGAATTATTTATTGAGCTAAACTGATGTGGTAAAATTGCAGGAAATATCATTCAACTAGGAAAACAAGTGGAGTGTGGTGTATAGCTCTTAGAAATGAAAGATAGGTGGTATGAAACGCTACACAAAAAGTATTTGTATCATTAATTGCAACATTAAAACAGCAATTGGTGTCAAACGAGGTTTAAAAGTGTTAGTGTATATTTTACATTTACACTACTAGAATGTGCCTTTTTTGGAGTATTTATAGCTGTAAACTGGAATTAATCAGTTACTAGAGACAGTTCAAGAATACATTACAAATGGGTGTAGAGGTCATGGACAGCTCACTAAGCAACACATTTTAACACGGAAATAATTCAGGGGGGTGACATCTACGTCAGTACTTTGCATACATGTTAAGTCCATTTAAAAGATTACATGTACAAAGAAATCCCGTACAAAATGTAGAAATCAAAAATATAGCAATTACAATGTTGTGCCAAACCATAGGTTAATCTTTAATTACTCTGTAAACTACAAATATTTAGTGATAAATGTTGAACTTGACACCTTTTCCCTTCAATAAAATGTCACCCATCATCCAGCCCTAACCTTGCCCCAAACATCATTGGTTGATTCGGTTTAGGACCTTGAGTCCTCTTCTCCAAGATTCCTAAACCGAATCAACCCTGAATCCCAATGTAACCTCATTCCTTTCTCCGAAACACAACCCTAACTCAACCATACTCAAATCCTCACCGTCACACTTACAAACACATGTAATACATTTGTCATTATTTATTTTACATTTGTAGTAAGTTAAAGCATGTATATTTATATATACATGTTTCTTTATAACAATGCTTTTAAATACATTTAAAGCATGCTACTTATTTAAGTGGACTGTTTAGTGCTGTTTAATTACAATGAACCATTGAAATATTAGAAAGACGCAGTTAGAATAAAAACAAATATAAGCCCAAGAACATTAAATGGATTCTTTTGTTGAGTAAGGGAGAGTGCCACAGGCAAATGTGCTTTAATGCCTGTGGCACTGTTGTAGTTGGATTACAGGGTCTTCACACAAGAGTCTGGAGCCTCTCAGGGGTATGTTCATTATTTGCCGTTAGGCCCTCAGTTACAGACACAGGCCAATATTGCCATTTCCATCAGCCGCCTCCTTTAATTAACTGCCAGTCTTCACCCAACACACCAAGCCAGACATTAAACATATCTTCACCTTCGCACTGCTCTTCAGTCACCATTCTACAGCACGCACAGTCAGCCTAGGCATCACAGACACATCACAACACAACACCAAGCAATCATTCTTCCACCATTCCTACACCTCCCTGTACAACAATTGATAATCAGCTTGTGTTGTATTTCATTGCAAGGCATGAGGACACACAGAATAGTACCTCATTTGTTGATTTAGACTGCACAGAAATGTTGTTCTTGAGTGACGGCTCGTTGTCTATTAACCACATTAACTGTTGGGTCATTGTACCAGAGGCTGCAATCTTCAAACACGTTGCTAATACTCCCATAGAGATGCCAGAGGGAGTAGTAATTCAAGCAGGTACTTTTCAAAGGTGTTCAGATGGTTTGGAGGGTAATATATCTCTGTGAGGCTAATGCTTACCATAGGGTGCAATGCCAACGGTAAAGGCTTCAAGTGACATAAAAATCATTGTGGAGTCAATGTGAATGAGAAGATCTGGTGATGACCACAACCACTCCTCCTCTACCCCAGGCTGTTGTAGCATTACGATGACGAGGTTAGGCGTTATGGTCAATGATATGGTAGCAACAGATGAATCATCTAGCCGGGTTTCAATTAATGCTATCATATACAGCTAGTTAGCCTCAGTGAATTTCATGCAGCTGCTCTAGGGGCAGGTACAAATAAAGAATAGACACATCAAAATTGGAATAGGGTCAGAGGCCACGGTTTACCGACTCTGCAGGATATACAGCACCAATACTAACTAATCAGAAAATAAAAAAAATAAAAAATATATAAAAAATACAAAAAATAAAAAGCCCTATAAAGGAGACCCAGATGATGAAGCATGTCACCGGGACCAGTGAGTGATGGGAATCCGTACACACTTTACGTATTTCTTTGATCAGTCCAGGCAGTCATCCGTTATTCTTTGTTCTTTTGTGTGTTGACCGCAGGGTATTTTTTGTATTTTCTGACAAATAAAGAATAACCATGGAGTCATGGAGAGTTTAGGCATAGAACGTGAGGTATTGCCATCATATGTTAGTGTACTTTGGCCAGAATGTGCTAGTGTGATTGGCTGGCATTTTACTAGGATCAGTAGATTACTATTAGAAGTCTGGGCCACCTGATGTTCTGGGGCGCAGGTGT
Organism: Lissotriton vulgaris; assembly: GCF_964263255.1. Classification (NCBI taxonomy): domain Eukaryota; kingdom Metazoa; phylum Chordata; class Amphibia; order Caudata; family Salamandridae; genus Lissotriton; species Lissotriton vulgaris. Next base: position 779,870,448 of record NC_141687.1, on the reverse strand, counting down.
CTTGTAAAAGCACAGCAACAACAATTTCTAGAATAAAATCAACACCAAGACTACAGTTTGTGATAGCTGAAGTCATGATTCAGTTTCAATAACAAACACTTGTGGCTACAGACCAGTTGTAAGCACCTTGTGGTACCTATTAATCGCAGTTGTTGCAATAGATACAAACCATAAGGTCTTAGACTAAAGCTGCTTGCAGACAATTAAATATTTCTCTAAAATCCATGAAACAAGGCCATATTGAAAGAAGTGGCAAAAAAACTAAGACGCAATTGGGAGGAGCACGAACTAAGGTCAAAATAAATACCAATGTGATCAAATTCGAACTCAATTATGAAATAAAATGCTTCCCACTCACATCTGAAAACGAACTCATCCCATTCACATTCATCTATCCATTAATTCCATCCATTCATTCACAAATCCCTCCCATTCACCTGATCCATCCATTCATAAATCCATCTCCATCAACTTTCGCATTCAATAATTCAGCTGGATAAGTGTGTGTTGTCTTGCTGTATATGTGCCTGCATGCATGCTGTCTGTGTAGCCGTGGCTTTGCATCTTCGTGTGTGCATTGGGCACTGTGTGCTCCTGTCCGAGTGGTGGTCATTATGTGCCTTAACACCAGTGGTTATTTTGCTGCTGCATAAATGTGTTTTTTATGAGCATCAATGCTTTTTTCTGTGAGCTCAGAAGAAAGTTTAAAGTTTGAAAAAGAAGCTAGAGGAGGAGAAAGAGCAGATTAATATTAAAGCATCAGCAGAGCCTAGCGCATGAGGCTACACGGAGATTGACAGAAGAGGAACAACTAATGCTGTACACCAGCATCAATGGAAAGAAGAACATGTCTGAGAGGCAGGAGGCCAAGCACTCTCTGAACAAGGTAGGGGGAGGTACTGAGATGGACTACTTAAACTGAGCACTGTGAGGGGGCAAAGAAATGGGTCTCTCACAAGGATTGGGTGGGTATTGGGGAGGTGAGGAATAGACACTGTAGCAGTAGCAGACCTTGTGAACAGTCTGATAAACACAGGGCCAAGGCTAGGGGAGGCACTAGGTCCAATGATGGGGGGGGGGGTGCCACAGTGAGGTACAAGTGGCAGTGGGGACATTCAACATAGCTGATACACTACAATGGAAGAACTCTTTGGCAAAGAAAGGATATTGGAATCGTCGTGTGACTTCCTCCCTAAGGCTCACTCTAATGCCAATGCAATATGTTTCTTCCTTGTGGTGCCACCACGCCACAACCTGAAATGGGTTTCGTAAGCAATGGTAGGGTAACTTAATATCCAACAGAATTTTGAAAATGATCAAGGGAGGTATTCTGTATGAACTGGCAGACAACTTCAATTTGGTTGTGGAGTCTGGGGAGTGTATGCATAGTTTATAAACTCAAGTTACATATTGTTGGATGACGCATTCACAGAGCACCATGGAGCTTAAGAGGGCTGACAAAAAAAGGTTTTATTTGAACAGAGACCACAGATTATTTCACTACTCATTTTGCGGATGCTTCTGTTGAACCAAGTTATAGTTTGCTTATCAGAATGTTTGTAGTATTGCTTAGTACATCAAGTAGAATCATCCATTGAATGTATCCAAATCGTGTCTGAATAACTCAGAGGGTTGAAAGACCTAAGTTTAAATGATGCTAAACATTCTCCGGGCATTTCTGATGCTGTATATAATTTACATGGAAGCCAGTGAGGGTCACAATAAACAAAAGGCTACAAAGGCCAAAGTACATGTAAATAATGTCAAATCCCAATCACATCGTGGTGGCAGGGGAACTCCCATTGTATATAAAACCTGCCCTCTGTGCTGCTCAACATCCTTATGATCATCCAGCTATTTCTTCTAGTGTAAAAACTAAATCCATTTGCTACCCCGGAGAGAGACAGACAGTCAGTCACAAAGACAGACAGTGTTTGTAGCTCAAGGGATCTTCCTATCAATATTTAATGACACCCTTTAGATGAAATTCAAGGCAGGCACACATAGCAGACTTTAAAGCCATCTTCTAGTAGTCCACTAGTTTGGGAAAGTGAGAGTAGAGATTATTTTCATGTCGTGGTTATGGCTATGTGGAAAACACCTGAAAATCTTTAACAAAATCCACATATTGTTAAGTGAAACAACCACTTCCCCTAGCAGCTAATGGTCTATTTTTTTCTATGTTCTCACAAAATTATTTGCATGTCATTTAAGCACAACCTCTCTGGACACAACACTTACATATTGTAGGGCTGAAGTCCTTTGGATTAGCAGTATACGCAAAACAGGCTTCGACACTCATACTGTAAAATAATAAACAGAAATTTATTTAAGAGACATTTTGAGAACATTCACAAAGTCAACTGATTTTAGAGATTTAAATATCAATTCACAGTGGTGATTAACCTTGTACAATAATACACCAGTTTCTAAAGATCTCACAAAATCACACCAGGATGATGCCAGGCATCAACGGAACCATGACGTTCCGTGCTTTACCAGGCAAAGCACTTACAGAGAATTAGGAATTTTTAAGTAGGACTAATTATCTCTCACTAACAGGATCAACAGACACTCAGATTATTGTTTATCATAGTAAGTTGTGCAGATTGCAAATTGAGCTATTTTTTGTTCATAAGTTAAAGTGTGATCATTTATTTATTAATTAGGATTTCTGTAAAGAGCTAAAGTTCACCAAATCCATTTCAGAGCATGGACACTATAAGAAAAGTCAGACACAGAAAGTTCTGAAAGTAAAAGGCAGTCTAATCAGGCCTTCTTCGAATGCTCTCAGGACAATGCTGGACTTAACTGAAAACCTGTTTGAACGCTTTGGTTTTCAGTTTCCTGAACTGAAGGTAAAAGTCTCTTTGAAGTTGAGTGCTAAGGCTAATCAAATGTTGCTCCCTTGTATCGGAAAGATATTTCACCATATTTCAGTCTCTTAAAGGAACATTATTACAGCAAATGAGCTGAGGAGCATTGTAGTTTTCTTACCAGAACACAGTTGATGAACAGCGTTAGAAATCAACTTGACATTTGCTCCAATATGCCTTGAGCATAATAATGCAGGCACATTTTGCCTGCCTGACTTTATACACTGTGCATTCTGGCAGTACTTTATTTTTTATTTTTTAGAAGACTAGTATATACTATAGTATGGTTGTCTATGACAGTTGAGTGCGGCAGAATATGCATATAGATGTTGAACACAAATGGATTGCTTCAAATGGTCTTCACCTCATTGAAATAATTAATTTACGCAACAAAATTAAAGACGTAATTGTGTTCTATAACTTTGAAATGGTGTTCTCAGAACAGTTTGATGGTAAGTCTACGTTTTGCAGTACAGCTTTTACAGGAGAAATAATCTGCTATATTTTAAGGAGTTACCAAATTCCACTAGGCTCAGTTCCAGTGCAGGACTTCTTGTTTAGATCAATCCTGCTTGGGGTAACCCGAATACGTTTTTTAATGTTGATAAACAAACCGTGCTCTATGGAGAAGATAATAGGAAATTAAGAAGCATACATGCAATATTTACATTACAAGAATATACAAATAAATGAACTAATTGGTTAAGCATTAATTACCAGACCTTTGTTACTTCAACATCTGCATTTCCTACTGCATATTCTCCAGGCAAGTTGGAAGTCATGCTAAATAGATTCTTGAACAATGCATGCTTGTTAAAGGAGTAAAACAGTTTAGAATACTGCTTCCTTCATATTTTGCTGAATTAAAGCCCATGAACTGATAAAATAGTGCCACAATACTCATACTTTAAATGTGAACTGGTTAGGGCTTTAGCCATTTTGTCCAGCACTAAAGTCAATGTAATTTAAATATCTTTGACACGATTTGGATCTACAAATGTTGCTAGGTGGCAGAGCAAACCTGCACATGTGGAATTATCCTAAATCTTTGTCACACAACTGAAAACTACTGTGAAAGTTTTACTCTGATGAAATTTAGATCAACCCACATAACTATCTGATCTAGTCTCCTGTATTTCGAAGTCTCATTTTCTTTTAATGCAGATCACAATAACTAATAACGTAGGCATAAGTGAGTTTTCTCAAGTGGTATAAACTAGGTATTGTGATTCTCTGTGTAGCCAGTAACCACTTTTGTAGGGTGCTTGACTCTTCCTAAATCCTTTGTAGTCCTTATTTCTACATCTCTGTCATTATAGAGACAAAATTAAATTTTGATCTAAATAGAAATACTGTTAATTATTTCTGCTAAAGTAAGTCTGGCTTTTTCCATTAAAGTTAGGATTTCTGTTTTGTCATTTAAGCTATCTTTAATGGTTTCTTGGACAGTAAAGGGAAAGTGGAACAATGCTTTCAATAAATGATACAGTCAACTATGATATGATCCAGCCTTTATCTTGGTCACTCTCAATGTCAGCCTAAACAGTGTCCATAAAATAGGTCTTACACTTTATGCTCAAACCAAACGGGGTAGTTATTGTGAAAAGCACTTTCTCTTTTTTCCCCTCCAAACTACATGAATGAAAACAGGATTATCATGGCCAGGTTATCCTCAGTGCTTGATTTGAGCAGCTTGTTTCGCTGCTCAGCACAGGCACTTAACACCAGCTCTTTTCAAGAGCACCAGTTAAGGACACATTCATTTATGGTTGGCTCGGGGAGATTAAATGGTTTGCCCAGAATCACAGGATGTGGAGCCGATGCCAAGACTCAAACCTGGTTTCTACAGCTCTGAAGTTGGCAGCTCTGGACATTACACCACAACCTCGCCCCGCCTTCACGGTTCGTAGTTGGTTCTGTTTTAGGAGGTGCCAACAGGAGAAATGCGCTGGTGCAAGCTGCCTCCTGACGGGAGGCCGGGCACTTAATTCTTTTTTACAAATTAACCACCGGTTATCCTTTATAATGCTGTTGGTACAGCCACTTCCGCTGTATTGCTTTTCTGTGATCATACAACCATGAACCAATGCTCATTTTCTTGGTTTAAAGTACTTTGATGAGGTATTTGGCAATTTTTTTAGGGTGAACTAATCTTTTGACCCTGGAAAGGAGTTTGAGCAACTAAATGCATAATGGGATGATACAACAATAAAGCGTGTAAAGTATGGTAGACTATGAACTTATGTGTGAACCTGATATTTTATGAAATAGGAGATGTTCAGTTATTCTATGAACTTTAGCATACAGTCCGAAACACTGACAGGTCCATATAAAGTTCAATGTTCGTCAACAATATAGTACATGCTCAAGCACATATTTTTTAGGCATTTTATTAAAAGATCGGTTTAAATGGAAGGTCACACCCTTCTACAGCTAATACAGAGATAAAGGCATAAGCTTATTAAACAGCGTGTTTAATGCAAACCACTACTTTTCCCTCTTCATTTGGTGACTCAAGTAAATAAACACAAGTCACCTGAATATTAATTCATGTGAAAGTTCGATTAGTCACATACATCCATGCAGTTAGACACAACAACCACAGTCCACATTGCTCTTAAAAGATGAACTAGTGTAAAGGGGGAAACAAAACAATCTAAACAAGACAAATCTAGACATACCTGAAAATAGTTACAGTGTCTGAAAGAGACCCAACAGCAACATCAGGATATGAATTTCGGTCTAGATCCATATTTCCAGCGACGGAATACCCAAAGAACCTAACTTTGTGATCTGCACCGCTTAGAATCTGAAAAAGAAATAATTTTAAGAGTCTAAAACTTGTTTCAAGATGCTCAACATTATCAAAGTCCTAAGTCTTCCACGTGTACCAATATTACAAGGGTTAGCGGTCATGAAAGCTACTACTACACATCACAGGTTATGTACACAGTGATTGCTAAAAAATGACCCAAGAGAATCAGTTGTGATTCAAAATATAATAGGGGAAATGGTCATGAGGGTAAGCAAGGGAGACTCCTAGGAATCTACACTTTCTGCTTAAATTGGCTACTACTGATTGAAAACAATCTGGGAAATGTGCATTCTTATTCGGGATCAGGTATCCTCTCTTAATTCTTTTAAATCCAGGTCCAAGCAACCAGCAACCATAGCTCCTTATATGCACAGCCCAATCAGCTGACACTTTAACATAGACCCTGGGAATGGAACAGAGCCCTGGTGCAGACCTCAAAAGAAGTGCGGAAGAAGAGAACTCTACTGAACTTACGAAGGTACCAGGCGAGCTGACTAAGAGGACATGCGATTGACTAATTTGCTGCTGTTTACCCCATGTTGGGAATGATGGCCAAACTCCAAAGACTGGAACAGCCAGCTGCAGGTGCCTGAGAATGGCTGAAGAGTACACTAGCTACGTGGGATAGGAGCAGCAGACTGCAAAAAGAAGAGACTGACCTACAAAAAGAGTCTTTGTACTGAGGAGGAAGGAGTATACTGTTTATGCACAATACCACTGGGGGTACGGTTTCAATCTCTCTGTGACAGAACAGGCTAAACAGCTCAACAAAAAAACCTAAAGTGTCTTAGAAAATTGTATAGAAGCAACTCTTTAATACACTTCTCAACTGCCGGTCAAAACAATTTCACTATTAGAAAGGTATGTTTTTTATCTCAGTGAGTAAATGTTGTGGGAAATTCAAACATTTAGCTTGCATTTCAGTTGAAAACAAATCTGCAAGTAATATGGTTCTACTGTGTGAAGAAAACAAGCAATTGTACAGATCCTTATGGAAAACAAACTTTCTAAAGGCTCTGTATCAATACCAAATAGGATAGTAAATAGCAAGATTATAATTGTTAGTGTGTGAATTGACTGAATATACACATAACAATTGTGTAGATGATCACAATCTACATTATGAAGAAAGAATTTATGCTTGCCTCCTAGTTGACAAAAAAATGAAAATCAAACCAAACAAAACTTCCTATTAGCCACATTCTACTAGAAGATCGATCTTGTTTTAAAGACACAGTTGGGCAGCTTGCTGCACAGGACATTGTGCACCAGAATTGTCTTGGTAACATATGTTAAGGCAATGTAGATACCACAATGTTCTGTTTAAATTAATGCAGAATGTTGCACATGCATGTGAGTTGAGGTGGTTTTCTTGCCACTATGGTGGATGATGAATACTCTGTGTTTATGAATCTTGGCTGCTGGAGAGCAGAGAAGTCCAACCAGTCAAATACAACTGCAGATTGCTTATTTTTATATTGGTCAGGTATTTATGAGACAGTCTTGAACAGCACTCAATCAGATGTACTTAGCCCCGCATAATGATTATTGCGAAGAAGACCTCTTGCCATGCCTTGCACTTAGTGAAACCGTAGAGGACTAAACGAAAAAACAGGCAGAGACAAAACCTAGAAAACCCACCAAAATGTACTTTAAAAAATAAATCTGCACTGTTTATAACAGGATCACTTAACACAAGCACTAATTAAATAAAATCACATAATAACCCCTTTTCCTCACAAAAATGAAGATCCCCTAAAACCACATGCATCGTCTATTTTAACAAAATGAGATAATCATAGGCCCTCACGGTTCCCTTCAAAAAGTGTTAACATTAAAACAGTTTCATAGATACGCTGTTCAACTGTGGAAAGGAAGCTGTAACATTCATAACACCATAATTGATTTAGGTTATATTTTATACACAAGTATATCAATTTAGTGCATACTAAATTGCCAGCGATTACCATGCAGAGTTGCTGTATACCTGGGTTTTTTCAGTTACTGAAGTGATTTGAAAATCAGTTTGCAAACAATAAAACTCTTCAGTCTCTCAGGATCTACAGCTTGCAAAGCAATATCACAACTGCCTTCCTTGTCATTTAAAACTAGTCAAAGACTAGGACACCAAATTAAATGTACAAGTGAGAGCTATTTAATCAATTGGTGCACAGGTTTGTGAACGGAAAGAGCCAATGTGAAAGAAGTCAGGATACTACTTCAGATGGTTTCAAGTTCAATAACACTGTTCCGGAATAATCAAATCAACGTAATTATTAAGAATATCATTAATTTACTAAGAATCAACAAAGTTCAACCATGCTGGGCCTCAAGGAACACAATTTGTACTCAACAAAGGACACTTGTTAGGTCTAGTTAAAGTGACAACTCCAAGTTATTTTAGGTCTGTATACACATTTAATCACAGGCCCAACCCCATGGAGTAAGAATGCACTGTACAAAACAATCAAATAAAAACTTTTACAAAAACACTTAGTTTAGTACAATTTTATGTTGTCTGTCAAAGATGTTTATTTTTAAGACATTTCTAGCCCCGACTTCATAGGAGTTCAACAAATCAGTAACTGTAGAGGAGTCTGACCTACAAAAAGAGTATTTATACTGAGGAGAAAGGAGTATATTGTTTATCCACAAGGCTTCAATAACTCTCTGAAACAGCAGGCTAGACAGCTCAACAAAAAACTAAAGTATATTAGAAGATTGTATGGAAACAACTCTTTAATACACTTAATAACTCAACCGCTGGTTAAAACAATTTCACTATTAGAAAGGTATGCTGATATCAAAGAAAAATAGAAAACGTACATCACATGTTAAAAATGATCTACTTAGGTCGGAGACATTGGAAAATTCTGTAATAGTTTCTGATTTGTATGCGCATAGTAGTTGTTTTAACCCCTTGCGTGCTGATGACAGAACGGTTCCGTCATCAGCATCGGTTGAGCTGTGCTGATGACGGAACCGTTCCGTCAAGGCGGAGTCAGCACAGGCGGAAAATACGCCCCGCACGCAAGGGGTTAAAAGTAATATAATGAATGCCTCATTCGTTACCATTTATTCCATTCTTTGCCCCGTGATATATATAAACTTTGCCAGCATTTTCATCATAAGGAGCACCAACAGCTATATCTGAAAATATATTTTTTAAATGCTTTTAGAATGCGCTTCTGATATGGCTAGTGGTTATCTGTGTGGAAGATATTATTTCAGAGGAAACAACGTTCAAACTCTTACAGCAGTACAAGCACAGCACATTTTTCAAAATTGAATTTTCCATAGTCATGACCACTTTGGCACAATCCAACTTTTCATGTTTACTCAGGATCAGGCATATACATTAAGTGGTAAAATTACATATTCAATGTCATCACTGAAGACAGAAAATGAAAAAGAATGTAAAATGTATTTTGCATTCACCTGAAACATGCACTGGAAAACAATGTACATCCTCAAGATATATTTTTTAATGCCAGGCTGGTTGAAATTAAACGAAACCGAGTTCATACTTGGCAAATATATACTTGAGGAGTAATTAAACATAGGGATAACTGTGCCAAAAACATGCAGTTTAGTTATGTACCAATAAACAATTTAATCTATCAATTGAGAAAATATTTTACAAAGTCTTCAGCACATCATGTGGACCACTCTGGAAAAATGTGGTTAGTCAAATGCATTGTAACCAACAAAACAAAGCAGTACAGGTGTTGTCTTGTGTTGCAGCCTTTTACTGAATTATGTGATGACATGAGGCGTGTAGTGTTCGCTCACACTACGACACATTCGCTATTGAAAATTAAAAACAGTAGGGGGTGAGTGGTGTTTAGAGGACTGCTTGGCAGATCCAGATGTCCTACTCCTAGTTCTAAAAGTTACACAACGGAGCATCCACTGTGCTCCGTTCTCCCATTATGAGCCACACCAATATACATCTGGTCCATAATTCTCTAAAATTTCCAAAACCTTGCACCACGCAACCAAAAACACACACATAAGAAACTTACATCTACATTGTGGTCACGTTCCACATTTATTTTCTCCAAATCAACTGCATGATGGGGTTTGCAAATTATATGTATTGGCGCCACCACCTGGACACTAACCAATCACCTTGGGTTTAACACTTATATTGCAATAAATGTCACTACTTTATTTCGTTTCAGCCATCTTCAACAAAGGAATACAATGCAACACCATGTAGATTTGTAATGACTACTGTACATAAACGTCATTTTGTTTTCCATTGCTTGTGACTAACTCAGGAATTAATTGTACACGCCACATATGTCTTTGCTTACCATAATCCTCCTGGCCGTAATGGGGTGAGCACTGCAGGACCTTAGACTTGGTCCTTTTGTAGCATGACTTTTCAGCAGCCCGATCAGCTTGCCTTTGCTGCTGCTGGGAGCGCGCATTTAGGGTCAAATATAACTAATTCCCAGCATGTGTATTCTACCCTGGCTGTGGGCACACAAAAAGCCTTGCTTTTCAGATCTAGATCACTATCAGACAACTGATCCCCTAACATGGACCAGAACCATGAATGACTTGTTTGTGAGTGTAGTGCTTAGCCATGGGGCTATCCACCTTGAACACAAACACTTACCTTTGAAACAGGGAGGAAATTGAGAACGCCTAGCACATTAGGGTTCAGGAAACGGTTAGCTCAGGATTTTCAGTCTGGCTTTTAGCAGCAACAAGACTTTTCACCAGGTTCCTGAGTATCCTTCCAGATACTGAACCTTACAAATCTAGAAAATAACCAATACGCACCTCCTGCCCCAAAAAGACATTTGAGATCTTAACGGATGATAGCACAGAGAAGACAGTAGTAAAGCAAGAAGTTCTGCCACCCAAGGTAAAGATAGCTATTGCCAACAACTCGCCAAGCAAAGGTGCAGCTTTTGTTGCTTTTAGGGGAAGTTTGACGCCACTTCAAACCTGGGCCCAGTAGAATCTGAAGTCCCACAGAAGACATTTCCACAACAGTTTAACAAGATCCAACACTGCGTTAGAGACCACATGGAATTGAGGCATGCTCAACATAAACAGAAGAGCCTAAAAACCACTGTAGAGGGTGACTGGGACCAAGGAATCGTCTCTAACCCTTAACTGGATATACACCTTAGCGTCTAAATGGACTCATTTTAATTCCTCCCAAGCGATATGAAGAGGAGATGTTTAGGAAGTAACACATGGTCAGATAAGGGGATGAGCAAAGGAGACTGGTGAGTACACAGTCTACCGTTAAATGACATAGCACATTATAATGCCATGAACAGCTGCTCCAGCCCAGATTTCTACACAAGATACTCCATCATTATTTATTTTAATACCTCCTGCCATTACAACGGTCAAAATGGTTGTGGAGAATAGTAAGGGAGCATCACTCAAGAGGCAAAAGAAGGCACTCATTTGTGAAGTAAACTTTTGGTACAAGACTCAGAGGGTGTAAAAGGGGTTAGTGGCTTTCGGTACAGAACAAGCATTGGTAAAGCCAATAGGTCTCGCCTATGAGAGCTACCGGCTTTTTCAATACTTTGTAGGCAAGCTCTACAGCAGCACAGCTGTAAAAACAGAGAGAACGGTGTCCATCGTGTTCTGCTGCTGCAGAACGTTAGTCACCAAGCATTTGAAACTGTTTTTCGTTGATTCTCTCCGTGCAGCCACAATACGGGGCGCTCGTCCTCAGTCAGGTCAAGATAAACCGGTGGCGGAGAGCAGCACCCGATTGGTTATCCGGTTCATCATGCTTATTAATACCCAGATAACACGTGCTGTTGGGCTGCGCATATTAAAGGGCGGTTGTTTCATTCACGCACTACTGACTACCTGCAACGACCTTCGATTCGAAAGTATTTATAATACTGAAATCAAAAGTCGGAATGCGTTGTAACCTCTAAACAAAGACATTATGCATAAGGAAAGTTTCTTATTTTATTGCTTTACTTTTCTGTCTAATTTATAGCGTACAGAAACTGACTTAATTATCACAAACATTACACTAGGAAGCATATACGATGTGAAATCTGGGTATTTAAGACGGTGTTGGGAAAAGGACAATTTTTTTCTATCAGGTGCTCTATTTAAAGTGGTTTGCATTAAGGCTCTATTTAATGGGCAAGGTGATGTTAGTAAAATTACGTTATGCAAACAGCACGTTATCCTATTTTTAGGAAACAAATCAGGTTAAAGAAGTCTCTAAAAGATTCTTTCAGAGACTTCTTTACTGAAACATCAATTCATTGGTTAGTGTCTGATTTCTTTTTGCCTTGTGTAGGAGTCTGCGTGCTAGTGGTTAGGGCCGGTGCGTGCCGTTAAGTCCCAGCCCCTGCATTCACGCCGGACAGTGTGAGTGGGAATATAAATAAATGTGGGCGGAGCTGCGCATGGCAGTCCGTGCCTAACTGAGACATGGTGTGTGAGTATTTATTGCCGCGCCCGCAGGGCCCTGTTGCGCACATCCCGCACGTGTGGGTGGCCCCCGTTAATGTAACACTGGCGACGAGGCTGGTGCAACGAACGCGCATCTGTGCTCCCTGCTGGGTGGCGCTGCAGCGTGTCCGCAAACCAAGGCTCACCAGCTGCGTGGGCAGTGCCAAGGAAAGCAGAACAAAGCAGTCCTTCCTGCCACAGCATCAACTCATCAGGGTGACCAGTGCCCGCACTACCTCCAGTGAGTCACGCACGCCGGAAAGGAGAGCCACACAAGCACACCTCAACCAAGGCGACTGGCTCACATGCTACAAGGCCGTGCCCATAAGCAGACCGCGCAAGGCCCACCTAGCACATCAAGGCCGATCACCAGGGCGACACACCCTCGCTGTGAAGCCCAGTAGCACTCACTACTGCCACTATGGGAGACCAGGATAACGCACAGGCCCCAGTACCAGCGACCACGCACCACCCCTCCATGGGAGTCCTGCCTCCGTTCAGTGAGTCAACGGACACTGCCACAGCAGCACCAAGGTGGCAGACCTGGCTCGGCGTCTGGAAAACGATTTCATTGCCACCAGAGAGAAGGGCAGTGTGGTAAAACGCTCACTACTTCTCCATTATGCGGGGGAAGAGATCTACGTGCTTTTCAAGCACCTTCCTGACACAGGTCTCCCTGTGGACTACGCAGCCGCAGTCGCTGCCCTAAAAGCACATTTTGACCCCCAGCTGAACCCAGACTTTGAGCATTTCAAGCTGAGGTAAGCCAAGCAAAGAGAAGGTGAATCAGTAGATGCTTTTCATGAGCGGCTAAGAGAACTAGCCAGTACTCACCTTGTAGGGGAAAGAGCCGCAGAGGAGATCAGAGCTCAACTGATTCTTGAAACTGATTAGTGGAATACATAGCATAATCCTGCGAGGCCTCATAACCAGGCAGCCGAACATACCCATGAACGACATCCTCGTGCTGGCACGTTCACATGACCTTTCAGCGGCACAGGGAGAGGAGATGGAACTTGCGCAGGTGCGCGGCGCAGAGAAAGATACCGTTGTCAAGACTGAACAGGCTGACGCAGTCAGAACGAGGGACAAGGCCCACTGACCACGGGATCGCCAACCAACAACCCCAAAGATTCATGCGGGTATTGCAGATATGAGAAACAGCAACCTCAGTCCTGCCCGGCGCAAGGGAAAACATGCACTAACTGTGGCATCGCAAACCACTTTGCCTCAGTATGCAGAAAGAAAACAGAAAGAAAACACAGCAGAAGGAAGGGAACCAGCCCAAACAGACGAGGCGGATAGTCCGCCATCTGTCGTGTGTTTCATTAGCATCCCCGCCAGGAGAGAAGAGGAAAGAGCAAACAGTTTACCTGGGGAACGACTCTACATCAGAAGATTAAGAATAGACGCACCTAGTCTCGTTCACCCAAGCCCTGAAAAGTCGGAGACGACCCCTATGCACGATACAAATTGCAGGGTCAGAAGTCAATGCGGTATTTGATAACGGAGCATCAGTGACAGTCATGGGGATCCAGCAATACAACAAGTTGAGGACCAAACCTGAGCTCAGACCGTCGAAGAAAATCGTTGCATACAGAGGCAGCTCATCACCACTCCTCCGAGGCAAAATGACTGCCTGTGCGGTCAGAAAAAAAAGAAATCCCAATCGATATCCCTATAATCAACCAGGAGGCAGACACACTGCTGAGCAGTCATGCAGCAGAAGACCTGGGACAGGTGGCATTCAGCCAGGAGCGTACAAGCTGACCAGACAAAAGAACTGCTCAGCCAGTTTGAAGAACCTGTTTAAGGGACTAGGATGAATAAAGAGGGCCCCCATCAAATTACACATAGACCCAGCACTAAAACACAGGAGGATCCCTTTTCGCCTCCGACCGCTAGCGGAAGAAGAGTTGCAGAAGCTCGAAAATCAAGGGCCATAGATAAAAGGTCCGGGCCCACATCATGGGTGTCACGGGCCACATCATGGGTGTCACCCATGGTGAGCGCTGAGAAACCTATCATACTCTGCACTGACATGCGCCTCCCCAACAAGGCCATTCGACGCAAACGCCGCATAACGCCAACCATGGATGATATTGTGGCCAACTTGAACGGATCCAGATGGTTTTCAAAGCTGGACCTGAATGCAGATTATCATCAATTAGTCCATGCCAAAGCTAAAAAACCACATTCAGCACCCACCTAGGACTCCGAAGATATAAACGGCTGAATTTCGGCATATCCCAGGCTGCTGAAATTTTCCAAAACCAGTCGGGCTACCTGGTGTATTGAACGTGAGTGATGATATCCTCATCCACTCGCAGATGGCTGAAGAACGTTACCAGCACGTGAGAGCCATGCTGAAAAGACTCCTGGACCATGGGGTCACCCTGCACAAGGAGTGCCTGCTGTACCAACAAAAAATAGAGTTCTTTGGCTACACGTTTACACAGGAGGGCATACAGGTAGACCTTTGGAAATCCCAAGCCATCAAGAAAGCATCAGCCCCTCTCACTGTATCCGATGTCTGCAGTTTCTTGGGGAAGACTACGTACTGTGGTCCTTTCATTCCAGATCAAGCCCCCATCGCAGAGCCACTACCGAAACCTCACCCGAGCAGGCGCCATGTGGCAATAGGGTCCCGCCGAAGAGACGGAGTTTCAAGCAATCAAGAACGCTCTCCTTGACCACACAATGCTGGTGTACTTAAACCCCGCCAGACGGACAGAAATACTTGTGGACGCCAGCCCCATAGGCTTAGGAGCTGTCCTCACTCAGGGACAAGAGCCCGGGCGATGGGCCGCTCTAGCATATGCCAACAAAGCACTATCCCAACCGATAAGCGATACGCTCAAACTGAAAGGGAAGCCCTAGCAATCTGCTGGGCCTGAAGACATTTCTACTTATACATATGTGGACATCTATTTACCGTCATCAAGGATCACCAACCCCTGGTGCCGTTGTTCAAGGGATCAGTACCACACCCACCACCACGCATCAAATGGTGGGCCATCGGGCTCCAGCACTACGAAATGGACTTAGCCTACCGGCACAGTGCCAAGAACCCTGCCCATATCCTGTCGAGACACCCAGACACAATAGGGGTGGAAGGTGAGGAGCCAAGCGCAGATGCCACCAAAGCCCACCTGGACATGATTTTGGCCCTTACGTGCCCTCGAGCATTGACCCTCGAAGACGTGGCTACAGCAGCTGAAAAGGACCCAGTCATAACCAAGGTCCGGGATGCTGTCCAAGGAGGGCAGTGGCGTCAATTCCTACACTCTGCGAACTCATGGTCAAGTCCAGAAAAGGAAATCCTGATGCATATGTGGAGAGTCAGAAATGAGCTGAGCCTCACCTAAGGAGACATCCTCCTCAGAGGACCACCCATCGTCATCCCTGCATCCCTTCAACTACGGGCAACACAACTCGCCCAAGGAGGGCACCAAGGAGTGGAGAAGATGAAGACCCGCATGTGGGAGAAGGTCTGGTTCCAAGGCATGGATGCCTGTGTGTAAGAGACAGTCCGGAGATGTCCATCCTGTCAAGTGACGAGTGGACCCTAGAGGCCTGCACCTATTCACACGGAGGAACACGGGCAAAGCCCCTGGGAGAAGTTGAGCGTGGACTTTGGGATCTTCCCTGATGGCCTAGTCACACTAGCCCTAATCAATAGCTATTCAAAATACTCTGTGGTGGAAGTCGTGAACTCAACAGCCTTCCTGCATGTTGGCCCCACTCTAGAAAAGATATTTGCCATGTTCGGATGTCTGGATGAACTCCGAAGTGACCTGAACACCCGTTCCAGGGGCACAAATTCCGTGAGTTCCTATAACATCACAGCATATGGCACAGTAGCATCACCCCGCAAGGGCCCCAAGCCAATGGGGAGATTGAACGTTTTATGAGAACAATCAACAAGACTCTTCACATCGCAGTAGCGGAGCAAAGTGACCCAGAACAGCAACTGCAGAAGTTCCTGCAGGAATATCAGAGCACCCCTCACATCTCAAAGTGCCAAGCACCCTGGGCATTAATGTTCAACCGCAATCGCTGGGATGGCCTCCCCACTGCACTGGGGTGGTCCCCCACTCCATTCGACGAGGAGGGCGCCCTTAGGTGGAGGAAAAAATGCCAGCAAGGCCCGAAGAGCAGTGTCCCCTCAGCTACGGCGAGGAGACACTGTCATCATGAAAGACAGGAGGCCCGGGGGGAAATTCCAGACTCGATATGAGCACGGTTACTTGACAGTAGTCGACATGAAGGGGACCATGGTGACAGTTGAGAAAGAAGGAGAAACTGTGACCCGCAACATTTCATGGTTCAAACAGGTAGACAACCCCACCTCCCACGCAGACATCGCTGGCAACCCTGAAGAACCCAGTGCCAGCCAGGAAGAACCCCGAGAGGCAGAGGACCACCATCTGGGACAGGTCTGGAGGCAACCCCAGAGGCCCCGGAATCGCCTTTGGCACCCTGCACCCCGGCCCCTGCATCCAGCCCCCGCCCGGGCCCATCCAGGTATGCTCTGAGGGAGAACATGCAGCCGAGCACTCGTCTGAGAGACTTTACCTGTAAAATACGTGAACTGTGAGATTCATGAGATCCAGTCAAGGACAGAGTTGAGATGGGATGTAGCGGTCAGTGTGCTAGTGGTTGCGGCAGGAGCGCCGCGTGTTCCGTCACACTGTCGGCATCCAATGGAAAGGAAATCAAAAACGAAGAGGGACAGCTTCAGTCCGATACCGGCAAAGTCCCAATGAACGGCAAAATCCCACAGGGTAACACAACGGAAGGAAAGGGACCCAAGGGGAATGAAAAGGAGGTGGAGGATAGGGGAGGGAACGAAGGCCAAACAACTAAGTCCACCTATAAGTGCTCACGAGCCCGTAAACACTAACGCAGGGTACCCGGCTTGACTCCGACACAAGGAGAACACACAGGAACCGAAACTGACTCACGAAATCCCGACATGGAAAATAACCCAAGCAACGAGAAAAAGGACTACAGTGCTTTTGAAGCCGCCACTGGATCAAGGTAAGTCACATGACAAGTCAGAACATGGTCATAGAAAGGGAACTAAGCCTGGTTCCTAACAGTACCTCCCCCCAAAGGCCCTCCCCACAGGACGGGGCTTGGTAGGATGTCACACATGAAACAGTCGAACCAACATAGGGGCACGTACCCCACCCGCTGGCTCCCAGGTCCGATCCCCTGAAGCATACCCCTTCCAAGCTACAAGATAATACAACCTGCCCCTCCTACGTCTCGAGTCCAATATGGCCTGAACCTCAAATTCTTCCTGACCATAAACCATCAAAGGCGGGGTTGGTGGCACCACCTGTGTCGATCTAACATAGGGCTTCAATAAAGAAGTATGAAACACAGGATGCACCTTATAGTCCTCAGGTAACTCCAACTTCATTGCCACAGGGTTGATAACCTTGATGATAGAGAAAGGGCCCACAAACCGAGGCTGCAATTTCCGTGAACCCTGTATTCTAAGATTACGAGTGGCCAACCATACCTGATCACCCACCATATAGGAAGGGGCTGGCATCCTATGTTTATCCGCCTGTGCTTTCATGGCATCCTTAGCCTCCTGTAACCTTCCCCGTGCAGTATCCCATATACCACTCAATGTGGTGCACATCTCGTCTATGGCTGGCACGTGTCCCGTATGCTGGATAGCTAACACCCTTGGGTGACATCCCATGGAACAGAAAAAGGGTGTCATACCCAAAGCGGAGTGCGAGCTATTATTATACGCAAATTCCACAAAAGGAAGAGCAGTTACCCAGTCACAAGAAAGAGAAGACACAAGACACCTAAGGTATTGCTCCATGGTCTGATTGGTACGCTCAGTCTGACCATCAGACTGAGGATGGTAAGTGGAAGAAATTCTTATTTCCATCTTTAGCAATGAACATAGTTCCGTCCAAAAGTGAGACACAAACTGAGCACCCCTGTCTGATACAACCGCAGAGGGCAACCCATGCAATTTCACCACCGAAGACAGAAACACTTTCGCCATGTCCCGTGCTGTAGATATCTTGGACAACGGGATAAAATGTGCCATCTTGGTAAATAGATCCACCACCACCAAGATAGTTGTGAAACCAGAAACAGACGGAAGGTCAGTCACAAAGTCCATGCTTATCGTATGCCAATTAGCCAGAGGAACTACCAAGGGTCGCAATAATCCGGAAGGTTTACAATGTAAGGGTTTACTAATAGCACAAACAGGGCAAGAAGCTGCAAACCCCTGTATATCGCGTGTCACTGTGTCCCACCAAAACCATCGCAAACACAGGTCCTTCGTCTTTTGTATACCAGGGTGTGCCACCAATGCCGATAAATGACACCATTGCAAGACTGATTCTCTCAACTCAGGGGGAATAAACATACGGCCATCATGGTACAATAACCCATCCTTAACCAGATACTGTGGTAACGCTAGCCAAGGAACCATATCAATCCCTCGCAATCTATCCTTGATCAAGGACATAAACTCATCTACAGAAGCTACTCCTATGATCCGTTCACCATCAATCATAGGCCCTATATCTTTCACAGGCCCTACCTTCCGAGGATCTACATGAATGCGTGAGAGAGCATCTGATTTGACCTGTTGAGCCGCGGGTCTATAGGTAATAACGAAATCGTATTCGTTGAAAAAAGAGGACCCACCTCATCTGCTGCGGTGTCAAATCTCTGGCAGAACGAAAGAATTCCAGATTCTTGTGATCTGTATCAATAGTTATTGGGTGCCGAGCCCCCCACAAATAATGCCTTCATTCCTCGAAAGACAGTTTGATGGCCAATAGCTCCCTTTCTGCTACTGTGTAGTTGCATTCAGCCGGCAACAAGGTCTTTGAAAAGAATGCTATTGGATGCATGAAACTAGTCTCGATGTCTCTCTGGAACAATACCCCTCCCACAGCACATAGCGAAGCATCTGTCACCACGAAGAACGGCATGGCAGGGTCAGGATGCACCAACACAGGTGCGGTTGTAAACCTCCCAATCAATTGCTGGAACACAGCCTGTGCTTCAGATGACCAGACGAAAGGGTCCCCTTTTTTCAATAACCTGGTCATAGGCGTAACCACATCAGAAAAATGCTAAATGAAACGCCTATAAAAGTTGGCAAATCCCAGGAGCACCTGTATGTCCTTCACAGTGGTTGGTATAGGCCAAGTGATGATAGACTCGATCTTTTTTGGGTCCATCTGGATCCCCCTGCGGAAACAATGAAGCCCAAGAAATCTACCTTTGAGGCATGAAATTGACACTTCTCCAGCTTAACAAACAACTGGTTCTCCTGTAATCTCCGCAATACCTGAGTCACATGAGTCTCGTGTTCTTCACAATGCTCTGAAAAGATCAAGATATCGTCAATATAAACAATAACGCTTATATCCAAATATTCTCGTAGGACTTAACATTAATAAAAAAGTGGAAGGCTGCAGGCGCATTGCATAAGCCGAAAGGCATTACGCAATACTTGAACAGCCCAAACTTAGTTATAAAAGCAGTCTTCCATTCGTCCCCAGAACGAATGCGGATCAGGTGGTAAGCCCCCCGCAAATCCAGTTTTGTGAACACAGTAGCCTTTTTTAATTGGTCCAACAATACCGAGATTAGCGGGAGGGGATATTTATTCTTAACCGTGACCTTGTTAAGGGCCCTATAATCTACACATGCCAGCAAGGATCCCTCCTTCTTCGGAATGAAGAAGATAGCCGAAGACACAGGTGATAAGGAGGGAAGTATAAATCCTTTCAGCAACATATCATCCAAATACTCCTTCAAGTACAATTCCTCAGGCTCAGAGAGGGCATAAACACGGCTACACGGCAATATGGCACCAGGCACAAGGTCGATTCTGCAGTCGTAGGATCGATGAGGAGGGAGGCCCCTGGCCTTACCCTCATCAAAGATATCCCCAAAAGCAGAATACAGCGAAGGTATGGACTCAACATTTCCCACTGCACAGGTCAAGGGTGACACCCAATCTGTAGCCTCCTGATAACAACACTTCAGACAATAAGCTGAATCCAGGGTTACTGTACGTCTCACCCAATCTATCTTGGGGTTGTGTGTCTGCAACCATGGTACCCCTAACACTACCCCAAAAGAAGGAGCATCAATCAGATCGAAACAAATGGTTTCCGAATGCCCATTCTCACATAGCAAACACACAGGTTCCTTTCATCATCCTACCTATAGTAGAGGGTGGATCCTGTAATCCTGACTTTATATTATGGTTTGTGTATGTGCTCTGACAGAGCTAAGTGTCTATTTCATCCTTTTTGGGCCTACAAGGCCCAGAACTAGAGAGACTCCATTTTGCTTTCTGTCCCTGCAGGCTAAGTTGCTTGCAGGGTAAAGGTGATGTTTTAGTTATTAGGTGTTGTTCACTTGGAGAGAACCGGTCTGGGCCGGCCCTATATCGGTAGGCTGGATTATTCTTTATGTCGAAGACACCACAAAAGGCCGGCCGGCTGGGTGTGTGTCCTTGACGCGGAGTGGTGCAGAGATCTGATGGGCGGCAGGCTGATGGCTGGAACTTTCCATGAGGAGAGAGCATTCCATATTAGTGAAGTGCAGAAGAGGAGGAGTGTCAGTCAGTCATCGGTTCTTGGAAAGTCAGATGGTTTTTGGAGCTGAAGAGAACAGTTCAGTTCAGTTGGTTTTCTGGAATGGAGAGAGAAGGCAGATGATTGCTGAAGCTGGAGAAAGCAGTCAGATAAATCTTGGAATGAAGTTGGAACTGTCAGCTGGAGCTGCCAGTTTATCAGGATGTATTAAAGCAGTTACCAGTCAGATGGAGGAGTTGAAGCTGCCAGCTGGAGCAGTTGAGCCAGAGGAGTGAAGCTGTGGTGACGGAGGGAGAGAGAGAGCCCTGATTCCACCAGAGAGAGAGAGAAACATTCCTTTCTAATAGGGTGAGGTATTCTAAACTAGTTTGCTTTACACTTACACCTTAATCTTGTCCTTTATTTCCTAGGCTAGATTCCCCTACTGTATTGCTAATCCTTTTTCTTTCAGCGGTGTGCAGTATAATCCATTTCCTTTTTAGCTTTCTACAGTCCCTGTCAATTACATGTGGGTGTGTTATAGTAATAAAGCTTTCCAGTATAATAAAGAGACCCGCAGATCTGTGTATGTGTCTATTCCCCTTTTACTTTTCAGGCTATGTGTTATAGTGCAGTATGTTATTAGTGAATAAAGGAACCCCAGTTCTTAATAAATAGCTATGTAGATGTTATTCTTATGATAAAGCTAACCTTTCTTCTAGCCAGATGCTGTAATGGTAACTGATGGATCAAAAGGGAGGAGGAGCGCTTAAATCAGTGAATAACTTTTGCATATAGTGTGCAACTGTTATTGTTTTATGATAAGGTTAACCTTTCTTCTAGTCAGGTGCTATTATGTGGACGGATGCGACTCACGGACAGGTAAATGGTAACTGAATAATGAGGGGGAGAGGAGAACTTGTATTAGATGACAATAATTGCACAGTGTAATTTGGCCATTCTTGTGTCATCCATAATATTGTAGTATTGTACCTCTAGTGAATAGTTAGAGAAACTTCCCAACAGAGAGAGAGATAGCTGAAGGTATTCATAGGAAAGTGATCGTCGTGGTAAGGTGGCGTTAATGAGAGCACCAGGGGGGAAACTGGTGTATAAACCCACAGGATTGTGCCTTGGGCATTAGAGAGAGCACCAGGGGGGATACTGGTGTGGATACCCACAGGATTGTGGCTTGTAGGAAGATGAGAGCACCAGGGGGGATACTGGTGTGGATACCCACAGGATTGTGGCTTGTAGGAAGATGAGAGCACCAGGGGGGACACTGGTGTGGATACCCACAGGATTGTGGCTAATGAGAGCACTGGTTACAGTCAGTGTGTAATGGTAAGTAATCAGAACTGCCCCAGGGTAGATTAGTCTGGGCCCATGTGGTCGCAAGACTATATTGTATGAGTATGGTGTAGGGCATGGACGTCCTTAGTAATCAGTGAGTATTCCTAGTAATCCCATAGATTTAGGGGTGTTTTTGATGATATGAGCTTGTATATTGCTAATTCCCCATCCTCAGGTAGGTACCCAGGTGCCTGGATAGATGGGTCCTGAGGAGGGAGGTGGTTACGTTTCGGCTGGGTTGGTGGTGTCTTGGTGAGCTGATTCTATCTGGTCCGAAAATCCGGTCGTTACATTTGGCGTAGTCGGGCAGCTTCGCACAAGTTGCGTGGGAGGGAGCCCTTGGCATGTATTTGGACTTGAAACCCTTTAAAATTTGACATCTGGGAACAGTCTGTGAATTGCATGGTGAGGTGTGGTCCCTGACCTATGGGCTTGAACAGTTGGAGTGTAAGGAGATTGCAGTACATCATGGCATTTGACTTATGCAGTGTGGAAGAAATGCTTTTCATCTTGCTGTTTGAATTGACAGACTTGAAGGGTAACAGTACGTGAGGGAGCCAATTACATCTTGGTGTTGATGCAGTTGTACATATGTGTGTGAAAAATGCTTGTGAATTGCCCATTAAATGGCTTGCTGCATTTGCTTATGCTGTGAAATGTGAAATGTATTCAGTGTAATATGACTTGTTGAGCTTGGCCGCCAGGTAGGAGTAGGATCTGTCTCTGGCGGTGGCTCTTCAGATGCGTGGTACGGCGGCGAGGGCGAGGCTAGCGGATCGTAGCTGGCGGGTGGGCGTGTGGAAGGTCAGGCGGTCGTTGAGGTACTTGGGGCCCAGGTTGTGGAGAGACTTGAGTGCGTGGGTGAGGAGCCTGAACGTGATCCTCTCGTTGATGGGGAGCCAGTGCAGGTGGCTCAGGTGGCCGGAGATGTGGCTGCGTCACGGGATGTCTAGTATGAGTCGGGCTGAGGCGTTCTGGATGCGTTGTAGTCTTTTCTGTAGCTTGACTGTGGTTCCGGCGTAGAGGGTGTTTCCGTAGTGTAGCCGGCTGGTGACGAGGGCCTGGGTGACCGTCTTCCTGGTTTCGATCGGGATCCATTGGAAGATCTTGCGGAGCATGCGGAGGGTGTGAAAGCATGAAGAGGAGACGGTGTTGACTTGTCTGGTCATGGAGAGGGAGGAGTCCAGGATGAAGCCCAGGTTGCGTGCGTGGTCTGTCGGCTTGGGGGCGGTGCCCAGGGCAGGGGGCCACCAAGAGTCGTCCCAGGCGGAGGGTGATGGTCCAAGGATGAGGACTTCCGTCTTGTCTGAGTTCAGTTTCAAGCGGCTGTTCTTCATCCACTCGGCGACGTCTTTCATCCCTTTGTGGAGGTTGGTTCTGGCGGTGTCGGGGTCTCTGGTGAGGGAGAGGATCAGCTGGGTGTCGTCGGCGTAGGAGATGATGTTGAGGTTGTGTCAGCGTGCGATGGCTGCGAGGGGTCTCATGTAGATGTTGAAGAGGGTGGGACTGAGTGATGATCCTTGCGGGACGCCGCAGAT
Organism: Lissotriton vulgaris; assembly: GCF_964263255.1. NCBI lineage: Eukaryota > Metazoa > Chordata > Amphibia > Caudata > Salamandridae > Lissotriton > Lissotriton vulgaris. Next base: position 779,846,822 of record NC_141687.1, on the reverse strand, counting down.
GACTTCGGTGGCCTCGGAACGAAACGGGGGGAGGCGGACTCTCTGTGTTCTTCCAGCTAGGAACGAGATGATCCACTTCAGTGCCTTCTCTTGGATGCCGGTGTTGCTGAGGCGCTGGACTAGGGTGCGGTGGCAGACAGTGTCGAACGCAGCGGAGAGGTCCAGGAGGATGAGTGCCGCTGTTTCCCCGATGTCGAGAAGGGCTCGGATGTCGTTGGTGGCTGCGATGAGGGCGGTCTCGGTGCTGTGGTTGGCTCTGAAACCCGACTACAAGGGGTCGAGGGATCCGTTCGTCTCGAGGAAGGCGGCAAGCTGTCTGTTGGCGATCTTCTCAATGACTTTGGCAGGAAAAGGGAGAAGCGAGATGGGGCGGAAGTTCTTGAGATCGGTGGGGTCCGCTGTTGGTTTCTTCAGTAGGGCGCTGAGCTCGGCATGCTTCCAGCTCTCCGGGAAGGTGGCGGTGTCGAAGGAGGTGTTGATGTTGTCTCGGAGTTGGGGTGCGATGGTGGAGTCGGCCTTGTTGAAGATGTGGTGGGGGCAGGGGTCAGTCAGAGATCCAGAGTAGATGGTGTTCATCGTGCGGGCTGCGTCTTCGGTGGTCACTGCGGTCCAGGTGCAGAGGGTGGCAGTGGGGTGCATTGGTTCGCCGGTTGGGTGCGAGGATGGTGTGCTGAAGCTGTTGTGGATGTCGGCAATCTTGCGGTGGAAGAACGAGGCGAGGGAGTCGCAGAGATCTTGTGAAGGGGTGATGTCGTTGTTGCTGGTTCTGGGGTTGGAGAACTCCTTGACGATGCTGAAGAGTTCCTTGCTGTCGTGGGCGTTGTTGTCCAGTCGATCTTTCAGTGATTTCTTCTTGGTGGTGCGGATGAGCTGGTGGTGCTTGTGGGTCGCATGTTTGAGGGCGGTCATGTTGTCAGTGGTCCGGTCGAGGAGCCAGGCTTTCTCGAGGGTGCAGCAGATCTTCTTGGAGTCCTTGAGTTCGTCGGTGAACCAGGGGGCCTTCTTGCTTCTGTTTTTGCTGGGGAAGTTCTTCAGTGGTGCGAGGTCATCGGCGCAGGCGGTCAGCCATTGCGTGAAGTTACGGGCTGCTTCGTTGGGGTCCGGTGTGCTGGTAGGTGGGTTCTGGCTGAGGGAGGCGGTGAGCTGGTCGGCGGTGATCTTGCTCCCGCTCCTGTGAGGAACCTGTTGCGGGTGGTGGTGGGTGGTGGTTTTTCTGAAGCTGAAGTGGGCGCAGCTGTGGTCGGTCCAGTGAAGTCTGGTGGAGTGGCTGACGGCGATGTGCTTGCTGGATGAAAAGACGGGGTCAAGCGTGTGGCCGGCATAGTGGGTGGGGGTGTTGACCAGTTGCTTGAGTCCGAGGTTTGCGAGGTTTTCCAGCAGGGTGACGGTGTTGCGGTCCTTGTTGTTCTCCAGGTGGAAGTTGAGGTCCCCTAGGAGGACTGTACCTTAGTTTTATCAGGACGCAATACGGTTGATAGTATTAAAGTGGTTAAGTGATTTAGAAATAGAAGTAGAAGAAATGATAGATCAGATACAGGATTTTTCAGAGGGCGAACTTCTTTGTCTAATAAATAAGTTCTCATCAACTTATAGTCCAATGGAAGATGACTACAGGACAGTATGGCAACGATGAAGTTAGAGCTGTTAATCGACAATGCCAGGTAGGGGCCTTCCCTGTAAGTAGAGTTAATAATGCCGTAGCAATGATAATTGAATATCGTAATGAACTTTCTTCCTCTCCTTGAATAAGACCTACGAGGGAAGCTGCACCACAGTTCATTCCTGGAAGAGGGAATGCAGACAATCATGACCCTTATAATCCCAATGCTAGAGCCCATTTTTTGTATAATTGGATATATACACCCTGGAAAAGGATGGATGTACTCACTTTAAAAGTCTTCTTACCTGACATACGGAAAAAATCCTAGAGGATTTTATGATGATGTACAGGCAGCCATTCATTCCTGTATCATGACTTTAGCAGATATTGATATGTTTTTTGGTATGATCCTGCCACCAGATATGTGGCGACTCACCTGGAAACAGGATCATGTTCTTGAGTTAGGAGGAGATTGGACTGCCATAGTAGTAGCTGATAGGGATAGGAAACCTGGTCAGAAAACTAGTCAGCTCATACTGGACCTTCCTGGCAACATACTAACTTATATAAAGAGGATAATTCTGGCACAGAGGATATATTGGACGCTCCTTATTGCTTGTAAGCAAAGACAGGGCGAGCCAGTCCCTGATTTCTTTACTCACTTTGAGGAAGTTACCTCTAATGTATGTAATAGCCCTATTCTTCCTGTCCTTAAAAGAGGGGATGAAATACAGGATAAAAGTTTATCGATTTGTGATTGATTTGAGAGAAAGTAACAAGATAGTAGTCCCTCAATAGCTTGTTGTTTCTCAGGTAAAGTTAATACACCTGTGGGATTTTCAGGCATCTCTGTTCAAAGCCCTATTTCACAACAACTGAATGTTGGTACAAGGGTCTCCAACATTTTTCTGTAACAAAAGTCACTAGAGATGAAAAGTGACCAGCCCATCCAAGAGTGTCAGTAGTGATTACATTATTGCATTAGCCAGGATTTTCATCAGTAATGAAAAAAAAAGGGGATTTGACAATTTGAGATGAAATATTACTTGGCCACTAGATACAAATAATAGCTGCAATACTCCCTTGCACCAAGATATAATTATGAGTAATAAATATCTCCAACTGAAATAATAGCTGTAAGTACATTTTCAAAATGTCAACTATTTTTCTGTAAACATCAGTTTATGAGTTGTGAAAATACAAAAGAAATGTTGTCTTGAATACGTGAGTTTTATTTTTAAAATACAGGTTGGACTGCACACAGGAGAGCTACTCACAGGTACCTGGTGATCTACTGGTAGCTCACGAGCCACTCATTTGAGACATATCAATGCAGCAGAAGGTTGCAAACAGACTAAAGTGAAATTATTGCATCACTTAGCCTCCTTGGGACAAAGTATCTCTTTTCCTTTTCTATTTAGGTCTCCTCTTTTCGAAGGGGGGTAAGACGCTACAACAAAATAGGATATAATTGGTGCAGAACTTGCAGAAACCACTGACTCAAACTAATATCTGTGCGTTTATTAACACATTTTTCACTAATTGCAAACCCCTCCTTGCTTTAACATTAAAGCACGTATGGATGCCGCTTGCTTGGGCTAATTAGTGTGAATCTGTCTTTTTGTAATTGAAAAATGCTTTCTGTAATGCTCCTGCTTTAGTTGAAACCTGATTATTACAAATTTGTGCATGCAAAAGATGGTTTCAACTTGGCACAGTCCCATGTAGGAAGAAATAGGTCATGCGCATATTTGTCCTCCACATTGGACCCCACTGCGATAAAGCAATCTGAAATGCATATTTAAGGTCACAATTTGACAGTTATGGTACCACATTTAGAGGATATCTAAAAAAAAAATTCAGACCCAGCACCTGACCAGTGCTATATTAACAGGGTATGAGTTGACACTTTTTGCTCCAAACATCATTTTGAAATGCTGCAACATTTTGAATCCAGCCACTGTACTGCCCCTTTCTTAGTCCCAACAAGATGAGAAGCATGATTGCATATTTACTACTGAGAAGACTAAGCAACGGGTAGACCTGACAGATCTGACAGATCTACTTCTTAGATGTCAGCCCTTGTGGTTAGTCTGGATTTCCCCCTTTTCTCTGCTTTTTCCTTCTGTTATGTTGTGACACAGGTGTGCATTCAAAGCGCCGGGACACTCATTGAGTAGCCGTGCGCTATACAAGACAAATATAACATAACATAACATAACAATATAACATACCCCTATATCTGACCCACTAGAGGAACTGTTTGTGGATGGTGCATGTTACAAACTGCCTGATGGCTCTAGTAAAGCGGCCTATACAGTTACCCCCTTGAAATCTGTGGATGAGTTATGTAAAATACAACAAATGTCTTAGTAATCTGTGGAGCTGACAGCTTTGACTAGAGCCTGTGAATTAAGTAAAGATTTGACTGCAAATATCAATATATATGCCTTTGAAGTTGCCCACTCATTCGGACGACTCTAAAAAAAGCAAGCATTTACAATGCAATAGGTCTCGCATTATTAAAGTTTGAGCTATTGGCAATGCTAAATAATGCAACACCAATAGCTCAGAGACAGACACAAAGACAGAGACACACAGACAGAGACACACACAGAGTGAGAAACACAGACACACAGACAGACACACACAGAGACACAGACAGAAACACGCGGTCAGAGACACACAGACATAGACACACGGACAGACACAGACACACAGACAGAGACACACAGAGAGAAACAGACAGGCAAACCGACAGAGACACAGACAAACACATAGAGGGACACAGACGGAGACACATAGGCAGAGACACACAGACAGACAGACAGAGGTACACAGAGACACACAGACAGACACAGAGATACAGAGACACATACAGTGACACATACAGAGGCACACATACAAAGACACACATACAGAGACACAGACAGAGACACACAGACAGACAGAGACACACAGACAGACAGACAGACGTGTGTATGCTGGATCTGGTGGCTCAGTGGACTGATGCTCCACTACAGGGGCCTGTGTTCAACCTCTTGGTCACAGTTTTTGTTTTGCTCTAGCCTCGCCCCCCTTGACCCCGCCTCCACCGGTGCCACCCTTGCCCACAAACCACCCTGTATATTTCCCCCCCCTGAGAGAAAGTTTGCGAGTACCCATGCGCCTAACGAGATGCTGACAGAGACACACAGACAGAGGCACACAGACAGAGACACATAGACAGACACACAGACACAGATACACACAGACAGAAACATAGAGACACACAGACAGAGACACAGACACGCAGACAAAAACACACAGACAGAGACATAGAGACATAGAGACACGCACAGAGACACACAGACAGAGACACACAGGCAGAGACACACAGGCAGAGACACATAGGCAGAGACACACAGACAGACACACAGACAGACACACAGAGTGAGACACAGAGACAGACACCAAGGGCACAGTTGCACACCTTTTAAAGAGCGATTCCAGGGAACTTGCAAAAATAGATGTTGAGTCCCAGATGCGCTCCTCGGCATCCCATGTACCGCATAATTCACCGCACAAATTAGTCAATGCCAACACATGATCATACTAAATTCTGTTTACTTAATTTTTTTTTAAACTAGTTACGTAATATACCACATTTGGTCAATATTAAAAAGTGTTGTCTGTCGGCACGACATGTTTGCCTGAACTGAGTGGACACGCTGTGAAATGTTGAGAGCGGGTGCTGTGGGATGGTGATAATGCTTGGAAGGCTGGGGTCTGTGTCCTGGTGCTAGCCTGCCAGGACCACCGTGGGAGGAAGGATGGAGCTCCGACAGCAACCAAGGGATCGCTGGCAAACTGCGCATGCTTTTCGTTAACAAACAGAGCACAGTTTTAGGAAGAGCTGAGGCCATATGCAAACTGTTGGGCTGGAAGCCAATTATTAATGCTTCGCACGTTTTGTGATTGACTAGGGTTTATGTTTGCAAAGATGCATGAAGTGCCAAGTGATGTATGAACATAGCATCAATGGACAATGCACTCAGATGGCTACAACCCACAGTTTACCACTTAACATCCCCCACCCCTACTCTTCGCCTTAGCCATCAACTGGTAGGAATGAGTGCACGCTGACCAGGAAGGAAATCACCATCTGATAATAGGAAGGTTAAAGGTGTTTTGACATGTTTCAGCCAATCATCGCTCTTTCTTGTCTTGTTAATTATACCTGACTAAAAACAGGCAACTGCATTCAAACAACAGTTAACCAACGTATACTTTCCCTAATTGTGGTATTGTCATCGGTGACAAGGTTGCTACTTGCTCCTCTGTTCTTTTTGGCTGCCCAGTAACCTGGGAGCGGTGCGTTGATTGAATGGAGGGAGGTCGTTAGAGTCAAAAGATCACAAAATACCGAGAGGCCAAAGAGAAGGGAGCGCAGGAATGACATTTATCATTTATTTATGTATTTCCTTATATAGCACAAACTCCACCTAGAGACAGGCTTCAGAGCGCTGTACAATGGAGGTGGAAACGTACAGCGGTTCCAGGTATACACTAGAAGTTATAGAATTTATTGTGCAAACTAGGTACTAGGGGTCAGTTAGAGTTGCATCAAAAGTGTACAGTGATACAGGGTAAAGGGGGCGGCGATCCGGCCTCGCGGGCTGTCTGACCACTCCCCTGTGGCGGTTCACATTGATCTCTGTAAGGCGCGCCAGCCGTTCCGGTGGCCGATGTCTACATGGCACCTGCAGCGACCGGATTACTCCCAGCATCTGCGCAGTGCGATTGCCCGCTATTGGCAGGACAACCTTACGGTGGGGATGGACGCGGTGACGGTATGGGAGGCTATGAAGCCCGCCCTGAGGAGTGGTGATATAGCCTGGTGCGCTTCTGCTCGCCGGACTCGACAAGAGAGTATTGTTACCGCGGCGGTGCAGGTGGAGGTGCTGGAGGCGCGACACAGGGAGGCGGCTGATGATGTGACACTGTGGTTGCTTCTACAGACTCAACAGTCTTACTCCTCGGTCTTATTAGATGAGGCTCGTCTGGCGTGGTTGGCTAAGCGTAGCAGGGTGTACCAGTGGGGTGACAAGTCTTGCACCATGCTCCACAGGCTTTGTCAGCAAACTTTACAACCAATCACTTTGCCAGGGCTTGTTGACGACGCGGGGTGGCAATTACGGACCCCACGATCCTTGCGGCGAGCTTTGCACGCTATTATGAGCATCAGTACGCCTCTCGGGAGAGTATTTCCTCTGATGGCATCGAGGAATACCTTGCAGCGGTCCACCCGCACGCAGTCTCCGACGACGTGCGTGACGCTTTGGATCTCCCCCTGACGGCGGAGGAATTGGGCGACGCACTGGGCCAACTAAATGTAGGTAAAGCACCGGGGCCGAGCGGGTTCCCCAGCGAATTCTATCGGAAATTTCACCTGCAGCTCGGGCCACATTACAGGCGGGCGTTAGAACTGGCGCGGGAGCGTGGCAGCCTCCCCCCGGACTGGCGTCATGCCGAAATTGTGGTCTTCCAAAAGCCGGGCAGACCTCCTGAACGCCATGAGTCATACCGCCCTATATCCCTCATTAGTTTTGAAGCCAAGCTCCTGGCCAAAGCGCTCGCGAACCGCTTGCTTCCGCATATCTCTGCCCTGGTCCACCCGGATCAGGCGGGCTTCATGCCGCACCGGGCGACGCGACACAACATTCGGCGGGCACAGGCCGCGATAGACGCGATCGGGTCAACCGGGGATCAGGCGGCACTATTGCTGGCAGACATTGATAGTGCTTTTGACTCGGTCAGCTGGACCTATCTCTTTGCCCTTCTGCCGCTACTGAATCTAGGTCCGGTTTTCGTCTCTTATGTAAAATTGCTCTATACGGATGTCACCGCCTCGGTGCGTGTTTCCGGGGCGATCTCCACGCGGTTTCCTGTCCCCTCTCCCCGTACCTCTTCGTGCTGGCTATGGAGCCTATGGCCGCCCGGGTGCACCAGGACGCGCTTTATCGGGGCTTTGTGTGGGGGACGGGCCACTCGGACCGCATAGCCTTGTATGCGGATGACGTGCTTTTCTTTATGACCGATCTACATCGTACGGGCCCTCGCATTCTTGAGATAGAGCCCGACACCTGACCAAACTCCTGCATTATCTTAATCCACGCAAGTCAACCCTGTGGGTGTTGGGGGGTGACCCAGTGCGCTGTCCGTGGGCTGCGTCCCTTCAGGTGGCGGTCGATGGCGTGAAATACTTGGGCGTTTTCCTTTGGGCCTCGGCCTCGGCCACGCTGGCGTGGGATCGGAACATTCAGCCAGTGTGGGACAGGGTTCAGATGGACGTCAAGACCTGGACGCGTATGCCCCTTACTATCTATGGCCGGTCGGCCATTTTCAAAATGGTAGCCTTGCCTCGGCTCCTCTACCAACTGCAGAATCATCCACATAAAATCGACCCGCAATGGTTCCGTAGTGTCAACTCGGTGCTGGGTAGGTTTCTGTGGGCCGGGGGTGCCTCTAGGGTGGCGCTCCGCACATGCTTTCTCTCTACATACTATGGAGGCTTGGCGTCCGCGGATCTATTGTCTAATTACCAGGCCTCCCACCTCCTAGTGCTCAACGAGTGGTGGTATGGGGACCGTAGTGATCCGGCCTATGCTCTGGAACGTTCGTTGATGGGTGGTGCCACACTCCACACGTTGCTGTACTCGGCCAGACGGAGGAGGATGTTGCCGAAGGTCACTCAGGTGGTCTTTGCAGTCTGGTGGCAGGCTTTGCACCGTGTGGGGTGGTGGGGCAGGCTGACGGCCGAGACGCCGTTGTGGCATAATGGCTTGCTTCCGGCGCTGGCTTCCCTGTACGGGTTTGGCGGCTGGGACGCGATCGGGATTTCGTCTCTTGGTCACGTTCTCACTGGAACTACGCTTAAGTCCTTTCATGACCTTAGCTCTGAATTTAATATGCCTAAGTCCCAATTCTTTTGGTACCTCCAGTTCCGCCATGCCCTCGGCCCTAGCCTGGTGGGCTTAGAGCAACTCCCCGACTTTAGTCCCATCGAGGCAAAACTGTTCATGGGCGACCTGGGCGACAAGAAGGTCTCTCAGATTTACCGTTCCTTGGTTACACACTGCTCCCCTTCTCTCTCGACATTGAAGGCCTCCTGGGAGAATGATATTGGCCCCTTGGATGATGATGACTGGCGTGAGGCCCTTGAATCCCCCCGTGGAGCTGCTATAGCAGTCCGTCTTAGATTCATCCAATTCAAATACCTTCACAGGGCATATTATACTAGAGAACGGCTGTGGCGAGCGGGCCTTATAGCCGCTCCGGAGTGTCTGAGGTGCGGTACTGAAAGGGGGACGCTTTTCCATACAGTGTGGTCCTGTGGGAGACTGGCTAGATTCTTGGCGGGGGTTTGGGACTGCCTGTCGGAAGTGTTGGGGTGGGACCTTCCCCGTACCCCTAGGCTGGGTCTCCTTCATGTCCTGGAAAACGTTGGGGGTAACATCTACAAACGACATTTGCTGCTGTTGGGACTGGTGGTGGCCAAGCGAGATCTGGCCCAGGCCTGGAAGAGTGAACGTGCCCCCCCACTTAGTACATGGAAGGCGGGTTTGGACTTTCTCATGGGCCTGGAACTACCTGTTTTTGAAGCCAGGGGGTGTCCCCGGAAACATTACAAAATCTGGAAACGGTGGGCGGACTACAGGGGCCTGGCCCTTGATCCCCGGGCTGATATCGATGATGTGCTGCCCCCTGATGTGGATCCCATACCTTAGGCTGTTGGCCGACACCGCCTTTGCTTTCCATCTCATGTTGCTGAACAGTGATCACGTGCACTGGGTTAGGGTGGGATAAGGGGTGGGTAGTTGGAGGGGGTAGTGGGGGGCGTTTTTGGGGTTGGGTGGGATGGGAGGGGATTGGGGTCTGTTTTTCTAAAACTCTGGGTTCACTGCCATGCCTTTTATGTGTATGTTATTGACAGTCTCCTCCTGACTGTGGAGGGCTGTACCGAATCTTGCTTGAACTCTCAATAAATACGGTTTTGAAAAAAAAAAAAGTGTACTGTGATGCAGTGTGTCGCCAATCAGGCGGCCAGCGTACAAACAATACCAGCTAAAACTAAATACTTGCAGATGAATATCTGCAACGTATGTTCATGGAAGGCCACAGCAGTTTATTGTTGGAGATTTCTTTTGACGACGTGACACAACGCCCTCTTAAGGCTTGAACGGTTGCTGCCACACTTAGGGCCTCATGTATGAACACATTTTCCCATAGACACAGAATGGGTAAAACCCTTTGATACATCTAGCCCTAAATCATATTTTCATAGGCTCTGTAGAAACTTAAACAACTCCAGTAGTAATGCTTACTTGCTGCCGGGACTGTTATCTTCTTCTTCCTCAGGATCAGCGTGTAGATAAAAAAGGCCCTCTCCAGATCTATCCAAACCCAGCGTGCTATAAAAGCCTTGGGCTAAGGAAGGATCGGATGGGGGCTGCAGGAACAAACGGGAAGGGAAGGAAGGGGACAGCGGGGAGGGAGAGCTGTAAGACAAAGAACAAGAAGGTTGGAAACTTTTCTTGTACGAAAAATTAGTACTACTAGGTAAGGTCAGTTTGATACTCTCCCTACCTTTATAAGAATGAATGGCTGCTATACTCAGGAGATACCTTTATTCTACTGAGAGCTGGCCTTGGCAGCCTAATGGAATCTTCCCCTCTGAAACACACAATATGATTCGAAGTTTAAACACACATGCGCTTTGAACCCTTACCATCTACGATATGTAGGTCTCAAACAGTAACACACCTACCCTGTACTCCTTCCCTTCATGTCTCAAAAATGGGGGTTCTAGGAACAATGCCTTAACGTTAGTCCATGAATGGTGGGGGCTACGTCACCCAAATAAAGTATAGAAGAAATAAACAAGTACCTTTTCTTATGAAGACTCTTGCCTGAAACCTCCGAGAGATGAAGGATGGCGCCTGGTTAGACTCACCAGGACAAATTCCCCAACGAAAACGGACGAAGCAAACCCTCTGCAATAGCCGTGGAAAAAAGGCTCGCCAACAGAGGGTTTGAAAAGCAAAGAATAATAAACAATGAACCACTTCCGCATTAGCTGTGGAAAGAAGGCTCGCCAACGGAAGTGGTAATTGGACAGGGAAATGACAACCCCTGTTTCCGCATGAGCCGAGGAAATAAGGCTCGCCAACGGAAACGGAATGCTCCCCTCGAGCACCTTTAAGTAGAAAGTTCCCTCCGCATGAGCCGAGGAAAGAGGCTCGCCAACGGGGAACACGGGAATACTGCACTCGATTGTATGCAAAGAGCACGACTCCACGGAGTAGCGGTTACCTCACCGCCGGTCTTGTTTGCACTCTGAACTCCTCTGTAATTCCTCCAGGGTCTCAGGATAAGGACAACGAACAACGGGACGGCCAGAACCATCAGCAGCAACCAGATCGGACAAGAGACATCCGGGTCATGATTCAGGATATCCGACACCGGGCTTAGGGGGTGGCTGCCTATATACCCTGCCTCTCTGCCGCTAAGCATTGTGGGCAATGTAGTTTCTTTCCTCTGCGGCTTCACAGTGAGGCGCGATTTGGTCCATAACAGGGACACAAAGCTCACTTTCAACCAGTCCAATAGCAGTAGGCACGTTGAAACCTATCATTTTCCTTTCTCGTGATAATTAGCGCCTATATGTACAAAATATTAGGTATGCAGCTGATCTAAGAGCCATGATATTTCTACTAACAAAAAAAAAAAAATCAAGAACAATAACCTTGTATATCCGGTCTTCGGCGAATCGGTGATTAACAAATCCCCATTGAGGATTTGTGGTGAGAGTTAACAAATTATTTGTAGGAGCGTAGAGAATACAGATGTTCTTTTTAAAATTGAAACTATATTGAAGTCTTCAAACTTACAAAAGCTCTCGATCCAAGGCAAGCTGATAGCTAAGATTCCAGGGTGTAATGAGCTTTCACACATTGACGTGTAACTGTTCTTTCTAACAAAAGCAATTCAAAAAATAAAAGGCTTAGAGCAGCTTTCCTAGAATCCGAGAGGGAGCACATATTGAGGGCAGTACTAGTGACTCTTCCTGGAAAGGTCCTCGACCTGCAGAACATTTTGCGCGAAGTCTAATTTGAGCAATTTTGAAAAAAAAAGCATATATTGTTGGACCCGTACGTTTGTAACTGTAATATTATTCCTCGCAGCTTAAAGGAGGGGAGCACGGCTGCCTGGAGGGGGTGGGGGGGGGGGGGGGAGGGGAAAGGATGAATTGGGAGGGTGAGTTGCTTCAAAAAAAGGCACCCAATTTGTTCCAAAATGACCATGACACCAGACTGTAAAACAAAGTTCAAAAGGCAGGGTACTACGATGTGTTTGTTTCAATAAACGACTGCACCGTGTCTTACATTTAGAAAAGAAAGAGCTCCAAAAATGAATTCCTTTAAGTCACTTAATGTTCATTTATTTATTTGTACAAATTTTAACCTGAAACATCTTCGGATCTCGGAAAGCAGGTGCCTGCCAAACTCACATGCCGCGCAACTGTTACCTAAACATCAGACTGCATTAATTTCAGCAGCTTTACTCAATTTATTTGTGAATAGGCGTGCAGTACGGGGGGCCTTTTGATCAGAATGGGACATTCCTCTAGCACCTCCGTCCTTTGATGTAACCCCCCCTGGAAGCGAACTGCTAGGTGATTTAAGCAGAAGCGAGCAGCAGATCAACGACAATACCAACAAGACATCAGCGCTTCACAGTGAAATGGATAAAAAATAAATAAAAGCCTGTGAGTAGTGCGAGCGCGCGCCACTGCGAGCATATGTCTTCAATTATCACGGCTGCGATAATTGAAGACATATGGACTTTGGTGCGTGTAACAGACACCAATAGGCCATAGGCGGAGCTATGCGACCACCTATGGCCTATTGCGTGTTCTGTTAAAAAAAAACAGCACGCAAGCAAAGCCCAATCAAATTGGACCTTGGAAATAACACGCTGTGTGGAATTTCCAGGTCCATTTTTGAAACCACACTAGAAGGGCTTTTCGCTCGCTTCGCCTGCGAGCCCTAAAAAGGGGGGGTTGACTTTGCTTGGTGATCAGATACAGTATGGGGAATCAATAGTAAATATATTGGATACCTTGATGTTACCAAAAAGGGTTGCTATTGTTAAATGTTTTGTCCACAAGAAAATATTGATGAGGTTATACAAGGAAATACTTTTGCCAATCAAACAGCTAAACGAACAGCCTATTTAGAGTATAGTTTAATGTATATGTAGGGACAGTTAGATGGACACCAGAAGTGCCTATGTTTAATCAGACTCTACATTGCATTCGGGAAGTACAGGAAGAAGCTACAGAGGAAGAGAAGGAACAGTGTAAAAGATATGGGTGTCAGGATGTGACAGGATGCTAGATAGATCTTTCAGGAAAGCAAAGATGAATGCTTCGAAATTGTTATGTGAATGCTATTGTTACCATGGCCCACAGTTCAGTCCACATCATCAATGCTAAAGGAATAGAGGCCACGTCCGATCATGCATGGTTCAATTATCTGAATCCCAGGGTGGCAGAGTTCTATGTCAAGAAGTGCATGATGTGCCATACTTATAACACAGGAAAAGGTACCCCGTTTCAACAGGATATTTTGCATCCCCAGATCTGCCTTTCGAGGTCTTGCAACAAGTTGAGGTGGTTATGGGAAGGCCAGCAAATGTATTTGGTGGACAAAAATCGAAGGACAATCGGACATTGAATTTACCTTTCTTGGTGATTACGGTGCTGAAAAAGATTTTCATTTGATCCATTCACAGGTGAAGTCTAGTCTCTCTCCCAGTCTTAAAGGTCCAGGTCACAAGCTGAGGCCTAGAGACTGCGTCTTTATCCAACAGTTTCAGAGGCCAGTGCAAGTTCTCTTCACCACTCAGACTGCTGTTAAGTGCACAGGGCACAGACACTGGGTCCATGCCAGTAATGTGGAGAACAACCACTCACAGTCAATCACTCTCACACCCTTTCTAGAACACAGAAATATTCCCAACACTTAGATACAGTTCAGTATGAATTCAATATGGTGCCATAGACAATTGTTCAAATCATTTGTGAGTTCTTTTATCAACACTAAGACACTTTTTTCAACTTCTTATGGCATCCTACAAGACAAGGTCTACGCGTTTCGAACTCCTCCTATTCGTAGAGTTCTCATCAGGACCACACTGAAAAATAAGTGAGGGGAGATCTCAATTAAAATCTGCCTTTTGACCACATCTCAAACCTACTAAGCGGCTCGACATCCGTCTTATGCCTCTTACCTTTCACATAGTGTGTCTTAATCATTGAGATGAAATCTCCTTTGTACCCGGCGTTGAACCACCTAAATAACAATGATATAACAGAACTCAGCCAAGCTGTGCTGAATGCATTCAATTTACACTGTGCTGTTTGCCATTCATATCAACTCACTCACCAGTGTGTTGTTTGTTGTGACGCCTCTCTAAAAATGAAATGAAGATTTACTGTTAGAAACTGAGCATTTCAGTCAGTAGCCGAATGCTGCTGATGGTACCTGCTCTTACCTTGATGTAATCTGTTGTTGGTGGGGGATAACGAAAAATCAAATCCTGAAAAGAAAGGGGTCCTATTACTATTCTCTAGTGTCTTTGCAAATACACAATGTTTGTACAGAACCCGGTGATCGCCTTACCTCCTGTTCGAGGGGTCTATCATTCGAGCCGGATTTTTTCAGTTTGCGCGGTCCTACAATGATAAAGAGCGGAGTAATGCCTATTAGTCCTATCGCTCGTGATGCTGAATGCGTGTTAAAATGCTCAGAAACCATCAAAGGTTTTACCGTTACTCAGGACTTCAAGTTTCCATTATCCGGCTCGAGGGGGGTTCTGGCGTTCTTCTGTGTTGGCGCGATGGAACCGGTGTTTCCTTTGTTTATATTTTGGGCTTCCGGGTGCCGCCATCTTGGAATGGGTATATATTCGTGAGCGTTCTAAGGCACATATTTCTGTAAATAAACGTTTGTGGTGTGGTAACCAGATATGATAGGAGGGTTTCTTAAAGTCCATCTAACAATTCTCATATTTTTAGGGGAGTTTGGGTCTTATGGTGAGTTGTATCTTGTATAGTGAAGGCGCCATCTTTGGATGGGTCACAAAGTGTACAAACCTTTCCTACCAAGTGTCAAATCATACATCAGGGACACTACGGATTTTATCATCAAACTGAGCGAGATTGAATTTGATAAAGATAACCATTACATGGTTACGATGGACATCACCTCATTATATTCTCAAATTCCGCAGGAGGAAGGATTGGAAATCCTAAGACAAACTCTGGAGAGTAGAGAAAAACCACACAAAATCCCTACAGAATTTATTATTCAAATGGCGGAATTCGCATTGAAAAGAAATTACTTCAACTTTGAAGGAGACTTCTATTTTCAAATAGGAGGTGTAGCCATGGGCTGCCCCTTTGCCCCAGAGTTGGCTATCCTTTATATGTCAGCCTATGAAGAAAAATTCATTTATAATCAGAATCCTTTTTCCCATTGGATAAAGAATTGGAATCGCTTTATTGATGACATTTTCTTTGTATGGACCGGCCCCGAACAAGAATTGACAAACTTCTGGAACTGGTTGAATAACAAAACAAAAGAAATCAAATTCACCTTAAACTACTCTAAAAAGAACATGCCATTCCTGGACGTTGAAATATACCCATCAGAAGAAGGAGGTTTAATCACAACCCTATATAAGAAAGACACGGATCGGAATAGATCCTTACATTTTTCAAGCAACCACCCACGCAGTCTAAAGGAAAACCTCCCCTACGGGCAGTTTTTACGAATTCGGAGAAATTGCCATGACAAAGAGGAGTTTACCAAACATGCCACCAAACTATCATCCAATCTATTGGAACGCGGATACCCAAAGAAACTACTAAAAAGGAGCATGAATAGAGCATGGTGGACACCACGTGATTGTCTTCTAGAAAAAAAGAATAAACAGGAGACAGACCGAATGGTACTAGTAAGCACATATTGCCCTAATTCCAACATGTTAAAAAAAGCAATTAAAAACAACTGGCACCTGATAAAAAATCTGAATGAAGAATTCACCAAATTTCCCTTATTCGCATTCCGTAAAGAAGCTAGTATAGCTAACAAATTGATAAGAGCATCAATGCCCACTAAAGAAGAAGTCACTTTACGAACCATGGTGGGTCTCCCACCCATCCAAGGACATCACAAATGCGGTCAATGTAACTGTTGCTCAACTACAGTAGAAGGGATTATTTTCAAACACAAAACAACCACGTGGAGACATGAAACATTTACAAATTGTAAATCACGTTATGTGATTTATGGTATAAAATGCCCATGCGACCTACTTTATGTGGGAAAAACCAATCAAGAGATAAAAACGCGGATCCAACAACATAAATCGCGAATAAAACGCAAGGTACCCAATGCACCGTTGGTACAACATTGGATGGCGAATAACCATGCGGAAACTGATCTACACTGGACTGTGATCACAAAAGTTGAACAAGACAGAAGAGGAGGTGACCTCGAAGCCAAACTATCACGCTACGAGGCGATGATGATTGTAAAATTCAACTCGGCAATGGAAGGATTGAATAAAATCTCAGAGATATTTAAACTTTCCTGAGAAATTAATTCTGAAGAAACCAAGCAGGATGAAAACAGGTTCTTTTTGGAATGACATTGTACACTTTGTGACCCATCCAAAGATGGCGCCTTCACTATACAAGATACAACTCACCCTAAGACCCAAACTCCCCTAAAAATATGAGAATTGTTAGATGGACTTTAAGAAACCCTCCTATCATATCTGGTTACCACACCACAAACATTTATTTACAGAAATATGTGCCTTAGAACACTCACGAATATATACCCATTCCAAGATGGCGGCACCCGGAAGCCCAAAATATAAACAAAGGAAACACCGGTTCCATCGCGCCAACACAGAAGAACGCCAGAACCCCCCTCGAGCCGGATAATGGAAACTTGAAGTCCTGAGTAACAGTAAAACCTTTGATGGTTTCTGAGCATTTTAACACGCATTCAGCATCACGAGCGATAGGACTAATAGGCATTACTCCGCTCTTTATCATTGTAGGACCGCGCAAACTGAAAAAATCCGGCTCGAATGATAGACCCCTCGAACAGGAGGTAAGGCGATCACCGGGTTCTGTACAAACATTGTGTATTTGCAAAGACACTAGAGAATAGTAATAGGACCCCTTTCTTTTCAGGATTTGATTTTTCGTTATCCCCCACCAACAACAGATTACATCAAGGTAAGAGCAGGTACCATCAGCAGCATTCGGCTACTGACTGAAACGCTCAGTTTCTAACAGTAAATCTTCATTTCATTTTTAGAGAGGCGTCACAACAAACAACACACTGGTGAGTGAGTTGATATGAATGGCAAACAGCACAGTGTAAATTGAATGCATTCAGCACAGCTTGGCTGAGTTCTGTTATATCATTGTTATTTAGGTGGTTCAACGCCGGGTACACAGGAGATTTCATCTCAATGATTAAGACACACTATGTGAAAGGTAAGAGGCATAAGACGGATGTCGAGCCGCTTAGTAGGTTTGAGATGTGGTCAAAAGGCAGATTTTAATTGAGATCTCCCCTCACTTATTTTTCAGTGTGGTCCTGATGAGAACTCTACGAATAGGAGGAGTTCGAAACGCGTAGACCTTGTCTTGTAGGATGCCATAAGAAGTTGAAAAAAGTGTCTTAGTGTTGATAAAAGAACTCACAAATGATTTGAACAATTGTCTATGGCACCATATTGAATTCATACTGAACTGTATCTAAGTGTTGGGGATGTTTCTGTGTTCTAGAAAGGGTGTGAGAGTGATTGACTGTGAGTGGTTGTGATTCACAATGTCTGAGAGGGTGGGGAGTGTTTGAAATGTACATTAAAAATGTGTTCTAATGTTTGTATGTTATAAATGTTTTTCTAATTGAAAATAGAATGAATAATCAGAAAAAAAGAAAATAACATATCAATGAAATAAAATTGAAGATTTATTCAAGAGACACTGATCCCCTCACTTTGTGTTTAAATCGATTGTGAGACGTTAAGCTAGTGGAAATTGTGTTAAACTGGCAGCATTGGCGCTTGTTTCTTTGATACATTAGGCTGTGGCTTGGCCTTGCTGCTTGGGAGCCCATACCCAGTGGTTTTGTAATTATAGTAATGTGGAGAAAGCAAGCGCCACTCCCTTTTCCATATAATCAGTGGATAACAAGAAGAATACCTGATTTTGAATATGATCAGATCTCTCAGCAAGTGCCTTTTTGGGGATGGTGATCTTTTTGAAACATGGTGAAGTGGTGTCATTGGAACAATATCTTGCTGCCATCATGCCCGACCAAGATGAACAGATACTGTTTGAAACTCCTGACATTGTTCAGCCCTGATACAAAATGCAACCAAGGACCAAAAGAACTATAGACTTTGATTGAAGAAACTATCTCTGGAGAGGTAGCACCCCATGCGCTGGTCAAGACCGCCAACCTCCAGACCGGTACATAAGCTTGCCAGTGAGGCTTTGAAGCAAAAGACACTTGGGACTTCATGCTCTCTTATAGTGTAGTGAGGGAATTTTAAGAGGATTGAGATTACATTGTTCTGTTTCTGGTTGATCGTTTCACTACTCTTGGTTACCTTGGCAATCAAACAACAAATACTACAGTAAAAAGGAGGAAGGTTAAGAAATATACAGGTTGAACATAAAAGATCAATATAGGGAATAGTATTAGGTGTTCTTGTGGAATAGGTATTTGTATACAGATTAGGTTGAAATGGGTAGAGTTGTCGATCTGTGTTTTTTTTACCTATTAGGAGGAATAGAAATACTCGCCCCGAATGCCCCTGCTAAAAGCTGACAATTTAGGATTAAAAGGAGAAAAATAGGGATACTTGTATGTTTTTTATTGTTAGTATTGGGATTTTTGGGTCTATTTTGGAGGCTTGAAAACATATTACCCTGTTCATAGCATAGTGCCCCCTACTCTTACCACATTTGAACATTATCACTTCACCTTGTCCTCTCTTAAGGATTCACTCTCCCAAATATATAAGCACAATACATTTGTTCAATATTTACATAAAACACCCTTAATGTTAATTGAGCCACACAAAAGCTTCATCAAATAGCTGCAGAAATACACCAGGAAAAAGGAACATGGACTTGGTCATAATGGTTTTGGAGTATTGTTTCTGTTTAGGGCTGGAAATTATTAATGGGGATAGTAATTATAGGAGCCATCTTTCTCGTTGCTGTTGCTGCATTCAGCATGTCCCTGTGATATGTACAGCTTGTATAACTACTTGTAACAGTATCAAGCCTTCCCCAATTAATGTTTATGAATCAAATAGAGAAATGATGCAAACTGAAATTTACGAACTTATGAATATTGGCATCAGAAATGAATACATATACTTTTAAAATGGATTCAGTACGCTGAAAAGGAAGAACTGTTGAAATGTAAAAACTGAATCCTCTTGTTTTTTAATTAGGCTGGGCTTCATCCATTTTTCAACTCTGCCCTGCTTTCAGCCTGGCTCTCTCTCTCTCGCTCTCTCCTTGACACGGCACCTGCAGAAACATGCAAGTCAGCACAAAAGAACAGCTGGCAATCTGCTTGTGGGTTTTCAGGCAATGGTTACTCCTCATTAAAGTCTCCTCAGATAGCATATCTTGCTATTCAGTCTTAGGATGTAGCAATTGCACAAAACACTGAGGCTGTTGATTCTTGCCTTACCTCATTTGTGTGTTTGTCCCAAAAGCTCTATTTACCTCTGGGTGTCCCTTGTTTGTGATCTCTTTCGATAAAAACCCATGTAAATCCATTGTTCAGTGTGCTCTCTCCTTGAGTATCTCTATGGTACTTGTCGGACGGATCCCCATTCATGAATGATAAATAAATGACCTATGGTTCATACTTTGCTCCACTGTTTATTCCTACTTACTTGTTAAGAACCCATGGACAAAGTTGTGACCCAGCACCAATGTATTATTAATAATTCACTTCCACAAGGAGGCAAATGTAAAGCGAAAAAGACAATTATAGAAACTTCGAGTTTAGGATATGATCCGAACGATTCTGATGATGAGTTGTTAGAGGACATTATGACCAGAAGGCCTCCACCATATGAAGAAAATTCAGGGGAGGTAACTCCAAGTGCACCTCAAATGGTAACCCCATTAACTCCACAAGGCACAGAAATAGCTATAATAGTACGAGAAAATGAAATGAACTTGTTGAGTAAGGCAAGAATAGAGCAGGTCCAGATAATAAATCAGTTAAGTCTGAATGTGGAAGCATTGACTGTATCGGTAACAATTGGTCCCGTAGTTCCATTGTATGGAGAAAAACAGAATCTATCAAAAGTGCATACGTTGGCAGTTCCGAGAAGTAGTGTCAGGAGTGGAACGGTGATGGTAGCGAAGGAGGATGGACAAGCAGAGAAGAATACTACATTTTTTGATCATCTGGTTTGTTGAAATGATAACAGCAACCCCTAAAAGAAGTATACAAATAGACTCAAAGGAGAATAGGGCTGAGCGTCACTCCAATGACAGGGAGTTCAGCAGGTCCTTCACCAGAGGAATTAAAGTTTTAGATCAAGGAAAAGGTAAAGTAGAAACATCAACCACAGAGTATACTTGTGAGCCAATTGAAAGTAGATTTGGAAGAGATGATTATTGGTACAATAAGTCCAGACATATTAGGGACTTACCGAGATAAAAAGCTGTTGTTTTTGTGTAAAAATATTACTTGGAGAGCGAGAAATCTTCATGAGAAAATAGCAGAGGCTGCTAGAGAGTATGGAATAGACATAGAGAAGTCAAAGGTGTTGTAGAAATCATACAGATTGGCCTTTACTGAAAAGAATTCAAGAGAGTTTGAATGCGCCTGGAAAAAGGTTGCAGATAAAGGAGTTGATGAATATTTTGAAGGAATGGGGAGATGTAGAACAGTGGAAAGGTAGATGGATGAAAAAAAAAAGAAGAGGCAGCTGGTAAAGGAGCGTTTTTGTTTGCGTTGAGAGAGACAGAATAGGTTGAAAGGGCGTGTCCGATGAGAGAAGTTCCAGGTGGTGGATATGTTCACATTCCTTGGACGAGAAAGGATATATTAGCCTTCACAAATTATTTTACCAGGCTAAGGGAGAAACCAGTTAAGTGGTACAAAGAGGTAGAGAGGTATTTGAAAGTTTCAAAGGTTTTGTTAAAGGATCTAGATGGTTTGTTTGAGATTGTCGTTCCAGCATATTTGTGGACAGAGTGTAAGATCCCTGTTGATTGGCCAAAAGAAGAATGTCCTAGAGATCCTTAAACAGGTGCACCATCTGATGAGGTGATAAAAAAATATAATCAGGTAATCACCTTTTTGAAAGGGAAAATTTCCCCAAAAGAAACAGATTGGGTTACGATTGACAGGACAAACCAAGAACCAAAGGAGTCAGTAGACGGCTACTATGAAAGGTTGTTGCAGGTATTCAAACAGTACAGTGGATTTGTGAATATTGGAGACAAAGATATGGGACCTTTTGTGTTTCGTTTTGTGTTTGAATTGAAACCAGAAATTAGAAACATGATTTAGCAACATTTGATCTGCTGGCAGAGCAAAATAATTGACGAAATTTTACGGTATACGAGTATCGTAATGATGATATTGAATAGAGACATAAAACGTTATAAGAGAAAATGATGTGGGCACGAGTGAAGGTAGCAGAGCAGCAAGAAGTAAACAATGGTTCTCAAACAGGTTACCAGATGAATGGTCAGAATCAAATTGGACAAGTACCCAGTGGAGGTGGAGTTAGAGGTAGAGGTAAAATGAGTAAAGAAGAGGCTAAGAAGAAATTTCCTTGTCATGCGTGCGGAAAATATGGACATTAGAAGAACGAGTGTAGATCTGCTCAAAAGAATAATGGGGTAAATCAAAATTTAAATCCACCGATGCAGAATGAGGTGGCTGTGAATCAACAGCAGCATCAGCAGGTAGTTGCTCCACAGTTACAGGTACCACAAGCTTCTATGCCAAATAATGTGAATGCTCAAGTGAAGAGGTGCAGTGCGAACACTGGATTTCACAGAGGTGATCAAGTTGGTAAGAATCAAAATGTGCAAATGGTTCTGCAATACTGGTTGCAGTGCAATGAGAATGATTCAGGCACATCTCAATGACGGTTCCTGAGGAGGGAGAAAAAGTGCATACTTGGTGCATCTTTGGTGGTGGATCAGTCAGGTCCATTTGTTGATGGAAAGGTGGAAGGTAATGATATTACATTCTTAGTGGATACTGGTGCTACCCGTTCTTCTGTGAGAGCAGCAGAAATTCCGAAAACTATCCCTCTTGGGAGAAACTATCCAAGTTGTAGGAGTCTTGAATAAGCATATCAGAACACCAGTCACAAATCCAATAGAAGTTCATATTTGGAGTTTCAGAGAAATGCATTGTTTCGTGGTATGTGACTCGAGTCCAGTAAATCTCTTGGTAAGAGATTTATTGTGTAAAATTAATTGTACTGGGTTTTAGACACCTGAGGAGGATGTTGCATTTAAGATGATGCTGGCAAAGCAAGGGACAGAAGTGGATGAGTTGTTTTCACTTGTCACAGAAGAGAATTTGCCCGAAGAATTACAAAGGGCAGTAAGGTCGGATGCATGGGATTTTACAGGAAAAGAAATAGGCCTAATGACAAATTTAGATCCGATTCAGATTACGGTGAAAGAGGGTGCCATATATCCAAACACACCTCAGTACAAAATCAGTCTGGAAGTAATTGCAGGAGTCACTCCTGTGCTTGACCAAATGATCGAACAGGGAATTCTGAAAGAAATATTGAGTAGTCCTTATAATTCGCCTATTAGAGGAATTAAGAAGCCCAGTGGAAAATACAGAATAGTGCAGGATTTAAGAACAAATTGTAGTAACTTCTTGTCCAGTAGTGCCAAATCCAGCAGTAATGCTTAACCTAATTCCGTGCGATGCTAAATGGTACACAGTGATTGATTTGTGCCAAGCATTTTTCTCGATTCTTTTACATCCGAAAAGCCAGTATTTGTTTGCATTCCGGTTCGGAGACCGTGTTTTGACATGGTGCCGAGTTCCTCAAGGGTACTCAAAGAGTCCTTCATTTTTTATCAGATTCTGAAAAGATGTTTGGAGATTTTAATCATGCCAGGAAATTCAGTTTTGCTTCAGTACATTGATGACCTGTTAGTGGCAACAAAGACACAAGAGGCGTGTGTGACAGATACAATTGCTTTACTGAACCATTTGACAGAAAGGGGACACAAAGTGTCACCAGCAAAATTGCAATTTTGTAAACAGGAAGTCCAGTACGCAGGACACAAAATAGAAAAAAAGGAGTCAGAAAGGTGACACCAGAAATAATTTATGTGATTAAACAAATGAGCCCACCTAAAACTCAGAAAGTTCAAATGTTTTTGGAAATGGTTGGATACTGTAGACAGTGGATCAGTGGTTTCTAACTGATTGCAAAACCTCTACGAGGTTAACACGAAAAGATGTGAAAGATCTGATTTTACTGGATGATGTAAGTATGGAAGCCTTTACTAAATTACGAGACAGTCTTTGTCGAGCACCTGCATTAGGAATGCCAGATTATGCATAGGATTTAGCGTGGTACTGCACTTTCCGTCTTAACTCAGAAACATGGAATGGCACGACGTCCAGTAGCATATTTTTCTGCTACTTAGGATTCAGTGGCTGCAGCATTGCGAGGCTGTTTGAAAGCAGTAGCTGCTACTTGTGTGAGTCTGGAACAAAGTGAAGCAATTGTGATGGGACATCCAGTCAAGGCATATGTGCCATATTCTGTTGAGATCCTTTTGACACAAACGAGGACGCAGTATATGACATATAGTCGGCTGACTAGGTACGGAAGAGTGATCTTGGGTGCTGAAAATGTGACTGTGGTGAGGTGAAAAACCATAAATCCGGTAACTCACGATTGTTTGGATGTGACAGAATTGTGCACAAAACCCAGGCTTGATATTCAGGATGTCCCATTGGAAGAATCAGACTGTGAGATGTTTGTTGATGGATCATGTTTGAGGAATGAGATGGGTGAATTATGCACTGCCTGTGCTGTTTGCACCATAGCAGGAGTTTTAGAAGCATCCTGTCTATTCAATTCAATATTGCTTTATTTTGATTTTGTTTGCAAATCATAAAAGCATACATTACAAAACATACATATATTCATAAATAGATACAATCATATAACCGTTTATAATACAATTAAAAAGTACAATAATTACAATAATTACAAGATAAAATGTTATTCGATTGGCAACCTGCAAGTTGAATTTTTACAAATGTCTACAAATGTCTAAGCATTACTTATTATACCATTAAAATTCGGGTTTCGATATATTTGTAGTGAGCACTCTAGGGTCAAACGATGGCGGACAACACATTTAAGGAAGTTCGCCACTAGGAAAACCAACCCCTCACCCTGTAACAATTGTAAAAAAAGCAATGCTGGACGATATTGTTTAAGACCAGTACTCCTTAGTTTGGGTATAAGCCATTTTTTTTCTAAGGTTGTGATAAAAAGTACAATAAAATAAGATATGGGGATTGGATTGTAACGAAAGACCGTCACAGGGACCAGGGGGAAGTGAATTGCCCAGTTGTTTCTAGTAGGAAATGTGACCAATCTATAAAAGGAGTTCATTCTGAACCTTACCAACAGATGTCGTTCGTAACTCGTGGTGTTATAAGTGAGGTATGGCTGTATTAAAGGTTCCGTTTGTATAAGCAAGGCATGAGTGACAGAGGGTTTCGTAATCTCACTCGTTAATCTCAAAGCCTCTAAATGAGCCAAACATTTCTTTTTTAAAACCTTTCTCGGTACCTCACGAATTAGGGAGGGATTTGAGTAATATTGATCCCAACCCAGATCATGGAAAAATCTCGCTACATATCGCAGCCACCTTGAGTTATTTGCGTCATCCATTTTCAAGCAATCAGAAAGAATAAGCTGGGTAAAGATTGCCTTTTCTGAGGTCCAGATCCTATGCCACAGTAAGAGTGGTTCAGTTTTTGCTAGGTCCGTAATATATGAAAGACCTAGCTCAATGTGACAGGCAAGAGTACCCGAGCTACCAAGTACTCCTAGTAGATATCTTAGGAAGGAGTTTTCTACCCGCTGAATACTATCAAGTGCGACGAAACCCCAAAGACCCGCCCCATACAGAGCCACAGAAAGGCATTTGACTTTGTAAATCTTTATCATTTCCAAGGGCGCTCTCTTTCCCAGCTTTCTGGCAAAATTAGTTAAGGCAGCTGTGGTTCTTAAGAAAAGCAATATACGTGTATCCACAGCGGCTCTCCACGAAAGTTTATGATCTATTGTTATGCCTAGATATGAATATTTATCAGTGGTCGCTATTTTTTCCTTGTTGAGGTAGATCCCCCTCATTTTGCTTTTGCGACTCGAACCCACCCTCATAATGAAGGTTTTACTGATATTTATTTTCAAATCCAGACCCGCCATAAACCTTGAGTACCTGTCCAGATTCTTTTGCAGTTCAATGGGGGTGCGGGCTAGTATTACTGTATCGTCCGCATAGAGTAATGCGGGAATTGGGCAGTTTTCCACCGTTGGGAGGTCTTGGGATTCCTTCAACATCTCACTTTCCAGCCCATTCGTATACAAAGTGAAAAGGAAGGGAGCCAGGACACATCCCTGCCTCACCCCTCTTTCTATTGGAAAGTCCTCCGTCAGCTCACCTCCCAATCCATAGCGGACTTTGGCTGTGGCATTGGAATAGAGTTCTCTCAGGAACTTCACTTCGTTTGATGGTGCCCCCATATCCATCAACAAGGACCAGAGTTTAGAATGGGAGACACAATCAAACGCAGATGATAAATCCACATAGACCATGTACAGATCTTCGCCTTTAATGGAAACATATTTATCAATCAGGAGGGAGAGATTTAGGGCCTGCTCAATAGTCCCTAGACCTTGACGAAACCCATATTATAGGTCTGAGATAATTCTTCCTTCCTCCGCCCAATCTTGTAACAGTTCTAAAATGACTCCACCTGCCACTTTGCCAAGGGAGTCTAAAAGCGAGATTGGGCGGTAGCAGGAAACAGACCCCTGTCCCCTTTTTTAAATATGGGAACTAATACGGAACGTGACCAGGATTCCAATAAACCAACATTACAGGTTGCATTAAGGACTCTTGTGAGAAAGGGGGTCCATAGATCCATTTGGGCTTTGAACAGATCGATTGGGACGCCATCAGGACCAGGCGCCTTCCCATTTTTACTAGCTTTCAGAGCCTGTGCAACTTCTAGCGTTGTAAACTGCAGGTTGATGGGGTAAGAACTGTGTAGATCATTGAGTCTGGGATACCCTGAATTTTGGGAGTCCGAGCTGTGTGAGAAGATCTTAGTAAAGTGTTGGACCCAGTCTTTCTCTTCTATTGCTATCTTAATTTTCGGAAGCTTGATGTTGTCATTTAGAAAAGGGGATTTGACCACTTGCCAGAAAGCAGCCGAGTTCCTAAGACTGCAGCTTTCGTGCAGTTGGTCCCATAGTTGGTTTTTTAGTTCCCTCTTCCTCGATTTGAGTGCTAGATTGTATATCTTCCGCAGTGTTTTTACCTCTTGGGGGATCCTAGCCGACTTCCTAAGGGCACTTTTTAGGTTGGAGTAAGCCACCGTACATGCATGATTGAACCACCCTTTTTTCTGCCTAGGTTTTTGTTTAATTTCAATCCAGAGCGCCTCTTTTATTATTTTAAGAATTGCCTCAAAATTAGTAATAATTTCTTGGTCAGTTACATCCATACTAAGACATTTAAAAAATGTGGGAAAGCCCTTACTACCACTTGCTTTGTTATTTCTGCAGGGTCTATTTTTCCCCACTTCAAAGCATAGCCATTTATTCTACTTAAGGCCAAGTTGTTTTGTATTAAAATGGAGCTATATCCGTTCCTTGAGTTTTGGGACAATGGCATGGAGATGCTAATTGGAGTGTGATCACTCAATGGAATTTTATGCAGAGTGAACACTGCTTCTGCCAACATAGCACCATTTGAGACCAAAATATAGTCTATAACTGAATGATGTCCCCTCCCATGAAATGTTGGGGCAAGTAGCGAATCCTCCTTGTTGGCGTTGTTTGCTATTACTAGATCTAGGTCAAACAACATTTCATTAAGGAGGTTGCCTAGGGTACAATGCCTAAAGTGTGTAATTGAATTACTAGCTTCATCTATTATACCGCAAATACCATTTCCCTCAGAAATACATGGACCCAGGTTGAAATCCCCCCCCCCCCCAAATGATTGTCACATCCTTCTCGGTCTTTCTCATACAAGTTAATAGAGTGGATCGAATCAGTGTTCCCACATTTACTGCATCTAGAATTGTGAGATTGTTGTAAAAATTAACTACGAGAAAGTTTTCCTTGTTGTTAAGGCATATCCAGAGGATCTGGAAATTTGGGTCTAATTTAATGGATACAACTTTAGTCGTGTTAAGGAAGTTTGAGTCGTAGATTGTCAAGCCCCCTTTCGCTCTGCCCGAAGTGGAAGGTTTGGCAGGCGAAAAATAGGTCTTATATCCCTCCATATGTATTACATCACATACCCACGTCTCCTGAAGTGCTAGAATATCGAAATTTGGGATAAAATCTATCCACTTGTCATTAGTCACTTTTGCCCGCTGCCTTGCCACATTCCAAAATAAGACAGAAATACGATATTTAGTCTCTACCCCTTTATGTCCCCCAATAACTGGTTTTAATATATTGTCAGTTCCGGAGTGGCAATTCTGTTTAGATTTGGAAGCTAGGAAAGGGTAATTTTGACCTGCGATCATAGTGGCAGGGACAATCGCTGTGTCTTTCAGACAGGCTTGCTTAGGGCACTGAATAGACAAGATGTAATTTGGAAATTGTTGATCAGTGATCATGGGGGGAACCTTTTGTGGACTAACAGAACTATTTTCAACTGTCGTCCCTTGATCAAGTCAATCGATTCCCTCCATGCCTGACAAAGCAGCGTAACGATTGTAAAGTGGGATTGGGTACTTGGGATGTTGATAAAACAGATACCTAGGATATTCTTCCAGATTCAGGGGCGGTTGCCTAAACCAATCAATCTGTCTTTGGATAGGCGGGTCTCTGTAATTTCCAATAGGCTGGAGCAATGGTCAAGCTTTGTGTGCTAAAGGCCTAGGATAACCTTCCAGATCTAGAGGTGGATGTCCTAACCAATCATTCTGGTTTCAGAATGGAGGTTCTATGTAATTTACAGTGGACGGAAATCAATGATTAGACATTGGATACTGGGGCCGTTGGAATTCTAGGGTAGAAATATGTAAGGTCACATGTGTTTATGGTGTTGCTAGCATTGTGCGGGATCCAGTTAATAATGTGACCGACTGCCCTTTTATCTTTGAAATTTATTAATATTATGTCTCCCTTTATGTCTTTTTTCCTATGTCCTCTCCAGGGAAGGCGTCTGACATACAAAATTTTCCCATTTAAGTTTGGAGGGAGAGGACGGTTCTGTTTTAGCCGGTATATTACTTTATTCCTTAATTGATATTCGGCTTCATTTGTCCCCTCCTCCAAAGATGGTACTCCAGTTAATACCACCACAAATGGGACTGCTTCCGGAGGCAACTCCACAGTGAGCCTTTTCGATGGAATCTCCCTCATAAGCTCGTTTACTTTTGGAGCGCCCCGGGGAGGATTCGATTTCACCGTTGCCAAACCCTCCTTGTCTTTCTGCTTTGTAGTTATGTTAGTTTCTACTGGTTTGGGGGGAACTGATTTTACAACTTTTGTTTTGGGTAGGTTCACAATTTTTGTTGCATCTTTATTTGTATTATTTGGGACTAGGACAGATTTCAGAGGAGCAGGTATAGGCTTTTTTAGGTCTTTTGTGGCCTCTTTAATTTCCCCCATGACTTGTTCCAAAATTCCCAGCAGAAAGCACGGCACTACACCGGGAGGAGATAGCGGGCTTAAGGCAATTCCCGATTGCACAACTCTGGGACGACATCATGAGATCCCTCCAGGGGGAGGGCACGGCCAGAGGGCTCACATAGGGATCGCCGCAAATGGGGCAACACAGCTGGGGTAACTGTGGCGAAGCCAAGGACGCAGGTTGCATCCCCCCTCACGAAACTCGCCTACTCGGAGCGCTGGTGACATGGCACTTGCGGCCTGGAGGAAGCCTGCCTCTCCCCCAGACGCCCTGAGCAGCGGCTGTACCACACGTCCGACACGCTGGCTGTGGACCCGGGCAGACACCCACACGAAGGACCACTAATCCATGACATATTAAAATATCCTCCTAGCCCTCTTTTTTATGGCGTCGCTCCCACAAGTACACTCCCCCCCCCCCCACCTCCCCACACGCACCCCCATGTTAATTGTTTCAGACTCTTGTCTCCCACACATAGCCCTTTCTTCCTTACACGCCCCACCCGGATGGCGTACTTGGACACATGATCGGCCACAGGGCCAGACGCAGGTGGCGTCTCCTCAATACACAGTAGGACTATAACATTTATCCGTATGACGCATCACACACTCCATCGACAGCCCGCGGGGCCCTACCGCTCTGAACGGCTGGCGTGCACAACGGCAAAGACGGACCGAGCACGTACATTGCTAACCCCTATCCCATTGTCGCGTTTCCAAGGTCTGACAGTAAAACTTATGGGTTTCAGTACTGTGGATACCGGAACGATACACGACGACACAGCCAAAGATTGGGACACACCGATGAGATCTGTTCCGTTTGCAGAGTTAAAATGTTTACTTATAAAAAAAAGACAAAACAAGACGTAACTGAAAAATGAGCACACAGGGTACGAAAGATGCAATTAAAGACTTATTTCTTAAGGTTGCAATCGAAGGAAATGTACACCCTCCTCCATATGTTTCTACTCTCACGCTATACCGTAATGTTGCAGCCGGCCCACAGGGTTATAGGCTTCGCTATATGTACTGCTCTATTGAATACTAATAAACGTCTTACAAAAAAAAAAAAAAAAATGACTTGTTCCAAAATTCCCAATTGCAAGCCTATTCTTTTCAACCTCTCTGCTATTGGCAGTATGAGAGATTTGATTAGATGTTCCATGTTACTCATTAGGTCAGGGGAAGACGCATCTTTTAGTGGTATATGCGGTGGTGTAACTACTACAGAAGCTAGTAATGGGTCATCCACTGTGCCTTTATTACTCCCAGAGCTAGTGTTAGTGATTTTGTTTTTATTTTTGTTCTGGGCACTGCCTCTTTTGCGTCTTTTTTTCGGGGGCGGGCCCACAATAGGGGTTAATTTATTTGTCTTTTTTACCTTTTGGTTGGATTTATTTTTTGGTGGTGAAGTGTCTAACAATATTTCTACCTCAGGGGTTGAATTAACAGAGAGTGTTGAAACATTTATTGTTGGAGAACTAATTACTGGCAGAGTGGGAGATCTATCCTGAAAGATTAGTGGAATCCTATCTACGGGGGATACAACAAAACCCTCCTTTTCGCCGATGGGATTAGGGACTGGGGAGACAGCCTGCATCAGCGTGCCCATAGACGAACGTTTGTTCTTAATAAGCTCCACTGAGCGGCGTCTATCGGCTCGGCGCTCAGCAAGCATTGTCTCCCTATCAGCATCATTACCAATCCTGAAAATATAGTTATCGAGCGGACCTTGATTAGTTCCTCCTGAGGGAAGCGATGTTTCTTTTTGAGTAGCTGACATTGTACTAACACAAAGTTAATGGGTAGGAGGACCGACTAGACTACCAATACAATTCTAGCAATAACAATGATTAAACAAGACCAATCTCAAACCGGGCATTTATGACAAAAATACCGAGTGATAGTTATGCTGGATTCATCTTACTTCAAGGGATATGATAGAAGTCTCTGTGCGTCCTAAGCGTCCGTTCGCCAGCTGGAAAATGAAAATGAGAGGGCCCAGCCCGGCCTCCTTCGGCCTCTGAGGGCCTAAGAGGGCCCGCCCTTTGCCAGGGCTTTGCCCGGCGCTCCCGCGAGCTGCGGTGGTCAATAGTATATTTATAGGGTGATCAGGCGGTGGTGGGCGGGTCTCGGTGGTGGTGCTAGAGCAGGTGATGTGATTCCAGCAGGGACTCCTGGGAGTTTAAGTCCCTGCTCCGCTGCTCCACCCGCCTTGCAACGCACACACCACCAGTGCTCAAAGTCTCCTGACGGCGCAGTGGCACCCGAAAAGCGGGTGCGGCAAGATGTAGCGCTAGGGCAGTCCTTTCAGTGGTGCTCAGAAGCGATTCCGTGAAGCAATTCTCCTCACGCAGCAGTGTCCCAAGGTCTGCAAGGTGATATGGCGCTTTTAGCCTGTTTGGCGGTGGTGGGCGGGTCTCGGTGGTGGTGCTGGAGCAGGTGATGTGATTCCAGCAGGGACTCCTGGGAGTTTGAGTCCCTGCTCCACTGCTCTACCCGCCTTGCAACGCACACACAACCAGTGCTCAAAGTCTCCTGACGGCGCAGCGGCACCCGCGAATCGGGTGCGGCAAGATGTAGCGCTAGGGCAGTCCTTTCAGTGGTGCTCAGAAGCGATTCCGTGAAGCAATTCTCCTCACGCAGCATCCTGTCTAAAAGCGGTAAACTTTGCCCAAATTGCTGAATTCATGGCTCTGATTAGAGCGCGCAAAATTGGCCAAAAGCTTGAGAGTAACCATATTTACCAATAGTCAATATGGTTTCTGGGTGCTCCATGACTTCGGTCAGCTATGGATGCAAAGGGGATTTCTGAATTCTTCAGGTTCCCAATAACAAACAGCAAAACTGTAAAAGATTTATTGGATGCTTTATAACCTGACCGCTCAGCCCTCCAAAGGGCTTGGTCGCCCCACTCACTGCTGCCGCTCCTGCCTGCCTTGCCTCCTCCTGCCTGCAGATTCCTTTGCTCGCTGCCCGCTGCTCCTGGGACTTTCCCGCTGCCCGCTGCTTCTTGGATTTCCCGCCGCTGTCTCCCTGCGGCCCCACCCCCCTGTGATTCCATTCGCCGCCCTGCTCCCGCCACCCAGCTGCTCCTCCCTCCCAGCTCCTTACTTATGACGCCCCCAGAGCGACCGCGCAGCGGACGCGCGCAGCGGGAACACCGATTGAGCGCCGAAGGTGCGCCAAAGGTAAGCCCGTCTGCGCCCGTCCGCGCCTGGACCGTGCCCAGCGCCAGAACCCCTGGCCCCCGCAGAGGCCACCCCACCCGCCGGACCTACGACGCCGCCACCCTCAACGTACTCAACACAGGCCGAACCCCCGGGTGCTACCGAGCCACCCCGAGACGCACCCACGGACCCTTCACCTGCCAGTCCTGCAAGTTTTCCTGCATCCGGACCTGCACCGCACCCACCAAGCCGACCCCCAGCAGCAACCACCTCAAGTGCATCCTGCTTAACACCCGCTCCGTCCACAGACACGCCGTGAGCTCTGGAACCTCCTCGACTCGACATCCCCAGACTTTGCGTTCCTCACGGAAACATGGATGAACGCCTCCTCAGCGCCAGCCATCGCCATCGCCATCGCCATCCCGGATGGATACAAGATTACCTGGAGGGACCGCGTCAACCAGACGGGAGGAGGCATCGCCATCATCCACAAGAACACCATCCGCATCACAACCAACTCCGACGACACCCTCACAGCCGCCGAACACCTGCACTTCCAGATCCACACCGACCCCAAGACCACCCTCAGAGGCACTCTCATCTACAGACCCCCGGGACCATGCACACAATTCAGCAAAGACATCGCCGACTTCATCAGCCCGCACGCCCTCCCCTCCGCTGACTACATCCTCCTCGGGGACCTCAACTTCCACCTGGAGAACTACAATGACCGCAACACCACCACCCTGCTGGACAACCTCGCCAACCTCGGACTCAAGCAACTGGTGAACACCCCCACCCACTACGCCGGCCACATGCTCGACCCCGTCTTCTCCTCCAGCAAGGACATCTCCTTCAGCCACGCCACTGGACTCCACTGGACGGACCACAGCTGCATCCACTTCAGCTTCAGAAGGACCACGATCCACCACCACCAGCAACATGTTCCCCGCAGAAGCTGGAACAAGATCACAGCCGACCAGCTCGCTGCATCCCTGAACAAGAACCCTCCCGCCAGCTCAGCGAACCCCAACCATGCCGCCGACAACCTCACGAGGTGGATCAGCAACTGCGCAGACGACCTCGCACCACTGAGGACCCCTCCCAACAGACCCGGCAGCAAGAAAGCATCCTGGTTCACGGACGAACTCAAGAGCTGCAAGAAGAACTGCTGAGCCCTCGGGAAAGCCTGGCGCAGAGGCCCGACTCCAGACAACATGACCACCCTCGAGCTCGCCACTCGAAAACACCACCAACTGATCCACACCACCAAGAAAACCGCATTCAAGGAACGACTGGACAACAACGCCCACAACAGCAAGGAACTCTTCAACATTGTTAAAGAGCTCTCCCACCCCAGCGCCGGAAACAACGACATCACCCCATCGCAAGACCTCTGCAACTCGCTCGCCTCGTTCTTCCACAGCAAGATCGCAGACATACAGCTTCAGCACACAGCCAACACACCCTACGACCGCACCAGCGCCCCCCACCACCATCCTCCGCGCCTGGACCCCGATCAACACCGAAGACACCATCCGCACGATGAACTCCATCCACTCCGGATCTCCAACCGACCCCTGCCCTCACCACGTCTTCAACAAGGCCGACTCCGTCATCGCACCCCATCTACGGGACACCATCAACGCCTCCTTCGACATCGCAACCTTCCCGGAGAGCTGGAAGCACGCCAAACTCAGTGCCCTCCTGAAGAAACCAGCAGCAGATCCCACCGATCTCAAAAATCTGCCGCCCCATCTCCTCCCGTTTCCGGCCAAAGTCATCGAGAAGACCGTCAACAGACAGCTGACTGCCTTCCTCGAGATGAACGGATCCCTCGACAACTCGCAGTCTGGATTCCGAGCCAACCACAGCACCGAGACCGCCCTCATCGCAGCCACTGATGACATCTGTGCCCTGCTTGACAACGGGGAAACAGCGGCCCTCATCCTCCTGGACCTCTCCGCGGCGTTCGACACTGTCTGCCACCACACCCTTGTACAGAGCCTCAGCAACGTCAGAATCCAAGAGAAGGCACTGGAATGGATCATCTCCTTCCTCGCCGGAAGGACACAGAGTCCGCCCCCCCCATTCAGATCAGAAGCCACCGAAGTCAGCTGCGGCGTACCACAAGGATCATCACTGAGCCCCACGCTGTTCAACATCTACATGAGCCCCCTCGCGGCCATCGCACGCCAACACAACCTCAACATCCTCTCCTACGCAGACGACACCCAGCTGATCCTCTCCCTCACCAACGACCCCGCCACTGCCAGAACCAGCCTACACGAAGGGATGAAAGACGTAGCCGAGTGGATGATGAACAGCCGCCTGAAACTGAACTCAGATAAGACGGAAGTCCTCATCCTGGGATCATCGCCCTCCGCCTGGGACAATTCCTGGTGGCCCCCTGCCCTGGGCAGCGCAACCAAACCAACAGACCACACACGCAACCTGGGCTTCATCCTGGACTCCTCCCTCTCGATGACCAGACAAGTCAACGCCGTCTCCTCGTCATGCTTCAACATCCTACGCATGCTACGGAAGATCTTCCGGTGGATCCCCACCGAAACCAGGAAGACGGTCACCCAGGCCCTCGTCACCAGCCAACTGGACTACGGCAACTCCCTCTACGCCGGTACCACCGAAAAACTCCAGAAAAGACTCCAGCGTATTCAGAACGCCTCAGCACGACTCATCCTGGACATCCCCCGACACAGCCACATCTCCGCACACCTAAGAAACCTGCACTGGCTCCCCGTCAAAAAGAGAATCACGTTCCGACTCCTCACCCACGCACGCAAAGCTCTCCACAACCAAGGCCCAGGATATCTCAACGACCGCCTGAACTTCTACACTCCCACCCGCCAGCTTCGATCGACCAGCCACACCCTCGCTGCCGTCGCCCGCATCCGAAGAACCACAACGGGAGGAAGATCCTTCTCCTACCTGGCCGCCAAGACGTGGAACTCCCTCCCCACCCACCTCCGCCTGACCCAAGACCACCTCGCCTTCAGGAAGCACCTGGCTGTTCGAGTAGTAGAGGATCCCCCCAAGTGCCTTGAGACCCTCCGGGTGAGTAGCGCGCTATACAAATGCTTTGATTGATTGATATAATTGCCCAAAAAGATTGCAGTGGTCAAATGTTCCGCACATAGGCCAGGAGATGATTATGTGAAGAGGGGCAACAGATACGCCAAATAACAAACAGCAAAACTGTAAAAGATTTATTGGATGCTTTATAATTGCCCAAAAAGATTGAAGTGGTCAAATGTTCCGCACATAGGCCAGGAGATGATTAAGTGACGAGGGGCAACAGATACGCCGATCAGGTAGCACGTTTCATCGCACGAAATTGAATAGCCTTAAACAGAGGGATAGAAAAAGAAAATACCAATTGCCATCTTATGTTCTCATCTTCATTTGAAACTTGGGATGAGATTAGACAGTTGCAGGAAGAAGCAAGTAATGAGAGAATGGAAATTTGGAAAAATTTAGGCTGCAGAAAGAGAGCAGAGGACGAAGTGTGGGTCTATATAGACGAAAGACCAGTCATGCCAGATATTTTACTGTTTCAAATGGCAAGGGTATACCATGGAATGGCACATGTTGAAAGAGACACAATGATCAGGCTCTTCAAGCAGTCATGGTATATCCCAAAATTCAGGGTAATTGCAGAGAGTCTATGCCAGCAAAATTCAGGCAGGAAGGCAGTTGTTAATTGGGGACGAATTGTGTAGGAGAGTAGGGTCTGCAATCCTATGATCACCCAGATTTTTTGCTTTTGTTTCACTGGTTTACGACTTTCTCTGGCTGTGGGCCTGCTAATCAGACCCACAGCCTGGCTGTTCTCTTTCTAAATTACGATATGTACCCTAGGTGCATTTACCAATTGGTACTGGGCCACCTTATCAGACCCCGTAACGCAGGGCATAGGTGTACCCAGGGCCGCCAGGGGCTGAAGCATGTATTATGCCACCCCTGGCTGGCCTCCTAAATTTGACACAACTGGCTGCACGACAGCTGGGGCGAAGACGTGTAACCACCCTTCGCTTTAGGTATAGTAGCTCTATATCTAACCATACAATGGACACCCGAGTTCCTATCAGTCACTCCTATGGCAGGCCTTAACGATCCTGAAGGCAGAGTGCGTGGGCTCGTGTGAGCTAGGTTCAGGCCCGAGCCGAGCCCGGTTGCAGCTTGCGGAATCAAGACCCAATAGCTGTTCCATGATAACGCGTACCATATCGGTAACTCCGGTGTCGCGGTATCAAGGCATGTCGAGTAAGGTGTCATACGAATCGGGGTGCTGCCCTCTCACCAATTCTGGCGATGAGGTTAGCATCCCACCCTTCTAGAGGGACACGACATGTACGTAACTGTGAACCCCGGTTAAAGTTAACTGAAGCCTCAGCTCCACAAAATGGATGCTGCCACCACAGACATGAGTCTGACCTCCTGCTGCTGGGAGTCCTTCCAGCGAGGAGCACTTGGACAAAGGGTTTCCTGTCGAGGGCGATGTTTGCACCGTCCCAGACAGGGTTTGTGTATTCTGGGTAGGTAGGGCTTTGGCGAGAAGGTGACTGCGGAGTGGCACCCCGGTGCTCACTACGCATCTGCCGGTTAGAACCAGTTCCAGGGGCGACAGCCCTGGCCTGGGGAAAGCCCGGCAGGGGAGAGGGGTGTAACTACCCCCTTCCTGGTCCCACCCTTAGGGCAGGACCTAGTCATGTACCCACCCCTTTCTTTAGAATAAAGACCGGAGCGGGGACCCTTCCAAATTAGATCATCTTTGAATCAAGAATACTTTCTACGAAAGGACTTCGAGACTCTTCTCAAGATTTCTCCCTTGTGGCTAAGGAGTAGTCACCCTGCATCAGCGGGCACCATCTAAGAACTCTGCGGTTTGCTGTAAGTCCTTCCTCAAGGAATCCGACGGCCCAGCTCGACGAGAACCGGCTTCCCTGGCACCTCTGACCTCTACCCACGTCATCAGCTCAGCTGTGATCTGTGGGTGCGACGAGACCTCGAGGGACCCTCCATCATCAGAACCTGCACGCTCTTAAAGCCAGCACGACCATCGAGGTAACTCTCTGGTGAGTGCTCTGGGGTCCGAGAAGCCCCGACCCTGAGCCGCTCCAGCACCGAAGTGCAGTCTCCCAGCATCTCCACGATCTGCGTGGGGCCCTTCTGCTCGCTGCTCAGCACGTTGTCTGGTCACTAGCCGCTGGCTTGTGCCCTTCTGTGACGACATCCGAGAATCATCACTGCTGGTCTGGTTGCTCCAGACTGGCCCTTGCTTCCATCTTTGCGAGAAGCACCCCGGACCCTCCTGGTCCACTCAAGACGCCATCTTAGGCCCACCACGTGGCCCTGAGATCTGCCAAGGCTTGTTGCCCCATCCTGGGCCCAGCGACGCCGACAGCATCATCCTTCATGGGACAGCTCGCACCTCCACCGTGGTCGCCGACAACGCCTCCTGGTCCGTGAGACTGCAGAGCCTAGCGTCGCCCACTCACCTGGTCGAGGTGACGGCCAACCGGTGCCTTCCTGGTACCCTCTGACTACTGGCTAGTAGTACGAACTTGGTCCCCTCTGCTTTCAGGTTTCATCAATCTCCGATCCAGGCTTGGATCTCTACGAACTATTCAGCACTGGTCGCCGGCCAGCAACTCCTTTTCTTCCGGCTCCTGGCTCGTCAGCGAAGACCCCGACGCCTGTAAGACTTGTGCAGCCGCAGCCCTCGTGGCTAGGTAACTCGGCATTTCGGTGCCTGCATAGCCTCCTTACTCTAGGGTCCTGAGTCCCTCGCTTCCGACTTGCCTTATCGGGTCCGCCCGAGACCTTAATCTTTCCGTGTCCTCGGACACTTGTTTTAATTGTGCACTTGAAGTATTCGCTAAAGAGATTTGGTTTGTGCTTAGTACCCTGTCCTCATAAAGAGTACAGGGCTGTTGTGATTCTTAATAAATATACTGTTTATTTTCATAACACTTGCGTGGTGTCCTTTCACTGGGTGTTCAAGGGGTACATGTGTGGTAAACAGCTGGCTTAACGCGCCCTCTCGAGTCTTTAGCCTTAGACTGCTCGTATCCACGCTACTAGGATAGCTGGTCTATAGGTTGACTTACAACCAAACACCATAAGGGTCGTTGGAACGATACATAGCGGTCGCTAGAATAGCGAACGTTGCATATCGGGCCAACTTCTCACATTGGTGAGCAGCGGTTGGGATTTGAGCTTGCTGTTGTTTTACCACACGTATCCCAAGAATATCTTGTTGAAAGATCGCACAAGTACTGTTAGTACATATAACTAAAAGCTTAGAATACTCTGAGTTCTACTGAACCAGCTGTTGTAGCTCCTCAAGGCTTAGCACACCTTGGCTACAACTCTTAGCAAGGGTACAGTAGGTAAACACGTAGTGTAGGTAGGTGCATCACTTACACCACACTAGAAACAGTATGTCGGACAAAGGAGGAAACTCTGGGTCTCCCCTTGTGTCAGTTGACCCTCCACAGGTCATCCCTTCAGGATATACTGTGCTGAGCTTCAAGGAGTTAAGACGACTGTGTCACTCCAGGAAGATTCAGCAGGGGTCTAACCCCACAACGTCCTTTCTGATTGGTCTCTTGGAGACTTATGATGCCAGAAGAGCTGAGAAACTTCGTAGCGCTTCTAATCCAGAAGGAGACATGCCTCCCCTCGAGGGAACCCGGGACGATCCTGACCTCATCCACCTCGCAACTGAGAACGAAGATGTGGAGGAGGATGAGGATGAGGATCTCTCTGGGGATGAGGCAGATAAGGGACAGGTAGAAGTCGTCAGACTAAGCAGGTCCAACTTAAGCAAACATGATAGCGGTACTGGGGGACCCCTGGGGCCACTATCAGGTCAGCTTAACATTGGGAATGGACGAGCCCGATCTCTGTCAAGAGACTCTGGCAGATCCCTTCAAACCAATGGCTCTCACAACTCGTCTCAGAGAGGGATGACGTCCCCTCAGAGGAGAGTGTACGAAGCTAAGGAAAGGGCAGCCAATCTAAGGATTGAAAGGGAAGAACTTGCCCTGGCCAAAGAAAGGCTTGCCTTTGCTAGAGAGCAACAGTTAAGTGGGGCAGTCCCCACTGGTGGCAGCAATGTACCTAGTAATAGGGAAAAGAGTTTCGATACGAAACACCTTGGTAAGATAGTGCCCCCCTTTAAACAAGGGGACGACATCCACAAATGGATTACTGCTTTGGAGAGGGCCTGCACTGTGCAGGGTGTTCCCCAGAGTCAGTGGGCAGCTATCTTGTGGCTCTCCTTTGAAGGAAAAGGAAGAGACAAGCTCCTCACCACAAGGGTGGAGGATGCTAACAATTACCAAATCTTGAAGAATACACTCGTTGAAGGGTTCGGCCTAACCACTGAGCAGTACAGGGTGCTGTTCAGGGATACCCAGAAAACGCAGTCTCAAGATTGGTCTGATTTTGTCGATTGTGCCACTAAGGCTTTTGAGGGCTGGTTGCTGGGCAGTAAGGTTACTGATTATCAAGGATTGTATAATTTGATGATGAGAGAACAAATTTTAAACAATTGTCAGAACCAGTTGTTGCATCAGCATCTTGTCGACTCGGATCTGACCTCTCCCCAAGAATTGGGAAAGAAGGCAGACAGATGGGTTCGTACAAGAGTTAAACAGAACCAGGGCCAGAATCAAGGTGGTCAGAAGAAAGCAGACCAGAAGGGTAAAGATTCTAAAGGGGAACAAAATGACCAGAAGTCTTCGACAGGTCCCCAACAACCCAAAGAGGGTGGGGGTCAGGCTCCCCAAAAGAAGAAAGAAGGCCAATCCAAAAGATGGTGCCAGTACTGTAAAAGTAAATCTCACTGGTTTAGTGAGTGCACCAAGAAAGGAGGAGGGCAGACTCCTGCCACTGCAGCCCCTAAGGCACCTGTGCCCCCTAGTACAGTCAGCAGTGGTAGTGCGCCTCCCAAGGGTTTAGTAGGGTTAACCCTGGGTTCTGAGGGGCGTGACAACTTAGTTGGCACACTCACTCAGGCTGTCCTTGTCAGTACAGGGGACGCGGACGTATCCCCTGACGTAAGCCCCAATACTTTGGGCAAATACCGACAGACGCCTTTCATAAATGGAAAGATGGCTCAGGCCTATAGGGACACTTGTGCCAGCGTCACCATGGTGACGCCTAACTTTGTGGACCCTGGACAGATCATGCCAGGTACAGAATTCCTGGTGACCAATGCAAGCAATGTCACTACCAATCACAGTATGGCAATTGTAGCTTTCTCCTGGGGAGGGGTAACTGGCCAAAAGAAGGTTGTAGTTAGTCCAGACCTCCCAGGGGATTGTTTGTTGGGCAATGATTTGGAGTCGTCACAATGGTCAGAAGTGGAGCACCGGACTCACATGGAAATGTTAGGTTTGCCAGCACATGTGTTCGCTGTGACTAGGTCACAGGTCAGGAAATGCCCCACTGAACAGGTGCTGGATCCTGGAACAACGGACCAGACACCTCCCAAGAAAAAGAGCAGTAGGGTTAAGGCTGCGCCTTCCCCCTTGCCCCAGGTCGAGGATCAAGTCTCAGAGGAGGCTGACCTACAGGAATTGAGGGAAACTGAGCCTAGGGAATTCGAACTTGATCAAGTTGAATTCTTGGGTTCAGGGGGACCCTCAAGGGAAGACCTGGGGAAGGACCAGTTAGACTGCCCTTCTCTTGAACCCCTCAGACAGCAGGCTGCTGCTGAGGCTGCTGGGAACGCCACAGGTACCCACAAGGTATACTGGGAAGATGGACTCCTGTACACTGAGTCAAGAGACCCCAAGCCTGGCATGACCAGGAGGCTGGTTGTACCCTTGTCTCAGCGTGGTTTCCTACTTACCTTGGCCCACGAGATTCCCTTAGCAGGTCACTTAGGCCAGACGAAAACATGGGACAGGCTTGTCTCCCACTTTCACTGGCCTCACATGAACGAAGATACCAAGGAGTTTTGCCGCTCCTGTGTCACTTGCCAAGCCAGTGGTAAGTCAGGTGGCACGACAAAGGCCCCCCTTATACCAATGCCTGTGGTGGGGGTGCCCTTTGAACGGGTGGGGATCGACATCGTCGGTCCCATGGAACCACCTACAGCATCAGGGCACAAGTTTATACTGGTGGTAGTGGATCATGCCACCAGGTATCCTGAAGCTATTCCCCTTAGGACCACTACAGCACCTGTTGTGGCAAGAGCCCTAGTTGGAGTGTTCTCCAGAGTGGGCTTCCCTAAGGAGGTCGTCTCCGACAGAGGTGCAAACTTTATGTCGAGCTACTTAACTGCTATGTGGAAGGAATGTGGTGTTAACTACAAGTTCACTACACCCTATCATCCACAATGCAATGGGCTTGTTGAGAGATTCAACAGGACCCTAAAAGGGATGATTCATGGACTACCGGAAAAGCTTCGGCGTAGATGGGACGTCCTGATCCCCTGCCTCTTGTTCGCCTACAGAGAAGTCCCGCAGAAGGGGGTTGGCTACAGCCCTTTTGAACTTTTGTACGGGCATCCTGTAAGGGGACCCCTGTGTTTGGTGAAGGAAGGATGGGAGAGACCTCTCAAAAAGCCTGCAGCCAACATAGTGGACTATGTGCTTGGCCTCCGCTCGCGGATGGCTGAATACATGGAAAAGGCATCTGAAAACCTTAAGGCCAGCCAAGAACTCCAAAAAGCTTGGCATGACCAAAAGGCTGTCTTGACTGTTTACCAGCCCGGACAGAAGGTGTGGGTGTTGGAGCCAGTGGCCCCAGCAGCACTCAAGGACAAATGGTCCGGGCCCTACACCATCCTGGAGAAGAAGGGAGAGGTCACCTACCTGGTCGACCTGGGCACTCCCCGGAGCCCCCACAGGGTGCTTCATGTCAACAGGCTAAAAGCATATGTCGACAGGAAGGACATGAGTTTGCTCATGGCCCTAGATGAGGGACAGCAAGAGGAGAGTGACCCTCTCCCCGACCTGCTCACTCAGAATCCTGACGATGGCTCGGTAGATGGTGTTGTCTTTTGTGGCAGCCTCTCCGAACATCAACAGAGCGACTGTAAACAGGTTCTTCAGTCGTTCAGACATATGTTTTCTCTAACACCCAGTCAGACCGATTGGTGCACCCATGAGGTTGACACTGGTGACAGCTTGCCCGTCAAGAGTAAAATCTACAGGCAGCCTGATCACGTTAGAGACTGCATCAAGAGTGAAGTGCAGAAAATGTTGGAGCTGGGAGTCATTGAACCCTCGAATAGCCCTTGGGCTAGTCCCGTAGTTCTAGTGCCGAAACCTCACACCCAGGGTGGTAAGAGAGAGATGAGGTTTTGCGTAGACTACAGGGGTCTCAATGCAGTCACTAAGACTGACGCCCACCCAATACCAAGGGCAGACGAGCTTATCGATAGATTGGCTTCGGCCAACTACTTAAGTACGTTTGACCTGACAGCTGGGTATTGGCAAATCAGGTTAGCTGAGGACGCCAAGCCTAAAACCGCATTTTCAACCCCTGGTGGGCATTATCAGTTCGTGGTAATGCCCTTTGGTCTGAAAAATGCACCTGCCACCTTCCAACGGTTGGTGAATCAAGTCCTTACTGGGCTGGATGACTTCTGTGCGGCGTATCTTGACGATATCGCTGTCTTTAGCTCCACCTGGGAGGATCACCTGGTCCACCTGCGGAAGACGTTAGAGGCACTGCAGGCAGCAGGTCTCACTATCAAGGCCACCAAGTGCCAGATAGGGCAGACACAGGTTGTATACCTGGGCCACCTTGTAGGTGGAGGTCAGGTTCAGCCACTGGAGAGCAAGATACAGTCAATCAGGGACTGGGCTCCTCCAACCACCCAGACTCAGGTTCGAGCTTTCTTGGGCCTGACTGGTTACTATAGGAAGTTTGTCAGGAACTATGGTTCCATTGTGACACCATTAAACAAACTGACAAGTAAGAAAATGCCTTAAAAGGTTCAGTGGACAGCGAGCTGTCAAAAAGCATTCGATGACCTAAAGCAGGCCATGTGCACGGCGCCTATCCTCAAGAGTCCGGACTACTCCAAACCATTCATTGTCCAAACAGATGCTTCTGAGTTGGGTGTGGGAGCTGTTCTTTCTCAACTGAATTTTGATGGTCAAGACCAGCCCATTGCTTTTATAAGCAGAAGGCTGACCCCTAGAGAGAAGAATTGGTCAGCTATTGAGAGGGAGGCCTTTGCTGTGGTTTGGGCCCTGAAGAAGCTGAGGCCATACTTGTTTGGCACTCACTTCAAGATTCAGACCGACCATAAGCCCCTCTTGTGGCTAAATCAGATGAAGGGTGAAAACCCCAAACTGCTTAGGTGGTCCATTTCCCTACAGGGGATGGACTTTACAGTGGAACATAGACCTGGTACTGATCATGGCAATGCCGATGGGCTCTCCAGATATTTCCACTTAGAACAAGAAGACTCACCTGGTCAAGGTTAGCTTATTGTTCCGACGTTTGGGGGGGGGGTCATGTAGGAGAGTAGGGTCTGCAATCCTATGATCACCCAGATTTTTTGCATTTGTTTCACTGGTTTACGACTTTCTCTGGCTGTGGGCCTGCTAATCAGACCCACAGCCTGGCTGTTCTCTTTCTAAATTACGATATGTACCCTAGGTGCATTTACCAATTGGTACTGGGCCACCTTATCAGACCCCGTAACGCAGGGCATAGGTGTACCCAGGGCCGCCAGGGGCTGAAGCATGTATTATGCCACCCCTGGCTGGCCTCCTAAATTTGACACAACTGGCTGCACGACAGCTGGGGCGAAGACGTGTAACCACCCTTCGCTTTAGGTATAGTAGCTCTATATCTAACCATACAATGGACACCCGAGTTCCTATCAGTCACTCCTATGGCAGGCCTTAACGATCCTGAAGGCAGAGTGCGTGGGCTCGTGTGAGCTAGGTTCAGGCCCGAGCCGAGCCCGGTTGCAGCTTGCGGAATCAAGACCCAATAGCTGTTCCATGATAACGCGTACCATATCGGTAACTCCGGTGTCGCGGTATCAAGGCATGTCGAGTAAGGTGTCATACGAATCGGGGTGCTGCCCTCTCACCAATTCTGGCGATGAGGTTAGCATCCCACCCTTCTAGAGGGACACGACATGTACGTAACTGTGAACCCCGGTTAAAGTTAACTGAAGCCTCAGCTCCACAAAATGGATGCTGCCACCACAGACACGAGTCTGACCTCCTGCTGCTGGGAGTCCTTCCAGCGAGGAGCACTTGGACAAAGGGTTTCCTGTCGAGGGCGATGTTCGCACCGTCCCAGACAGGGTTTGTGTATTCTGGGTAGGTAGGGCTTTGGCGAGA
This sequence comes from Lissotriton vulgaris, assembly GCF_964263255.1. Taxonomy (NCBI): domain Eukaryota; kingdom Metazoa; phylum Chordata; class Amphibia; order Caudata; family Salamandridae; genus Lissotriton; species Lissotriton vulgaris. Next base: position 779,802,624 of record NC_141687.1, on the reverse strand, counting down.
AGGTGACTGCGGAGTGGCACCCCGGTGCTCACTACGCATCTGCCGGTTAGAACCAGTTCCAGGGGCGACAGCCCTGGCCTGGGGAAAGCCCGGCAGGGGAGAGGGGTGTAACTACCCCCTTCCTGGTCCCACCCTTAGGGCAGGACCTAGTCATGTACCCACCCCATTCTTTAGAATAAAGACCGGAGCGGGGACCCTTCCAAATTAGATCATCTTTGAATCAAGAATACTTTCTACGAAAGGACTTCGAGACTCTTCTCAAGATTTCTCCCTTGTGGCTAAGGAGTAGTCACCCTGCATCAGCGGGCACCATCTCAGAACTCTGCGGTTTGCTGTAAGTCCTTCCTCAAGGAATCCGACGGCCCAGCTCGACGAGAACCGGCTTCCCTGGCACCTCTGACCTCTACCCACGTCATCAGCTCAGCTGTGATCTGTGGGTGCGACGAGACCTCGAGGGACCGGCCATCATCAGAACCTGCACGCTCTTAAAGCCAGCACGACCATCGAGGTAACTCTCTGGTGAGTGCTCTGGGGTCCGAGAAGCCCCGACCCTGAGCCGCTCCAGCACCGAAGTGCAGTCTCCCAGCATCTCCACGATCTGCGTGGGGCCCTTCTGCTCGCTGCTCAGCACGTTGTCTGGTCACTAGCCGCTGGCTTGTGCCCTTCTGTGACGACATCCGAGAATCATCACTGCTGGTCTGGTTGCTCCAGACTGGCCCTTGCTTCCATCTTTGCGAGAAGCACCCCGGACCCTCCTGGTCCACTCAAGACGCCATCTTAGGCCCACCACGTGGCCCTGAGATCTGCCAAGGCTTGTTGCCCCATCCTGGGCCCAGCGACGCCGACAGCATCATCCTTCGTGGGACAGCTCGCACCTCCACCGTGGTCGCCGACAACGCCTCCTGGTCCGTGAGACTGCAGAGCCTAGCGTCGCCCACTCACCTGGTCGAGGTGACGGCCAACCGGTGCCTTCCTGGTACCCTCTGACTACTGGCTAGTAGTACGAACTTGGTCCCCTCTGCTTTCAGGTTTCATCAATCTCCGATCCAGGCTTGGATCTCTACGAACTATTCAGCACTGGTCGCCGGCCAGCAACTCCTTTTCTTCCGGCTCCTGGCTCGTCAGCGAAGACCCCGACGCCTGTAAGACTTGTGCAGCCGCAGCCCTCGTGGCTAGGTAACTCGGCATTTCGGTGCCTGCATAGCCTCCTTACTCTAGGGTCCTGAGTCCCTCGCTTCCGACTTGCCTTATCGGGTCCGCCCGAGACCTTAATCTTTCCGTGTCCTCGGACACTTGTTTTAATTGTGCACTTGAAGTATTCGCTAAAGAGATTTGGTTTGTGCTTAGTACCCTGTCCTCATAAAGAGTACAGGGCTGTTGTGATTCTTAATAAATATACTGTTTATTTTCATAACACTTGCGTGGTGTCCTTTCACTGGGTGTTCAAGGGGTACATGTGTGGTAAACAGCTGGCTTAACGCGCCCTCTCGAGTCTTTAGCCTTAGACTGCTCGTATCCACGCTACTAGGATAGCTGGTCTATAGGTTGACTTACAACCAAACACCATAAGGGTCGTTGGAACGATACATAGCGGTCGCTAGAATAGCGAACGTTGCATATCGGGCCAACTTCTCACAAATTGGAAAAGCAGCCGGACCATTTACCCATCTGCAATTGGATTTCATTGAGCTTCCCCCATGCAATGGGTTGAAATATGTGTTGGTTGTTGTTTGCTTGTTCTCTCGCTGGGTGGAAGCCAATCCAACGAGAAGGAATGATAGTCTCACTGTCGCAAAGCTGCTACTAAGAGAGCCGATCCCAAGATTTGGATTTCCAGTCACTTTAGAAACAGACAGAGGAACCCATTATAATAATGAGATAATTCGGATGATTTGTGCAGCATTACAAACTGAGCAGAAGCTGCATTTTGCCTATCGACATGAGCTATCTGAAGTGGTCGAGCACATTAATGGCACTATAACATCAAGGTTAGGAAAATTGTGTGCATCCACAACACTGAAATGGCCTGACGCTTTACCCCTTGTATTGATGAGTCTTAGAAGCATTCCTGACAAAAAGATGGGATTGAGTCCTCATGAAGACCTAATGGGGATAGCAATGAGACAAGCGTATATGTACCAGTGAACAAACTGATGAATATGTCTGATGAGCTAGTGCTTGATTATTGCAGAGGACTGGCTGATCTGGTGTGTTCTGTGTCTCACGAGGTTGGAGAGAATGCCAGTACAGCACAGCCGAATCAAGCTCATGATCGGAGTCCTGGACAGTGGGTTCTCGTGAAGAAACACGTGAGGAAATTGTTTGTAGAACCCAGATGGAATGGACCCTACTAAGTGATTCTGGTAACGACGACAGCAGTGAAGTGTTTTGGTTTGCCAAATTGGATTCATGCGAGCCATACCATACGAGTTCCAAGTCCGCTTGAAAGACAAGAAGAGCAGCAACTGGTAAACTAAAGTCAAAGACCAGAGGCTGAAGTGTGTGAAGCTGAAGAATCTAAAGTGACAAATTCTGAAGAGCAAACTGATGATAGACAGCCAAGCACAAGTCAAATCGAGTGGGCACCAGCTACTGGGTCTCAAGAGACTGCTGTTGAACCAGAAGAAGGGGAAGATACTGAATGTCAGGAAAAAGAACCAATAAGAGAAGGGCCAAGTAAAAGAATCTGTGAACCAAAAGAAGAAGGTGAAGGAGTTGTTCAATCTAAGAGAGCAAGAAAGGGTGATAATTGGTCAAGCGGAGTGAAAAGACTGAAATACACTCTTGTGAGGAGAAATTCAAAGAGAAGACCAGATCAAATGAATGGGTCTCAAGTCAAACAGAACCAGATGAGTCAGGAGAAGAGTTAGTACGAAAAACAAAGAGAGTAAGAATTCCAAGCGAGAAATACACAGCACCAGAATGGACGTATATAATCTTATAAGAAATTGAAAGCTCAGATCCAAGTGAAGAAAAATACAGTAATGACACTGAGCAAGTTGATGAAAGCAAATTGAAACCGCCTTAAAAGAACTGTGAAACCATGTCAGTCAAAATGAATTGAAAGATTCAGAAACCTTGAATAAAGAAATAAAAAAGGGGTAAAGAAGAAAGCCTTGAAGTGTAGGATTACATTATTTTTTAGAAATTTAAATTAGTGTTTTATAGATTTAGATAGATTTTTATATTTGTTATAGAAGTCAAAATGGCGAAGCAAAAGTGACTGAACATCCAAAATCTAGTCTAAAACGAAGATGTATTAAAGCTTGTGTGACGGGGTGCTGGGTGAACCCCGTAATGATCTGGACTGGTGGTCCGCCGCTCCCCTCTCACCTTGCACCTTGTCCCCACAGCTGCCCGAGACCGAGTGGAGTGAGAAGAAAGACGAATACTGGACCCCTCCTGAAATGGGAATCGGCTCCTTTAATTGGAACGAGCCGGGTACGTCAGCCACGCCCCTTCTCTACGGAGCAACGTCAAAAAGCGGAAGCACTGTTTCCTCGGCGGACGGCGTTTCCCGCGAGGAGGACTGTTTGCGGACCGGAAGGATCAACACGAGTGAGACCAGGACGGAGGACGAGCTACAGACGAGCCCTGCTGTGTTCGAGAAGCCAGGAGGCCAACGTTCCGGTGCTTCGCCCTGCCACGGTCCCGAGGGAGGAACGTGGCTTGACAAGGTACGGGGCCGGGTAGCAGGGTGGGTCGGACGTAAGAGCGTCCCTACTGAATAGTTACCGCCTCGGAGTGTACCTTGTATCCCTTGTGCCCTTCCCCTCACGAGCACTTACAGCACTGCGCCTCGTTAGAGGGTTCACTTGCACTGGGTTTCCTTCACCCCCCCCTCCCTTAACAAGTTGTACGTATTGGACGCCCCAGTAACCTTAGTCTTCTTGTCTGTCTTTTCGCTTTTGGGTGTTGGCGGACCTGTCGGACAACGCCGGGCGGCAACGGAGAGAAGAACTGGCCCGAAGCCCTCCTACCATTGGTCTTTCGGAACTACCGACGGATGTGTCCCAAACCTTACCGTTATTTTGTTGAACTCTTTGCAAGACTGATTTTCCCTAACGGATTGATAATCCTGTTATGCAGAAAAAGACTTACATTCCAATAAAACCTTCTTTGAAGTCCTTACTCAAAGCCCCTACGTTTGTCTTTACTCCTAACTCCGAGGTAATTGAAGGCCTGGAACAACAACCGGAACCCCCCCTGGGACAACTGGTGTCAGAAGTGGGATCAGAAACATCTACCATCTGCCAAAAAGAGATGGAAGCCCTCATAGACCATATCATTAAAGGCCAAGAGAAGCTCGAGTGGGCAGTACAGCAACAGATACAATGTGCTCAAGCTGATAGGGATTTAATTAAGTCCACGGTATCGGCCCAACTCGAAGGCCTTAAAACAATGCCGCCTCCCACTCAAATCGTATCAGGGGAAGTGCGTCAGATTACCCCTCATCATAGCGGGGTGGCCCTACAGAAATACATACCAGGAGAGGATCCCGATGCTTTTCTACTCAATTTCGAGAGGGTGGCTCGGGCTATGGGATGGCCGGAAGAGAAGTGGCCGTTTTTTCTTGCTCCTCTTCTCACTGGGGAGGCCCAATCTGCTTATCAGGCCGCAAACCCCTTGGGGAGTACCACCTACTCGACCATTAAAGAAGTCATTCTTGACCATTTGGGGCTAGACCAGGAGGCCTACCGAGTAAAATTCCGTAAAGAGAGAGGAGCACCTGGAGAGAATCCAAAGACCCTTTTCTTTAGACTGCGAATGGCCGCCAACAAGTGGCTAAGACCGGAAACGTGCACGAAGGAAGAAATCCTAAACAAGATATACCTGGAACAGTTCATGGAGGCTCTGCCTTATGCCACCCAAAGATGGCTACGTCAACATGCTGATCTGGACGTAAACCGAGCAATTGAAATGGCGTCACACTTTTCCAGAGCACAACCGCGGACTGTAGTTTGGGATACGGACAAAACAGAAAAATCTCAAAAACCGGTGGTACCGTCAAAATCTGACAAGAAACCCCAAGTAAAGACAGAAGCATTTCGGTCCCGTCCTGCTGGCATGATCTCCCCCTTGAACAGAGGGCCCCAGTGTTTCGAATGTGGAGAGTGGGGCCACATCGCCAGAATGTGCCCGCGGAAAAAACCTACAGAAGAACCCATGGAAGTGGGCTATCTACCAAGGACTGTGATGTATTCAGCGGAGCTTGGTAGTGCCTTTTATGTGAGTATGAAGGTGAACGGTCTCATAGTGAAAGCTCTGTTAGACTCCGGATGCCGACAGTCGGTCGTCCAGGACCGTTTTGTTAAACCTGAACAAGTCTCTACCCCGGCCACAGTGTATATACGTTGCGTCCATGGCGACGTGAAACCCTACCCAGTAGCTGAATTAACTTTGTACTTGCCCCAAAGAGATCCCTGTAAAGTACGGGTGGGGGTGGTGGACTCTCTACCCGAGGACATGATACTTGGTACCGATAATCCTGAATTCCTTTCCCTGTTCAAAGAAACCTTAAACACTAATCAGTCTCCAAAAAACGTTAGTCTCTCTCCCGACCCCTGGGTCGCGGACAAAAGTTTCCGCTTTGCACAGGCTGAAGATCGAACCTTATATAATGCATGGGAGTCTGCTCACGCGAATGAAGGGAACCCCAACCAGACATTCCCCAGGTTCTTGATAAAAAAAGAATTGCTGTATCGACAAGCCCAGAATGAGGGGGATCTACAGTTGCTAGTACCAACGTCCTTTAGAGAACAGGTGTTGTTCTTTGCCCATGCCCATCTAACAGCCGGTCACACAGGCAAGGAAAAAACTACAGATGTAATCCTCCGTCATTTCTTTTGGCCCGGCATTTATAAGGATGTACAGACTTACTGTGCAAAGTGTGAGATATGTCAAAGGAGGAACACGCAACGTCCAACGGCCGCCCCCCTCCAGAGGATGCCTATCATTGGGACGCCGTTCGAAAGAGTGGGGATGGACCTTATCGGTCCGCTGCCGAAAACTCCTCGAGGCCATCTTTATGCTTTGGTTGTGGTCGATTACGCCACCAGGTTTGTGGAAGCATTTCCTCTACGTCCCACTACAACGTCAGCCATTGCAGAGAAGTTTGTAGAACTGTTTTCCCGGGTCGGTTTTCCAAAAGAGGTCCTCACAGACCAAGGGACCCCATTTACGTCCAAGTTAATGAAGGAAGTGTGCCAGCTCTTGAAAGTTAAACACCTGAAAACCTCGGTATACCACCCCCAGACAGATGGCCTCGTAGAAAGATACAATCAGACACTCAAAGCAACCCTGAAAAAAATGCTGTCTGCAGAAGGGCCATCCTGGGACAGGCTACTACCCTTAGCCCTTTTTGTGATCAGGTCCCAAAAACAGAGCAGTCTAGGCTGTTCGTCGTTTGAATTGCTGTATGGACGAGTTCCGCGGTCGCTGTTGGAAATGACTAAAGAACTGTGGGAAACCGAAGAAGCAATGGAGAAGAAAGGAATGTTGGAGTATACCACTCAACTACGAAACAAGCTGGGGAAGCTGAGGGAATTGGCTAATTCTTCGCTCGACCGGCAACAAGAGCGAATCAAAACAAACTACGACAAGGGGAAGAAGCTACGCACGATAGCAGTAGGAAAATGGGCTCTGGTACTTCTTCCATCCATAGGTAACAGTTCCAAAAATGAATGGCAAGGACCTTATAAAGTGATTGAAGCCATTGGACAAACCACTTACAGGCTACAGATATCTCCGAAGAAAACACAAACATACCATATCAACCTACTCAAGGAATGGTTGGGGGTTCCCCCTCAAGACAGTCATGTGGTCGCACCCGCAGACCCTGTACCATCCTCGTTACCACAGTTGGTTGTGAATAACGATCTGTCCCCAAGACAGAAAGAAGAGTTACAGGAAGTGTTGACCCCCTTTTCAGACGTATTTTCGGAGGCTCCCGGAAGAACCACTCTAGTGGAACATAAGATTGACACAGTACCAGGAAAGATAGTGAAACAACGGCCCTATAGAATTCCAGCCGCACGACGAGAAGCCGTTCGGAAAGAAGTTGCGGAGATGCTTCACTTGGGAGTAATACGACCATCCCAGAGTCCCTGGTCTTCCCCGATCGTCATGATCCCCAAACCAGATGGCACGAAGAGATTCTGCATGGATTTCAGGGCCCTAAACTCGGTGTCCCATTTCGACACTTACCCGATACCCAGAGTGGACGAGCTGGTGGAAAAGATAGGCGACGCCCGTTACATCACTACTATTGACCTCACGAAGGGGTATTGGCAGGTGCCTCTTCGTGAGGAAGATCGGAAGAAGACCGCCTTTGTGACCGATGAAGGGTCCTTTGAATTTACAGTTCTACCCTTTGGCTTACATGGGGCACCAGCGACGTTTCAACGTCTCATGAACCAAGTACTGCGGCCATACACCAACTTCAGCTCTGCGTACTTAGATGACATTGTCATATACAGCACTAGTTGGCACGAACACTTGAGACACTTGCAGACTATACTGAAGGCCTTACGGGAAGCAGGATTGCATATTAATGCAAAGAAGTCGAGGGCAGCCTTCACCAAAGTGAACTACCTAGGATACGTTCTGGGAGACGGGGCCATTGCCCCTCAAACTGAGAAAATCAGGGCAATAGAGAGGGTGCCTTTCCCAGCAACAAAAAGAGACATGAGGGCGTTCCTAGGACTGGTGGGTTACTACCGTAGGTTCATTCCCAACTTTGCAGAGGCCGCGGCTCCCCTAACGGATCTCCTTAGGAAAGAAGTAACAAACAAGAAGTTCATGCAGCCATCCCAGGAGGCTCTGAATGCCTTTCATTCCCTGAAAACCGCATTAACTACTTCACCCGTCCTACTGTCCCCTGACTATACTAAGCCCTTCATTCTAGCAACGGACGCCTCAAATGTGGGCATTGGGGCAGTGTTGTCCCAGTTGGGTGAGGATGGGATTGAACACCCGATACTATATGTGAGCCGGAAATTGTTTCCTCGGGAGTGCAACTACTCCACGATTGAGAAGGAGGCATTGGCCATCAAGTGGGCAGTGGACAAACTAAAATACTATTTAGAAGGGACCCATTTTTTCCTACATACTGATCATGCCCCTTTGAGATGGATCCACCAGAACAGTAGCCAGAACTCTAGGGTGTTGAGGTGGTTCCTGTCTCTACAGCCCTACTCATTCTCTGTTCAGCATTGTAAGGGCAAAGACAATGGGAACGCTGACTTTTTGTCCAGGGTCTTTCCTCTCCCCGATCGGGAGATGCCAGGGGGGGAGATATGTGACGGGGTGCTGGGTGAACCCCGTAATGATCTGGACTGGTGGTCCGCCGCTCCCCTCTCACCTTGCACCTTGTCCCCACAGCTGCCCGAGACCGAGTGGAGTGAGAAGAAAGACGAATACTGGACCCCTCCTGAAATGGGAATCGGCTCCTTTAATTGGAACGAGCCGGGTACGTCAGCCACGCCCCTTCTCTACGGAGCAACGTCAAAAAGCGGAAGCACTGTTTCCTCGGCGGACGGCGTTTCCTGCGAGGAGGACTGTTTGCGGACCGGAAGGATCAACACGAGTGAGACCAGGACGGAGGACGAGCTACAGACGAGCCCTGCTGTGTTCGAGAAGCCAGGAGGCCAATGTTCCGGTGCTTCGCCCTGCCACGGTCCCGAGGGAGGAACGTGGCTTGACAAGGTACGGGGCCGGGTAGCAGGGTGGGTCGGACGTAAGAGCGTCCCTACTGAATAGTTACCGCCTCGGAGTGTACCTTGTATCCCTTGTGCCCTTCCCCTCACGAGCACTTACAGCACTGCGCCTCGTTAGAGGGTTCACTTGCACTGGGTTTCCTTCACCCCCCCCTCCCTTAACAAGTTGTGCGTATTGGACGCCCCAGTAACCTTAGTCTTCTTGTCTGTCTTTTCGCTTTTGGGTGTTGGCGGACCTGTCGGACAACGCCGGGCGGCAACGGAGAGAAGAACTGGCCCGAAGCCCTCCTACCATTGGTCTTTCGGAACTACCGACGGATGTGTCCCAAACCTTACCGTTATTTTGTTGAACTCTTTGCAAGACTGATTTTCCCTAACGGATTGATAATCCTGTTATGCAGAAAAAGACTTACATTCCAATAAAACCTTCTTTGAAGTCCTTACTCAAAGCCCCTACGTTTGTCTTTACTCCTAACTCCGAGGTAATTGAAGGCCTGGAACAACAACCGGAACCCCCCCTGGGACAGCTTGTTTATGTAGTGTCTTTTTATTAACATTCATGTGGATATTATTAACTGTCATTGTACATATTCTAACGATACCTAATACCAGAAACATTTCTAATGATGTAACAAGTGAAGGAGTGAGTGATGTTACTAAAGAAACCCCTAATACTAACGTAGAACAAATAGATGGAAGAATCTTTCATCATGATAAATCAATTAATGATTTCTCGTTAAATGTTTTTACTAAATTGTTGTACTAGTACGTTAATGCAATGAATCTGAATGATTGTTATGTGTGCATGCAATTACCTTCGTCTGTTTCAGAGGGGATGACCTATCATCACCTATCTTTACTATATAGTGTGTCTTGTAGTGTCTTAACCAGCCCCTTCTACGTGACGGAGAAGCTGGAGTATCATTATTCCAATATAGATTTAGTATTTTCAGAAATACCTATTATAAAGGAGCTTAACAAGGTTTTAAGTAGTAAAAATGTACATTATATGGGAGAATTCTTCCATATTACCAAGACACTAGATATAGAATATGCTAATAAAAAATAATCTAACATGTAGTTTACAGGTTGAAGAAAAAGTGTTCATAGATATGGTAGAAAATAGAAGAGAAAGTTTCCAAAGAAAAGCTGCTGAAGAGAAGTCACAGGTACCACCATCGGCTTTCAGGAAGGGAAATTATGAGAAAGGCTAAAGAAACGCTGCAATGTTTCTGGATTGGTATCAGAAAGGAAAAATCTGTTTGCTTAGGATGGGGGTTGAAGGGTGGAACTGATCCTGTTTTCCCAGGAGTCTGTTATGCGTGTGGTAAGAAAGCCTATTACAGGTTGCCTGCACATTGGTATGGTAGTTGTTATTTTGCAATTGTTTTCCCAAAGGTCTACCATGTACACAAAAACAATAACAGAATCAATTAAATAAAACAGTGACTAACACGTAACAAGTGAGCGTGTTTCTCTGAAATAATAGGTGACATTTCTGGTGCACTGATACCATTAGTTGGAGTCGTTCTGAATTCACATAAAATTTGAAAGTTGTCCACAGTGGTTGATCGTTTATCAACAGATACTGCTGGTGGGTTCTTGATGATTGACACAGAAATGATTGCAATCAGATCAATGGTTTTGTAAAATCAACTTGCCCTTGATATCTTATTGGTAAAAGAGGGTGAATTCTGTGGTATGTTAAAAATCCAACACTGCTGCACTTATATCCCTGACAAAAGTAAAGGTATTGAGGGATATATTGAGAATATTACAAAATTACTTGAAGATTTGACCCAACTGGAGGTTGACGGTGTCTGGGGGAGACTTGGTAAGAGTTTCTCTTCTGTAGGTAAATGGTTTTCTACCTTTGGAAGTAGCGTATTAGGGAAATTATTAATGCCAATCATTACAGTAGCTATAGTAGCCTTAATAATATTAACAATATATAAATGTTGTAAGTGTAAATGTGGAAGAAAAGAGATAAAATAGAACTAGAAGAGATGAAAGGAGATTTTGTACAGATGAAAAATAGAATGAAAAGAGAAAAGAGCACTGAATTTTAGATAAATGAAGATGGCACTTGGTATGGTGGATTTTTCATGATGGCTCCAGAAAGCCATCTGAGGAGAGATTGATGGAGCAGGGTTTTCGCAAAAAGAAACCTGCTCGGATTCACGCCCCAATAATACATACTAACAGTGTGCAATGGAAACTAACATCCAAGCCACCTGAAACACACGGGAAAACCACTTCGCACATGCGTGCACTAATGTGAAATAATACATGAGAGAACTAAGGCGCATTTTACATTGCGCTTTGAAAGAAACAAGAAATAATGCATGACTAGGCCGCATTTTGCATTTTGCACCTTGCTTTAAAAATAATTAAAAAATGCCTCTTTGCTAAAAGAAAACCCTAATATGGGATAGTGCAAAGGTGGGTGGTAAACAGTGAAAAGTGAATTTCATGTAATTAATAAATGCCTGTGTTTTGTTCGTAATAGTGAGATGACAGGCCTGAAATGCCTAAAGTTGGCATGATAGTTGAGCTGGAGATAAAAACATGAAATAATAAAGAAAATAGAAAAGACTGAGCACGGCAGAAGAGGTGCAAAGGTCCGAGGTCGATCAGCTGAGAAAGACATTGTTTGCCTGCCAAGAAACGAGACTGCCCGACCCGTGGGACCGAAAGTCAGCATATATACTTTTTCCGTAGACACACCAGAAAGGGGACTCATGAGAACTATGAAAATGTTACATATAAAAGGAACAAATGTATTTGCATTCACTAGTCATGAATTACGTGATGGGAATGTTGGAATTAATTAGAGGCTACAGAATCATGAATGTGGTCATGGTGGTATGATGAGCCACCCCTCGCACCATCCAATGAAAAATTGTGTTCTATGAATTGCTTCAACCAATGTGGGATGGACATGTAGGTTTTAAAGTATAACTGGGGTGCCATTTGGGTGTGGTTTAGCAGGAGAAGGCAGCAGGAGAGATGGGGTGGTGCATTGCTGTCCATCGGTTTGCAGAGATGCCTAGCTGTTCCTGTTTCTATACCTGTCCCCGTCCCGTTCTTGAGTTATGAACTCTTTGTTCCATGGCTCTATTTCAGGGGACCACTACCTCCTTGGCCAGGGGGCTGGTATTTCACTGATCCTTGGGTTAGTATTATCCTTCTGACTAGTACTTTGCATTATCATTTACAAATGTATTTTTGTCTCTGAAACTTATGTTTCTTCATCTATCCACTCCTTCGTGTGCATATCGTTCATTTGATGATCGGTATGACACTATTTGCAATTTTGCTGATGTTTTTCTCTTCCTCTTGTGAATTTCATCATTTGTATTTGTAACCTGTATGCGATGAGCATTAATTATTCACATTTACTTGAGATAAACCTTATTAATCTTACCAAGAGTCTGTGATTATTTACTTAACTAGATAGATAGATAGTACTAATATTACCATCAACTACTCAACTAATTGGTCCATCGACCAGAGGAAAGAGACTGGATATACAGGTTTAGTTATGCATTTAGAAATGTTAGACACAAACCTGTAAAAGAAACATTAAAACTTGACCCCCAGCGCAATAGGGATTTGGGAGAATGTGTATGGGCCATTTGTATGTCATGTTATCAAGTATATATCCCTGATTAGGTGCTAGATCACGCACTTCATATTCCCGCATGTTAGGACAATACTGTACTATGGCTCAATCAAAAACAGAGCTGAAAATCATACTAATTCTTAATTCTGCACCATTTCCCACGGTGAAAGGCCTGCCTTTCTTTGCTGTACATGTCTAACTGGTTCTCTATCTAACAATGATAGTCATTGCTGTATGCTGTTCACCCTGCATTATCAATTCAAACTATGTAACTCTTTCATGTTCTTATAATATATATTCTACTATGTTATACAATTAGGTATTATCATATTTTGTTGTGGGTTGTAAAGTTCTCTGCAACCCTTTGGGCTTGCCAATGCTATATAACCCTTCTAATAAATACATAAATTAATCCAAATACTCTTAGATTAAGGAGTTCAAGCTGTGTTGCTCAAGTGGATACAAACCAAGTCTACGGAGGATTTCACACCAAATTCATTCACATGCAGAATACATTTGCTCAATAACAGGTGAAACTTAACCTAAATAGCAAGGCTTACCAGCTATTCACCAGCTGAACAGACGGCGTTTTAAGAAGATTGTCAGGCAGTAAACTAATTTCCTTCATCATGTTGGCCAACCTCACAGGCAGCTCTTGACGTAAAAACATATAGGATGTTTCTTCGCAGGCATTTTCAGATCCTATTAGAAAAAATAAAATGTAGGTAGAAAATAAATTACTTGCATTAAATAATAAAGCAGATCACCCGATTTTTCAGCACATTTTAAGAGGCCATTCAAGAACATTAACTATTGTATCAATGATGGAATTTAATGTTTGGTGTTATGACAAGTGAACTGAATACCTGATATTTTAAGGACCTGTTTCTATACATTTGAAAACAAACCTGTGCATCTATTCACGGTCTGCTTTCACTACTGGACTAGGTTATTCAGTTGATGACGCATTAATTGGCACGTGCAACGTCGATCTAAGTGTGGTTCTTAAATTCCCGATTAGCTATAATCAAATAAGTCTACTTGAGCTATTGTTGTATGTGTAAGACGTATTGGTGGAAGTGACCACCTGTAATGCATGACTCACACAATCTCAACTTGAGCCTGGAATCAGAGTGAACAGCTGGGCAGCAGTCAGGCCTTTCTTTTTTTTCTTAAAAATGACTGTTCAAACCCTTGTACGACCTGTAGTTGCAGGGCAGTAACATTTTTCAATTACCGGATCCTTCTCCATGGGCCATTGTCAGTGGTTTAGACCCATCATTGCAGAAGCAGGCAGCTAATGGCTATTATTGCAAAAGTGACATTTTTTTTTAAATGCATGCCGGGCTTCTATGGTGAGATGCGGCAAACATATAAGAAATACACCATGAGATTCATGAACATACTTCTATTTAGCTGACTGGACAGAAAGGTCTCTGAATAAATATATTCAATACTATGTACCATAAATACATCACTAATTATGGTGTCATTGTGCCTTACGTGATCTAATTAGTCACTTTACTTATATTTCTTGAGTCTTGATTTTGACAAAGAAACATACAGTGCAGCACGTTTACACAGAACCATACAAATATGTATTTATTTATTAGTAGATTTATGTAGCTCGAGCCAAGTCATTTTCGAAGTGAATCACTTAACAATCAGGCCACAGTTCATGAAAATGTCAATAACTGCACAGAACCTTACATATTTAAATTTTCCTGAGACAAATCTGTGTCCACATCAATATACATTTGGCAATTGGTTCACATTATTTAGTTGAATGAATGAATGAATGTAGTATTCTTAGAGCAGTACTGAAATCCAAGATGTGAGGATTTGGGTGTATTGCATGGTGTGGTCGTGCAACCTTACCATGTAATTCAATCGCAAATACCATCTTGGGTCCAGTCAGGCTCATATGCAAAACTTTAACTCAACCGTGGGTAGCTGTGGCTTCCAGCATCAAGGCTTAAACAAAGGAACTAGTGTAAAGCATTTAGAAGCGCCAAGCAACTAAATAAGAAAGCCACCCAACATGAAAGAAATCCGACACCAATTTATAAGCATAGATTATATTTTTATGAGTCTTTAGAGACCAAGACGAGTAAAATCCACCAGAGAGTTCCAGAGATATTGTTTTTTTAAAGAAAACATAAGTCTCAATTGAACTGTAAACAATCAATGGTAAATGTAAAGTTTGAAACTTTTGAAAAGCTTGAAAGAAGTAGTGTTTCACGACTCCGGCATGATTAGGGTGACCCGATTCGGCAGGGAGAAGGTCAGGGGGGGCACAACGGAGTATTTGGACAGTTACCTGGTCACCAAAGCATTCTCCAGTCCAGTTCTGAACTTTTTTTTTAATCTTTATTGATTACATTTTAAACAACAACTGAGCAGGCGTACACAGTCTTCAACATATCTCCATCCAGTTGTTTCCATATAGTGGCAGAGTCCAGTGACCTATCAATCAATCATGCATGTTTACCTACGACAAAATGTGAGAGTAAGAACATGCCATACAGTTGCTGCTGCCGGACAGGGTTTTTGGCGACCACACGCCGATAGTCATAAGCACTTTACCCCTCTACACTGGAGGCTCACTTATGCCACAGGACCTAGCTCTTCTTTCCTTTTGATGACAGACATTCCATTTGGAATACGGAATTTTAAATGCTTACGCCTCATGGATGGAGACAGCCTTATACGTCATTGACGTTTCTCAATAATACTTATTGTTAAACTCTGTTTAACTGTGACATGAAACAGGTCTTCTTACCTTAGCCCTGAAGAAGCCCTTGTGAAGGGTGAAACGCGTTTGCCATTTGTTTACTAAGAACTTTCTGAAAAATAAATTCTTACTACTAAACTTACTACACCTATGGAACAAATTTTGTTTTGTATGAACTACAATTTGTTGCTCTTATGTGTTATCTGTCATCAATCTTTTTTCCCACATGCCATACAGCGAATGCAGCAAGTTCTGATCTTTACAGCATGACAGCCATAGATTTTAATGAAGTGGTCCAAATGCTGAGGATGCAGAAGATAGAGGATGCTCTGGGTGCTGCGAGTTTGACAGGGGTGTCCTTGCATTAATTTCTCAGTCAAGGGATGAGGTGGGGCAACTTTAGCCACTGAGTTTGGGCCCATCAAAGCCCTCTTTGAGCCTGTAAAAGTCAGCTAAACCTGGGCTACCGGTGTCTGTACACAGGGGCTTGAGCGATATCCTTTGGATGAGGCTAGTGTCTCTCTTGGGTGACCAATCTGGACACAGACAACACGCTCGGGTTCGACAAGCTCGGATGCAACTTTTGGCCATTGAGGATCGGTCTCTTGAGGCACTCAGGGTGGTCAGCGGCTACTCTCCAGAAGTGACTTCTTTCGTCTGAGGCTTGGGAGCGACTTTTCCTCAAACCAGTAGCCACAGGCACATTCCCCTTTTTGCTATCCCAAGGTGTGGCAAGTGCAGCCCAGCAGACAGAGCAGTCTCTCCTTGCCTGGTCCAGGGCTCAGCAGGGCAGTCCTTCTTCTGGCCTTCTTCTGTTCCTCCATGATCTGAAGTTCAGGGTACCAGGGATGCTATATTTGTGCCCAGAAAGTGCCCTGGGGGGGAAGATGCGGTCACTAGTCAATAGGTTTCGAGGATCCCACCCTATGATGACTTCCGGCTATGTGTTGCATCTAGCAATCCGAGGCTGCACTATTATGCTCATTCCCAAGATGTCTGAACCCTTCCTTGGAAGTTAGGAGTTAGGTATCCCACCCTAGAGGTGTGGCTACGCACTCACAGGAAAACACATTTGGGCACTGGTTTCCCCTCTTTGTTCTCACCGCTAGCCTGTCTACATGAACAAAGGGGCAACCCCTCTGCAATGTGATCGCCATTTTCCCATCAAAGGCGGCTTCGCCTTTGAAGCTCGCCCTTTGGGCCAATACCATGAGTGGCTTCGAGCAAGAGGAAGGTAAAACCTCCCTCTGTAGCAGGCTACTATTGTTCCTAATCCCGGGAGTCGTTCACACTACTATCAAGGTGGACATAAAGCCGTCAGGTGGCCAGCAACTGTGTGAGGCGACTGGACAAAGGGCTACTTTCTAAAAGTTGCTTTTCCATAAAAGTTACATTAAATTTGATGTTGGCATCAAGTTGTGTTTAATACCATGATTAATTTGATGCATTGAAGTACCCATTTTAGTAGTACCATAAAGAAGTTAACCGGGTATAGGGGTCAACAGTGACTTCGAGTGAGCCAATGGGACTACTAACTTTTCCACCGCGAAAAGACAATTTGGAAGTGTTGCTATCAGGACAGGTTAAAGGTATATGTTCTAATTAATAATATATAGCTCTATGCCTTAGGGCACCATAGGCATTTTTTAGGGGAGACTTACGTATAAAGTTAAATGATGTTGGGGCTTTGCCATTGGTTAAAGTGGCAAAGTCAAACTAGCAGTTAAAAACTGCTCTTCCGGGATGTAGTGGCAGGCTGGGAGCCTTTTTGTACTCTGTCCCAGGCAGGGTGGCACAATCAGTGCTGCAGCCCTGAGGGGACACTCTGATTTACATGCCCTAGATACCCTTGGTACCATCCACTAGGGACTTATAAGTAAGTCAGCTTATGCCAATTGGAGTAGACATTTCAACGTCACTTTGTAAGGGGTTAGAACCCTGGAACTGAGGTCTGGTAGGAGGCCTCAGTGAATTGAGAGTTGAAAAACCAGAAGCATCAGTCCAAATCTTTGGGGGTGATCAGGCAAAAAGAGGCATTTCCTTACACAAGCAGTGACCTCCAGGCACTAAGAAAAAAAAAACAGCCACAGGCCTGATTGGAAGTATTAGAGTGAGAAGAACCATGTTTGTAATTTTTTTTCACAAAGACTGCCATGGAAGGGGGTTTCCTGAATTCTGGTGGCGACTCTTTTCAATATTCGACTGCAAGGATAGTAAAAGAGCATCCAAACCTGCAAGCTCGAAGGAACCTTGGAGGAAGGATGCAAAAGCATTGGAGGCTATGAGGGAGCATGGCAGGTTATAAGGGGTACTGAGCTTTGTGGTATGAAGCGACTTGTCTGTGAATGGACAACATGAGGGCTTTGACTTTCTTGGTACCTGGTAGCCAGTGGAAATTTTTTAGGTAGAAAGAAATGGGGCAGCCTTGTGTTACATTCAGAATGAAAAGGGGGGGCTCTTGGCCCCCCCGCCCGCATGGCGGTGCGGCGACCGCTCCCTCCCCCGTGCCTCTCAGTGGTGGGGCGCGCCCTACCACCGATTGGCTGGCGCCCTCCCTGACCCGGATGGCATTGAATGACATCCGGGTCATGGGGGGGCGGGCTGCAGGAGGGGCTGGGTGGGGGGCGTAGCCACCCCCGCCCCCCCCCCCCCCGGGCCCCACGAGGATAAAGAAGCGGGGAGCGCCCAGGTGACCCCCTTGTTGCCTGGACGCTCCCCCACACCGGCCGTGCCCCGCGCTCGGGGCTTCTTGTTTTATTAATCGTTTTTGCCTATTTTTTACAGGAGCAGTGCAGGAGTTGGCGCAGAGCAAGGCGGTGTGCAGCGATCGCGCAATGAACCACTCCACGCATCAGTTTTGCGTAAAAGGCCATTTATTAGGACAGGCATGACAGATTACAAAACATAACATTATCAACTTATCAAACTTTAACAATCCCCCCAACATTCTGCCTTTCAACCGTCATCCACTCACGTGCTCCACCATCCATTCCCAAATCACACCACAACCTCTTTGCATCCCATTCACTTCCCCTTTCCACTTCCCGACTCCTCGGTCATTTCTGTCCATCGCACTCCCGTCTACCACTCTCTCCCATCCTGCGCCTGTAACCCCCTCCCTGTAAGGGTGATTCTGCCCGTCATGGACTCCCCACCCCTCCCGGTTCCCGGAACGTCTCCCCCCTGCCATCCTGTCCTAAACTGGCACGTTGCCCAACACGGCAACCAGAACAACACCGCACCCAAAAAACCCTTATCCTTGTAGGGTGGGCGGGTGGCAAAACCTAACTTCTCCCTGAGGCACCGGGGACAGGAAAGGAAGTTGTTCGTTTCCTGCCCCCCCCTAAGTAGCCTCCTATCTAACCCCTCCCACCCCTGACCTAACCCCTTACCTCACTTCCGCCGGCCGTGTCCTCGCGCGAATACCCCGGGGGAAGACTAGTCTGTCGACCTGCATTCCCCCGGGGGCCGCATCGCGCAATGAACCACTCCACGCATCAGTTTTGCGTAAAAGGCCTTTTATTAGGACAGGCATGACAGATTACAAAACATAACATTATCAACTTATCAAACTTTAACAATCCCCCCAACATTCTGCCTTTCAACCGTCATCCACTCACGTGCTCCACCATCCATTCCCAAATCACACCACAACCTCTTTGCATCCCATTCACTTCCCCTTTCCACTTCCCGACTCCTCGGTCATTTCTGTCCATCGCACTCCCGTCTACCACTCTCTCCCATCCTGCGCCTGTAACCCCCTCCCTGTAAGGGTGATTCTGCCCGTCATGGACTCCCCACCCCTCCCGGTTCCCGCCACCCAGGGAACCCCCGGAGGGCGGTTACCTGCCCCACCAAGCGTGCACCTTTCGAACTCAGACTCTCCCACACCAAATTGACTCGTTCCACAGACAACTAATCAAGTCCCGCAGCTCCATGAGGTAGAATGCATTTCCCATGTGAGAAAGGTGCACGCCGTCGTCCCTGAAAAGAAGAGGTTGTTCCAGCTGGAGCCCGTCATGAGCCAGCACTTTAATCCCCCGATCTGCGCAAAAGAGTCTCATGGCCCTATTCAGTTTCCTGCGGGCACTTTCCACAGCCGCCGGCTTAAGAGCACCCCTCCAAATCCTCCGTGGCACAAACTCAGTCCAAACAATGCAGGCGCCAGCCAGATTGTTCCTCATTACCTCCAAGTCCCTCTGCATCAAGTACGTCAGTGACACCCCCGATTGTTTCACTAAATCATTTTCCCCCAGGTGAATGATGATCAAATCCGGGCAGCCCAGCTGCGACACTTTCTTTGTCAGCCATGGTAACAGTTCACCCCATCTCATTCCGCTCTTACCCCACCAATGCACTTCATGATGGCTGCTCCGCAGGCCCAGGCTACGACCGTACACCTGCCTGGCAGCATACTTCGAAGCCCAATGCACAAACGAGTGTCCCAGGATCCAAGTGACCGTCTTGGCCCCTGGCCCCCGAAGCAACCTACGAAGAAAAAGATATTAGTACCAAGGCAGACAAGAAACTACGCCAAGCAGCGTCGCCGTCCAAGCGTTGCGCTCCCGCCCTCACTTGCGCACGTAGCGCTCGCAGCACCGCGACCTCCAGCGACCGATCCTCCTGATCTCCTCCCATGACCAACCCAAACCTGCCGCCGCCGTAGCCGCCCCAATTCGAAAGGAATGCGTGCCAAACCGAGCCGGGTCCCTACCCAGCCTCCGCAAAGCCATCCGTAGCACAGCCAACAACTGACTCGACGTCAAACCCTTCTGTGACCCATGCACAAAGATCTCCCCCTCCGTCCGCTGCACTTTCTGCCGAAAACACAGCCATTCCCTCACCGGACACACACCTGCACACCCACTCACCGACAACCACACCCATTTACCCCAACCCAGCTGGTCAGTCTTGGACCGCCCCAACCAAATGCCCAGACGAAGCCCGTCCACCCGCACATCAGCAAACAGCCTACCCGGAGCCCCCCGCGCCCCCAGCAGCTCAGACACCCGAAATGCTCCAAAAAACATCCAGATCATGCATAGGCGAAAAAGCGCAACCTCCCCCCGTCATAGCAACAAAAAACCAATTCCTGCAAAATCAACTTCAACAGGTCAAACGTGACCGCCTCCCTGGGCAACTCCCCGCCCCCCAACTCAGCCCGCACCCGCCCCCAACCCTTCAACATTCGGCTCAGCAGATCCGAACTAGCCGGATCAAAACCCAAGTACAACATGCAGTAAAAAGACACACCCGCCAACTTGCCAGCAATCGTTGTCTGTGACAGTCCCTTGTCCATGCAGTCCAGCACAAAGCGCACAACCCGCCTTTCGCACTCATCCTTCGGCAAACCCATCACCCCCGCTTCCAGACCTACAAACTTCCCAAACTCAGTCCAAGCCAACCTGTACGCCCGCCTGGTAGACTCCGCCAGCGACCGCTCCACCAAGCCCACCACCCTCACTCCCCCCACGCCCAGATACCCTCCGGCACCTTGGTCTTGCAAGCCTCCGCTCCCGGCGCCAACTCCCTGAACCGCAGCCACTG
This sequence comes from Lissotriton vulgaris, assembly GCF_964263255.1. Taxonomy (NCBI): domain Eukaryota; kingdom Metazoa; phylum Chordata; class Amphibia; order Caudata; family Salamandridae; genus Lissotriton; species Lissotriton vulgaris. The sequence continues at coordinate 779,782,001 of NC_141687.1, read as the reverse complement.
CGAACGAGATAACGCATCCGCAATTTCGTTACTCGCGCCAGCCACATGTTGCGCGCGAAACAGCACATTGTAACGCAGACATAGCAGCATGAAACTTCGCAGCAAGCGCAGCACCCTCAGATCTCTCGCTTTCTGAATGTTGACCAAGTCCACCACCGTCATATTGTCCACGTGAAACAACACAGACCTGTTCTTGAACTCCGGGCCCCACACCAGCAACGCCACCAACAAGGGAAAGAACTCCAAGAAAGCAATGCTCCGACCCTGACGCAGCCAATGGTCCGGACACCTTTCTGCGCACCAGCGACCGTCCCAGAAAAATCCGAAACCAGCCACACCCGCAAGTCCGACCGGACCCCCAGCGTGATCCTGACCCTGTGATGTGGGAGGGCCACGCCCGACATGGCCATGCCGAGCCGCCTACAGAAAGTCCTCCCCGCCCTCACCACTCTACAGGCAAAGTTCAACAAACCCAGCAAGCGCTGCACAGATCTCAAATCCAGCTTCCGCACCGCAATCGCACTCCTCAAAGCTTCCTGCATCTCAGCCACCTTCGCCACCGGCAAGCGCGCCCGCCAGGCCACCGAATCCAATTCAATTCCGAGGAACGTCAGACAACAACTGGGCCCTTCAGTCTTCTCCGGCGCCAAAGGCACCCCAAAATCCTCAGCCAACAACTGAAACTGCCGCAGAGCCTGACCACATTCACCCGATCGTCCAGAACCCACAAACAGAAAATCATCCAGATAGTGGGACACCAGCCGGTGCCCACTGCGGTCCACAAAGGCCCACTGCAAAAAAGAGCTGAAAGTTTCGAAAAGCGCGCAGGAAATCGCACAGCCCATTGGCAGCACCATGTCCACAAAAATGGCCCCAGGAGAGAGAAATCAGCCGGATGAATGGGAAGAAGCCGAAAGGCCGACTTGATGTCACACTTGGCCATCTCCGCCCCCCTCCCACACGACCGCACCAACCCAATGGCATCATCCACCGAAGCGTACAACACCCTCGAGTCCTCCTCAGCAATGAAATCATTCACCGACCTGCCTTCCGGCCAGGACAAGTGATGGATCAACCGATACTCCCCTTGCTCCTTCTTGGGCACCACCCCCAGCGGTGACACGATGAGATCCGCCAAGGGCCACTCCAAGAATGGACCCGCAATCCTGCCCTCCGACACCTCCTTCTCCAATTTACACGCCACTACCCCCGGCAGCTCTTTAGCAGACCGCAAGTTCTCAGCCCAACGCCTCTCCCTGGGCCCCTGATAGCCAATCCGAAATCCTTCCACAAACCCCCAGTACAATCGCAACGCTGCCTCCTTGTCAGGGTACCGGGAGAGCCATGGACCCATGGCCTCCACCTTAACCGGAGTACGGGCCCTTCGGCCCAGGCTGCCCCCTACCCTTGGCAAATTTCCACTGTTCTGACGGCGAAGCCAGGGTGAGGCACTGCGTGACCGGGTGGCGTCCCCCACACTTAGAACACTCATGCTTGAATTTACAGGAGGGGCGGTTGCAGAAACCTCTGTTAAACCCCCAGCATGCTCCCGAAGCGACCGGCTTGTATTGCTGACCCGCTGAACCGGACCACACGGGCTGGCCCCCATGACCACTTGGGGTACCATGGCTACCCGCCCCAGATTGGGCGGGACCCTGATGAAAAGACCGATACGTGACCGGAAGACCGCTGGCCGTATGAGTAGACGCCGCCGCCTGCGTCGAGGACATCCACTGGAGCCAAAGCTCCTGATCCACATCCCCCCACGGCTTATCCGGGTTAACACTGACCCGAGCCCTGAACTCCTCGTCATAGCTCAACCAAGCGAAGCCCCCGAAATGCATCTGTGCCTTCCGTATCACGTCCATGTATTTAAACAAAGCGATAGCCCGATCCACATGCTTTTCGCAATAGATACTCGCATAAATCAGAAAGGCAGAAGTCCAATTCTCCATAGTAACCGGCACCCTCGGCCACCTAGTCAGCTCCCATTCCTCCTCCTTAGACCCCTCCTTCGCCTGAACCTCCCTGTGCAAAAGCTTGAACACATCCACATACTCATGCCTCCAAATCCTCGCCCTCGTCTTCTCCGACAAATGAGACCCCAGGGGCACACCCAGCCCCATGTATGGCAACTTCTTCCTCAGTTTCTCCACCCCACTCACACCCTCCTCCTTCCCCTCCAGATCTTCCACCTTGTCTGTCTGCGCGCCGGCCGTCGCGACCTGCTTGCCCCCAACAGCCTTCGCCGGCTCCCCACCACCTTGGGCTCCAGCCCGCACAGACCCATCCCCCACCCCCACCGACCGGCAGGGCTTCTTCCTCCCCCCGCTCCCCCCATCCAGCCAGGCGTCCCACCAGGAGCCCTCACCTGATAACGTTGCAGGAGCCTCCCGCTCCTGTCGCCGTGCGTCCGCCGGCCTCGACATCCTGCTGGTGGCCCGACCGGCGCCATCTCGTGCCTCCTGAGAAGCACCAACCTTGGTAGCTGCCCCCTTAGCCCTGCACACGCGCCCAGGCTCACGCAACTCACCCTCTTCCAACTCATCCTACTCATCCTCGTAATCCAACCATTCATCCTGGACATCCAGCGGCACCACCTCAGTCACGACTCGTTTAGCACCCTTCCCTTTCACACCAGGCGTAAATTCACACTCCAACACGGTCGGTGCCCGCTCCCTCGGTGGAGGGCAGGCCGCCGCGGACCCCCCTGCATCTTCGCCCCGGCGTTTGGAGGCCGTTTTGCGCCCCGCCGGCCCACCCCGGCCTCTGCCAGCTGACCCTGCTGGCTTGACCCCCCCCGAGCCGTATGCGCTCGGGGAGGCCCCGGTGCCACCAGGTCTCTGATCCGTCAAGGCAGTCCCTGCAGTCTCCACCCAGACCCACTGACCGTGCGCCCCAGGGGCCCCCCTACCACGGCCAACGGCCGACGCCCTGCCACACCCTGATGCCTGGGCCCCATCGCCCACGGGCACCCCAACCATCTTCACCTCCCTGGCGGCACACAGGCGCTGCCACTCCCTCTCATACTCCTCAATGACCCGCCGCTGGTCCCTCGCCCTCTCCTCCTCGGTCATCCGGGCCCACCGGTCAAACATGGATGTCTGCCCCGGCCCCCCCCTTCCTCTCCCGGGCAAGGGTGCCACAGCACCACCCGCCCCGTGCCCCGCCCCACCCCGCTGCTGTACCTTGGCGGGGCCCTTGCCCTTGGAAACCTGGGACTTCCCCACCCCCTTCCGCCCCTTGGACAGGTCAACCGGCTGCTCAACATCCGAGAAACTGGCCTCCCCCCCAGACTCCTCACCCGACAGCAAGAGGGCAAATTCGCCCCCAGCCGCCACCTCCCACTCATCAGGGTCCTCCCCCCCACTGCCAGCACTGCTCCCCCCGTACCCCACCGTCTGGCACATACTCCCAGACAGTCTGGCCTGAGACGCCTGCAGGGCCTGCCCTTGCTCATCCACCTCCAGCTCGGGGCCCTCCGCCTCCCCACACCCCTCCTGGACCACTTCCCCTGTAGCCCCCGCCCCAGCCGGGAGAACCAAACTGCTACCCCCCGCCTTTGGAGGCTCCTGAACCTTTTTGGCCTTCCCTTTCCTGGGCCCCCCATCCCTCGACCCAGCAGGCTCATCCTTACGGGCAGCCACCACAGCTGCCACCCCCGCCGACGCAGCCCTGGGCGGGCGGGTCATGCCCACCCAAGCCTGGTCCAGCACCCCTGGCTGGAGGAGATCTGCCCTCCCAGCCCTGCCAAGAACCAGTAAAGCAGCCCTAACTGCCTCAGCATCAGGGACAGCCATGGGGAAAAACCGGCCAAAAAACACCCTCCGCGAGATGCGTGAGGATCGGTAACCCGCTCGAAACGTCCGCGAGATGCGTGACGTTCGGCACCCTCCGTTTGCCGCCCGGAGCACCCGCTCCGAAATTAATAAAATTAAGCTAAATCACACTCCGCCTAAATGCGCCGTGAAACTAGCCTACTCGTCGCCCTGGGACACCAAGGCAACGAACCCGACACGAAATCACTCACCGCCTGACTAATTGACACTCCGCCTAGCAAAACCTAACTTCTCCCTGAGGCACCGGGGACAGGAAAGGAAGTTGTTCGTTTCCTGTCCCCCCCTATGTAGCCTCCTATCTAACCCCTCCCACCCCTGACCTAACCCCTTACCTCACTTCCGCCCGCCGTGTCCTCGCGCGAATACCCCGGGGAAGACTAGTCTGTCGACCTGCATTCCCCCGGGGGCCGCATTGTGTCCGGTTCTGATCGGCTAAACTTAAAACTCGCAAAAGGAGGAGAGAGTTTCCTTAAGCGCCGCCAACGTGCGTTTCCCGGCGGCTCGAGGGTGTTCAACGAGGTATTTGTCGGGGCGGGTGCGGGCGGAGGACGAGCGGCACCTTTTGACTTGCCTGCTGCTGCCGCCCGAGTTTCAGCCGGTCGGCGGGGTCTGCATCATTATATAGGCCCTATATACAGGCATAGCAACTCCCCCGAAAGGTCCAGAAGGCAACCGGCATTTTGCGCGAAGAATCCATTCCTTCCACACCTCGTAAACGGTTCTGGCAGCGCTTGGGATCGGAGTTGTGTGGGGGGCGAAGCAGGGTCAACCAGGGCAGGGCCTGGATGGGAGACCAGATTGAGAATATATGGTGATAACAATTTCTTTAATTGTAACTTCTGCTGAGTGTAGCTGCTAGTAATTTTCTGTTGATCCTACAGGGGGTCTTTGGAGGAGATAATTTAAATGAAATAGCATTTGTGTGTGTTGTTGGGCCAATCATCTACTGCATCTGAGGCCGTGTTTTTTCCTTCAGCGCACTATCGGGAGGAATTTTTATTTCCAATTTTATGGAGCCGCTAGAGCTGGCAGCTCCCAGATATTAATAATTTTTTTTATTTACAGGCAATACACTACACTATCTCAGCATAACGCACACGGGGGAGCCCAGAGTGGGGAGCGGCGAACGAGGCCACAAACCCGATACCGGCTGTGGAAAGGCGCAGGATTTGATCGGTAAGAGGAGAGCGGGGGGCTTGCATTTCATCGCTTCTGGTAGCCGCCGGGTGGGTTTACGCTAGAGTTTACTCACCCCTGACAAACCGGAGAAGCCGGGGCGTTGCGGTTACGGTTGCATGGTGCTTATAGCCAGCCCCCTGTGCATCCTCCATCTGGTGAATGTACAAAGCACACGGTCACCTGAGTGGTAACACTAGGAGTGTAGGGCTGTGGTCTGTGGACATGCCGGGGCCAAAGGGTGGAAAAGGAGGGTCCAAGATGGAGGTTATGATGCGCGCCATGATGCGTGAGATGAGCAACATTAATAAGAGGTTGGGGAAGATGGATGAATTAGAGGCCCGCATGAATGATAGGTTTGCGGACCCTCCAGGCCCGTCAGGTAGGCCCGCCCGGCACATGTTCAATACCCCAGCCCCTGTACCAGCAGTTCCGGTCCCTCTTACACCTGTACCTGCGGTGCCGCTTCCTGGTACACCGGTGCCTATAGTCCCAGCGTCCGCCGCACCGGCTCCTGCCATGCCGGCGGCGCCCCCTCCTGCGGGGACTGCCCCCCGCCCGTTGTACCGATACCGGTCCCGGGTCTGCCGCCGCCGGCCGACTCCCTGCCTACCACACCAGGGCCATCGGGGCACCCAGGGGTGCCTATCGCGCCAGCAGGTAATCTGGACCCGGTCCCTGTCGAGTTGGTGTCTCAGATAGCGACCTTATTGCCTTGGCTGCAGAAGGGGGGTGTAGTACTTGCTTCATCAGATCATGCGGCAGAGGCAGCAAAGTTGGTAGAAAAGATTAAAGCTGCAACGGTGGCTGACAGTGCGGCAGTGCCCTCATCTTCTTCACTTTCAGGTTCCAGTCCCGCCCCACAGAACGGAGATGGCGGTCTACCGGCCCAGGCACCCGGAAATGGTAAGGAGGTAGCGCTGCCTCTCTTGGGGGACGGCTCAGTGCCATCCAGGAGCGAGAATTTAGCACAACACGTGTCACAAGCAGTGAAAGAGTTGATTTGGGCGGGAAAGTATGTTTACATTTTTTCCTTGTTACTGTACAATAGGGAAATGGAGCATGCCAAGCTACTAAAGGAATGGATGCATCCGAGTGAATGGAGGGCACAGTGCTCAAAGTTCAGGGTAGAGGAAACATTAAATAACTGGGTCAGGGCCTTTTCCGTCCTTACGGCTATCACAGCCGAACGCCCCCCGAATGTGCTGGCATCAATGGCTTGCTACCAGAGCAGGATTGTGGGTTGGAGCGAACAGTACTCTGGGGATGCGTGGGAGGAATATGATGTCAATTTCAGGAAAGCCAAGGAGTTTGATACATCACTGACGTGGGATAAGGTTGACTCTGTCTTGGCATAAGCAGTTCTCAGGGAACACAGCCCCTTCCCAGTCCACCAGTGCAGTCAGGGTGTTCTCTGCTAGACCCCAACAGCCCTTTCAGTCAGCCCAGGGGAGTGAGGTCCCGGGGAAGAATAGGGGGGGGGGGGGGGTCAGAGAGGAAGGGAGTATGCTGGGACTTCAATAAGCGCTCCTGCACAAGGGCGCCTGGCACCTGAAGATTTAGACATGCCTGTGCTTTCTGTGGTCACCCTTCCCACCGAGTCAGCCTGCAGGTCCAAGAACGGGCATCACGGTCAGAGGGGGAGGGGGAAACCAGAGTAGAGGGCATCGGTTGGGTGTCCCCACACCAATTGATGTTCTAGCAATGATCCCATGGTTGAACAGATACCCGGACCACACAGCAGCCACTCTACTTCAGGAAGGTTTCTCCCAAGGTTTTAGGATCCCAGCGGAGGGGTACACAGGTAGCGCATATTGTAGGAAACAATTATCTGTAAAACACAATCCAGCAGTGGTGGCTGCTAAGATTAGCAAAGAACTGTCTCTAGACAGGATAGCTGGCCCTTTCCAGAATGTGCCTGTCCCCAATTTTGTGTGTTCGCCGCTAGGAGTAGTATCCAAGAAAGAGAAATGTGAGTTTAGACTGGTCCACAACCTGTCGGGCCCCAAGAGGTGCATCCTTAAATGATGCAATTGATGAGGGGATTTGTGGTGTAAAGTATGCCTCATTTGACCAGGCTGTTGACTTATTGCGTGCCCTGGGGCAAGGAGCACTGATGGCAAAATCAGATATTGAATCTGCGTTCCGTCTCCTCCCAGTACATCCATTGGATCACCACCTCCTAGGTTTCACTTTCGAGGGCAAGTTTTACATGGACAAATGCATGCCCATGGGTTGTTCCATATCATGTGCCTACTTTGAGACATTTAGCTCATTTCTAGAATGGGCCATGAGACAGGCGACGGGCCACCAGCAGGTCATGCATTACTTGGACGATTTCCTTTTCTTAGGTGCGGCGGGCTCTCAGGAGTGTGGTTGGGGATTGCAGGAATTTTGCGTGCTCATGCGGGCTTTTGGGGTCCCGCTGGCGCCAGGGAAGACGGTCGGCCCGTCTACCTGCCTGGAATTCCTTGGTATCGAAATTGATTCAGTGAAGGGATGCTTCAGGTTGCCCAAGGACAAAGTGTCTAGGTTTAGGGCAGCTCTGCGTCAATGCCTACGGAAAGGCAAGGTTTCCTTGCAGCAGCTGCAGGAAGTGGTGGGGCAACTGAACTTCGCACTGCGGGTCATCCCAATGGCGCGCCCATTTTCACACTCTATTGCCCAGGCTATGAAAGGACTACGGGAGAAACATCACCGCACCAGGCTGTCTTCTGTGGTTCGCCAGGATATGCATATATGGATGGCATTTCTGGAGGACTTTAATGGCAGGGTAGTGTGGTCTGGTCCTCCCGCTACATCAGCAGAGTTGGGTTTATGGACAGACTCTGCTGGTAGTGTAGGCTTTGGCGCCATCCTAGGGACCAAGTGGGTCACCCAGCGGTGGCCGGAAGAATGGAGAGCATGGGGTCTGACCGCCAACATTGGCTTCCTGGAACTTTTCCCAGTGTGGGTGGCATTTAATGTCTGGGCGGAACACCTATGTAATCAATCAGTGGTGTTCTGGTCGGATAACATGACAGTTGTGGAATGTATAAACCAACAGGGGGCACGCTGTCCGTTCATATTGCGCCTGATAAAAGAGATTGTGTGGCAGTGCTTAAAATGGAATGTGGTTTTCAGAGCCAAGCATGTCCCAGGTATCCTCATCAATGCAGCTGACTCCCTTTCTCGCTTTAAAATGCAGGTTTTCAGGGAACATCTTCCTGCAGCAGACCCCTCGCCAGCGCACTTCCCGGCAGTACTTTGGCAGATTGGTGCCCCAGATTACAGGACCTCGTTGTTGCTAGCTTAGCCCCCAGGACAAGACAGCTTACGAAGGGGCGTTTTTGTCTTACCGTGCTTTCTTGGGGCAGGAATGGGAGGTTAGGTGGGCACAGGAGGACAGCTTCGCGGCCTATTTAGAATGGATGCACAGGGATGGGCGCTCAGCAGGCATAGGGCGGCGGTCTCCTTCTTGGCGCAGGATAAGGGCATGCAAGACCCCACTAATACCTTTATGGTGCGCAAGGCTCTGAGGCGATGGCACTGTTTACAGGGTCACTCTGTGGATACGAGAAGGCCCATAGGACTGGCGCGGCTGGCAGCCTTATTGGTGGCACTGCATGATGTTTGTAGCTCAGAGTGGGAGGTACTTTTGTTCAAAGCTGCATTTTCCCTGGCTTTCTATGCGGCGCTGAGAATTGGTGAATTGGTGGCAGGGTCAAAAGGAGATAAGTTGGGCGGCCTACAGTGGACTAGTGTTAAGATCAGAGATGATACTATGTGGGTGACAATTCAGAGATCGAAAACTGACCAGGAATCTCGGGGTCACACCATAGTGCTCCACCGGGCCCGGGCCAACCCTTGCTGCCCGGTCTTTCACGTGGAGGTTTTCCACAGGCAGCGGGAGGCACGGCGGGGGGTGCACTGTTGTGTCACACCGATGGTACACCATTGACCAGGTACCAGTTTAGGCGAGTCCTGGAGCTGACGGTCAGACAGGCAGGTTTAGATCCCAAGGAATTTGGCACTCATTCCTTTAGGATAGGGGCAGCAAGTGAAGCAGCTTTAAGGGGTCTCCCAGCTGAGAACGTGAAGAGAATTGGGAGATGGTCATCTGAGTGTTACAAACGCTATGTACGAATTGACATGTTGTGACAGGATGGTGCTCACGCCTTGTATGTTTCTGGTTTTTGCAGTTTCTCAAACCTGTGACGCGGGGGAGGAACTCGCCACCGGGCGTCAACGATCTACACCATCACAGCACAAGCAACATGATGAACGCAGGACAGTGGTGACTTGGATTGTGGGCCACTCTTATGTGAGGCATGCTGAACATGTTTTTCTTTCAGGAGACCGTAAGAAAAGGGCGACGCAAAAGGGGTTTGATATCTCATTCTTTGGAAGAGGGGGTTTATGCCTCAGCCAGTTTAGGAACTTCTTCCAGGGACTCTTAGCTCAGCAGCCCGCCTCCCCGTCAGTGGTGATACTTCACCTAGGGAAGAATGATCTGGCCAAACTGGAGAGGCGCATCCTTATCGAGGAGATCATCTCCACTGCGGGGTGGGTGGCCAGGACTTGCCCGGGTTGCACAGTAGTATGGTCGCAACTTATCCCTCGGTGGCAGTGGCGAGGGGGGGGACTTGGTCAGGGGCGCGCCCTACCACCGATTGGCTGGCGCCCTCCCTGACCCGGATGGCATTGAATGACATCCGGGTCATGGGGGGGCGGGCTGCAGGAGGGGCTAGGTGAGGGGCGTAGACACCCCTCCCTTCCCCCGGGCCCCTCGAGGATAAAGAATCGGGGAGCGCCCAGGTGACCCCCTTGTTGCCTGGACGCTCCCCCACACCGGCCGTGCCCCGCGCTCGGGGCTTCTTGTTTTCCCACCCACCATCCTGGAACAATGCGGTTGATGCTTTACTAGTCCGATATAGTGTGTAATTGTCTAGGATGTCTGTTAGCCTAATTCTCATGCATAGTAAACTGTAGTTGGATTGTGTATTTTGCTGATGGTGCTTTCTCTTAGAATTTTTCTCCCCTTGTTAGTGAATGGTAGTGAAATGTGTTATTGGTGTTGCAATTGTGTTTAGGCCTTTTTTCCCTTTGTAGCTCTACGGTGTTCCGCTTGATTTATGATTTAGTCAGTGTAGTTGTCTTTTAGAATTTTTTCCCTTAGGTCGTCGTATTTATTAGGTATGGGGCATGCGGTAAGGTCATGACCGGTGAGCAGCTATTTTAAGGTCTGAGGGGGCGGGCATCATCCTATGGAGGTTCCCGCCCAGGGGGAGGGGCCATCGGCCCCTTCTAGAACTTCAGGGCCAAGGTAACTGGTGCTTTAAAGCGGCGCGGGTTGGGGAGTAGTCACGCTTTCCTTAGGCTGGTATCCACCCAGCGCGCGCATACTTATGACGTCAACGGATGGCGCAGAGTAAGGGCCCTCCTTTAGTGGGTAAATGAAGTTCATGGCGTGGACCGGGTAAATTACTGGGCCCGGCTGCGCATGCGCACATCTTTAGGTGAGGCGCAGCTAGTAGGACCTGACACCGGTTAGCGACCTTGCCATATGGCAGAAATGTTAGTATACAAAAATTCAGATGAGGATGTTAGATTCGGTTAGGAAACAATCTGTATTAGAGTTTTGTTAAGGATAGTCTCTCACACCTGTTGACAACATTGTATCTAATTTGGCAAAGAAACCAGAGCACACTATATATTTTTTCTCTTTTTGTTCTCTTTTTTGTCAAAGTATCATTTTCTTCAAATTTTCATTCAATCAGGATAGATCACACCAAAATGAATTTTTTTAAAAGGATTTTATTTGTGAACAGTGTCTATTTCGTAGAGATCACTGTATCAATCACTTAAGCCTACACGTGTTTCATCACAGCATGTGGCTGTGACTCATCAGGGCTGACCAAATGATCAAAACTCGTGGTCGGGGAGCCGGTGATAATTCCAACCCGGTCCTAGTCGGGTAGTTTATGTGGTTAGTTCCGTTTATCATAAGCAAACTGTTTTATCGGTTTGGTGAATTCTTAGGTAATCTCGGGCCGTATACTGCCACGGTCCTGCTTGTAAAGCATCTGTCTCCGAGTGCACTCGGAGACAGATGCTTTACAAGCAGGACCGTGGCAGTATACGGCCCGAGATTACCTAAGAATTCACCAAACCGATAAAACAGTTTGCTTATGATAAACGGAACTAACCACATAAACTACCCGACTAGGACCGGGTTGGAATTATCACCGGCTCCCCGACCACGAGTTTTGATCATTTGGTCAGCCCTGATGAGTCACAGCCACATGCTGTGATGAAACACGTGTAGGCTTAAGTGATTGATACAGTGATCTCTACGAAATAGACACTGTTCACAAATAAAATCCTTTTAAAAAAATTCATTTTGGTGTGATCTATCCTGATTGAATGAAAATTTGAAGAAAATGATACTTTGACAAAAAAGAGAACAAAAAGAGAAAAAATATATAGTGTGCTCTGGTTTCTTTGCCAAATTAACACAAGAAGGGGGTGGTTCTTCCACTTCTCTTCACAGAGGTTAAGGTTTTCCTCTGACCAAGAAGCACCTACCTCGGTACCACAAAGAAGTCAAAACCATACCGTGAATAGTTGAGCGCCCGGATTTCTGAATACTCCAAAAACCTACCCACTGATATAACCAAAACATTGTATCTAATGTCCTGCTGATTTTTGTATAAACTGATTATCGTGCAAATTAGAAATGTATTGTTTTATATCTTAATAAATACGGCCAGGGGGTCTCGCGACCCCCCGCCTTCCAAAGATAACCATGTTTCATGTTCATGTGTTCTGAGGTTGGTGTGGTCATAGGGAGGGGGCGGCAGCCTGTCACTGACCATGTCAGTCTTGTTGCAGCATTCTGGACTGCTTAAGCTTAGAAAGGCTGGCACTTAAAACATTGGCATAGTCAAGACTTGAATAAATAAGGACATGCACCACCGTCTTGCATGCTGAGGAAGGGATGATTGCTATATATTTTCCAAGTCTTTTGAGAAAAGCAAAGCAGCAAGGTGCCACTGACGTTATTGGGAATGGAATGAGAGGTCCCTGTCAAAAGTGATGCTTAAGTTAAGGGGAATATCGATTTCATATTTACAAGATTATCATTTAGTTAAGGTATATGTTACTTGCATTGCTTTCAGACATAAAGAAATAGCAAGTTTATCTTTGCAAAGTTTACAATACTTAAGCATAAATGTAACAAAGATCATTGGTATACATCTGGGCATGCTGACCGGTGACACTGATGAGCTATCCAAGGTTGAGTGATTATTTGAAGCAGATATCTTGCTAGGATTTAGATCTTCTAAATTAGGCTACGTGTGTGGTTCAGTCTTTTGCCTTGAAACCCAAGTGGTTTCTTAGCAGGAACCGATCGTTTCAACCCCCTTTTGAAAGGCTCTGTGGGATATGTTTTTTAAAGCTCTGTGAGATGTAATTCCAAATTATAGTTGGTGAACCAAAGAATGACTCAGAGTTTAGAATTTCTACATTTCTGAGTTTATTTATTGAGTCCCTTTGCACTCTCAAGACCTTTAATTTCTAGGCTAAGTGTGCAGGAGTTTTTTAAGAAGTGCTTTAAGCTTAAAAGAGGATCTTTGTAAACAGCAGTTTTCCATCCAAACCATCAGATGGCAACTCAGCGATCCGAGCACAGGTATGATGAGGTTGATCTCGCTGCACTGACAAGGTGTTGTTGTTCCGCTGAATTTTGGACTGCAGCCAGAAGACAGTCAGACTACATATTGGGATGCTGGTATGCTTAGCAATCCTGTAATCGAGTCTAAATACAAGTGACATAAATAGTGTTTGGAGGCCTTGTTCAGGCCTTAATCATCAATTTTCTGAAGTGAAAGTTGCCAGTATTTCTTTTAAGCTGTGATGTCTATGTGAGTATTTACAAGAGTGTTGTAAAACCTATCCATTTTGATTGTCAACAAAGTGATGTAAGACTCCAAGTAGACTGAGATTTCTGATGTCGTTGTTTGGCTTTTGAGTGTTTGTGGTGTTGGGGAGGCAAGGAGGAATTCGTTTTTTTGGGTGGGTTAAGTTTAGTGTAAAGGTGAGTTTTTTTAGAATAAGTTAGCGTCATCCATGTTCTAAAGTTTATTTGTACCTTGGCTCCAAATGTATTGTTCAGAGTTTCTAAATAGAGGTTGAAAATTAGGAGCTACAATACGTCTTTGTTAAACTGTGTGTGGCAATGGAAGTGGTGAGGGAGAATATTCACCTGCCCTAACTATGTAAGATGTGTTGTTAAGATACGTTTGGTGCAGTGCAAAACTGCCCACACTTTACAAGTCACTAAAACCTAAATGCAAATGATACCTGACACACAAAATGAATGTGCACCTTGCTCACGAGTCCTACGTGTTATAATGAATTATGCACAAAATCGTTTAACACTGCTGTTGCAGAAGAATGTTTAAAATAACATGTATAATTCTTATATAGAATGTTTACTGATATCAGAAAATAAATACTTTTGAATGTTTTACTTAGGAATTGTCTTTACTAAGTGAGAGTCGGATTTAATAAAATGATTTAATCCTCAATGTTGATAAGTACAGTGACTGACATGCAATAATAAAAAGTACATGCTTGATTTTACCTAAATGGATTTACAATTTAACGTATACTACCACGCAAAGATGAAAACCTGTAATGTGTAATAGTTCCAAATACCATTCACTTTAATTGCTACAACCTTACACACAATTCATAAATATGTGCTATACTGTCAGTGTAAATGTTAGGATTGTTGTTTTTATCTTTAAATGATCCTTATATCTGTAGGATATTAGTACAGGTCAAACGATAATCAATATTCAATGTATGCATTAACATGTATTTTTAAAGTAGTTCTTCTGCTTACATGCTATTGTGAAGTTTGATTGCTTATTGTGTGACCATTGTTACATGAATTAAAAGTACTAAAGAAATATATTCATATATGTTTAATTGTGCACAGACATATTAATTGTGCATCATTGATTAATTTCTTAAGTTGGCATTATTCTCAAAGTCCTGTTCTGCAGTGTATAATTCACTGTGCCCCTGCATTTTACTGACTTGCTTCTTTCACAAGTGTTCTCATGTATCGCTAGTTTGAATAGATACATTTCTTGTAACAGCAATAGATGCATGTCTGAGAAAGGAATCCAACGATGAGCAATTGAGAAACCTGTGGCCGAACAAAAGACTATTGCGCTCTAGTTGGAGTTTGTGACCAAGACTGTGTTCCCATGTCCAGTGTGGGATTGTTCTCTACCGTTGCAGCCTGCATATGGCTACTATGGACAACAAACTTCTATTGATGATACACATGAACTTGAGGACTGTAATATATCAACTACTGTTGCAGCCTGCATATGGCTACTATGGACAACAAACTTCTATTGATGATACACATGAACTTGAGGACTGTAATATATCAACTACTGTTGCAGCCTGCATATGGCTACTACGGACAACAAACTTCTATTGATGATACACATGAACTTGAGGACTGTAATATATCAACTACTGTTGCAGCCTGCATATGGCTACTATGGACAACAAACTTCTATTGGTGATACACATGAACTTGAGGACTGTAATATATCAACTACTGTTGCAGCCTGCATATGGCTACTACGGACAACGAACTTCTATTGATGATACACATGAACTTGAGGACTGTAATATATCAACTACTGTTGCAGCCTGCATATGGCTACTATGGACAACAAACTTCTATTGATGATACACATGAACTTGAGGACTGTAATATATCAACTGCTGTTGCAGCCTGCATATGGCTACTATGGACAACAAACTTATATTGATGATACACATGAACTTGAGGACTGTAATATATCAACTACTGTTGCAGCCTGCATATGGCTACTACGGACAACGAACTTCTATTGATGATACACATGAACTTGAGGACTGTGATATATCAATCACCTTGTTGAACGAGAAGAATCTCTCAGACTTTTTTCTCTTGGAGCTGCTGCCTCTTTTGACTTGCCCTGAATCTTGCAGATGAATTCGGACTTTCCTTGCTGAGCCCATTATCTGCATGTCCTATGTAGAACCCTCCTTGGACTTCTACCTGCACCATGTGTGATATCCCCATTGTCTTTGTACTGACTGTTTGTACTGACTTTTTACGACATTGCCTGATGTCCCAATGTTTCACATAAGCGTAGTTTAGATTGGAACTTATTTACGACTTATAGTCAGTCTCCTGACCGAGCTTCTGCAATGGTGCTGGTGTTGCTAAAACTCTGGTGTCTTATCCCTGTAATTTTCTGAAGGGCTATTTGATTCCTGGACTATGAATGTTTATGTACTTTGTTCTGTGCTTGCAAGAATTATATTGCTAATGTACAGAAAAGGCTAAATAATATTAGTTACCGAGCATCAGATTCTAATGTTACTGTTTTGTATTGCAGCAACAGAACTTCTCGTATGTGTAATTCTATTTCCCCTTCACTTCTTAAGGAGGCTTGGCCTCCCTGTTGCAATCTTATACTTATATAGCATAGTTTTGAGAGTGATCTATTTGAATCTGATTATTAATTTGTAATAAGCACCCTTGAACTTGGCTGCCTATTCCTGGTCCTCATTGTGTAGCCACATCAGTTGCACTGTTAATATAAATTGAACATTGATTGAACAAGTGATGCTAACTCTCTTTCTCCTAAGTGCAACACATAAAATAACCATTGGAGAACCAGGGTAGAGAGTAAGTAAGTGATTTAGTTCATCCAGAGTAATTTGAGTGGATCTAAACCCACCCCCTCGAAATCACCGAATGGGCCCAGAAACGCTGGAACAAATCTGAACCAGTTTAAGGCCTTGTCCGCCTGTCTCTGCATAACACTCAGTAAAGTTACACAGGAATAGTGTATGAGTAGACATGAGTGCATACATGAGTGCACAAAGTCATCCAGAGCACAAGCTGGCAGGCTGCTGCAGCATATTTTAACCACACTCGCCATAACTACACATGGTAACAGAGAGCCAGACACAAACATTTGACTGGTAAGGCAATGGAAAACACGGAAAACGCTTAGAGCAAAGTGCACTTTAAAATATTTTACTTGGCTCAACGTGTAAAGGAAACCACAAAAATTGAAGGTTAACTAAATAGGTATTTAACAGCTTCACTTGGCAGTCTCTTTATATTAAAGTACAATACATGGTAACCACTGTAAAAAAAAAAACCAACAAGTATCATATTCATACAAGTGCACTCCTTGGAAACAAATAAAATACCAGTTTCAAATACAGTACTCTTCCCCATGACATAACCTTCCAAATCTAAAAACAAAACAGACATCCATGCAGGAGAAAATAGAAGCCCTGCTACTTGAGTGTTCAGGGACTCACCCGTTAAAAGTAACCCAGCTGAGAAGTGTTGGCACTCTCCTACTCAAAAAAGTGCAGGTGCACATTACCTAAAAGTAACGCGTCATTTAAAGGACGTGTTCAGGCTTACAACAGTAACGCCTGTTCATATTGGAGAATGTCAGACCTATTGGCATCATCATTGATTGTGCTTGGATTTTACTGAAGCCAGTGAAGCTGTGTTTACATAAACTCATGCCATGCTGCAGGACTATGCTAGCAGTTTGTTTCATTTATTCCTAAATGTACGCCGGATATACAAAATGAAACAAAGCTGTACACACTGGTATGCATAATGCCCTGCCAAACCCAGACCGACTATGTATAGGCAGAATGACCCTCAGCTCGGAGGTGCCACCCATCTGTTACTGTGCAAGGCAGCCCCCAGAGACTGGAAGGTGGGCTAAGTTTGTTCTAAATCATTTCCGTCTTAAAAGGGGTGTGTTGCAGACACTGTCCTCCTTTTACAGATGAAGGCTGTCTGTCCCCAGTGCCCCAGTCTTGCTTCAAACGAGAGATGGGCGCAGAAAGGCTTGTAGGGGGTGTGACGACTACACTCTTCGTCTGCCATGGCAGAGCTGGTGCCCACTTGGCCTGGCAAAAGAGGGTTGCGCCCACCTTGGCAGAGGATGCACTGCAGGTGTCCTTCTTTCGGGACAGCAGATGCACCCTCTCCTACGGGATGCTGCTGTGATCGAACATTGTGTGGGTATGAACCCCCGCCCCCATTCAGAAAGGATAACGAAGGCAAGGGCGTTTAGGACACCGCTCCCACCCCTACCAGTTGTGGTAGCGTTCTAGTGTTCCGCTTAACAGGAACAGGAAGGGGATTAGCGGAAGCGGAAGGCGGCCATTTTGTCTATTGGCGCCGACCGCTGGTTGAAAGGTTGATTATCCCAGCGCTCCGTGGAATAAAGAGTTATACACAATCCACACGGTGTCAGTTCCCAGTAATTACCATCATTACAATGGCGACGAGGCTCACGGCATAACGCCCGAACCCGGACACAGCATGCAGCACCGGAAGTGCCGAACCGGCAGGGTGCTACCCGGCCGATCCACGGAGCGTGGCAGAGGACCCCAGGTGAGCGCTGGACGGCGCAAACCACGTGTTGCCTGGAAGAGCAGGAGCACTACTCAGAGAGGTAGGCCTGCGTGCACCCCACCCTAGCCTTGATACCACATTGCAGAGTATTCCAGCCCACTGTGACCGCATCGAGTGCAAGGGGCACAGGCAGGAGAGGGAGGCCCACGCTGGGAGGCGCCCAAGATAATCAAAGGAGTGCTTTGGACCCCGTGGAGTGGAGGTGGAACCAGGCAAACTGGCGGAGCAGCGTGCAGGCGCAGGGGGGCCGAGTACTATTCACCCTGTGGGAGAAGAGGACCCACTGGCACTACCTGATCCCGCGCACGCCTCGCTAGGGGACGACAGTGACAGTGATCTCGGCGAAAGGGGCTCGGCAGTACAGTCCACGCCAGGAAGCCCCCCGGGGAGAGCGGTCCCCGTCCAGACCGTCCGACGAAGAGCCAATAACATGGCGGTACAGTCTTCGTCCCTCACACAACTGGTGCCTTTCCTGACCAATACGGGGGAGCCGGAGAGGCTATGGGAGGACTGGAAGAGGTACTTCCTAAACTACCTCGATGCTTTGGAAGAAGAGGTGGGTGCGCCATACTCCAGCAAGAGAAGAAAAAAAATCCTGTTACATAACCTGGGCCCCGAAGGGATAAGGGTCTACGACACCATCGTTAAAACAGAGAGAGATGCCACGGATACCGACGTATTTAGCCACGCCATTGCCGATCTGGACGCGCACTTCAGGCCTGTTGTGTGTGTCGCGATTGACCGTTACAACTTCTTCCAGAGGAAACAGAAGAGCAATGAGACGATGGATGAGTATGTTGTAACCCTGCAGAAATTGGCACTCACATGCAAGTTTGGTGCACTGCACGACGACCTGATCCGAGACCAGATAATCATGCACACGTCCAGCACCCATGTCCAAGAGAAACTATGGGTAAATGGAGATGCCCCCTCAAAGAAATTTGGGTGATGGTAAAGAAGGTCCAAATGTCCAAACGCTGTGCCCAGGCGGCCAAGAAGGAAACAGGAGGTGCGCAAACTGTGTGCAAGATAATGACGCAAGGGAGGAATGAGCGCCCCAAGCAAAGAGATCAGCAGAGAAATCAGGAAGGAAGACGTCCTAACCAAACCAATCCTACGGACCAGAGAGCGAACAAAGGAGGACGTCAAAGCTGTTACAGGTGTGGGAGTATGACGCACCTAGGGAATGATAAGGTGTGCCCAGCGTTCCGGGCGAAGTGTTCGTATTGTGGAGTGTTCGGACACTACGAGAAGGTATGCCGCCGGAAACCCAAGGGAACAACGGTCAGGTATGTGGACCAAGAGCAGCAAGACGAACAGGCTGGATCAGAGGAAACAGAAGACTTGGAAGAAATCCTATACATTGACGTCCAGGTGCTGGAAATGGAAGGGTCGGGAACCGACAAACCCAGACTTGATATGCACATAGGTGGAATACCTTTGGAAATGATAGCAGACAGTGGTGCTCCCATCTCCATCATACAAAGAAAAGTATGGGAAGAAAGATTCATATCACAGCACGGAGAGAATCTGCTCCCTATGGACTTGCGACCTGTCACATACACAGGGCAGAGGATTCCAATGTTGGGGTACTGCCCTCTCTCGTTTGAATTCAGGGGCCGCCAAGCCATGTGCAAGCTATATGTTGCGGAGAAAGGCCCCTCTGTTTTGAGTTGGAGAGACCAAGGAGCCTTAGGGATACAACTTAACCCTGGAGGCATTGAGAAAATCCTACTTATGGATATGTGGATATGGACAGGAAAGACGACGCTGACTCATGGAAACGAGCATACCCCAAAGTCTTCAACGGCCAGATAGGGGAACTAGCAAGATACAAGCACCTCATAAAGTTGAAGGAGGGAGCGACTCCAGTGGTGCACAAGGTGAGGAACATCCCGTTCCGGAGCAGGGAGGCGGTACAACAGGAACTGGACAGACTGGAAAGAGAAGGTGTAATCAGAGCCATTGAAAGTGCGGAATGGCTTTCTCCCCTGGTAGTGGCCCAGAAGCTGAATGGGAAGGTCCGGCTGTGTGTGGACCTTAGGGAACTAAACAAAAACATAATCATTGACAAGTTTCCCCTGCCTCACATAAACGAGATGCTGGCGAAGACGAAAAACCACAAGTGGGTCTCCCCAGTGGACCTATCGTCAGCCTACCACCAAGTAAGATTACATCCATCGTGCAGCCATCTCACGTCGTTCATCACACCTTTCGGCTGCTATGAATTTGTAAGGATGCCGTTTGGCCTGGCCTCGGCGGCCGCGGTTTTCCAGAAGATGATGCACAGGCTACTGAAGGACGTGGAGGATGTACAGTTCTTCCAAGACGATATCTTGGTGATGGGAAAGACCATGCATGACCACAATGAAAAACTTCACAAAGTACTACGAACCTTGCAGGACAATGGTCTAACAGCAGAGTGGTCCAAGTGTAAATTTGGAGTACAGTCCGTCACGTACTTAGGTCACAAGGTGAGTGAAGAAGGGATTAAACCAAAAAAATCCAACATGAAGGCGATTCTGGACGCCCCCACCCCGAGCAAGAAAGAGGATGTTCGGTCATTCTTGGGAATGGCCGAATATTACAGCAAATTCATTCCCCACTTCGCCACTAAAACACATCACCTACGTCAGCTACTCAAGGAGAATATCAAATTCCAATGGGGCCAGGAGGAGCAGACCGAGTTTGAATCGTTGAAGAGGGAGATGAGTACTGGCATTCCACTTAAAGGGTTCGACCCCAGTGCAGAGTCAATCCTCACAACAGACGCCAGCGACCGGGGTCTAGGGGCAGTACTGATGCAACGGTCAGAAAATGGCGAGACAGCAACAATCAGTTTCGCATCCAGGTCCCTAGCGCCAAACGAGGAAAAGTTTAGCGTGATTGAGAAGGAGATGTTTGCGGTGGTGTGGGCCATGGAGAGGTTCCGTCAATACCTGTGGGGAGCGAAATTCTTGGTGAAAACGGACCACGAGCCCCTGGTCTGGTGCTAACCTCAAGTGGCCATGCTCATGCGACACCCAGGATTGCAAAAATGACCCTACGACTGTTGGACTTTGTATATGAGGTAGAACACATTCCGGGACCGCAAAAAAAAGTGGCGGACTTTCTTAGCAGGGCGGCGGCCATGGAAGACGCAAGTTGCCAGGAGAAACAAGGTTAGGAAGAATATGTGATCGCCACCATTCAGGACGCCGAAAAGGTGATAAGTGCACAAGAGTGGGAAGAGGCATACAAAGAAGATGTTGACTTAGAAGCCATCAAAGGATACGTCATCCATGGGTGGCCAGAGAAAAGACACCTCAAAGAAGAACTCCGGAGGTACTGGGAAGTGAGGGATGAACTGTCGCTGGCCAAGAATCCCACTTTCCTGTTGAGAGGGGACAAAGTAGTGCCACCTCAAGGCATACTGGAACATTTAATGACTCTATTACATGAAGGGCACCAGGGCATCACCAAGATCAAAGCCCTTGCCAGGCAAGCATACTGGTGGCCAGCCATCGATGCGCAAGTTGAGCGACATGTGAGGCAGTGTGAGTCGTGTGCCAAGGCGGACAAATCCCAAAGCATGATTAGGCCCCCTCTAGGAAAATTTCCGATACCTGATGGACCCTGGGAAATGTTGTCAGTGGACATAATGGGCCCGTCCTAAATAAAGCAGGGACACAGAAGTATGTGGTGGCTCTCATCGACAAATACTCCAAATGGCCAGAGATAGAGGTGATGGAGAATGTAGATACGGAGGCTGTAGTAAAACTTCCTGCGAGCCACCTTTATCAGAGAAGGAATCCCGAAAGTCATCATCAGCGACAATGGGCCGCAGTTCACCTCGGCTAAATGGATTGCCTTCACAGATAGGAATGGAATAGAAGTGAAACACACGCCTATCTACCATCCCTCAGGTAACGGCCAAGTGGAGCGATTTAATCGTGTTATCATGGGTACCATCCAGGCAGCCATCAACGATGGGCTAGATTGGGAAAAGGAACTGGAAAAGATGATCTGGGCCTATCGGATCACCCCGGGGAGCACAGGATACAGCCCCTTTAAAGTACTGAGAGGGAGAGAGGCTTTCACCAAGGATAACATGGCATGGAGGAAATTGGTGATACAAAGCAAGTGGTCTCCAGCGGTGGTCAGAAGAAACCTGGAAAGAGCACAGGAGGTGTACACAACACATTTCAATAAAAATCACAATGTGAAAGGAGCTGAACTGGAAAAGGGTGACTGGGTGAGAGTTAAGCTGGCCATCCTCAAGAAGAAGGGAGAAAGCAAATTCTCACCACCTTTGCAAGTGCTAGAGCCGTATGCCCGGTCAGCCTTACTCAGTGATGGGAAGGTGTGGTCGCAGGACAGGATGGCCAAATGCAGCAAGATCATAAAGTGGGAACGTGAGACGGATGAAGGAGCAGAGAATGTCGTAGAGCAGAGGTATTCAAACTTTTCCAGGTTGAGCCCCCCCAGCTGAATTCCCCCAGATGTTGGGCCCCCCCCACCACCCGACCGAAACCTCGGGAATCCGGCACACCACATGATCGACTGCAACGTGCACACCACGGGCCATATCCGGCAAACAATGCTCAACACAACAAGAGTGCCTAGCAAACTGCAGGCCTGTGAGTGGGTGTGGCGAAATGACAGAGGCGTACCACACAGCTCAAAACACAATCCTCCAAGGCAAAGGAAGTCATCACAACCCTCCCCATCCATCATGTACACCTTGTCATCCACCAACTCCCCCACCATTCATTCCTTCCCTCCATCTGTGCCCCATCCACATCCAAACCATTTCAACCACTTGCAAACCCATCCACCATCCATCCCTCCATCCATCATCTCACCCATCCATCCCTCCATCCACCCCCTCATCCATCCATCCATCATCCATCCATCCCTTCACCCAATCCATCCCCTCACCAATCCATCCACTCTTCCACCCATCCATCCAACCACTCACCCCTTCACCCAAGCTATCCTCCCACTCATCCATCCACTCCTCCATTCATCCATCCATCCACTCCTCCATTCATTCATCCATCCACTCTTCCACCCATCCACTCACTCACTCATCCATCCAACCACCCACCCTCTCACCCATCCAGCCATCCCCCCACCCACTCATCCATCCACCCAGTCACTCATCCGTCCACCCACTCAACCCCCCACTCATCCATACACCCACCCATCCATCCCTCCCGCTCTCCCCCCTCCCCCCACTCATACATGCACTCTCTGACCCATCCATCTCCATGCTCCTCTCCTCACCCATCTATGCACACACCTGCCCATCCACTCTGCCAATCATTCATCCATGTCCTCACTCATCCATCCATCCATCCTCCCCCTCTCTCTCCATTCCCCCCTCACCCAGCCACCCATCCCTCCATCCACCCTTCACCCATCCACCCACTCATCCATCCACTCATCCACTCATGAATCCATCCATTGACCTCTCACCCACCCCTTCACTCCTCCATCCATTCCCCCGTCCATCCACCCTCCTCAATCACCCATCCATCACCACATCCACCCCTTCACTCATCCATCCATCCATTCACCCCTTCACCCATCAATACATCAATACATCCATCCATCACCTCTCTCATCCATCCACCCACCGACTCGTCCACCATCCACCCCCCATCGATCCATCCACCATTTCACTGATCCATCCACCATTTCACTGATCCATCCATCCCTCCACCCATCCATCTACCCTTCCAACCATACACACATCCATCCACTCCCATCCATCCCTCCACTCATGCATCCATCCTCTCTCCCACCATCCATCCACCCCTTCACCTATCCATCCATCCCCTCACTCATCCATCCACCCCCCACCCATACATCCACCATGTCACCCACACATCCACCATTCCACCCATCAGTCCACCCATACATCCACCACTCCACCCATACATCTATTCACCCACATGGCAACATAACGGACGTCTGGTGGCCGGCTCCACCCGACATCCCTCGCTCTCCCTCTAGCTGCCTCTGTCTACCTTGCTCTCCTTATGTCTCCCTCGCTATGCCTCCCTCTCTCTCCCTCTGTCTCCCTCGCTCTCCCTCTGTCTCCCTCGCTCTCTCTCCCTCTGTCTCCCTCGCTCTCTCTCACTCTGTCTCCCTCGCTCTCCCTCGCTCTCCCTCACTCTCCCTCACTCTGCCTCCCTCGCTCTCCCTCTGTCTGCCTGTCTCCCTCCCTCGCTCTCCCTCTGTCTCCCTCTGTCTCCCTCGCTCTCCCTCTGTCTCCCTCGCTCTCTCTCACTCTGTCTCCCTCGCTCTCCCTCGCTCTCCCTCACTCTGCCTCCCTCGCTCTCCCTCTGTCTGCCTGTCTCCCTCCCTCGCTCTCCCTCTGTCTGCCTGTCTCCCTCCCTCGCTCTCCCTCGCTCTCCCTGTCTGCCTCAGTCTCCCTCGCTCTCCCTTGCGCTGCCTCCCTCGCTCTCGCTCTGTCAGCCTCTGTCTCCCTCCCTCGCTCCCCCTCTGTCTGCCTGTCTCCCTCCCTCGCTCTCCCTCTGTCTGTCTGTCTCTGTCTCCTTCCTCCCTCCCTCTCCCTCTTCATCTCAACATGCCTGTGTGTGCCCGGGCTGACACAGCTTCTGGGCACACACACACACTCAGCCAGGCAGCCGCACCCGAGCACTTCACACCTCTTTAAGAGAGCATTCGCATGCTAATGAGCTTTGTTCAGCTCTTAGGCCCCTGCAGCCCCACTCTGACGGAAATCGCCCGCCCTCACAGAGAGTCTCTACATCGTGCAGCACAAAGGGAAGATCGGAGTGGAGCACGCGCCCCCCCTTGGATGGTGCCGCGCCCCCCCAGGGGGGCGCACCCCACAGTTTGAAGAACCCTGTCGTAGAGGATGAAGAAGAAGGAAGTAGTGGAAGGCGAAGATAGAATGTAGAAGAAAGAATGCAGCAAGTGGAAGATGGCGAAGGAGAAGAAGGTACTAGTGAAGGGCTGAGGGGCTGGTGCAAGGAGGAAGAGTATGAGGACGTGATGGACAAAGAAGGTGGAAGCGCAGGGAGGCCCATGGGAACGAAGGGACATGACAGTGATGGAGGAGTGGCGAAGGAGAAGACCAGAGATGGAAGGGAAGTGAAGGTGCCAGAGAAGTATAAGGACTTTAACATGGACTGGAAGTAAGGACTTGGCTTTATTGTGATGTTTGCATAAAGGGGGGGGGGATATGTGGTAGCATTCTAGTGTTCCGCTTAACGGAACAGGAAGGGGAGTAGCGGAAGCGGAAGGCGGCCATTTTGTCTATTGGCACCGACCGCTGGTTGAAAGGTTGATTATCCCGGCACTCCGTGGAATAAAGAGTTATACACAATCCACACGGTGTCAGTTCCCAGTAATTACCATCATTACACCAGTGACTCGCACTCACCGAAATCGATGAACTGCTTCATAGAGAGAGGAGAGGGTGAGAACTTGCAGTAATGATCCACTTGCTGGGGAATACTGATGGCCCTGGCGGCGCTGCTCATCAGTGTCCGCGGCAGCGGCATCCTCTCAGGTTCGGTCAGTGGCTCCCGGGGGTGCAAGCTTGGACCGCACAGACGTCCCAGGCCAGTCCGTGGCTGTGTCCGGTCACTGCACTGAAGCACCGAGGGGAGCAAGCTGAAAGAGACAGCTGACCTACAGGCTGCACGCATGGTGCTGCTAAGAAACGAGCACCGCCGCCAACCAATCACGGCGTCAGAAGAGTACAGGCGTTCTGCAGTAGACACCGCTCGCCCCTCCTCCAGCCAATGAGGGGCTGTCTGTAGCGGCACATTAACATATTCCCAGGCGAAAATAAACCTTACTCACATAAAGATGTCGATACGACAGAAAAGTCGACTCATGACATCATAGAACATTACAATTACAGCGCAAATGATTCTTAAAAAGGGGCATGGCTCAAAAGGTGTAACTAGGAATTCTTTGCAGGAGGCTTGACCGATGAAAATAAGAGTCTATCTTAAACATGTTAACGAAAATTACTGCTTCACATAGCATACTACTCAACCTTATTTTGGTCCCTCTCTTGAGATTTAGGTTATTAGATCCAGATATCATAGTTGCCAACATTTTAAAAAATATCCAGGGACACTTTGCAGCTCAGGGCTGCTGCAGATAGAAAGTTCTTGTTTGCGTACCTATGTGTAATAAAGATAAACAGTTCCTGCAACAATATTACTGAGATAGTCTCTAACTTGCTGGGACGGTCCCTGCAAAAAAGGACAGTTGGCAGCTATGAAATATGTACCACAACTACTGACACACACATATGGCTAGGTTCAAACTGGAATGGCATGGTGAGCAAAAAAACGACGGATTTAGGCCCAGATCTCTGTACTGGGGTGAATGTATGACATTGTTCTGCATTCTGTCCAACACCTGTTGTTTTTGCATTTGTCACCCTGAGTGGGACGGGTATGCTCAGATGTGAGACCCATGCTCTCCATGCCACTGGAATCAAGCTATCCTGGATGATGAGGGCTGAAAGCCCTAAACCGGTCCTTGGATGCTTGTTTCCAGTCCAGGGAGGACCTGGCTTGGCAGTTCGGGCTGGACTGTTCCCAATGGGCACCGGCTCAAGACTGATTTGCATATGGCTAGGTTCAAACTGGAATGGGATGGTGAACAAAAAACTATGGGTTTAGGTCCAGATCTCTGTACCGAGGTGAATGTATGGCATTGTTCTGCATTCTGCCCATCACCTGTTGCTTTTGCATTTGTCACCCCGAGTGTGACGGGTATACTTAGACGTGAGTCCTGTGCTCTCCTTGCCACTGGAATCTAGCTATCCTGGCTGATGAGGGCTAAAAGCCCTAAACCGGTCCTTGGATGCTTGTTTCCAGTCCAGGGAGGACCTGGCTTGGCAGTTCGGGCTGGACTGTTCCCAATGGGCACAGGGTCAAGACTGATTTGCATATGGCTAGGTTCAAACTGGAATGGCATAGTGAGCAAAAAAATGATGGATTTAGGCCTAGATCTCTGTACTGGGGCGAATGTAAGACATTGTTTTGTATTCTGTCAATCAACTGTTGTTTTAACACGCACCTCTAGCAGTGGCATTACTTCTAGCTAAGAGAAGAATAGCTATGAAATGGGGGCGTAAACAAGCACCTAAGAGCGAGCATTGGATCTCCAAAATGACCTAGTGCAAGGAGAGCCTAGAAACGTACGCAGAAGAAATCCCAGAGGCCTTCCGACAAAAGATTTTTGGGACCCACTAGTGCAATACATAAGGACTATGCAAACTGACTATTAATAATACTATATTGGCCCTTTACTGGACAGTAAGTTGATGATACTGCATTCTATTGGTTGTAAATGTAAATTACAAAGCTAAATTGTAAGCCTATGACTATGCTGTGTTTATTACGGTTATGAATGTGATGATTTGGTGGAGAAATCCTGTGACCTACGTATATGCTGCGATCTCCGCACTACTGTACGTCAGCAACTGTGTGTATACCATGGACATTTTATATTAAATTTGACCAGTTTAAATAAAATAAAAAAATAAAAAAATAAAAGGTTAAGGGCAGGGATTGAGAACTCGATGGGAACCCATTCCAATGTTTGTTTTTAATTATTGCTGGGTCTGAGACCCGAAGGGAGCAGGCCCACTTAAAGCCCTAGACACTGCTCAAGAGTTGTATTTATTTTGATTTCTAGGTTGTCTTTTTGAGTGCAAACCTTTGCCTACTGGGATTTTATAACATGAATTGTTACATAGCAGAACAAACTGTAACAATACAATAGGGGGTTACAACACCGATAAATTATACATAGATGATGAGTGATGTACAGTGGCAGATGACCTGCGTTAGACCTGGTATCCTTGGCATTGTTTTACCCTAACATTTTGCCCGCAGACCTTCTCTTTTGCCAATTTTGTTTTTGGTGGCCTTAGGAACCTGCACACTTTATAACTGCTAACCAGTGCTAAAGTACTTGTGCTTTCTTCTTAAAACATGGCAAGATTGGCTTATACCTAAATGGCATACTTATTTTACCCATAAAACCCTAGTGAAAGGCACTACCTATGTCCAGTGTCTGTAAATTAAATGCTACTAGTGGGCCTGTAGCACTAATTGTGCTAATCAATTAAGTAGCACTTTAAACATGTGGCAGGTCTGTCATGGCAGCCTGTGTGTGCAGTTTTAAACTGCACACACAGGCTTTTTCTTTTGTCAAGTTCTGTAGTAATTGAATGAGGAATATCCATTTAAGCCTTTTTCTCGTCTATTCTACGCTTATTAGGTCTCGTGACCTATCAATGCGCATGCGCATTGAGCGGAGCGAGACTATAGGGCTTTAGACAGACTTTAACTAACTGGTGATTTGATGCTGTGCCCGTGCGCTTTTAGGTCAATGCACAAGCGCATTGACCTAAAATGCGCGTGCACATCATCAAATCGCCATCTGTTCCCCAGCAGCACTCCTCCTACACCTTTGAAGTGAAGCTTAACTTCACTTCAAAGTCCCCTGCTGCTTCACACTACGGCCGTGTCTCTCACCCATCGCTGCTCTCCCCTCTCCGCCCCCTGCTGCGGCCGTGTCGCATTTCTCCTCCCCCCTCTCCACAGCAATGCCCTCCGTTTTGTTTTCCAAATGCTTCTGCATTAATCCTCGATCCCTGGCCTTCATGCGTAGTGAAAATACTTTTTTTTTAAACAATTAGATTTGATTCCAGTGTTCCCGATGCAGTGTGCAAATACTGAACAATGAACATCACCACAAAAAAGCGGTTTGTAAATGCTATTGCGCTATCTCCCGATGCGGTCTTAAAATCCTTTGACACCCCAGCTGCTTTGCCACCCCCTCCCTTCCTGCTGGCATTCACTTCTCCCTTCTCGCCCCACAGTCCTTGTTTTAGTATTCCTTTGACCTCGCACCATGCTTACTCGGCCTGGCCCCATTGTAAACAGCATCACAGTTCCCTTACGTGTTCTCAATACACTTACACCGCTGCGTTGACTTGAGCACATAATTCCACAATTCTGAAATAATTTGATCAAGTTCTTACAAATGCTTCTGGAACCCTGGCCTTGATGCGTAGTGAAAATGTTTTTATTTTTTATTTTAAACAATTAGATTTGATTCCAGTGCTCCCGATGAAGTGTGCAAATACTGAACAATAAAATTCACCTCAAAAAAGCAGTTTGTAAATGCTATTGCGCTAACTCCGGATGCGGTCTTAAAATCCTTTGTTGCACTGCCTAACTATAGTAAACATTCTACTATTGGCATGGAGAAGGGCAAACTGAATAATGTCATGGTTTGAAACGCCCTATTAGTGTTTGATTTGTAAACAAATGCGGCGAATCTTATTATTTTGCAGTTTTAAGGTGCAATTTTATTTCCATCTTCTAACAAACAGCATGAAATCTGTGTAAACAAAAAGCGGGTGTGGTTTTGAAAAGCAAATGCTAACATTCCATCTGGGAACCCACATTGCTGTGTCTTATTTTGCTTATATTTCCCCAACTACATTGCGCACAAAGCACACCTAATCTCCAATTGCAGTTTTTAAACATTTTGGCACGTTTTTATTTTAAAATTGCAAACGTGACCCCAGCTCTCCCCTCCCTCTCTCCCCTCCCCTCTCTCCCCTCCCCTCTTCCCTCTTCCCTCTCTCCCCTCCCCTCTTCCCTCTCTCCGTACTCTCCCCTCTCTCCTCACTATCCCCTCTCCCCTCTATCTTCACTCCCCCCTCTCCCCTCCTCTCTCCACTCCCTCTATCCTCACTCTCCCCTCACCCTTCCCTCTCTCCCCTCCATCTCCCCTCTCCTCCATCTCCCCTCTTTTCACTCTCCACTCTCCTCACTCTCCCCTCCCTATCCCCCTCTCCCCACTATCCTCACTCGCCCCTCTCGATCCTCTCTCTCCTCACTCATCACTCCCACCTCTCACCACTCTCGCCTATCCTCACTCTCGCCTATCCTCACTCTCCCCTCTCCTCACTCTCCCCTCTCCTCTCCTCTCTCTCCTCTCTCCCCTCTCCTGACTCTCCCCACTCTCCTCTCTCCCCTCTCCCCTCTCTTCGCCTCTCTCCCCTCTTCTCCTCTCTCCCTTCTTATCTCTCCCCTCTCCTCACTCTCACCACTCTCCCCTCCCTTTCTCACCTCAATCTCCCCTCTCCTCACTCTCCCCACTCTCTCCTCTCACACCACTCTCTCCTCTCTCAACACTCTCCACTCCCTCTCTCCTCACTCTCCCCTCTCACCACTCTCCCCTCTCACCACTCTCCCCTTCCTCTCTTACCTCCCTCTCTCCTCACTCTCCCCTCTCCTCCCTTTCCCCTCTCTTCTCTTCTCTACCTCTCCCCTCTCCTCACTAACCTCACTCTCCCCACTCTCTCCTCTCTCAACACTCTATCCTCTCTCATCACTCTCCCCTTTCACCACTCTCCTGTCTCCTCACTCTTCTCCTCTCTACCTCCCCCCTCTCTCCTCACTCTCCCCTTTCCTCTCTCACCTCTCTCCTCTACCCTCCCTCACTACCCTCCCCTCTCCCCCTGCCCACTCTCCCCTCCCCTCTTTCCTCTCTCCTTACTCTCCCCTCTCTCCTCACTCTCTCCTCCCCCTCACTCCCCCTCTCCCCACCCTCTTGCGACTCCCTCTATCCTCACTCTCCCCTCTCTCCTCACTCTCCCCTCTCTCCTCACTCTTCCCTCTCCCCTCTTTTCACTCTCCCCTCTCATCACTCTCCCCTCTCCTCACTCTCCCCTCTCCTCACTCCCCAAACCCTCTCTCCCCTCCCTCTCTTTCCCCTCTCTCCTCACTCCCCTCTTTCCCCTCCATCTCCCCTCTCCCCACTCTATCAATCTATCGCCCTCACTCTATATATCTATCTATCTATCGCCATCACTCTATCTATCGCCCTCACTCACTAAATCTATCTATCTATCTATCATCCTCACTCTATCTATGGCCCTCACTCTACATATCGCCCTCACTCTATTTATACATCGCCCTCACTCTATCTATCGCTCTCACTCTATCTATCTATCGCCCTCACTCTATCTATCTATCGCCCTCACTCTATCTATCTATCGCCCTCACTCTATCTATCGCCCTCACTCTATCTATCGCCCTCACTCTATCTATCGCCCTCACTCTATCTATCGCACTCACTCTATCTATTGCACCACCACAGCATCATTTAGCATCACCACAGCATCACTCAGGGGCACCACAACATCACTATGCGCCACCACAGCATCACTGAATGCCACAGCATCACTCAGGGGCACCACAACATCACTGAATGCCACAGCATCACTCGTCGCCACCACAACATCACTCAGCGCCACCACAGCATCAATCTGTGCAACCATTCAACAACAACTGGTTCAAATATGTTCTCTAAATGTTTCAAGCTTTATTACAAATGCCACAAAAAGCTGTTAATATTTTACTTCTGTTCTTGGATTTTCGTCACAATAAAATACACTGAACATAATCTTCATAATTTATTTACAAAAGTTTAAGCTATTGGCATTATAAATTACAATAACTTTTATTTCAGTATTAATTAATAAAAAAATTAAAAGCCATTGTTATGTAATATCAATACATGTAAGTCATGTAAATGCAACACATATTGCATTACAAAGGCTATAGGTGTCACATTTGCAAAAATTATAACTATTGGCATTGTAAATGACAAAGCTATCAATTTAGCTGTTTTAAAAAGCAACAAATAAATAAAATATTTGTCATTTACAAGACCAAAAGCTCCAACTTTTCTAATGCGAGACCTATTGCATTTCCACTGCTTGTTTTTGAAATGTTTCCCTTGTTATTTCTTACTTATTCACTCTTTCTGTTCTGGTTTACCTGTTATTTCTATGCTCCTCACTGCTCTTTACCTCGACTTCTGATAATGGACACTGAGCTCTACTTTTATTTCTACCACCGACCCTGAAAAGGCTTTATGTGTTTTGACGTGCGCTCAATGAGGGTATTCTGAAGTGTTAGCAAATCGCAGTTCTGCTCATGCGCCACTGCATCATCACAGAGCGACCATCATTTTGAGTTCTGTGCACTGAGTGAATTCATCTTTATTGTTCAAGCTCCTCATTCAATACCCTGAATTCCTGGCAGTTGCTGGCGGTATATCACCTGCAGATCATGGTGAGCCGCTTTTTGTAATATGTTTCTGATGTTTTATAGAAAACATTTCTCACATCTCACCGCCATTTTGACCTCTAATTAATCCGGAATGGTCCTCTTAACTGCTGTTTACCATGAGTTCTCTTAAAGGGGAATGAGTTATATTTTTCTCTTTGTCGCCGATTCTGTGAAGGTATTTTTTGACCTACTTGGACGCCTTATCATCTCAGCACACCTCTTTAATTTTTTTTTGTGCTGAACTTTTGCAGTTATCTATAGCTTTGAAAATACTTTTTGATTACACTAATTTTGCTACACCTTGTATTGGGATTTACAATTGTGATCTTCGTATACGGGCAGAATACGTAAACCACAATTCATCTTCAATCCTAAGCCTGCCACCGTGGTGATTCCTTCACCTCTCACACCAGTTCTTAACAACACTCCATCATTGCAAACAGACATGGCTGGTGCGTCCTCTAACCGTAACCAACCTTTGCAGGCAGTGCAGCATAAAACCTCTCCGCCTACATTAACACCTAAACGCTTGAAACATGATTCTGCCCCTCCAGATAAATCACTTCCGAATGTCTCCTTGGAATTGCTACTAGATGGAATACGCGCACTTCACCCATTTGTGGAAGAGGCAAATACCAATATGCAATTTGTGGAAGAAAAACTGGTCCTCAGTGGAGGGTGGAGTATCTGCAATGGAACAACTTTCGGTAGCGCAAGCTGACTCTCAAAGACTTACTTCGTTGGAGCAGGAGGTCCGTAGGCTGCATCAACATTTTGAGGATTTGGAGAATCGTAACAGACGGAACAATCTTTGTATTTATGGTCAACCTGAAGCTTTGGATGGTGATGACCCTGTTGCCTTATTCACTTCTTTTCTCCCAAAATTTCTAGATATGCCTCCGTCAACATCTCTTAATATCTAAAGAGCTCACAGACTTGGACCTCGTCCTCCGCTTTCCTCAACTTCAGCTTTAAATTCAACTTCAGTGCAACCCCGTGGTGTCATCATCCTCTTCCTTAAATACACCGACTTACTCTCGGTGCTTGCAGCTGCTCGTACAAAGCGACAACTCTCTTGGCTTGGTCAGGGGAGTTTCCTATCTCAAGATGTCTCTAATGCTACGGCTGCCTAACGCAAGGAATTTCTCAGTCTTTGTCCACCTCTTCATACCTTGGGTGCCCGCTATGGTCTTTTTCACCCTTGTATCTTCAAGGTGACTTTCCAAAATCGGAGCTCAGAAAATGTATTCACTCCCATTCTTCAGCCAATATGGATACTTCTGCTGGTCCTCCCAATGCCTGATATTTATCATTTGACTTCATCTTCTTCTTGGTTGTATAAACTGTTCACATAGTAGTTTATGTCCTAAATTAGTTTTGCTATATTCCTGTTTTTTTTTCTTTTCTAAAGTTCTGTAGTTATTGAATGAGGAATATCCATTTAAGCCTTTTTTTCGTCCATTCTACGCTTCTTTTTGAACTGTTTCCCTTGTTATTTCTTACTTATTCACTCTTTCTGTTCTGGTTTACCTGTTATTTCTATGCTCCATTATTGTTCCACTTTTCTTACTTCTTTTCTTTTTCTGTTATCTTCTTCACTTCTGTTTCATTTTTATATTAAAGAATGTTTGCGTTGTCTATATTTGTTTTTCTGTACGTCCTAATATTCTCTCGTACATTTGTGTTCCATCCATGTTTCACTCATTTTTAATTGTTTGTTTAACTCCTTTTATATTTATTCAGGTTCCATCTGTTATGTTTAAAGTTACAGCTTAAAGTTATTGGTCTGTCTACACTTCTCTATTTGTCCCGGTGTGACTTAGATTCCCTTTTCAGACGTCTCATCTTCCGTTCGTCGCCATTGCCCCAGTCTTATCCTGTTTTCGTTCCCCACAGGTATGTCTTTTCAGTCATCCCTCCTGGATATGAACTGTCTCTCCTTGTATTTCTCCTCTGTTCCCTACATTCTCTCCTCTCTTTCCTACCCCTCATTTCCTGTCTAGTACCATACTCCTTTCTCATTTTTCTATTAATGCATATTTAGTTATCCATAATGCGTTATTATTTTCACATTTAGAGTTATTTCCTGGAATGTGAAATGTTTTAACAATCCTATTAAGATACAGAGAATTCTTTCACACCTTGCCACTTATAACCCTGATTTAGTTCTTTTGCAGGAAACCCACCTCACTGAATCTGAGACGTTAAAATTAAAAAGAGGCGACGGGGCGTGGCTAAGATGGCGGCCTGAGAGGACGCGTTTCTGCTGAGCTCCTCGTCCCGATCCCCCATTACATAGCCACGCTACAGCACTTACCCCGAAATTGGTGGCCACGACACCCCACGATCAGAGAGTCCAGGGTGACGCCGTCTGTCCGCTGATTTAGCCCCGGAAGCCTTGGGCAGACCCCCCCGCCGTTGGCGCGCAGCAGACCCGGGCCCGACAGCGCCGGCGAGGACGGAGAGGCCGGGAATGAGACGCGGGACCGGGCCCGCCGGAGCAGCGTCAGGCGCCGGACGGTGACTGGGTCCGATCGGAGGAGCAGCGTTGGCAGCGGTGACCCGCGTCGGTGGCCCCGAGTTGGCCCCGTGAGGCGCCTGGCGGAGGAGAGTACGGTAGCGGCCTGACGATCTACGCGATGCCCCGGCTTGGGCCTTCCCCCCATCACTTGGCAAGGAGGTGAGGAGCAGGGCGTCGCCGGCGTGGGACGCCGTTACTCGGGGGGCAGACAATCGAGCCCCCGGTGTCCCCGCTCACAGCTTCGACGGCGGGGGGCAACGGTGAGCCAGCCCCGCGCTCGCCACAGCTTGGGCCCTGAGGCTGAGGACGCTAATCGACGGCCGTTGAGCGGCCATTTTCCACGTGGCCCGGAGGAAGGCGGTGAGCTCCGGTGGCGGACAATGGCGCGGACTGGGTGCCCCCGGGACGGTGGGGACATGTCCTCTAACAATCGCAGAGGGGGCCGCACTATCCCCGATATATGCTACCGAAGGGGGCCTCCAAGGGGGACAAGAGCCCTGACAAGCCAGTGGCGGTCCCTCCACCTAAAGTCAAGGAGCGAGACGAAGGAGACGCCCCGGCCACCAAACCTTTCATGGAGGAGCTGTTCTCCTCCCTCAAGGCGGACATCTTGACCCTCCGGCAAGACATGGCGGGGGAATACAAGGAACTCCGCCGCAATGTTGACGATATTGGGGAACGGTGCCGGCCGTCGAGACCTCAGACCAGGCCAGGAGCGCGGAGGTATAACAGTTGCAGTAAGAAATCCTCCGGCTTCACGACCAACAGACACAGCTCCAGGCCCATGCTGAAGACCTGGAAAACCGGTCCAGGAGAAATAACATCAGGGTACGGAACGTGCCGCTTAAGGCGGAAGGGGGTGACATCGCCGCATATCTGCGGGACTTGTTCCGAGAGGTCCTGGGTGAGGGGGATGACTTTGATATCCGAATTGACAGGGCCCCCCCCCAAACATCTTGGCCTTCTTGCCGGACTACCCTCTCAAAAAACGCATTCTGAAGGCGGCGCGCCAGAAACAGCCTCTCCACTTCAGGGAGCACGCCGTCGAGCTTTTCCAAGACTTGTCCGCAATCACTCTGCAAAAGCGGCGGGCATTTAAGGTGGCGACTACTTTCCTTCGAGACAAAGGTGTCCCGTACTCCTGGGGTCACCCCTTTAGACTGATCTTTAAGTGGAATGGGACACTTCATCAGCTGCGGTCCCTGCGAGACACTTGTGCAGTGCTGGGCCTCACCACGGAGGAGAATGGCCAGGGAGACTCCGCGGACTTCGAGCCTTCCCAAACACGGTCTCCCCGCTCCCAAGCAGACGGCTGGCAGACTGTGAGAAGTCGTCGCACACCTAAGAAGGGGTTCAGGCCGGACCCAACGGAGGTCGCAAATGAACATGCGGCAGCGATTCAGAAGGTCACCACGGACACTACGGCTGGGCCCTGAAGAGCCACGAGCACAGAGGTAGACTTACAACCAGCACGCTAAGTGGGGGCGGGACGGGGTGCTCCGGGCCCGCCATTGCCACGTTTTCCCGCTTTCAGAGACCTCACCAGGGGCCTGGACAGTTGCCGGATAGGCCCCGGACTATGTTTTCTTGTTGGGGATTGTTGGTTGGGGCTCAGGGTGGGTTCTCGGTGTGTTCAGTATGGGTTGACAACGAACAGATGTGGGGGGCGGGACGGGGCCAGGCCCCCAGCAGACTACATTCACACTCTCCCATGGCCGCTGATGGCATCCGTGTTTTGTCCCTTAACGTGAAGGGACTTAACAATCCGATCAAGCGGAGGGCAGTTCTTTCATTTTTTTAACACTCTGGGGCGGAGCTCTGCTTACTGCAGGAAACACATTTGTTGGCAAAGGACTGGCACCGCATGAAAGCTAGGGCCTTCCCGCAGCAATTTTTCTCGGCGACCTCTGAGAAGAAAGCGGGGGTGGCCCTGCTGGTAGCTAGGCATTTTAGGGGGCGGGTGGGAAGCAAAGTAGCCGAAATCAAGGGTAGACTCTTAGCACACACTGTCCACGTAGGCACACTCTCCTTCACGCTTGGCTCGATTTACGCGCCTAATGCTCGCCAAGAGGCCTTCCTTATGGGGGCCTTGTCAGAGGCGCTATCGGGCGACCTGAGGCACGTCTTGATAGGGGGGGACCTGAATCTAGTCATGGACAATGAAATGGACAGATCCGGAAAGAGATTTGGGGGCTTGGGGGCGCTTTCAGCAGCGGGGAAACAATGGCTGACAGACAGGGGGTTGGTTGATGCCTGGCGGGAACTACATCACACTGCCCCGGGGTACACTTTTCTTTCCGCAGTACACCTCACCTACGCCAGAATAGACCACTTCCTGAGCTCCACTGACCTTGTCCCCATACTTGGAGACATTGATACTGCACCGGCGGCACTGTCGGACCACGAGGCGGTGATCCTTCAGTTAACCGTCCCACGCACACCCCCACACAAGGGTAGATGGCGGCTTAGAGAAAGCTTACTGTCTCGGCAGGGGGCGGTACAGCGGCTATCCCAGACCATCACTGATTATCTAGGGGCGAACGATACAGGGGAGATGTCCCACGCGACGCTATGGGGGGCACTCAAGGCGGTTGTCAGGGGCGATATTATAGCGATTGCGGCGGCAGACAACAGGGAGCGCAAGGAACGGAGGAAGGACTTAGAGGAGCAGGTAATGGAGCTAGAGAGGGTCCACTGCCGCACGGGCACCCCTCGCATCTGGCGCAAACTGAAAGCGGCCAGGGCCCAGCTGGCGAGCTTAGATCTAGACAGGGCAGAATACGCGGCCCTCCGCCTCCGCCACACATATTATGTGGGTGGCAACAAAACGGGTAGCCTTCTGGCTAGCAAACTCAAAGCTAAAACAGTCCGTTCTAGGGTTCCCGTTATACACGGGGATGGCGGCGAGGAGCTCCGAGACGATACTCGCATAGCAGACGCTTTCCGGGCCTTCTATGCCCAACTCTACGCCGCGGACCCGGCCATCGAGGAGGAGGCTGTGAAGGCCTACCTCGAGACTATGGACGTCACTGCTCTAAATGAGACCAACGCCAGCGCTCTGGATAGCCCCATCCGTCTGTAAGAGGTTGTGTCGGCCATTGCCAAACTTAAACCCCTGAAGGCCCCAGGCCCCGACGGTTTTTCCGCAGGTTTCTACAAGACCTTCTGCCACCTCCTGGCACCGGTTCTTACTAGGCTATTTAACTCCTTTGGGGGCCCGGGTTCGATCCCGGCGGAGCTGCTGGAGGCGGACGTCGTGGTCCTGCAGAAGCCGGGTAAAGACCCCAAGAGGTGTGCAGCATACAGGCCGATATCGCTGCTCAATATCGACCTGAAGCTCTTCACGGGCATCCTGGCTTCGCGCCTAGGCCCGTGCCTTCCGGGCATTATTGAACCCGACCAGGCAGGCTTTGTCCCCACCCGACAGTGTGCGGATAATACCAAATGCATAATGCATGTCATCGACAAAGCCCACTTCAACGCCTCGGATGCCGCACTGCTCTCAGTGGACGCCGAGAAGGCGTTTGACAGGGTGGATTGGCGATTTCTAGACCACACACTGGCAAAATTCGGGGTTGGCCCTCGCTTCCGCTCCTGGATAGCAGGATGCTACGCGACGCCCAGGGCGACGATCAAGGTGAATGGGATTAGTTTGAAGCCGTTTGATATCCAGCGCGGCACGCGGCAGGGCTGCCCGCTCTCGCCGCTCTTGTTCGCCCTCTATATTGAGCCATTTGCTCAACGTGTCCGTGACAACAGGACTATCACCGGAGTCAAGTCCGGCGGGGTGGAACATACGATGAGCTTGTACGCGGACGACATCCTGGTCGCGGTGGACAACCCTGCGGTTTCCTTACCGGCCTTCCTGTCCGAAATGGAGGCATTTGCCGAGGTGTCGGGTTTTAAAATGAATGTACAGAAATCGGTGGTTCTCCCACTGGGCTGCAACACCAAGCTGG
Source organism: Lissotriton vulgaris (assembly GCF_964263255.1). NCBI lineage: Eukaryota > Metazoa > Chordata > Amphibia > Caudata > Salamandridae > Lissotriton > Lissotriton vulgaris. The sequence continues at coordinate 779,743,839 of NC_141687.1, read as the reverse complement.
CTAACAGGGACTCGCTTTGCATAGGTGGGTTAGAGGTCAGCACTGCCTTACCATACCTGAGGATAGATTTGACTTCCGCAACTGCTCAGATGGTCGACCTTGACTACACTAAACTCCTCTCGCGGGTTCAGGGGGATATCATAAGGTGGAAGCAACAACCACTCTCCTGGTAGGGTCGTGTGGCGGCCATTAAAATGACACTCCTTCCCAAGATCCTCTACCTCTTTCAAACTCTCCTGGTCACCCCCCCACTGGGGATGATCAAGAAACTTCAGGACACCCTGAATCACTATGTGTGGGCGGGCAAGTGACCCAGGCTGAGGCGTGTCCTTGCTACGCGGGTGACAGCTGAAGGGGGCCTGGGGGTTCCGGACTTGCGGCACTATTTCCAAGCGGCACAACTTAGGTATTTGCTGGAGTGGTCCAGGCCCACCTCCGAAAAACACTGGTTGTTCCAGGATAGGGCCATGGCAGGCATGTCACTGTGGAAGGTCCCTGTCCTGGCACGCCCGGACAGGCCAGCATATTTGAAGAAATCCCCTATCACCAGGACCCTCATGGAGGTCTGGGATGCCACCGCTGTCCCGAGGGGCCTCACAACTTTCCCCTCACCCATGACACCTCTGCTGGACAACCCGGCCTTTCCCCCGGGATTGCCGCCAGGCTCGTTTCCCCAATGGCGGCCATCTGAGTGCCGCTCTGCGGGCTACTTGTTTGACTCAGAGGGCTTCCTTCCGTGGGACGTGGTGGTGGCTGACTATGCTCTCGACAAGCCACACCGCTTCCAATATTTCCAACTCCGCCACTGGCTGGCACACCCTGAGGTAGCTCCACTGGTCAGCCGCCCCCTGACCCCATATGAGAGGTGGCTCATGACTAAAAAGTCTGACTCTGGGTTCATTACCGAACTGTACCTCTTGCTGTCCCCATCCCCTCCTGAAGGGAGATCTGCAGGCCAGAAACGTTGGGAGAGGGAGTTGGGGCACACACTGTCGGATAAAGAATGGCGGGATATATTTTACAGGGCCCACCACACTGCGAGGAACACGGCCAGCAGGGAGGCGGCGGTGAAAATCGCCTACTACTGGCACCTGACCCCTGAGCGCCTACACCAGGGGAACCCAAGCAAAGACCCCACTTGCTGGAGGGGGTGCGGACACACTGGGACCATGCTACACATACTGTGGGAGTGCGCAGCAGTTCAAGAGTACTGGGAGGTGGTGCTTTGGGACATTGACACTTACTTTGAAACTGATATCCCACGCTTCCCGGCGCACGCGATCCTGGGGCTCCCCAATAAGCTCATGTTCCCTCTCAAATCACTGCGGGGATGGTAGATGGGGCTGGCGATGGGGGCGGCGACTCACCACATCTTATCATTATGGGGCACACCGAGAAAGCCCACACATACAGGGTGGCTACACAGGTTATGGTATATCATGGGGATGGAAAGGATCCAGGCCTCGCTCACACAGGCATCAGATGCTTTCCGTGAAACATGGCAACCACTTATCTCCTTACTGTCTCAGGAATTCACGGAGCTCACCTGCCCGAAATACCTCAGGGTCCTGAAGCTGGCGGAGGAATTCCGCAATGAGACATCCAAAGCGGAACACAAGGTCTAATCTGGCCCTCGCTCGGCCTCCACCGGACTTGCTCAGGAACACACCGAGGGGGGGGGGGGGGGGGAGTCTGTTGAGGGATGGGAGTTGATCGGGGGTCCGGGTGGGGGGGGCACGGTTTTGGGAGGGTGGGTAGAAAAGAGTTCTTGCACTAGGCGTTGGGCTTGTTTCTTGCCATACAATTCACTAGCTGGACTTTACAGGGACATGCCTATTTTCGTAGCACTTGCATTGTAGTTTTACTCGCACTGCCTTTTTTTTGTCACCTGCTGTATGATGTTGCTCTGTGGAACTCAATAAAAACATATTTGATCAAAAATTCAAAAGAGGCTGGGTGGGTACAGTGCTCTTTTCTCCTTCGACTAATAAAAAAATTGGTGTCATCACTTTAGTTCATAAGAAGTTGAAATGTAAGGTTTTATCTCAAGAAATTGATGATGAAGGTAGATGGTTACTAGTTAAATTGTTAATTATCAATGTTCCTTTAACTGTTTTTAATGTTTATGGTCCTACACATCCTGATTGTTCCGTTTGGCCTATTTTCACACAAAAATGTGTTCAATTTCAAGGGGATTTTTTCATATTAGGAGGCGACTGCAACCAAGTTATCGACCCATTTCTTGATCGTAAATCTCAAGTTTGTTTTCTTCCCACCAAGACCCACAAACACTTTCTCAAGACTATCTCTCAAGCACACCTCATTGACTCTTGGAGACTCTCCAACCCCGATTCTTTGGATTTTTCTTTTTTCCTCTCCTCCCCATGCTTCTCTCTCCCACTTGGACTATATCTTTCTCTCTCTATCGCAAAATCTCCTTTCCTCCTCTATAGAACCCATTGTTATTTCTGACCATGCCCCAATAGTTACTGATTTAGATTTCCTCCCTTCTCATCCCAAATCATCTTGCTGGCGATTTAATGGCTCTCTTCTCTCAGATCCTGTCTTTTCCTCTTCTTTTCGCTCATTTGCCTCCAAATTCTTTGATCTTAATTGCACACCCAACTTATCCCCACATATCATATGGGACTCTTTTAAAGCAACTGCAAGAGGCTTTATCATGGATCTTGTCTCAAAAAAGAAAAAACGCTTTCTTCAACAGCGAAAGACCACTTTGGCATATATCAAACTTCTAGAACACAGATATTACACTTCCCCAAAACATACTGTTCTTCAAGAACTTATACAAGCTAAACTCTCTTTCAATAAAACCACTACTGACAATGCATCCTCTGTACTCTTACATAGTAGTGCTTGTTACTATGGTTGTACAAAGCAGGGAAGCTTTTGGCAAATGATCTCAAAACACATAAGGAGCGCACCCTCATAGATGCTATGTTTTCTTCTAATGATTCTCTTTTACATAAACCCCAAGAAATACTTAATGAGTTCAAACTCTTCTATCAGGATCTTTATACCCCTGAATCACCTCCTTCTTCTTCTAGTATTCAGGAATATCTTGCAAAAATTCCCCCCTCATCTCACCTTAATTTTCATACTCTTGAATCTGATTTGTCCCCTGCAGAATTATCCAATGCCCTGAATTCTCTTACTAAAGGGAAGATCTCCGGCCCAGATGGCTTTCCTGTTGAATTTTATATACACTTCTCAGACCTTTTACTGCCAAAACTTTTTGTTCTCTTCCAATCCTTTTTTTCAGTTGGCAAGACGGACGGTACCCTTCAAGAAGCAACAATTTGACTAATTCCTAAGGAGGGTTGCAATCCTAAATACTGTAAGAATTATTGTCCAATATTTTTGGTAAATGTTGATTATAAGTTGTTTGCTAAACTCCTTGCTCACCGCTTAGATCCTCTTTTGCCCCACATTATTGGGAAGGAGCAGTGTGGATTTGTAAAGGGTAGGCACACTTCTGATAACTCTCGGCTTTTTCTTAGTGTCCTAAACAAACTTCCCTCTATCGCTACTTCTCTAGCGGCTATATCTGTTCACGCTGAAAAAGCTTTCGATAGGGTGGATTGGTTCTTCTTATTTGCCTCATTACAATGGCATGGATTTGGTCCCAAATTCATTTAACTTATCTCTCTCTTATATTCTGCCCCTCGGGCCTCAGTTTTAGTTAATGGTTCTATTTCATTCTATTTCCCTCTTGAACGTGGAGTCCATCAAGGATGCCCATTATCCCCTCTTCTTTTCATCCTAGCCCTTGAGCCATTTTTGTCTTCTATACGTAATAATAATTCTATTTCTGGTTTTTCTTTTGGAGACCAGCAACTTAAACGTTCTGCATATGCGGATGATATTCTTTTGTTTATTTCTGAACCGGACACCTCCATCTCTCCTTTGCTTCATGAATTTGACTCCTTTTCTAAGGTCTCTGGTTACAAGATCAATTCAGACAAAACAGAAATTCTTGCCCTTACTAAATTCTGTCTTCCTCATTCTTTTTCGTCCACTGGTTTCACTTGGAATGATTCCAAAATTAAATATTTAGGTATTTGGTTCTCCAATTCTATTTCCTCTTCGATTAAATTAAATATAACTGCTGTTCTCTCTCGTATCGATAAATTACTTTCTTCCTGGAATCCCCTTTTTCTTTCTTGGTGGGGTCGTTTAGACTCAATCAGAATGATGATTGCACCTATTTTAATTTACATTCTCTCTATGCTTCCTGCCCATATTCCCGCCATTTATATGAAACGTATTGATTCTTGTCTTTCTAAATATCTCTGGAAGAATATAAAAGCTAGATTTTCCCTTTCTTCGCAAGTCCAAAACTGATGGTGGCGTTAATTTTCCAGATTTTCGCCTTTACCATAAATCCTTCTCTCTTCGTCAAGCTTCAAAATGGCTTGTATCTGAACACTCTCCTTTTACTCCTCTTTGGTTGTCCATTGAACAAACCTTATTACTGCCATTCACTCTCCAGGAAGTATTGGCCTTTTCCGCTAAAATTTATTATACATCCTCCCCCTCTTCAGACATACCTGTTCCCTTTTGAAACCGATAGTCTTACCTAATCCCCTTTCTTGTGATGATGTCTTGCACTCTCCTATTTGGCACAATTCTCTTATTCTTCTTAATAACAGTCCCATCTTCTGGAAGGCGTGGATAGCAAAGAACATCATTTAGGTTGAACACCTTTTCAATGGCCTTTCGCCATGCTCTTTTCCAGAGTTTCAAACCTTATTTCACTGTCCTCGCTCTTTCCTGCTGAAGTTTACCACTCTTATGGCAATTATTTCAGATGTGTATTATTCTCTCCCCCCCCACCTTCTCCTCCTGGCCAGAATTCGCTTCTTAAACTTCTCCTCTCCCTACCCAAACCCTTGTCTTATATATAAATATTATTTAGCCCCCGATCCATATTGTGCAAAATCTAAATTGGAACTCTCTTGGGAGCCTGATCTGGGAAGTAAATGGACTATCTTCTTTTGGGACAAACTATGGTCTAGATCCTTAACAATTTCTCGCTCTGACTCACTTACTCAATCGATGTTTTTTTCTCTATCATAGACTATATTTCCCCCTCGCCTCTATTGCCTGCTTTTCTTCTGACTCAAATTCTAACTGTTGGACCTGCGGTTCTTCTGAAGCTAACCTTATGCATCTTATTTTCCTCTGTCCCTTAGTCTCCAACTTCTGGAGGTCTGTCTGGTCTTATATTGCTCGTATCTTTCACCTACCTTTCTCTTATTCAATACCCCTTTTGTTTACTGGAAGCCTCTGACTCTTTATCTATATCCTCTTGCAATCATGGCCTTTTTGACCTCATGCTTTTTCTTGCCTTTCAGCACATCAGTCTCAATTGGAAATCTCTCCAAAACCTTTCTATACAGCATTGGTGGAATAGTCTTTGCCACTTTCAGAGACTTGACGTTGCCTTCGCCTCCTCCTGTAAACCAATACTTAATAGAGAACTTATCTGGTTGCCTCTAACAACTTATTTAGATTAGATTGTATTTGAGCGCAATTCCTCCCTGAATTCCGAATATTTTAAACCTCCCTGAATTTCCTTTCTCTGTTCTCTTTTCATATCATTCTGTATATGCTGTTAATCATTGTTACATGATTGGTAGCTTGCTCACATTTCATTGTTTTTGCAATGTATTATGCATTCTTTTTTTCATACCAATGTGTTACTAATTTTCCCTCCACTTTCTCCCTTCCCGTCTCCTTTTCCTATTCCTTAATACATAAAACCTTAAAATAGCTTTTATTTCCCTTATTATACTAGCCATATTTCTTGTTATCACTGTACTGCAATAATGTAATTTGTTGCTGTTATTTCTTCTTGTATACCTTTCTGTTTATTCAATAAAGCTCTTTAAACACAAAAAAGGTATGCATCTAGTAGCTTCTTCCTCTTGAAAAGCACAACTGTGTAGAAATACTGAACCTCAGAAACCAACTCCTCAGTACACTTCTGGGCCTGTGGATACTCTTCCAGGAAGGGCTATTGTGCTGCTAGAAGGACTACCACACTGCTGGATTGCTGCCCTGCTGCGCTGACCTGCCCCCCCTTGCTTGGGTAAGGAGGACTGGGCCTACATCTTTTGTTGCTAGTTGACTGGCCTCCTGATCTAAAGCCTCAGGGACATAACAGGCTTTCAACAACCTTTGCACCTGAACTCTGCCATATGTGAGTCAATCAATCAATCAATCATGCGTCTTTTATGGAGCATGAGAAATCACTCTGGGGCGTCTTCAGGTGCTAGATTATGGCATCCTTGGTCGAAAAACTATGTCTTGAGTTTTTTTCTGCACTCTGGGAGAGACGGGCAGGTGCACCGGTGGAGATCGTTCCAGGGTATAGCGGCGGTACACAGACAAAATATTGAGTTTTAAATTTCGATATACAATTATATCGAAGTTTAAATATTGATGGGACATAATATAGAAGGTAAGTAATATCGACACTCTTAATATCGATATTAATAATATCGAAGGTTTAAATATCGATGTCAGTAATATCGAAGTAAATAATTTCGATGTTACTAATATCGATTTTTAAATAAATTTTGTGTATATTATATGGTATTTATTATGTTTTATTATTTATTTTTAATGTAACTTAATTAAATATTGTCTTTTAGTACTGTAGCGGGTTGTGGGTTTATAGGGGAATAGGGTGGGAAGTAATTTAATTATGTAAAATTAATTATTAATTAGTAGGAATTATTAATTAATTAATTGAGAATTATTTTTTTTTAATTTTAATTAATTGATTAATTGATAAATATGTTCTGTAGCGGGTTATGGGTTTATAGGGGAATAGGGTGGGAAGTAATTTAATAATGTTTAAATAATGATTAATTAGTAGGAATCATACATTAATTAAAATAATTGGTAATTATATTTAATTATTTAGGTAATTATTTTTGATTAATTGATAAATATGTTCTGTAGCAGGTTATGGGTTTATAGGGGAATAGGGTGGGAAGTAATTTCATTATGTACAATTAATTATTAATTAGTAGGAAGCATACATTAATTTTTATTAATTGGTAAATAAATGTAATTAATTGGTAATTAATTTTAAATAATTAATTAATTGATAGATGTGTTCTGTTGCGGGTTGTGTGTTTATAGGGGGATATAGTGGGAACTAATTTTAATGTAATTAAGTAATAATGAATTAAAAATAATTGTTAAGTTAATTTAATAATTATTAATTATTTATTAATTGGTAATTAAATATTATAAAATGGTATGTTTTTCATGAGTTTTTTTAGGTTACATATATTTTGCTAATCATGTTTTTAATAATTATGTATATGTATTGTAAATGTTTTATATTTATTTAATAGATCATATTTATATTATTAAAAAAAAATGTATAAGTATGTAATTGAAACACCTACGCTATCCAACACTTTCCCTACTGTTGCACTCTCTGGAGTTGGAATAGTAATTGTAACCCCTACGCTATCCAACACTTTCCCTACTGTTGCACTCTCTGGAGTTGGAATAGTAATTGTTACCCCTACGCTATCCAACACTTTCCCTACTGTTGCACTCTCTGGAGTGGGAATAGTAATTTTTACCCCTACGCTATCCAACACTTTCCCTACTGTTGCACTCTCTGGAGTTGGAATAGTAATTGTAACCCCTACGCTATCCAACACTTTCCCTACTGTTGCACTCTCTGGAGTTGGAATAGTAATTTTTAACCCTACGCTATCCAACACTTTCCCTACTGTTGCACTCTCTGGAGTGGGAATAGTAATTGTTACCGCTACGCTATCCAACACTTTCCCTACTGTCGCACTCTCTGGAGTGGGAATAGTAATTTTTACTCATACGCAATCTAAAATGTATTTACCTTTTTTATTAGTATTATGTTGTTATTAATTATTATTTATGTGAATATTTTATGTAAATAAATGTATTAGTAATATATTACATTTTTATTTGTTTATACGTTATGAAAATAATTAATTTAGAGTTATTATTAATGAAAAATATATTACCTATTATATATTTATTAATATTAATTTGTATTACATTATGTATTAATTATAAATATTATAGTACATTTTTAAATATGTTTATTACATTTATAAGTATGATTTTGTTAATATTAGATTTTTATTATATAAAAAATACGATATTTTACAAAAAACGATATTTTTGTCATTCTATATTTTATTTTCGATATATTTGTACTTACCTTGTTAGGGATAGGATTCCTATATTTTTGCCTTCGATATTTTTGTTCCGATATTTTTGTATATCGATATTTGTGTTATCGATATTTTGTCAGACATTCATAGCGGCAATGTAGGAGAAGGAACGACCACCACAGTGGCTTCAGCGGATGCGCGGTGCGTGGGTCAGTATAAGGGAGTGAGAGCAGAGCTCTCTGGTGGGACGATGGAACGTCAGGCGGATGTTGATGCATGCAGGACCGATGTTGTGGAGGGCCTTGAAGGTGAGGGTAAGGAGCTTGAAAAGGCATTGTTTGTGTACGGGGAACCAGTGTAGGGTTCTTAGGAGGGGGGAGGTGCTGGTTCTCCTGGGTAGGTTAGGACGAGTCTTGCAGTGGACTTCTGGATTGTCTGAAGGAGGCTGAGTATATGTTTGGTGGTTCCAGGATAGAGTGCATAGCCGTAGTTGAGGCGGCTGGGGATGAGGGCCTGGGTCACGGTCTACCCTGCTCAAGTGGTACCACCCCAGACCTGGACCCTTTGAAGTAGGCTTATGGTGCTCTGCTAGCCTCCCTAGATGCAGCAGAACTAACGTATCTCCTCTGCTGCACGGTGCAACCCCAAGCAGAACCAAAGCATCTCCACTGCTGTGTGGCTTGGACTCTTCACGAACACTCGCATTGCCTTCGCAGCATGCCTTTGACTCCATCGCTGCATTGCATCCCTGGCGCAGGCTCTCACATTCTTCATCGACGGAAGCCTTGACGATGACAACAGACTCCACATCACAGCCTCTCAACTCCTCGAAACCGATGCATCACTCCGAATGCGCACGGCATCATTGATGCAGGGCTTTGCACTGCAAACCTTATTGACATAATCCTCAAGGATGATGCAAGCCCTTGCATCCCAGCCACTTTGCATCTCGGAACCAACGCATTGCTTCGGCTGTGGAATGCATCTTCGACCCAGATCCTAACAAAGCTCCGCAAACCAGGATATCATGTACTCTCTTCCGTGGGCCTAACTGGGTACCTGAATCCAGCCCGCCCCCCATCGTGATCGACCTGAATTTGTGATTTTTCCTGATCCTGCGCGACTAGATACCCGCAGTCGGTGGTTTGTGATTTTTGGCGCTATTGTCACTAAAATGTTTAAATAAGATATTAATTGGATGTTTGTTGTTTTGGTCTTGTTTTATATATTACATTAATTTTGTATTTTACTAACTTGATTAGGGATCCTTTCTGTGTTGTGGTTTTCACCTTTATTACTGTTAGAAGTGTTGCACAAATACTTTACACATTGCCTCCAACTTAAGCCTGACTGCCCCGTGCCATGCTACTATATGGTTGAGCACAGGTTAATTTAGGGTTGGCTTGTGCCTCACCCTGACAAGAATTTTGATTGCTGCCTTACCAAGGCTCACACCCCAGTCAACTAACAGCCCAATTTCTCACAACCTGGTGACCAACTCAGCATACAGGTTCAGGGTCATAGTCAGTCGCGGCTGCTGCCTGGAAGCAGCAGTGGGGCAGTGTGGTGGAAGGGGCAGATGGGTGGGATCACTTTAAAAAAAATCACTTACCTCCTGGTCGGCCGACTGGTTGGCCGCTGCCGGTCCCTGGGACCACTGGGATGCAGTCGGTGTAGGTGGGATGTTGGCCTGTTCTTTTAGGATGGTGTTCAGTGGCATCCTTGTTTTGAATGTAGCACAGCGCTTCTTACACGTTTCCCTCCCCACCAAGGTGCAGTGACCCCTAAAGGATATCCAGTGCTGTGTGCAGCCCTTGCCCTTTCCATGTTCTGGCCTGCGACAGGTCAAGTCCTGTAAAGACCCAAGATTTCAGCGGCTTCTCAGCATCGTATTTGTCAAGATCATTGCTTGGTGGGCGCTTCCAGGCGCATGGTAGGAGATGAGTCTCTTAGTGTTCCCACCCACCCAGGTGCTGATGCCTGCACTGTATACTATAACACTCACAGTCCACATATTTTGGGGGCGTATGATACGTCATGAGACAGTTCTTTAAACCAGGATCGATCGCTGTGACCTTGGCCTGCAAATCTTCAGAATAAACGTCCCTGGTACCAGGTGCTGCATGCGTCATTAATACGGAATCTAAGAGCTTACCGTTCTCCGTACTAGGAGCTTCAAAACGCATTGAAACATTTTTCATCCAGGGACATGACTATGGGCCCAAATTACCGCATTCATCCAGGTGGAAAGTGGTGGCCTCCAGGTGGCAAGGGGGCGACGGGGGCCCAGGAGCCATGGGTGTGGCAGCAGTCCACCGAGAGAGGTGTAACCCAGGGCTCTCCTGCGTTCTTTTCTTGTGAGCAACAGAAAGCACCAGGGCTCCCACACTCCCCGCAGCCAATCACAATGCTGCAATACAGTGTTGTGATTTGTCTGAGCGCCATGACACGGAGCTCAGACAGGGGCTGTAGGGGTGGGCATGTTCTCCCTGCAGGCTGTAATGCACCCTGTATGGAGAACAGGGAAAGTGCGCAAGACTGTTTTCGGTGCCCCGAGAAGGCTGACCAAACTGTCATTGCGCACTTAGGAGGGTTGTACCCAGTACTTCTCCCCTGCTCATCAGCCCCACCACCCCCTCACGCACGCTGCCGCAGTAGGAGGACATAATAAAATGATATCACTAGTTATCATTTTAATATTTCCTTTATTTTTTTGCTTTGAGGCAGTGTGTCGACACTCCTTCGCCTTAGCAGAGGAGCTGCCACTGATCATAGTTAAAATATGCATAAATAGCATCAGCAGCATTTAGAATATAGCACTTTGGTCAGATAAGTAGAAAAAATTAGCAACAGAAGATTCAATATTGCCCCTGTTAGATACTGGTAAACTTTATTATACTTAGTCCTTAACCTCCTCGTCTCAGTCACTACGTGGGAGGTGGATGACAAGACTAAAAACAGGAAGTAGCAGTGGATGTTGCAGTGACCCATGCAACCAGTGTCATAGTCCACACATAAACCTTCTTGAACTACCAAGCCATACTGAAGCCATCCGTTTGAAGGAGAATGGGCTGTAATCAGTCAATCAATCAATCAAACATTTATAGAAAGCAGCAAATCATCTGTGAGGGTCTTGAGGTACTGGATATGATGGTTACTGCGTGAGGGTTCGATTATTCGAACATTCAGGTCTTTAGCTCTCTTCTGAATTGCTACTGCAATGGAGCAGTCCTAAGGTGGTGGGGGAGGTTGTTCCAGGCCGTGGCTTCCAGGTGTGAGAAGGAGTGTCCTTCGCTGTTGGCTCAGCAGATACATGGGGTGTCTGCGAGGGAAAGGGATGCTGATCGGAGGTGTTGAGTCGGTTGCTGGAAGGTCAGGCGTTTGTTGATGTATGCTGGTCCTTCGTTGTGCAGGGCCTTGTAGGCATGGGTCAACAACTTGAAATGGTATCTCTTCTGAATTGGGAGGTTCCTGAGATGGGGTGTGATGTGGGTCCTTTTGGGAAGGTGGAGCATGAATCGTGCTGGTGCGTTCTGCAAAGTCTTTTTAGGAGGCATGCCATGATTCCTATGTAGAGTGTGTTTCAGTAGTCCAGTCTGCTGGTGATGAGGGCTTGAGTGATGGTCCTTCTGGTGCTGGTCGGGATTTTCCAGAGCATGCGGAGGGTGTGGAAGCAGGCAGATGATACTGCGTTGACTTGTTTCTCCATGGATAGCTTGATATCCAGGATGATGTTGAAGTAGCACGCATGGTCTGTTAGGGCAGGGGGTGCCGAGTACGGCTGGCCATCATGTGGCATTCCAAGGTGATTAGTTGTTCCCGAAGATGAGGACTTCCGTCTTCTCAGTGTTGAGCTTGAGACAGTTGTCCTTCATACAGTCTGCAACGTCCATCATGCAGCTGTGGAAGTTGGCTTTTGTGGTGTAGGGGTCCTCAGGCAGTTAAAGGATGAGCTGTGTCTCATCGGCATAGGAGATGATGCTGAATCCATGTGATCTGATGGTGTTGGCCAGGGTCGTCATGTAGGTGTAGAAGACGGTCGGGCTGAGGGATGATCCTTGGGAGACTCCGCAGATGATCCTCTTGGGCTCTGAGGTGAACGATGGGAGGTGTATCCTTTGGGTTCTGCCGATGAGGTACAAGGTTATCCATCTGTGGGTATTTTCTTGGATCCTGATGTGATGGAGCCTGTTGATCAGGATGTGGTGAGAGACGGTGTCAAATGCGGCAGACAGGTCCATTAGGATGAGGGCTGCTGTTTCCCTGCTGTCCAGGAGGGTTCTGATGTCATCGGTGGCTGTAATCAGGGCTGTCTCTGTGGTTAGCTCTGAATCCTGATTGGGAGGGTTCCAGGAGGTTGTGATTTTCTAGGTGTTGGGTAAGGTGCTGGTTTATCGCTTTCTTTTTTTTTTTTTAATTTTTGAAAACCTTTATTTTCAAGTCAGTGCACACAGCTATTTAGCCTTACATCCCGGAGGCTAGGCAGCATATCATCGGTCAGACGGCTGGTGTACAAGAAGCATGTTACCAAATCGTACAAAGGTTTTTATTTGTAAAGTTTTAAGAAATTAACTAAGATGAAGAAGAGAAAGCACCAAACTAGTGCTAAGAAACAAGGCAATTTAAACATTTGTGTAACAGAGCCCGAGCATAGGAAAAGCTAGGCCCAATAACCTAAAAACAATCTGAACAGCCCCCGTTTGCAAGACCATGGAGGGGGGAGGATACAGAATAGATCTGCTGATAGAACATGTGTTGGAGCCATAGGCTACGGGGACAGTCGTTCTTCCAGGGGGGCGGTGTCGGTGGTAGGCAGATATCACCCCTATACTTGTTCCAGGCCCCCCATATCTTTTGCCACTTTTTGGGTTTACCCCTGGCCACGTACACCGTCTTCTCTCGGAACATACACCAATCCATGTTGGCCTTCCACTGTACCACCTTTGGGCCTGTAGCAGCACCCCACATCTGAGCAATATCTTGTTTCGCGACCATGTTCCCCAGGGTGACCCATTGTGTTTGTGCACTATTATAATCAGTAGGACCCCACACATTCAGGAGGCAGCGCCGGGCCTCTGCCATAACATCCACCCCAGTCACCTCGCTCATGATCATATGCACCCGCCTCCAGTAGGAGGCGACTACCTTGCACTCCCAAATAATATGCATAAAGGTGGCTAAAGCACCACAGCCACGCCTGCAGAGGCCGTCCACTGAATGACCCATGTGTATCAACCTGGGACCCGTCACGTACACCCTATGAAGAATTTTTAATTGAACCAGCCGCAGCTTGGCCGGGATCGCTACCTCCTTAGTGGAGGACACTGAATATTGCCAGTCTTCATCATCCAGCTCTATCCCATCATGCACCCACTGGTCTCTCACTCCAAGGAGGAGGTCCGTACGGACATTAATGAGTTTTTTATAGATTAAGGAAATGGCACTGTCCGGCATATGGCCGTCCAGCACCCTATCCTTCAACGGGGAATACTCGGGGATCTTATCGCCCTCTGGCATCGCTGCAAGAATGGCATGACGCAGTTGGGCGTACCGGAAATATTCCGTTCCACCCAGCTGGAACTCTGTCTGTAAAAGAGTAAAGGACTTTATCTCCCCTTTCACAATCATATCTTCCACCTTAGATATGCCTATCATGTCCCACTTGTCGAATCCCTTCGTGTGCCATAATTTGCCCAGTATTTCAGAATCAAAAAGAGGAGTTGCCATCGTAAGCTTACCCTTCCACCCCTGTGACTTTGTAACTGCCCGCCATATGTGTACGGCTGTCTTCGTTGGCCCCGACATTCTACCATCCAGAGATCTCGAGTATAGCACTCTATGGTACTTCCCGTTGTCCAGGAGCCACTGATCCATGGCATAACCTGGGCTTACTGCTGGACCGTAGAGGCCGTGATTAAGGGCTGCCAGCTGGGAAGCCCAATAATATCTCCGGATGTCAGGCAACGCTATACCTCCGTCATACCATGGGAGCGTAAGCTTCGTAATGGTGATGCGTGGCCTGCCATCCCAGAGAAGGGCCCGCTGCAAACCCTCGACCTCCCTAAAGTAGCTGGATGGGACGGATCCTGGGTATTTTGAAGAGCATACAGGAATCTGGGCAGGGACATCATTTTAAACAGTGCCGCACGCCCAGGCAGGGAAAGCGGGAGATTTCGCCAGCCCTCTACATCACACCGGAGACGTACAAGAGGGGGGAGCAAGTTATTCGTGTAGCGTACCTTGGGATCCGTTGAAATATAGATCCCCAAGTATTTGAATCCCTGCCGCGAGACCTGTATGTTGCAGTCCCTTGGAAGCCGAGGTGTCCCACCTCTCAGCACATATAGGTGTGACTTCGACCAGTTAATAACCAGGCCAGAGTGCCAACCAAAAAGACGTAGCATGTCACACACCACAATGAGTGACTTACAGGGAGAGGTGAGATATAGCAAGATGTCGTCTGCATATAGCGACACACGGTCCTCGAATCCAGGGGACCAGCGTATTCCGTTTATATCCGGGTGAAGTCGCAGCCACGCAGCCAGCGGTTCAAGCGCCAATGAAAACAACAGGGGCGACAGGGGGCAACCCTGCCTGGTGCCTCTGCGGAGAGCAAAGGACGCAGATACACGACCATTAACCGTTACGTTGGCAAGCGGGCTAGCGTACAGAAGCTTGACCCACCCTATGAATTCCGGGCCAAATCCGAACTTCGCCAACACTGCCCACAGATAGTTCCACTCGAGGGAGTCAAACGCCATCGTAGCATCCAAAGACGCCAGGACGGCTGGCTCCTTGAGCGTGTGGACCCTTGCGAGGGCCCCATGTAGTCTCCTGAGGTTAAGGGCAGTGTTGCGGTTTGGAATAAAGCCCAACTGGTCCGGGTGAACCAAGTCGCCAATCGCTCTAACCAGACGGTTGGCCAGCAATTTAGCCCGAATCTTGGGTTCAGCATTCAACAGAGAGATGGGACGATACGATCGACACAGGTCTCTGGGCTTCCCTTCCTTATGAATGACCACAATGGTGGCCAGTCTCTGGTCCAGGGGAAGCATGCCCGTCTCCCGTGCCTCCAGGAACATGTTCTGCAGGGGCGGGGAGATGGCATCAGGCTTAATCTTGTAAAGCTCCACTGGTATACCATTGGGGCCGGGCGCTTTGCCAGATCTAAGGGAGCATAAGGCGAGGGCAATCTCATCGGCGGTAATATCTCTATCCAATTCGTCCCGATCCGCTTCTGACAGACACGGGAGTTCCGCCTCTGCCAAGAGCTCTCCAGAGTCAGTCTCGGACATGTCAGAGACCGAGGTGTAAACGGTCTCGAAATAGTCTGCAAACGTCATGACAATGGCACTCGGATCGGTGACAGTCACGCCGTCCTACCCCAGCACCTTTGGGACCACCCGGCTGGCTATCTCTTTTTTATCCAGCCAAGCGATGAGTTTGCCCGCCTTGTCCCCAACATCGTAGATCCTACCCTGTTGCTCTCTACCCATGACCTTGGCAGCATCAGTAACAGTAGCCCGATACTCTGACTGTTTAAGTGAGAGAACATGGAGTAGGTCCGGTGTCGGGTCGACTTCCAATTGGGAGTCCAGATCTTCAATTTCAGATTCGATATGCACCACATCCGCGTCCCTGCGTCTCCAAACCTCAGCAATAAGGGAGAACGCCTCACCCCTCAAGACCGTCTTAAATGCCTCCCATAGGGTAACAGCCGATGTAACTGACCCCGAGTTTTCAGAGAAATAGAGCTCAATAGCCTTGGCCATGAGTCCACGAGTCTTGGGGTTGCGGGAGTACCACTGATTAACCGATACCACCCTCTTGGTCGCCACGATGTCGAAGTCAAAGGACACCCAGACCGGGGAATGGTCTGAGATGCCCCTAGCCAGTAATCGGGCTTCAGAGACTGCCGACGCGTGAGCCCTTAGAGCCAGAACATAATCGATTCTGGAGAGGCTTCCATGTGCCCCTGAGTGGAATGAATATTGACTCTGGGTAGGATGCATGAGCCGCCAGCAGTCAATAAGTCCCATGGTGTCCAGGAAGTCGGGGAGCCACGATTGCGAACCTCGGAGATCTCTGGGTGGATGTCTGTCTAGGGTCCCCGAACAAACTGAATTGAAGTCGCCTCCTATAATAAGCAGACCCTCAGGGAGACCTAAAATGGCGCCCCAAATGTCCTGAAACGTGTTGTTTTGCAACCCAGGGGGAACGTAAACCGAAACCAGAACCAGGGACCGCCCCTCCCATCTCCCCGAGACGGCAACGTACCGCCCCCTCTCATCGGCAACACTAGAGTTAATCTCAAAAGGGAGAGACACGCGCACCATGATCCCCGCCGCCCGGGACCCCGAAGAGAACCCCGAGTGTGCCACCATCTTGAAACCCTTCCTGTTAAGCGCTTGGCACGTGTTTCCCACCAAGTGTGTCTCTTGTAGCAAAATAACATCGGGCATACATCTTTTAAACAGTTGCAGAACCACACCTATCTTTATGCGATCCCCCAGCCCGTTGACATTCCAACACAATACTTTTAGTTTCCTACCCCCCATCGTCGAATTGTGGGCCTTCGCCAGTCCCGGCAGGCATCATAGTTACAGAACCAGAAGAATTACAGTCTTTACATTGCCTTGGAGAAGAGAAAGAGAAAAAAGGAAGAAACATACAACCAACAATCAAACCACCCCCCACCCTGCACCCCTGCATCAGACTAAGTAGCCCCCCCAACCAGCAGTGTGCCTGTCGCCCCAGAAAACTACGCTACAGAAAGACCCTAGAGGAGAATGGAGATCACACAGGCCCCCCCGCCATCCTCCATAACAAAGTGAAGGATATTCATTATAAAGTGCAGTAATGTGACACCGGTTGTCACCAACAGTCCCACTGTCCGATAACGTTGCGAAGATAGACTCTACTCCTGTTGCTCAGGGCCTCCCGAGGCGCCCTCCGATTGTTCCTCGCGTTCATCATGTCTCTGCGGCAAAGTGTCCAACCACTCGCTCACCACTTCAGGCAAATCAAAGAATATGGCACGGCCATCATGTTCAATGCGCAGTTTCGCAGGGAACATCATTGAGTACTTCCTCCCCAGGTCTCTGAGTCGCCTCTTCACCCCCGTGAAACTTTGTCGCCGCCGCTGTACCGACCGAGTAAAGTCCGGATAAAAGTTTATGTCCGCATTTTGGAACTTAAGCGGCCCGTTTCTTCTTGAGGCCTGCAGGATAGCGTCCCGATCCCTGAAATTAAACAGCCGTGCTATAATGGACCTCGGCAGGGCACCCAGTTTCGGGCGTCCCCCCGGCAGTCTATGAGCTCGCTCCACTGAGAAGAAACGGCTGAGGCCCGCAGGGGCCAGATGAGTTTGTATCAGGTCTTCCACGAAAAGATCGGTGGCCGAGTCCTCTGCCCCTTCTGGTACGCCGATGATTCGGACGTTCTGTCGCCTGTCACGTCCTTCAAAATCATCCAGTCACCTCGAGAAAAGATCGTTGGCCGATCTCAAGTCTCGGACCTCTGTTTGTAGGTCCGATACATCAGTTGTGAGGCTCGCGGTTTTAATGTCCAACGATTTGACCCTATCGTTTATCTTGCCCAGATAGGCTCTAATCAAGTTGACCTCAATCGCCAGGGAGTCGACTTTATGCGTCAGGACCTCGTGTTGTTTGTGCATCTCCGTTTTGATGCCCGCAATGGCGCCCATAACGTCACGGAGTGTCGGGTCCGACGTGTCTGGCGACTCTTCTCGATGAGAGTCCTTAGGCCGGGCAGCTGCGCCTGGTGAGCTCTTCTGCTGGGCGTAGCGATCCATTTTGTTCGATTGGGAATACGTAGTTTTCCTACTCACTCGAATCGTTGCCTTGTCCGACTCGCCTTTGCCCGCCATGATGGTTTCAGGGACCAGAACAATGGATCGCACACCAAGGCCACACCGGCTCTTCGATGCGACTATCGGGTGCCGCGGACACCAGTTGCTGATCAGCGCCGTCCCGCTCCGCAACTCCGCGTGCTTCGTTGGGCCAGCGGAGTAGTCACTCTCACAACACACCGCTTACGTGTGACAATGTCGCCGTCGTCAGCCACCGCACAGGCAATAGCATGTCACTGGCACGAATCTTCAACACGGTGTAACTCCGCCTAGGAGTGTCAGATTTTGAATCGGACAGCGAGTCCCGTCTCAACAACCGTTCACCCACAATATTCCACTGCCGTGGATCAGGATTCTCATCAGGATTTATGTGGAGGATCGGAGGGTCTCCGGAGCTCCGAGCTTACGCGGCCATCTTGCTTGCCCGCGAAGCTCCTCCCCTCGTTTATCGCTTTCTTGAGGACTTTAGCTGGAAAGGGGAGCAGGGAGATGGGCCAGTAGTTCTTTAGTTCATCTGGGTTGGCTGAGGGTTTCTTCAGAAGGGGCCTCACTTCAGCATGTTTCTAGTCCTCGGGGTAGGAGGCCGCGGTGATGGTGATGGAGGTGTTCAGGACCTTCCTGAGCTCGTAATGGCTTTTCATGGAGATTCAGCAAATCAAAAAGGAGAGAGAGGACTAGTTAAGCCATTCCGGATCCCTTGGTTAATATGTATTATCAATAAAGGACTAGCGTAGTTGTGTTTTTGGGAGACTCAGTGCGTACGTATGACGGCAAACCCCTTGGTTTGGTTGTTAATCCCTCACCCACCAACCTAGTTGGTGGCATGCTTCATCATACATTTTCATGGAGATTAACATTAAGGATAATGAAGATTATCGGTAAGTAACCATTGCATTATCTCTAAGCCCTACATTCACATCCAATTCATTGTATATGAGGAATACCAAAGCTTTGCTGGCGGGAGAAATTATATAAACAACATCACTTTTATGCTTGTATCAATTGTTTACTAGTGAAAAACAATCATTGAATTGATGATCCAAAACGAATATAGTACGTTACAACGCATGCTATTCCATTGCATACTTTTACAATGACTGTGTTGTTAGTACGCAATACTTTTACATCGCAAGTTATTACATCGACTTGCTGTAGGGGGCGTGCTGGACTTGGGAATAGTATTATTTCTATTCCTACTTCAGTTTGCGCAACAGCAGGGAAGGGATTGGATTTCATATCCAATACCTTAGCACCCCCTACAGAAAGTCATTATAATGACTTGCTATGTAAAGGTATTGCATAGTAACAACACAGTTTTTTAATGATCGCATTGTAATAGCATTGCGTTGCTTTAACAGCATTATAAACGCTATTTCCCATTGTGGGGGTGGGGGGGGGGGGAGTTTACAGAGTAAGATCCTAAGTCTCCAGTTCATCTAGCTGAAGCAATTTCTCTGTAAAAGACAACTTTTTTCCCTATTAGCCACTTCAACACCACTGATGAAATTGTTATAAATGCAAACTCCTGTACAGCTTTAACAACCAAAGGCAAATCACCAGGGGAGAAAGAAAAGACAGAGAGCTGGTCTAAAAATAGAAAAACTTCTAAGAATTCTAAAACCTACATTTTATTATCAGGAGCATATATCAAGGTTGCAGAAAAGCTTGTAGAGCTGCTCATTTAGCTCTACAAACCTTTGTTTAACCCATTATACAAGCATTGAAGGAGCAAAGTAATATCACACTCTACGGAATAAATCTTCCTCTCAGAGTACCATCCCTAAAAATTCTTCTAGTGTCTAGAATAAGCCTTCAGAGTAGGACACCTGGACTGCTGAACTGCTACTACTAGATGATCAGGTAGCCCTCTGTTGAGATGACAGCCCACTCAATTTCCAAACCAAAAGTGCCAGGTGTTGAAGAGGAAGATACCCCTAATCGAGAGGAGGAAAGGGAAACAGAGGAATCTTCCAGGGAAGAGAAGGAGTCTGTCAGACCCTGCTGAGGAACCCACAGGGCATTCAGGGGTTCTTAGACCACAATAATGAGGGTTGAGGCCTTTTATCACTGCTGTACCAGGGCAAGCCTACTAAGGCTCTGCAAACTGGGCCAAGTACAATACTTCCCTCTTGTAGTGACACGACAGATGGCGCGACCCGACAGGACGGCATTAGGACCCTGTGGGTAATGAGGGCACTGACCAGCTCACTGGACACCACATCCGGTTAGGGACAGGAAGGACACACAGATGACCAGGACAGGAAGCAGGACAGACATGCCTGTAACGAGCTGCACAACAGAATAATAAAGGAAGCATTGCATCCTAACCTGTATCTCATGATTGCTGTATCGCACCGGAACCAGTGTATACACTACAACTGGCGACGAAGGGAAACGAGCCGACGCGTAAATCGACGAGTATCGATCGACGGCGCCATCAGGAATAACCAGGTGCCCACCCTGGATGTGCAGGAAAAAGAAGAAATGAGCGACATCGGAGTCCACCCGACCGCTTCTGAAGGAATTGCCAGCAAACTGCGGTAAGCGCGAAGGGAAGCGTGCTCTCGAAATAGAGGCGCAAGCTCTCACGAGAGTCTCGGTGGCCATTTTAAGGTCAGGCAGCTGGGCCAATCAGAAGCGAGATCTGGGAAGCGGCCATTTTTAAGTCAGGCGAGCGCGATTTTGATTGTGAAATCTCGCGAGAAGAGCAGCGGCCTTTTTGAGAAAAGGACAAAACAAAGAAATACCATAGGAACCAACAGGGCGGCCATATTAAGGCCAGGCAAGAAAGCAAAGAAGTAAAAATACAAGGAAAAGGACCAGAATAAAGGGGAAAAGGACTAAAAAAGCCCAGAAGAGGCTAAATAAAGTCAAACAGAGGAAGAAAAAGAAGAAATAAAAGGGACAAAGGATTCAAAAAGGGAAGGAATAAATAAAAGAGAATAAATAAAGGAAAGAAATATGGCTGAGACCAAACAAAGCGCACAATATCGCAGGCGCCTACCATTTAGCGTATCGGAGCCACAAGTGGGAATAAGATGGGAGAAGTGGATAACTAAATTTAAAAGATACATGGACGCCACTGACGTGGTAGACGCCAAAAAAACTAAACCTAGTAGGAGATGAGGTAGATGACCTGTTAGTAACTCTACCAGCAAGTGAGATAAAGACATACACAGGACTGATCAAGAGTCTAACAAGCAAATTTGACCATCAAAGAAATATTGATTTTGAAAGATACAGTTTTAACATCGCATTTCAACAACGCGACGAGTCACTAGATGATTTCGCAACAAGGCTAAGAAAACTAGTGACCCACTGTGAATTCGAGAAATATGACAATGAGCAGGCCATCCGCCTAAGAATAATAGAAGGATGTTGAGACACTGACTTCCGCACGAGAATATTAAAGGAGCCAACCACCCTAGAAAAGATTTTGGAACTGGCAAGAGCAGAAGCAAGAGCGATGGCTCATTCGAGACAAATGGACAGACGGGTTGAACAAGCCCACAGAATGACAGACAATAATAGATCGGGTCTCTGGAAAAAAGGGTCAGGTGAACAACCAGCAAAGAAACAACAAGGCTCACAGTGCTACAGATGTGGTTTGGAGTTTCCACACTGAGGTGTGTGCCCAGCTTTTGGTCAGACATGCCGAAGGTGCAAGAGAAGAAATCATTTTGCCACCATGTGCCAAGGCATGCAATTAAAAAATGAAAGAGGTAGACCAGGGAGACCACGAATGACGACAAACCGGCATGTGCGACACATGGAAATGACAACAAGGAGCTCCTCGCTAGAGTCAGGAGGAGAAGAAGAAGCAGAAGAAAAAGTAGAACGCCTATACCTCATGTCCACGGATGAAGGACAAAGTGAAGAAAGCATCAGACTGGTAGACAAGCAGTCAATACAGACAACAGAATGGGTGACCATCGACGTAGGGCCTCACCAAGCAAAATTTGTACTAGACAGTGGCGCCACATGCAACATCATGTGCGCCACAGAATATGAGAAAATGAAGAGAAAACCGCACCTACAACCGTCAAGAGTACAAGTATTCACCTGGGGTGCAAAGAGACCCGTAACAAATTTGGGAAAGTTCACGGATACCTTGACATATAAAGACAAAACAGTCACAGAGGAGGTTCATGTACTAAGAGGAGACATTCCAGCACCATGCTTATTAAGCAACGTCACGGCGCAAGTAATGGGTCTGCTAAAAATGACGTATCACATGTCTGCCAAAGGAAGCATCCTAGGAGAGTATCCGAAGCTAACACAGGGGCTTGGAAAACTAAAAGGGCGACAGATCACGTTGCACATCAACGTAGCAGTCCGGCCTGTCGCTCAGCATCACAGACGCGTACCGATACATCTACAGCCGCATGTGGAAGAAGAGATAAAGTCACTGCTGGATCAGGACATCATCGAGCCAGCTGAAGGAACAACACCATGGGTATCTCCCACACTTAGCAGTACCAAAGAAGGACAATGCACAGATCAGAATATGTGTGGATATGAGAATCTCAAACACCACCATCGAAAGAGAAAGACATCCAGGTCTGCACCTGGATGACATGATCAGCTGTCTGACAGGAGCGTGACGATTTTCAAAACTGGACTTATGCAAGGGATAACATCAATTATAAATAGACCAACAATCGAGGCACATAACGACGTTCTCGACACATCTAGGTCTGTTTCGCTACAAGAGGTTGAGCTTTGGGATCTCATCAGCTGCTGAGATTTTCCAAGAAACAATCAGACAGATAATAAGACCAATCAAGAACAGTCTCAACTATAGTGACGACATCCTAGTGTTCGGCAAGTCAGATGAGGAACATGACAGAGCACTGAGAGAAGTATGTTCACAACTAGAAGAAGTTGGTTTAACAGTAAATGAAAAGAAATGTGAACTAGGGAGAGAAGAACTGGTGTTTTTCGGGCACATCTTCTCGGAAAAAGGAATGAGGCCGGATCGGCGCAAGGTAGACACCCTAAAGGCAAAACAACCAAAAGACACAGCTGAAGTACGGTCATTCCTCGGTCTTGCCAGCTATATCAAGGACTTTGCGACAGTGAGCACACCACTGCGAGAGCTAACAAAGCAGGGACAAACGTTTGAATGGACAACAGAATGCAGCAAAGCGTTCGAAGAGATAAGGGCGTCAGTGACGGCAGTAGACCACCTGGCGTACTTCGATCCAAACGTATGCACCGAAATCACTGTGGATGCCAGCCCAGTGGGCCTGGGCGCAATACTGGCACAGCACAAGCATGGAAAGGACTCGCCACGATGGGTCATGGCTTATGGGAGCAAACGTCTGTCAGACGTTGAGAGAGCATACTCTCAACCTGAAAAAGAGAGTCTGGCTGTGATGTGGGCATGTGAGCACTACCACATGTTCATTTATGGGAAGCCTTTCACGATTGTAACAGACCACCAGGCATTAGTAACCATCTATGGCAACCCAAACGCTAAGATACCACCAAGGATAGAGCGATGGGGAATAAGGTTGATAGACTACAACTTCAAAATAGTTCATAAACCCGGGAAAGAACAAAATCCCGCTGACTACATGTCACAACACCCGCTGCCCCACAGAGAAGATGGCACTACCATGGCAGAAGAATACCTAAACTTCATCTTCAAGCAAAACACTCCGACATCAATAACAATTGCCGAACTGGAGCAAGAAACAAGGAGAGATCCCACCATGCAGGCCATCGGAAAAGTGGTGCGACAACAGAGATGGAGACACATCAATAATAACAGCCCCACAGAAGAAGGGATGATAAACGAGAAATGCTGGCCTTCAAGAAAATAAGTGAAGAACTGTCAGAAACGGAAAACGGCATTCTAATGAGAGGATCACAAATAGTAATCCCATACAGGCTGAGGAAGAGAACAGTTGAACTGGCCCATGAGTCTCATCGAGGTATTTTTACTACAAAGAAAATGCTGAGGGAAAAGGTGTGGTTCCCAGGACTGGATGGCATGGTGTAGAAGCGGTAACACGCTGCCATGTCTGTCAAGTGACGGACCACCATCAAAACCAGCACCGCTACAAATGTCAGAACTGCCCAAAGCAGTATGGACAGAACTAGCGGCAGATTTTTATGGACCGTTGGAGACTGGAAATTACCTGGTGGTTGTCATTGACGAATTCTCAAGGTTCCCGATTGTAAGGCAGATATCGTTGATATCAGCAAGTGCCATGCTACCTGTGCTAGATGATATCTTTGCAGCATGGGGCTCTCCACAAACATTAAAAACGGACAACGGCCCTCCATTCTCAGGAGAAGAATTCCGCCGGTACATGGACTACCTGGGGATAAAGCATCGGAAAATAACTCCGCTGTGGCCGCAGGCTAATGGGATGGCAGAACGTTTTATGGGGACTATAAAGAAAGCCATCCAGAGAGCAAAACTGACACAAATATCGATTGGACAGGCACTGTGCCAGGTGTTGAGGGACTACAGAAACACCCCTCACAGTTCCACAGGTCGATGCCCAGCTGAGCTAGTACTGGGACGATCAAGCAAACGAGACTGCCACAAATGGAAGCAAAGATGAGCGCAGATCGGAGCGACATAGTGGAAAGGGATCAAGAAAACAAAAGGAAAATGAAAGAGTATGCGGATCAGGGGAGACACGCATCAGAATCGAAATTAAATGAAGGAGACATAGTGGTGGTGAGACAGAAACAACAACGGAAGTTGGGCAGCCCATTCTCCAAAGATCCACTAATGGTGACAAAAGTAAAAGGATCAATGATAACGGCAGTTTCTGACCAACAAAGAATAACGAGGAACAGTTCTCACTTTAAGGAGCTAAAGAAGGAAGAAGAAGAATCAGCAACAAGAGAGCTGCCATGGGAGGCGGAAGATAAAGAACCAAGAGTTGACGGAGACGAAAGACCAAGAAGAACATGCAGAAAACCACAAAGACTAATTGAAGAAATGTCTCTCTCTCTCTCTCTCTCTCTTTCTCTCTCTCTCTCTCTCTCTCTCTCTCTCTCTCTCTCTCTCTCTCCAACTATCAGTAAGTACTGTCAATGAGGGGGCGACAACAACTATTGGAAATGTACCATGACCATTTGTTTGCAACAAGGGGGGAGATGTAGTGACACGACAGATAGGGCGACCTGACAGGACGGCATTAGGACCCTGTGGGTCATGAGGGCAGTGACCAGGTCACTGGACACCACATCCGGTTAAGAACAGGAAGAACACACAGATGACCAGGACAGGAAGCAGGACGGACATGCCTGTAATGAGCTGCACGACAGAATAATAAAGGAAGCATTGCATCCTAACCTGTGTCTCATGATTGCTGTATCGCATGGTAACCAGTGTATACACTACACCTCTCTTGACTCTCAGTAGTAGTGAGAGCGAGCAGTCACAGACTTCTTAGGGAGGTTAGTGTGGGGGTTATTCATGCTCAATAATCAATCTCATCCCCCCAGCAGCACAATAAGACCAATGTACAACTCAGTGCTTCTCTTTGAAGAAAAGACAAGTACTTTAGTACACAGAAAACATAGAATTCCACTACACACTCAATGCACGAATGCACTGTTCACAGGTACGAGTTTTTGTGCTCTGGGAGCCTCTTCCTCCTAGGGCTTCACCTGTCTATAGTGGCCCTCACCCTTCCCACTGGGTTCTCCCGTTGCAGGTGCAGAGCTTGAGGTAGGTCTGTAAATGCAGCTCATGCTCTCCATGGTTTCTTTTAGCACAAAGTTCACAGAAGCGGTGCTCCTGTGGCAGCTGGATCTTACCAGCAGAAGGAAGCCCTCAGGGGGCAAGTGGTTGTGTTTCCAGGGGCTGAGTTGCAGCCAGCCATGCAGTGCATCACTCAATGTGCTGCAGCAGGATCGGAGGGTTCTGTCAGGGGCTCTCTTCGGGGTGGCGGGCTGCATGTCGTAGCTCACTCCTGTACTCAGGTGGGTCCTTGATTCGTGGTGCAGTTCACTCCAATACTCCAGTGAGAACTTGGTGCTTATTTTTGAGAGCAATGGTCACATGCTCATAGATGATGATACTTTGGCCCAGTGGAAGCCAGGTGCTATTTTTGGCAAACAATGCCTTGAGGCAATGAGCTTGAATCTTAACGAGATGCCCCAAGGCAACTCTAGGGGCACTTAATCTTCAGTACTCGTACCGATCCAGCGACACACTTGGCAGTGCTGCATTCATGCCGTCCACTTGTGGGGCACACAGGCCACCTGCAGGAACTTATTTGGGCTTACTACACAAGCACACCACTCCAGGTGTCTGGTGCCTCCAGCAGGGATAGCTGCAGAGGTTTCCACTTTCCAATCCGGCATTCCCATGAGTCTTTCAGCACACGTCTAAGTGAGCCTCTTTCATACGGCCTCTAAGCCAGGGTCAATTACGGCAGTCCCTTCCATGAGTAGCTCCTTCTGCAGGAACGGTGCCACCTTCCCTTGTTGGATATCTTGGCACCGAGGACCGTCTAGTAATTCCTCATTCAGATCAGACTCCAGGTGATGTTCTCTCACTTCTAGGGAGTTGGCCATGAAATCGACACCAATCCTTGGCTGCATTGTAGTTCCAGAGTACTTTGTGGAGTACCCTCTTCAATGGTATGTAGACAGAGGATGTGAATTCCAGTTATGGTTCTTTGGAACCGGTTTGCGTTGGTTCCCATTTCATTTCTCCTGGCCTGGCCTCAGTCTGCAAGGATGCTCTGCCCAGCAGGACAGTTTCCATGTGGAGTGTCCACACACAGAAGTACATAGAGGTGAGAGCAGGCTCCAGCCTTCTATGTATGATCCTTTATCACAGCGATCAGGCACAGAGACAAGAATATGTGCCCCTTCAAAGTATTCCTTTTCCTAATAACAGCTACTGTAGGCCTCACCCTTTAAGGGACACACTTGAATCAGCAGAGTTTCTGGCTTATGGTGGGGGAATCAGATATGGTTGCATTTCCAATCACAATATTTCTATGTTGTACTGATGTAGCACCCTTGATCAATTAGTCCATACTCCAGATTTGCCCAATCCGTAACTTGACCACATTGTGTTTTACTTCTACAATTGTGAAGGGTTGGGCAAATGAAGAACCCTCAAGAGTAGGTTTTCTAATTTGCACACATTCACCCACGGGTCAGCTCTGTGCTTTTATACTATGCAATTATTCATAATGTTTCTTGTACTTTTAATGGTCAATAGCAACTTTGGTAAGGATAGATTCACATTCCACATCACATATTGTCACATTCTTAGAAGCCAGACTGAAGTTTAGGGCCTGGATATCTACTCTTAAGAGACTCAATAGGTGCCACACCTGAAAAACTGCCTTGGGTGGCTCTTTCAACCTGAACTACTGATATGCTTGCTGCTTCTATGCAGTCTTTAATCATAAGATTATACAAGGCTAGGCATTCTGGGGCAATTTTGTGAAGAACAATAGAGAGTTCACTGAGAAACATTCTAATACATTCAGGGATGAATTGCACCCTGTTGTCAGTAAACAAGATTTCAAGTCCCAATTCCAGGGTCTTGATGTCTCGATTGTCATTTTGCTATGGACTCATTTTGTCTCAATCCACCTACATTAATAGTCACTAGTACAATAATGTGCTTACCCTTCAATCTGGGCCTATAGTGTTCCCCGCCAGCTAGAACAGGGGATATCCAGTACTTCTGAGGGTGACAAAGGTGCATATCTAGCATGCTTAGTTTTGTATCTGGCAGCACATGGCATGCAGTCTCTGACCAACTGTTCAATGCAGCATTCGCCCCTGTGTCACCTGTAGTGGGACTGCACCTTGCTCTTGGTCAAACTCCTTTCTAGATGGACTTCAAGGACCAGTTCAATGATCCTAACCTGTAATGTACTAGGTGGAACAGTTTTACTATTTCTCAACACTTAGCCCTTAACCAAACTCAACGTGTTGCTCACCTTCCAAACACTGCTAAAACTCTCAGGTAAGCCAATGCATTTATTAGGCCAATCCTTTCTTATCCATCCAAAACTAGTTTCAGTTCAGCATCTTGTTCCAAGCTTCTATCCCATTCTTTGTTGTTAAGCCCCTCTGTATAACTCGAGAGCACTACCTCTTCTAAATGGTCTTCCAACTGCTCAGATCTCTCTATAATTAACCTAAATTTCATTTTGATATTGCACTCTTCCAGATCCAGTAAAAAGTATAAAAATCAGGGAGTGGTGCCTTCCTCACAAGTTTGATGAAAATGCAAATAGTAAGGGGGAAGACATGGCTTGGCAGTTCGGGCTGGACTGTTCCCATGAGGCACATGGTCATACTGATTTGCATGTGGCCATGTCTGAACTGGGGTGGCGGAGTGGGCTGAAGAACGGTGATGGATTAAACCCAGATCTTTTGACTGGGTTTGAGTGTTTGATTGATTCAGATGCTCCGTCCATCACCACCCCCTTTTGTCCGGCATAGAGTGTTGCAGCACATGATATGTGTTAGATATTAATCCCCTTGAACAGTCATAGGTCTGCACTAGCTTTTCAAAAAGGGTATAGGGACGGATAATCACCGGGTATACCAAAGGATGCAGTGCCCAATGTCATAGCTGATAATATTGGAGTCGTGTAGGGTCTGGGAGTTGGAGTCCCACCCTACAATCATCAAAAGTCTTCATGGCATCCCCCGTAAGGAGGCCTTGAACCATCTGACAGCCCCCTTTGCTCCAACAGTGGAAGTCAAGGGGCGCAAGGCCTGGGAGAAAGTCTGGGTTGTGGGTGATAGGTGTGTGGGGTGGAAGGGAAAGTAGTTTGTCCTCCTTAATAGCCACCTTGTTCCAGATCTTTAACACTGTCCTCATAGGGGTGGCAATATATGCACTGCACAGTTGAGCATGCTTGGGCAGCCAGATAATTTACCACAAGGGACTACACGCCACAGCGTGGTCCATATGGACCCAGTGCTTCTCGCTTTTCCGAACCACCCACTTAGAAACATACCGCAGATGGGCCACACATTAGTACTCCAGGAGATTGGGATATGGTAGGCTGCCCCTATCTCTACTACTGGGGTTGTCTCCCATTCCATATCAATGGTCAAATGTCACATTGCACATGCAGGATATAATCCAGCCGGATCGCCGTAGGCAGCGTCTGAAACAGGTAGAGAACCCTTTGGAGTACATTCATTTATATGACATTCACTAACCCCAATCAGGAGGTATGTTGGGGCTTCCACCTCTGAAAATCTGCCACGATGGAGCAACAAGAAGGAGGTCAGTTGGCTTGAGACCAGGACGTAAGCGTGGGGGTGATATTGATGCCTAAGTGTTTGATGGTGTACTGGGACCATTGAAAAGGTGCTAAAGGCTGCAGAGCTAGTAGGCAATGGGCAGGGATGGTTAGATTAAGGACGGATGACCTTAAAGCCAGAGAAAGCATCATAGGCCTGCAAGAATGCCACAATGCTTGGTTAGACACCTCAGGTTGGGAGAGTGTGAGGAGGAGATAATCGCAAACAGGCTTATCTTGTGTGTCTGGCCGCCAAAGAGTATGCCTTTCACCATATCAGTATTGCGACTGGGAAAACTAGGGGTTCAACCGCTAGTATGATAATGGTAATAACGGTCACCCCAGTTATGTGCCCCAACGAATAGACACAGGCCTTGTGGTTTGTCCATTAAGTCAGACATTAGCCAATGGCGCCACACACGAGGCCTTAATCTTAGAAATTAAATCTGGCCCCAGCCCGATTTTAATCAGCACTGCGTGGAGGTAAGACCAATTCACCCTATCAAAGGCTTTCTCTGCATCAATCAAGAGGAGGCACGCCAGAATATCAAAACAAAGTGACTTTTCCACCAAGTGTTTTATGCGGTGGACATTGTCCACACCCTGCCTATGGCGGATGAAGCCCACCTGATCCGGGCTGATGAGGCCCGAGAGATATGGTTCCAGTCGAGCTGCCAATATTTTGGTGAATAGCTTAGCATCCATGTTGAGGAAGGCTATGAGGCAATAGGAGGAGCACAAGGCTGGGTTTTTACCCGCTTTGAGTATGAGAGAGATCTCAGCAGCAGCTATTGTAGGCGCAAGGCCAGTTTCCTGCGTGAAGGAATTAAAAAACCGCAAGAAGTGGTCCTGAAACTGGGGTAAAAAGAGCAGATAGAAGAAGACTGGGGATCCATCTTGCCCTGGGGTAGGGCCTAGATTGCGGTAGGTACACAGTTCTTCAACGGTACTATACTCATCCAAAGAGCAGCATGGTATGTGAGAGTTGGAGGTATGTATGTGTGAGTAAAAAGAGTAGTGTTGTGTTTCAGGGTGTTTATAGCACCAGGTGTCTATGAGGCCCCAGTCCTCTATATCCCGCTTTACAGGTGAGGACATTGTACCCGTATTCTGGAAAGTAGGCCAGCTGCGGTCGAGAGTGGAGTGCCATATCAGATTAAAATCCCTGCAAACTACAATGTCGCTGTCTACCCTCTCTAATCGCGCCCACGGGAGGATAAGCCTATCATTGTTTTGTGAAGTGTTTGGAGCATAGATGTTGAGTATCATGAGTTTACGCTGCCCCCGAAGGTGTAATGCCAAAAATTACCCTCTTTGTATCGGACCTCCTTAGTAACAAAAACTCGCCTTGCAGAGGAGATCCACCCCAAGTGTTTTGGTATTTGTGTAGACCCAGTGATGCCTAGGGTATTTCGGGTATCCCATACGCTTGCAATCACCCCCCATCAGCAGGATGACATCCGGGTCATGTTGTAGTACACAATGCCAGAGTTCCTTAGATATGTTTGGGGAGTTCAGACCCCGCACATTCAGAGATATCAACTTAAAGTCTCCCAGAAAAGACATGGGGCCAGGGAGTGTGCGTAAAGTGTCCCACAGATGGGAAGGCAGAGTTACAAGTGGGTACATCACTCAAACTAGGGAGGGATTCATCTACACCCAGCATCTCCCTGAGGAAGCAACAACAGGAGAAAGCAAGTGAGCCCCTTGTGCTGATGGCCTCTCCATTCACAGCCCCCCAGTGGGCTATCAGGCAGACAACAGCACACCACCCACCACCCCGGGGACCCGGGGACAGCAGAAGTAGCAATCTTCCGGACTGCTGTCTGAGGAATGCGACCTGTAAGAGAAAACATGTCATAATAAATGATAACAACAGACCAACAGGGTCCAACAGTGACTTCTTCATCCCGCAGGGGTCAGCAACAGAGGGCTCCAAACCCGCTAGAAGAGTCACCCCCCAGAAGACAAATTATATGGGCGGGTATAAGATGAGGTACCAAGGCGTAGAAGTTCAGGAGACAGTAGAGTGATCTTAGGCCCGAGGCTCAGCACCACAAGCAGCAGGAAGGGGAAGGGGCCAAGCAAAGTCAACCTATGCATCTGCTCAAAGGGAGCCTGTGGTCGAGCAGGGAAGTCACCCCCGCCAATGCTGCAAAGGTGATGGATACTATCATGCTTAGCCTCTTGTGAGGACGCCTCTGCAAGTCGTTTATCGGGCCGTTGTGGTTTCAACATGGTCCATTTGGGATGGGGAGACATCATCCTTCAGAGAGTCATCTGTGAGTCCAAACAAATGCTTTGCTTCCATTAAGGACAATTAGTGAGTGACGTTTACCTTCCCGTGTGAACAGAAGGGCAAAGGGGTGTCCCCATTGATAGCGTATCTCCAGGGCACATAGCTGGTCTGTGACAGGCTTGAAACCACGCAGCTTTCCCAAGGTTATGGGGGAGAGATTCTGGTAAAGTTGTACCACATGTCCTCATAACTGGAGTTCAGCTTTGTCTCTAGATGCTAGTAATATTGCTTCTTTCTCTGTGAAGAAATGTACACTAGTCAGGATGTCAGTGACTACATCTGTGCGTCCATTGGCGGGTGTCACCCAGTTCACCATTTCAAGAGCAGCTGGAGAAGTGTTTGTAGGAAGGTGGAATCCGAATGCATGGTTACCCCCACTTTTTGACTGGTGTTTTGATGGTTTTTGACTTAGTTTGGCTTAGATTCTGCTATACAGGGTACCAGCCTATCTGTTTCTCTCTCTAAATTGATTGGATGTACATTAGGTACACTCCAAATTGGTTACTGGGTTACCCTTGTGAGTTCCTAGTATATGCCACCCCTGGGAAGCCTTCCAAAATGGAACCGCAGGTCTGCTACTGCAACCTGGGTAAGGTGGTACTTGTACCACTTACTTATATATAGTATACCTATATCTACCTATATATATATAGACACATATATTTATTTATTTATTTATTTATTTATAGGTTTATAACGCGCCGGAATCACACCCGAAGGTGTATCTCCGCGCAGTGCTGAATGAACAGGTCTAGCAGGCACTAAAGCTGAAATAGGGTTGTCTTAAGACTTTTCCTGAAGGCTAGATGACTAGAGCACTATCTAAGGGAGAGGGGGAGGTTGTTCCAAAGGCGCGGACCCATAACAGAAAGAGCACGTCCTCCCTGTCTGGTCTTGTTATGTCGTGGAATCTGTAGTAGCAGCTGATTACTGGACCGTAAATTACGAAGGGGATGATGATGAACAAATTTTTCGGCCAGATAGGGCGGTCCTAGATTATGGAGACTTTTGTGAACCACACAGCAGGTCTTAAATTCCACCCGTCTCTGGATAGGAAGCCAATGGAGCTTTTTGAGAAAGGGCAGAGATGGTGTTCTGGGGGGGGCATTTGTCACCAGGCGTGCCGCGGTGTTCTGAACCACTTGAAGTTTGTTGAGCACTCCTTCGTTGGCCGCTAAAAGAAGACCATTGCAATAGTCGAGGCGACTCAATACGAGGGCCTGGACCAAGGTCTTCCTTGTGCAGTCAGGGAGAAGAGGAAGCACTTTCCGGAGGAGGCTGATGATATGAAAACAAGACCCCACCGTGGTGTTGGCATGATGTACAAGATTGAGGTCATGGTCCAGACGGACCCCCAGATTTTTCACCACCTGTTTGGGGGAAGGTGCCACTCCCAAACTCGTAGGCCACCAGTCAGGGGTCCACAGAATTTTTGCTTCCCCGAACAGCATGACTTCCGACTTCCCCACATTGCACTGGAGAAAGTTCCTGGCCATCCAACCAGCGACCGCAGTCATGCCATTCGAGAAAGCTTGCCTTACCTCCGGGGTAAAGGTCTTAAAGGTAAACAACAGCTGTGTATCATCAGCGTATGAAATGGGTGAAAACCCAAAAGACCTCATGGTATCTGCTAAGGAGGAGACATAAACGTTAAATAACGTGGGGCTGAGACAGGAGCCCTGCGGGACTCCTCTGGTGATTTTGGTGGAAATGGAACTGAAGGATCCCATGTTGACCTGCTGGGTGCGATCTGCAAGGAAGCTGGTGAACCACGCCAGGGCAGATTTCTTTATGCCAATCACCTTTAATCTTGTTAGGAGAATGGTATGGGATATGGTGTCGAATGCTGCGGACAAGTCCAACAGCACCAACACCACAGAAAGACCCTTGTCCAGAGACATACGTATGGTATCCGTGACGGAAAGCAGGGCCGTCTCGGTACTATACCTAGGTCTGAACCTATAAGTTACTCCTATGGCAGGCCTTGACAATCCTGATAGCAGAGTGCTTGGTTTTGTGTGAGAGGGTGCCCAAGCATGAGCTGGGCCCCTCTGCAGCTTTCAGAATCCCTTCCTTATAGCTGTTCTATGATACAACCATACCATATACTCTTAAGTGCATTATAACCTTGCAGTAAATACTAACTTTGGAATGGCGGCATCAAAACATGTCATGTTTGGTGTCAAACACTTTGGAATCCTACCCCCCCCCCGCCACTTCTGGCGGCGGGGGTAGAATTCCACCCTTCTAAAGGGAGAAGACAATAGGTTTCCTGCCCAGGGAGGTGCTAGCATTAGTGTATTGGGGCAGGGTGGGTTGCATTCAATGAATGCTTTCCAGACAGCGCCTGGAGCACACAAGGTGTCCCCATGCATTTCCCAGTTCAAACCAACTGCTGGGGAACTCAGCCCCAGCTCTGGCACGAAACTGGACAAAGGGGAAGGGGTGTAACCACCCCCTCCCCAGGTCCTCCCATAGGTGGGACCCTAGAGTTAGTCCAACCCCTAAACTTAGTATAAGTATAGGAACTCAGTCCCTAGGACTTTAGATTACCCTGGATGAAACTCTGAAACAAATCTTGGACCTTCGACATTCCATATCGACTGGAAGACGGAAGAAATCTCCCTTGGGGTCAAGGAGTGACTCTCCTGTTTAAACAGGCACTAAAGAAGCATCTTGCGGGTCTGCATTTTCGAGGCTCCCGCCGGATCCCGAAGAATCTGCAACACAGGACATGGACTTCCAGACATCTCTGAGGCTGACACGAGTTCCCAGCAAAGCCGAGACCTGTAGCTATCACAAGAGACTTGGGACCTGAACTCCTAGACATCCTGCACATTTGCTAGTGCATCAACTTCCCAAGCTTTCCCGAAGTTGTGCATTGGGCTACTTGTAGTCCAAACCCAGAGCACCTTTTGCATCGAAGATTGTGGGCCTACACTCCACGAGTGTTCCGTGGGCCCGCTTTCAAAATTTCCGCTTGAGGCTCCATCGCAATCCCTAGTCCGTTGACTGGTGGGTCCCCACAAAGGTAAATCCTTTGTTTCTTGGGCTTCCCTGGTTGCTTTATACTTGCCCTGACTCCCTTCCAAAGGGTGAGTCCCTCAGACCTTGCTGGTCTGCTCCAAAGCCAATCTTGTCATCTTGCGTGGGTTGCTGTTGCCAAGTCTTGTTGGGTCCAATCCGGATACCGACGCAGCAGCACTCGACATCCGATGTGGGACAACTCAAATCCACCTCCTGGTTGTCGTCGACGCCTCCTGGACCTCGTGGCTGAAGAGTCAAGATTCACCTGCATCACTTGAAAGCACCCGACTTCGGCTGTCATCTTCTTGCCGCCTTCCTGGTCACTGGCTAGTGACCCAGACTCCGTACCCTCTGCTTTCAGGTTCTTCAGAGCTTCGATCCAGCCTTGGATCCATCCTGACACTTTTCTCCTGATCGCCTGCAGCACTTCTTTGCGGCTCTTTATTGGAAACGACGGCGAAACCCGACACGAAAAGTCACCTGTGAACCCGGCTTCCCTGGGTGAGGTAACACAAGTACTTCAGTACTCGTGTGGGTCTTGACTCTCAAAGTGTCCAGTACTGAAGGGGTTTTACGTTAGTCCACTCCTAAGTGTCCTTAAACTCTAAACTTGTAACTTTAACTTTCTCCATAGAAGTCAATGGTGATTCGCGGCTGTGTTTAGACACTGCACGCTTCCCCCGTGGGTCTCCTGCATCCCTACCTTGGGTGGTTCCTGGTTGCCCCAGCGGTTCTACAGGCCCAAACCATGTCTCTATGCTTAGAGCGGTACTTATACCACTTTCTTAGTATATGGTTTGTGAGGCCCCTAGGGCAAAACGTATACTGTGCTTATGTACTGTGTGCTATTTAAGTTCTTGTATTGTACTTTTACTTCTAGCCTCATAAAGGGACTACTGGGGTGTGTTTAGAATAAAAACATATATTTTATATGTTATGTTATGGTATACTTTTATTTGTATAGCGCACGGCTACTCAGAAAGAGTGTCCCGGCGCTTTATGTAGGCAGCTCAACATAAGCAGACATAACAGCGTAAAACAGAAAGAATAAGAAAAAACAACTTAGAGGTTAAAAAGCCAGGTCTTAAGGCTCTTCCTAAACAGGAGCAAGTTAGGTGTACTGCGTAAGGACAGAGGTAGGGAGTTCCACAGCTGGGGGGCCCTGAGACTGAAGGACCGACCCCCAGTGCGGGCCTTCCTCACTCGCGGGACCGCGGCCGTAAACAAGGATTCCGACCGAAGTGAGCGAGCCGGGCGATAAAAGGCAAGCCTTTGCTGCAGATATCTAGCTCCCGAGCCAAAAAGTGCCTTATGCACCAAAGTCAAAGTTTTAAACATAATCCGTTTCCGTATGGGTAGCCAATGGAGCGACTGTAGCAGCCCGGAAGCTCTCGCTCGCCTGTGAAGGCCAAAGATGGCGTGAGCCGCGGAGTTCTGCACTACCTGCAGCCGCTGAACCAGGTAGTCCGGAAGCCCTAAATATTGGGCATTAGCATAATCCAGTCTAGAGCCTATTAAGGCTTGAACAGTGACCTTTCTATGCTCTCTTGTGAGCAGCGGTAAGAACATCCGGAGCATCTTCAGGATGCCGAAACAAGTGCCTGTCAGACCAAGAATGTGTGATCTTAGCGTAAGGTTGTTATCAAACTTGACTCCCAAGTTTTTGGCCATCTGAGATGGCTGAGCAGGGGGGCACATGTCCACTGGCCACCACTCACGCCATTCAGGGTCGGCAGTGCAGCCGAAGAGCAGAACCTCAGACTTGTTGGAATTGGCCTTGAGGCTGCTCCGCTGAAACCAATCAAAGACCATCCCCAAGCAACCCCGGATGCTCTCTCCATCAAATGCCTGATCTTTCCTACACGTGAAGAGCAGTTGCGTGTCATCCCCGTAGGACACCATCTGGGCCCCAAAAGACTCCACCAGTGCCGCCAATGGGGTCATAAAGATATTAAAAAGAGTCAGGCTCTACACAGAACCCTGTGGAACTCCGACTCCCAAAGGCGGCATCTCAGCGGAGCTCGGGGAGGCCCAGACCGTTTGTCGGCGGCCCTCAAGAAAGGATGTAAACCATTTGAGCACCGTCCCCCTGAGACCGATGTCATAAAGTCTGGCGAGAAGCGCCTCGTGGGGGACGGTGTCAAAGGCCGCCGACAGATCTAGCATGACAAGCATGGCCTTTCCTCCTGCGTCCAGTGTCTCCCGAATAACCTCTGACACCTCCAGGAGTGCCGTCTCCGTACTTAAGTTAGGCCGGAATCCGGATTGCGAGGGGTGCAGTAGGTCATTTGATTTCAGAAAACTGGAAAGAACGCCCTGCACATGCTTCTCCGCGATCTTAGCTAGAGCCGGGAGGAGGTAAATTGGCCTATAATTGGCCAGGACCTCGACGTCTAATCCAGGCTTCTTGAGGAGGGTGATCACCATAGCCCTCCCTTCCCTCAAAGACAAATTCAACAGAGGATTGACCAATGGGTTCACCACCGGTGCCATCCTGGCCAAAAATTTGGCCGGACAAGGGTCAAGTGGCGAGCCTGATTTAAGACTGGCCAAAAGCCCAAGGGAGGCATCGATGGAGACTGGGGGGAACTCCGCCAAAACAACATCTGGCGTGGACGATGGAACAGGTCCTTCCCCGATGCTAAGAAACCCTTCATCGGACCTCTCTGGAAATGAGGCCTGAATCAATTTGATCTTCTCCGTAAAAAACCTCGCAAGATCACAGACCCACGCCTCCGATGGCACTATTTGAGGCAAATTGGATCTGGGAGCCGTAAACTCCCTCACCACAGTGAAGATCTCCTTGCAGGAGTTAAAGGACGCCTCTATCCTTCTGGCAAGATATTCCTTCTTCGCACAGAGAATGTTGCGATGGTAGGCTTTAATTGCCAACCTATATGCAAGTCTGGCCTCCCCATCATACTGCGAGCGCCATACCCTCTCTGCCACCTTACACTGGCTACCAGCGATACGCAGCGCCTCCGTGAACCACGGCGCAGACAATCGCTTAGCCATGGGCCGGGGGGCCATTACAGGGGCTAAATCATTCAGCTTCTCTACCAGCCAGCCCTGCATAAACATACCTGGTTTGATTCTCCTTTCATTTGATCATTCAAGGGAAGGTATGGGTGGCACTTCAGAATCTACCAACGAAGCATTACTCCAGAGAGACATCGCCACCCATACCTCCCCATCGCTGGATTGTCGTTTGCAGTTTTAGATCGTGGCATTAGGGTGCGGAGCGTAGGGTTAAGTACGAGGCTAGCGGGGCTCTGAAGCTCACATCGTTCAACTTCAGACTCTGGCTGTCTGAACCGTAACAGGCAGCATCCCTGGGATAGGAGGTGCTGGGCAATACGCATAGCTCCACATACAGGGATGAGAGGACCAGACCACTATCTGCCCCTAAAGCGGCCTCCAGAGTCACTGAGCCCTTGCGTTGCGAGCAAAAGAGCCCCCATCCTACATGATGCACAGAGAGTCTGACGTTGTGCAAAGGCCTCACCCGCACAACTCCTGTGGCCAAGTTCAGCTGAGTCCTTCAAGGGTCCGAGTCTGCTCCAGCCCAAGATGTCCCTCTGGCTTTCAAAAAGGCCCCCACTGAAGCCACAAAGGTGGAGTCGGGAAAGCTTACACACACACACAGTGTAACAAAAGTCCCATGTAATGTTCCGGCTTTGCATAAGCTAAGGCCGTGGGTGCAATCAGTTGGGCCCCCTCTCTTGGCCTGGGCCCAGCCCACTTAGAAAACTGCCACTGTGTCTAGGGACACAGCTTCCATCATTTGTGTCCAGTGTGTGAGGTGCGGCACAAAAGGGGGTGGTGATGGATGGAGCATCTGAACCAATCAAACACTCACATCCAGTCAACAGATCTGGGTTTAATCCATCACCGGTCTTTAGCCCACTCTGCCACCCCAGTTCATACATGGCCATATGCAAATCAGTCTGACCCTGTGCCTCATGAGAACAGTCCAGTCTGTACTGCCAAGCCATGCCTTCCCTGGACCGGAAACAAGCTTTTTTTTTTTGGGGGGGGGGGGGAACCTTTATTTACAACACAATAGTACACAGCTATTCAGCCATACATCCCGAAGGCTTGGCAGCAAGACTTTATGCGGTGTAAAGTGGTGCAAACAGAATACAATACAGAATCATCTGAGGTTTATTTTATATTATGAAATAAAGAAAGGAAACAGTATAACAATGGAAAAGCACCTATAACGGTGCGAATGGCAAGGCAAACGAAATGAGTATTTCAGGGCAGGATGGGCCTACATAGAAAATAGGATACATGAACAGGTCACATGCTTGGGTATCGAAGGGAGGGAGGAGTCAGGACATTGTGCATAGCTAAGCAGCCGGAATCAAGGGCTAAGGGGACATTCGCTCCTCCAAGGGCGCTGCATCCGGCGGGAGGCAAATATCACCTCTATATTCATTCCAGGGCCCCCAAACCTTATACCACTTTTTGGGCCTACCCCTGGCAACATACACAGTTTTTTCCCGGAACATGCACCAGTCCATGTTAGCCTTCCACATCTCTACCGTGGGGGGCAGAGCCGCTCCCCATTTCTGCGCAATGTCCCTTTTAGCCACCATGTTGCCCAGGGTGACCCATTGAGTTTGTTAACTGGTGTAGTCTGTAGGGCCCCATACATTCAATAGTCAGCGCCAGGCTTCCGCAGACAAGTCAACTCCCGTCACTTCACCCATCACTGTGTGTATACGCCTCCAATATGCAGCCACCGCCCTACAATCCC
This sequence comes from Lissotriton vulgaris, assembly GCF_964263255.1. Classification (NCBI taxonomy): domain Eukaryota; kingdom Metazoa; phylum Chordata; class Amphibia; order Caudata; family Salamandridae; genus Lissotriton; species Lissotriton vulgaris. The sequence goes on along the minus strand of NC_141687.1, from coordinate 779,704,409 downwards.
ATATAATATGCATGAATGTCGCTAGGGAACCACACCCCCGTCTACAGAGACCATCCTCAGAGTGACCCATGTGAATCAGTCGGGGGCCAGTGACGTAAACCCTATGAAAGATTTTCAGTTGCACGAGTCGCAGTCTGGCCGGGATCGCCACCTCCTTCGGGGACGAGACGGCACACTGCCAATCCTCGTCTTCAAGCTCAATTCCATTTCGGGTCCACTGATCTCGCACCCCCAACAGATGGTCTGTACGAACGTTAATGAGTTTCTTATAGGTCAGAGAGATAGCGCTGTCGGGCATGTAGCCGTCCAGCAACCTGTCCTCCAGTGGGGAAGATTCGGGGATCTTTTCACCTTCTGGTGTAACCGCCAGGAGGGCATGTTTTAACTGAGCGTACCTGAAGAACTCCCTTTCCCCCAGCTGAAATTCTCTTTGAAGTGCCTCAAATGTCTTGATCTGACCCCTGGTCATCATGTCTTCCACCCTGGAGATGCCTATCAACTCCCAGCGGTCAAACCCCTTTGTGTGCCACAAGTTACCCAACAGATCTGAGTCATAGAGTGGAGTCACCATTGTGAGTTTGCCTTTCCATCCCTGTGCCTTCGTCACCGCCCTCCAAATGTGGACCGACGTTTTAGTGGGACCTGTCATTCTCTCATCCAGAGACCTAGAGTAGAGAGTCCTGTAGTATTTCCCATCTCCGGGGAGCCACCGGTCCATGGCAAAGCCCGGATTTACGGCTGGCCCATAGAATCTGTGATTACTGGCCACCAATTGAGACGCCCAATAATACCTGTGGATGTCAGGCAGCGCGATCCCTTCGTCGTACCACGGGAGAGTCAGTTTGGTAATAGCGATGCGTGGCCTGCCATCCCAGAGCAGGGCCCGCTGGAGGCCTTCAACCTCTCTGATGTATCCCGACGGGACCAGATCCTGGGTATTTTGAAGTACATACAGAAACCGGGGTAGGGACATCATTTTAAACAATGCCGCCCGTCCGAGCAAGGAAAGCGGCAACTTCCGCCATCCCTCCACATCACGCCGAAGGCATGCAAGAGGGGGGAGCAAGTTGTTCGTGTAGCACTCCGTGGGGTCAGCAGAGATGTAGATGCCCAGGTATTTGAACCCCTGTCTCGCAACCTGTATGTTACAGTCCCGTGGGAGTCTCAGGACCTCACCCCTCAGGACATATAAATGGGACTTCAACCAGTTAATAACGAGACCTGAGTGTCTACCAAAGGTACCCAGGACGTCACACACAACAATAAGGGACATACACGGCGAGGTGAGGTACAGGAGCATGTCATCTGCGTACAGAGACACCCTGTCCTCAAAGCCCGGGGACACTTGATTCCCCTAATATCCGGATGCCCTCTCAACCACGCCGCCAAAGGTTCCAGTGCCAGTGCAAACAAAAGAGGGGACAGGGGGCACCCCTGCCTGGTGCCTCTACTAAGGGCAAATGGAGCCGATGCGCGGCCGTTAACCGCAACCTTGGCAAGCGGGTTGGCATACAGGAGCTTAACCCATCCAATGAACCCCGGACCAAACCCAAACTTCTCCAGCACCGCCCACAAGTATGGCCACTCAAGGGAGTCAAAGGCCATTGTGGCATCGAGGGACGCCAAGATGGCCGGCTCCCAGAGGGTGCGGACCCTTGCGAGGGCTACGTGAAGTCTTCTCAGATTGAGGGCGGTGTTACGGTGTGGAATAAAACCCGACTGGTCCGGGTGCACCAAATCGGCTGTTGCTCCAACCAGCCGGTTGGCTAGCACTTTAGCCAGGATCTTGGGCTCAGCATTCAGTAGCGAGATAGGATGGTACGACCGACACAAATCTCTGGGCTTTCCTTCCTTGTGAATGACCACAATGGTGGCCAGCCTCTGGTCGGGGGGAAGGGCACCCGACTCCCGCGCCTCAAGGAACATAGCCCGCAATGGCGAAGCGACGAGGTCCGGCTTAATCTTGTACAGCTCCACTGGGATACCGTTGGGGCCTGGAGCCTTGCCGGATCGCAGGGAGCGTATCGCCTGAGCGATCTCGTCCACCGCGATGTCTCTATCCATATCTTCCTTCTCAGTATCCGATAGGCACGGGACCTCTATGTCTCGCAATAAGGCATTAGAGTCCTCTTTCGACATCTCGGAGGTTGAGGTATAAACGGACGAGAAGTAGTCCGCGAAGGCAAGGGCAATAGCGCTGGGGTCGGTGACAGCCACGCCACCTTCCCCCAACACCTCCGGAACAACGCGGCTAGCCCTCTCCTTCTTGTCTAGCCAGGCAATAAGTTTACCGGCTTTGTCCCCGACCTCATAGATTTGCCCCTGCTGCTCCCTACCCATGGCCTTCGCTGCCTCCGTAACAGTGGCGCAATACTCTGACTGTTTGAGCGAAAGCGCGTGAAGGAGATCCGGCGTCGGGCCGGCCTCCAACTGAGTATCAATCGCCGCTATGTCGGACTCGATAGCCACCACGTCCACGTCCCTGCGTCTCCGCACTTCAGCAATAAGGGAGAACGCCTCCCCCCTCAGGACAGTCTTGAATGCCTCCCATAAGGAGACAGTGGAGGCGACCGAGCCCGTGTTTTCAGAGAAGTAGAGCTCCATGGCTTTGGCCAGGAGTCCACGAGTCTTGGGATCACGAAAGTACCACGGGTTTATCGGAGCCACCCTCTCGGCCGACCCAACATCAAAATCGAAGGACACCCAGACTGGAGAGTGGTCCGAGATGCCCCGTGCCATCAATCTGGCCTCCGAGACCGCCGATGCGTGGGCCGCTAATGTAAGAACATAGTCAGTCCTGAAGAGGCTACCTTGAGCCCCCGAATGGAGCGAGTATTGGCGCTGGGTGGGATGCCGCAGTCTCCAGCAGTCAACAAGTCCTTGGGTGTCAAGGAAGTCAGGGAGCCAGGTCTGTGCACCTCGAAGGTCTCTGGATGGGTGCCGATCTAATGTCCCCGAACCCACTGCATTGAAGTCGCCCCCCAAAAGAAGCAGCCCCTCGGGAAGACCCAAAATGGCGCCCCCAAGATCTCTGAAGGTGTCCGTCTGAAACCCAGGGGGGACATAAATCGAAACTAGAGCCAAGTTACGCCCCTCCCATCTCCCCGTGACTGCGACGTAATGTCCTCGCTCATCGACCACCTTCGAGTCAATCTCCAGGGGGAGGGTCCAACGCACCATAATCCCCACCCCCGGGAGCCCGAGGAGAACCCAGAGTGTGCCACCATCTTGAAACCCATCCTATTAAATGCGTAGCATGTGTTCCCCACCAAATGCGTTTCTTGCAACAGTATTACATCCGGCACACACCTCTTAAACATTTGCAGTACAATACCCCTCTTAATACGGTCCCCCAGCCCATTGACATTCCAGCTTAGAACATTCAATTTCCTACCCCCCATCATCGAAATCCCCACCCATCCCGCCCTCGACGGGCACTGCCATTACGTGAACGGAACCATACAACCAATTGCCTTGCCAAAAGGGAAACAGAGAATAAGAAAAGTCAACCCATGAACAAAAACAAAGAACCCGTCCACCCCCCACCCTGCACCCCTGCATCAGACTAAATAGCCCACCCAACTCGCAGTGTGCCTGTCGCCCCTAGAAAACTAATCTACGAAAAGCCCCAGAGGAGAAAGGAGGTAACCCTATCCCCCCCCCATCCTCCAAACAGAAAAGTACAGGGGAAGCCCCCTTATGAGTACAGGATAACCGAACCAAACAGCTGATGGTAAACCCAATGTCCAAAAAGAATCCTGTAGCAAATCCTCATTCCTGCCAGTCTTGATCGCCATGTGGAAAAGTAACGAAATTGATGTACATAAGCAGCGTTCATTTGCCCTTTCCCATTCCCTGTACATTAACCACACCACTCCGCCAGTAAAAGCCCGTGCCCACATGTATCAGATAGCCATTTTAGGCACCATGGCCTTTTGCCCGCTCATTGGAATCCCCGGCTTCCCTCCTGCGCGTATTTTAACCCCCCCCCCCCCTCACATGCATAGTCCATCAAACCCTTTCCCTCTGCGCGACCCTGCTATGAAAGGCAACCCTCCTGCTTGACCCACGCAAAGTCCCCCATTTCCTCTTGAAAAAGCATCCCTCGCCTCAGCTGACATAACCCCCCCCCCGCTGTATCTGACTGCCCCCGTTCTCTCATGTACAGGTCACAAGACCTTTCTCTCTGTGCGACTCCGTCCCTGTGCGCACCCTGGCTCTCCCCTCCTCCCTCACATGGGCAAGTCATAAACCTCCTTGTTCTGCAAGACCCCGTCCTTGGGAGTCACAGCCGCACCTGACCAGCACCTCCTCTCCTTTCATGAATAACCCCTCTGTTAGTGAACCCTCCCTCCGCGATGGACTGTCCACACATGTCCGAGGCCATCGCCTAAGCCGGAAGATACTGTTTATTGCCCCTTATTGTATGGAGTCACTCCTCTTCAAAGAACCCACTATTGATCCTGGCTTCCCCACCCCTTGGGATACGATCAGGCGCACATATTCTAATAATCAGCGGAACACTCAGCTGCGTCATTGCCCCTTCTCTTATCTACAGTTCAAGGGTCTCTATTGATAACATATGTGGGGTAGGATTGACACGAGGATTATGGGGATGTCTTTTCTTTGTGTCACAATGTCCTGATTGTAATGCCAAGTGTTTTGTAAGGTATAAAAGACGAAGTCTCAGCTCACTTGTTAGAGCACCTCCCGACAGACACTGTGTTTCGTGTCCGAAATGACAGGCTCTCCTCATGAGTAATAAATCCTGTTCTTGTGATTCCTGCTCCCAGCGCCCGTCTCTTTATTTGGTAACTATTCAGAATGGGAACTAAGAGGCGACTTGCGCCAGCAGCCCGGACATCGATAGTAATATGGGCTCACTTTCAACAATTGGCGTCCCAACGCGAGGCCCATCAGTGACATAAGGTCCAGTAAGAGAGATCCAGACGATGAGGTGAACATCTAAAAGATCGGAGTATACCTGCCTTGAGAGGGCCCTCGTCCGGCTGCCGATCGAATGAACTTCACCGATTCTGAACGGACCTCTCTTGAGTGACCTATTGTCCTGACTGGGATCCCACAGGAATGCTGCATGGAGTAAGAGAACGATCGGGCGCTGGAGGAGGAAGATGAAGAACTGTCCGTATGGTCCGGTCCGGGTAAGATTAAGTAGGGCGTTCTTACGCCTGATTGGTAGGATGGTTTCATCCATCTGATTGTTTGATTGATTGTATTGGAATTGGTATTTAAATACTGATATTGTTTGGTTATTGGTTCATTTAGCTTTGGATGCTACTTGAAATATTGGTTCTCTTCTTGAGAACGAGACATTCTCTGTTTGCAAACAGCGCAGAATAGGAACGATCGTCTCTCTTTGCAGATAGAGAAGGGTAGGTAATGCCCCTTTATGATTCGTCATGCCTACCTTTCTCCCCACTGATTGTTTGAAATCGATTAAATAATCGATTGTTGCTCTTTGAGATCTTCCCTGTCCACAAACAGAGACGAATAGAAATATTCTGTCTCCCTTTGCAGATAGCGAAGGGCAGGTAATGCAGACGTTTGTCCCCGTTGTAATCCGTCATGCCTGTTTTTCTCCCCACTGATTGATTGATTGACTGGACATTGTTGTCCAAGGAATTGTTTGTTTGAGGTATTTTCTGTTTGCAAACAACGTGGAATAGGAATATTCTGTCTAGTCTTTGCAAATAGTAAAGGGTAGGTTATGCCCCTTTATGATTCGTCAGTCCTACCCACTCCCCACTGATTGACTATTATTTGGGGGGTAGCTCACCTGGTCCGCCCAGGAGGCTACCCTAATGGAGGACACATACCCCCATTTGTTGGCCATTTATTGGAAGTAACCCATCTGGTCCGCCCAGGAGGCTACCTTAGTAAGTGAAGGTACATCATTTGGTCCGTCCAGGATGATACCCTAACGAAGGGATATGTGTTCCCCTCTGATTGATAATCTAGTTCCACCCCGGACCATTTATTGGAGGTAACTCACCTGGTCCGTCCAGGAGTACCCCTAATGAAAAGGACATATAAAATATGAAGTGATCACCGTACCCTACTAACATAAAACTTTAGCTCGAAACACGCTAAGGAAAAGAAGGAAAAATAAAAAGAAATCGGGCTAAGTCAGTAACCCCCTGATGAGCTTCCGACTTCACTAAAAATAAGAAACATTAGGAATATTTCGTAATGAGAAATATAAAATGGCGAAAAGTTTGACAGCAAGACAGCCACGAGGTAGCTAGGCTCCACTGCCTATTCCTGCTCCCAACATGTCTGCCTCATTGCCCACCACACCCAAATAACGGTCACATGAAATAGGAACAAGCCAATAGGTACCTACCCCCATTCCGGAAGCTCCCGAAGTGCAACAGGTCCGCGGTTACGCCCATCCGGAAGGCGAGGCCTCAGCGTGTGCAGAGCAGGGCCTGGCTGACCGCCATCGGAAGGGGAGGCCGTAGGGCGGACGGCCGGAGGAATCGTGGAGGTCTCTCCTTTTCCCCTCTTCTGCTGCCCCGCAGGCCACGGGGGGGGCTGTCTTGCCTCAGCCACCGACCACCCCCCCTCTCTCTCTCTCTCTTGCCTGATCTGGCCATCATCGAGGACCGGAGCCAAGGCGAGGTCGGACAACCCTGACAGTTGCAGGTAGTCCCGCCACATGGCCACGCCTGAGAGTTGCAGGTAGTCCCGCTACATGGCCGCGCCTGAGAGTTGCAGATAGTCCCGCCACATGTCAAAAATAAAATGGGGGGATGTCTTGCCTCAGCCACCGACCCCCCCCCCCCCCCATCTTCATCAGCTGGCACGGCCAATACCGAAGTGCTGGAGCCGAGGAACGGCGCAGGGTCGCTGGAAGGGGGAGGCGGCGCGAACGAGCCTCCCCCACCTCCCTCCAGGTGGAGACTTCCAGCGACACCCCAACGCTCTTGCTTAAAGAGGGTCCACATCGAAAAGCGGTCTTTTGCCCGGGACGGGCACACGCCCCATGCCTTCTCTCCTCAACTTTGAAGATTCTATGAGAGCCGGGGGGCCCCCGACCCCTCCGCATGGGCGCCCCCGTCCCCCTCACTGGGAACCGCGACGTCGGCGCACTCCTGCCAGCGCCAGCCTCAGTTTGGAAATGGCTAAAAGAAAGCAAAGGTACAGACTTGTTCAGTTCCGGTGGAACACCAAAATGACCCGGTAGGAAAAATTGTTACCGCCCTCCCCTCTTTTGACTGATGGTCCATATTGCTAGACTGTTACCACATTGAGAAAAACTTTTGAAACTATCAACGGAAGGTTCTGGTCCGACTACGAGTCAGTGGAGGCAATCTGACTATACTAGGACTTGCCTGACCTCGCCCAAAATGGCGCCGATACAAAATGAGACTTTTAAAAAAAAAAAAATCCTTGTTGCACCCTGGTTGCTCAGCTTCGATGCCCCAAGATATGCATACAGTTTTGGACAATGAAGGTAGATAAGAAGGATATTGAGTATGTGCTAGGAAAAGAAAGCGATATAGGATGGATATTGATTATGTGCTGGGACAATGAACTGATTCAGAGTGGGTACTAATTATGTGTTGGAAGCAATGAATTGGTATGAAATAGGCACCGGTTGAGCATTTGAACAATGAATTGATATACGTAGGTCTTGAGTAAATAGTAGGATAATGAGATGATGTTATTGAAAGCTTGACACGCATTATACTTGCCCCTTAAGACAGTTTGATATGATTTTCATTGCACTGCTGCACTTTATGAAATAATATTTGTGCGCCAACCTTTTCATTAAAGTTTTTGAACACGCAAATATTATCGTAGTGTTTGTATTTATGAATGTTATTGAAATATATGGCTACTGTCACCGACACAAGTAAAATACATGCAGTATGGCTAAGGTTGAAGGTTAAAAACGGCCCGATATTGAGCAGCTACACTACGTATCACAGGCAGCCGGAAAAGTGTTCTTAGACGCCCTTGAGCGATGCCACAGAAATACCACCTGACCGCCACCTTTGCACACGACCTATAAGGCCACGATCGTATGATTCATGTAGATATGCAGATCATCGAAGATTATCTAACTGACGCTACTGGTCCCTCTGGGCTTAAACGCCGAGATGGTAGAGAATGCGGCCCGTGGAGATAGGTCGAGTATGTGGTAGGTAAAAACATTATCGGATTTATGCAAGTTGATGTATTTTGAATGCTGCCCCCACCCCCTTCTTCTTCCCCTTCTGCAGGTCACGTCGGAACGTCGGCTGAGGTATGGAAGAGTGGTGATCGAACGACCGACGATAAGGGAAGGAGGGGATTTGAGCATAGTACTTATGCTAGACTTAGATATGACTGTTCCTCCTTAGAACATAGTGACTGGGAGGATGGACTGACATAGAAACTTGACGGGAAACTGTATGACGGAAATTGACTCGAATTAGCACGTTGGATAATATAACTATGACGGTTAACTAGATAGGGAAAGGAGAAAGGAGAATCCTGGGGTAAGGATTCCTAGGCACCACCCGTCTGGGAAGTTAGAAACGTTGTTGATGTTCGAAATGTACTACCTCCTTCTCGCCCTCTTATAGATATAACCAAGCTGCCTGACTGCTCTCCTGATCAATACCCTCTGTTGCCTCAGCCTGGAGAACTTCCAACCAAAAGAAGACACTCGAAAGTGGTTTAAGGTCCAACTATGGGCAATAGCCTGACCAGGTTAATTTCTGACCGGCTGACCGAGGTATAAGTATTGGCAATTGGGAGCGCTCGCAAAAAATAGCAAACGAGAAGAAAAGGAGGAAAGGTAAAAAGAGCTCAGCCCATGGATAACTAGGATATTAAAAATGCGCAGCATGTGCAAGGAGATTTTTGTTTGGCCAACAACTGTTATTTTGTTTTGTCGTGAACGCTTTTGTATGTAACACATGTACTGTCTTCCCTTGTCTGAGTTTGTGTGTATGTAATGTACGGATTTATGTCTTCCCTCTGTCTGTGTTTGCGTGTTACCTGACCCCTGTCGTTCTGTGTTGTGAGCGCACTAAATGATCTATTACCGTACACGTCTGTCTCTCTCTCTCCCCCCTCGATCTCTATCTCTCCCTCTATCACTCTCTCTCTCTCTCTCTCTCTACATGTCATATGTGTACTGAATAGCTCGTTTAGGTTGCGGACGACTCTCACTCTCTACGAGAGTCCCCCTGTTCCATCTTCTTTTTTGTATATAAAATTGTGCCCCGCTGGCACCAGTCTGATCGGATACTTATCGAACACGAAGGTGTTCGGCGAAATTGACGGAAAATAAAATGATTGTAATTTGCCATATTACTACCTCTCCTTTCTGCAAAATGAATGAACTCGAATTGGCTAAGAAAGAAAGGACAGGTGAGACGACTAAGGCCCCCTAATCTGGCCCTCTTAAAAGGGGAACTATATGTCAATGGCACCCTATTTTTGTTGTTGTTAGAAACAAGCGCCAATGTCTAGATTGACCCCCAATGCCCAGATTGCCCCACCCCCTTTTGCACCCAAGCGCGAATGCCCGAGGCGTCCCCGCCCCACTTGATTGACCTCATCTGCTGTCCCCGATATATATAATGGCCATGAGTACCTGTCGCCCCTCGAGAGAAACTTGTTTAATCCTGTCTCACGATGATTGCACCCTCGCTCTGTTTAAAGGATTAGCCGGCTCTAAAAAGGGAAATGTAAGGCTACCAAGGCTCGGGTTGGAAGGACGAGTCTCCCCTGAATGTTTATTTTTTGATGAAATACGCAAGTGATAGGAATCTGACCTCTGTCCATATATGCATGAATGAACACCGATTAGACTTGGTACAATCACGGCAGAAATGCCCACATACTTACTCCATGGTGATAGACTTCTGACTTTGACCAATGAGCATAACACCCAGGTGCTAGGATTGCGGGTGAAATTCGAATGTAAAAATCTCTTCTCCTGTCAGTTCTCTAAAACTTGTTTTTACCCCTTCAAAGATATACGACCATCGGAGGAGAAGGGTCGGACGTGACACACGGCCTGGCTGCAGATCCTGGGACGCATGCGACCTCGACCAAAGGTGGAGCCACAGCACAGCAGGAATACGGGACGAGGCAGCACTCTCCAATGTGGTAAACGAAAGGATGAAAGGCTGTCCTGAAGCCCTCTGTCCGCCTACCGACGCGTGCCTGAAGCCTCCGTCCCCCTTTTCAAGCCCGGTTGATGGGCCTGCCCGCTTGTCATCCATTGCTCCCTTGGTCCCTTTGGTGTGTCCCAGGAAATCCGACCCCACTCCGCTCTCTCTCTCTCTCTCCCATCGACTACTGAACCGTACCCCCCCCCCTTTTCCACGTGACTTTTTGTCGAAAGGAAGAACAGCATTTAGGTGGAAATGGGGTTGCGCCACAGGAATACAGGTGCCGAGCATAAGGCACCACTAAAAGGATTGGTTAGGGAACAGGACTGTGGTCTAACAGCAGAGGACTGACCGCACCCTGCAACGCATAAGGTTGGATCCGAGCTGGACCTATAGCTCCACCGCCGGTGCTCAACAGCGCCAACGAAAGGACACGGACTAGAGCCTACCAGTGATGGCTCACTGCTAAAAAGACACTGTGACGAAGAGATCTTGTTTGGACTGAATTCCTCCCTCAATTGCTTGGTCAAACGTTCATTGGTCACCTTTTTGAGAAAGTCGGAAGCATCTATGCTATGAAGTTCGTTTGCAAATGCAATTCCCTATGTGCTGCATTCTGCCAATCACACCAACTGTTCATGATTGTATGCAATATGTTAGTATTGACAAATGCCGTTTCGTCAACCACACATGTTTATATGTACACCTATTTACTAGGAAGAATAGAAAAAAAATGAACTTTGTTATGTAAAAAGCGGCGACTGTGGAAAAGTAACGAAATTGATATACATAAGCAGCGTTCATTTGCCCTTTCCCATTCCCTGTACATTAACCACACCACTCCGCCAGTAAAAGCCCGTGCCCACATGTATCTGATAGCCATTTTAGGCACCATGGCCTTGTGCCCGCTCATTGGAATCCCCGGCTTCCCTCCTGCGCGTATTTTAACCCCCCCCCCTCACATGCATAGTCCATCAAACCCTTTCCCTCTGCGCGACCCTGCTATGAAAGGCAACCCTCCTGCTTGACCCACGCAAAGTCCCCCATTTTCTCTTGAAAAAGCATCCCTCGCCTCAGCTGACATAACCCCCCCCCCGCTGTATCTGACTGCCCCCGTTCTCTCATGTACAGGTCACAAGACCTTTCTCTCTGTGCGACTCCGTCCCTGTGCGCACCCTGGCTCTTCCCTCCTCCCTCACATGGGCAAGTCATAAACCTCCTTGTTCTGCAAGACCCCGTCCTTGGGAGTCACAGCCGCACCTGACCAGCACCTCCTCTCCTTTCATGAATAACCCCTCTGTTAGTGAACCCTCCCTCCGCGATGGACTGTCCACACATGTCCGAGGCCATCGCCTAAGCCGGAAGATACTGTTTATTGCCCCTTATTGTATGGAGTCACTCCTCTTCAAAGAACCCACTATTGATCCTGGCTTCCCCACCCCTTGGGATACGATCAGGCGCACATATTCTAATAATCAGCGGAACACTCAGCTGCGTCATTGCCCCTTCTCTTATCTACAGTTCAAGGGTCTCTATTGATAACATATGTGGGGTAGGATTGACACGAGGATTATGGGGATGTCTTTTCTTTGTGTCACAATGTCCTGATTGTAATGCCAAGTGTTTTGTAAGGTATAAAAGACGAAGTCTCAGCTCACTTGTTAGAGCACCTCCCGACAGACACTGTGTTTCGTGTCCGAAATGACAGGCTCTCCTCATGAGTAATAAATCCTGTTCTTGTGATTCCTGCTCCCAGCGCCCGTCTCTTTATTTGGTAACTATTCAGAATGGGAACTAAGAGGCGACTTGCGCCAGCAGCCCGGACATCGATAGTAATATGGGCTCACTTTCAACAGCCAGTGGCTTCTTCCGATCGTTCCCCGGTGTCTTCACGTCGCTGGGGCAAGGTGTCAAGCCAGTCCGAGACCACCTCCGGCAAGTCAAAGAACAAAGCCCTGCCACCATGTTCGATCCGTAGTTTAGCAGGAAACAACATAGCGTACTTCATACCCATGTCCCGCAGCCTTCGTTTCACTCCCATGAAACTTTGCCTCCATTTCTGCACAGACTGGGTGAAGTCCGGAAAGAAGTTGATGGCAGCGTTCTGGAATCGCAGAGGCCCGCCACTCCTCGAGGCCTGTAAAATGGAGTCAGGGTCTCTAAAGTTAAACATGCGGGCTATGATAGGCCTTGGGGGGGCACCTTCCTTCGGCCAACCCCCAGGCATCCTGTGCGCCCGCTCTACGGAAAAGAACTTACTAAGTCCCTCAGGGGCTAGATGGTTCTGGACCAGGTCTTCAACGAAGAGGTCCACTGCTGAGTCTTCGGCCCCCTCCGGCACACCAATAATGCGGACGGTCTGCCGCCTAGCCCGACCCTCATAATCCTCGAGCCTCCTCGCAAAAAAGTCGTAGGCCGACTTCAAGTTGCGGACCTCAGTTTGCAAATCCGAGACGTCCGTGGTTAGGCTAGAGGTCTTAATGTCGAGCGACTTGACCCGCTCGTTCGTTTTGCCCATGTCCGCTCTGATCAGGTTGACGTCAATCGCCAGAGTGTCCACATTGTGCGCCATCACTTCGTGCTGCTGGTGCATCTCGGCCTTCATACCTTCAATGGCGCCCATTATGTCGCGGAGCGTGGGGTCTTGAACCTCAGGCGACACCTCCCGATGCAGGTCCTTGGGTCTCGTTGAGGCACCAGGCGAGCCCCTCGGCTGAGCGTAGCGCTCCATATTGTTCGACTGCGAGTACGTAGTCTTCCTGCTGACCCGAGGCTGTGCTTTGTCAGCGCCACCCTTGCCAGCCATTGTTGATCTCCGGGCCACCTCGCCAGTCAACACAACGGGCCTCACCAGTTCACCTGCGTTTGGGACGATCTAAGCCGCACTCCATCCAGTATGCGCTCACTCCGCCACTACGCTAGCTCCGCTGGGAGCCGGAGCAGCCAGATCGGTGCCTCGTCACCTCCGTCTGGCACTGTCGCAATCACAGGCCCCGGCTCGTGTTACGGTCCCCTGCAGTCCGCAAACTTCCACACTGTGTAACTGCACCTAGGAACGTCGGATCCGTGTCAGCGTCGGTTCATCTTCAATATATCACGAAACTCTGAGAGGATATGTGACAGGATTAATACGGAGGATCGGAGGGTCTTCGGAGCTCCGAGCTCACGCGGCCATCTTGGTTGCCCGCGAAGCTCCTCCTCGGAAACAAGCTTTCTAGTACTGGTTTCTGGCATTACAGCTGTCTTCAGCCAGGTTTGCTTGAATCCAGTGGCAAAGTGAGCAAGGGACTCACGTCTGACCATACCCTGCCAAACTTATGGCGAACAAAGCGGTACAAAAGGGGGTGGTGATGGACGGAGCATCTGAACCAATCAAACGCTATCACCCAGTCAACAGATCTGGGTTTAATCCATCACCGTTCTTTAACCCACTCTGCCACCCCAGTTCAGTCTGACCCTGTGTCTCATGGGAACAGTCCAGTCCGAACTGCCAAGCCATGCCTTCCCTGGACCGGAAACAAGCTTCCAAGACCGGTTTCTGGCATTACAGCCGTCTTCAGCCAGGCTTGCTTGAATCCAGTGGCAAAGTGAGCAAGGGACTCATGTCTGAGCATACCCTGCCAAACTTATGGTGAACAAAGCGGTACAAAAGGGGGTGGTGATGGACGGAGCATCTGAACCAATCAAACACTCACACCCAGTAAACAGATCTGGGTTTAATCCATCACCGTTCTTTAGCCCACCCTGCCACCCCAGTTCAGTCTGACCCTGTGCCTCATGGTAACAGTCCAGTCCGAACTGCGAAGCCATGCCTTCCCTGGACAAGAAACAAGCTTCCTAGGACCGGTTTCTGGCATTACCGCCGTCTTCAGCCAGGCTTGCTTGAATCCAGTGGCAAAGTGAGCAAGGGACTCATGTCTGAGCATACCCTGCCAAACTTATTGCGAACAAAGCGGTACAAAAAAGGGTGGTGATGGACGGAGCATCTGAACCAATCAAACACTCACACACAGTCAATAGATCTGGGTTTAATCCATCACCGTTCTTTAGCCCACTCTGCCACCCCAGTTCAGCCATGGCCATATGCAAATCAGTCTGACCCTGTGCCTCATGGGAACAGTCCAGTCCGAACTGCCAAGCCATGCCTTTCCGGGACCGGAAACAAGCTTCCTAGGACCGGTTTCTGGCATTACAGACGTCTTCAGCTAGGCTTGCTTGAATCCAGTGGCCAAGTGAGCAAGGGACTCATGTCTGAGCATACCCTGCCAAACTTATGGCGAACAAAACCGTCCAAAGGGAGTGGTGATGGACGGAGCATCTGAACCAATCAAACACTCACACCCAGTCAACAGATCTGGGTTTAAATGATCACCGTTCTTTAGCCCACTCTGCCACCCCAGTTCAGACATGGCCATAAGTAAATCAGTCTGACCCTGTGCCTCATGGGAACAGTCCAGTCCGAACTGCCAAGCCATGCCTTCCCTGGACCAGAAACAAGCTTCCTAGGACCAGTTTCTGGCATTACAGACGTCTTCAGCCAGGCGTGCTTGAATCCAGTGGCAAAGTGAGCAAGGGAATCAGGTCTGAGCATACCCTGCCAAACTTATGGCGAACAAAGTGGTACAAAAGGGGGAATTCAGTGCTGCGCTGTGCCTCCGGGGGCAACAGGTACGTCGTGCGGTGAGAGGCGGAGGTGGAGGCGGAGGCAAGGATGCGAGCGCAGCCGCCGTTAGAGGCGGCTGCGAAGTAAGAGCTCGGGGAGTCGACCGAGGAGGCAGCCTGACTAGGTCTTCCAGCCTGCGGTCCCCCTGAGAGCTCCGCTCGCTGCCCTCTTTCAAGTCAGAAAACTCGCTTAAAGCTTAACACCACCGTCTCAGGTGCTGCCCCTGCCATTGCCATCGCCGTCGAGCCCTGAGGCCCAGCACTGGCGGTCAACCCTCCAACTCGCAGTTACCCTATCTGCGGCTGTCAGGCGGCCAGCAGGCGTCCTAAAACCACAGCCTCTCAACATTATTATAAACTATAAGCCTCAATCGGTCAAACAAACTACTAAAAAGAAGATGAGCCTTGCCCCTCCGTCGAAAACTACTGCTCAAGAAGCTCCTTAATGAAAAGGAACAAATTTAGCGCCCGATAAGAGTCAATCCTAAGTATTTTTATCAAGAGATCAGGAAAGCCTTGAGGCGAAGAAAAACCACAGGGAAAGACAAAAAAGGGAAAAGGGGTCCCTCTGAGCATGAACAAAGAGGCAGAAGCAGGAACATCTACGGGCAGGCGTATGTGCCCCCAAAAGTCAACAACTTCGAAAGAGCCATGCAATAGTCTAACTGAGCATTTAGAACTTTCAGTCTCCCCTGACTATATAAAACAAGGATCCGGAGCTCAGTCGCCGCCGCAAAGGATTCCCACAGGGACAGCACAGAACGCAGACCCATAGAAAACAACAAGGGTGAAACCGACAATGATGCAATGCCCTCCCCTGCTCACAAAGCACAAGGCCCTGACCTCAAAGCAAGCAAATGGGCACTAATTACCGACTTCCTTAAAGTATGTCAAAGACTCTCCACTGGGAGCAGCAAGGAACCCTTACAAAATAATGTTAGCCATAATTCTAACATTAATCAACAAAATGTCCCCATGGAGGCCACGAATAACGGCGTCAAATTACCATCTTCACTTCTTAAACCAAGGTGCCAAAGTGAGCCTTGCAATGCCCCCAAAATTAAAACAAGAGGGAGTCCAGGGGGCGGGGGATTGGGTCCACCTGGGTCAGACGATTCGAGCAGCTCACAACCAGTCAAAGGATCAGACCGACCCTCGGCACAACCATTTCCCAATGCTCAACAAGCAATCCACCCTTCAACAGTTTGTGCTCTAGTCCATCGGGCTCCAGATACAAGCAACGATTCAGTCTTTTTGCAGCAAAACCCATGGACAGCCCAGAAAATGACCCCTAAAGTAACAGAGGAAGGCTCTTTGCATAACCAAAATCGCATCCAAGAACTGAGCCCACCCTCACTGGTGCATTTCCCCAGTTTAATGAGTGGTCAATTTACACCAGAACAAGACAACACGGATGGAAACTACAGCCTCCTCTTTGTAGGGCCAGAAACCAAATAAACCGAAGAAAGTAAAATTCTGAAGCCACAAGAAGCAAAGGAAACAGCAAACGAAACAGTACATTTTAAACAAAGTACGTGCAAGTCTCCAGTCTCAAATGAGCTAAGCTCTGGTAAGGAAGAGGGATTTTCAATCAGGACACCTCAGAGGAGCGATCAATCGCATGAGCACTACACCCACATAGATCATCTAGAGCACCTTGATTCTCCACCCACATTTAGTCAAACTCAGGGGAAAACATTGGATAGTACTCAAACGGCCACCATATGGCCGCAACTATTAAAGACCATAGAAACCATAGGCGTAGCAATGTCTTACCACGCAGACAAACTAGATACGCAAGTCGATCTGCTTAACATCCTGGCCTCCATTGTCCAGGGGATAGAATCAAACTTACAGGACCTAAACAGCATGATAATGAAGGTGCAACTCAACAAGGACACCACCTTTTACACTTGTCATTGTTCCCAAATAATTGACAAACTGGCAACTGTATCCAGTTTGATGACACAGATACTGGGGGCCGTTAAGGAACCATCAACAGAGACCAAGGTAACCACCAGCCCAGTAAATGCCCAACAAGACGCCAAGGAGGGATTTGGTAGGTCAATCGATGCCTGTAGTAGTGAAGTGAGCTCTGAAACCCGAGAAAATGGCACTCTCCTACTTCAGATGACATCACTACATTAGCAATTTCAGACGAACAAAATCAGTCTGACATGCGAGAGGAAGCCCCACAAAACTATGTTTCACCAACAAATGGCCTAATAAGCCCTAAACACACTGAACTGGCAACCACTCTCACAAAGAGAGAAAGGAAGCGCTTGAGAAAAGCAAGAAAAACCAAACCACATATCCGAGGGGTGTTAGCAACTCAGCCTCAAAAAATAAACATCGACTCCAATGTCACCAAAAATAAAGTGCGGATAGAGGGTGACCCATCCCAAAACAAAACAACATCAAAGCCTAGGCCATATCCAACTGTCAACTCCCCAACTAAGGAATCCACTACCTCAGACGGCCCAACTGAATGCATTAGCCCAATCTAGTATGCAAGGAAAGTATATAGCATATTTAATTTCCCAGGAGAGAAAGTAGAACCCAAATCAACAAGCGCAGAGTCAGTAAAAAACACAGACACTGAGCACGGAAATAAAGTCAAATTTAGCACTTTTACCATGCAAGCATCAGCAAACAACAGACAAGTAGATGAAGATAAATCTGAAAAGCCTAATGCAAGAAAGACAAGGGCTATGCCGAGGGAAAAAACACAAGTATCATCCTTCACAATCTCCAACGGTCCAGAGACCACGAGCTTTCCACACATATTTAACTCGGCCACACCTGATTTAGAGGCTGAACGAGTATGAACTGTCTTCTCATGTGTTGGAGAGAGAAGACGATCAAAAGACCAAATACGATTCATCCTAAGCAAAAAACTTGAACTAATTCCGCAATATAGCTCAATAGGTTCTCATGACATTTTGAACAGGGGGTCCATTTTAAAACTCTTAGAAGAACTACCAGGCTTGCGCTATCTAAAATCAGGCGATTTGGAGTCAATTGAATTCAAACCAAACCCTCACCAACCAGGCCCCGACTCCATGATTACAACGTGGACCGAACATACCTTTACAGACCTAATCCTGAAACATAGGGAGGAATTCTCATTATGGGGCATAGAGTTAAAAAAGGTGGAGCCCGAACGATACCCCAGTCCGCTGCAGAAACAAAGCCCTAAACGGAGCCTTTTAAAAGGCGCCAAAGGCCCAGACCAAAGAAGTAATATCGAAGAAGAAGGTCATCCATCTAGGCAAATCACAATCACATTTTCCCACCAGGAAGCAGCAATATTTGAGAGGCACCAACAAGCTCCCCTGGTATCAACCCGAAGGAATGTAGAATGAATTAACGGAAGATCAACAGCAGGAAAATAGCAGGGCTGCATGATCTGTTCGTGGAACGTCAACGGATTAAACACAAAATTGGAGGAAGACGACTTCATAGAGTTCATCACTCAATACAACATACTTTTATTTCAGGAAACATGGCAGACAAAAAACTCGCCTCTTGTGTGATATAAAGAATTTTTTATACCAGCACATAAGGAGGCACGGCCCGGCAGGGCAAAGGGAGGCCTATCAATCTTTATATCCACCGATTTCCTTTGGACAGATAGTTGTATCGAATTAGATTCCACATGGATGGAGGCCTCCGGGTAGTTACGCGCTATATAAGTGCAATTTTTCATTTCATTTCATTTTCATTTCATGGATGCAATGCATCAAAAAGTTAAATTTCGCCTACCATTGGTCTATTGATTCTAAACTTATACATGCACCCAGGTGGAAAACATAAAGGGAAAAGGATAAAGCAACTAATAACTGCAATCACTACATTGAAATCCACCTACCCAAGCGATAACATGATAATAACTGGTGATTTCAACATGAACCTAATCCAAGGACAGGATGGCACTCTACCTACCTCTATTGAGCCACGACGGGGCAATCAAAGCAGACAATGTGCAATGGGGAGGAAATGTGCTGCAGAATTGGAAGCCCTCAACTTGTACACATTAAACGGAAGGGGCCACTTGGACAGACCAGCCGCCCTAACGAGGGTCACTTGGAATTTAGGCTCAACAATAGATTACACTTTGGTAGATCCCGATCTATTTCCTCATATCAAAGACTTCCATATTCTGGAACGGGGTGAAAGCGATCACGAGGCCTCCGGGTAGTCTGCGCTTAATAAAACACTGTTAATAATAATAATAATCACTACCCGCAGACATTCACACTATTAACCAAACCAAACGAGTCCGAGCAAGCGCATCCTTTAACATTGAATACTCAACTTTTTAACCTGCAAAGATTAAATTGGAATGAAGACAACATTTCCAATTTAATGGAGACATGCCGCTCAATGCTTTCACCATTAGAAGTATCAAAAGATATAGTTAAGACCTGGGAGTCCTTTATAGGGAATATTATTAAAAAATATCAAATCGAGCACAGAGGACATAAAATAACAAGAAATGGAGGAGGGAAATGGTACACTCCAAAATTGTGTTTACTAAAAAAGCAACTTAACTCATATCTTAGGTCTTTACGTAAAAAGGATCCTCAACTATCACAACAAACCCTGAAAACAATGGAATATCTAACAAAAGAGCTAAAACGCCAGACCAAATTGGCCAAGCAAAAGCACAAGGGAAAACTAGAGTGCACTATACTCCATGCTAGCAAACTGCGGAATTCTAAAGACTTTTGGGCAAAAATAAATTTCATGCTTAACGGCAAACATCGACAGTTCAATTCGGACATGACAGACCAGATTTGGGGCACACATATTGATCTATTATACAACTTCACGCAGGATACATCTACGGACAACACACTTGTAACCCCAATAGAGTTCACTCCAACTCCAAGCTTGAGAACAACGGCTAAAGCAAAGTCTTCGCAAACTAAAGTAACCAGCAAGCCACCAGTATTGGAGCACACAGGAGAAATAGATCAGATTACACCAAACCCGGTTTCGAGAACTATAAACCATCTGAGAGCATACGGGGCCCCTGGACCAAATGGCCCACCCAACGCTTTATTTAGGCTAGATCCCACGTTTTGGGCTAGGTACTTATCCCCCTTGTTCTGTTACAGCCTAAGGACCGGGAACAATCCAGACTCTTGGAGGGGCAGTATTCTACAACCGATTCACAAATCAGGGTATCGTTCAGATCCCAGCAACTATAGGTTAATAGCTTTAATAGATGTGGAGGCCACGATTTATGCATCCAATCTACTGGTAGAGCTGGAGTCCTGGGTTAGCTGCAAAGGGTTAATCCCATTGACACAAACAGGTTTCCAGGCCGGTATGGGCACCCTAACAAATTTATCAGCGCTAACTCTCCTTGCTAAAAAGGCAATCGACAACTCCACCACTTTATACACATGTTTTTTAGACTTGAAAGCGTCTTTTGATAAAGTGCCTAGATCTAAACTTTGGGTCAAAATGAAAGCCTGGGGCGCTCCTCCAAAGTTATTAGGAGCAATCATTGAATTATACTCGCACACCTGGGTCCAAATAAAAAAGGACAATGCCTAACAAAGAAATTTCAAACACTCAACGGGCTAAAGCAAGGATGCGTGTTGGCCCCCAGCCTATTTAACATCTACAACACAGACCTAGAGAGAAACCTACGAACAATTCAGGGAGATCCACCGAAATTGGGACAAACACCCATAGCGAGTCTGCAATATGCAGACGATATTGTGCTTCTCTCGCAAACTCCGCTTGGCTTACAATGGCTGATTTCCAAACTTGCGCTGTACATGTCCAAAGCACAACTAACAATAAACCATAAAAAATCAAATATTCTATGTTTCTCCAGTTTCCGAAAGAAAGCAAAACAAAGTTCATGTCCCACACACTTCCACAAGCCTCTACGCGGACGATATCCTAGCGGCGGTGGATAACCCGAGGGTCTCCTTGCCGGCCTTCAAATCCGAAATGAACGCGTTCGGAGAGGTGTCGGGCTTCTAAATGAACATACAAAAGTCAATAGTCCTGCCGTTAGGCTGCAACACCCGGTCGGCCGACAGGGAATCACTGCGCATAGGGGGGCTCGAGGTCAGCACCACCATTCAATATCTGGGGATTGACCTGACGCCAGCGACTGCCCAAATGGTCGACCTAAACTACACCAAACTCCTATCGCGAGTTTAGGGGGACATAGCAAGGTGGAAACAACAGCCGCTCTCGTGGTTGGGCCGGGTGGCTGCCATTAAGATGTCCCTGTTGCCCAAGATTCTCTACGTGTTTCAAACTATCCCGGTCACCCCCCCGCTGGGGATGCTGAAAAAACTACAGGACACCCTGAACCACTATGTTTGGGCTGGCGGGAGGTCTAGGCTGCGGCGTGATTTGGTCACAAGGGTAACTGCTGAGGGGGGCCTGGGGGTCCCGGACCTGCGGCGCTACTTCCAGGCGTCCCAGCTCAGATTCCTTCTGGAGTGGTCCAGGCCGACTTCGGAAAAGCACTGGTTATTCCAAGATAGGGCCACGGCGGGCCTGCCCCTTTTGAAGGTTCCCTTCTTGGCACGACCCGACAGACCGCCATACCTGAAGAAATCCCCTATCACCAGGACTCTTTTACAAGTATGGGATGCAACCGCGGTCCCGAGGGGCCTGACGACCTTCCCCTCCCCTATGACACCTCTGTTAGACAACCCGGCGTTCCCCCCGGGCAAGTCTCCGGGCTCATTCCCCCAGTGGAGACAATCTGGATGCCGTTCCGCAGGCCACTTGTTCGATACGGAAGGCTTTTTGACTTGGGACACAGTGACAGCGGACTACACACTTGATAAGCCTCTCCGGTACCAGTACTTCCAGTTCCGACACTAGTTGACGCACGCAGATGTGGCGCCTCTAGCCAGTCGTCCCCTTACCCCCTACGAGCGGTGGATCATGACCAAAACATCGGACCCGCGGTCCATCACTGAGCTGTATCTAATGCTGTCCCCCCCACCTCCTACGGAGAAATCGACCGGGCAGAGACGCTGGGAAAGGGAACTGGGGCGCACTCTTTCTGATAAAGAATGGCGTGACATATACTATCGGGCTCACCACACGGCCAGAAACACAGCTAGCAAGGAGGCGGTGGTGAAGATCGCCTACTATTGGCATCTGACCCCGGAACGCCTACACCAGGGAAACCCGAGCAAGGACCCCAACTGCTGGAGAGGCTGTGGACACACGGGGACCATGCTCCACATTCTGTGGGAATGCGGCGAGGTACAGGAATACTGGGAGGCGGTACTTAAGGACATAGACACCCACTTTGACACCGACATTCCACGCTTCCCGGCTTATGCGATTCTGGGACTCTGCAATAAGCTAACGTTCCCACTTAATTCCATACGGAGAAAACAGATGGGTTTGGCGATGGGGGCGGCAACCCAACATATCCTGTCACTATGGGGGTCTACGAGGAAACCCACACACACAGGGTGGTTACATAGACTGTGGTATGTCATGGGGATGGAGAGAATACAAGCTTCGATCAAGCAGACATCCGAAACATTTAGAGAAGTATGGCAGCCACTGGTCTCTCTGCTCTCCCAAGAATTTACGGAGCTCACATGTCCGAAATTTCTCAGGGTTTTGAAATTGGCGGAGAGCTTCAGAGACGAGACAACCAGAGTGGAACACAAGGTTTAGCATAAATCCTGACTAGTCACATCCAAGCGCGACAGGGAACACACCGGGCGAGAGGGGGAGCCGAGGGGGGGGGGGCGGAGGGGGAGGGTAGGATACAGTTGGGGTGGGCGGGGATGGGCAGTTATGTGGGATGGTTGGTAGAAAATGAGTTTGTGTGGACACTGCAGGGTTGGTCTCCGTTCACGTGAGCATACAAGGACACATGGTTCTCCCTCGCTAAGCAGTTCAACTGTTGGGTACTGTGAAGTATGGGGACGGGCGCAGCGGTTTTGCTCTTTTTGTTTACTGCATGTACAATATCGCTTTGTGGAACTCAATAAAATACATTTGATCAAAAAAATCAAATATTCTATGTTTCTCCAGTTCCCGAAAGAAACGACCAAAATTTGTCTGGAGGATAAAATCTTCTACTTTAACACAGGTTGATAAATACAAATACTTGGGCATCCTACTTGACTATCAACTGAAGTACAAATACCACTTAGATCTGGGGAAATCAAAATCCAAACAACTTCAATTTGCTTTGAAAACCATACAAAAACATCTAAGTGGAAGTTCAACCGGTCATATGTTAAAGGTTGTAGCAGCAAAATTCCTGCCCTCGCTCACATACGGCTTGGAAATGATGGCAACCAGGGACTCTACAGTGCTAAACCTTGCCCAATCAAGATTGTTTAAAAATCTCTTCTCGATTCCGCGACATATTTCACAAGCCCAAATATGTCTGGAATACGGGCTAACAAACCAGATTCCGGCAAGACAAGGGGCCCTGGTCAAATACTATTGGCGTATGAGGGACGCCGAAGATAACTCACTTACCCACCTCTGCTGGGAAGAAGTTGAAAAACAGGCTAGGCTTTCCAACTCAACATGTAAGTCTCTCAGGCAAGCCCTTCTATCGTTAAATCTGGAAGAAGCCTGGTTTTCTCCCATGTCTTATAATGTTTTTAAACAGATTACAAACAAAGCTATCAAACAAGCATCGCTGCAAATGGACAAAGATTCAGTGGCTGGCAAAAGCCATGCCTGGATCGTGATGCCAACATATACTCAACTGAAACAACAGCCATATTTGCAAGAAAGTTTCAGGGATTATTACTAGAGGAAACTAAGCCTTCTGAGGCTGGGTTGGTTCTCGAGCAAAGACCTTACCCCCAAATGGCTACGGACCTGGTCAACTTCAGATTGTCGCCTCTGTGGCAAGGGTGCAGAGTCACTATTGCACTTATTGTGTATTTGCCCAGTATTACAAAATCTAAGGAAGATGCTCTTGATACCACTCTTGCGCAAGTCAGAACTTGCAGGGCGGTTGTGATAAAATGCCTCAGCGGGTCTTTGATACAACTTTCCTGCAAAACTATAAAAATGTCTGGCTTTCGCTGCCTAAGAGCTGGAAAGCAAGGCAGTAATTAAAGACGAATTGGGCCAAATGGTCCCCCCACGGCTGGCGCTGGACTATCCCATATTTTCCCAATAGATACCCCTTTTTTTTTTCCTCTCTTCCGGCATATGCACTTTATTCTGAGTCAATAAGTCTCAAGTTATACCTAGTTAAATTAAATCCCCAAGCAATTTGTATCCCTTGTCACAATACTCATTTGTTGTCCAGAAGCCTTAATGAGACAGTTATCCCCTTTTTCATTTTACACATTGGCTGCATACTTGTGCTAAGTTGCTAATGACTTGTGTCATTTCACTGTGCCTTTTTTATGTGATTTTACGCTGTTTCTATGCTGACTCAAAGATGTTAATGTTTATCTCATGGTGGTAAGATCCACCCTTTTATGATTTTTACAAATCAAATAAAGTATTATCATCAGTAGAACCTTGATTCCTCCTCCAGCTGCAGTTTGGACAGACCTCGAGCCAGAAAAAAGTTTGGGCCCCATGGTCTCCCACTCAATAGGCGTCCCCCACTGCCCACTCCACAACACCTCATCTCGGCGGGGTCCTCACAGACGGGCCACTTCACAGGCCATGAGCAACAGGTGAGTCGGGGTAGTCCAGCCCTGCGGTCTCTCTCTGCAGGGTACTCAGTGCTCGGGCAGCAAAGGTCACTGTAGTGATGGCATGTATCTTTAAGAAAGAACCTTATTATGTAATGTGGAATGTTATGATATGAATGCTGTGGCAGATGCCTGAGTTTATACTGGACGCTGTGAGGGCATTCCTGAAGTGACCATGGATCCAGCTGCATGTACTCTCTTTCTCTTGAGATTAAATACTATCTACTTCAATTCAACTCAACAAGAAGTCTTGTTCCATTCATTCCTTTGGATGTCACTACAGTCACCCCCAGGCAACAGGAGAGCCGGTGAGCTCGTGGGCCCACCAAGAGTCGAACATCCACACACGCCTAATGTTTTCGGTGAGTTCCACGAAGGTCAGCAGCAGGGTGATCTCTCTCACATACGCCGTGGGGGCAGCCCTCACCACCACACCCAGGTCAGGGAGAGCAGAGCCCGCTATGCTGTCCTGCTGATGCAAGGAAGGTGATGCAGCAGCTGCCGGGGCAAGATGGCGCCGCGGGCCTGTCTCGGCAGCAGCCGGCCTCTTCAGTATTTTGGCCAGGTCCCAGACTGGAGAGCGCTCGAACAGCAAAAGCGGGGGAGTGGCAGCAGTCCAGGGGCTGCAGGATGCCCACATTATTACCCCAGTGCACTCAATGGCGTTGGGGAGTTGAAGAGCAGGCAAAGCACACCCTACTCCATTCCCTCCTAGGCCATGCCCCCATCACACACATTTTTGAACAATGCATGAATGGTTCCACAGTATCAGCAAAACTATTCATAAATTTTAAATACTGTTCTGAATGGCCCAAAGAGAATGTTGCCTCATTGTTGTATTGCAGTGGTGTCACTTTCCTTACAGCCGCTAAGCAATCAAACTTGGGTTTAAAAACACCCTTTTCAAACACGTGACCTAGATAAGAAACAGGTCTCAACCCTCTCTGACATTCATGGAAGAACAACTTGCTTTTCCAATGACGCTCAACATTTAATTGAGCCCTGCAAAGGAGGACTTTGAGGTTCCTTGGATCTATACATACTTGGGTCTAATGACAACCAAATTAAACTCAATTTGTTCGTAGAAACAGGTTCAGATTTATTGTGGTTTAAAACAATACCCTATTCCTTCCAATCTATCTTATCTTAGGAGGTTCAACCACATCACAATATATACCTCCTGGTAGGTCGCTCCCCCTCCACGCAGCTCCGACTGTGTGCCCCTGCTACCGCTGCCGCTGGTAAGTGTGCACCGTCCTTTGCTTCTGTGCCACTGACTCCCCCTCCTTGTGCCCCATTTTTTGCTCTGTACCACTCATTTTTCCCCTCTTTTTGTGCCCCATTTGCTTTCTGTGGCACTGACTCCCCCTCCTTGTGCCCCGTTTTTTGGTCTGTACCACTCGTTTTTCCCCCCTTTTTGTGCCCCATTTTGCTTTCTCTGCCACTGACTCCCCCCTCATTCTGACCCGTTTTGTGCTCTGTACCACTCGTTTTTCCCCCCTTTTAGTGCCCCATTTTGCTTTCCGTGCCACTGACTCCCTCTCCTTGTGCCCCGTTTTGTGCTCTGTACCACTCGTTTACCCCCCTTTTTGTGCCCCATTTTGCTTTCCGTGCAACTGACTCCCCTTCATTGTGACCCGTTTTGTGCTATGTACCACTCATTTTTTTCCCCCTGTTTGTGCCCCATTTTGCTTTCTGTGCCACTGACTCCCCTCCTTGTACCCCGTTTTGTGCTCTGTACCACTAGTTTCCCCCCCTTTTTGTGCCCCATTTTGCTTTCCGTGCAACTGACTCCCACTCCTTGTGCCCCGTTTTGTGCTCTGTACCACTTGTTTTTCCCCACTTTTGGGGCCCGTTTTTGCCTTCTGCACCACTGTCTCCCTGCCACTGTGCCCCTTGCGGCCCCGCCCCCTGCCGACTCGCTGCTCCCGCCTCCCAGCTGCTCCTCCCTCCCACCTCCCCATATATGCCGGAAGCTGCGCGGCTGCTCCCCAGTGCTGCTGGCGCGCTGAAGGCAAGCCCGTCTGCTCCCGTCCGCGCCTAGACCGCGCCCAGCGCCAGAACCCCTGGACTCCGCGAACGCCACAACACCAGACTCCGCTACGACGCCAGCACCCTCTACGCACTCAACACTGGCCGAAACCACACCTGCTTCCAGGCCGCCCCGAAACGGACCCGCCAACCTTTCTCCTGCCATACCTGCAGCTTCACTTGCGACAGAGCCACCAAACCTCCAAGGACTGGACCCAACCACCTCCGCTGCATACTCCTCAACACCCGCTCCGCACGCAAACACGCCGTCGAGCTCTGGGATCTGCTCGACAACTCCGCCCCAGATGTGGCCTTCCTGACTGAGACCTGGTGGAACGACTCCTTGGAGCCCGACATCGCCATAGCCATCCTGGACGGCTACAAGATCACCCGCAGGGATTGCGCCAACGGAATCGGAGGAGGAATAGCCATCGTCCACAAGTCTACCCTCAAGGTCGCTACCCAGGCAGACGACACCCTCAACACTGCCGAACACCTGCACTTCCGGATCCACACCGACCCCAACACCACCCTCAGACGAACACTCATCTATAGACCAGCCCGGACCTCGAGCTCAGTTCAGCGACTCACCACCCTTGCCCAGAACCCACCCACCGACCCCACCAACCCAGACACCGCAATCCAGAACCTCAGACAGTGGATCGACGACTGTGCCAACACCCTCGCCTCGCTCAAGAAACCCTCTAACAGCCACACCAGCAAGAGAGCCACCTGGGCCACCGACGAGCTTTAGACCTCCAAACGTGCATGCCGGAAACTGGAGAAGATATGGCTCCACGAACGCACACTGGACAACCACACAGCCTACAAGGACGCCACCCGTAGACATCACCACCTCATCAGATTAGCCAAGAGATCCTCCTTGAAAGACCGGCTGGATAACAACGCACACAACAGCAAAGAGCTCGTCAGCATCGTAAAGGAACTCTCCAACCCCAGCACCAACGACATACCACCCTCACAAGAACTGTGTGACTCACTAGCCATCTTCTTCCACCGCAAGATCGCTGACATCCATGACAGCTTCAACACCACGACACCCCGGCTACGCCAGACTCCACCTCCCCATTGAACACCACCAGCGCCAACCGCCTGACCTACTGGTCCAACGTCAACGACAACGAGACACGCAAGGTCATGAACTCCATCCACTCAGGATCTCCGTCAGACCCGTGCCCACACCACGTATTCAACAAAGCAGACACAGCTATTGAACCCCAACTACGGAAGGTCATCAACATCTCCTTCGAAACAGCGACATTCGCGGAAAGCTGGAAGCACACCGAAATAAACGCCCTCCTCAAGAAGCCCAAGGCGGACCCCAAGGACCTCACGAACTTCCGGCCCATCTCCCTGCTCCCGTTCACGGCGAAGGTCATCGAGAAAATCGTCAACATGCAACTGGCCCACCACCTGTAAGACAACAACATCTTGGACCCGTCCCAGTGCGGGTTCAGACGAAACCACAGCACCGGGACAGTCCTCACCGCCGCTACAGACGATTTCAGGCTCCAACTAGACAACGGCGAAACATCAGTCCTCATCCTCCTGGACTGGTCAGCCGCCTTTGACACGGTCTGCCATCGCACTCTAAAGACACGCCTCCTAGAAGCTGGAATCTAAGAGAAGGCCTTTGACTGGACCACGTCCTTCCTCTCCGGCGGAACCCAGAGCGTCCGCCTCCCGCCCTTCCGATCTGAAGCCACCAACATCATCTGGGCATCCCCCAGGGCTCATCCCTCAGCCCGACACTGTTCAATGTCTATATGGCCCCCCTCACACAAGTGGCCCACCATCACGACCTCAACATCATCTCCTACGCCGACGACACCCAGCTCATCTTCTCCCTCACCAAGGACCCACACACCGCCAAAACCAACCTCCACGAGGGAATGAAGGCCGTTGCCAACTGGATGAGGAGCAGCCGTCTGAAACTGAACTCAGACAAGACGGAGGTCCTCATCCTCAGACCCACCCCCTCAGCCTGGGACGACTCCTGGTGGCCAACCACACTGGGAACAGCACCGACACCCACCGATCATGCACGCAACCAAGGATTCATCCTCAACTCCTCCCTCTCCATGTCTAAACAGATCAATTCCGTCTCCTCCTCCTGCTACAACACCCTCCGCATGCTCTAGACCCCACCCGCCGGCTCTCCTCCGCCAGCCTCCCCCTCGCCGCTGTCCCCCACAACCAACAAACAACCTCCAGCGGCAGATCCTTCTCCTACCTCACCACCAAGACCTGGAACAACCTCCCTACCCACCTACCGCAGACCCAAGACCTACTCGCCTTCAGAAGACTCCTCAAGACCTGGCTCTTCGAGCAGTAGCGGCAACCCCCTCCCCTCAGCGCCTTACGAACCTCACGGGTAAGTAGCGCGCTTTAAAAGTACTCTGATTGATTGATTGATTGATATACATTTGCTAGTCTAGATCTACCTTTAAAGGAGATTTCCATTTTAACCATGTCTACAGGGGTTTTGGGTCCTTCATGTAGCCACCAGAATTATTGTCAGGATCTTCTAACATGCAATTATTCTTCTCGAACTTATCAAAGTATAATTCATGGTCAATTAATCAGACCCTCCAGCTTATCGCGATTTCGCGATTTGCAAAAAAATCGCAAAATCGGCCGATCTGTTGAAATGCCGCGATATTTGGGCAAAAGCCCGCGAAATTTGCCATTTCCGCCGTCTCCGCCGTTTTCCGCCCGTTTCTGACACCCCATGCGCACCCATTTTACATTCCCCAGGATTTCGCGGCGAGAGGAGGTCGAGGACGGCGGCCGAGAGAGGGAGAAGACCACGGCGGCCGAGAGAGGGAGAAGACCAGCAAGAAGCGGCAGCGACACACACACGAAGTCTCTTCCTCTTCTCCAGGGAAGCGGACTCGGAGCAGGAGAACAGCCGGCCGGCGAACACAGACAGGAGGTACGTCCGTCCCTGCCAGGATCCCGTTAGCAGGGAACAAGAAGCTGTTCGGAAGTCATTTCCGACCCACAGAAATACTAAAATAAAAGATTAATGTCCCCCGAGGCCCGCCGCGTCCCCCGTGTGCGGCGGCCTTCGGGGGACATTAATCTTTTATTTTTAGTATTTCTGTGGGTCGGAAATGACTTCAGAACAGCTGTTTACCATACCTCTCAACCCTCCTGCGCCGAGAGCAGTGACACCCTTTCCTCTATCAAGGGCAAAATAAAACTCAGCACGGCATTGCTGTCAGTGCTTCTTTCCCTGTTTTATGCTGCATTCTGCCTCTTTCTTTCACTCATTAGCTTGCTTTACCTTTCTTGCTCACTTTTCCTTTCACTACGTGTATGTCAGAATATCGACCTAAGAAATATCAGGCTGCAAGAATGTTGTAACAAAAAATATCTACTGCCAAAATATTGTGGAGGTAGGTTCCAGGGAGGAGGCAGAAAATGAAAATACCTCCACTTTAAATATAACGCTGATCACACCCAGCATGCCAAGTGAGCAAACATTCCCTTCGGTGAATGTTGTTTAGTTTCTCATCCTCCTTCCATCAATTCATAAATTCATGCTTTCCCCATTTATATATGAATCCAATCATTCATCCATTCTTCCTTCCACTATCGATCCATACAATCTGCCCAGTCTTCTTCCTTCCGGCAATTCACCCTTTTATCTTTTGATCGTTTCATTCTTCCATCTATCCTTGTGCCCTTCCATCTACCCAATCTTTCATGCTTTGATCCATTCATTCTTTCTCCCTTCCATCCTACTTTTCACCTTTTCTTCACTATAGCCAGTACCTATATGACCCTCATCCTCGTCCCTGTCATATTTTCATGAGGAATGCACCATTGGCAAAGAACAGGAAGCAGAACAGAAAATAACTATAACCCCCATCCACGATCAGCGGGGAACTTTAAATGGCTTAGCGTCCCCCTGCTTTTCCTGCTCTGTTTTCTGGTGGGACGAGGAACAGAGAGTAGAGGTGGTAGCTGGGCTGCTACCTCCAACAAATTATGAGAAGGTTAGTCAGTAAACGTTAGTCAAAGTAACTTTATTCGATTTATCACTGAAAATCATAGAATTACATAACAATAAACAATTCAATAAACGTTTTAAAAATCATTCCTTAAAAAATATAGCAGCTCTTGCATGACCTTTGCCTTAAAACATTGTGGATTGTAAAAACAACAGGTGATGGACAGAATGCAGAACAATGTCATACATTCACCCCAGTACAGAGATCTGGGCCAAAATCCATCGTTTTTTTGCTCACCATGCCATTCAAGTTTGAACCCAGCCTAATGCAAATCAGTCTTGACCCTGTGCCCCATGGGTACAGTCTAGCCCGAACTGCCAAGCCAAGTCCTCCCTGGACTGGAAACAAGCATCCAAGGACAGGTTTCGGGCTTTCAGCCCTCATCAGCCTGGATAGCTTGATTCCAGTGGCATGGAGAGCACGGGACTCACGTCTGAGCATACCCGTCCGACTCGCTCCGAGACTTGTCTCTGCCTCCAGCATGCCTAGTCTGAAACCTGTGGGGGCTCAGAAGAACTGAACACATGGCCAAGATTAACATGACTTTTAACTAAAACAAATGGGCTGAATTGTAAATAAACAAAATGTACATAGCTCCATGTTGTCAAATAACTCAAACAGTAAGATATCTGTGTTTGGTGTTGCAAAAAACCCAAAATAAAATGCCGCTAAATTTCCATTTTTGTGCCGCTAAATTTTCATTTTTGTGCCGCTAAATTTGCCAATCCATGCCGCTATACCCTGGGGGGTCTGATGTGAATGGACAACAGGAATCTGCATAAACTTTCATACTTTCTCCAACAGAATCTCACATGATGGTAATTATACATTGACATTTTCAGAATTGATCTTAAATACAATACTTTAATCCTATGCTTTTAAAATATTTTTATGTAGTTATTGTATTTGACTTTTACGATTATATTTTAATAACCAAATGCACTTTTTTGATTGACAATACTCTTGAAATCTTCATCGAAACTTTGACCATATTCACATTCTTGTTGTCCCACTCCCTACATATTTAAAAAAAATGTCCTCTTTTGCTGCATTTTTTCACTTTTGTTGTTTGCAAGGAGCTTTGAGCACTTACCTGAATTATAGGACACTCACTGGTATACCATTAGGTCCTGGTGTATAAAATGTTCTTGCTTGTTCCAGAGCAGTGATTATCATTTTGTCAATGATCTCTAAGGATTTGTCATACTCAGAGTTTGGTAACTCGTTATCAATATGTTGATCTTGAATATAGTGTTGTAAATATATAATTTACCGTCTTAATTTCTATGCAGGTAAGTACTTAATCAATAATAACTCAAATCGGAAAGAAAAAAACAGAGTCCGTGGTGTTAGAGTTCTTAGGGGTTTTATTCCTTAAAAAGGAATGGTCAAGACCTGGATATCATGTTCTTCCCACCACAGGGGTGGAAGAAGGGATAGAGCAAAGTTTTATTGACAATACATAGCTTATATACTTAATTTACACCATAGAAAGCAATATAGTAGGCGTAACAGCTGAGAGAAGACAAGATAACAGTTTCCACGTGTTACTAGTACGTAATCAGTAGGCGTGGACTAGGCGTGAACTAGAGGTGTGTGCTAGAAACGTCACAGGTAGGTGTCACAAGGGGGTGGCACTAAACAGAAATGTTGCAATGTCAGCAGAAATCGGAAGCTTGGATGCGCGCGCAGCTGCATGACGTGTGATTGACGTGAAACTGGAGGGTGCAGGGGGCTTGACATTTACACTGACGGAAAGAGACAGAAGTCTGGCATGTCAGATCAACTCGTACTTCTATCATATCTGATATCTGATGTTTGGGAACCATATTATCTGAACGGAAAAGGTCTCTGGGGCAGAAGCTATTCTATACTGACTATGAATGCGTGTATAAGCGCCTGAGTGTCTGCATGAGAAGCGTGGGGGCATGGGCCTTCCAGGGGGGCATGGTAACAGAGGCTATGAATTACTTGCATGGAGACAGGCCGGCCCTTTGGCTCTGCAGCTGGGGAATGTTTACTTGAACTAGTAGGCAGGAATGTATTTTCGAGGAGCGGAACAGATAATTCGAAGGTTGTAGTCAGTCTTGGCAGGCAGCAGGCTGAGCTAAGCGCGGTGGGCCGCGCTGGGAGTAAGTCAGAGTTCACGGGTACAGAGGCAGCCTGGGCTGAGGCTTTCAGAGTCAGAAGCCAGAAAAAAGGCTCAATGGCAGAAATTCAGGGCCTACTTTGCCAGAGCTGGAAAACGTGTAAGGTACACTACAAAAAGACGTTGGCATAGCATACTTAGGAACGGACTATTCAACCCATTCAGGGTGGGTCTGAAAGAGGACATGTTAACGTTGGACGCAAATGTATTTGCGTCTTCATAGCTGGCACAGGAGGGAAGTTACATGCACTTTAAGCTGGTACATGGAGACGGTGGGGTACACGCTAGGGAACACAACTTGACCATAGAATTTATATTTCCTCATTCCCTCCTTGTTCCCTACGGACCCTTCATGATATCTCGATCCTCATGAATCGATCAGTTTGTTCTTGTAACATCATTTGCTCTTCTTTCTTTCTTTTACGTCTTGAAAGGAAACTGGAATGTTCAATGCATGAAGTGGCACACAGTCCACAAATCGCTGGCCCACACTGCAAGCACAGGCAGCAACTGAATACTAGGACTAGGCCAATGCCTAGGAAGGATAGGATCTTCCATCCCCAAGCGGTTAACGTTGTCCAGAACCAACCGGACCAAGTCCAGGTGCCTTGATTCTGATGTATCAGATTAGCAATTTTATGAAGACGTGTAATAGCTTTGTATACAGATGGCGCGTTTTCTGGAATGAAAACACAGCAACTTGACCCGATGACCTTACAGGCTCCACCTCTATCTGCCAAGATGACGTCAATAACAAGACGATTCTGAAGGACAACAACCCGCATGGCGGACTGTTCTTCGGTTAAGTTACCTAGGGCGGAGGCAGTTTCATTCACTACTGCTTCAAGTGTTCTAGTTAATCTGCGTATTAGTTTACTATTTTGGACAGGGCCTAAAAAGAAAAAGAATCCTTTATTAAAATCGGTGTACTGTTCCCATGCCGTTTCTGTGTAGTCGACAAGTGGGATATCTCTTCTGAGTCTATTCTTTACTAGATTTGTATTTCTGTGATAATCAGGAGGAGCTAGAAAAACAGGTGGCAGAAGGAATGCAATATAACAGGTACCATCCCAATCTGGAGGTAAGCGTATGTATGTGGTATGACCACAAACAAAATAGGAATGACGGATAGCTTTAAAGGACGATTTACCATGATCACTGAATTCGACCACAGTAGTACATTTACTATGGCCCAAGTGTACTGAACCTTTCTTCCTGACACATAATTCACCAGTGACGGGTAATACTGACATAGCGGGCAGAACTGGTGCAGCTTCGGATTCAACAGTAAGAATCATAAGGTTAATTGTGTAATTACTTAATCCATATACTTCATTTTCTAGATCAGTTCCTATTCTAATGGGGAGTCCCTCTTTATCAGGGTAACAGACGTCGAGCAGGACCA
The DNA here is from genome assembly GCF_964263255.1 of Lissotriton vulgaris. Lineage (NCBI taxonomy): Eukaryota > Metazoa > Chordata > Amphibia > Caudata > Salamandridae > Lissotriton > Lissotriton vulgaris. The sequence continues at coordinate 779,670,297 of NC_141687.1, read as the reverse complement.
AGTTCAAGTTTCCCCAAACCCAGCTCCCGTTGAAAACAGCAATATCAGGATCTAAGGAATTAATTATTTTAAACCATGCACCACAGGAGCCGTTGTGAGTGAACGGATACGGAAAGAGGGGCAGAGCTCCCTTGTAATTCTGGTAGGGAGGGAGTCGGCCACATATCCAGCAGTTTGTAGCATTGTTAGTCTGATGGGAATGATGTAACATACTAATGAAAGTGTTGTTGCGCAGCGCAAGTCTGTAAGAGAGTTCATGTGGAGGTAACTCGCTAAAAGTATGTTCAGCAGAAACATTGTAAGCAGATTGTTCACGCTTGAAAATAGGACAATAGATAGGGAGAAGTATACTTGCAACAATAATCAGAAGACTTAGAAAAAACATTATTAACAATGTCACTATACAGTGACTACGCAGTGATTTGCAGTATGTACGTTTCTTGAATTGTCTCTCTCTCTCTCTATCTCGATCTAGGGGATACATGTCAGAAACTATTTAACCGATTCACCTAGGGGAGGACTTAAACAATTAAACTGTCTGACTTGCTAGATCGGAGCTTTGATCTGTACTCTTCTTGTGGAGTTTTCTCTCGTTCGGAAACTTTAAAGTCACTGGGCTCGATACAGTCTTTGGAAGGGGTGGACGAGCCTGGGTCGGGTTTCAGTTCATTGCATAGTTTAACATGGCTCGTGTGGATCCACCCCTTTCGGCCCTCCACTTTCACCGCTGTCCTCGTAGTAAGTAGAACGGTCTTCGGCGCTTTCCAGCGGGGCTCCAGCGGACTTTTCCTGTCAAAGTTCCTTATTAAAATCAGGTCGCCTGGACGGACATCATGCGGCTTTACATCAGTGTTGTCAGGGAAGGCTGCGGCAACCTGTGAACGACATGATTGGAGTGCAGACATCAAGGAGGCAAGGTAATCTGTCAACATATTACAATCAACATCAGTAATTTTCTTAGGAATGGGCGTTCCCCACATATTCGGTGGTCTACCAAAGACCACTTCGTACGGGGATAGTCCTGATCTCGAGTGGGCAACCATTCTCATATAGAACAGTGCCACTGGCAGGGCGACTATCCAGTCGACCCCTTTCTCTTGACATATTTTTCCAAGGCGGGTCTTTAATGTCTGATTATGCCTCTCTGCAAGGCCTGCGGCTTCGGGATGTCGGACACAATGGAATTTCCATTGATATCCTAGCAGCAAGGAAACTTGCTTTATTAATTCGGATGAGAATGGCTGACCGTTATCTGAGTACACGACACGAGGCATGCCGTATCGTGGGAAGAATTCACGAACCAGCTGCCTAGCAGTGGTCGGAGCAGTGTAATCTGGGACTGGATATGCTTCGGTCCAACAGGACAGTGCACAAACAATTACGAGGACATATTTGAATCCTCGACAACGGTCCATCTGGATATAATCCATCTGGAGGACTTCAAAAGGGTGATCGGGAGGATGGAATCCACCTTGCTCTACAGGGACGCTTTTACCTGGATTGAACTGACAACAGATCATGCAAGTACGCACTTTCTGTTTTGCTGCTGCTCGTAAGTGTTTATTGCTCCAAAGATTTTGTAAACTGTCTAACATCGCTTTTTCTCCTAGATGTGCTGGACTATGTGCTGTATTTATTATGACTTGAACCATCGAGTCAGGGAGGAACCATGTAGATTTTCCCTTCGTCATCCAACCTTGATCTGTCTGGATCCCTCCTAGTTCAATCCATTTCTTTATTTCATCTGGGGTAGCATGTGTCTGAATATCGATAACATCTAGTGTGGGATCCCTGACTGTCATACAATTTGTCGGTCCTATTGTCTTTGTCACGTCAGTTGTCTGAGTGTGCGTCAGTGCTGTATGTTTTGCTGTCTGGTCTGCCAGGTCGTTACCCTGGGAAACAGAATCTGTAACTTTAGTATGTGCTTTACACTTCATGACGGATATGCCTGAAGGCAGGTGTATTGCTTCTAACAGTGCTTGAATGAGGGGACCGTGTTGGATCTTGGCACCATGAGAGGTCAGAAAACCTCGTTCTTGCCATAACATTCCGAAGTCGTGTACAACTCCGAACGCATAACGGGAGTCAGTGTATATGTTGACATTTCTGTTCTTGGCTAGAATACAGGCTCGGGTCAGAGCAATAAGCTCTGCCGCTTGAGCGGACAGTGTGTCAATACGATGTGTTTCCTTTACTTCGGTTTCAGTGGTCACTGCATATGCGGCCACTAATTCTCCTGTACTTGTTCGCATACATGAACCATCCACATAAAGTGTCAGGTCTGGATTTGTCAGTGGAACATCTGTTAAGTCTCGTCGGGGCTTTGTTACTGCATTAATGATTTCTATACAATCATGCGGGGCTGGATCTGTCCTAATTGAAGGTAACAGTGTTGCGGGGTTCAGAATGCTGCAGCGTCTGATTTCTATGTGTGGCTGGAATAGCGTTAATTCGTAACCTGTCAGTCGTGCTATGGTCAAGTGCTGAGTCTGGGTTCTATTTAAAAGAACCTCTACAGAATGTGGAACTTGTACTGTTAACTGATGGCCTAAAACAATTGAATCGCTCTGTCTGATCGCTAGTGCTGTTGCTGCTACTGACTTTAAGCACGCAGGGAGTGCCTGGACTACTGAATCCAATGTACTTGAAAAATAAGCGCAAGGCTTATGTGAACCTGCTTGGTCTTGAGTGAGGACAGACAATGCTGTGCCATCACGTTCTGTAACAAAAAGTGTAAACGGTTTGCTGTAACATGGTGTCGCTAAAACTGGTGCTCGGCATAATGCTTTCTTTAATTCCTCAAAGGCTTGTGTGTGTTCCTGAGTCCAAGGAAGGACAGTCGAAGTCGCTGCCTCCTGTGTCGTTAACTAGATGAGTGGTTTAGCTAGAAATGCATATTGAGGAATCCATTGTCTGCAGTACGAGGTGAGGCCTATAAAGGCCCGCACTTCCTTTTGTGTCTGGGGTTGTGGCATATTTACAATTAACTGAATGCGATCGGGAGTGAGCTGTCTCCCCACTTTGGACAGCAAGTGACCCAAGTACACAACTTGCTGAACACAGAATTGTAGCTTCGAAGGGAACACCTTGTGTCCCTTGTCTGCCAGGAAATGTAAAACTGTCAGTGATGCTTGTTCACATTCGGGCTCACTTCGTGCGGTGATCAATAGATCATCGACGTATTGCAGTAAAGCGGTGTTAACTGGCATTTGAATACAATCTAGTTGTCTTTTCAGTGCTTGACTATAGATGCTGGGGCTTTCTGTGAATCCTTGAGGTGCGCGGGAAAATTTGAAACTTCGTCCATTTAAACTGAATCCGAAGAGATATTGGCTCTCTGGATCAATAGGTACACTGAAGAAAGCGTTCTTGAGATCAATTACAGTAAAGAACGTTGCTTCTGAATCAATAGCAGTCAATAGGGAAGAGATATCGGGGACCACAGGGTACTGTGGTATAATACATTTATTCAGCTCTCGCAGATCAATCACCAGCCGATATACTGGCGGTGCATTGGGATCAGTACGTTTAAGAATTGGAATGATGGGTGAATTACAGATATTGGAGTCGGTCTCTACGACCACTCCTTGGGCAATGAGCTCTTCAATGATTTCCAGTAAAGCCACTACAGCATCGGGTGGTAACTTGTATTGTCTGATTCGTGGTAGAACAACTCCTGTCTTGAGTGTAACACGGTATGGTGTGATATGCATACAACCTACATCAGTTGGGCCTTTTGCCCACAAGTGATCTGGTACATTTTTCAATCTGACGTCGAACTCTCGTAAAACGTAATGACCCTTGAAATCCCGCAGAAAGAGTCTAACTCCCTCCGGGGAACAGCAAATTATGGCTCCTAGAGCCTTCAACGTTTTTATTCCTAACAGATTTTCTGGACATGATTTCGTAAGTAACAAGTCTGTAACTCATGATAATGGACCCACAGCCAGGGGGACTGGTTCTGATACTTCATTTACAATGGGCTGTCCTGAAAATCCAAGGGAAACATTCTGTGAGCCTGAGAGGGGTGCCCCTGGGACTTCGTCATGGCTTATAGTGGTGCGGCTTGCCCCTGTGTCAATTAAAAACTTTCTGTCTTTTCCCAATACTTGACTGTGTACATAAGGACCTTCTTGATCTACAGGAATTTCAATAAGAGGCAAACCCATCTCCCTCTCTAGGCTGTTTCATGCGTATCGTTGGTAATCGGGGTAAGCGGACTGGGCATACTGATACATTTGTTGTGAAACTTGCTGAGTTGCGGCAAGAGGCTGTGGCTGTGATACCGCTACTGTCTGTGCTGTATGGGATGAAGCATGCATAGGCTGTGTGTTCTGCATGGGCTGTACATTCTGTGAGGTCTGTTGCTGGACCTGATCTTGTCTTGGTGGATGCGGTCTCTCTTTAGTTTTACCTGTTGATATGTTATGTTTCAGAACTGGACATTCATGTACGTAGTGACCTGGCTGCTTCCAATAATTGCACGTCCCTTTAACGGGAGCTGCGGCGTGACCTGTCTGGGTCGTACCCTTTCTGTGGCCGTCGGTAGGGACCGACTGGGCTACTAACATTTTCATTTTCGTGTCTTTCATACGTTTCTGTTCCTGATCCTGTTCTTCTCTAATTCTATTCTGATGGTATTGTAACATCTGTAACATCTGGGATGGCGTATTTGCTTGCCATGTACTCTCAACCTTGTATACACGATTCTTGACTGCTAACAGGGAATTCTCAACTAACTTGGATACAAAAAGGTGCGGGTACGACTCGCTACTTGGTTTAAGACCACTATTAATAATAAAACATTTCTCGAATCTTGAATAAAAGTCACTAGTATCTTCGTCGGGTTTCTGTTTACATGCTGAGATTGCATCCCAGTCTTCTTTTCTAGTTGTCAATAATCTTGGCAGAACCTGTACTATCAAACCTGGTAATGCTTTAGTTTTCTCCCCAAGGCCTAGCCCTGGGACACGTTTGTTCTCTTCGTCTTCTATTTCTGCCCATACAATCTTTTTCTCTCCAACCTCCCATTCTTTTTCTTTTAATTTCTCGTAGATGCCCGTGGGCAGCAGTACCTTTAACATTTTCATGATATCTTCATATGTGTAATCCCCCATCAGTAACATGTCTTTAAGCTCTCGGTGAAAACCTGCAGGGTCTTTATCATGACACGGGACTAGTTTCTTCATTTCTAACAGTTCTAACTTAGTCAGAGGCGTGTGAAGATACACACGTTTCAAGATATGATCCTCACCCATAACTGGGTGCACTTCTCGTAAGGGGTTCTGACTTTCAATGCCATTCAGGCATCCCATATGATACATTTTTCTTTCTGGGGGCGGGGCGGGAACATATTCAGAGCTTATGAAAGTGTTATATCTATGTCGTTGTTCTAGAATTATTTGTATTAACTTGGTACTGAGACCTCTCCATCTATCCATGAGTAGTGCTTCTAATGTTTCATGTAAGGGACCTGGATCAGAATGTTGGTTTCTGTATTTCGTGAGGAGGTGCTGAATCATGTATACACCTGCTAATTTCTGCTCGTCTGGGGAAAGGTTCAGGAATGTCTGCGCTACGGTGTCATCATTATATATATCCGGATTTTCAGTCCATAATATGGCTGACCGGGCTAGTTCTTGTTCATCCATAGAATTGAGTACATGGTACCCCATTCTCTCTCGGAGTCTTTTATCAGTCTCCTGGAACTGATGTTCAGAAGAATTCGGGTTTGTTAAGGCAGAGAGGAATACTCTCTTGCTTTCTGGACGAGTGCCTTTCCTAAGGTAAGTTCCCTTACCTACATACGCTATAGTGTCTGTAGTCTTTTCTGATTCTTCAGGTTCTTCTTCCTCCTCGGAGGAAGCCTTTTCTTTCTCTTCTTTGTGTATTTCTATCACTTCTTTTCTTATTTTCCTGTACATACTGGCTATGCAAGTCCCCTTGCCGTGTTTTCCTTCAGATATATTTTGACCCCACTTGTTTAGTGCATCTAATTCACTCTGATCTGTCCCAGGCCTGTCTCGTTCTCTTATTAGGCAATTTATGAAAAAACGTAGTATCTGTGCTTGAACGTCAACTTTCTGATGCTCCATGGCATCCTTAATACTGTCAGGGTCTTTCCCAGTCTGAACAAACTCATATATTCTATCTAGGCGCTCCTTCATTCCTGCAAATAACAGCAGAAAATCAGTAGCAGATCTTAACCGTAGTGATGCCATCATCATTCTATCGTCTTTGCCTGGTACTGGATCATATCTGCAAACTGAAAGGTTTTCTTTGAGTATGTCAAGGCGGGGTGATTTGAACGTGAAAGGACTCTGCATATCCCTAAGGTTTACTCTGTGTGTTAATGGCGGGGTCCTGAGACCCCCCCATCGCACCTCCTGAAGCGGAAGCTTGAACATTATCTCTCTGTGGAGTCTGTATTTGAACTTGAATTTGTCTTTTAGTAGGATCAGGTAGACGTGGTTTCGGTAGATCAATTTTAGGTACGGGAAGTGGTGGAGGTGGTGGAACAGGAGGATTCTGTTGTGGTACTGGCGGAATATGATCTTGGGGCGGGTTACCACCCCTGTCCCTGTCGTTAGGCAGGGCGCGGACAGGCAGATTGGTGTAAGCGGGTGCTACATCCTCTAGATAGGAATTCAGGAATATGTCTTTAGTGGTCCTACAAGTTACTTTAGTTGGAACCAATGGTGGCGGCAGATTTTTCGGTATTTCTGAAATGGCCTCAGGCGAACCCTCGGCCGCGAGATACATACCGTTTACGAGATTGTTTGATTCCTTACGCCAAAACTCTATGGCGTCTTTCTGAGATTGTCTGGCTTTCTTTTTCCATAGTGCTTCCTCTACCTTCATGATGCACTCGGCATCCCATGTTCCGGTAACAGGCCATCTGTGTCTTTCGTCTAGATGTTTAGTATACTCGGCCCATAAGTCTAGATATAATATGGCATCTATGCCATGCTTGTGGTACATAAAATTTCCTGGAGTGTCCCTAGGGGGAATAGGAATTTCTTCCTCTAGTATCCCTTTCCTAGTTCCTATCTGCTTTAACTTGTTGAAAAACGGCATCTTGTTTACTTAGTACGGAATGCTCAATCCTTGCTACTTTAATACTGGATACAGCTAGTTATACAAGAACACAATAATACACATTGAAAACAGTCACACTCATACCACGACATTAATCACATGAAGAAGACATTTGAGACATATATGACTACCCCCTATACCGGATGTACTGCTAAACAGCACAGATACACTGCTAAAACAGTGCAGAAACTTGAAATAACGGATGTACTGCTAAACAGTACAGATACACTGTCTAAAAACAGTGCAGACCGGACTTGTGTACCCAAACCCGTCTAGATACGTCCCAGCAATGGTACTCACCGGGAAGCACGGAAACAGAAGGCCTCGGAAAACTCGACTGAACTGGACTCGACTCGACACGGGGATACTTCGGAAAACTTCGGAAAACTTCGGAAAACTGGTGGGCCTCTTGACACCTCGGACCTTGCTTCTTTCGGCTAGGCTCTGGTCGGGATCCTCCGCACTCCTCACCGCCTCGTCTGGGTACGGATCGCAGTCTTCGTCACCTCCGTGGGCCAGAGGGAGATACAGGAAATCCTGCCGGTACGCGTAGTTTCCTTCTAACTGATGGCAGGGGACAGAGCTTGCAACGCACCAACCGGCGCGTGAGGTGGGGGAGGGGTCCCTATTCGGGCACCAAAATGTTGTAAATATATAATTTACCGTCTTAATTTCTATGCAGGTAAGTACTTAATCAATAATAACTCAAATCGGAAAGAAAAAAACAGAGTCTGTGGTGTTAGAGTTCTTAGGGGTTTTATTCCTTAAAAAGGAATGGTCAAGACCTGGATATCATGTTCTTCCCACCACAGGGGTGGAAGAAGGGATAGAGCAAAGTTTTATTGACAATACATAGTTTATATACTTAATTTACACCATAGAAAGCAATATAGTAGGCGTAACAGCTGAGAGAAGACAAGATAACAGTATCCACGTGTTACTAGTACGTAATCAGTAGGCGTGGACTAGGCGTGAACTAGAGGTGTGTGCTAGAAACGTCACAGGTAGGTGTCACAAGGGGGTGGCACTAAACAGAAATGTTGCAATGTCAGCAGAAATCGGAAGCTTGGATGCGCGCGCAGCTGCATGACGTGTGATTGACGTGAAACTGGAGGGTGCAGGCGGCTTGACATTTACACTGACGGAAAGAGACAGAAGTCTGGCATGTCAGATCAACTCGTACTTCTATCATATCTGATATCTGATGTTTGGGAACCATATTATCTGAACGGAAAAGGTCTCTGGGGCAGAAGCTATTCTATACTGACTATGAATGCGTGTATAAGCGCCTGAGTGTCTGCATGAGAAGCGTGGGGGCATGGGCCTTCCAGGGGGGCATGGTAACAGAGGCTATGAATTACTTGCATGGAGACAGGCCGGCCCTTTGGCTCTGCAGCTGGGGAATGTTTACTTGAACTAGTAGGCAGGAATGTATTTTCGAGGAGCGGAACAGATAATTCGAAGGTTGTAGTCAGTCTTGGCAGGCAGCAGGCTGAGCTAAGCGCGGTGGGCCGCGCTGGGAGTAAGTCAGAGTTCACGGGTACAGAGGCAGCCTGGGCTGAGGCTTTCAGAGTCAGAAGCCAGAAAAAAGGCTCGATGGCAGAAATTCAGGGCCTACTTTGCCAGAGCTGGAAAACGTGTAAGGTACACTACAAAAAGACGTTGGCATAGCATACTTAGGAACGGACTATTCAACCCATTCAGGGTGGGTCTGAAAGAGGACATGTTAACGTTGGACGCAAATGTATTTGCGTCTTCATAGCTGGCACAGGAGGGAAGTTACATGCACTTTAAGCTGGTACATGGAGACGGTGGGGTACACGCTAGGGAACAAAACTTGACCATAGAATTTATATTTCCTCAATAGTGCAGCTAAATACTACATAATGTGTTTGAGTTATTATTTTCATTGGATTCTGGGTAGTTGAGTTGACTGACCACTACCCACAATTTCTTGACCATCTAATAAGATCATCCCATATTTTTATGTCAAAAGTTGTTTTTGAGTCCCCGCATTTTCATTTGTATTCTGTTATTAAGTTATCAAGAGTTGAGCCTTTTTTATTTGCCTTGTTAATCGAATTAATCATATTTTCTTTTACCTCAAATTCTGTGAATACCAGTGAGCCTTCAATCCTTGTTCATATGCCCATTCTGTAGCCTATGAGTTTCAATAAAGATGCCAAGCAATGAAAATAATACATTCTTATAGATGTTTACAGTCTTCTTTGCTTATTTCACAGTATTTTTTTGCATTTCTTTTTTACTCTTTCACTGCTTTGAAAATATATATATACATACACACACATAGTTATAGTACAGTTATAGATAAAAACAACAGAAAAAAACAAAACCTAAATACACTGAAATTCACCAGTTGAGAGCTAGGTAAACTAACCATAAATAGCACCCAATTGTTCATAGCAATGATTAGATACATTTCAAAGACGTTGGTTGCAGTGTAACTTACACATACCAAATTAGTATGACCTCACAATATATATACCAGTAATTAACACCTGAAAGCATGTCATTAAATAACACACACTGAAGCCAATAATACACAGTTGTCTCATCAACAGTGTTAATGGTAAATTGATAAGTAATGTCCTCTGTAAGATTACATACATTTGTAAGTGCATCTGTCACATCAAGGGGGAGGTCATGAGCACTGCGTGGGAAAGCTTTAATGTTCTGGACTGTGGAGTACCGCCATGATCTTGAAGAATCCCTATTCATGTGTTTATTATGTGTTAGATGTCTTTCGCATTCCTTAAGAATCTTAAAGTGCTTCCTTGGAAGACACTCCAATAATTTTTAATAGACTTCACTGTGCTAACGGACTTGCTATGTTTATGTTTATGTTTATGGGATTTATAAAGCGCGTGACTACCCTTGGGCATCTCAGCGCTGTGATGCGGAGAAGGCAAGTGGGAGAGACTAGCCTTGTGGAAAGCGCCAGGTCTTGATTTTTTTCCTGAACTGGGTTTCATTTTGGATGGATCGGATGTCGGGGTCCAAGCTGTTCCAGAGTTTGGGTATTAGATGGGAAAAGGACCTACCCCCCCATCTGGCTCTTTTAGCAATGGTGTTCTTCATGAGGTATTTTGAACTGGATCTCAGTTGTCATTGGGGAATGTAGTGGGTAACCAGTTTTTGAATGAGTGCAGGGCCCCTCCCGTGCATAGCGCAATGAGCCAGATTGAGTGATTTGAATTTGATTCTTTCCTGAACAGGGAGCCAGTGAAGTTCATTCAGTCTGGGTTTAATTGATTGGCGTCTGGGTGTGTTTAGTAGTAACCGAGCTGCTGCGTTTTGGATGACTTGCAGACGGTTAACTACATATTTCGGGGATCCCAGGAAGAGGTAGTTGCCGTAGTCCAGCCTTGAGACCACTAAGGCCTGGACCACCGTTTTTTTTCATCTTCGGGGAGTAAGGGCATGATCTTTCTGAGCATGCGCAATGTCCCGAAGCAGATGCTGGACAGCTTTTTAGCCTGTGTCTCCATTGTGAGATTTTTATCCAGCCACATGCCCAGGTTTCTATGGCTGGTTTAGATGAAGGAGGTGGTCCCCAGCTAACAGGTCATGGGATGTTAACGTGGGGATTCAGGTTGTTGCCCAGAATCATCAGCTCAGTTTTATCCCCGTTCAACTTAAGTTTGCAATCGAGCATCCATGATCCAATTCTCTCAAGACACGGGGTGAGTTGTTGGAGGTCAGAATTCAGGGTGTCTGAGATTGAAAAGACTAGTTGTGTATCATCTGCGTAAGACACGATGGAGATACCAAAATCTTGAATGATCTGTGCTAGGGGGCTGAGATAAATATTAAAAAGGGTAGGGCTCAGGGAAGATCCCTGAGATACTCCCCAGGGGGCCGGGAAGGTATCAGACTTGAACCCACCTTCCGCACATTGGAAGGATCTGTCCCTTAAGAACGAGGCCACCCATTTTTTTGCTGTGCCTTTTATGCCCACTTTTTCCATTCTTTGTGTTAGCACTGCGTGGTCGACCGTATAAAATGCGACCCTGAGATCTAGAAGCACCACAGCTGCCATTTTTCCTTGATCTAGGATGGATTTAAATTGGTCCGTGACCACTAGCAGTGCTGACTCAGTACTATGCTTGGGTCGAAACCCCATTTGTGTTTGGTGGATTATATCATGATTTTCAAGGAAGGTGGACATTACAGAGTTAACGTGTTTCTCCGCCATTTTACCCACTATTGGCAGAAGGGACATTGGTCGGTAATTGGAGGGTTCGGCTTGATCTAAGTGTGGCTTTTTTAGCAAGGGTTTGATAACGGCATTTTTCCATTATTTTGGAACAATGCCCTGCTCATAGGAGAGGTTGATAAGGCTCCTCAGTTGGGTGGCAACAGCTTTCCCACCTTGGGCAAGAATGTTGGGGGGTGCCGGGTCTAAGGGAGAGCCTGACTTGATTTTTTTTAGTTGTACTGTTGTCTGCTCTAGTTCCAAAGGGGGATGGCCATAAGGACTGTTCCGTCCGGCGGAGCAGGGCTTTGAGATTCGGATGATGTGGAAGGGAGGTTTACAGGCGACTCTGGGGGTTTGGGCTGGAGGGAGTTATAAATGATTTCGATTTTATTCTTAAAAAAAGTTGCCAATCCATTGCACCTCTCTTTGGAGTGTTCTGGGCTGTTGGGCTCTTGGGCTCGACTGGTGAGGGCTTTTACAATCTTAAATAGTTCCCTCGGGGAGTTGGAGGATTTGGCAATTCAATCTTCATAGAAGATGGCCTGTGCTTTCCGGACGCTGTTTTGATAGCGCCGGATGGCCACTCTATATGAAGTTTTTAATTCGGGATCATAAGACTTCCTCCACTCTCTCTCCAGTCTTTTGCAGTTTTTTTCTCCTGCAATAGCGTGGGGGAGAACCAGGAGGATCGATTGGTGTTTTTATGTATTAGGGGGCCTGGCTGCCTGAAGTTCCTATCGATGGAGCTGGTTATCCAAGTATGCCAGTTGCTATGTGCCTTGTGCAGATCTTTGGTTTCAGGGGGTGTCGAGGACTCCAGATCATGGGCCCAGGCCTCTGGCACAGTTTTTGGCCATTTCCGTCCTATAACCGTGTTGGTTTTGTTAGGGACGGTACTGGGGATCTGGAGCTCAAAAGGGGTGAAGGCATGAGCTGTCCTGGGTAAGCATGGGCGAATTTTGCGAATCTCGCGTTTGCGAATTTTGCAGATTTGCGAACTCGCAATCCGCAAAATCCACGAATTCTCTCGAATTTGCGGATTTTTTTTGTGTTCGCGCGGGTTTCTGGCAGGTCGCGAGGGTTTTTGTACAATTTCGCAAACGCGAACTTACCTGTCGGGTCGCAAGTTTTGCGAACTTGTTGTTTCTACGTGTCCAGCCTGTTTGGGACACTCTTCTTCATCACTGCCACCCTCTGTCACCACTGCCACTCTCTGGTTTTCCCATGCCACCCTCTGGCTCACCCATGCCACCCTCTGTTTCATCACAGCACCCTCTGGTTGTCCAGTGTACATTATTGTGGCAAAGCAAAGCACACCTTCCCTGCCTCAAGTGACCTGAATTAATTTGGGGCTGATTAATGTGTCACAGAATATTTTTTTAGCTGGCACCTGCTTCCTTAGTGCGCCCTGATTAGTGATCTTTTGCACTTGCTAAGTGCTTTCATTGTTGCAAAATTAGTTACAACACCTGCCCTGCCCCAACTGACAATAATGAATTAGGGGCTGATTAATGGATTTTAACTTCCAGCCTGGCTCCTGCTTGTCTCCCTTAGCTGTAATTCAGGACCTTTGTGGCATATGTGTAACTATTCTGAGGTTCAGAGCAGGGTCACATAATAGTTTCAACTGGCAACTGAACTCTGTAGGGGCCCCTCAGGAAGCACTACAGGAAATGGCTACTAATGATGAGCCTGAACTTTTGAACCTGGTAAGTAGTTACTTTCAGTTTTGCTAAGATCGTATTTCTGCAATTTTGCACTTATTCGCGGGGCGCGAACTCACGCGAACTCACGCGAACAGTGCGAGCAGTGCGAGCAAAATCCGCTGCTCGCGGATTTGCGGATTTTGCGGGAGATTCGCAAATCTCGCGGATTGCGGATTGACTTAATTTCTAGCGCATGCTTAGGTAGGGATCTACAGTTAATGACTCCCATCTTAGCTGTTTCCCATTTAGCCTCTGTGTCGAGCCTGTGATTGTTCTTCGCGAATCCTGGGAACTTACATACCGGGCAGTTCAGGGCTTGTTCTATATTTGACACGTGCTGACAGTGCGGGAGTATCGTGTCCTTTATTATTAAGAGTTCTGATCTTGTGTGGGTGGGGACTCTTCTCGGGGATATAGAATTATGGGCAGGGATCTAGCCCCAAACCCAGGAAGGTCGCGGACAGGCGCAGAAGGGCTGCACACGTCCGCTGCGAGTTCAGTAGCCCATGGATTTAAATGTAGGGAAGTCCAAAGTGCTTCCGTCCCTGTCGTGTCAGCTGTGAGGGTTTGGCCCCGCCCTCCACTCAAATGGCTCCTGCTGCGGTTGACCAGAGCTGAGGGCAAAGTCCCAAGGAACAGAAGCTGTGCAAAAACGCAGGTAGGGGAATAGAGGGGGATTTAAAAATGACGCTTTCCTTTTAAAAGTTACAAACAGTTTTTAAAAGAGGAGTGGGGGGTGTGCTCTGGCAGCGTTCAGCTCGGACGTCAGAATGACTAGGTTGCCTCACCTCGCTCCTATGCAGGATGTTCTGTTGCATTGTTGCATACCAGATTCGGTTAACAAGGTTTCATTTACATTTTTACGTATATTAAGCAAATGCCATGTAAAATATTGTGTCACATTAAAATGCAGGAATTCAAAATGCCGTTCTTTCATACTGTTTTCAAAAAGTATTTTTTTACAGACTTTGACTTGTGTTTTTTTACTACGTCTTGCTTTTATGGTATCTTTATGTTTTCTCTTTAACGTACCTGTTCCACGGGAGTTTTATATCTTTATTGAATTAATCCGTATGCTCTATACCTTTATTGATCTCATTTGCGTGTTGTCAATCAGCATTGTGTGATCATAACTCTGACTCACAAAGCTCACCAAATTCACATGCATTGGATAATCCACTTATGGCCGCTGCTAGCCTTCATTTCATTCTTGCCTTGGACTCGTCATCATTACAGCCACACCTAATATAAGTGTTAGAGACTTTTAAGTCTTTCTGCTTTCAATTCCTAAATTATGGAGCAAGCCATGCTGTTGGCTGAGAGGAGTCAATTCCCCCATTTCATTTAAGTACACTCAAAAAGCTGGATACAATCTCCCAATTTTAACAGAAATTTGCTTGCTTCGTTTAAATAAGGGAGGAGACTGTAACATGCTTGCTGCAGCTATTTTAAATGAGAGGAAACTTAAGTAGGAAAATTGTAATTGTAAAAAGCCAGGCCAATATATTATGGTGGCTAAAAACATGGAAAATAAAAACTTTAATGCATAGTATGGGTTCGGGGAACCGGGCACTGGTTGGAGCGGAGTGATTAATAAGTTGTAAAAGATGGTTGAAAATGGGCAATCACTGCCGACGCTGAGGTGGAGTTGGCGGCCCGGTGTAGAGAAAATACCAGATGGGCCCCTAGGGGTGAATGCGAACAGTGATCTAGCGCATGGACTAGGTGTACCAGCCCATGGAGGCCTAGAGGAGCCAAGACAGTTTTAACTTCTTGACCTGGAGGGTGACACACTGGGCCCATTGTCTTCTCCTAGCTCCCCTTTTCTCCCCCCCCCCTTTTACCCCATCCCTGAGGATCTGAGGGGGGCAGCCCTGGGGCACTGGAGACCCGAGCACTGCTCCTAAATAGAAGGTCTGAACCTCATAACAGACACTGAGGGCGAAGTGCACTGGGGACGACCATGGCGGCCTGACAGGAGGTGCTGAAGTCGGCGTCCATCCACCATGACTGACCAGATAGCGGAAGAGGAGATCCCTGAAGAGCCTGACTCAGGAGCCTAGACAGGGTCCGAGGGTAGTCTCCATCACGAGAGAGAGGACTCAGAGCCCGGGGATACGAGATCCCTGAAATGACAAAAGGCCGCCCACAGAAACCCACTCAACAAACCAGTTTAGAAAAATACGCTGTGAAAATGTTGACGCCGGGAAGGAGGGCTCAAGAAACAAACTGGAGGGAGAACCCTCACTATGAACATTAATGACGGCCATCCAGGAGCTCAGGGGCTCAATAGTCCCCATAGAGCCTCAGTCGGACGCTGTGACAGCGGAGTCCAACCTGCTATAAGATCTCGGAACAGATGACAGCTGTGGAAACCCAAATGAGTGCTTTGCTCTCCACAACTAAACACTTGGAAGAGCAGGTACAGAACTTAACAAAACAAAGTGGGATCGTTTCAGCCAGACTAGAGGACCAGGAAGAGAGGGCAAGACAAAACAACATTAGAGTGGTAGGGGTCCTGGAGGGCTCTGATGGCCCCGGCGCGGACTTGTTTCTGGAAAACGTGATTCTTAACAAACTTAAGCCAAAACGTTTGTCAAACTTTTTCTCAGTGGCAAGAGCCCATATGGCACAAGGTCCACCGTCAAAACGCTCCCCCCAAAGTTTGATCATTTCCCGCATATTGAACTATAGGGACCAAGACGCAATTCTACAAGCAGCCAGGAAACACGGAGACCTACACGTGGACTATGCGGCGATCCACTTCTTCCCAGACATTACCTTGCAGGTCCAGCGACAGTGCAGACGTTTTGACAAAGTGAAGAAAGATTTAAGTGCAAAGGAACTGAAATATGCGATGCTCTACCCTTCCAAGCTCAAAGTGATAACAGAGGGGAATACACTACATTTCGCAGCTCCAGAAGAAGTATGGGACTGGCTGCAGGAATGGAGAGTGGCTGGTAAATGGAACACTGGTGACAGGCGAAGGGACAAGTCCAAGGCCCCTGGCGAGAAGAGGGCCGCCCCCTCTGGACTGCACCTGAGATCTGTGTCCCCATGAGAGGAACACATGAACACTTACCCTGAGAAGTTAACAGAGGAATGGTGGCAGTGATTTGACTGGGGAGGGGGGTAGGCCATCGGGGAGACTCAATTGACAAGGAGATAACATAACATTACTGAGGAGGTTTAGAGAGGTGGAGACTGGGCTGGGTGGAGGTCGGAATGGGCCGGGGACTAGCTCAAAAGACAGAGGGGATTGTTTTTTCAACATCCACAAAAGTTCTCATTTGACAAGTTGGTAACCGGGCAGCTGCACCATGTCCCGCCATCATATGTTGAGTTTTGGGCGACAGGCACTCTGCATGTTTGGAAAGTGGGTAATTCGAATTGCACTGAGCAGGGTATCGGGTGGGGGGAGTTGGGGACACTACTATTTACATTAGTTAAATTTACGGTTTCACAGCACTTTGTAGGTTGTAAGTGTTCTCAAATGGGGAGGAAGGGATTAGGCACATGGGTTTTCTCAGGGGTGGTGTGGGTGGACTCAGTACTCCGCCCGGAACTTGAGACAATATAGACAATCACCCCACCTGAGACCACACAGATTGAAAATATGGTCATGGAATGTCAATGGCTGGGAAGCGTTATTAAACATACATTGATCCTGCAACACCAAAAACACCTTGGCCCAGACATAATACTTATACAAGAAACACATCTAAGAGGTCATCACTACAAGGCATTGGACTGCATGGGTTACGTTCTAAAAGCTCAACCAGAATACACCTCAGACTCACAGGAAAGGAATCCTGATTAAAAAGTCTCTACCCTTCATCTCCCAAAAAGTGTAGCGAGATGACCACGGACGCTGTGTGGCTCCCAATGGGACCTGGAACGGAGTAGATCTTAATCTATGCTCCGTTTATGCCCCATCTCGACTCCTGACCATGACCCTCCCTGACCTGGGAGGCCTGGTGTTGGGACTACTCATGTAAATACTCCTGGTAGGGGGCGACTTTGATTCGTTTCTTGACCCCCAAACAATGGACTGAACTGGCACATGCACAGGTGTAAGCATGGGCAAAATTTGCGAATTCGCGGTCCGCAAATTCGCGCGAAAGCGAATTTGCGATCCATAAAATTCGCGAATTCGTGCGAATTTGCGGAATTTTTTTGCGTGTTCGCTGTTTTTTTGGCGTATTCGCAGGCCGCTTGCAGCGCACCGACCGCGAAGTTACCCATGCGGTCATACATGGGCGCGGCCATCTTGTGCGTGTTGCGTATTTCCATTTCCGGGCGCTATTGGCAATCTCGCGTTGTATGCGGCGCGGTATTACGAGTTTGCGTGTGTTTTTGCATACTCTTGGGGGGAAATATCACGCAAACTTACCCATCTTGTTTTTCATTCATTGCTATGGTTCTGGGCATGCTTTTTCAATCCAGCTTCAATTTTTGCCATCCTTTGTTTGATGTTTTTTTAAATCTTTTTTACTTATTATCTATCCCTCTATTTGTCTAGATCTATATTTTGTGTTTTCTTCTAATTTTGGTTACTTTAAAACTGCTTTTTATTACCTCTTCCTTTATTTACTTTTTCCCTATTCTCTTTCCTATTTATTATTTCCATTCCTGTCCAGGACCATGGCAAAGGGAGCCAGGAAGGAGAAGGGGAAGGGTCCCGCACCCCGTACCCGGCTCCCATGCGGGCGATTGAGGGGGAGCAAGTCACAGCCCGGGAGATCTTCAGCGCGGAGGAGGTGGCCGCACTGGTTTATTATGTGCAGCGCCGCCTCCCCAAGACCATCGCGGCAGGCGGCAGGATCGTTAGCGGGTACGGCTCCGGGAGCGTCGGAAGCTGTGGGAGAAGGTGTGCCGGACCATGTATAAAGACTCTCGGGTCCGGCGCACCTACAACCAGGCCACGCACCGGTGGTCCGACCTCCTGGACTGTGAACATGACCTGCTCGACCTGCTAGGCGTCGAGATCCCCGGGCTTGATGAGTAGTAGTAGCTATTTAGTCACTACTCTGTTTTCTCCTGCTCTATGTGCTATCATATTGCAAATTTTTGTTTTTTCCTAAGAGCAATAATGCTGCCGATTACATTGTAGGTAAATTATGTCTCAAAATCTTCTTTGATTGCATTTCAGGTGCACTGCTCTCCTGCTCAGTGGCGGTGCTACTATGCTTATTTGTTTTCGATTTTGTGCTCATTTCATTGGCCTGAGTAATTATGTATGAGTGTACTTTACAGAACTGCGTAATGCTAGACACTAAGGGGCAGATTTACAATTACTGGCGCATCCCTGCAAATTAGCAGGGATGCACCAGTAATTGTGCGCCACGTCTCCACCACCCATGGTGCGCCGCATTGTAAATGTGGCGCACCATGGGGCAAAAACAGCATCACGCATCTGTGCCCTAAAGGTGGCACATTGCTGGAGTTGCGTCGCAACCACGACGCAGCTCCAGCAATGCTCTGGGGTGCCCTATCTCCCCAATGCTGCGTCAAGCTGTACGTCTGCTTCAAGCAGGCGCAGGGTTTTGAGTGACGCAGCATTGGCCTAAAAGTGACTGAGTGAAATCTTGTAGATTTCACTCAGCCACTTTTAGGATGCGTTCCTGCGCAGGAACGCCCTCTCTTGCGCCGGAACGCCCCCTGATGGCGCAGGGCTTTACAATGTGATGCATCTCCCAGATGCTTCACGTTGTTAGTAAACCCCGGACCATGGCGCCTCTTTTGCGCTGCCGCTTCATCACAAAAGTCACGCAACAACGGAGCAAAAGAGCCACAAGCCACGACAGCAAGGAACTCTTCAGTATCGTCAAGGAGTTCTCCAATCCCAGCACCGGCAACAACGACATCACCCCTTCACAAGACCCGTCAAGGAGTTCTCCAATCCCAGCACCGGCAACAACGACATCACCCCTTCACAAGACCTCTGCGACTCTCTCGTCTCGTTCTTCCACCGCAAGATCGCCGACATCCACAACAGCTTTGGCGTACCACCCACGCACCCTACCGTCGAACCAACGTCCCCCACCACCACCCTCCGCACATGGACCACGGTGACCACCGAAGACACAGCCCGCACGATGAACACCATCTACTCCGGGACATCATCAACATCTCCTTCAACACCGCCACCTTCCTGGAGAGCTGGAAGCACGCAGAGCTCAGCGCCCTACTGAAGAAACCAACAGCGGACCCCACCGACCTCAAGAACTTTCGCCCCATCTCGCTCCTCCCTTTTCCTGACAAAGTCATCGAGAAGACCGTCAACAGACAGCTTTCCGCCTTCCTCGAGACGAACGGATCCCTTGATCCCTTGCAGTCCGGTTTCCGAGCCAACCACAACACCGAGACCGCCCTCATCGCAGCCACGACGACATCAGAACCCTGCTCGACAACGGGGAAACAGCGGTCCTCATCCTCCTGGACCTCTCCGCAGCGTTCGACACTGTCTGCCACCGCACCCTAGTCCAACGCCTCAGCAACACAGGTGTCCAAGAGAAGGCACTGGAATGGATCATCTCGTTCCTCACTGGAAGAACACAGAGAGTCCGCCTCCCCACGTTTCGATCCGAGGCCACCGAAGACACCTGCGGCGTACCGCAAAGATCATCACTCAGCCCCACCCTCTTCAATGTCTACATGAGACCCCTTGCAGCCATCGCACGCTAACACAACCTCAACATCATCTCCTATGCCGATGACACCCAACTGATCCTCTCCCTCACCAGAGACCCCGCCACCGCCAGAACTAGCCTACACGAAGGGATGAAAGACGTCGCCGAGTGGATGTTATCCTCTCCGTCCTCAGGATCAGCTTGTGGTGAAAGTAGGCCACCTCCAGATCTATCCAAGCCCCGAATGCTGTTATAGCCCTGGGCTAGAGAAGGATCAGGTGAGGGCAAAATAATAAACAGGAAGGAAAGGAAGGGGACTGCAGGGAGGGAGAGCTGTGAAGACAGAAAACAAACAAATAATTGATTGGTATCTATTCTCCTCCTAACTGTATTATTACTACTAGGGTTATCAATCTGGATATACTGTCCTGTACCTGTAACTGGACAACGAACCGCGTTTAACTCAGGAGATGCTTCTCTTCTACTGAGAACACGTAAAAGCAGCCTGTGTCTGTCTTCCCCTGTAAGCACAAACCTCACTATTGGACCAGCCCATAAGACCCCGTTAATAGCCAACCTGTATTGATTAAAGAAGGATACTACCTACCCTTATATCTTTCCCTCAGAGCCCTGAAGAAAACGTGGTAGGAGTTCCAAAACAAATGACAGTACACAAGATCTCCCTGCAGAGTCAAGGGTTACGTCACCCAAAAGTAAAGAAAACAATTGTTACCTGAATAGTTGAGTGTTCAGATGCAATCAAACAATACTCTTCGTTCCCGCATGGAACCTAGAAATAATAATCCTCTGCAATAGCCGGTGCAATAAGGCTTTCCAACAGAGGATGTAACACGATAGATAATGTGTGCGAACAAACCACGAATGTTTCCTCCGCAATAGCCGATGCAAATAGGCTCGCCAACGGAGGAAACGGAAACGAAATAAACTCTCCTTAACCGGAGTATAGCAAACGTGTCCTCCGCAAGAGCCGAAGCAAAGAGGCTCGCCAACGGAGACACGCGAAAGGCAAACGATAGAAAACGTGTCCTCCGCAAGAGCCGAAGCAAAGAGGCTCGCCAACGGAGACACGTGAAAGGCAAACGATAGAAAACGTGTCCTCCGCAAGAGCCGAAGCAAAGAGGCTCGCCAACTGAGACACGCGAGAGGTAAACACTGTCGCAGAAAAGACCGTCCTCCGCAATAGCCGGTGAACAAGGCTCTCCAACGGAGGACAACGAAATGTGAAACACAGCAATTCACTCACGATAAACAATATCCAAACTTCACGGTCGACAGGAACTATGGCAGTCACGAACCAGAATATCCGACACCGGCTGCAGGAAGTGGTGTCTGTTTTATACCCCGCCTATGGCTGCTGAGCATTCTGGGACATGTAGTTTTTACTCGGTCCGTACCCATTAGTTATCTCGAGGCGCGACAGAATCTGACAGTACATCCCCCCTCACCTAGAGCGCCGAAGGGGGCCGGGACGCTCAGGGAAACGACGATGATAGGCAGCCACCAGACGAGAAGCATGAACACCGGATGCAGGCTCCCACGAGTTCTCCTCGGGACCGTAACCCTTCCAGGCCACCAGATACCGAAGTCCACGTCCACGCCATCTCGAGTCCAAAATCCCCTCCACCTCGTATTCCAGGCCTTCAGGGACCAGCAAGGGTGGAGGGAGGCATCGTACCACCGCAGCAGCAGGCTTGAGCAGGGACACATGAAAAACGGGATGTATACGCATATGTCTTGGTAACAGCAACTTCACCGCCACCGGGTTGATGCGTTGCACCACACGAAATGGACCTATGTAGCGAGGGTTAAACACACTGTAGTGTCTGAACCTGAAGTTCCGGGTGGACAACCACACCCAATCCCCCACTTGATACAAAGGACCTGGACGACGTCTTTTGTCTGCCGTATTCTTATATGCCACCTTGGATGCCTTTAGGGAGTCCTGTACATGCTCCAATACCAACTTGAGTTGGGACACTCTCTTGGCGGCTTCAGGCACCGTCTCCTCAGTGTAAGGCTGTACAAAGGGAAGAAACCGGGGATGATGGCCATAAGTACTATAGAAAGGCGATACTCTCGTGGCAGAATGTGTCGCATTATTGTATGCCACCTCCGCAAGCCAAAGGTGCTCCACCCAATTCTTCTTACCCTGGGACACATAGCATCGCAAGAACTGTTTCAATGTCTGGTTGAGGTGTGGTAAATTAAAATTACCTGTACGGAATTTCTATGCGGTAAAGTTCAATAAGAATAACTCAATCAGAAATGATAGGCAGAGTCCGTGGCATCTGAGTTTATAAGGGTTTTATTCCATAAAATGGAATTGGTTCGAACCAGGTATCATGTTCCATCACCACGAAGGTTCAGGAAGGGATAGACAATGCTTTATTAACAGATTACAATATATATAGTAAATGCATTTAATGGTGATGGATACAGAAGGCGTAAAAAGAGATAAGAACACATGTACGTAACAGAAGGCGTGCACGAGGGCGTACACGGAGGTGTGTGCTAGACAACGTCATATGAAAGTGTCACAGGTAGGTGGATCCATAGAGGAATCCTGCAGTGTCAGCAGAAATACATGGCAGAGATGCGCGCGCAGCAGCATGACGTATGATTGACGTGGAACTGGAGGGTGAAGGGGACTTGACATTTAGCCCTACATGAGGAGACAGAAGTCTGGTGTGTCAGAAAAACCTAAACCCAAATCATATCTAATATCTTATGTTGAGGAACTGTATTATCTAGAAGGAAAGGTCTCTCGGGCAGAGGCTATTCTATACTGACTGCTAGTGCGTGCATATGTGTCTACGTGTCTACGTGAGATGCGAGGGGCCATGGGCCTACCATGGTAACAGGAGCAGTGAATTACTTGCACGGAGACAGAAAGGCCCGGCCCTTTGCTCTGCAGCTGGGTAGATGTTTTCCTAAATCACTAGACAGGAATGTATTTTCGAGGAGCGGAGCAGATAACTTGAAGGCAAAATACAGTCTTGGCAGGCAAGCAGGTCGAGCCAGGCACCGCTCGCCGCACCGGGAGTAAGGCAAGGGTCATGGAAGCGGCAGGCTGCAGCTTTCAGAGACAGAAGGCAGAAAGGGCTCGATGGCAGGAATCAGGGCCTAACTCACCAGAGCCAGGAAAACGTGAAAGTGCACCACGTAAAGACGGTGGCAAGGCATACTTAGGAACTGAATATTCGACCCATTCATGGTGGATCTGAAAGAGGACATGTTAACGTTGGACGCAAATGTATTTGCGTCTTCATAGCTGGTTGTGGAGGGAACATACATGTACTTGAAGCACGTACATGGAGCCGTTGGGGTCTACGTTAGGGGACACAATTGACCATAAAAATTCATATTACCTCATTCCCTCCTTGTCCCCTACGGACCCTTCATGATATATCGATCTTCATTAGTCTATCGATTTGTTCATATAACATCATTTGCTCTTCCTTTTTCTGGCGGGATTTTGAACGTGGACTTGAATGGGGAATACATGATGTGGCGCACAAGCCGCAAATCGCTGGCCCACATTGCAAACATAGGCAACAACTGAACACTATGAGAAGGGCTATTCCGAGGAAGGATAGGACCTTCCATCCCCAGGCTGATAACACACTCCAGAACCAACCGGACCAAGTCCAGGTGCCTGGATTCTGATGTATCTGACTTGCAATCTTGTGGAGACGGGTTATGGCTCTATATACTGATGGCGCGTTTTCTGGAATGAAAACACAGCAACTCGATCCGATGACTCTACAAGCTCCGCCCCTATCGGCCAGGATGACGTCAAGGACAAGACGATTTTGAAGAACAACAATCCGCATAGCAGACTGCTCCTCCGTTAAGTTGCCTAGGGCGGAAGTAGTTTCATTCACTACTGCATCGGGGGTTCTGGTTAATTTACGTATCAGTTTACTATTAAAGACAGCACCTAAATAGGGAAAGAAACCTTTATTGAAGTCTGTATACTGCTCCCATGCCGTTTCAGTGTAGTCGACAATCGGGAGATCTCTCTTGGGTCTAACGTGTACTAGATGGGAGTCCCTATGATAATCAGGAGGGGCTAGGAAAACAGGTGGCAGAAGGAATGCTATGTAACAAGTACCATCCCAATCTAGAGGTAAGCGCATATATGCTCTATGACCACAAATGAAATAGGAATGACGGGAAGCTTTAAATGTAGACTTGCCCTTATCACTGAATTCGATCACAGTAGTACATCTACTATGACCCAGGTGTACTGAACCATTCTTTCTGACACATAATTCACCTTTGACTGGTAATACGGACATAGCGGGCAAGACTGGTTCGGCTTCGGACTGAACGTTCAAAATCATGAGGTTAAGTGTAAAGTTACCTAATCCATATACTTCGTTTTCTAGATCAGT
Organism: Lissotriton vulgaris; assembly: GCF_964263255.1. Classification (NCBI taxonomy): domain Eukaryota; kingdom Metazoa; phylum Chordata; class Amphibia; order Caudata; family Salamandridae; genus Lissotriton; species Lissotriton vulgaris. Next base: position 779,646,221 of record NC_141687.1, on the reverse strand, counting down.
CCCTGTCCTTTGGGGAAGACCCTCCTTGTCAGGGAAACATACCCAATTACCCTGGTAAACTACAGAATTGGAATCTAGAGAGTTCATTAAACTAAACCATGCACCACAGGAACCATTGTGTGTGAACGGGTACGGAAAGAGGGGCAGAACTCCCTTGTATTTCTGATAGGGAGGGAGTCGGCCACATATCCAACAATTGGTAGCATTGCTGGTCTGATGGGAATGATGTAACATGCTGATGAATGTATTGTTGCGCAGCGCAAGTCGGTAAGACAACTCATGCGGGGGCAGTTCACTGAAAGTATGCTCGGCAGTGACATTTGAAGAAGAATGTGCACGCTTGAAAATAGGATAATATATGTGTAACAGTATACTTGCAGCAATAATCAAAAGACTCAGAAAAAACATAATCAATAATGTCACGATACAGTGACTACGGAGAGATTTACAATACTCATGTTTCTTGATCTGTTTCTGTCTATCTCTCTCTCTCATTTGGGGTCTAGGGGATACATGTCAGAAACTTGTCTAACCGATTCACCTAGGGGAGGACTTAAACAATTAAACTGTCTGACTTGCTAGACCTCAACTTCATGCGAAATTCCTGGGAGGGAGTTTTCTCTACCAGGGGGAGCTTTGTGTCAGTCTCTGGAAGGGGGCAGGGCTGGGAGTCTAGTTTCGGAGGCAGTCCATAATGTTTTTTAACATGACTCGAGTGAAGCCAGCCCTTGCGGCCCTCCACCTTGACCGCGGTCCTTGTTGTTAATAACACGAGCTTCGGCGCTTGCCAACGGGGCTCCAGCGGACTCCTCCTGTCAAAGTTCCTCACGAGCACCAGGTCCCCCGGAACAATCGCGTGTGGCTTCACCTCGGTGTTGTCGGGAAAGGCTGCAGCGACCTGTGAACGACATGATTGTAGTGCAGACATCAAGGAGGCAAGGTAATCTGTCAGCATAGTACAGTCAACATCAGTAATTTTACGAGGCAGAGGCGTCCCCCACATATTCGGTGGCCTACCGAAGACCACCTCATACGGGGATAGCCCTGTTCTTGAGTGCGCTATCATTCTCATGTAAAAGAGTGCAACTGGTAAAGCTACTATCCAGTCAACGCCTTTCTCTCTACAGATCTTGGCAAGACATATTTTCAGGGTCTGATTATGACGTTCCACGAGACCTGCTGCCTCAGGATGTCGGACACAGTGGAATTTCCATTCATAACCTAGCAGGAGTGATACCTGCTTCATAAGCTCGGACGAAAATGGCTGACTGTTATCTGAGTATACGATACGGGGCAAGCCATACCTGGGGAAGAATTCACGAACCAGCTGCTTGGCAGTGGTCGGAGCAGTGTAATCTGGGACTGGATATGCTTCTGTCCAACGGGAGAGTGCACATACAACTACGAGGACATATTTGAATCCTCGACAACGTTCCATCTGGATATAATCCATCTGGAGGACTTCAAAAGGGTGATCGGGAGGATGAAATCCACCTTGCTCTACGGGAATGCTTTTACCTGGGTTGAACTGACAACAGATCATGCAAGTACGCACTTTTTGTTTGGCTGCTGCTCGTAAATGTTTATTGAACCAAATTTTTTGAATACTGTCTAACATGGCTTTTTCTCCTAAATGTGCAGGACTGTGTACTGTGTTAATGATAACTTGAACCATAGAGTCGGGGAGAAACCATGTGGCTTTCCCCTTCGTCATCCATCCCTGTTCTGTCCGGATCCCTCCTAGTTCAATCCATTTCTTGATTTCGTCTGGTGTAGCATGTGTCTGTATGTCAATTACATCTAGGGCGGGATCCCTAACTGTCATGCAATGTGTCGGTGTCGGGACTATTGTCTTTGTCAGGTCAGTTGCGTGAGTCTGAGTCTGAGCTGTATGTTTGGCTGTTCGGTCTGCCAGGTCGTTACCCTGGGAAATTGTATCTGTGACTTTCGTATGTGCCTTGCACTTCATGATGGATATCGCTGTAGGCAGATGTATTGCGTCTAACAGAGCTTGAATGAGGGGACCGTGTTGAATTTTTGCTCCGTGAGAGGTCAAGAAACCTCTCTCTCGCCAGAGTACACCAAAGTCGTGTACGACTCCGAAAGCATAACGTGAATCTGTGTATATGTTGACTTTCTTGTTCTTTGCTCGAATACAGGCTTGAGTCAGAGCGATGAGCTCTGCTGCTTGGGCTGACAGAATGTCAATACAATTTGTTTCGATGACTTCAGTTTCGGTCGTGACTGCGTAGGCGGCCACTAACTCTCCTGTACTTGTTCTCATACATGAACCATCCACATAAAGTGTCAGGTCTGGATCTGGTAATGCAGTGTCTGTCAAGTCTTGTCTGGGTTTCGTCGTGATGGTAATGACTTCGATACAATCATGTGCCAAAGGGTCTGTCTCACTTAATGGCAGAAGTGTAGCAGGGTTCAATGTATTGCAACGTCTGATTTCTATGTGTGGCTGAAACAATGTCAATTCATAACCTGTCAGTCGTGCTATAGTCAAGTGCTGAATCTGTGTTCGGTTTAAAAGAACTTCCACGGAGTGTGGAACTTGTACTGTCAATTGGTGTCCTAACACTATGGAATCACTTTGTCTGATTGCTAGAGCTGTTGCTGCTACAGATTTCAAGCATGCAGGCAAAGCCTGAGCTACTGGATCTAATGTACTAGAAAAATAAGCACACGGTTTGTATGAACCTGCTTGATCCTGAGTGAGTACTGACAATGCAGTACCTTCACGTTCTGTGACAAAAAGCGTAAAAGGCTTACTGTAACATGGTGTCGCTAAAACTGGTGCTTGACATAAGGCTTTCTTTAATTCGTCAAAAGCTTGTGTATGTTCCTGAGTCCAAGAGAGGACAGTCGATGTCGCTGCCTCCTGGGTTGTCAACTGTATGAGCGGTTTCGCTAGAAATGCATACTGAGGAATCCATTGTCTACAGTAAGAAGTGAGGCCTATAAAGGCTCGTACCTCCTTTTGTGTCTTGGGTTGGGACATGTTCACAATTAACTGGATACGGTCAGGCGTTAGCTGTCTCCCCCCTTTGGACAGCAAGTGCCCAAGGTAAACCACTTGCTGAACACAGAATTGCAGCTTTGAAGGGGACACCTTGTGTCCCTTGTCAGCCAAGAAATGCAAAACCGTCAGTGATGCTTGCTCACATTCAGGTTCGCTGCGAGCGGTGATCAGTAGATCATCGACATACTGTAGTAGGGCAGTGTTGTCAGGCATGTGTATACTGTCAAGTTGTCTTTTCAGTGCTTGGCTATAGATGCTGGGGCTTTCTGTGAATCCTTGAGGTGCGCGGGCAAATTTGAAGCTTCAACCACTTAAACAGAATCCGAAAAGATATTGGCTTTCCGGATCGACTGGGACACTAAAGAAGGCGTTCTTCAGATAAATTACAGTAAAGAACGTTGCTTCGGAATCAATGGCAGTCAATAGAGACGAAATATCTGGGACCACAGGATATTGTGGTACAATGCATTTATTCAGTTCTCGTAAATCGATCACTAATCGATAAACTGGGGGTGCATTTGGGTCAGTACGTTTAAGAATTGGAATGATAGGGGAGTTACATAGATTCGAGTCGGTTTCTACAACCACTCCTTGTGCAATGAGCTCGTCAATGATTTTCAGCAAAGCCACTGCAGCATCTGGAGGTAACTTGTATTGTCGGATTCGTGGTAGTACTACTCCTGGCTTGAGTGTGACACGGTATGGAGTGATGTGCATACAACCTACATCAGTGGGGCCTTGTGCCCATAAATGTGCAGGAACATTCTGTAATCTGGGATCAATATCTCTCAACATATAGTGACCCTTAAAGTCACGCAAGAACAATCTTACTCCTTCCGGAGAACAACATATCACAGCACCTAGAGCCTTCAGTGTCTTGATGCCTAATAAGTTTTCTGGACATGATTTCGTGAGTAATAAATCTGTAGTGCGAGACAACGGACCAACTAAAAGAGGTACTGGTTTCGATACTTCATTTACAATAGGCTTGCCTGAAAATCCAAGGGAAACATTCTGTGAGCCTGAGAGGGGTGCCCCTGGAACCTCGTTGTGACTTATTGTCGTCCTGCTTGCCCCTGTATCAATCAAAAACTTTCTATCTTTTCCTAACACTTGGCTATGTACGTAAGGACCCTCTTGATCTACAGGAACCTCAATAAGAGGCAAGCCAACCTCCCTCTCTAGGCTGTTTCATGTGTATCGCTGATAATCGGGATAATCAGTTTGTGCATACTGGTACATCTGTTGCGTTGCATGTTGTGTTGCGGCAATCGGCTGTGGCTGTGGTACCGCTACGGTCTGTACTGTCTGTTGTGGAGCATGCATAGGCTGTACATTCTGTGGAACGTGTTGTTGGGCCTGGTCTTGTCTAGGTTGACGTGGTCTTTCTTTAGTTTTACCTGTAGATATATTGTGTTTCAAGACTGCACAATCGTTTACATAGTGACCTGGCTGTTCACAATAGTTACATGTCCCTTTAAGAGGAACTGCCAAATTATTGGACTGTGTCATACCCTTTTTCTGACCGTCAGCTGGAACTGACTGAGCAACTAACATTTTCATTTTCGTGTCTTTCATACGTCTTTGTTCGTGATCATGTTCTTCTCTAATTCTATTCTGGTGGTACTGTAACATTTGTAACATTTGTGAAGGCGTGTTTGCTTGCCATGTGTTCTCGACTTTCAGTACACGATTCTTAACTTGGGGTAGGGAATTCTCGACCAATTTGGATACAAAAAGGTGTAGATATGACTCGCTACTTGCTTTCAGGCCACTATTAATAATAAAACATTTCTCAAATCGGGAATAAAAATCACTAGTGTCTTCATCGGGTTTCTGTTTACAGGCTGAGATTGCATCCCAGTCCTCCTTTTTAGTTGCTAATAACCTTGGCAATACTTGTACTAACAATCCTGGTAATGCTTTAGTTTTGTCCCCAAGACCCAATCCTGGGGTTCGGGTCGCTTCTTCGGTTTCTAATGCAGCCCAATCAATTTTTGTTTCTCCCACCTCCCATTCTTTTTCTTTGAGTTTCTCGTAAATACCAGCAGGCAATAGTACTTTTAATATCTTCATAATGTCGGGATAGGTATAATCGCCCATGAGTAACATATCTTTTATTTCGCGGTGAAAACCTGCAGGGTCTTTATCATGACTGGGTACTATTTTCTTCATTTCTAACAATTCCATTTTAGTTATCGGCGTGTATACATACACACGTGTAAGGGTGTTATCATCATTCCTGACTGGATGCACTTCTCGTAAGGGATTTTGTCTGTCTATGTAATACATTTTTCTTTCTGGGGGTGGAGCTGAAACAAACTGTGGATTCAGAAAGGCACTATATTTGTGTCGATGTTCTAGAATTACTTTAATTAAATCGGTACCCAGGCCTCTCCATTTATTCATGAGTAACTCTATCAATACATCAGGAAGGGGACCTGGATCAGAATGTTGGCTTTTATAGAGAATAAGGAGATACTGTATCATGTACATACCAGCTAGTCGCTGTTCGTCTGGGGAAAGATTCAAAAATGCTTGCGCTACTGTGTCATCCTTATATTTATCAGAATTGTCAGCCCATTGTACTGCTGACCTGGCTAATTCTTGTTCATCCATGGAATTGAGTACATGGTACCCCATTCGCTCTTGAAGTACTTTATCGGTAGCCTGAAACAGATGTTCAGGAGTCTTCGGATTTGACATAACAGAGTGGTATGTTTCTGGTATTGGACAGAGGTAATGTTTCTGGTTTTCACACGTTTCTTGTTTACGAATGGGTCTGTCAAAGGGCCTATCAAAGGAATGCGGTCTAGGGACTTTCCCTCTCCCTACATATGCTATCATCTGTTTGCCTGACTGATGCGAAGTTTCTGCTATATCCTCTGTATCGTCCTCCTCCTGCGAGGAAGTCGGACCGTCTGATTCAAGATGTTCTTCAGGGGCCCGTCGGGCATGTATATCTATTATTTCTTTACGGATCTTTCTAACCATAGTATGTACACTGTTCTCCTTCTCATGTTTACCATCCGCGATATTCTGGCTCCATCTATGCAGTCTATCCATTTCATTTTGCGGAAAACCTGCCTGATCTTGTTCTCTTATTAAACAGTTAACCATAAATCGCATTAATAAACCTTTGTTCTCTACTTTCTGACGTGACATGGCTTCGGCAACACATTCCATTCCTTCTCCTGTTCTAATAAAATAATACAATTTGTCTAGGTGATCTGGCATACCTGGCAGTAACATCAGATAATCTGTAACACGTTGCAAACGTAGGGACGCTAGCAACAAGGGTCCTGTTGTACCGGGCACTGGGTCATATCTACAATCTGTAAGTTATTTTCTAAGCCATTCTGCCGGTACACCCTTAGGTGTCCGAGCCTTTGCTAGATCTCTCATTGTCACTCGGTGTAACTGTGGGGGTGTTTGATAACCTCCGGTAGCACCTCCTGAAGCAGAGGCTTGACCATAACCTGGCTGTAGGGTCGGTACCTGCTGTAACTGAGTTGGGGCCTGAACCGCGCCAGGCCCAAAAGGATTATACGGATTAATAGGGGGTGCAGGTAAGGGTGGAGGAAGCAGACCGGGAGGGGTTTGCTGTTGCGGAGCTGGGGGCGGAAGATCAGGGAGCGGGTTACCGTCAGCAGGTGGCACACGGGCAGGCATACTAGCATATGCGGGAGCTACATCATCCAAGTAGGATGAAATAAAAATTTCTGCTGCGGTCTTGTGACGTAATTTAGTCGGAACCAATGGAGGGGGCAGATTTTTCGGTGTTTCCGGTGTCGCCTTAGGCAAGCCCTCGGCCAGGACTGGATACAATCCTGTCATAATTGCGTTACTCCGTCTATCGTGTTGTTCCATTCTGACTCGTTCCCCTTCTTCTAGTAGTTCTTTTTCATTGGCTTTTTCAGAATCCTCTCTACTTTTCTCTGCTTTTCTGAGTGCTTTCTCTGTCCGTCTGTGTGATTCTTTACGCCATAGTTCAATGGCATCTTTCTGTGACTGTCTGGCTTTCTTTTTCCATAAAGCTTCTTCTTCTCTCATGATGCAATCGGCATCCCATGTCCCTGTAGCGGGCCATCTCTGATTCTCTGCTAAATCTTTGGTGTAATCCACCCACAAGTCGAGATATAATACAGCGTCTAAGCCGTGCTTGTGGTACATAAAATACCCTGGAGTGTCCCTGGGTGGGATGGGAACAGCTTCCTCGAGTATCCCTTTTCTAGTTCCTATCTGTTTCAGTTTTGAAAACAGCGGCATTTTCAGCCGTGATACTTGATACTTGGTACTTACTCGTATTTGGACACCACTAATACAATGAACACAGTAATGGAAATCAAACAATCACTCATACCACGACATTAAAACACATTAAAACATTTCGGAAAACGAACAATAACTTGATAGTTGAATACTCGATATACTGCTAAACAGTACAGATACACTGCTAAACAGTGCAGACCGGGTCTGTGTACCCAAACCCGTCTTGACCGGACACAAATTAATGCACCCGTCTAGATGCGTCCCCAGCAACGGTACTCACCGGGAAGCACGGAACGGAAGGCCTCGGAAACTCGACACTGGACTGGACCAGACTGGACTCGACTCGATTCGTGACGTAGGTACTTCGGAACTTCGGAACTGGTGGGCCTCTGAACACCTCGGACCTTGCTCTCTCAGCTGGGCTCTGGTCGGGATCCTCCGCACTCCTCACCGCCTCGTCTGGGTGTCGATCGCAGCCTCAGTCACCTCCGTTGGCCTGAGGGAGATACAGGAAATCCTGCGGGTACGCGTAGTTGTCCGTCACGGCTGTGGCAGGGGACCAGGCCTGCAACGCACCGCCGGCGCGTAAGGTGGGGGAGGGGTCCCTATTCGGGCGCCAATTATGTGGTAAATTAAAATTACCTGTACGGAATTTCTATGCGGTAAAGTTCAATAAGAATAACTCAATCAGAAATGAGAGGGAGAGTCCGTGGCATCTGAGTTTATAAGGGTTTTATTCCATAAAATGGAATTGGTTCGAACCAGGTATCATGTTCCATCACCACGAAGGTAGGTTCAGGAAGGGATAGACAATGCTTTATTAACAGATTACAATATATATAGTAAATGCATTTAATGGTGATGGATACAGAAGGCGTAAAAAGAGACAAGAACACATGTACGTAACAGAAGGCGTGCACGAGGGCGTACACGGAGGTGTGTGCTAGACAACATCATATGAAAGTGTCACAGGTCGGTGGATCCATACAGGAATCCTGCAGTGTCAGCAGAGATACATGGCAGAGATGCGCGCGCAGCAACATGACGTATGATTGACGTGGAACTAGAGGGTGAAGGGGACTTGACATTTAGCCCTACATGAGGAGACAGAAGTCTGGTGTGTCAGAACAACCTAAACCCAAATCATATCTAATATCTTATGTTGAGGAACTGTATTATCTAGAAGGAAAGGTCTCTCGGGCAGAGGCTATTCTATACTGACTGCTAGTGCGTGCATATGTGTCTACATGTCTACGTGAGATGCGAGGGGCCATGGGCCTACCATGGTAACAGGAGCAGTGAATTACTTGCACGGAGACAGAAAGGCCGGGCCCTTTGCTCTGCAGCTGGGGAGATGTTTTCCTAAATCACTAGACAGGAATGTATTTTCGAGGAGCGGAGCAGATAACTTGAAGGCAAAATACAGTCTTGGCAGGCAAGCAGGTCGAGCCAGGCACCGCTCGCCGCACCGGGAGTAAGGCAAGGGTCATGGAAGCGGCAGGCTGCAGCTTTCAGAGACAGAAGGCAGAAAGGGCTCGATGGCAGGAATCAGGGCCTAACTCACCAGAGCCAGGAAAACGTGAAAGTGCACCACGTAAAGACGGTGGCAAGGCATACTTAGGAACTGAATATTCGACCCATTCATGGTGGATCTGAAGGAGGACATGTTAACGTTGGACGCAAATGTATTTGCGTCTTCATAGCTGGTTGTGGAGGGAACATACATGTACTTGAAGCACGTACATGGAGCCGTTGGGGTCTACGTTAGGGGACACAATTGACCATAAAAATTCATATTACCTCAGAGGCGTTCTGTCTGTCCATCAGTCTGTGGATGGAAGCTCGTGGACAGAGCTGTGTCGATATGGAGAGAGGAGCACCATGCCTTCCAGAACCTCGCAGTAAATTGAGAGCCCCTATCTGACACTATGATAGTTGGTAGGCCATGCAAACGCACCACATGGATCATAAGGAGTTGTGCCAATTGACCTGCCGTCGGCACCTGAGGACAAGCAATGAAATGCCCCATCTTAGTCTGATAGTCAATGACTACCAACACAGCTGTACAACCCTGATCTCTGGGTAGACCTACCACAAAATCCAAGGAAATACGCTCCCACGGGGTAGAAGGAGTAGGCATGGGTTGCAGAAGCCCTGCTGGACGACGGTGATCTGACTTGGCACGAGCACAAACATCACATTCAGTCACCCATCTCCTTATATCGTCCTTTATCGTTGGCCACCAACATCTACGCTGAATTAGGTCCATAGTCTTCTCTCCACCCACGTGTCCAGCACTGGGAGACTTGTGACACCAAGAGAACATTTGTTTCCGCAAGGATTCAGTGGGCACCAGCAATCGCCCTTGCTTAACTGGAAAGCCATGTATTACTTGCCATTCAGGATGTGTCTGCAACCATCTCTTCCATGAATCCGTTCTTATCCCATACCTGGTCTGGAAGGCCGTCTTCCATTCATCCCCTGCTCTCATTCTCACGAGATGATATGCTCCTTTTAAGTCTAACTTGGTGAATACCTTGGCCTTTTTCACCTGTTCCAATAAGACGTTGATTAACGGCAAAGGGTATCTGTTCTTTATCGTTACCGCGTTGAGGGCTCGAAAGTCTACACAGGCTCTTAATTCCCCATTGGCCTTGGGGATGAAAAACAAAGGGGATGCCGCCGGTGATCGTGAAGGGCGTATAAACCCCAATTCCAATAATTTGTCCAAATATGTTCTCAAGTGAGCGTTTTCTGGCTCTGTTAACGCATACAGCCTGCCCTTGGGAATCACTGCCCCAGGAACTAACTCAATCTGGCAATCGTAAGGCCTATGTGGAGGCAGCTCTTCAGCCAGTACTTCATCGAATACCCCTTCATAGTCCTGATATACCTCTGGAAGGGTTACTGCCTTTTCTGCTGCCGTAACTATCAGATCCCCACATGCCAAAGCAAACGAGGGACTCTGTGTGTATCTAAAACAATGCTCCTCGCAATGTTTGGAATTCATCATTATGGTGTCAGTTTCCCAATTGATGTCAGGGTTGTGTCTTTTCAGCCAAGGAATGCCTAGTATCACCCCATATTGCGGTGCTTTGATTATGCTGAAAGAAACTTGTTCTCTGTGATACCCAAACCTCATCTCTGTCGGTGCCGTCTGATAACTTATGGGTCCTGTATTCAGTTTCCTACCATCTACTGCAAACACATCGGTACCATCTTCTTTAGGGATCAGAGGAATGCCTAATCTTTCCGCTTCCTTCATGTCCATAAAAAGGCCCGTGGCCCCGGAATCCACCATGGCTTGTGTATGCACCTCCATCATGCCTATCATCAATATTATCTTGATGAACAAATGTTGCGCTCCCACTACCGTACTTAACATAGAAGGGATAATAACCTGACTCCAGGGAACCCCTTCCTCAACCCTAGAGCTCTTCAGTTTTCCGCCGGTTTCTCTGTAGTCGTTGACACCCCCCTATTCAAGCGGAATTTGGAAAACTTGGGTTTGACAGGGCATTCTCTAACGAAATGGCCCTTTTTGCCACAGTAAAGACAAAGACCAAACTTGCGCCTCTGTTCCTTTTCGGTAGCGGTTAAGGCCGCACGGACAGCTCCAATTTCCATAGGCTCAGGGGTGTGAGATAATGAACTGTCAGGGGTCTTTGCCGGTACAGAAGAGGGAATTGTCCTATTCTTAGTTCCGCTACCACCATTACGATTCTTCATCCTATGATCTAATCGTAAGACCAAATTAATCAAATCCTCACATGACACTGGTTGGGGGTCTATTTGGGCTATGATGTCTTGCATTTCCTCAGTTAAACCCTGATGAAAGATTGAGGCTTGTTTGGCTTCGGGCCATTTAGTTTCGGCAACCAGTCGTCTAAAATGATTCAAATAAGTTACCATATCATGATTCCCCTGGCGCAAACCTAATAGCTCTTTATCCGCTGTATACGTATCGGCTCTTCTATCGAACACCTTGGTGAACTCGGCTTGGAATGCGTCCCAATCATGTAACATTGGGTCATTTCTCTGGACTATCGGAACCGCCCATTGAGCCGCGTCCCCTACTAAATACGAAATGACGAACGCGACCTTTGACTGGTTGGCGGGGAACGATCGGGGTATGCGTGAAAAATGCATCATTGCTTGTGTCAAAAACACTTGCACTGACCCCGCGTCTCCGTTAAATCGTTCTGGCTGTGCTAACGGAATGCTAGGGGGAATCTCCACCACTACTGAACCGGCAGTACCAGACCCTGAAGCCCCAGCACTAAAGGGGTTTTTCTGGATATTATCTAACCGGTTCCTTAATTCAGTGCTTTCTTGTCTGGATGCTATCAACTCAGATTGCACCACGACCAAAGCGGCCATCACCTCGTCCAGAGTAGCCATACCCTTCAACTGATCGGGAGGAATATAATTCTTGGGTCGGATATTCTGTTATCCTCTCCGTCCTCAGGATCAGCTTGTGGTGAAAGTAGGCCACCTCCAGATCTATCCAAGCCCCGAATGCTGTTATAGCCGTGGGCTAGAGAAGGATCAGGTGAGGGCAAAATAATAAACAGGAAGGAAAGGAAGGGCACTGCAGGGAGGGAGAGCTGTGAAGACAGAAAACAAACAAATAATTGATTGGTATCTATTCTCCTCCTAACTGTATTATTACTACTAGGATTATCAATCTGGATATACTGTCCTGTACCTGTAACTGGACAACGAACCGCGTTTAACTCAGGAGATGCTTCTCTTCCACTGAGAACACGTAAAAGCAGCCTGTGTCTGTCTTCCCCTGTAAGCACAAACCTCACTATTGGACCAGCCCATAAGACCCCGTTAATAGCCAACCTGTATTGTTTAAAGAAGGATACTACCTACCCTTATATCTTTCCCTCAGAGCCCTGAAGAAAACGTGGTAGGAGTTCCAAAACAAATGACAGTACACAAGATCTCCCTGCAGAGTCAAGGGTTATGTCACCCAAAAGTAAAGAAAACAATTGTTACCTGAATAGTTGAGTGTTCAGATGCAATCAAACAATACTCTTCGTTCCCGCATGGAACCTAGAAATAATAATCCTCTGCAATAGCCGGTGCAATAAGGCTTTCCAACAGAGGATGTAACACGATAGATAACGTGTGCGAACAAACCACGAATGTTTCCTCCGCAATAGCCGATGCAAATAGGCTCGCCAACGGAGGAAACGGAAATGAAATAAACTCTCCTTAACCGGAGTATAGCAAACGTGTCCTCCGCAAGAGCCGAAGCAAAGAGGCTCGGCAACGGAGACACGCAAAAGGCAAACAATAGAAAACGTGTCCTCCGCAAGAGCCGAAGCAAAGAGGCTCGCCAACGGAGACACGCGAAAGGCAAACGATAGAAAACGTGTCCTCCGCAAGAGCCGAAGCAAAGAGGCTCGCCAACGGAGACACACGAGAGGTAAACACTGTCGCAGAAAAGACCGTCCTCCGCAATAGCCGGTGAACAAGGCTCTCCAACGGAGGACAACGAAATGTGAAACACAGCAATTCACTCACGATAAACAATATCCAAACTTCACGGTCGACAGGAACTATGGCAGTCACGAACCAGAATATCCGACACCGGCTGCAGGAAGTGGTGTCTGTTTTATACCCCGCCTATGGCTGCTGAGCATTCTGGGACATGTAGTTTTTACTCGGTCCGTACCCATTAGTTATCTCGAGGCGCGACAGAATCTGACAGTGGATGAAGAACAGCCGCCTGAAACTGAACTCAGACAAGACGGAAGTCCTCATCCTGGGACCATCGCCCTCCGCCTGGGAAGACTCCTGGTGGCCCCCCGCCCTGGGCATCACTCCCAAGCCAACAGACCATGCACGCAACCTGGGCTTCATCCTGGACTCCTCCCTCTCGATGACCAGACAAGTCAACGCCGTCTCCTCATCATGCTTCAACACCCTACGCATGCTCCGCAGGATCTTCCGATGGATCCCGACCGAAACCAGGAAGACGGTCACCCAGGCACTCGACACAAGCCGACTGGACTATGGAAACACCCTCTACGCCGGAACCACGGCCAAGCTACAGAAAAGACTCCAACGCATTCAGAACGCCTGCACCCGACTCATCCTGGACATTCCCTGTCGCAGCCACATCTCCGGCCACCTGAGGGACCTGCACTGGCTCCCCGTCAGCATTAGAATCACGTTCAAACTCCTCACCCATGCACATAAGTCCCTCCACGACCTGGGCCCCAAGTACCTCAACGATCGCCTGACCTTCTACATGTTCACCCGCCAGCTACGCTCGACAAGTCTCGCCCTCGCCGCCGTACCACGCATCCGAAGAGCCACCGCCGGAGAAAGATCCTTCTCCTACCTGGCGGCCAAGACATGGAACTCCCTCCCCACCCACCTCCGGCTGACCCAGGACCATCTCGCCTTCAGGAGACAACTCAAGACCTGGCTGTTCGAGCAATAGCAGACCCCTTCCCCCAAGCGCCTTGAGACCCTCCGGGTGAGTAGTGCACTATACAAATGCTATGATTGATTGATTGATTGACAAGGGACTTGTAAATCTGCCCCTAGAGACTCAAGTCCAGTCCTTCCTTTGTACACCTGCCACTAAGAAGAGATAGTGGTGGTGGATTGATAGTTTGAGTATTTTAATGACTGGTTATGTAGTAGGAAACTTACTTTTTAGTGTTCTCACTGGTCTGCAATCACGATGGACTTTGTCTGTCACTTCGCGTGCTGCGGAGTGCTGCCTGCCAGTCCTAGTCGAACCTTTTTGTAGTTGGTTTAGTGAGTTACATAACTTTCCAAGTCGATGGTCTGCGAATCCAGCAATACCAATATCCTAGTAGACCACATCATATAGGTCAATAAATGTAGTGCAATTGTTGTCTATTTGCTATTTCCCCGAAATAATTTGTTATTGTTCTTTTGAAATTTTTGATTTGGTTGACAACAATCATCCATGTTTGGGTCTTTCTTTCATGTTGTACATCAGCTTCCCCTAGGGGCAAGAGGACAGAGGAGGAGGTTGCGGCGCCGGCGGAGCAGGAACAGGAAGGCCAGGATCAGTCCGGCGAGGGCTCCTCTGCTGGCCCCAGTAAGTTTTCATGTTAATATTAATAATTATACTTCCCTATCTTTTAGAGTACCTATTTTTTACTAACGTTCCTCATTCGATTTTTTCTAACTCGTCTTTGATCTTTTTGTAGAATGTTTCTAAATTCTTATCCTGCCTCTACTATGACTCCCTGTGGTACTACTAGATTATTATTATTAGTCTGTCTGTGTAGCTAACTAAGCTTGCACAGTTGGCAAAAGGTGTTAAACGAAACTCCCATTCTATTCAGCAATAGCTCTATGCACTGAGTGCAGTCCTCTGGGTTGTCCATAATGTCTTTTGAAGTCTTCAAAATGTTTATGCTTTGACAATTCCCAACAATAAAATGTCAATGACCACCAAGAAAGAATAAGATACTAGTTTACTTTTTGATTGGATTGGAGCACAATCCATACTACTATTGTTGCAGGGACAATTCTGCACAAACAAAACTATGAACACTAAATAGTGCATTGTTTATCAATTATAATAGGCGCAGTTAGACTTTCCACATACCTCAGTCATATCAGAATTTGAACCCCCAATCTCCTTACTGACTAGCTAGTGTGGCAGAGTCATTTAGCTCCCTAATTCATCGATGATTGATCCCCAATGATGATTATCCAACCCAGGACATAAGACTACAGAGTCAGAGTCCAGAACTGTCAGAGCCACGGACTCATGCTTGCAAACTGCAAACCCTTTCGCTCTCTCACTCATGACCAAAAACCACAGAGTCTATGTAAGTTTTAAAGGTTTATTAAAAGTAAAAACATTTATTAAAATCAAGTTCATCATACAACATAAACGGTGGATTGAAAATGGAAAAGTGCTTAGTGATTTCACATATTAATTGTGGGAGAGCCCTCACCTGGTTTGAACTTCAAATCTTCTTTGTGGTGCTGAATCGTTGCTGACTCCATCCTAGTGATGATGATCTGATCTTGCTCTTGTTCTTAGAAGAGAAAACTTCTTATGGGGTAACCCAGTATCCCTCAGAACCTGGGCAATTCAATGATAATATCAACAATGGTCCTGTCGGGTGTATGCAGGATTGCTTCAAATACTGTATATATCTCAAAACATTTCTTCTGATAACATAATAATAATACTTATTATGACTCAAGATTAAATCATTATGTGCAAACCAAACAAAGGAAGGGTCAGGACATGTTTTTTATTCCATGAATTATTTCTCATTCATGATTTATCTTTTTGTTTTCGACTGACTCCTTAAATTATGCATAGAGATTATTTACAAGTACGGCGCATCGATTCAAATAAGTGCAAATTGTGACATAAAGTGAAATATTGTGACTAAGTGACAAAAAGTGACTTATATACATGTGAATGGGGAATTTTAGGGGCAGGAAACAACAACTAGAAAGCCAATCTCTCATTCACAAATTCTCAAATCTAACACGCTATATTGATTAGCTTATGCTATGCCGGTTTGGATGATTGGTCCTTAGGGTATTTTGTCGACGTTTCGACCCTTCTGACGCCTTAATTGTGGGTCTTGGCGGGTCTTCTTCAGGACGGGGACAGGGGAAGTGATATAGCGCCTGTAGGTTAATTAGAATAAAACCCTCAGGTTTGAATTTTGCACAAAGTTTATGTTAAAAGGATAAAAACTTCCATTTGGGGTTGGGAATCACAAATTACCAGTTACTTTGACTCCAGCCTGGGTCCCTTGTTTGATTAGACACCATGGAGGGGTGCTGCTTGGGAACTCCTCTTCTTGGCTGTTTAATCTGTGTAACATGGTGAGATTGTAAGGGGTAAGTAAAATTGAGTTCTAATATAGACTCTTAGATATTTTAATTTAACCTCGGTGATGGTATTAATATCAGGATCCGACCTGGCCTACCCAGTAATGAACCATAAACTACATGTCCCAGAAAGCCTGGAGTGCACAAGGCAGGGGAAGAGGACATATAACCCCGCAAGGCTTTGAGTGCGATGCACGTGATTTTGTCCTTGTTGTGGAGGTTTGGAGAGGGAATCTTTTTCCCGTGAATGCGTTCCAGATAAATCGTTTTCGATTTCCGTAACCCGCGGCTGCGGGGTTAGCTTCAAGGGATTTGACTTTCGGATTGAGTTCGTGGAGGAGAGCTCCATTACCAGGTGACTTCGCCGGTGAGTCAGGATTCGAATCTGTTTTGCCTTGCTCGGAGAGACGCCGGATTTCACCCTTTCGAGTACGGCATCGGGTTGGTTTGTTTGTTGTTTTTTTTTCCCGACGCGAGAGACGGTGGATTTGCCCCCTCTCGTGTCCGAAAACATTGTGAGAACTCTCGTCATTGCTCGGAGAGACGCCGGATTTCACCCTCTCGAGTACGGCACTGGGTTGGGTTGTTAGTTGATTTTCCCGATGCGAGAGACGCTGGATTTGCCCCCTCTCGTTGTCGGAAACCTTTAGGGCATTCTTATCTCAGCTCGGAGAGACGCCGGGTTGCACTCTCAACAGTAAGGGCGGTGTTACAAGGAAGGACTTTGAAACCAGTAAGAACCCAGAGCTGGAAGAAAGAGGAGTAATCCTGGTATGATAAGTAATCCCTACTTCTGAAAAAACACCTGGTAAGAACAGTCGTATCTAATGTGATGTTGCCTTTTGATTAACACTCAGTTCTGGGAAAAAGGAACATTAGAACGAACTAGAGCTATTACTGCCTTTTTAACGTTTTTGTTATTTTATGAATACACAGGGACTTTGCACTCAGAAAAGAGATCTGGGTAGAACTTGTTCATAAATGAGGGACGGAGAATGCATGGTATGTATGGAAATAGGTACAGGGGCCAGTAGTCATAGTCAAGGGAGGGAAGTCATATTAACACTATGCCCGTTTCTTGTATTTCAGGGAACAATCCCAGGTGGTGAGAGAAGCTATCTCATATACAGTTACACGTTAGAAGGGAGAGGTGCCTGAGACGAATCAGGTATGAAAGGAGATCATAGGGGAATCAGGTTTAGTGTATGAAGGGTAGGACTCTCCACTTACAGCTTGTTTTGTGTCATTGCAGATATCCCTTCTACAGCCGTTTCCCGTCCCGGACCTTTTTTCCCTCGCCTGCTTACTATCGTGCTCGGTGGTATTTATTCCTAGAGCACGGAGAAAGCTGGAGGTGGGCCCCATTTAGCATCACCTCGATCCTGAGGAGCCGTTGGACCGTGACAATTAACTCACCAATTAAGATCAGGCATCTGCCTCTCATACTGAATCAGTCCTGTTGTTTTGGGCGTTCCCTTTTAATGTCGTGTCAATCTGTTGACTATTTCTGATGATCTGTAATTTAAAATTCAAAAGGGGGTCAGGGACTATTATATTTTGTGCTTACGATCAATTTCCAGGCTGCTTGTGGAAAAGTTTGTGCCAGACTCACCATCAGGTTTTCTCCATACGTTTTTAGGAGGTCCCTAAATATCTTTATCCGAGATGCGAAAGGTTCTCCTTCAAATACTTTTCGCCATCTGGAATTTAGAAAAGCGAACCGATGAATATTCGCGCATTATGGCTGTTCGTCTATCAAGGCACTATTACTCGCGGAGTTGACTGTACTCACCATAACATCGGTTCTAGTAGTTTATACGGGAATTCAAGTCGGCTACAGTCCGTTCGTGTCAGAAACGGGCTCCGAATGCGGGAACGCTGATATTCTCATTTCCGCATTCTCCTCGAGGACGTTGCCTCGTTGCTAGGCAACCCTACATCACACGCATAACGCGGTGATGACGTGGCCTTCCTAGTTTCTACGTTGCTTAGTGACCTGTTTCAGCGTTCAATTGCGCGACTGCTGGATCAAGATGCGATATTTACATTCGTTTTACAGTTGCAATATCGCACATGTGGGTGTATCTACCATTATGTGGTGACATGTTCTAATGGCCCTCATGCAGTAAATGTTGTAGATGGGGTTTTTTTACATGATATTTTGATAACACCACGATTAGATTTACCTTTAATCCAACAAGCCAAGCACAACACAATTGGCGGTATCTATATTCATGTATGTAGCTGAGGTACCAGCTTCAACAAGGTTGGTACATGCAAACATTTTCGGACAATTTCGAACATTATCTACTTAAGGGCAGCACTAGATGTCAACATAGTTAGAGTATGATGTCATTAAGGGATTATATATCCAATCTTCAAATGAAACAATGTTGAAAGTATTGCCCAGGTGTGTAGTGCAGCGTGATTCACAGACAATGTTAAACTATTGCTCAAGTGTGTGAAGAAACGTGAAACCGCAACAACTCCGGATGCAAGACAGCTACAGTAAGATAAGAGGAGATCCCACCTCTGAAATAAGGACAATAATTGAAACTGTAACCAAGAGTGGACTGGAAGGAGGTTTCCTGAGTCAACATGAGCATGACTTTCTGAATCAACGGGAACCCAGGATCCCTACAAAATATGCACTACCTAAAGTGCACAAGAGGCTGGAGAAACCGCCCGGTATGCCCATAGTGTCGGGCTGTGGCTCAATCCTAGAGCCTCTAACTAAATTCATTGACCACTTTTTACAACCTTGGGTCGCACGTACAAAATCATATGTACGGGACAGCATGCACATTGTCCAACTCCTCGAAGGCCAACCCTTTGATGACAAAAAACAGATTTTGGTGACACTAGACGTGGCATCTCTGTACACCTCGATCCCTCCAGCAACCGCACTGGAAGTAATTAAAACCACACTAGATAAGAGGGAACAGCCACATTGGATACCAACTGACTTTTTAATCAATATCCTGGAAATAGCAATGAAAAAGAACTTCTTTGTATTCAGAAACCAATTCTACTTTCAATATAAGGGAGTCGCTATGGGCGCTACATATGCCCCCACCTTAGCGAATATCTTCATGGACAATTATGAAGAGGAACATCTATATAATCTAAGCAACCCTTACCTGGCTAAAATCGATGTCTGGAAACGATACATCGATGACGTGCTGATGATTTGGTCTGGAGGGGAAACTGAATTAAAATAATTCCACACCTGGTTGAACAGCAGAAGCAATGATATCCAGTTTACAATGGCACATAGCTCAGATACCATTGACTTCCTGGATCTTACTTTCAAAGCTGAAGAAGGCCAGCTATATACGGATGTATTCTGTAAACCAATGGAACGGAATACACTCTTGATGTACAGATCCCACCACCCAAGGAACGTTAGAGACAATTTGCCCTATGGGCAATACCTGAGGATAAGAAGGAACTGCTACCGGAGAGATGACATCTTCCAGGCGGCGAATGATTTGGCGTTGCGTTTACAGAGACGGGGATATCCAACAGGCCTACTCAAGCGAGCAAAGAAAAGGGCATGGTACCAACCACGTGAACATTTACTTGAACCCAGGGAGAGAGCAGAAGAAACAAGGAACCTAGTGTGTGTAACCACATATAATACCAAGAGTGCAGACATTAAAAAGATCATAAAAAGATACTGGAGTCTTGTGGCAACGGAGTTGCAAATGGAAGATCAACCTTTGTTTGCTTTCAAGAGGGGAAAAAACATCAAGGACACAGTGATCAGAGCATTCCTGGACCCTCCTAAACAACCAGATCTGAGAAGCATGATGAATCTACCACCATTGGTGGGTCTCCACAAATGTGGTAGCTGCAAAGCCTGCGATTTGTGTGAGGAAGGACCAAGCTTCATCCATAACTCAAAAACGTATAGATTGTCCCAATTCACTAATTGCAACAGCACCCATGTGATATATTCCATCAAGTGCCCGTTTGATTTGGTCTATGTTGGCCAAACGACCCAAAAAGTTAAAACAAGGATACTCCAACATATGAGCAGACTAAGATGCAACACTATTGGGGCCCCGCTCGTAGAGAACTATACCAGTCGCAAACACAAACCAGAGGAACTAGCTTGGAGAGTGTTGGAAAAGGTAACTGTAGGCGCCAGGGGAGGTTTCTAACAAAGGCAATGGCCTACAAAGAATGTAGGTGGATACACTCTTTAAATAGTGTGCAACAGGGTCTGAATGAGAGAGAGGAAACAGCAAGACAGATGGGACAATTATAACCGAACGGTGGGATCAGTCAGATGAAACCATCATGCGGTTTTACGTTGCTTCACACACTTAAGCAATAGTTTAACATTGTCTGTGAATCACGCTGCACTACACACCTGGGCAATACTTTCAACATTGTTTATGAATTTGAACTGTATTCATTTGAAGATTGGATATATGATCCCTTAATGACATCATACTCTAACTATGTTGACATCTAGTGCTGCCCTTAATTAGATAATGTTTGAAATTGTCCGAAAAATGTTTGCATGTACCAACCCTGTTGAAGCTGGTACCTCAGCTACATACATGAATATAGATACCGCCAATTGTGTTGTGCTTGGCTTGTTGGATTAAAGGTAAATCTAATCGTGGTGTTATCAAAATATCATGTAAAAAAAAAACCATCTACAACATTTACTGCATGAGGGCCATTAGAACATGTCACCAGATAATGGTAGATACACCCACATGTGCCATATTGCAACTGTAAAACGAATGTAAATATCGCATCTTGATCCAGCAGTTGCGCAATTGAACGCTGAAACAGGTCACTTAGCAACGTAGAAACTAGGAAGGCCACGTCATCACCGCGTTATGCGTGTGACGTACGTTTGCCTAGCAACGAGGCAACGTCCTCGAGGAGAATGCGGAAATGAGAATATCAGCGTTCCCGCATTCGGAGCCCGATTCTGACACGAACGGACTGTAGCCGACTTGAATTCCTGTATAAACTACTAGAACCGATGTTATGGTGAGTACAGTCAACTTGGCGAGTAATAGTGCCTTGATAGACGAACAGCCATTAAGCGCGAATACTCATCGGTTCGCTTTTCTAAATTACAGATGGCGAAAAGTATTTGGAGGAGAACCTTTCACATCTCGGATAAAGATATTTAGGGACCTCCTAAAAATGTATGGAGAACACCTGATGGTGAGTCTGGCACAAACTTTTCCACAAGCAGCCTGGAAATTGATCGTAAGCACAAAATATAATAGTCCCTGACCCCCTTTTGAATTTTAAATTACAGATCATCAGAAATAGTCAACAGATTGACACGACATTAAAAGGGAACGCCCAAAACAACTGGACTGATTCAGTATGAGAGGCAGATGCCTGATCTTAATTGGTGAGTTAATACCATCACCGAGGTTAAATTAAAATATCTAAGAGTCTATATTAGAACTCAATTTTACTTACCCCTTACAATCTCACCATGTTACACAGATTAAACAGCCAAGAAGAGGAGTTCCCAAGCAGCACCGCTCCATGGTGTCCAATCAAAAAAGGGACCCAGGCTGGAGTCAAAGTAACTGGTAATTTGTGATTCCCAACATAAAATGGATTATTTTATGTTTTTAACATAAACTTTGTGCAAAATCCAAACCTGATGGTTTTATTCTTATTAACCTACAGGCGCTATATCACTTCCCCTGTCCCCGTCCTGAAGAAGACCCGCCAAGACCCACAATTAAGGCGTCAGAAGGGTCGAAACGTCGACAAAATACCCTAAGGACCAATCATCCAAATCCGGCGTAGCATAAGCTAATCAATATAGCGTGTTGGATTTGAGAATTTGTGAATGAGAGATTGGCTTTCTAGTTGTTGTTTCCTGCCCCTAAAACTCCCCATTCACATGTATATAAGTCACTTTTTGTCACTTAGTCACAATATTTCAATTTATGTCACAATTTGCACTTTTTTTCAATCGATGCGCCGTACTTGTAAATAATCTCTATGCATAATTTAAGGAGTCAGTCGAAAACAAAAAGATAAATCATGAATGAGAAATAATTCATGGAATAAAAAACATGTCCTGACACTTCCTTTGTTTGGTTTGCACATAATGATTTAATCTTGAGTCATAATAAGTATTATTATTATGTTATCAGAAGAAATGTTTTGAGATATATACAGTATTTGAAGCAATCCTGCATACATCCGACAGGACCATTGTTGATATTATCCTTGTTCTTAGAAGGGAAGCTTCTGACTGTTATGAGAAAGATGGTGCGTGTTAAAAAGCAAGCATTCATCAGTTGTGCCAAAAAGTGTAGCAAGACAGCCCCTTCCCTGAAAAAAGGGCAATTTTTAGTTTTGACTAGACAGTCACAAATTATTACATTTGTTGTGTAGTCGTAGTGACATTTTTTCATTCCTCGACAAAATACTAGGGAGTGGTGCATATGGCATCTAAGAATCTGAAATGTATTTTCTAGGCGGAACATCGGCACAACCATCCACCGGTGCCGGGGCCAGCGTGGAGGTTGGCACTCCTGGGGCGGAGGCGGTGCAACAGCCAGCGGAAACTGCTGTGGGGGATGCCACGGTAGTGGCGGACAGTGGTAAGCTATTATTTTCCTTACTTATTGAGATTGCAGACTGCAGAGTGTGCTCTCTGCACGGGTGTATATGTTGTACAGTACAAGTATACTATACTGTTAAGAAGACTTACAAATTTAGAACTAAGTTTTTATCAACCAGGTAGTAGCCTCCTCTAAATTGACTTCAACTCAGCTGTGATAGTTTTTTCGAGAATCCAAATCAGATCAGAGATGAACTTGATGGATGGGATGAACGAAAAGGGAAAGAAGGGTGTAAGTAAGTGTGGAAGGACGAGCGAGTTAAAAGTAATGATGACTGGCAAAGAATGATACGTGTTTGATTGCTGCCCGAGGTGCCTGGGAATATGATGCATTGCCGGTTGAAGGATGAAGCAAGGATGGGTGAAAGGAGAAAGGGAAGAGGACTGCCTGGGTGGGTGAAACAGAAACTGTATGTTTGCTCAATATATCCTTTGGTTGAAGTCAAGCACGGATGCATGGTTTGCGGTTTCTAATATAAAATGAAAATGTTGTTTTCCCGTGAGAAAAAGTAGGGTTTGTCCAGTTGAGACATTAAGAAGAATGATTGACATTTACTTTGAATGGATGGATACCTGGATCATGGTACTATCTGACTCATAGATAGCATATGTGTATGTAGAGAGAGTAGACGGTCACTGGATGAACTAAGTGTTACTTTGAAGAGCATGTAACACCGCACCCGCACGTCCGTTCCATTGTAGGAAAGGCAAGGCAAAGAAGTTGTAATTTTTCCGAATACTACCATGAATAGTAGCAGTAGTTTGTATTGCAAGCACAGCATATATCCGGCGATTTCGGGGGCCACTCACTACCTCTGTTAATTATTTTAGTACAACTCTGTCATTCATGTGTGGCCTATCAGTGTTCACTCAATAAAAAAACAAAGCACCTAAAGTCATCCCATATGTAAGCAAATACATATCCTGTGAATAGATAGATAATCATATTATTTATCTTCTTCATTTTCCTTTTCTAGTAGTCATTGGCACTGTAGGGTGAAAGTTAAATTAATTAAGCAGTAGCCCTTGTAACAGAGTATTCTCAGTGCCACCCATAATAGAAAAGTAAGCGCTTCTCCACCTGCATGTACTGGACTGGTACAGTAACGCAAGCCTGTGTCATCATGGCGTGCGTCTGTTTTCCTCGGGTGCAACTTGACTGTGCTGGCATTGTGCCGGCTTCCAGAAGTTTACGTACCAATTTTGCTAAACAAAAGAGAAGAAGAATAAGACTGGTGTACCGTCATAGTCGACTCTAATGTAGTGAGTCCATAGTACTCGTAGAAATGATTCCTGAAACTCCCACTAATGTTGGAGCAAGGCTGAAGAAGTGGGAGGTTAGATAGATACAGGCCACAAATGTTATGTACCGTGCTTTCAAGTTGCTAGTTCTACTGTGACACAACTTTCTGCTGAATTATTTTGTGTTAATCTTAAAGAGCATTGGTTACAGACCATGTCTTTCTTTTTTTATATAGATGCTCCTTCAAAACTGTCACGGAAGGAGCTGGCTACACGGGTCCGGAAACGGAAGTTGGAGGCGGCTGTCGCCGAATATCGGCGGCTGTTGCCGAATATCGGCGGCTGGTGGCCCAGGAGGAGGAGGACACACAGTCGACCTCCACACCATCCACAGGGATAGCTGCATCCTCCTCCTTGCTCCCTAGGTCATCCAGTCAGCGCAAGCCTCCAGCGGTACGGAGCCGTGGTACCGCAGCCACCCGCCACCGCCAAGCAGCCAAAAAATCAGCTGTTCCCCACAGCACTTCAAAGGCACACGTGCACCGCCTAACCCTCAGGGTGTCCTACCTTGAGGAGGAGCAGAAGGAAATGAAAATCCTGCTCAAGAACCTCCGTAAGGATCATAACCACCTGGCCAGAAAAGTACACTGCCGGCGGCATTAGAGGAGGACAGACTGTCCCTTGCCACTTTTTTAAAGACTTTTGGAGGGTGGGAATTGGGAGTTGGGTTTTTTGGACTTTGGGGACTTTTTATTTCATGGACATTCTTTGGGCTTAGGGAGGGGGGGGTGGGTCAGGTCTTGCGGGATAGTTTATTTTTGTTAGGGATATAAATAATTATTACTTTCAACTTAAATATAGCATATGTGTTTTTACTGCAGTTGAGGCTTGAGGGGGGTTTAACTGTAAGTTTGTTTTCCTGAAACTTAAGTGGCTTCTTGATTCAAATTGCGTAAGTAATTGCCCAACTGTTTACAAAACTAAGTGCCTCTAACAGAGTTAGTGAATTCAATTGTCCTAGGACTTTACTAGTACTACCGTCAGTCTCTCGTCTCTCCTACTACTCCATTATTCTTCCTCCCCCCAAACGCTTATCTTACCTGTAATTCATGTTTGAAAATAGGGCTAGGCACAGGGCTGGCTGCGTGGCAAATGGCGATTAAGGTTGGCAATCCTGGGTGGATGAAATGGCATCATTGCGGTGGTACTAGTGGTGGTACACAGTGGCAGTTGCAGCATATGGAAAAAAAAGAAAATGAAACCTTGATTGGCCTGAGCAGAGCATTAGAACGGTACGATAGATACTATAGCACGTGGCAGTACACTAAAACAGTGCCATAATATAGCCTTACAAATGCTAAAGTATTGAAAGTATAACTACTACTTGCGTGGAATTTGACATTGGCGACTACAACAAGAAATAGTACTGAAGGTGAAGGACACAGCAGCGTAATCATTTGCCACGTGTAGGAGGAGGATGTTCTTGATGATCATTCCAGTTGATGGCGCCCAAGAAAATCTGCTTTGATTTGCCAATAGTCATGGGTCTGTGTCAAGCTGAGTAAGAATATATCCTCAGATTCCTTCACCAGCCTTGAAATGTAATTCATTTTCTGTTGCTATGACCTTATCCTCCCCAGCAAGTGTGTGGAGTTATTGCTGTCATTTACTCACACATCAATGAAAACCACACAGCCCGGGGGAAGAGGGTTAGGGTTTGGAAATTGGATGGGAATGGGGTTTTTGGGAAAGTTTTGTTGAGAGAAGAAAAAAAAAAGAACAGCATGGACAAACAACAAATGAAGATAA
The DNA here is from genome assembly GCF_964263255.1 of Lissotriton vulgaris. Taxonomy (NCBI): domain Eukaryota; kingdom Metazoa; phylum Chordata; class Amphibia; order Caudata; family Salamandridae; genus Lissotriton; species Lissotriton vulgaris. Next base: position 779,620,374 of record NC_141687.1, on the reverse strand, counting down.
ACAAATCTTTGGATACAAAGCTATCCATAAATCTTTTAAGTGATATAAAGGAAGTGCATGCACTACTGCATGCATCAAGTTGCTTGCTACATTGATAGGTTACCGAAAAGTAAGTAGTACTTTCTACAACGTACTAACTATGAATGAAAGAATGCGACAGTACAGGGCTGCAGTAATTATGCGTTTTCACTTGCCTATCTCTGCACTCAGAGAAACACTTCGTACATTAAATTAGTTTGAAAAATAGCAAAGTAAAACCTATACAATGGCTTGAGGGACACAGCAATAACATTACTTAAAAGATAAGTAGAAATGAATGGATACTGTTACTGTATGTTGTTGTAGTTGTCATGTTGAATTTGGGAAGTTGCATGCATCCAGCCATTTTTCTCATTTGCGGCACTCCTCCATTCCATCTGACCCTCCGTCGATCAATGTTGGTGACCCTGTCCACTGCCTGCCTGGCGGATGCTGAATTGCGGCTCGCTAATGTGAAGCCTGACTTCATCCTTTTTCCCATTGCACAGGGTGAAAACCGCCCTGTAAATGTTGCTGGAAAAACAGGAAGTGATATTAAAACACCACTGAGAAAAAATATAAGGTACGTACGCTGTTTAGTGCAAAAAGTCACACTTTCAGTTTCAGAATCGACAGTACAATAGTTTTGAAAGGGCGTACTCTGAGACTCCTTTTGAAGGATAAATAAGTATGGGCGAATTTTGCGGATCTTTCCCCTCAAGCTAGGTGTACTGTAAACTGTGATTTTAGAACAAAATTAGACCTTCCCAGCAGTATTCCCAGACCCTTAAACCCAGTCGCAAAAATGTAGAAGACCCCCAATCAGACCCAAAAAAACGTGCAATACTGCTACCTGTCTGAGGCCTAGTGGAAAATAGTGACAAAACGTACTTTGAAAGTAAAGTAGGCCCAAATCCCCCCTTTTCCACCCTAGATTTTCTTCAAACCACTTGCAACCAAAATTAGACATTTCTCGACAAGTGCTCCAAGAGTAGTTCCCAGAACCCAGTTGCCAAAATCTCGAACACCCCCAAACACATGCAATACTGCTAACCCTAACGAGCCCTAAGTTAAAAATAGTGTCAAACACTTTCTTCAACTAGGCCAAATCACCCCTTTCCCACCATGTATATTCTTCAAACTACTTGCAGCCAAAACTAGGCATGCCCAGCATTGCCCCAAGACCCCCCAACCCCCCCCAAACACCAGGACCCCCCCAAGCAGCCCCCCGAAAACACAAAAGTGAGCAAAATGGCTGAAAAGTGGAAAACTTTATCACCAATGGATTTTCTCCAAAACAATTTTATCCGGTATTAGACCTTCCCAGCAATGCCCCCAGACCCATCAACCCAGACGAAAACAAATTTAACACCCCAAAAAGCAAAACCGGAAAAAGTGAGACAGAATAATTTAGGACTCATTCCCAAATCACTCCATGCGCGCTCTGCAGCTAGTCCCTAGCTCCCCTTTGCTACCATGGATTTTCTTCAAACCACTTGCAATCAAAACTATCCATACCCAGCGTTGCTCCAAGACCCCCACCCCCCCCCCCCAAACACCAGGAACCGCCCCCCCCCAAGCAGGCCCCCGAAAACACGAAAGTGAGCAAAAACTCTGAAAAGTGAAAAACTTTTTCACCATGGATTTTCTCCAAAACACTTTTAGCCGGTATTAGACCTTCCCAGCTATGCCCCCAGACCTCTGCAGCCACCCGCAAAAAAAGCAGAACACCCCCAAACAGGCAAAAAGCAAAAATGGGCCTACCTTCAATTCAGTCCAAATGCGCTCTGCAGCTAGGCCCTAACTCCCCTTTTCCACCATGGATTTTCTGAAAAACAAATGTAATCAAAATTAGACTGTGCCAGCAGTGCTCCCAGACCCCAAAGCCCACCCCCAATAACCTAGAAGCCCCCCAAACAGCACCTCAAAAACAGGCAAGTGAGCAAAAACGGAAAAACTTTTTCACAATGGATTTGGACCAAAACATTTGATTCCAATATTAGACCTTCCCAGCTATGCCCCCAAACCCCTGCAGCCACCCGCAAAAAAGCAGAACACCCCCAAACAGGCAAAAAGCAAAAATGCAAAAACGGGGACTTAGACAAATTTAGGCCTAGTTCCCAGATCACTCCGTGCGCGCTCTGCAGCTAGGCCCTAACTCCCCTTTGCCACCATGGATTTTCTTCAAACCACTTGCAATCAAAAATATCAATTTTTTTTAAACCATATTTGATTGGATTTTATATAGTCATCATACAGTACAAAACAAATATCACATCTTCCATTTCTGTCAAATATGTCCCCGTATTAATACCCAACGCACCCTGTAGCTCCCTCCCCCCTACATATGTGGTGGTGTGGGCATATTCAAGTCTCATAACCCATTATAGTATCAGCTGTTTAGAGAGCTTGCACAGTATTGTTCCTTGTTTGATGATCACATGCACGATTATCTTTCATTCATCCAGTTGGTAGTCCCTCAAAGCTTGAACCAGGGCCTCTCACGCTCTAGCCATCTCCAAAACCCTATCATTGCCAACCTGTGTCGCTTGTCGGAGCCTGACAACACTCTCACAATTTGCCCATTTACAGAATTCCGTGCGGCAGGGCTTGCTCAAATGCCCCTTCCGTGATTTCCAGTGCCAAGTTATTTCTCGTTTGGCCAACAATAGCCCTAAATCAATAAATTAGCTGTTTTTTTTAGTTTTGTTTGTGTGCGGGAACCAATGCAGCAAGCAAGTAGCCATGTCATAGTCTAGTTGTCTATCCGTAATGGTGTTCAAAAGGATCCATGAGTCTGCCCAATAACTCCCAATATGCGGGCAGAGCCATAGCATATGTTCCAGCTCGACAGCCTCCTCCAAACATCTGGGACACGCTGCATCTCGGACCTGGAAGTACTTCCGAATCTTGCCTGGAGTGAGGTAGGCCCTATGCAGAATGAAAAACTGTACCTGTTGGAACCGAGCATTTCTGCTCCCCTTCCAGGCCCTCTTTAGAATGTGTTCCCACTCTGTGTCCGGGATCGGACAGCCTATTCCAGCCTCCCATTTTGCTTTTAGGTCCGCCAATGGGCGCAATCCTTCACGTAGCATCCGAGATTGGAGGCATGTGTTTGCCTTAACAGTCCCTGCAGCCATCACAACATACTGACAGGCCAGTGTGGTCACAGGCTCAATTCGCCCACCTCTCCAATGCCTCCAAATCGCTGCCGTGACCACTGCATGGACCAGAAACCCACCCTCTGGGAGGCCATATACTTCCTGCATTGCCTGAAAGGGCATAAGTTCTCCATTCATATATAAACCCCCCACCATTTGAATACCTAGTTATTCCCAATCTTCTAGGGGAGTCCAGTCCCCCCCGTGTGGAATCGCCGTCAGCATCCCCAGTGGGATTTCGGGCGCATACGGGTGAGTCCCCCGTGCCTTACACTGACTTCTATTCCAGCAAACCTCAGGGTACACTCCTCCATAGTCAGGTCCTTCAAGTGAAGCTTCTGTTGCAACACTATGTAAGAAAGGACGTGTCGCTGTATCCCCGGTGCCTGCTGATTATCAGGGCCCCGGAATTCCTGCATGATACCTTGTGTTAGGATCTGCAGCTGTGCAGCCAGATAGTAGAGCTCAAAATCGGGCACAGCCAAGCCACCGTTCGCTTTAGGTCTCATCAAGGTTGACAGCGCTACCTGCCGTCTGCCATTGCCCCACAGGAAGATCACTATCATTGATCCTAATTCTTTAAATAGTCGAGGTGGGATCCAAACCGGCAAAGTGCGGAAATAGTAAAGCAGCCTAGGGAGTGCCACCATCTTAATTGAAGCTATTCTGCCCAAGACCAATAGAGGGAGAGTCGACCAAAACGCTACACATCCATTCAGGTCCCTGATACAGCGCCCCACGTTCAACTCCAGCAAATCCTTGTCGTCATGATAGATCCGAACCCCCAAATAGGTGCGGCATATCGTTCCCAGGTGATCACACCAACAGAAAGTGGCGGAGTCAAACCTGGTCTTAGCGGGAAGAGGCATGTCTTGCTCCAGTTCACCTTGAGGCCTGACACCGCCCCATACTGCGATAGCAAGGAAGTCGCTCCTTGTAAAGCCACCTCAGTATCTCTCAGGAAGAGGAGCAAATCATCCGCATACAGTGAGATATTATGCAGCCCATCATAGAGCTGCAGCCCTTGGTATGTCACTCCTGAACGTGCCTGAACCGCGAGTGGCTCTATCGCCAATGCAAATAGCAGTGGCGACAGCGAGCAGCCCTTCCTCGTCCCCCTCATCACCGGATACTGGTCGGAGATCACCTCCCCTAGTCGTACTCTGGCAGTGGCCGAAGAGTACAGCACTCTTGTGCAGTTACCTAATCGGTCACCCAGTCCGAATCGTTCCAGCGCCTTGTTCAGGAAAACCCATTCCAGGCTATCAACCGCCTTCTCTATGTCTATAGAGAGGACTGCTGGTGACCGCAGGTCATCATGGTCCTCAGCAATAACCCTCAAGAGTCGGCGTATTTTGGAAGCCGTGTTCCTAGTCTGTATGAATCCCGCCTGATCCGTATGCAACAGCGTAGTCATGTGCGGCAGGAGTCTGGTCGCCAGTATCTTGCAAAAAATTTTATAGTCCACCGTAAGCATGGATAATGGTCTATATGAAGCCACATCTAGGTCCTTCCGCCCAGGTTTCAGTAAGGGTATAATCAACGCCTCACGCATCGACCTAGGTAGCCGGCCGTCCTCCCCTGCTTCTTTGTAAACCTCCAACAACTGGGGTGCCAGAATATCAATATATTGTGCATAGAACTCGATAGGTAGACCATCAGGCCCTGGCGTTTTATTCCGGGCCATGTGTTTGATTGCGCTGCGGATCTCAGCCAGAGTTATATCTTGCCCCAGTAATTTTGACTGGTCCGCGTCCAATTGCGGCAGCGGGACCCCTGCAAGACATCTCTCTACGTCCATCTCATTACTATATAGAGATTCGTAATAGGCAAGGAACCGAGAAAGTACCTGAGCCTGCGAGTGGACCAATAGGCCAGTATCCGATTCTATTCTCATGATCGGGCCACTCTTCGGCAACGGATTTGCTAACTTAGCCAACAATGTACCGACCTTATCCCCCTCTGTATGAACTTTCGCCAAGTAGCTCTTATGATGAAAGCTGCGCAACCGCTTAACCTCAGCCTCGAGCATTTCCTTCGCCTCTAAGAGCTGCGCTTGCAGCATCGGCTGTTCAGGTCTCCGTTGTTCTAAATTCCTCAATTTCTTTTCCGCTTTCGCAACATCCTCAAGCACTGTCTTCCTAGTTCCTGAGTACTTACTAATACAGAGCCCCCTGATGACGACCTTAAAGGTGTCCCATTCAACTGCTCTCATGGTCGCCGTTCCCTGATTCTCCTGAAAATAATGTTCGATGCCCTCTCTTATATCCGTTCTGAAAACCAGATCCTCTAGAGTGTCTGGGCGCAACCGCCACGTCGGAATCGCCGACCGAACGCGCTGCCAGTTAATCGACATCAGCAACGGGTTGTGATCAGATATGGTTCCGGTAAGATAGGTATGTGCAGCCATGTGGGCGATTGGGTGGGAACAAAGAATTGCATCTATTCTGACATGAAGGTCATGTAGGGATGAATAGAAAGAATAATCCCTATCTCGAGGATGTTGCACCCGCCACACATCCATTAGCCCCCATCTTTCCTGCCAATCAGTTCTGTTTTTAGCCAATATCCGGACCGGCGTGTCAACCAGAGGAGGATGCAATCTGTCCATTTCTACGTCTGCAATTGCATTAAAATCCCCACCCACCATTGCTGGACCAGCCAAGTAAAGCGCCAGCATGCCTGACAAGTTATCCAAGAAACGAGCTTGGTCCAAATTTGGGGCATATACACTACATGGTACGATGTCCCTACCATACAATCTCCCTTCTACCGCTACATATCTGCCTTCTGGATCTAACACATGTCTCGTGGCCTGGAAAGGGAACCCACCCTCACCCATACAAGAACTCCTCTCGCAAACGCCGAATATGCTGTGCTGAACACCTGTCCCCTCCATCTACGCTGTAGCGCCTGACCTTCGGCTCTGGTAAGATGTGTCTGTTGTAGTAGAGCTATGTGGATACCTCTCCTCATTAAATAAGCATGAACCTTGTGGCGCCTAGTCATTGTGTGCAAACCTCTCACGTTCCATGTGATGCATTTCAGGTAATATCCCCATTGCATGAGCTTCGCAGTGTCCGCCCACACCACCAGTGGTCCCCCAAATACCAACATCCCATGTAACACCCATATCCCTCCCCCCAGAACAGGACCCAATATCAAGACATCAGCCCCCATCCAAACTTTACAACAATACACACAGTTCTATCCTGCAGTAGTCACTACAGGTTGCCTTAAGGGCAATAGAAGGGTAACTCGGCCCTGACGGGCAGCTGTGTTCGCCTGGGCCCCATCGCCCCAGATCCCATAGGGTAACATTCTATCATTGTTTGTGCCCAGGTGCCCCCAGGCGCGATAACACTAATGAGCAGTCCAAGTTGACTATTCAGTCTCCGAAGTTCACGCAGAGTGGCTATTCGTTCAACATTCCTTCTGCCGTATTTGGTGTGACCACAGGACCTCTATTGCTGTCTGTTTCAGAGAACTCCGTGTCGGACCTCCTTTTATCTTCATCTGATTCTGTTCCCACTGCTGACTCAGGTCAATGTGAACCGGTTATCTCCGCTGTCGCTGCTACTGCTCCCTACCTATCCATCGCCATTTGAGCCAGCTGCTGCTTCTGCAGGTGTTTATTCCTTTTCCGGAGACATTGGGATTTACGCATTTGAGACTGTTTAGGAGGCTCAGTGAGATCCTTAGCCCTACGATCTGTGCCCACTCTATATGTCTCAAGCCATGCCCTCGCTTCATCAGGTGTCAGGAAGAACTGGGTTGTGTCGTCCACAATCACTCGCAATTTTGCCGGGAAGATCAGCGAATACTGGATCTCCTCCTCCCTGAGCTCTTTATTAATTGCGAGAAAGGAGGCCCTGCGTCTTTGTATGTCCTGGGTGTAGTCCGGGTTTTGAGTGGTCCGTACGTAGGAGCCCCAGCCCCGTCGCAACCTGGGCAATGTCTTGCTGCAATGCATCCTTCGCCGCCGCTATGGCTTCCAGGATTTTATCAAGGTGTTGACGCAGCCCTATTTCCGACATCGCTTCCTCCGGCCCACCTCCTGCACCAAGAGTGTTATCCTGTCCCATAGCCTCCTCTTTCTTATTCTTTGGTTTCATCTCGTTTGGCAGGTTGTTACTCTGTCCAGTACAATTACTACTTCCTGCGCAATAAACCCCAAGATCTTCCACATGGACTAATATTATGAGTATTACGAGCCTGGCCGGATTCAATCACCGTGGTTACTCCACTTCCATGAGCCCCCACTACTGCTGGCTTGACACAACAAGGAGTTACCAGTAGTCAGTTCCCGGCAACAGTACCGCAACCCTGCAGCCACTCCAATCCGGAGCAATAATCTCCTCTACTCCGTTGAGGTAGCCCATGGTCCCCTATTTACTCCCAGTCACTCCAGTAGGTGGAACGCGGTCCCTATCACGGTGCGTACGTAGCGGCCCTCAGTGGCGTGTTCTCCGTTCGGCAGTCCACCTCATATTCTGTGCGTCCGATTCCTGCTTATTGCTCACTTTCAAGCATGCAGTTGCCCCCTTGCTATGCTCTCAGGACGTGAGCTGCGGAGTATGCTGGGTCCGGTCCGCAATTCCTCAGCCCTCTGTTCTGTAGCCGCCTTGGGTTTGCCCCTATCAGTCTTTGCCATCAGGTGCGTGCCCCTGCCCCCGCTCATGCGGCGTCCCCACCTCCGCAGTGCCGGGTGCAGGCCCGCTCTACCACACTTACCGGGCACTTTCACCAGGCATCACCTTCAGCCGTTTATCATTCCTTCCCGCCAATGGGATCTCGGTCCCTCAGCTGTCCCAATGGAGTCACTCAGGGCCTCTGGGGTTCACAGGTGCCTCGCTATTAGACCCGCGAGTACTTCGCCATTCAGGTGGGCCTCCCAGCGTTCTCCCGGTTCTCGGTGCCGGTGTCCCTGCAAGTATTTAAGGGGTTTGCACTCCGGTCCCAGCTCCGCCGCACCGCCAATTGCTCATCACGGCACCAGTCCTCGGCGTCAGGGACGGGTCAGTCGAGGATCAAACCGCTCTCTGGCCCCCATCTTAGGGCCTGGGTCTGCTCTGGAGCACTGCGGGCATCTCGGGGATCAAGGCCTCTGCTCGCCAGTATCGCTGTGCACTTGTGAGGAACGCCCAATTGTGCACTACGGGGCTCAGCACTCCCAATACGCCCACTCACCGTGTGTATCTGCTGCCCCGCTCGCCCGGCTCGACCTCACTCGCCATCCACCGCCGCCATCTTGCTGCTCCACCTCAGGTCGCCCCAGTAGCACAATCCGCGCCGGGGTCGCGCTGGGACCTCCGATTGTCGCAATGTCGGTCGGGTTCACAAGCCCTGGCGTTCCGACACTCGCCCGTTCAATTTTATGATGTTTCAGGAGTTTTAGCAGGATATTAATTGGTATCGGGCATGGAGCTATCAGCTCACGCCGCCTCTCCCATCGGCGCTCAAGCCACGCCCCCGCAATCAAAACTATCCATACCCGGTGTTGCTCCAAGACCCCCCAAGCCCCCCCAAACACCAGGAACCCCCCAAACAGCCCCCCGAAAACAAGGAAGTGAGCAAAAACGGAAAAACTTTTTCACCATGGATTTGGTCCAAAACACTTGATTCCGATATTAGACCTTCCTAGCTATGCCCCCAGACCCCTGCAGCCACCAGCAAAAAAGCAGAACACCCCCAAACAGGCAAAAAGCAAGAATGCAAAAACTCATACTTAGAAAAATTTCAGCCAACCAGTCAACATCGGTCCAAACGCGCTCTGCAGCTGGGCCCTAACTCCTCTTTCCCACCATGGATTTTTTTCAAATCACTTGCAATCAAAATTATGCTATCCCAGCAGTGCTCCCAGACCCCCAGACCCTCTCCCACAAATCTAGAACACCCCCAAACAGCCCCCCAAAAACACGCAATACTGCTAGGCTCAGTTTAAATTGTACCAAAACGTTGTCTGCAACTAGGCCCAAACCCCCCTTTTCCACCATGGATTTTCTTCAAACCACTCGCAATCAAAATTAGAATATACCAGCAGTGCTCCCAGCCTCCCGACTCACCCCCACAAATCTAGAACACCCCCAAATAGCCCCCCAAAAACATGCAATACTGGTATATTCAAAACATGGCAAATTGCGCTGTTCACAAAACATTGCTGTTTTCAGCACTTCCACTACTTCGATCCTCTTGAAACGTACCTGGACAGTCAATTGTTCCAGCGATTCACAAGAATCTCAGCAAGGCAGAACAAAATCGAACCACTGTCTCTTTGAAGAAGAAGAAAAAGAAGGTATACGACTAGTTTTCACTTAGTTTTCACCCAAACACACGCGCCTGCAAAACACCCAAAAAGGCCAAAATTCTGCCAATTCTAGACCAAAGAACACCAAACCCCCCTAAAACCTTGCCAAAATCATTATGAACAAGCCTGCATTGGGCCCGAGCCCTAGACTCAGAGTGAACCATACCAACTTAAACCCAAAAACCCTAGTAAATCGCACTGAACCCTAAACCCTAGATATGCTTTGTCTGTCTGTGTCAAAGAGCCTAGGTATGCTAAATCAGGAGGATGCTTCACTCAGTGGTGCCTGCCTTGACCGTCTGCATGGCCCTGCCTCAAGCATGGGCCACAAATCGGTTCCGCTCAAGAATTTGCGATTTTTCAGTAATTTCGCAAGATTTGCGAAATACCGAAAAACAGCACATTTTGAAAACATAACGGATGTTTGGCCCAAGCTTGAGGCAGTGCCATGCAGACGGTCAAGGCAGGCACCACTGAGTGAAGCAACCTGATGTAGCATACCTAGGCTCTTTGTCAGACAGACAAAGCATATCTAATTGTATGCAGCAAGCCACATAGCCCCAATTTTACATGAACTGCTGTCTGGAGTGGACTTTGCCTGGCATAACAACAACAGTACACTGCCTCGCCCTCGACCACTACATACCACGAATAGACAGACATGTAGTTCTGCTGTAGTAGTTGTTGTAGACAGGTTTACCTATTTGCCACTCACGAATTGGCCATAGTTGTTCCGTAAACCCAACCGACGCTGATGATCCATCCATCCCAGTGAGTGACTCTAAAGAAAAAAGATCTATTATTTAATCAATCATCATGGTATATTGGAAAGTGAGTCCGCTCCAAGGACATTTTGCATATTGTGAAATGCAACATAGTGGCCCCTGAATTTGAAGTACAATTTGAATTAAACAAGGTAAAAAAAACAGAGTAGTTGACATGAGTTACAATTACTGTGTAAAAGATTAAATAATAAGTAAGACAAGGCATATGATTCATCATTTCATGCACAAAAAAAACAGCATTTGGTTTCATCAGAGCCAGACAGCCATTGCTGTCCACTGCATGCCATCTTCTCAATTATTCATTACCTGTTCTACTTTTTGTCTGCATCTTCTTCGGAAAGTGGGGGCCCACAGGGTAGCCTTTCCTGTCAATATCAGAAGTAAGTCTGTCAGCAATCAGCAAGCATGTAGTCAGTCAGTAATTGCAGTCCCTTTTGAGGGGACTTGTCGTAATCCATCCATCTGCCTTGAGGGAAATGGATAGGGGGAGTCTAGAGGAGGAGCATAGAGGAGCATGATTGAGTTGTGAACTTGTGAACCTCAGGAATGCAGACTGCGGCACCTTCAAATCAATAAGGAATATAAGATGGAGACAGTGCTGCTGATGGTCTTGTTGTGATTAGGTGATTAAAGTTTTGTTGTGGTAAAAGTTGCAAAACAAAGAAAGACACACAGGAATAAAAGTGAATAAGGACGAAAAAAAGGAAATCATTTTCAGAGCTCGGTGTCAGGGAAGTAGAGCTCGTCCTCAAACTCCATGAATTGAGACGGGAGTAGGTCAGGTAACAGAGAAGAACTTCCGTCACCTAAGTTGGTGTCCTCTTCTTCCTGCGTGCATTCAAGTACTTTGTAATCTGGTGGTATGAAGTGCTGATTCATCTTGATCAGTGTTAACCTCTCCACATTTTTGGCCGAGAGGCGGGTCCTTTTTGAAGTTACAATGGCACCAGCAGCACTGAAAACACGTTCAGAAGACACGCTTGCGAGTGGGTAAGACAAATAATTTAGAGCCAGGCTGGTGATCAGTGGCCATAGAGCCAATTTCCTGTACCAATACAGCAATGGGTTCTTATTAACAAAGACCTCTGTTGGGTCATCCAGATAGGCCTGCACCATCGACTCAAGGTTCTCCACGGTTGCTCCACTTTGCGTACCATCTGTGGCCTTTGCAGCACTGGAACAAGCAAACCCTTGATGAGTTAGCCAATCCGCTTCCGACAATATTATGGCTGGGCCTGGTGCAGGTGAGGATGATGATACGGTTGCTGCTCGTGTCGTTAACGGCTGTGAGGGAAAGTGATTCCCTTCGCCCACAGATTCAGAAGTGGAACTTGACGCCGGATGGCCTGCTGATTCAGTTAGACTTCTGCCCGCTCCTTGAATTTTCTGCCGATCTTTTTCGAACCGAGTGGCTGACACAGCTAGCCAATGTTTGTACTTTGAAACATCTGCTTCATCAAAAGGAATGAATGCTTTGCTGGCCACTGCCTTTTTGTACTGTGGATCCAGAATAGTGGCACAAATGTAATGTTGTTCTGTATGTATGTTTTTAAGCCTTTCATTGGCAACTAGGTGGCTTAATAACCTCTCCGCCAACTGATATGCGTCTTGCTTTTCACCAGCATCTCTGAACGTTGAAGACACCGCCTTCAGTTGGTGCTCTAGCATGACCAACAATGGGATAGTTTTGCCCAAAGAACAGTCCTCCCTGCTGACTTCAAGCGTGAAGACCTCAAAAGGACGAAGCATGTCTGTCAGGCTTTTAACTAGCTTCCATTGCTCCAACTCTAGCCTCATGTCTTTCAAAGTAGAACCTAGTCGAAAGACATACTCATTGATTACCATGCACTGCTCAGACAGATGCTCAAGCATGTAAAAGGTTGAGTTCCAACGTGTTGCCACCTCCTGGATGAGTCCTTTGACTGGCACTTTACGTTCATGTTGAATGCCCCTCAGCTGCTTCCGGGCCTTAAAAGAATGGCTGAAATGTGTGCAGATTCTTCGGCAGGTGGTCAGTAGTAAGCATGGGCTGAAAATTTGTTCCGCCCGCGGAATTTGCGGATTTCCGTGATTTCGCGATCCGCGAATCTCGCGAAATCGGGGTAAAATCCGCGAATCAGCGGGACGAATTTTCAGCCAAGCACTTACAGGTTTACAGCAGCAGGTGCAAAAGTTGAAGCAAATTTTTTGTAACCTTTTACAAAAGGGTTACAAAGAAATTAACTTCAACTTGGGCACCTGCTGCTGTAAGCCTGTAAGAGCTTCCTGGCGCCTCGTTGCCTACTTGCAACTATTCTCTGACCCTGCTCTGACCCTTGAAGCAGGGTCAGAGAATAGTTACAAGTAGGCAATGAGGTGCCTGCCACGAAAACAGGAAGCACTGAGATATAAAAATAAGCATTTGCAATGCAATAGGTCTTTCATTAGGAAAGTTTGAGCTATTGCTCTTGTAAATGACAATTTATTTCATTTATGTGTTGGTTTTGAAAATAGCTAAATTAATAGCTTTGTCATTTACAATGCCAATATTTATAACTTTTGCAAATGTGACACCTATAGCATTTGTAATGCAACATGTTTTGTATTTACATGACTTAGATGTATTGATATTACAAATTACACTGGCTTTTAATTTTTAAAAATAATTAATACTTAAATAAAAGTGATTTTAATTTATAATGGAAATAGCTTAAACTTTTGTAAATAACTTTTGTGAAGATTATGTTCAGTGTATTTTATTGTGACGAAAATCCAAGAACAGAAGTGAAATATTAACATCTTTTTGTGACATTTGTAATAAAGCTTGAAACATTGAGAGAACATATTTGAACCAGTTGTTTTTGAATGGTTGCGCAGATTGATGTTGGGGTGGCGCTGAGTGGTGCTGTGGTAGTGCTGAGTGGTGCAGTTGTGATGCTGAGTGGTGCTGTGATGGTGCTGAGTGATACTGGGATGGTGCTGAGTGATGCTGGGGTGGTGCTGAGTGGTGCTGTGGTGGTGCTGAGTGATGCTGTGGTGGTGCTGAGTGATGCTGTACTGGTGCTGAGTGGTGCTGTGGTGGTGCTGAGTGATAATGTGGTGGAGCTGAGTGATGCTGTGGTGGTGCTGAGTGATGCTGTGGTGATGCTGAGTGGTGCTGTGGTGGTGCTGAGTGGTGCTGTGGTGGTGCTGAGTGATGCTGTGGTGGTGCTGAGTGGTGCTGTGGTGGCGCTGAGTGATGCTGTAGTGGCGCTGAGTGATGCTGTGGTGACGCTGAGTGGTGCTGTGGTGGTGCTGAGTGGTGCTGTGGTGGTGCTGAGTGATGCTGTGGTGGTGCTGAGTGGTGCTGAGTGGTGCTGAGGTCTTGCTGAGTGATGGTGCGGTGGTGCTGAGTGGTGCTGTGGTGGTGCTGAGTGGTGCTGTAGCGGTGCTGAGTGATAATGTGGTGGTGCTGAGTGATGCTGTGGTGGTGCTGAGTGGTGCTGTGGTGGTGCTGAGTGATGCTGTGGTGAGGCTGAGTGGTGCTGTGGTGGTGCTGAGTGGTGCTGTGGTGGTGCTGAGTGATGCTGTGGTGGTGCTGAGTGGTGCTGAGTGGTGCTGAGGTCTTGCTGAGTGATGGTGCGGTGGTGCTGAGTGGTGCTGTGGTGGTGCTGAGTGGTGCTGTAGCGGTGCTGAGTGATAATGTGGTGGTGCTGAGTGATGCTGTGGTGGTGCTGAGTGGTGCTGTGGTGGTGCTGAGTGATGCTGTGGTGAGGCTGAGTGGTGCTGTGGTGGTGCTGAGTTGTGCTGTAGTGGTGCTGAGTGATGCTGTGCTGGTGCTGAGTGATGCTGTGGTGGTGCTGAGTGGTGCTGTGGTGGTGCTGAGTGATAATGTGGTGGCGCTGAGTGATGCTGTGGTGGTGCTGAGTGATGCTGTGGTGGTGCTGAGTGATGCTGTGGTGGCGCTGAGTGGTGCTGTGGTGGTGCTGAGTGATAATGTGGTGGTGCTGCATGATAATGTGGTGGTGCTGAGAGATGCTGGGATAGCGCTGAGTGATGATGTGGTGATGCAGAGGGCAGAAAGGCACAAAAAGCAGTCTAACAAAGGGCAGAAGGGCAGAAAAACAAGGGAAACGTGTCTAACAGAGGGCAGAAGGGCACAAAAAAACAGTCTAACACAGCACAGAAGGGCAGAAAAACAAGGGAAAAACGAGTCTAACAGAGGGCAGAAGGGCACAAAAAACGAGTCTAACAGGGGGCAGAAAGGCACAAAAACGAGTCTAACAAAGGGCAAATGGCACAAAAAACGAGTCTAACAGAGGGCAGAAGGGCAGAAAAACAAGGGAATAACAGAGGTCAGAAGGGCACAAAAAACGAGTCTAACAGAGGGCAGAAGGGCGGAAAAACAAGGGAAAAATGAGTCTAACAGAGGGCAGAAGGGCACAAAAAACGAGTCTAATAGGGGGCAGAAGGGCAGAAAAACAAGGGAAAAACGAGTCTAACAGAGGGCAGAAGGACAGAAAAACAAGGGAAAAACGAGTCTAACAAAGGGCAGAAGGGCACAAAAAACGAGTCTAACAGGGGGCAGAATGAATCCCGCCCTGCGTGTTTGTCCACGAAGATGCCACCGTTTTGTGCAATACCTCTACTCAACTGGAGTACTTTCTACTGTCTAATCAGTAAGTGCTCCCTTGTTGGCTAAATGCATAGGGGCAGATTTACAATAACTGGCGCATCCCTAGGGATGCGCCAGTTATTGTGCGCCGCAGCTCCACCACCCATGGTCCGCCGCATTTACAATGCGGCGCACCATGTGGCAAAAACAGCACAGATGCGTGACGCAGCTCCAGCAATGCTCTGGGGGGCCCTATCTCCCCAATGCTACATCAAGCCTTGCGCAGGGTTTTGACGCAGCATTGGCCTAAAAGTGACTGAGTGAAATCTTGTAGATTTCACTCAGCCACTTTTAGGAGGCATTCCTGCGCAGGAACGCCCTCCCCTGCGCCGGAACGCCTCCTGATGGCGCAGGGCTTTACAACGTGATGCATCTCTCAGATGCGTCACGTTGTTAATACCCAGCACCATGGCGCATCTTTTGTGCTGCTGCTGCATCACAAAAGTGACGCAACTGTGGCGCAAAAGAGGCGCAAGTGGCTTGTAAATCTGCCCCATAGTGCTTTTACTACACTGTAGCTGCGTAAAGGGTCAGAAGATGTGTCTCCAGTGACCATGTGTGCCTGTTAAGCATGAGCGAATTTTGCGGATCTCGCGTTCGCGAAGTTTGCGGATTTGCGGATTCGCAATCCGCAAAATCCGCGAATTCCCGCGAATTTGCGGATTTTTTTTTTTTTGTGTTCGCCCGTGTTTCTGCCAGTTCGCGAGGGTTTTGTACACTTTCGCAAATTGCGAACTTATCTGTCGGGTCGCAAGTTTCGCGAACTTGTTGTTTCTACGTGTCCAGCCTGTTTGGGACACTCTTCTTCATCACTGCCACTCTCTGTCACCACTGCCACTCTCTGACTACTCATGCCACCCTCTGGCCCACCCATGCCACCCTCTGTTTCATCACCACACCCTCTGGTTGTCCAGTGTACATTATTTTCGGCAAAGCAAAGCACACCTTCCCTGCCTCAAGTGACCTGAATTAATTTGGGGCTGATTAATGTGTCACAGAATATTTTTTTAGCTGGCACCTGCTTCCTTAGTGCGCCCTGATTAGTGATCTTTTGCACTTGCTAAGTGCTTTCATTGTTGCAAAATTAGTTACAACACCTGCCCTGCCCCAACTGACAATAATGAATTAGGGGCTGATTAATGGATTTTAACTTCCAGCCTGGCTCCTGCTTGTCTCCCTTAGCTGTAATTCAGGACCTTTGTGGCATATGTGTAACTATTCTGAGGTTCAGAGCAGGGTCACATAATAGTTTCAACTGGCAACTGAACTCTGTAGGGGCCCCTCAGGAAGCACTACAGGAAATGGCTACTAATGATGAGCCTGAACTTTTGAACCTGGTAAGTAGTTACTTTCAGTTTTGCTAAGATCGTATTTCTGCAATTTTGCACTTATTCGCGGGGCGCGAACTCACGCGAACTCACGCGAACAGTGCGAGCAGTGCGAGCAAAATCCGCTGCTCGCGGATTTGCGGATTTTGCGGGAGATTCGCAAATCTCGCGGATTGCGGATTTCCCGAAAATCCGCAAAATCCGCGAGCGGAACGGATTTTCCGCCCATGCCTAGTGCCTGTGCCTGTGTTACAGGCACACATGGTCACTGGAGACACATCTTCTGGCCCTCTACGCAGCTGCAGTGTAGTAAAAGCAATATACATTTACCCAATGAGGGAACACTAACTGGATTAGCCAGTAGAAAGTACTCCAGGGCAAATCGCAAAAAAATCCGCGATTTCGCAGGAAAATTCGTGAATTTGTGATTTTTTTTGTGATTTTGCGGGGAAATTCGAATTTGCAAATTTCACCCATGCTTAGTCAGTAACTTCCTGACTGTGTTTTCATTTTTCAAGAAATCTTGCACCACGATGTTAATACTGTGCGCCAAACACGGCACTCTGAAATAGTCACCTTGCTGCATGGCCTTAACTATATTACTGCCATTATCCGTGGAAACATAACCAACTATGCGATTTCTTGCATGCAGCCATTCAGAGACCTTACTATTAAACTCCTCCAAAATGCTTTTTGCAGTATGAGATTTCGCCATGGCAAACATGGCTAATGTTGCATGTTTCCGAGTAGCTTGAAAAAGTGTGTCCAGGTCAACAACTGCCCTTGACTTGTCTCTAACCCCTGCAAAAGAGACCCAGTGTGCAGTGATGCACATGTAATCAAGAGCTTGGCAACTGGTCCACAGGTCTGTTGTCAAGTGGATAGTGTGAACAGCACTCTTCTGCAAAGCTGCCCCAATCACCTCCACACATCTTGATGTAGTGCTGGAACCGCAACTCTGGCAAAATAGGACCGGCTAGGAACCTTCCATTTAGGGCAGACTGTTGCCACTAATTCTAGAAACCCCACCCCTTCCACGAAAGAAAAAGGGAGAAGGTCCAGCGCTAGCATTTTTGCCAGCTTTGCGTTATACAGAAGTATAGGTTGGGTGGTTGCGTTTAAATGGGCTTCCGACCAAAACATGCTTCTAATGGTGGGCTGGACCGTTTTACGTGATGATGATGATGATGATGCAGACTTCAAACCAGTTAGGCTCATTGATGGACTCTTTTGCATTGGTGTCTGTCCCAGACTCTTAGTGTGCCTCATACATGTTGCAGGGGTAGAGGGCGTGGGCGCTACCACTGAAGTGCTGCTGCCAGGGGTACTGGGTGTACCAGAAAAAATGTCACTCGATTCTTGACTTCCCCCCTGCACAATCAACCCCTCGTCAGCATTAGATGCAATGTGAATGGATACATTTGGATCAGTTCTACTTTGTTGGGCTTCTTCGATCTTACTTAGGTGCGAATACCACTGGATAGGGTGGTGTTGTTTGAGATGACCTCTCTGGCCTCCGGTCCCAAGCTTTCCCCGACTAACGGATACTTTACAAATCGAACAAACTACCATGTTTTTTGCCTTTGCGCTAACAGTAAAGAAGTCCCAAACTGGGGACTGGTGATGTCTGCTGGTGGGGGAGGTTCTACTTTGACTTTCAATGCCAGATGAAGTGGAGGATGGGCGTGGCTGAATTTGTTTCTGTTGTTCACTTACAGCACCACTACTTGAGGTCGAGCTGGATGGAGGTCCCTGCCGGCCCTTCTGACTAAAAAAGATGGAAGCTGTAGGTCGTGTTGGTGTTGTAGTTAACTGCGTTGGTGGTGGTACCAGTGCAACGCCGCCCACATCCCGCTCAGCAGCCATTTGGGATAGGGTCAAAATGTCTGTCTGCTGCATGCCCGCTGAGGATGGAGTGATGACTGTAATGACTGGGTCATCGTCAGACTGTTCATCAGCAGCAGAAGACACCACTTCTTGTTCGTCGTCATCACACATAAGTTGAAGCCTTGCAGGAACCTTCCTATTAGGCTTAGCTACCTTTGTCGGCTCATGGCGTGCCTCACTCTCTGGCTGCATTTGTGGGTTCCAATCAGGATCAAGGTCATCAGAATGAAGGGGGCTTGAAGAAGAACTTGTAGTAGTAGTAGCCCTCCTTGAACTTTTTCTTGCTGGGGATCTGGAAGACAATGGATCATCCTCAGGAAGAGTGGCTTCCTCGGATGATAACGCTTGAATATCAATTTCCTGATGTGCCCCTACTTCTGGAGGAACAAGCGGTGTAGGCAGTTGTGCCGCTCCATGAACCTCTAGTTGCACCTCTCCATGCACCTGTCCATGCACCCTCCTTGCGTCTCTACTTGCACCTCTCCTTGCGGCTCTTCTTGCGGCTCTCCTTGCGCCTCTCCTTGCGCCTCTCCTTGCCCCTGTACTTGCGCTTGTACTAGTTGCAACTGTGGTTGTCATTTGCGCTTGTGGTTGTTGAACACTCGTCAGCTGAGGTACACCCAGCGTTGATTGGATGGTACTTTCTTGTGATGAGCCAAGATCACGGGTCGATGGTGATTGAACAACCAAAGTTGCTGCCGCAGCAGCACTCATGTTCTTGGACCTAACTTGGCGTGGTGGCACTGGGCCCAATGAAGCGGAGGTGCTGCTTCCAGCTTGGTCCCCGGCGGACACCGCTGCTGCTGCAGGTGTATTTTTTTTTTTCTCACACACCAGTCTCCTTGGTGGGTGGTGCCACTTGCTTCTTCTGCTCCTTCTTACTGGCAGTGGCACTGGCAACTTTTTTCGCTGAGGTGCTACAGCCACCTTTCTTTGGGGCCATCTTCTTCAGATGTCAGAACAGCAGGCTGCAGTTACACAAGTTGCAGAGTTGTCTTGTCTGTGGCCACATGTGACGTCACGTGACGTTGTGCTGCACACACCGCTGCAGGACTTCTTCCTGGCACTGGTGGTTCTCTTGTGCACCTAAAAGCAATGGAAGCCAGAGGAACATCAGTTATAGACCCCAAAAAGTCGAAAAACGCACAAAAATCACCACAATCCAATGCCATCCATGCCCTCAATGATGTTTAAATTCAAGACACCCCACAGAAAGACTAGGCCCATGCAACACTGAGTACCCCCGGGCATAATAGTTGAAAGCAAGGCAAACTGGGTGCAGGCCTGAGCACACTGCCTGGCTACAAAATAGCCCCTTGACCCCCACCACATGGCCAGGCCCTGCCTGTCCCAGGCCTCAAAATGGCCCCCACCCACATGGCCAGTTCCCAACAACGCCCCAAAAAGTCGAAAAACACTAAAAAATCACCACAATCCAATGCCATCCATGCCCTCAATGTTTAAATTCAAGACACCCCACAGAAAGACTAGGCCCATGCACCACTGAGTACCCCTGGGCATAATGGTTGAAAGCAAGGCAAACGGGGTGCAGGCCTGAGCACACTGCCTGGCTTCAAAAGGGCCCCTTGACCCCCAACACATGGCCAGGCCCTGCCTGTCCCAGGCCTCAAAATGGCCCCCACCCTCATGGCCAGGCCCCAACAACACCCCAAAAAGTCGAAAAACACACAAAAATCACCACAATCCAATGCCATCAATGCCCTCAATGATGTTTAAATTCAAGACACCCCATAGAAAGACCAGGTTCATGCACCACTCACTACACCTGGGCCTACTGGCTAGTGAGGCTTTACAGGCACCCCAATTTTTTTTTTAAATCAACATATAACAGTGAGCTAAAATTCCATGACATAAATGAGAATTAAGTTAAAAACAAAATCACGGGGCGTGGCTAGCAGCCGATGATGGCGGCAGCAACCTATAGAGGCTCCCGTAGCAAGGCGGCTTCCCGCAACAATCCGCATGCCTATCCGCTCAATACTCGTCCCAGAAGGGGTGTCCTGGATGCGGTGACCGAACGACGGTCGCAGGAGAAATTTGGGAGCTTTTCGGGCCCCGGGAAGAGGAGGAAAGACCTACTTTGTCCTCCACCGAAGTGCGGCCTGGTGGCACGAGTGCAGCTGCGGTGGTCTGGCCGAGCTCCATCCGGGCGCAAGTGGACCCTCTTCGGCACGGCCGACAGGAAGTACCCACCGAAGACATAGTCCGACACCAACGAACCTCCGGACCGGCGGGTCCCTTTTGAACACTCAACTTCCGACTCTAACTTTCCGGCGACGAGGCGGGGCAGTGCCTCTTAGCGGCAATCGACCGCGACTGAAGTTTGAAATTACTGCGTGATAGCCGCCATCTTGCACTGGCCTGCCTGAGCTGAGGCAGACCCGCCGCCGAAGGAACTAAAACGTCAGCAGCAGTCACCGAACTGTGCCTAGCTGAGTTCTCCGTCCAGACGCCTCGGCGCCGCTGGCCGTGGACGGCCTGCTTCCCCTATCACCGAGAGTGCCCCGCCGTCGAGCCAAAATGGCGGGGAAAGGACCCCGACAAACCGCCGCTCAGGCGAAACTTGGCAAATTCGCCTACGATAACCAGGCACTTTCCCAGCCTGAGCAGCGTAAGTCCCTGGGCAAAGGTGCGGACAGTGACGGGGTTAAAAAGGCTACTTTGGATGATGTCCTACGCGCCCTAGAGCAGGTTCAGGCGACGGTGGGCTCGACTGCTACCGAGGTGACCCTCATACGAGCCGACCTACAAAAGATGGGCGAGAGAGTGAAGCAAGTGGAGGTGGTTGCCAAATCCCTCATGGAAGACGTCTCGGATCTACAGGTGGCAATGGAAAAGTTGCAGGCTGACAATAAACTCCTGAAAGACAAGCTGGATGATCACGAGGGGCGCTCCAGGCGAAACAACGTCCGCATTTTGGGGGTCCCGGAATCCGAGACGAAAGGGGCCATGGACCTGTACGTGGAGGATCTCATCAAGAACCAGCTGGCCCCTAAGGGGCTCTCCAACTTCTTTACTGTAGAGCGAGCCCATAGGGTACCCGGTGGGACACCTAAACCGGGGGCTGCCCCGCGTCCCATCCTGGTCAGACTTTTTAACTTCAGAGTTCGGGATACGATTCTCCAACCAGCCAGGGTGGCACCACCTATTCAGATTCAAAACTCACGCATCTCCTTCT
Source organism: Lissotriton vulgaris (assembly GCF_964263255.1). Taxonomy (NCBI): domain Eukaryota; kingdom Metazoa; phylum Chordata; class Amphibia; order Caudata; family Salamandridae; genus Lissotriton; species Lissotriton vulgaris. The sequence goes on along the minus strand of NC_141687.1, from coordinate 779,599,056 downwards.
TCCCGGATTACACAGCGGAGGTCACGCGCAGGAGGAGGACTTTCCTGGAGGTGAAGAAGACGCTCCGCGAACAGGAATTGCCGTACTCCATGCTGTTCCCGGCCCGGCTACGAGTGGTGGCCGACAAGAAGGTTTGGTTTTTGACTCTCCGGAGACAGCAAGAGACTGGCTGGAGGGATGGCGCACGGTGGACCGCATGTCTAGCCGTCGACGCAACAGGCCCGAAAACGACAGCCGGCCCGGCTCGCAGACTTCGGCTAGGAGGAGTGCGAGTGCATCGCCATCACAAGATCGATATGGGGCTGCCGGGGGCGAATGAGATTCGCAGGCGATGGATTGGTTGGACTCTGACTTTCTCCCATAAGGATTGCTCTATCTCGTCGTTCTTGGACTCTGGCCTGGACATCCCGAGGGCGGCAAGGGGACCGCCTGCTTTGGGGGACACTCTCCCCTGACGCGCAAATACTCTATTTTTGGAATGGGATAAGCGCTCTGCTGAGTTGGGGTGGCGGGCAGTTGAAGGTCCATTTAGCAGGGAGGCAGGGTGAGAAGGGATGGGGGGGGTTGGTTCTTTTTCATGGGAAATTCACTAAGTCGATCAAGAACTGTACAGTGTGTTTTGACTAGAATTGTGCTATTGCAGGTGCGGGTGATTCTTGCTGGACATATTATGTGTTTGATGATTGGTGATGGCGGATGAACGACTCAATGCCGTGAGGGTGGGTGGGACGCAGATGAGTGGCTCTGCCCTCCGGCTTCTTTCCTGGAATGTGCGGGGCCTAGGAGATAAGGTGAAACGCGGCCTAGTCCTGTCTGAAGTAAAGCGCTATAAACCAGACTTGGTACTCCTGCAGGAGACTCATTTGGTGGGTGGAGCTACGAGGGCTCTGGACAGGAGTGGGTATAGAATGCTTGTACACTCCGAATTTTCCACTGGTTCACGGGGCACAGGTATACTGATCAAAAAATCCTCCCATTTCATCACACTTAGTACTAAATCCGACAATCAAGGGTGCTTTGCGGCGGTAGTGGGACAGTGGGATGGTCGCCCGTTAACGGTGGTCTCAGTGTATATCCCGCCTTCCCTACACTCGGTGATGCTTCCAGCCCTGGGCGACTTCTTGCTGTCCCTCCCGGACGGTGACATGCTCTTGGGTGGGGACTTCAATGCAGCTGCAGACCCGCAGCTTGACAGGTTTCCGGTGGCTGCTTTGCCGGGGGGACCCTCCCGGTTTCGGCGGTTCTTAGAGGCACTGGGGCTGGTAGATGTTTGGCGCCATGTTCACCCACTGATCAAACAATACACGTTTCATTCCAAAGTCCACAACAGTCTGTCCCGCATTGATTACTTCTTAGTGTTGGGGGACGGGATACAGCGAGTGGACGAGGTAGGCATAGACCCTCGAGGCATCTCCGACCACTCACCATTGACCCTCACCATTACCTCCTGGACACAGTCCCGTCGCCGCATATACCCCATTCAGGCCTCTTACCTTAAAGTCCCGAAAATCAGGAGGGCTCTTCAGAGGGTCACGGAGCAGTACTTCATTGAAAACGAACCGACTGCGGCTTCTGCCGAGATTCTCTGGGAGGCCTATAAAACAGTATTGCGGGGACAGGCTATAGGCTCAATAGCGGCGCATAGGAAGGAACGAACAGCTGAGCACTCTGCTCTCGAGCTCCAACTGCGCGAAGCCACAACCACCCACGAAGCTGACCCCACGGAAGACACGGCACACACCCTTACACTTCACCAGCAATTATACACAGACCATGCACGCCTCACGGTACAGGGGCATATCACTGAGACACAGAATCGGGTGTACGATGTAGGGGACAAGGCAGGGAAGATGCTGGCCTGGCTTGATAAGAGAGGGGGTAGCTCCAGGGGGATCCAGCAGGTGAGGGACGGAAATGGCACGATGCTAACTGACCCCGACCGGGTGGTGGAGGCGCTGGCGTCCCACTTCGAAAAGGTGTATACTCCCGAAAGGGAGGTCACCGTGATTGCGGCCCAGTGTGCGCTGAGCGACATAGATATTCCATCGCTGCGACCAGAGGCCGTGGCCGACCTGGAGGCGGCATTGACTACCGACGAACTTCGGTTAGCCCTAGGGGCTCTCAAACCCGGTAAGGCACTTGGCCCGAACGGCATTCCGGTCGAGTCGTTCTAAGCACGCACTGAAGACCTTTGTCCCTATTTACTTAAGATGTACGTAGAATGTCGAGAACAGGGACAGCTCCCGCTGGATCAGCGGACGGCCACGATAGTGGCTATACCAAAGCCCGGCAAGCCTCCGGAGGAGTGCTCATCCTACCGCCCCATCTCTCTGCTGAATGCAGAAAGTAAAATTTTAGCGAAGCTCCTGGCCAACCGCCTACTGCCTCACCTGTCTGACCTTATCCACCCAGATCAATCGGGGTTCATGCCTCATAGAAACACTGCACTTAATCTCAGAAGGGTACACGGGGTGCTGGCAAGGGCGGACCAACTTAGCGATAGTGCAGTTATACTGGCCCTGGACGTGAAAATGGCTTTTGACCTGGTGGAGTGGACCTACCTCTTCGAAGTCCTGTCTCACATGGGCTTCGGCCCGAACTTCATATCCTGGATAAAGCTACTCTACACAGCGCCAGTGGCACATGTGGTGGCGAATGGCCACATATCACGCACGTTCCCGCTTGGCCGTGGCACCCGGCAGGGCTGCCCTCTATCTCCCCTGCTCTTTGCGCTTACCCTGGAGCCTCTGGCTATTCGCATCAGACATACTCCCTTACTCAAGGGAATTAAATGGAAGGAAGGATGGGAGGACCGCTTGTCGCTCTATGCGGACGACATGCTGGTGTACCTGACAGATCCTGAGCGTGGAGTTCCGGCACTTTTGCGCTTGTGCGACGAACATGGTGAGGTTTCAGGCTACACCATTAACTGGAACAAGTCGGAGTTGTATGTGCTGGCAGGGAGCACCCCGACACTCGGGCCGGACTGCCCTCTGAGACTGGCCGGCTCCTCCTTTAAATACTTAGGTATCCATATCACGAGGGACCCTTCTGAACACAAGAGATTGAACCTCATGCCACCATTGGAACGTCTCAAACAGGACGCAGGCTTCTGGGCAGGGTTGCCGTTAACGATGTTGGGGAAAGCTGCATTGTACAAAATGAAATCACTGCCCCGTTTTCTGTACATCCTGGATAACACACCCTTCCCGGTGGCAGCGGGATACTTCAGGAAGGTCGCAGCGGTAGTTTCCGGGCTGTTGTGGGGCAATCGCCCTGCGCGCATAGCCCAAGCTAAACTCTGCAGGGGCTGGTATGAGGGCAGCATTGCACTTCCTAACTTGCACTTATACTACTGGGCAGCACAACTCAGGCCCATCAACCAATGGCTACATGCTCCGCAGTCTGACCCGGCATTCCAGGCGGACAGGGCACAGTTGGGCACCAATAACATACTTGCCCCGCTTTACGATCGAAGGAAGCTGAGACTGCTCGTAGGCCCCACTAAACTCACTGTAGACACCTGGCACGCGGCGACTGCTGCGCTAGGATGGAAAGGTACGCTTACTAAGCTCACCCCGCTCTGGGACACGCGCGCTTTGGGCAATTTAAGGACCAGCAAGGGGTTTTCCTGCTGGGACTCCATCGGCATCTCCACAGTGGGGGATATGTGGGAGCAGGGAGATGTTATTTCATTCGCCCGCCTGAGAGAAGTATATGACCTCGGACCGCACGAGTCATATCGATACGTGCAGATCCGCCATGCCCTGCTCTCTGCCATCCCTGCTGGATCGACTCTCCCTGAGTCCTCCCCGCTGGAGGATCGCCTCCTGACTGACTTCATGGTAGAGAGAGCAACTTCCCTGACGTACCGTAAGCTCCTAAATAATTCACCAGACCCTCTGACACCCCTCAAGGACAGATGGGAGCGGGAGGTAGGCGCCCTAGATGAGTACGAGTGGAATGAGGCTCTAGCTTCCCCCAAAGAAGCGGGCATATCGGCCAGGATGAGGCTGGTCCAGCTAAAGGTCCTTCACAGGGTATACTATACGAGGACACTGCTACACCGCATCCACAGAACTTCACACCCCTTTTGCTTGCGTGGTTGCGGGGATGAGGGTACCTTCTTTCACACGTTCTGGGACTGCCCACGCATACAAAACTACTGGCGCCAAGTTTTGCATACTATATCCCAGGTGCTGGAGGTCTCGGTCCTTCCGGAGCCACGGCGGTGTCTCCTCAATGTATGGGAACCGACGGACCTGTCACGGCATGGCCGCCTCTGGGTGACACTGGGAATGATGGTGGCGAAACGAGACATTGCGCAGCGTTGGGGGGTGGCAGACCTTCCGACAACATCACAGTGGTGCATGAACATGGATAGAACGATGGTAACTGAAAGGGCGGTGTACCTAAGTCGGGCCTGTCCTGGCAAGTGGAACAAGGTCTGGTCCCCATGGAACGTATACCGGGGCGACATCTGCGATCCACTGCCAGAAGATGATCCGCTAGACTCAGATGATGATGAGGGGATGGAATGAGGGGGATTGATTGCGGGGGGGGGGTCCTTCGGGAGGGTGGTGGGGGATGGTAATCTCTTCACACCCCACGTTGATTCCTAGATAACACGGCACTTTCTCCTGTCCTAGGGCTACTCCTATAACTATCCTGAAATGTACATTGTCAATGATCGCACTGTGATTTCCCGATGTTCTTTTGTTTCCTTTGATATTTTCGGAAAATAGAAAATGAAAACCTCATCTACGCTGTATGAAAAGTGTGCTAGCGCCCTTCATTCATTCCTGTGGCAAGCCTTCACTACAATGTCTTTTTCAACACATGGACTTTAATTCCACAAGGCTGTCATTGCGATTTTCCTCTTTCATTTAGCGGCCGGCCCCTCGGGGTTGTAGGCGGCATGCTGTGTAACAATATGAAGGTACAATAAAGGTTTTAAAAAAAAAAAAAAATCACAGAAACAGTTGTATCATGCACCCATGACTAACCCTGGGCCTGCTGGTTACTGTGACTACCCACAAAATATATTGTGTTAAAGTTGTGAAAAAAGTTTTAGAACTGTAGTTGCCTCAACTGCAATGCCCCAAACAAACAACACCAACTTACTTGTAAAATCTCAAGTCCAAAAGTAATCCAAACTCCAAAGTCCAAAAAGTCCTCAAATACAAATATCCAGCAGCAGCCACAAAAAGTAATCCTTCCCGCTCCAGATCCAAATCAAAAGGGACCAGGACATGCACAAAGCACTGGGAGGAGCCTGCTGGACAGGACAGGAAGTTGGAGACTCTGGGGCACTTCCTTCCTCCCACCCCACCCCAAAAAATGGACTCCTGCACCAAAAAGTGCAGCCAAATGTCAATCTGAGGAGTTATTCTGATCAAAATCATCATTTTCACAAGGTTTATGCTTCCTGCAGTGGATTTCTTGTGCAGAATTGCAATTTTTGCAATTTCGGGAACGCGAGCTGTTCAAATCTCCCGCCGGAAGTCAGCTGCGCGCTGCATCTACGTGTTCGGCATTGTTTACTCCCGCAATGCGTGATCGCGGGCCTTTATGACGTACTCGCGTTGTCAAACACTCGCTGTGCAAGATGGCAAGCCGCGATAATGTAATTGCGTTCTAAACACTCTTGTGCAATCACGCAGCAAGATCGAAAATGGCGCAGCACACGCAAACCGGGAGAAAAACAACTCGGCGGACTCAGAATCACGGTAAGTCAACGCCGCGCGTGCCATATTGTATTTTTCAAGCGCGACCAAGCAAAATAATTTGTAGCTTGCGAATTAGCGGATTTTTGGGCAAATTTGCGCGATTTGCGGATAGCGAAATTGCCAAAAATCCGCAAATTTGCCCGCGAAATGGATTTTACGCCCATACTTACACAGGAGTACAAGGAGGGGGAACCCCACTCTCACAGTTTACATCGGCAATGGAACTGTCGGACCTCTGGATAGAATTAAACCAATACACTCGGCAAGATACATATTTTTCGGCACCACAATGCAGTTTCCCCAGAATAGACTGTTTATTCACTCTCCAGTCCCAACTGCCAAGATTCAGGGCAGCGGTACAATTAGCCAGGAGAATATAAGATCTCTCCCCAGTGGCGGTCCAATTACAAGGCCCGGTGATAGACCACCAATGCCCACCCAGTTTGGATGCCTGGTACGTCGTTTACAAAGCGGTGTTTACACCACACGACCTTTACCACGCTGCCATTACAACGTAAGTCGTTATTACGACTTGCGCTGGATGGCGCTGTTGGTTAAGGAATATTGTAATTTTCTATTCCAACACCTTCCCTACTGTTACGTGGACTGGTGTTAGAATAGAAAATGATAATAATCCTCAATCCGCGCCCTCCAACGCAAGTCGTTGTAACGACTTGCGTTGTAAAATCTGCGATGTAAAGTACCGCGATCATAACGATCGCGTTGTACTATCATACATCTACCTAAAAGATAAAAACACAGGAGACAAAATACACAGGGAGTTGGACTTATACTTTCAAGAAATCCAGGGGTCTGTCGACTCGGCACTGACCCTATGGTAGGCCTTTAAAACAGTATTCAGAGGTAGCACTCAAGCAATAATGGGGGGCGGGGGGGAGGGGGGGGGGGGGAAGACTCCAGACGGCCATGCGCTGAACTGGAGAAGAAGATATTAGAAATAGAGAGTACAGCGCAAGTATGAATCAGGGAATGGACAAACAAGCATGCTTTGGCAATGCAGCGACATCTTTAAGACATTGGAGATAAGGCAGCCAAGCGTCTTCTGAGGCTGGATTTACATGATAGGGAGAGGTCCGGGGTACACAAACTGAAAGACAAAAATGGTACGGTCTACCAATGCGGGTATAGCTGAGGCTTTCGCCTCTTACTACGAGGCTTTGTACGCTTCCCAGGCCTCAATGACTGAATCAGACTGTGTGGATTTCTTAAGGGACGTGACCCTCTGACCATTAACTGAGGAGGAGTGAGCAGCCCTAGAAGCTGATCTATCCGAGGAAGCCCTGCAAGGGGCGCTATGAGAGTTGCAATCGGGCAAGCCACAAGGACACAATGGCTTGCCGATAGAGCTCTACAAATGCTTAGCAGGAGTGGTGACCAAACCAATGATGGCAATGTACCAAGAAGCGCTCTCCACAGGCTGTATCCCGCATGATCAAAGAACGGCAACAATAGTGCCGTACTAAAAGATGAAAAGCCCCCTACTGAACCCAGTTTGTATAGACCAATCTCCCTGCTTAGTGAGGAAGTTAAGGTGTTGGTCAAAACTCTGGCCACTAGATTGCGAGAAGTTCTCCCCCACGATAATACACCCCGATCAGTCAGGATATACTCCCAGCAGGAGGCTCAATCTGAGGGGTCTGTATGGGGTACTCCAGTTAACCAAACCTTATACAGATAAGCAAACAGTTGAGATGGCTTGGGATGCGAGAATGGCATTTGACTCGGTGGAGTGGAAGTATATTTTAGCAGTCCTGGAAAGATTTGGGTTTGGCCCAAATTCAGAGCCTGGTTCAAGCAACTCAACATGGCCCCTATGGGCAGGGTCAGGGTCAGGGTAATTGGAATATCCTCACAAAGTGTTGAGCATCATAGAGGCACCCGGCAGGGCTGCCCACTGCCTCCTATGCTCTGGCCCCCGGAAACCCTAGGGGCATGGATCTGCTAAGACCCCCTAATCTGGGGAATACCTGCACTGGGAGGGTGGGAAGAAAGAATCTCCCTATATGCTGATGATGTGATGCTATATATGGCTCGACTCTAGGAATCTATAAATAGAAAAATCCAAATCTTCCGAATATTCAGGGAACATTCCGGTTATACGATCAATTGGGCTAAATCAGTGATTTACCCCCTGTCAGAGAGGCCCCCAGCTTGCCACATCACTGCTTGGCCCGGTGAGCCCAAATGTGTTCATGAACTTAGGTATATATGTCACGCGCTACCCACATGAATTTCTTAGGCAAAACCTCAACCCGCAACTCAAACGACTCAAAGCAAACATGAAATACTGGGAATCTTTACCACTGACTTTGGTAGGCAGGGCCACCCTCTATAAGAAGATGAGCCTCCCGAGGCTACTCCACGTGATGCAAAATACAGCATACAAGATTCCAGCAGCAGTCTTTACAGGAGTTGACCAGGCAGTCCTCAAACTACTGTGGAAAGAGGGATCTCCAAGAATTGCGCTGTTCAAATTATAGAAAAGGGTATATGAGGGAGGACTGGCGATCCAAGACATTAAAAAATATTACTGAGCCTCGCAACTACTGGTAATTAACAACTGGACATTCTTGGACCACCAGAACCCATTGTATAGAGTAGACAGATGGTGCATGGTCACAGGAGGGTGGGAGAGGTTATTGTATGGCAAGATGGGCAGGGATGTCTCACCACAACACACACAAGTGGTAATACACACATGGCATGAGGCTACCAAATTTCTCGGGTGGAGAGGGAAATTAACGACCGCGACATCGCTGTTGTACAGTGCACTTCTACCAGAGGTAACAGGGATGAATGGCTTCCACAAATGAAGACTTATTGGCATAGAGAACCTGGGCGATGTCTGGAGAAACCAGTCATACATATAGTTTCATGACCTGCAAAAAGAATTTGACATAGTGGACTAGGCAAGTTTCCGACACACCCAGTTTGGGCATGCATTACACTGTCATTTGCCTATGGGAGAACAACTGCCTGAAGCCTCTCCGCTGGAGGACCGCTTATTGCACTGACACAGAAAGGAGTATCTCTAAGAAATTAGTCAACAACTCCCCTGATCTTCTTGGTCCCCAAAAAAGGTGTGGGAGAATGATCTGGGGAAAACACTAGATGACAAAGACAGAACAGGGGCTCTCCATGCCACCCGGGAGATCTCCATCAGAGTGAGATTCTGATTGGTCCAACTTAAGATCCTTCATAGATCGTACTATACGCAAATCCTCATGCACAAAATAGGCAGAGTGCACTCTCCACTGTGCAGAAGGGGCTGTGGGAGTGAAGGGTCCTTCTATCACATTCTGTGGGACTGCAGGACGATGCAACATTATTGGGCCCAGATCACGTCAATAAAGCAAGTGTGGCAGAGATCCCGGCAGAGCATGGATGGCTACTATTAGGAATACAGGGGCCAAAGACTGACCTAGGGCAAATCTGGCTTAGCTTACTAGCCAGGGTTGCAAAACGAAATATTGCAAGGGCATGGTGGACCATGCCCGCACCGACTGTTGAGGACTGGCAAACAGATCTAGATTGGTGTCAGAGGGCAGAACAAATGGTTTACACAGCTAGAGGGCACCCCAAGAAATGGGAGAAAATGTTGGGTGATTGGAGAAATTACAGGGGTAAGGGACGCAGGAGGGGGAGTTGCTCATAAAGTAGGGTGATAACGAGGTTCACTGGGCAAACCGATTGGTATGGCCTTAAAAGCGCCTTGACTATTTGCCAGGATCATGTACTATATGGGGTTCTGTGAAGCCACAATGAATAAACATGTGCACTGACCAAAATCATACCACTGCAGAATGATATGTGAAGCCTATTGTTTGTTTACCAATAAAAAGATTTTAAAAAAGAAAAGAAAATGGACAAGCACTGGCAGTTACAAGCACTTCAAAATTAACAAAAAAGAAGTGAGTCTGGAGTTGGTGGGCGCCAGCAGCATTTTCTTACCCTATCACCTATAAAAACCGGACAAGGGCAGGGACAGCAGGAAAGGAGAACCAATTGGCATCTAACAGTAACAGTATAACCACATGATGACAAGGTCTTGCCCCGGTACTAAACCCTTTTTTGGAAGTCTGGGTTAGGTCATTCTTAAACCTTCATAGCTTTTTCCACAGTAAAAATATACTGTTGTAAGGTATTTTTATTTATTTCAAAATATTTTTCAGATAATAGTTGGAATTGTAAAACATTTTTTACATGAAGAGATATTTGAAAATAAAGTATTTTAGTGCATTTCATTTAATGGACTTCAAGAGCTGCTCAATATTTTCTACAACAAAAAAATAAAGACTTATTGCTGCTTTGCCTTTCTTTTAACAGTTTATAATCCAAGAGGGTTTTTTTAGTCTTTAAACAATTCCGGTTTAGGAAGAATTCTATTAAGATTTGTAAGGCTATTGAAGATTAGGCATTGGCGTAAATGGACTTTCTTTCCACATTGTACTGTTTAATGAGCGTTCATTCGAATTTTTTAAGCAGAGGCAATAATTTAGGAAATGAAAATCTAGAGCATGTTTAAAGAATAAGTTACTTACCTTTGGTAACACCTTATCTGGTAAAGGCAGGATCTAGCTGCAGATTCCTTACAGTTGAATTATTCTCAGGTGCTAGACTGGATCCAGAAAATGTTCTACAGCATTACCTTTGTATGTCAGTAGAGGACATTTAGTGACTCCATAGCAACGTCGTTCACTGGATGTGATGTCGACAGAGTCCATATAAGCCCTTCCTGTGTGAACGTCAGTTTTTTCCTTTCTGCGCTTCTTCCCTGATCCGTTGAGCTATACCTCTGCCCATATTTGGCCTATCTCGACGTTGTCAATGACTCAGTGTGCCTTTTTAGGTCTCGTCCTTGAGACCTATTGCTGCCGAGATGTCTCTCAGCGGAGACAGACCGGGCACGAGCGCCGATTTCTCCTTGTGGGCGCGCGCGGCGCCGTGCCCATCTCCTGTGTCACATTCACAGCCTCTCTCAATCACACACAGCCACACTCACGCATGCGCACAACACAGATGCAGGCACAATGCATCATGACGCACTTACAGACACACAGCCCCACATATACACACACACAGCTCAAAGACATACAGTCACACATATACATACACAAGCACATCTACACACGCGCACACACACAACTACACCCACACACGCGCACACACCCCCATCCCCCCTCCCCTGCCGCCACCCCCTGCTGCCACCCCCACTACAACTAAGCCCCACTTACCGTATGGCCGCAACTCCGGACTTCAGCCGCCACCGCGGGGCTCTCCCTCGGGCATGGGAGCCCCGCCCGCATCACCACTGCTCCTCTCCTGGCCAGTCACTCCGTGGGCGCGAGCTTCCAGCAGGAAACGGAAGTCCCGCCCCACGGCAGTGTTCCTCACGCGCACGTCTTGTTGTTTACCAAGAAAGCCGTCCCGAAGTCGCTCCAGTCTACTGGCTGCAGCCCGTGTTTGTTTTTTTAGGTGTCGGATAGGCGCGCTTGCCAAATCCCTGCTTTCAATTGGGAGGGAAGCCTGTTAGGTTCCCTCCAGTCTTTCTCTGTCATGCCTGCCAGGACAGGGCATGTGCACGCGCCTTTTGCCTGGACTGCTCTTTACCGTGCCTCCACGTGGCCACAACGGTTCGGCGCACTTTCACTGACTCTCGGCGCTGAAGGCTGCTGGTAATGGATGCGCACAATGATGGCAGCATTTTGCCAAAGCACGATGGTGAAATCCCATCAGTGTCCAACGCACAGAAATCCCGGGGACCATGAGGGAGTACAGGCAAGAAGACCGCGCACCTGCTTTATGCACTCTTCATGTATCAATTCTGTTCCTATTGTGAAGCGCTCTGACGCCTTCGGGTAAAGTCCGCGTTATATAAAAACGCATAAAAAAAAATACTCCTCTGCCCTTCTTCTCTCTGTATCCCCTGCTGCCCAACCGTACTCCTACCCAGCAGCCACGCTTGCTTCATATCCTGCTCCCCTCCCCTGTGATCAGACCGTATTCACTGGCCATGCAGCCCTTCCTGCAACATGCTCTATACCCTGATTAATTTGTATGCTCCATAGTCCCTGCTGTTACACCCTACTCCTGTACCCTGCAGCCCCTGCACCCTCTTTTATACCCAGCTAATGTCACTGCTCCCTTTCCATTCCCTGCTATCCGACCTACTCCCGTACACTGCACCTCCCCCTGTTCCATGCACAGTACTTCTTGGCACTTTGTGGCGCCCAGCGCCCTGAACCCATCCCTGGCTGCTCTTTGGGAAAGCCTTGGTTAAAGACAATGCGGGCAATTGTGGCTAGTCAACAACATTTACTGCTGTGTGCTCTGGCTTGCCCTCCACCGCAGCAGACGGCGCAAACATTCCAGTGCTTCCAGCCTCGCGTGACTGCCGCCTCAAGAACCCATCTGTCCCGACAGAGATCAGAGATGTACGTCACGCGAGGCTCAGACATCCCGCACGACATTGGGGAAGAAGTGGTTAAAATAAACACTTGAAGTGTAACAGAATGCAGTAAAATATCATTTTGATGAAAATTGTTTGCTTTGTGAAATATACACAGGTATTTTATGCGGGTGCCAGAGTATGGTGACATTGCAAGTTTAGTCGCGCTCCCTTCGCCCCTGAAAAACAACACACATTTGCCTAACCTCTGGGCCCCCTTCTCTCAGACTTGTTCTGAAAGTGTTCTTGATATGAAAATCTGTCTGTGCAAGGTTTGCTCTCCCCCCCACCCCCCAGTTCTTATTGTGTGCCTTTCTCCATTTAATGGAGCTTTGTGTACTTGCTGTGTAACCAAAATACCCCTTCCCACATCACGCACACCCATTTCACATTGCTTGGATGCAATGGTACTTTTGTGCTGTGCAAGTAACAAGTAGTGATTATTGCAAACAACTTTTCCCCTCTTCTGAGACATAACCTGCACTTTCTGTGACGAGAGTATCACACTACAGTGCATCTCCCACTTAAATGTGTAACATGGGAATTTCAGGCAAACGATATGTACATGCAAAGCCTCGGTGATGGCAGTAACGCTCCCTGTTACAATAAGCGCAGTGTGTAACGCATCTTGAAATTCCAATACCGCATCGGACAGAGAAGAATACATTCTTCAAGGGTTTAAGAAGGCCAATAAATCAAAAACTAAAGGGTTCGAATTGTCACAGCATACCGTCAATGGGGAGTAAATTTAGGCCGAAGCCTCCCGCCCGACCACTATCGGCGAATAAGGCTTATTTGAATATTGCACTTTGTGCAGATTTCTAATTAGTCGGCAGTGAATCCAGTTACCCCCTTAGAAGTGATAAGAATGGGGGTGGCAGGTGGTGTCATGCATGGTGCAGTGTTATGGACCTGCCCTGCATTATGGGGGGGACTGTTAGTTGGGGTAGTGATTAAACCGCCCATGTACAGTACAGGGTTCCGAGTTGGGGGAGGTGAGGTTCCGTGACGATTTGAACCCGTGTTTTCAATATCGTCGGAAATACATAATATTGGTATCAGCGAACCGCAAATGATCCATTTAGCATATTCTGGTGTTTTCGCTATGCTACGAGCAAGAGTACTCCTGTCATAAACACATTTCTGATCTACCCATGGCATCCATCTTAGATCATGGCAGCCATTTTGTGTTTCTTGCCCTCACATACGCAATAACCTCTGATACACGTAGGCTTAGCCGACGATTCACCTCTTTAAGTGACACGTGCACCTTGGAACGGAACACGCTGTAGCTGCATGACTCGACAAAGGCTGCCTCCTCTGCCCGAGGCCAGCCCTACCGAACTGGTTCTCGTGTCCATTGTCCCGATCATGATTAGGCGGCCGAAGCCGGTAGCCTTGCCCATTTACAACCCACAAACATCCCTTATCCCACTTTTCTATCTTCCACACCTGGCTCCGTTCCTTTCTTTCTGAATCTTTATTAGGGGGAGGCAACGAAATTTACGATGAGGCGGTCCGGCTCTTGAATGCAATATTGACAAGGGATTGTGATGAACTAGTGGGAACCCCTCTTCGTAATGTTTGGCATCAGATATTATCGACGGTTCCTGTGTAATGCCAAATATTTATTGTTTAGGACACAAAGGTTTGGGAATGTACTAACATGTGAAGTATTTGCCTGGAGCACAATTTTTAGTATATAAGGAGCAACCCTCTATGTACAAATCAAACAGGCTCCTAGACACTGCCCATGCGTGGTTTCTGTGACTTCTGTGTCCCTGCAGTAATAAACCTTTGGTCTTTGACGCCACCATCGAGAAGCCCGTGTTTCTGTTTATTTGTGCACCAAGGCAGGTGGAACTCCGGGGTCTTCGGGTGTTGTTCCCTGACACCTCTAAACGGAACCAAAAAGTCCAGAACTCCAATTGGCGCCCAACGTGGGGCGACGTCATTCGGTACCGGTCCAAAAGCCTGAAGAGTTCGAGAAGCTTCGTGTGAAGATTCCTGAGGGAGGCGCCCCACTTCATCGATCCCGGCATATCGCAAAAGTGGCCCGAAGTTCTCTTCCACGAGGGTTCCCGTTCAGGACGGCTGCAGTGGGCCGTTGCCTTGACCGTCGCCCTGTCTTGGACCCGAGGTGCAGTCCTTAGTACGGCGAAACGTGACGGGTTTCTCCTTGGTGACGTCTTCAGTGCCTCAGTTAAGTATTTAGTGGTTGCTAGTTGGTTACTTCGTGAGGGTTGTTAAAATCCTTTTTGGTTCTTGGTTTGGTTTGGTTTCGTAAGATTATCATTCGTTGTTCTGGTTACGATAATCTATTTGGCTTAGTTTTGGGTATCGATACATCAGTTCGCTTTTGGTAGGCCTAAGTTCTTGGTTCAGGTGCACATATCTGTTTCGTGTTTTGTTTGTTCTGTGTTCCGGATTGCAAAATGGTAAGTCGGAGAAATTGTATGTTGTCGTGTTTTGGTTGCAACAGCGATTCACGATTGGAGGACTCATGTCTGGTTCCTCCGATTGGGACTCCCTTATATGATCTGTACTGTAAACATGGTGTGGGTCCTATATCTTACAATGAGGTGTGGGTCCGCTATACGAAAAAGGATGGTGTCCTTAGTTGGCCACTGCATGGTAGTTTTGAACCCGAAATCCTTGATAATTTAGAAGCGAAATTGTTTAGGAAGAAAGCCCGGCCGGCAATGTTTGATTCTTTCCGTTACTGGCGAAAAGAATCTAAACAGAGAGAGATTAAAAGATTGAAGAAAGAACAGAAAGAGCAAGAAGAGTTGACTTTAGAACAAGCGGCTAAACAGCTGCAAGTTAACGAGTCTGAGAAGGCCATAGAGGTGGCTATTAGAGAGCATAATTTAGCGATCGACAAGTGCTATCCTGCCTTGCCATCGAAAACAACTAAGATACTGGAGGACCCCGAAAACGATCCTCTGTTGTCTTATCTGTTAAGGTCACCCCCACCGTATGCACAAGGTGCTACGGCTCCACCTTTACCGAATGTTCAATTGCCGGTTGCTGGACAACCCGGTATTCCTGCTCCTGCTCCTCAGAATCAAGCTCCTGTACCTCCTGTGGTCAATGTGAATGTCCCTACGGCACCTCCTCTTCTTGGGTTGCCGACTTCTCTACCTATACCTGTATCTGTCTCGCTTACACCTACTGTTCCACAAACTATTTTCCTTGATACTCCTACTGTCCCGCTATCTGTTCCTACTTCTACTGTGTTCTCTGCGTCTGCTAGTGTGTTGACTCCACTTTCTGTTCGTCGAAGAATCACTGATTCTGTTTCTAGCATTCTGTCTCCTTTCTATAAAACTTTAATCAAGACTCCTACTTCTGACTCTGTTCAAAGACGTAGTCAGCTTCCGAGTACTGAGGAACGGGGAATTTTAGATTCCACGGCTCTCAGATGGATTTCGAAGAGTAGGAGATATAGTACGAGAGATGTGCTAGATACATTTATGCAATGGAAGGAACCAACGCAACGGTATGTCTTTGATGAGATGTGCTCGCTTTTACGTGAGGAAGTAGAAGAAGATGATGTTGAATCAAATTTAGAAGACTTAATTAAGGTTCAGAAAGAGTTTGCTGCAGGAATGATAGTAGGTCAAAATATAGAAGAAGCGATGGAACTGATTTTAAGTTATAGGAGTGATCCATCACTTCGTTCACCAAGAGATTTAGAGAAAAGTAAGATGAATCAGACTCGCCAATATCCAATGAGGGAGGTTCCTCCAATTTGGCGCGAAGCTGTGCAAGCTGACGCACCGAATGGTATTGTAGCAGCTCCGGCCCAATTCCAAAGAGTGTGGATACACATTCCATGGAAACGAGCCGAAGTGCTAGCAGTAAAGTAGGCCTTGCCAGACCCGCGTAAGAATCCTGCCGGATACTATAAAGAATTAACACAGACAGTTGAGGCCTGTGTAATGAATCTGGCGGACATTGATATGTTATTTGGTAATGTAGTTCCACAACCAATTTGGGCTAAAATTCGTAAAGAGAATCATCCAGTTGCCCTAGGTGGTGATTGGGCAGCTATCATTGCAGCGGATGGTCAGCAAATAGGTGGTTCAAAACCCGAACCTCTAATTGCTAATCTTCCAGGTAGGATAATCGACTTAATGAAGACTCTGATGCCCGCATTGCGTGTTAATTGGGACAAGTTGTCCGCATGCAGACAAAAGAAAGATGAAAGTGTCTCCGACTTTTTCACGAGGTTCGAAGAGACTTTTGTAGATCATAGTGGTCAGGATATGAGCACAGAAGGAGGACAGAGACTGTTTGTCGATAAGTTCGTACATAATTTGTTACCTGAGCTATGCAACAAATTAAAAGATTCCGAGAGTGCGTGGGCTGTCTCTACAACTGCGCAAATACTTGCAACTGCACAGTATTATGAAAATAGGGATAAAGAGGAGAAAGAAAAATCAGATAAGAAAACGAAAGACTTAAAAACTAAAGTTCTCTTGCAACAGGCGTATCCGCCTCGCAGGAATCAGACTAATACGCAACAGGGCTCGTATCAAAGAACAGATTATAGTTCACCGAGACCTCAATATCAGTGGAATCAGTGTGCGTACTGTAAGAAAGAGGGTCACTACAAGAATGAGTGTCCAGTCTTAGCGCAAAATAACGCAGCAGCAGCTCAGAGAGGTCGTGGTGGTTTTGTGCAAAATTCTAGAGGTCGAGGGCGAGGTGCTATGCCTCCACAAACGAATGATCGCCCTTCCAATCACTTTGATCAACGAAATGGACAGTCTGCCCAGCAAAATAGATCTCAACAGTATCTTGTTGAAGACTATTGTGAAGTGGATGAGGGATTTCAGCAAAATGGGTACTAGGACAGCCATGGACAGAGAGAGGGAGTAGTATCAGTTCCAGTGGATCAGAGTGGGCCTTATGTCGCAGTAGCAACGTCAGGTGTAATCGAACCGTTTCTGTTGGATACTGGTGCAGCAAAAAGTTCTATCATTCATGCGAAACTCCCTGGCGCACCTTTGTCCGGCTCAACAAATGTTTCTGTAGGTTTTTCAGGCGCCCCTGTTTACAACCCCATATCTGGTCCTTTGTCTATTTCTGTTGGACCGTGTCAATTGAAAGCACCCCTAATTTTGACGACGGGTTGTAATGAAAATCTGCTTGGTTTAGACTTGTTAAAACGACTATATGCGACATTGTACTGTTCTCCGGAAGGAGTACAGCTTACATTGGGCAAAAGAATCACCTCTCCGATGTACTTGTCAATGGATGCACTCCCGCCAGAGCTGCGTTCACTCCCTGATACTCTTTGGGCGACTGGTCCTAACGATGTAGGCCTTTTAGAAATACCACCATATGTAGTCACTTTGAAAGCAAATGTAAAATTTCCACGAATTCCTCAATACAAAATATCTAGTGAAGGTGAACGAGCACTTTTATTGATTGTACAAGATTTGATTAAAAAAGGTGTGGTTGAAGAAACTAGAGGAAATGTCTGTAACAGTCCTGTATTACCGATTTTGAAACGAACTGATCCTACAAAGCCTCCAGTGTATAGGTTTGTCATCGACCTCAGAGAAGTCAATAAGATTGTGGTCCCGCAGTTTCCTGTAGTTCCAGACATTACGGCCTTGTTAACATTGATTCCTGCTACAGCCACATGGTTTTCAGTCATCGACTTAAAGAATGCCTTTTTCAGCATTCCGATAGCCGAAGAAAGCAGAGATATTTTCGGCTTCTGTCTAGGAGGTCGAAGTTTCAGATTTAAACGCGCTCCACAAGGCTATTGTGAGAGCCCATCTATTTACAGTCAAGCACTAAAAAGTCAGTTAGATTCCTTTGTCCTTCCTCCAGGCTCTGCTTTAGTGCAGTATGTAGATGATCTTCTAGTGGCTGCCGATGACAAGGAAACTTGCAAAGCAGCTACGATTTCGTTATTGCATCATTTGTCTAATTTGAATCATAAGGTATCACCTTCGAAAATGCAATACTGCTGCCAAGAAGTGACCTACCTAGGTCATCTCTTGTCAAAGGAGGGAAGGAAGTTGACCCCAGAGAGAATAAAAGCAATTACGCAGATGAGTGTTCCTCGCACGCAGAGAGAAGTGCGTGCCTTTTTAGGTATTACCTCTTACTGTAGGCAGTGGATCCCAAATTTTTCTCTTTTAGCAAAACCGTTGGTAGCTTTGACTGGGAAAAATGTTCCGAGTCCGGTGCCATGGTCTGATGAATGTCAGGAGAGTTTTTCTGAGTTACGAAAAGCATTGTGTTCAGCTCCTGTATTAGGTACACCTGATTACAGCAAGCCATTCACGCTCTACGTTCACGAGAGAGAAGGTTGCGCGTTGAGTGTTCTGACACAGACATTTGGTGATAAACAACGCCCTTGTGCGTATTTTTCATCAACATTAGATCCGGTAGCTAGAGCGTTACCTAGTTGTTTGAGAGCTACAGCGGCAGCTGCGGCTTCCATTCGACAATCTGCTGGTTTGGTGATGAACAACATGCTAGTGGTTATGGTTCCTCATGCTGTTGACACACTCATGAATCGAACCAAGACACAACACCTTACCAGTGCGAGATTATCTGGTTACGAGCTGACATTATTAGCAAGTCATATTTAGATCAAAAGATGTAATGTATTGAATCCAGCAACGTTGTTGCCGGCTAATCAAGAGTCGAGTGATTCCGAGCCCCATGATTGTTGTTTTAGAACGGAGGAAGAGACAAAAGGACGAATTGATTTAAAAGACACTCCATTGTCAGATCCAGATGGCACGCTGTATGTGGATGGGTCATGCTTTAAATTGGAGAATGGTGATGTGACTGCTGCCTATGCGGTAACGACTCTAAGAACGATTGTGGAGACTGCAAGAGTGAGTCAGAATTCTGCCCAAGCTGCAGAATTAATAGCTCTAACAAGAGCGTGTGTTTTAGCTAAGGGAAAGAGAGTGAATGTGTTTACAGATAGTCAGTACGCATTTGGCGTGGCCCATAGTTTTGGCCACGCCAAAGAGGTTTCATTACGTCCCATGGGACTAAGATTCAACATGGTCAGCTAGTTAACGATCTGTTGGAATCTCTAACCTTGCCGACTGAAGTTGCGATTGTAAAGTGCAGTGCTCATAAAGCAATCACGGATGATGTTGGTCGTGGGAATGCTTTTGCTGATGAGACCGCTAAACAGACAGCTAGAGACATGATGAGTAGAATGTATGTTGCTACGTCTGCAAGATGGATTGCTGAGTCTGGAATGTGTGAGGATACAATGGAAAGTGTGAAAGAGATTCAGAAAGAGGCAACTGAGGAGGAAAAACGTGTATGGAGAGAAAGTACGGGCAAGTTGGATTCGAGTGGGTGTTGGATTGATTTGTCAGAACAACAGCGTTGGATGTTGCCTGATGCGTATGTGCTTGCAGTGGTGACGATGGCGCATGGAGTAGCGCATATAAGTTCTAAAGGAATCTGTAAGATGTTGGCTCCAGTCTGGAAGAATGATGGGATCAGTAAATGTGCAGAGAGAGTGGTGAAAAATTGTATGGTATGCCTAATGCATAATCCTGGCAAGGGAACTCCAACTCCTGCTGGTCACTTCGCTCCTCCTTCCTGCCCCTTTGAAGTGATTCAGTTAGACTTCATTCACATGGATCGGTGTAATAATTTGAAATACGTCCTGGTGGTAGTCTGTGCTTTTTCCAGATGGATCGAAGCATATCCACTAAAGGACAATACTGCCCTATCAACTGCCAAAATTCTTCTCAAAGAATATTTCCCTAGGTTCGGAATGCCACGGATTGTATGGTCAGATAACGGAAGTGAGTTCATAGGGAAAGTTATGCAGAGTGTGTGTGCCGGTTTGGGCATCAAACAGAAGTTCCATAGTCTAAACCATCCTCAGTCTGCTGGTTTAGTTGAGGGTTACAATGGCACCCTCAAACTAAAACTAGCCAAAATACAAGCATCCACGGGTTTATCCTGGCCAGACGCACTACCCTTGGCTTTGTTATCAACGAGAGCAACTGTACATTCTAGAGTAGGGCTTAGTCCCTATGAGATTGTCTTTGGCCGCCCGGCAAATGTGTGGGGTGTGCCTAGGCCAAAGGAGTTTTGTTCTCTAGAATATCCTATGTTGATCGACTACCTTTACGACTTGACTGCTAAATTGAGTCTTATTCACCAACAGGTTTTCGATGCATTGCCAAAGCCTCCGGAGAGTCCAGGGCATCAGCTGAAACCCGGCGATCACGTCGTGATCAGAAACTTCGCGAGGACGAAGAACCTTCAGCAAAGATTCGTCGGCCCATTCCAAGTTCTGCTTGTGACAAGAACCGCTGTTCGTGTAGCTGGTCGCAAGCACTGGGTACATGCGTCCCATGTCAAACGTGTACCTTTGCCACTTCCTTACGACGACTGGGTGAAGAAGGGAATTGGTGCCTCCGAATTTGAAAAAACGCCAAAGTTCATCCCTTTCAGCGATGCCGAATTGATTACCGACACTCCGAACTTTGACTCTCCTCCTGAAAAGACTCCTTTGAACTCTGAACATTTGTCCCCTGCATTAGAAAAAACTCTGTCATCTGCGAACTTGAACACTGCAACAACTACTAGTGATACGCTATTTGCCGATCAAACAGTACCTGCAAAGCAAAGATACAATTTACGACCTCGTAATATGGACAAATAAAGCAGGCAACTGCCTATTGTGATATTTTGAAATTTTGAACTTTTGCCTTCAGCCAGGAAGTTTGCTATTGTTTTATTGTTTTTAAAATTGCCTTGCCGTCTGGGTAGCCGTAGGGTCGTGGCTGTGTGCCTAGTTGAATCTGTGGGGGTCTGACACAAGGTCGATCTTTCTGTTGGTTCTGGGAACTCCCAGGGCTAATAGAGGCATTTTCATCTACGTACACATCATCAGTGGTCGCGAGCGGATTGTAGAAGATGGAGCTTCCTGCGCTGCAACGAGAAAATGTGATTTATGTTCGCAGAAACAGACTTTACAGAATTCTTCACAGCAAATGCTTTTTGATACAATGTGCCATTACATTTTTGATTGTTTTGATAACGTTGGTGGGTGGAATCGTCTTTGGTATGAGTTTGATTTTTATGCCAGTAACCACAGTACCTCCCCTTGATCCTGCTACTTCTACTGTTTCTTCTATACACTCTTTTCACTCATTTCCTGAACATGAGCAAGCTCGACGCTCAGAATTCATTAATAACACTTTTGTACAGCTCTTGCACCAACACCAACTGGTAGTTAACACTACAGACTGCTGGGTGTGTGGCTTGATACCCCACACTATGGATAAAAGCATTCCCTATCTGGTTTTGCCTTTCAGCTATAATGGATCATTTCAGGCCCTTCAAACCATCTTTGCTTATGCCCTTGAAACCTATCCTCCGCGTCCACCACGTTCCACTAAATATAACTCTGCCAACAAAGTCTTAGTCCAGGGAATTATTGACATGATCAAGGACGTCAATAATACTCCATCTTACCCTAGAGACGAATTGCGAGTATATTTGAGTTGGAATTCTTCAGAGTATCGCCTTAGTTTGGGAGAAAGCAAGCGTAAAAGCTCAACTCCAATCTGGGTCGTACCTCACCGAGGTCAAGTCTGTTTGCAAGGTAATGGGAGAAATCCGAGAGCTCAGCTAGGGAGGAGTGAATGCGTAGAGACTTACGTGTTTCCGTCTAACTCTTCCCCTGCTTTTCTTACTGCTAGGGGTACCTACTTCATCTGCCGAGACAGGGCATATACATGGTTGCCTGCTGACTTTTCAGGATCATGTTATATTGCTCGATTGTTACCTCCAACATACACTGCTTCATCTGACTACCACAAGACCAGAGTAGCAAGAGGTGTCTTCAGCAAGGAAGATACCGCTGGTCAGGAAGCTGGAGACTTCTTCAAAGGTTTCCTTCCGTTCTGGGCGCCTATGGCCAATAGTAGAAACATACGTCAGCTAACACGGGTAGTTGAATCTACTATTACCGAAACTGCTGGTGCCCTTAGCAATTTGACAGCTGAGCTTCAGGCGGATAGACTCATGACGTTGCAGAACCGTATGGTTCTAGACGTAATACTTGCAGATCGAGGTGGGGTATGCAGAATGATCCAATCGAGCTGCTGTGTCTTTATTCCTAATAATGCTCCAACAGTCTATGAGGCGATCTCGAAGCTACACAAGATTTCCGACTCTATTCATGTAGACAAGGGAAACTGGTCCTTCATGGAGTGGTTTTGGACTCTGATCTCAGCGTGGGGATGGAAGGTTCTATGGTCATTGGTGTCATCTTAATATTCCTCTTCTCATGCTGCCCGATTATCCAGTGTGGTCCAGCTCTGTGTAGTCTTTGTGCTGCAACCTGTTTCAGAAAACCACCTGCGTTTGGAGAAAAGGCGCGAGAAAGGATGATGATACAACAGCATGTCTCTGACCTGATGAGCATAGAATTAGACTCTGACATAGACTGAGTAATTGCCTATGTAAGGGCAAAAGGAGGGTCTGAGGTTCCGTGACGATTTGAACCCGTGTTTTCAATATCGTCGGAAATACATAATATTGGTATCAGCGAACCGCAAATGATCCATTTAGCATATTCTGGTGTTTTCGCTATGCTACGAGCAAGAGTACTCCTGTCATAAACACATTTCTGATCTACCCATGGCATCCATCTTAGATCATGGCAGCCATTTTGTGTTTCTTGCCCTCACATACGCAATAACCTCTGATACACGTAGGCTTAGCCGACGATTCACCTCTTTAAGTGACACGTGCACCTTGGAACGGAACACGCTGTAGCTGCATGACTCGACAAAGGCTGCCTCCTCTGCCCGAGGCCAGCCCTACCGAACTGGTTCTCGTGTCCATTGTCCCGATCATGATTAGGCGGCCGAAGCCGGTAGCCTTGCCCATTTACAACCCACAAACATCCCTTATCCCACTTTTCTATCTTCCACACCTGGCTCCGTTCCTTTCTTTCTGAATCTTTATTAGGGGGAGGCAACGAAATTTACGATGAGGCGGTCCGGCTCTTGAATGCAATATTGACAAGGGATTGTGATGAACTAGTGGGAACCCCTCTTCGTAATGTTTGGCATCAGATATTATCGACGGTTCCTGTGTAACGCCAAATATTTATTGTTTAGGACACAAAGGTTTGGGAATGTACTAACATGTGAAGTATTTGCCTGGAGCACAATTTTTAGTATATAAGGAGCAACCCTCTATGTACAAATCGAACAGGCTCCTAGACACTGCCCATGCGTGGTTTCTGTGACTTCTGTGTCCCTGCAGTAATAAACCTTTGGTCTTTGACGCCACCATCGAGAAGCCCGTGTTTCTGTTTATTTGTGCACCAAGGCAGGTGGAACTCCGGGGTCTTCGGGTGTTGTTCCCTGACACCTCTGGACGGAACCAAAAAGTCCAGAACTCCAGAGGGCAGTGGCAGTTCCACCATTCTTTAAGAGTTGGAGGGAGCAAAGGGCAGGTCACACTTAAAGTAGGATCAAGCTAGTGCAGTGGGCGTTTCCCTGGAAAACAGGGATTCACTTGTCGGGGTTGCTGTGGTGAGCGCGTCACAAGTGTAATGTTTCAGAGATCGGGGCAGTGGGAATTTCAGGCACAGGAACTACAGTTTAGATCCGAGGGGAAGGGGAGTTGGTTACATAATTCATCGGTCTGCAAAGGGCAAATTACTCGGCAGGACTATTGAATAACAAAATATTAAGTTCTTGAACGGAAAACCAACCGTCAGCGCGCCTAAAATATTTGATGATTCATAATTTACGTATGGTTGTGATGACGGAGGCTGTCGAGTAGACGGGGTGGGGCATTAAATGTCACTGATGTGGTGTTTCTGGTCTATTGCACAGAACGGCCAGCTGTCCTCATCTGACCACATCACGAGACGACGACACAACCTGCTGATACCTATGTCTCTGTTCGGGGCACTAGCGACTTGCCCGACCTGCGGTTCCTTTCCGTGTCATATTGCCCCTTTGTTGAAGCGGGGCTCCTCACCGCAGACAGTGGCCCCTTTGCGTGCCATAAAGAGCGGCAATAAGGGGCAGTTTGCTTGGTTAGGAGATTTCATTTGCGCTTGTGCATTTCACGTGTGATAATTCTTGGGGAAGTGTCATTTATTAAGATTTGGCGGGAAAGCGCCTGGGGGATGCCATCTATTTTGCGACCTTGGAGTAGGTTAAAGGGACGGGGCTGCCTTGCAGATAGTACTGAGATAGCAGAGCGGGTTGAGCCCTTCCTATAAAGCTTGGCAAATCTGATGCTGACGGCACAAAAAAAACCTCTGTCCTGAAAGTATCCAGAGTGATGACTTTTATGCTAGTCACACGATCACAGCAATTGCTTTTGTTTTTTGTAATACTCTTTTAATAATAAAATGTGCTGGCTTGGGGCCGAGGTGCCCCTAGACTGTCGAAGATCGGGCTGTTGGTTACATAGACAGCTTAGTCTTCATTCCACCTTCTTTATCCATCAACACCCTGCCTGCTCTTTTCTCACTCACCATTCCAGGTTTTTAGTTTCCTCCACATGGGGGTTTTTCCCCTTCATTCCCCAATTCCTACCCCCGCCCCCCCCTTGTGGGTTTTTCGCTCTTGCTGTGGGTCAGAGGTCGATGATGAAAAATAGGTGCCGATCCCCAAAATTAATAGTGGTTAAAATAAACACTTGAAGTGTAACAGAATGCAGTAAAATATCATTTTGATGAAAATTGTTTGCTTTGTGAAATATACACAGGTATTTTATGCGGGTGCCAGAGTATGGTGACATTGCAAGTTTAGTCGCGCTCCCTTCGCCCCTGAAAAACAACACACATTTGCCTAACCTCTGGGCCCCCTTCTCTCAGACTTGTTCTGAAAGTGTTCTTGATATGAAAATCTGTCTGTGCAAGGTTTGCTCTCCCCCCCAGTTCTTATTGTGTGCCTTTCTCCATTTAATGGAGCTTTGTGTACTTGCTGTGTAACCAAAATACCCCTTCCCACATCACGCACACCCATTTCACATTGCTTGGATGCAATGGTACTTTTGTGCTGTGCAAGTAACAAGTAGTGATTATTGCAAACAACTTTTCCCCTCTTCTGAGACATAACCTGCACTTTCTGTGATGAGAGTATCACACTACAGTGCATCTCCCACTTAAATGTGTAACATGGGAATTTCAGGCCAACGATATGTACATGCAAAGCCTCGGTGATGGCAGTAACGCTCCCTGTTACAATAAGCGCAGTGTGTAACGCATCTTGAAATTCCAATACCGCATCGGACAGAGAAGAATACATTCTTCAAGGGTTTAAGAAGGCCAATAAATCAAAAACTAAAGGGTTCGAATTGTCACAGCATACCGTCAATAGGGAGTAAATTTAGGCCGAAGCCTCCCGCCCGACCACTATCCGCGAATAAGGCTTATTTGAATATTGCGCTTTGTGCAGATTTCTAATTAGTCGGCCGTGAATCCAGTTACCCCCTTAGAAGTGATAAGAATGGGGGTGGCAGGTGGTGTCATGCATGGTGCAGTGTTATGGACCTGCCCTGCATTATGGGGGGGACTGTTAGTTGGGGTAGTGATTAAACCGCCCATGTACAGTACAGGGTTCGGAGTTGGGGGAGGGCAGTGGCAGTTCCACCATTCTTTAAGAGTTGGAGGGAGCAAAGGGCAGGTCACACTTAAAGTAGGATCAAGCTAGTGCAGTGGGCGTTTCCCTGGAAAACAGGGATTCACTTGTCGGGGTTGCTGTGGTGAGCGCGTCACAAGTGTAATGTTTCAGAGATCGGGGCAGTGGGAATTTCAGGCACAGGAACTACAGTTTAGATCCGAGGGGAAGGGGAGTTGGTTACATAATTCATCGGTCTGCAAAGGGCAAATTACTCGGCAGGACTATTGAATAACAAAATATTAAGTTCTTGAACGGAAAACCAACCGTCAGCGCGCCTAAAATATTTGATGATTTATAATTTACGTATGGTTGTGATGAGGGAGGCTGTCGAGTAGACGGGGTGGGGCATTAAATGTCACTGATGTGGTGTTTCTGGTCTATTGCACAGAACGGCCAGCTGTCCTCATCTGACCACATCACGAGACGACGACACAACCTGCTGATACCTATGTCTCTGTTCGGGGCACTAGCGACTTGCCCGACCTGCGGTTCCTTTCCGTGTCATATTGCCCCTTTGTTGAAGCGGGGCTCCTCACCGCAGACAGTGGCCCCTTTGCGTGCCATAAAGAGCGGCAATAAGGGGCAGTTTGCTTGCTTAGGAGATTTCATTCGCGCTTGTGCATTTCACGTGTGATAATTCTTGGGGAAGTGTCATTTATTAAGATTTGGCGGGAAAGCGCCTGGGGGATGCCATCTATTTTGCGACCTTGGAGTAGGTTAAAGGGACGGGGCTGCCTTGCAGATAGTACTGAGATAGCAGAGCGGGTTGAGCCCTTCCTATAAAGCTTGGCAAATCTGATGCTGACGGCACAAAAAAAACCTCTGTCCTGAAAGTATCCAGAGTGATGACTTTTATGCTAGTCACACGATCACAGCAATTGCTTTTGTTTTTTGTAATACTCTTTTAATAATAAAATGTGCTGGCTTGGGGCCGAGGTGCCCCTAGACTGTCGAAGATCGGGCTGTTGGTTACATAGACAGCTTAGTCTTCATTCCACCTTCTTTATCCATCAACACCCTGCCTGCTCTTTTCTCACTCACCATTCCAGGTTTTTAGTTTCCTCCACATGGGGGTTTTTCCCCTTCATTCCCCAATTCCTACCCCCGCGCCCCCCTTGTGGGTTTTTCGCTCTTGCTGTGGGTCAGAGGTCGATGATGAAAAATAGGTGCCGATCCCCAAAATTATTTCTGGTGGGCTCTGCCTGCATCCACGGCCATAAAGACCAAGGTACAGCATCACGGGCCACCAACGATCCGTGCAACACGAGTTTTCATTTACGCACAACTGTGGCCGATCCCACCCCCGATGCCTGACTCTGAGCCGGTGTCCAGGTGGTACTTGTAGTAGGCTGCTGCACTTTCACGCGGAGACCGGCTCCACTTTTAATCCCCACATGTCGGTTGTCTGTGGTAACACATTTAATATTGTACTCTTTCATTTTTGTGCTTGAGTAACTGCCTTGACACAGAAATGAATGAAACGTGTGCACTCGAATAATAAAAAAAATCTGAGGTGGGTGTGATAAGCTAGCTCTAGTTTTTTACGTTTCGCCTGGCGAACAGCTGCGCAAGCAGCGTTTCGCGCTTGCGAAAACTTTTGTTTACCAGTGTGTGGCTTATTCCCGCCTCTCTGTTCCATTGGCTACCTCCATAAATGGAGGCAAGCCATTGGAAGAGAGAGGCGTCCGTCATTCTGCGAGGCGACTCGTGGGCATTCCCGAGATTTCTTCTCATCCAGCCCCTTTGTTGCCATCATTGCGGCGGTGGGCGGTTCCTATTTTTGGGGGGGGAAGGTTTGTTTTGGTCATTGCAGGCCGACCGCCGCCGGAAGAAGTCCAGGTGAGTGCTTTTTCTTGCCTTCTGCTTTGCCTTTCTTGCCGTTTGCCGTTCCCGCCCCCCCTCCGACTGTCCGTGCCTTTCCCGCCCCCCTCCCGCTGTCCGTGCCTTTCCCACCCCCCTCCCGCTGTCCGTGCCTTTCCTTGTTCTGTTTCCAAACCGATGATATTGCACTGGGTTTACCCATCTGTTTTGGGCTCAGTGAATTGCCGGTCATAGGTTCCACATGCTGTATTATAGCTCAGCTGGTTCTAACTCCTGCTGCAGAGAT
Source organism: Lissotriton vulgaris (assembly GCF_964263255.1). Classification (NCBI taxonomy): domain Eukaryota; kingdom Metazoa; phylum Chordata; class Amphibia; order Caudata; family Salamandridae; genus Lissotriton; species Lissotriton vulgaris. The sequence goes on along the minus strand of NC_141687.1, from coordinate 779,571,072 downwards.
TCGTGTATTTTATACTAGCCACATGTAATTCGTGTAAGACATCTCTGTGGGTTAATGAACCTGCGGAGGACATCTGTTTGGAACGTGTCGGTCACATTCCCAGAAAGATAGGTCAGTGGGTTAACACGTCAGCTTCACTCCACTGTGTGTAACATGCAGAGTAACTTTCCATTATTATAGGACAATTGGTTAATGCACCTCTTTCAAAGATCAGTTCCTACCCTCCCTCCCGCTGTCCGTGCCTTTCCCGCCCCCCCTCCCGCTGTCCGTGCCTATCCTGCCCTCCATCCCACTGTCCGTGCCTTTCCTTGTTCTGTTTCCAACCCGATGATATTGCACTGGGTTTACCCATCTGTTTTGGGCTCAGTGAGTTGCCGGTCATAGGTTCCACATGCTGTATTATAGCTCAGCTGGTTCTAACTCCTGCTGCAGAAATTTGTGTATTTTATACTAGCCACATGTAATGCGTGTAAGACATCTCTGTGGATTAATGAACCTGCGGAGGACATCTGTTTGGAAAGTGTTGGTCACATTCCCAGAAAGATAGGTCAGTGGGTTAACACGTCAGATTCACTCCGCTGTGTGTAACATGCAGAGTAACTCTCCATTATTATAGGACAATTGGTTAATTCACCTCTTTCAAAGATCAGTATTTAACCTTGAGGTTATACTGCATTCCAATCCCACTTAGATGTCTCAGGAGGTAAATGCACCAGCTGCGTACATCTGCATGCATTTGCATTTTACACTACAAGCCAGATAGTACTGTGGGTTGATGAGCCTGAGGTCCATGTGCGTCCTCATCCTTAAGAAGCATCATCTCGCACTCGCCCTTCCCTTGCAGAGAAAAATAACAGTGATCCCGTTTAAATATATAATACAAGTACTGAACATGAAAGCGCCAAGATGCAAGTCAGAGGGTGATGTGCGACGTAAATATTACCGCGGAGCCGCCCTGCCTTTTGTGCAAGAGGTTAGACTGGGATAGCGGCGTGGGTGGGGGAGGGTGCTTCCTCTTGTTAGATTTACCCCCCTAGAAGCCGGCACATAGAAATTAGCGCGGGAGAACATCTGGCGTCGGAGTCTGCCTTCACATCGCCAGCTGTGCTGGCGTTTTCTTTAATTCAATGTATGTATTGTATATTTTACCTCATGGTTCGCAGAAGGCGGAGGTGTGGGGCGTAGAGGGGGCGTGCGAGGCCCCGCCGCCAGTTCTCGTTAGGCTCTCACAGTCTTGGCTGTACACTGTAATAATTTTTTTTGTTGCAGTTTTATATAGCGCGAACTCCACCCGAAAGTATCGGAGCGCTTTACACGAGCACCAGTTACATTACATAAGGACACGTTCCTTTTTAGTAGGGACAGGGAGATTAAGTGATTTGCCCAGAACACAGGATGTTGAGCGGACGCCGAGACTCGAGTCTGATGGTAGAGGTGTAGCGCAGCGGCCAGGGTGCCAGGGTGCCTGACTCCGGACCATGGGGTTCAGGGTCCGCTACCCACGCCAGGTTAGCCCAGTGAGACTCTGGGCAATAGCTCGCTCAATCTTCCCGTGGGCCCCCAGCGCCAGGGCACCTCTCCGGAGGTAGCTGTGCGCTTTACAAATGCTGGTATTTCATTTCCCCAGTTCAAAAGGCGGCAGCTCTGGCCCTTATGCCACCTCAGTGCTACCAGGAGCAGCTCCTCTACTGTGGGGAAAGCCAGCGGGCTGTTATTAAGTATGTTAGAAGCTCAGTCTGGAAGAGAGTGTGAGAGCCACGGAAGGAGGCTGAGGTGGATCCGTGATCCTATGAGAGAGAGCGACAAAAGTGGCTGAGGGGGATTTAAGTGGTTCCCGTGAATAGAGCTAGAGACCTCACTGCTAAAGTCCCGGCGCATTCGCATAAAAGAAAACACCACTGTAAGAGGTGCCCTCAGCAGGGAAGCCTACCACTGAATGGGCATACCCTGTCCCTATACAAGCTGCAGGCACTGCGGGAAGCGCTTTAATTTCCGAAACACTCAGGTCAGCACATTCTTATGTGGTGCGAGTCTGGCTTCCAAAATTCCCTCCAGTGCCTAGAGGCGGCCCGGCTAACAACACTCGCTATATTCCTGCTATCTCATATCTTTTATTATGGGTTTCTTTGCGAATGCCTGGAGATACCGTACCATTTACTTAAGCAGCGTGTCGCTTTCTGATGTTATGCTACTTGTAATACCATGAGTGGCCTCTTATAGCAACTTATTACAACTGAACTCTGAGTCACAAATAAATGCCGGCCTCCGTAGCTCGCACAGGCTGCTAAAAGTGGACCCCTGGGAACAATAAGGCATGTAGATCACACATATAAAAGAAAGAGGAGAAGGAAACAGAGAGATAGTTAAATGTCTAGACATACAGGCATCAGGACATCAATTGCAGTCATATATATCAAATGTATTACCCAGTCAGTAACATGTTACTAACATAACATAATAACAGTTGGCTTATACCCTGCCAAACCAGATTTGACCTATCTTGTCAGAAATTTGCGAAAGATTAAGCTATTGACTTTGTAAATGACAATGCCATTTATTTATCTGTTTTCAAAACCAACACATAAATAAATATTTTGTCATTTACAATGCCAATAGCTCTAACTTTGTCAAAGGCGAAACCGTTGCATTGTAAATGCTTGTTTAGCTTTGGTTTGAGTACTTAAATAACGTGGTCCTTAATAGCATGTCAATTTCCCAACAAGAAAAGATGAAAGGTTGTTTGCGCTTTTCCAGACTTCGATCGGTACTCTCCAGGCTGCATCCATATGTGTGCACTCACCACTCTGTTGATTGGGTTGTGAGGTTTTCTATAACACCCACATACCAGCTTCTTGGCCTTTGACGCTTTTGTTTTTAGTCTTTGGTCTGCAGATGACCTTCTTACCAAAGGGGTTTCCAGTGCTGGTTTAAAAACCGAGCTACAGATTGTTGTGGATAGTTTGAAGGGTCGTTTGGTCTTGCGATCTTCCAGTCCAACCTGTGTGGAAGGGGCTGCCTCTGCATGGTGGCTCACCTTGGGTTTCCTTCTTACCGCCCTCCATCTAATCTGACAGCTGTCATTCGATTGATACAAGTTTATTCTCATTAATCGTATGCAAATGTTGTGTTCTCCAAATGGAGACTCCCAATGTCCTAAGAACGGAGTTGGTTTTATTGTGACGTGCTTTGGAATTTTAACGTCTCTGCAGAGCACCAAAAGACCCAAAACATGAACACATCATGTCCGCAAAATGTGATCAATGGACTCCTGGGCTTCTCCTAAACTTCTGGTAATCGTCAGTAACCTACACTTCACCTCTGGATTAACCACCAACCGAGACTCTATTCTCTCAAATGCTTTTTAGACTTTGCCATAAATCAGCTCACTGCTCTTTAAAGTATTTGCTCGCAGCTTGTTTTTGTTTAAATGTAAATCATTCCACATCAAGCCGTGTGCTTCCAGCCTCTCAATGTTTCAAGCTTTATTACAAATGTCACAAATAAATGTTAATATTTCAATTCTGTTCTTGGATTTTCGTCACACAAAAAAACAATTAACATAATCTTCACAATTTTTTTACAAAAGTTTAAGCTACTGCTATTATAAATTACAATAACTTTTATTTCAGTATTAATTATTAAAAACTGTAAAAGGCATTGTCATTTGATATATCAATACATCTAAGTCACGTAAATACAACACATATTGCATTACAAATGCTATAGGTGTCACATGTGCAACAGTTAAAACTATTGGCATTGTAAATGACAAAGCTATTAAGTTTGCTATTTTCAAAACCAACACATAAATAAAAAATTTGTCATTTACAATACCAATAGCTCACACTTTCCTAATGCGAGACCTATTGCATTGCAAATGCTTATTTTTTTAGCAGGTTTAATCAGACTGCATTTTTTTGTTATTCAGTCTCATAACAAAACTCGACCCGAAGGTACTGTTCGCTTTACATGAGCACCAGTTTATATTACATAATGTCATAATTCTTTTTTTTATTTTTAGGCACGGAGAGATTGCAGTGAATTGCCCAGAATCACAGGCTGTTGAGCTAACGCCGAGTGGGAATCTGGTTCCCCAGTTTGTGTAGTTCTGGATTTAAGTTCACATCCTCACCCTATATATATATATTTTTTTTGCAGATTTATATAGCACAAACTCGACCTGAAGGTATTAGAGCGCTTACTTTCCTTTTTAGGTCTCGTCTAAGCCATTGCATTACCAATAGTTTGGCGAGATATTAAGTAGGGGCTTTAAAAAATGCTCCCAAAGGCTTTACCATGCAGATTTCCCACAGTGCATGTGTGCGGGCGCGTGCACATCGCACACCATTTACCTCTCTCCGCACTCACGCTGCTTTGCTTGCAGCCGGCATCAGACTTCAAACACTTCAAAGGAATCCGCTCCCCCGCCCCCCGCCGTTTCTGGCTTTGCTCGCTGAAAGCTGTCATGCCCAAGATCACACCCGATTAAACAGCCGAGGTAATGCGCCCATAAATTATATTGTTGTTTCCTGCTACTTTGGTGTCACCTCCGCTTTCATCATTGGATCCCAGTCTTTTGCTATCTAGATGTTGTAAAATAGACATGAAATGTTTAGTTATGTCCTGATTAGGGTCACTTTCAGAAAGCCTTACAGATACTACACTGAACGCATTCCTACCCGTTCTGGTCTAGTTTCTTAGAGGTTTATGGTGCTGTTTATTCACACTTGCCAGAGAGGCTCTTCTGAGCTTCTAATTTAATTATGTGGTAAGCATTGTTTTATTGTTTACTTTACCGTGATGCCAAATACTGTGTGAAGTCTGTGCATTGCAACAAATGCCTAGAGGCGCTGCAGAATTTTGCAAGGCCTGCTGGCAGACTTCTGCAGGATTACCACCACACCCACCTCCACCACCACCACGTCCACCACCCACCACCACAATGTCCACCACCACATCCACCACCACCATATCCACCACCACCACATGCACCACCACCACGTCCACGACCACCACGTCCACCACCAACACCACATCCACCACCATGTCCAACACCACTACGTCCACCACGACCATGTCCACCACCACCAAGTGCACTACCACCACCACACGCACCTCCACCACCACCACCACGTCCACCACCACCACACCCAGCACCACCACGTCAACCACCACTACCACCACTACCACATCCACCACCACCACGTCCACCACCACCATGTCCACCACATCTACCACCACCATGTCCACCACCACCATGTCCACCAATGCCATGTTCATCACCACCACATCCATCACCACCATGTCCACCACCCCCACGTCCACCACTTCCATTACCACCACGTCCACCACCACCACACCCACCACCACCACATCCACCACCACCATGTCCACCACACCCACCACCATGTCCACCACCACCAAGTCCACCACCACCACGTCCACCACCACCACATCCATCATCACCACGTCCATCACCACCATATCCACAACAAACATGTCCACCACGTCCACCACCACCACACCCACCATCACCACGTCCACCACTACACCCACCACAACCACATCCACCACCACTACGTCCACCACCACCATGTCCACCATCACCACATCCACCCCCACCACACCCACCACCACATCCACCACCACCACATCCACCAACACTTCATCCACCACCACCATGTCCACCACACCCATGTCCACCACCACCACACCCACCACCACCACCACATCCACCATCACCATGACCACCCCACCACGTCCACCACCACCATGTCCACCATCACCAGGTCCACAATCACCACCTCCACCACCACCACGTCCACCATCACCACGTCCACCACCACATCCACCACACCCACCTCCACCACCACCACATCCATCACCACCACCACCACATCCACCACCACAAAATCCACCACCACCACATCCATGTCCACCACCACCACGTCCACCACCACCACGTCCACCACCACTATGTCCCCCACCACCATGTCTAGCACCACCACGTCCACCACCACCACACCCACCACCACCTCCACGTCTAACACCACTACCACCACCACCACATCCACCAGATCCACCACATCAACCAACACCACGTCGACCACCACCATGTCCATGACATCCACCAACATGTCCAGCACCACCATGTCCACCACCACCATGTCCACCACCACCACCACAGCCACCACCACATCCACTACAAGGCCACTACCACGTCCACCACCACCACATCCACCTACACCACCACCACTATTACCACCACCACGTCCACCACCAAGTCCACCACCAAGTCCACCACCACATCCACCACCACATCCACCACCACCATGTCCACCACCACCATGTCCACCACTACCATGTCCACCACCACCACGTCCACCACCACCACCATGTCTACCACCACCACATCCACCACCACCACACCCACCTCCACCACCACCACCACGTCCACCACCACCATGTTCACCACATCCACCACCACGTCCACCACCACCATGTCCACCACCACCACCACCATCTCCACCACCACAACCACTACCACATCCACCACGAGGACAGTACCACGTCCACCACCACCACATCTACCACCACCACGTCCAACACCAAGTCCCCCACCAAGTCCACCACCACATCTACCACTACATTCACCACCACCACATCCACCACCACCAGCATGTTCACAACCACCATGTTCACCACCACCACATCTACCACCATCATGACCACGTCTACCACCACCACATCCTCCACCACCATGACCACCACCACCATGTCCACCACCAACACCACCACATTCACCACCACCACCACATCCACCACCACCATGGCCACCAAAACCATGTCAACAACCACCACCTCCACCACCCCCACCACCACATTCACCACCACCACGTCCACCACCACCACATCCACCACCACCACGTCCACCACCACTACATCCACCACCACTATGTCCATCACCACCATGTCCACCACCACCACATCCACCACCACCACCACACCCACCTTCACTACCATCACACCCACCACCACCACCACCACCATCATGTCCACCACCACCATGTCCACCACCACCACACCGGCCACCACCATGGCCACCACGAGGCCACTATGGAGTTCTGGACTTTTTGGTTCCGTCCAGAGGTGTCAGGGATAACACCCGAAGACCCCGGAGTTCCACCTGTCTCGGTGCACAAATAAACAGAAACACGGGCTTCTCGATGGTGGCGTCAAAGACCAAAGGTTTATTACTGCAGGGACACAGAAGTCACAGAAACTACACACGGGCAGTATCTAGGAGCCTGTTCAATTTGTACAAAAAGGGTTGCTCCTTATATACTAAAATTTGAGCTCGAGGCAAATTCTTTACATGTAATACATTCCCAAACCTTTGTGTCCTAAACAATAAATATTTGGCGTTGTGCAGGAATCGTCGACAATATCTGATGTCAAAACATTATGAACGAGGGGTTCCCACTTTTCCATCATAATCTCATGTCAGCTTTTCATTCAAGACCCGGACCGCCTCATCGTAAATTTCGTTACCTCCCCCTAATAAAGGCCCAGAAGGAAAGGAGCAGAGCCAGGTGCAGAAGATAGAAAAGCAGGATAAGAGATGTTTGTGGGTTGTAAATGGGCAAGGCTACTGGCTTCGGCCGCCTAATCATGATCAGGCCAACGAACACAAGAACCAGTATAGCAGGGCTGGCCTCGGGCAGAGGAGGCAGCCTTTGTCGAGTCATGCGGCTACAGCGTGTTCTGTTCTAGAGTGCACGTGTCACTGGAAAGGTGAATCGCCGGCTAAGCCTACGTGTCCTTAATCGAAATGAAGTAATCAGAGGTTATTGCGTATGTGAGGGCAAGAAACACAAAATGGCTGCCATGATCTAAGATGGATGCCATGGGTAGATCGGAAATGTGTTTGTAACAGGAGTACTCTTGCTCGTAGCATAGCGAAAACACCAGGATATGTTAAATGGATCATTTGCGGTTCGCTGATACCAATATTATGTATTTCCGACAATATTGAAAACACGGGTTCAAATCGTCACGGAACCTCAGACCCTCCTTTTGCCCTTACATAGGCAATTACTCAGTCTATGTCAGAGTCTAATTCTATGCTCATCAGGTCAATGACATGCTGCTGTATCATCATCCTTTCTCGTGCCTTTTCTCTAAACGCAGGTGGTTTTCTAAAACAGGTTGCAGCACAGAGACTACACAAAGCAGGACCACACTGGATAATCAGGCAGCATGAGAATAGGAATACTAAGATGACACCAATGACCATCAAAACCTTCCATCCCCACGCTGATATCAGAGTCCACAACCACTCCATGAAGGACCAGTTTCCCTTGTCTACATGTATAGAGTCGGAAATCTTGTGTAGCTTAGAGATCGCTTCATAGACTGTTGGAGCATTATTGGGAATAAAGACACAGCAGCTCGATTGGATCATTCTGCATACCCCACCTCGATCTGCAAGAATTACGTCTAGAACCATACGGTTCTGCAACGTCATGAGTCTATCCGCCTGAAGCTCAGCTGTCAAATTGCTAAGGGCACCAGCAGTTTCGGTAATAGTAGATTCAACTACCCGTGTTAGCTGACGTATGTTTCTACTATTGGCCATAGGCCCCCAGAACGGAAGGAAACCTTTGAAGAAGTCTCCAGCTTCCTGACCAGCGGTGTCTTCCTTGCTGAAAACACCTCTTGCTACTCTGGTCTTGTGATAGTCAGAAGAAGCAGTGTATGTTGGAGGCAACAATCGAGCAATATAACATGAACCTGAAAAGTCAGCAGGCAACCATGTATACGCTCTGTCTTGACAGATGAAGTAGGTACCCCTAGCAGTAAGGAAAGCAGGGGAAGAGTTAGACGGAAACACATAAGTCTCTACGCACTCACTCCTCCCTAGCTGAGCTCTCGGATTTCTCCCATTACCTTGCAAACAGACCTGACCTCGGTGAGGCACGACCCAGATTGGAGTGGAGCTTTTTCGCTTGCTTTCTCCCAAGCTAAGGCGATACTCTGCAGAGTTCCAACTCAAATATACTCGCAATTCGTCTCTAGGGTAAGTTGGAGTATTATTGACGTCCTTGATCATGTCAATAATTCCCTGGACTAAAGCTTTGTTGGCAGAGTTATATTTAGTGGAACGTGGTGGACGTGGAGGATAGGTTTCAAGGGCATAAGCAAAGATGGTTTGAAAGGCCTGAAATGATCCATTATATCTAAATGGCAAAACCAGATAGGGAATGCCTTTATCCATAGTGTGGGGTATCAAGCCACACACCCAGCAGTCTGTAGTGTTAACTACCAGTTGGTGTTGGTGCAAGAGCTGTACGAAAGTGTTATTGATAAATTCTGAGCGTCGAGCTTGCTCATGTTCAGGAAACGAGTGAAAAGAGTGTAAAGAAGAAACAGTAGAGGTAGCAGGATAAAGGGGAGGTACTGTAGTTACTGGCACAAAGATTAAATTTATACCAAAAACGATTCCACCCACCAATGTTATTAAAACAATTAAAAATGTAATAGCACATTGCATCAGAAAACATTTACTATGAAGAATTCTGTAAAGTCTGTTTCTGCGAACATAAATCACATTTTCTCGTTGCAGCGCAGGAAGCTCCATCTTCTACAATCCGCTCGCGACCACTGATGATGTGTACGTAGATGAAAATGCCTCTATCAGCCCTGGGAGTTCCCAGAACCAATAGAAAGATCGACCTTGTGTCTGACCCCTGCAGATTCAACTAGGCACACAGCCACGACCCTACGGCTACCCAGACGGCAAGGTAATTTTTTTTTAAAAAAAATAAACAATAAAACAACAGCAAACTTCCTGGCTGGAGGCAAAGTGTTTAAAATTTTAAATGTGTAAAATAGGCAGTTTCCTGCTTTATTTGTCCATATTGCGAGATCGTAAATTGTATCTTAATTTTGCAGGAACTGTTTGATCAGGAAACAATGTCTTGTCAGCAGAGTTTGCAATGTTCAAGTTCGCAGATGGCAAAGTTTCTTCTGATGCAGAGGGCAAGTGTTCAGGAATCAAAGAAGTAGTTTCATGAGGAGAGTCAGAGTTCGAAGTGTCAGTTATCAATTCGGCATCGCTGAAAGAGACAAACTTGGGTGTTCGCTCGAACTCAGAGGCACCAATTCCCTTCTTTACCCAGTTGTCATAAGGAAGTGGCAAGGGCACACGTTTGATGTGTGTCGCATGGATCCAGTGCTTGCGACCAGCCACACGAACAGCAGTTCTCGTTGTTAGCAGAACTTGGTAGGGGCCAACAAATCTGGGCTGAAGGTTCTTCGTCCTCGCAAAGTTCCGCACCACAACGTGGTCACCTGGTTTCAGCTGATGACCTGGACTCTCCGGAGGCTTTGGCAATGCATCGAAAACCTGTTGGTGAATAAGACTCAATTTAGCAGTCAAGTAGTAAAGGTAATCAATCAACATTGGATATTCCAGAGAACAAAATTCCTTTGGCCTTGGCACTCCCCAAATATTAGCGGGACGGCCAAAGACAATTTCATATGGACTAAGCCCTACTCTAGAATGCACAGTCGCTCTCGTGGATAACAAAGCCAAGGGTAGTGCGTCTGGCCAGGATAAACTAGTGGATGCCTGTATTTTAGCGAGTTTTAGTTTGAGGGTGCCATTGTAACCCTCAACTAAGCCAGCAGACTGGGGATGGTTTGCACTGTGGAATTTTTGTTTTATTCCTAAACCGGCACACACACTCTGCATAACTTTCCCTATAAACTCACTTCCGTTATCTGACCATACAATCCGTGGCATTCCGTATCTAGGGAAATAGTCTTTGAGAAGAATTTTGGCAGTTGATAGGGCAGTGTTGTCCTTTAGTGGATATGCTTCGATCCATCTGGAGAAAGCACAAACTACCACCAGGACGTACTTTAAGTTATTGCACTGATCCATGTGAATGAAGTCTAACTGAATCACTTCAAAGGGGCAAGAGGGTGGAGCAAAGTGACCAGCAGGAGTAGGGATTCCCTTGCCAGGATTATGCATCAGGCATACCATACAATTTTTCACCACTCTTTCTGCACATTTACTAATCCCATCATTCTTCCAGACTGGGGCCAACATCTTACATATCCCTTTAGAACTTATATGCGCTGCTCCATGTGCCATTGTCACCACTGCAAGCACATACGCATCAGGCAACATCCAACGCTGTTGTTCCGACAAGTCAATCCAACACCCACTCGAATCCAACTTGCCCGTACTTTCTTTCCATGCTCGCTTTTCCTCCTCAGTTGCCTCTTTCTGAATCTCTTTCACACTTTCCACGGTATCCTCACACATTCCAGACTCAGAAATCCATCTTGCAGACGTTGCAACATACATTCTTCTCATCATATTTCTAGCTGTCTGTTTAGTGGTCTCGTCAGCAAAAGCATTCCCACGACCAACATCATCCGTGATTGCTTTATGCGAACTGCATTTTACAATCGCAACTTCAGTCGGCAAGGTTAGAGATTCCAACAAGTCGTTAACTAGCTGACCATGTTGAATCTTAGTCCCATGGGACGTAATGAAACCTCTTTCTTTCCACAAACGGCCAAAATTATGGGCCACGCCGAACGCGTACTGACTATCTGTGAACACATTCACTCTCTTTCCCTTTGCTAAAACACATGCTCTCGTTAGAGCGATTAATTCTGCAGCTTGGGCAGAATTCTGACTCACTCTTGCAGTCTCCACAATCGTCCTCAAAGTCGTTACTGCATAAGCAGCAGTCACATCACCATTCTCCAATTTAAAGCATGACCCATCAACGTACAACGTGCCATCTGGATCTGACAATGGGGTGTCTTTTAAATCAATTTGTCCTTTTGTCTCCTCCTCGGTTCTGAAACAACAATCATGGGGTTCGGAATCACTCGACTCTTGATTAGTCGGCAACAGTGTTGCTGGATTCAATACATTGCATCTTTTGAACTGAATATGACTCGCTAGCAGTGTCAGCTCGTAGCCAGATAATCTCGCACTGGTAAGGTGTTGTGTCTTGGTTCTGTTCATGAGTGTATCCACAGCATGAGGAACCATGACCACTAGCATGTTATTCATCACCAAACCAGCAGATTGTCGAATGGAAGCCGCAGCTGCCGCTGTAGCTCTCAAACAACTAGGTAACGCTCTAGCTACCGGATCTAATGTTGATGAAAAGTACGCACAAGGGCGTTGTTTATCACCGAATCTCTGTGTCAGAACACTCAACGCGCAACCTTCTCTCTCGTGTACATAGAGCGTGAATGGCTTGCTGTAATCGGGTGTACCCAATACAGGAGCTGAACATAGTGCATTTCGTAACTCAGAAAAACTCTCTTGACATTCAGCAGACCATGGCACCGGACTCGGAACATTTTTCCCAGTCAAAGCTACCAACGGTTTTGCTAAAAGAGAAAAATTTGGGATCCACTGCCTACAGTAAGAGGTAATACCTAGAAAGGCACGTACTTCTCTCTGTGTGCGAGGAACACTCATCTGCGTAATTGCTTTTATTCTCTCTGGGGTCAACTTCCTTCCCTCCTTTGACAAGAGATGACCTAGGTAGGTCACTTCTTGGCAGCAGTATTGCATTTTCGAAGGTGACACCTTGTGATTCAAATTGGACAAATGAAGCAATAACGAGATCGTAGCTGCTTTGCAAGTTTCTTGTCATCGGCAGCCACTAGAAGGTCATCTACATACTGCACTAGAGCAGAACCTGGAGGAAGTACAAAGGAATCTAACTGACTTTTTAATGCCTGACTGTAAATGGATGGGCTCTCACAATAGCCTTGTGGAGCGCGTTTAAACCTGAAGCTTCGACCTCCTAGACAGAAGCCGAAAATATCTCTGCTTTCCTCGGCTATTGGAATGCTGAAAAAGGCATTTTTCAAGTCGATGACTGAAAACCATGTAGCCGTTGCAGGAATCAATGTTAACAATGCAGTAATGTCTGGAACCACAGGAAACTGCGGAACCACAATTTTATTAACCTCTCTGAGGTCTATAACAAATCTATATACTGGAGGCTTAGAAGGATCGGTATGTTTCAAAATTGGCAATACAGGGCTATTACAGACATTTCCTCTAGTTTCTTCAACCACCCCTTTCTTAATCAAATCTTGCACAATCAATAAGAGTGCACGTTCACCCTCGCTAGAGATCTTGTATTGGGGAATTCGTGGAAATTTGACATTTGCTTTCAAAGTAACTACATATGGTGGTATTTCTAAAAGGCCTACATCGTTAGGACCAGTCGCCCAAAGAGTATCAGGGAGTGAACGCAGCTCTGGCGGGAGTGCATCCATTGACAAGTACATTGGAGTGGTGATTCTTTTACCCAACGTAAGCTGTACTCCTTCCGGAGAACAGTACAATGTCGCATATAGGCGTTTTAACAAGTCTAAACCAAGCAGATTTTCATTACAACCTGTCGTCAAAATCAGGGGTGCTTTCAATTGACACGGTCCAACAGAAATAGACAAAGGACCAGATACAGGGTTGTAAACAGGGGCGCCTGAAAAACCTACAGAAACATTTGTTATGCCGGACAAAGGTGCGCCAGGGAGTTTCGCATGAATGATAGAACTTTTTGCGGCACCAGTATCCAACAGAAACGGTTCGACTACACCTGATGTTGCTACTGCGACATAAGGCCCACTCTGATCCACTGGAACTGATACTACCCCCTCTCTCTGTCTATGGCTGTCCTAGTACTCACTTTGTTGAAATCCCTCAACATTTTCACAATAATCCTCAACATGATACTGTTGAGATCTATTTTGTTGGGCAGACTGTCCATTTCGCTGATCAAACTGATTGGAAGGGCAATCATTTGTTTGTGGAGGCATAGTACCTCGTCCTCGACCTCTAGAATTTTGCACAAAACCACCACGACCTCTCTGAGCTGCTGCTGCGTTATTTTGCGCTAAGACTGGACACTCATTCTTATAATGACCCTCTTTCTTAAATACGCACATTGATTCCATTGGTATTGTGGTCTCTGAGAACCATAATCTATCCTTTGATACGACCCCTGCTGTGTATTATTCTGATTCATGCGAGGAGGATATGCCTGTTGCAAAAGAACTTTCGTTTTTAAGTCTTTCGTTTTCTTATCTCATTTCTCTTTTTCCTCTTTATCCCTATTTTCATAATACTGTGCAGTTGCAAGTATTTGCGCAGTTGTAGAGACAGCCCACGCACTCTCGGAATCTTTTAATTTATTGCATAGCTCTGGTAGCAAATTGTGTACAAATTTATCGACAAACAATCTCTGACCTCCTTCTGTGCTCATATCCTGACCACTGTGATCTACAAAAGTCTCTTCGAACCTCGTGAAAAAGTCGGAGACCCTTTCGTCTTTCTTTTGCCTGCATGCGGACAACTTGTCCCAGTTAACACGCAATGCTGGCATCAGAGTTTTCATTAAGTCGATTATCCTACCTGGAAGATTAGCAATTAGAGGTTCGGGTTTGGAACCACCTATTTGCTGACCATCCGCTGCAATAATAGCTGCCCAATCACCACCTAGAGCAACTGGATGATTTTCTTTGCGAATTTTAGCCCAAATTGGTTGTGGAACTACATTCCCAAATAACATGTCAATGTCCGCTAGATTCATCACACAAGCCTCAACTGTTTGTGCTAACTCCTTATAATATCCGGCAGGATTCTTACGCGGATCTGGCATGGCCTGTTTCACTGCTAACACTTCAGCTCGCTTCCACGGAATGTGTATCCACACTCTCTGGAATTGCGCCGGAGCGGCTGCAATACCATTGAGCGCATCAGCTTGCACAGCTTCACGCCAAATTGGTGGAACCTCCCTCATTGGATATTGGCGATTCTGCTTCGTACTATTTTTCTCTAAGTCCCTCGGTGAACGAAGTGATGGATCATTCCTATAACTTAAAATCAGTTCCATCGCTTCTTTTATATTTTGACCTACTATCATACCTGCAGCAAACTCTTTCTGAACCTTAATTAAGTCTTCTAAATTCAATTCAGAGTCATCTTCTTCTAGTTCTTCTCGTAAAAGAGAACACATCTCGTCAAATACATATCGTTGTGTTGGTTCGTTCCACTGCATAAATGTATCTAGTACATCTCTCGTACTATATCTCCTACTCTTCGAAATCCATCGGAGAGCCGTGGAATCTAATATTCCCCATTCCTCAGTACTTGGGAGCTGACTACGTCTCTGTACAGAGTCAGAAGTAGGTGTCTTAATTAAAGATTTATAGAAAGGAGACAGAATGTTAGAGACAGAATCAGTGATTCTTCGACGAACCGAAAGCGGAGTCATAATACTAGCAGATGTAGAAAACACAGTAGCAGTTGGAACAGATTGTACAGGGACAGTAGAAGTATCAAGTAAGGTAGCTTGTGAAGTAGTAGGTATAAGCAATATAGGTATAGGTAAGGAAGTCGGCAACCCAGGAAGAGGAGGTGCCGTAGGAACATTTACATTAACCACAGGAGGTACAGGAACTTGATTCTGAGGGGCAGGAGCAGGAATACCAGGTTGTCCAGCAACCGGCAATTGAACATTCGGTACAGGTGGAGCCGTAGCACCCTGTGCATACGGTGGTGGTGACCGTAACAAGTAAGACAACAGAGGATCGTTTTCGGGGTCCTCTACTATCTTAGTTGTACTTGATGGCAAAGCAGGATAGCACTTATCTATAGCTAAGTTACGCTCTCTAGTAGCTATCTCCATTGCTTTCTCAGACTCGTTATCTTGCAGCTGCTTAGCCGCTTGTTCTAAAGTTAACTCTTGCTCTTTCTGTTCTTTTTTCAACCTTTTAATCTCTCTCTGTTTAGATTCTTTTCGCCAGTAATGGAAAGAATCAAACATTGCCGGCCGGGCTTTCTTCTTAAACAATTTCACTTCCAAATTGTCAAGGATTTCGGGTTCAAAACTACCATGTAGTGGCCAACTAAGGACACCATCTTTTTCAGTGTAGCGGACCCACACCTCTTTATAAGATATAGGACCTACTCCAAACTTACAATAAAGATCATATAGGGGAGTTCCGATCGGAGGAACCAGACATGAGTCCTCCAAGCGGGAATCACTGTTGCAACCAAAGCACGACAACATACAATTTTTCCGACTTACCATTTTATAATCCGGAACACAGAACAAACAAACACAAACAGGGATGTGCACTCGAACCAAGAACTTAGGCCTACCAAAAGCGAACAAATGTATCGATACCCAAACTAAACCAATAGATTATCGTAACCAGAACAACCAGTAATAATCTTACGAAACCAAACCAAACCAAGAACTAAAAAGGATTTTAACAACCCTTACGAAGTAACCAACTAGCAACCACTAAATACTTAACTGAGGCACTGAAGACGTCACCAAGGAGAAACCCGTCACGTTTCGCCGTACTAAGGACTGCACCTCGGGTCCAAGACAGGGCGACGGTCAAGGCAACGGACCACTGCAGCCGTCCGAACGGGAACCCTCGTGGAAGAGAACGTCGGGCCACTTTTGCGATATGCCGGGATCGATGAAGTGGGGCGCCTCCCTCAGGAATCTTCACACGAAGCTTCTCGAACTCTTCAGGCTTCTGGACCGGTACCGAATGACGTCGCCCCACGTTGGGCGCCAATTGGAGTTCTGGACTTTTTGGTTCCGTCCAGAGGTGTCAGGGATAACACCCGAAGACCCCGGAGTTCCACCTGTCTCGGTGCACAAATAAACAGAAACACGGGCTTCTCGATGGTGGCGTCAAAGACCAAAGGTTTATTACTGCAGGGACACAGAAGTCACAGAAACTACACACGGGCAGTATCTAGGAGCCTGTTCGATTTGTACAAAAAGGGTTGCTCCTTATATACTAAAATTTGAGCTTGAGGCAAATTCTTTACATGTAATACATTCCCAAACCTTTGTGTCCTAAACAATAAATATTTGGCGTTGTGCAGGAATCGTCGACAATATCTGATGTCAAAACATTACGAACGAGGGATTCCCACTTTTCCATCATAATCTCATGTCAGCTTTTCATTCAAGACCCGGACCGCCTCATCGTAAATTTCGTTACCTCCCCCTAATAAAGGCCCAGAAGGAAAGGAGCAGAGCCAGGTGCAGAAGATAGAAAAGCAGGATAAGAGATGTTTGTGGGTTGTAAATGGGCAAGGCTACTGGCTTCGGCCGCCTAATCATGATCAGGCCAACGAACACAAGAACCAGTATAGCAGGGCTGGCCTCGGGCAGAGGAGGCAGCCTTTGTCGAGTCATGCGGCTACAGCGTGTTCTGTTCTAGAGTGCACGTGTCACTGGAAAGGTGAATCGCCGGCTAAGCCTACGTGTCCTTAATCGAAATGAAGTAATCAGAGGTTATTGCGTATGTGAGGGCAAGAAACACAAAATGGCTGCCATGATCTAAGATGGATGCCATGGGTAGATCGGAAATGTGTTTGTAACAGGAGTACTCTTGCTCGTAGCATAGCGAAAACACCAGGATATGTTAAATGGATCATTTGCGGTTCGCTGATACCAATATTATGTATTTCCGACAATATTGAAAACACGGGTTCAAATCGTCACGGAACCTCAACTACCACGTCCACCACCACCATGTTCACCAACACATCCACCACCACCACCATGTCCACCACCACCACCACCATGTCCACCACCACCACCACGGCCACCACCACGGCCACCACCACGGCCACCACGAGGCCACTACCACGTCCACCACCACCATGTCTACCTCCACCACCATGTCCACCACCACGTCAACCACCAAGTCCACCACCAAGTCCACCACCACATCCACCACCACCAGGTCCACCACCACCATGTCCAACTTCACGTCCACCACCACCATGTCCAAAACTTCCATGTCCACAACCACCACATCCACCATGTCCACCACCAAGTCCACCACCACCATGTCGACCACCACCACAACGTCCACCACACCCACCTCTACCACGTCCACCACCACACCCACCTCCACCACCACCACATCCAACACCACCAAATCCACCACATCCACGTCCACCACATCCACAACCACCACCACCACCACTGCGTCCACCACCACCATGTCCACCGCCACCATGTCTACCAACACCACCACCACACCCACCTCCACCACCACCACCACCACATCCACCAACACCATGTTCACCACATCCACCACCATGTCCACCACCACCATGTCCACCACCACCATGTCCACCACCACCGCCACCATCTCCACCACCACAACCACCACCACATCCACCACGAGGACACTACCACGTCCACCACCACCACATCTACCACCACCACGTCCACCACCAAGTCCACCACCACATCTACCACTACATCCACAACCACCACATCCACCACCGCCACATTCACCACCACCACCATGTTCACCACCACCACATCTACCACCACCACGACCACGTCCACCACCACCACATCCTCACCCACCATGACCACCATAACTATGTCCACCACCAACACCACCACCACCACATCCACCACCACCATGGCCACCAAAACCATGTCGACAACCACCACCTCCACCACCACGACCACCACGTCCACTACCACCACGACCACCACCACCACATCCACCACCACTACGTCCATCACCACTGCGTCCACCACCACTATGTCCACCACCACTACGTCCACCACCACTACGTCCACCCCTACCATGTCCACCCCCACCACATCCACCACCACCATGTCCACCACCACCACGTCCACAATCACCACCTCCACAACCACCATGTCCACCACCACCACGTCCACCACCACATCCACCACACCCACCTCCACAACGTCCACCACCACACCCACCTCCACCACCACCACATCTACCACCACCAAAACCACCAGCACCACATCCACGTTCACCACCACCACATCCACCGTCACCACATCCACCACCATTACGTCCCCCAACACCATGTCCAGCACCACCACGTCCACCACCACCACACCCACCACCACCTCCACGTCCACCACCACTACCACCACCACCACATCCACCAGATCCACCACATCCACCAACACCACGTCCACCACCACCATGTCCATGACATTCACCACCATGTCCACCACCACCATGTCCACCACCAACAATGTCCATCACCACCACATCCATCACTACCATGTCCACAACCACCACGTCTACACCACCAAGTCCACCATCACCACACCCACCACCACCACCATGTCCACCACCACATCCACCTCCACCACCACCACCACCACCATGTCCACCACCACGTCCACCACCACTACCACCACCACCACATCCACCACCACCATGTCCACCACCACCATGTCCACCACCACCACATCCTCCACCACCATGTCCACAACCACCACGTCCACCACCACATCCACCACCACCACGTCCACCACCTTCACCACGTCCACCACTACCACGTTTACCACTACCACATCCACCACCACCATATCCACCACCATGTCCACCACCACCACGTCCACCACCACCACATCCACCACCACCATCACCACCACATCCACCACCACCATGGCCACCACCACCATGACCACCACCAACACCACCACATTCACCACCATTACATCTACCACCACCACATCCACCACCACCACCACTACCACCACCACTTCCACCACCAAGTCCACCACCAAGTCGACCACCACATCCACACTACATCCACCACCACCATGTCCACCACCACCACCACATCCACC
Source organism: Lissotriton vulgaris (assembly GCF_964263255.1). Taxonomy (NCBI): domain Eukaryota; kingdom Metazoa; phylum Chordata; class Amphibia; order Caudata; family Salamandridae; genus Lissotriton; species Lissotriton vulgaris. The sequence continues at coordinate 779,551,333 of NC_141687.1, read as the reverse complement.
ACCACCATGTCCACCACCACCACCACATTCACCACTACCACGTCCACCACCATGTCCACCACCACCACATCTACCACCACCATGACCACCACCACAATGTCCACCACCAACACCACCACCCAACACCACCACGTCCACCACCACCACATCAACAACCACCAGGTCCACAACCACCATGTCCACCATGACCACAACCACCACCAACACCACTACATCCACCACCACCATGTCCACCACCACCACGTCCACCACCACCACACCCACCTCCACCACCACCATGCCCACCTCATCCACCACCACCACCATGTCCACCACCACAACCACCACCACATCTACCACGAGGACACTACCACATCCACCACCACCACATCTACCACCACCATGTCCACCACCAAGTCCACCACCAAGACCACCACCACATCTACCACTACATCCACCACCGCCACATCCACCACCACCACCATGTTCACCACCACCACCATGTTCACCACCACCACATCTACCACGACCACGTCCACCACCACCACATCCTCCACCACCATGACCACCACAACCATGTGCACCACCATATCCACCACCACCAACACATCCACCACCACCATGGCCACCAAAACTATGTCCACAACCACCACCTCCACCACTACCACCACCACGTCCACCACCACCACGTCCACCACCACCACATCCACCACCACTACGTCCACCACCACTATGTCCACCACCACTACATCCACCACCACCACCACATCCACCACCACCACCACACCCATCTCCACTACCATCACGTCCACCACCACCACCACCAAGTCCACCACCAGTACCACCACCACCACATCCACTACCACCACGTCCACTACCACCGCATCCACCACCACCACCACACCCACCTCCACCACCACCACGTCCACCACCACCACAACGTCCACCACATCCACCACCACGTCCACCACCACCACCATGTCCACCACCACCACCATGTCCACCACCACCACACCGGCCACAACCACAGCCACCACAAGGCCACTACCATGTCCACCACCACCATGTTCACCTCCACCACCAACACATCCACTACCACCACCACGTCCACCACCATGTCCACCACCAAGTCCACCACCCAGTCCACCACCACCACATCCACCACCACCACCACCACCATGTCCACCACCACCACCACGGCCACCACCACGGCCACCACCACGGCCACCACGAGGCCACTACCACGTCCACCACCACCATGTCCACCACCACGTCCACCACCAAGTCCACCACCACGTCCACTACCACCACCATGTCCACCACCACCACCACGGCCAACACCACGGCCACCACAAGGCCACTACCACATCCACCACCACCATGTCTACCTCCACCACCACGTCCACCACCACGTCCACCACCAAGTCCACCACCACATCCACCACCACCAAATCCACCAGCACCACATCCACGTCCACCACCACCACATCCACCACCACCACATCCACCGCCATTACGTCCCCCACCACCATGTCCAGCACCACCACGTCCACCACCACCACACCCACCACCATATCCACGTCCACCACCACTACCACCACCACCAGATCCACCACATCCACCAACACCACATCCACCACCACCATGTCCATGACATTCACCACCATGTCCACCACCACCATGTCCACCACCAACAATGTCCATCACCACCACATCCATCACCACCATGTCCACAACCACCACGTCTACACCACCAAGTCCACCGCCACCACACCCACCACCACCACCATGTCCACCACCACCACCACATCCACCTCCACCACCACCACCACCACGTCCACCACCAGGTCCACCACCACTACCACCGCCACCACATCCACCACCACCATGTCCACCACCACCATGTCCACCACAACCACATCCTCCACCACCACCACGTCCATCACCACCATGTCCACAACCACCACGTCCACCACCACATCCACCACCACCACGTCCACCACCATCACCACGTCCACCACTACCATGTTTACCACTACCACATCCACCACCACCACATCCACCACCATGTCCACCACCAACACGTCCACCACCACCACATCCACCACCACCATCACCACCACATCCAACACCACCATGACCACCACCAACACCACCACATTCACCACCATTACATCTACCACCACCACATCCACCACCACGTCCACCACCACCACGTCCACCACCACCACCACAGCACCACCATGTCCACTACAAGGCCACTACCACGTCCACCACCACATCTACCTCCACCAGCACCACCACTACCACCACCACTTCCACCACCAAGTCTACCACCAAGTCGACCACCACATCCACCACTACATCCACCACCACCATGTCCACCACCACCACTGAGGTTCCGTGACGGTTCCGTGACGATTTGAACCCGTGTTTTCAAGTTTGTCGGAAATACATAATATTGGTATCAGTGAACCGCAAATGATCCATTTAGCATACCCTGGTGTTTTCGCTACGCTACAAGCAAGAGCACTCCTTTTATTAACACATTTCTGATCTACCCACGGCATCCATCTTAGATCATGGCAGCCATTTTGTGTTTCTTGCCCTCACATACGCAATAACCTCTGATCACTTCATTTCGATTAAGGACACGTAGCCTTAGCCGGAGATTCACCTCTTTCATGACACGTGCACCTTAAACCAGATCACGCTGTAGCTGCATGACTCGACAAAGACTGCCTCCTCTGCCCGAGGCCAGTCCTGCCAAACTGGTCTTCGTGTCCATTGTCCTGATCATGATTAGGCGGCCGAAGCCGGTAGCCTTGCCCATTTACAACCCACAAGCATCTCTTATCCCGCTTTCCTATCTTCCACACCTGGCTCCGTTCCTTTCTTTCTGAATCTTTATTAGGGGGAGGTAACGAAATTTACGATGAGGCGGTCCGGCTCTTGAATGCAATATTGACAAGGGATTGTGATGAACTAGTGGGAACCCCTCTTCGTAAGATGTTTCGTATCAGATTTTATCAACGGTTCCTGTGTACGCCAAATATTTATTGTTTATGACACAAAGGTTTTGGGAATGTACCAACATATGAAGAATTCGCCTGAAGGCCAAAAACTAGTATATAAGGAGCAACCCACTTTGTACAATTTGAACAGGCTCCTAGATTCTGCCCGTGTGTAGTATCTGTGACTTCTGTGTCCCTGCAGTAATAAACCTTTGGTCTTTGACGCCACCATCGAGAAGCCCGTGTTTCTGTTCATTTGTGCACCAAGGCAGGTGGAACTCCGGGGTCTTTGGGTGTTGTTCCCTGACACCTCTGGACGGAACCAAAAAGTCCAGAACTCCAATTGGCGCCCAATGTGGGGCGACGTCATTCGGTACCGGTCCAAAAGCCTGAAGAGTTCGAGAAGCTTCGTGTGAAGATTCCCGAGGGAGGCGCCCCACTTCATCGATCCCGGCATATCGCAAAAGTGGCCCGAAGTTCTCTTCCACGAGGGTTCCCGTTCAAGACGGCTGCAGTGGGCCGTTGCCTTGACCGTCGCCCTGTCTTGGACCCGAGGTGCAGTCCTTAGTACGGCGAAACGTGACGGGTTTCTCCTTGGTGACGTCTTCAGTGACTCAGTTAAGTATTTAGTGATAGCTAGCTGGTTACTTTGTGAGGATTGTTAAAATCCTTGATTGGTTTGGTTTGGTTTGGTTCTTAGTAGGATTATCACAGGTTGTTCTGGTTAAGATAATCTATTTGGTTTAGTTTGGGTATCGATACAACAGTTCGTTTTGGTAGGCCTAAATTCTTGGTTCAAGTGCACATATCTGTTTTGTGTTTTGTTTGTTTTGTGTTCCGGACTGAAAAATGGTAAGTCGGAAAATGTTGTCTTGTTTTGGTTGCAACCGTGACTCACGATTGGAGGACTCCTGTCTGGTTCCTCCGATTGGGACTCCCCTATATGATTTATATTGTAAATTTGGTGTGGGTCCTATATCTTATAATGAGGTATGGGTCCGTTACACTGCGAAGGATGGTGTCCTTAGTTGGCCACTGCATGGTAGTTTTGAACCCGAAATTCTTGACAATTTAGAAGCGAAATTGTTTAGGAAGAAAGCCCGGCCGGCAATGTTTGATTCTTTCCGTTACTGGCGAAAAGAATCCAAACAGAGAGAAATGAAAAGGTTGAAGAAAGAACAGAAAGAACAAGAAGAGTTGACTCTAGAGCAAGCGGCTAAGCAGTTGCAGGCTAACGAGTGTGAGAAAGCCATAGATGTGGCCATTAGAGAGCATAATTTAGCGATTGACAAGTGCTATCCTGCCTTGCCATCGAAAATGGCTAAGATACTGGAGGATTCCGAAAACGATCCTCTGTTATCTTATCTGTTACGGTCACCTCCACCGTATGCACAAGGTGCTACGGCTCCACTTGTCCCGAATGTTCAATTGCCGGTTGCTGGACAACCTGGTGTTCTTGCTCCTGTCCCTCAGAATCAAGTTCCCGTACCTCCTGTGATGAATGTGAATGTTCCTACAGCTCCTCCTCTTCCTGAACTGCCAGCTTCTATACCTATATCTGTACCTACTGTTCCACAAACTATTTTTCTCGATACTCCTACTGTTCCGTTATCTATTCCTACCTCTACTGCGTTCTCTACGTCTGCGAGTGTGTTAACTCCACTTTCTGTTCGTCGAAGAATCACTGATTCTGTTACTAATATGCTGTCTCCTTTATATAAAACTTTAATTAAGACTCCTACTCCTGACTCTGTTCAGAGACGTAGTCAGCTTCCAAGTACTGAGGAACGGGGAATTTTAGATTCCACGGCTCTCAGATGGATTTCGAAGAGTAGAAGATATAGTACGAGAGATGTGCTAGATACATTTATGCAGTGGAAGGAACCAACGCAACGGTATGTCTTTGATGAGATGTGCTCGTTGTTACGTGAAGAAATAGAAGAAGATGATGTTGAATCAGATTTGGAAGATTTAATTAAAGTTCAGAAAGAGTTTGCTGCAGGAATGATAGTGGGTGATAATATAAAAGAAGCGATGGAACTTATTTTAAGTTTTAGAAATGATCCATCTCTTCGTTCGCCGAGAGATTTAGAAAGAGGAAAAACGATGCTAAGTCGCCAATATCCTATGAGGGAGGTTCCTCCAATTTGGCGCGAAGCAGTGGCAGCTGATAATAATGCTGGTATTGCAGCTGTTCCAGCACAGTTCCAAAGAGTGTGGATACACATTCCATGGAAGCGAGCTGAAGTGCTAGCGGTGAAACAGGCCTTGCCAGACCCACGTAAGAATCCTGCTGGATATTACAAGGAATTAACACAGACAGTTGAGGCCTGTATAATGAACTTAGCGGACATTGATATGTTATTTGGAAATGTAGTTCCGCAACCAGTGTGGGCTAAAATTCGTAGAGAGGATCATCAAGCTGCCTTAGGTGGTGATTGGGCAGCTATCACTGCTGCAGATGGTCAGCAAATAGGTGGTGCAAAACCCGAACCCCTAATTGCTAATCTTCCAGGTAGAATAATTGATCTAATGAAGACTCTAATGCCAGCATTGCGTGTTAATTGGGACAAGTTGTCAGCATGAAGGCAGAAGAAAGACGAAAGTGTCTCCGACTTCTTCACAAGGTTTGAAGAAACTTTTGTAGATCATAGTGGTCAGGACATGAGTACAGAAGGAGGACAAAGACTGTTTGTCGATAAATTTGTGCATAATTTGTTACCTGAATTATGCAATAAACTAAAAGACTCAGAAAGTGCGTGGGCTGTATCCACAACTGCGCAAATACTTGCGACTGCACAGTACTACGAAAATAGGGATAAAGAAGAAAAGGAGAAATCAGAGAAGAAAACGAAAGATTTAAAAACTAAAGTTCTTTTGCAGCAGGCGTATCCGCCTCGCATGAATCAATCTAATACGCAGCAAGGTTCGTACCAAAGGACAGATTATAGTACATCAAGGCCTCAATATCAATGGAATCAGTGCGCGTACTGTAAGAAAGAGGGTCACTATAAAAATGAATGTCCGATCTTAGCGCAAAATAATGCAGCAGCAGCTCAGAGAGGTCGTGGTGGTTTTGTGCAGAATTCTAGAGGTCGAGGACGAGGTGCTATGCCTCCACAAACGAATGATCGTCCCTCCAATCACTTTGATCAACGAAATGGACAATCTACTCAGCAAAATAGATCTCAACAATATCTTGTTGAGGACTATTGTGAAATAGATGAGGGTTTTCAGCAAAATGGGTACTAGGACAGCCATGGACAAAGAGAGGGAGTAGTATCAGTTCCAGTGGATCAGAGTGGACCTTATGTCGCTGTAGCAACATCAGGTGTAGTCGAACCGTTTCTGTTGGATACTGGTGCCGCAAAAAGTTCTATCATTCATGCGAAACTCCCTGGCGCACCTTTGTCCGGCTCAACAAATGTTTCCGTAGGTTTTTCAGGCGCCCCTGTTTACAACCCGATATCTGGTCCTTTGTCTATTTCTGTTGGACCGTGCCAATTGAAAGCACCCCTGATTTTAACGACAGGTTGTAATGAAAATCTGCTTGGTTTAGATTTGTTAAAACGACTATATGCGACATTGTACTGTTCTCCGGAAGGAGTACAACTCACGTTGGGTAAAAATATCACCTCTCCGATGTACTTGTCAATGGACGCACTCCCGCCAGAGCTACGCTCACTCCCTGATTTTCTTTGGGCGACTGGTCCTAATGATGTAGGCCTATTAGAAATTCCACCTTATGTGGTAACCTTGAAAGCAAATGTAAAATTTCCAAGAATTCCCCAATATAAAATATCTAGTGAAGGAGAACGTGCACTTTTATTGATTGTGCAAGATTTGATTAAGAAAGATGTGATTGAAGAAACTAGAGGAAATGTCTGTAATAGCCCTGTACTACCGATTTTTGAAATGAACTGATCCTACAAAACCTCCAGTATACAGGTTTGTCATAGACCTTAGAGAAGTTAATAAAATTGTGGTTCCGCAGTTTCCTGTGGTTCCGGACATTACTGCCTTGCTAACATTGATTCCTGCTACAGCCACATGGTTCTCAGTTATCGACTTAAAGAATGCCTTTTTCAGCATTCCGATAGCCGAAGAAAGTAGAGATATTTTCGGCTTCTGTTTAGGAGGTCGAAGTTTCAGATTTAAACGAGCTCCACAAGGCTATTGTGAAAGTCCATCTATTTATAGTCAAGCATTAAAAAGCCAGTTAGATTCTTTTGTCCTTCCTCCAGGTTCTGCTCTAGTACAGTACGTAGACGATCTTCTAGTGGCTGCCGATGACAAGGAAACTTGCAAAGCAGCTACAATTTCCTTATTGAATAATTTGTCTAAACTAAATCACAAGGTGTCTCCTTCCAAAATGCAATATTGCTGCCAAGAAGTGACCTACCTAGGTCATCTCTTGTCAAAGGAGGGAAGGAAGTTGACCCCAGAAAGAATAAAAGCAATTACACAGATGAGTGTTCCACGCACACAGAGAGAAGTACGTGCCTTTCTAGGTATTACCTCTTACTGTAGGCAGTGGATCCCAAATTTTTCTCTTTTAGCGAAACCATTGGTAGCCTTGACTGGGAAAAATGTTCCGAGTCCGGTGCCATGGTCTGATGAATGTCAAGAGAGTTTTACTGAATTACGAAAAGCATTGTGTTCAGCTCCTGTATTGGGTACACCTGATTACAGTAAGCCATTCACGCTCTACGTTCACGAGAGAGACGGTTGCGCGTTGAGTGTTCTGACACAGAAGTTTGGTGATAAACAACGCCCTTGTGCGTATTTCTCATCAACATTAGATCCGGTAGCCAGAGCGTTGCCTAGTTGTTTGAGAGCTACAGCGGCAGCTGCGGCTTCCATTCGACAATCTGCTGGTTTGGTGATGAACAACATGCTAGTGGTCATGGTTCCTCATGCAGTGGATACACTCATGAACCGAATGAAGACACAACACCTTACCAGTGCGAGATTATCTGGTTACGAACTGACATTACTAGCGAGTCATATTCAGATCAAAAGATGTAATGTATTGAATCCAGCAACACTGTTGCCGACTGATCAAGAGTCGAGTGATTCCGAGCCACATGATTGCTGTTTTAAAACGGAGGAAGAGACAAAAGGACGTATCGACTTGAAGGATACTCCGTTATCCGATCCGGATGGTACGCTATATGTGGACGGGTCATGTTTTAAATTGGAGAATGGTGATGTGACTGCTGCTTACGCAGTAACTACTTTGAAGACGATTGTGGAGACTGCAAGAGTGAGTCAGAATTCTGCCCAAGCTGCAGAATTAATAGCTCTAACGAGAGCGTGTGTTTTAGCTGAGGGAAAGAGAGTGAATGTGTTTACAGACAGTCAGTACGCATTTGGCGTGGCCCATAGTTTTGGCCGGTTGTGGAGAGAAAGAGGTTTCATTACGTCCCATGGGACCAAGATCCAACATGGTCAGCTAGTTAACGACTTGTTGGAATCTCTAACCTTGCCGACTGAAGTTGCGATTGTAAAGTGCAGTGCTCATAAAGCAATCACGGATGATGTTGGTCGTGGGAATGCCTTTGCTGATGAAATTGCTAAACAGACAGCTAGAGACACGATGAGCAGAATGTATGTTGCTACGTCTGCAAGATGGATTGCTGAGTCTGGGATGTGCGAGGATACTATGGAAAGTGTGAAAGAGATTCAGAAAGAAGCAACTGAGGAAGAGAAACGTGTGTGGAGAGAAAGTACGGGCAAGTTGGACTCGAATGGATGTTGGATTGATTTGACAGAACAGCAGCGTTGGATGTTGCCTGATGCGTATGTGCTTGCAGTAGTGACGATGGCGCATGGAGTAGCGCATATAAGTTCTAAAGGAATCTGTAAGATGTTGGCTCCGGTCTGGAAAAATGAGGGAATCAGTAAATGTGCAGAGAGAGTGGTGAAAAATTGCATGGTGTGCTTGATGCATAATCCTGGCAAGGGAACTCCAACTGCAGCTGGTCATTTCGCTCCTCCTTCCTGTCCTTTTGAAGTGATTCAGTTAGACTTTATTCACATGGACCGCTGTATTAATTTAAAATATGTCCTAGTGGTGGTTTGTGCTTTTTCCAGGTGGATAGAAGCATACCCACTAAAGGACAACACTGCCCTATCAACTGCCAAAATTCTTCTCAAAGAATATTTCCCTAGATACGGAATGCCACGGATTGTATGGTCAGATAACGGAAGTGAGTTTATAGGGAAAGTTATGCAGAGTGTGTGTGCCGGCCTAGGGCTGAAACAGAAATTCCACAGTGCAAACCATCCCCAGTCTGCTGGTTTAGTGGAGGGTTACAATGGCACCCTCAAGCTGAAAATAGCTAAAATACAAGCATCCACAGGTTTAGCCTGGCCAGACGCACTTCCTTTGGCCTTGTTATCAACGAGAGCAACTGTACATTCTAGAGTAGGGCTTAGCCCTTATGAAATAGTCTTTGGCCGCCCGGCAAATATCTGGGGTGTGCCAAGGCCTAAGGAATTTTGCTCTTTAGAATATCCTATGTTGACAGACTACCTTTACGACTTGACTGCTAAATTGAGTCTTATTCATCAACAGGTTTTCGATGCTTTACCAAAGCCTCCGGAGAGTCCAGGGCATCAGCTGAAACCAGGAGACCAAGTTGTCATCAGGAACTTCGCGAGGACGAAGAACCTTCAGCCGAGATTCGTCGGCCCCTTCCAAGTCCTGCTTACAACGAGGACAGCAGTTCGTGTAGCTGGCCGCAAGCACTGGGTGCACGCGTCCCATGTTAAGCGTGTCCCTTTGCCGCTTCCTTACGACGACTGGGTGAAGAAGGGAATTGGTGCCTCCGAATCTGAAAGCACACCGAAGTTCATCCCTTTCAGCGATGCCGAATTGATTACTGACACTCCAAAATCTGACTCTCCTCCTGAAAAGACTCCTTTGAACACTGAACATTTGTCTCCAGCATCAGAAGAAACTTTGCCATCTGCGAACTTAAACACTGCAACAGCTGCTAGTGATACACTATTTGCCGATCAAACAGTACCTGCGAAGCAAAGATATAACTTAAGAAGCCGTAAAATGGACAAATAAAGCAGGCAACTGCATATTGTGATTTTGATATATTGAACTTTTGCCTTCAGCCAGGAAGTTTGCTATTGTTTTATTGTTTTTTTAAAATTGCCTTGCCGTCTGGGTAGCCGTAGGGTCGTGGCTGTGTGCCTAGTTGAATCTGCAGGGGTCTGACACAAGGTCGATCTTTCTGTTAGTTCTGGGAACTCCCAGGGCTGATAGAGGCATTTTCATCTACGTACACATCATCAGTGGTCGCGAGCGGATTGTAGAAGATGGAGCTTCCTGCGCTGCAACGAAAAAATATGATTTATGTTCGCAGAAACAGACTTCATAGAATTCTTCATAGCAAATGCTTTTTGATGCAATGTGCCATTACATTCTTGATTATTTTAGCAACATTGGTGGGTGGAATCGTTTTTAGTATAAATCTGATTTTTGTGCCAGTTACTGCAGTACCTCCCCTTGATCCTGCCATTTCTACTGTTTCTTCTATACACTCTTTTCACTCGTTTCCGGAACATGAGCAAGCCCGACGCTCAGAATTCACTAACAACACTTTTGTACAGCTCTTGCACCAACACCAACTGGTAGTTAACACTACAGACTGCTGGGTGTGTGGCTTGATACCCCACACTATGGATAAAGGTATTCCCTATCTGGTTTTGCCTTTCAGCTACAATGGATCATTTCAGGCCCTTCAAACCATCTTTGCTTATGCCCTTGAAACCTATCCTCCACGTCCACCACGTTCCACTAAATATAACTCTGCCAACAAAGCCTTAGTCCAGGGAATTATTGACATGGTCAAGGACGTCAATAATACTCCATCATACCCTAGAGACGAATTAAGAGTATATTTAAGTTGGAATACTTCAGAGTATCGCCTTAGTTTAGGAGAAAGCAAACGTAAAAGCTCAACTCCAATCTGGGTCGTACTTCACCGAGGTCAGGTCTGTTTGCAAGGTAATGGGAGAAATCCGAGAGCTCAGCTAGGGAGGAGTGAGTGCGTAGAGACTTATGTGTTTCCGGCTAACTCTTCCCCTGCCTTTCTCACTGCTAGGGGTACCTACTTCATTTGTCGAGACAGAGCTTATACATGGTTGCCTGCCGACTTTTCAGGATCATGTTATATTGCTCGATTGTTGCCTCCAACATACACTGCTTCATCTGATTACCACAGAACCCGAGTAGCGAGAGGTGTCTTCAGCAAGGAAGATACCGCTGGTCAGGAAGCTGGAGACTTCTTCAAAGGCTTCCTTCCGTTCTGGGGACCTATGGCCAATAGTAGAAATATACGTCAGCTAACACGGGTAGTTGAATCTACTATTACCGAAACTGCTGGTGCCCTTAGCAATCTGACAGCTGAGCTTCAGGCGGATAGACTCATGACGTTGCAGAATCGTATGGTTCTAGACGTTATACTTGCAGATCGAGGTGGGGTATGCAGAATGATCCAATCGAGCTGCTGTGTCTTTATTCCTAATAATGCTCCAACAGTCTATGAGGCGATCTCTAAGCTACACAAGATTTCCGACTCTATTCACGTAGATAAGGGAAACTGGTCCTTCATGGAGTGGTTTTGGACTCTGATCTCAGCGTGGGGATGGAAGGTTCTAATGGTCATTGGTGTCATCCTAGTATTCCTATTCTCATGCTGCCTGATTATCCAGTGTGGTCCTGCTCTGTGTAGTCTTTGTGCTGCAACTTGTCTCAGAAAACCACCTGCGTTTGGAGAAAAGGCACGAGAAAGGATGATGATACAACAACATGTCACTGACCTGATGAGCATAGAACTAGATTCTGACATAGACTGAGTAATTGCCTATGTAAGGGCAAAAGGAGGGTCTGAGGTTCCGTGACGGTTCCGTGACGATTTGAACCCGTGTTTTCAAGTTTGTCGGAAATACATAATATTGGTATCAGTGAACCGCAAATGATCCATTTAGCATACCCTGGTGTTTTCGCTACGCTACAAGCAAGAGCACTCCTTTTATTAACACATTTCTGATCTACCCACGGCATCCATCTTAGATCATGGCAGCCATTTTGTGTTTCTTGCCCTCACATACGCAATAACCTCTGATCACTTCATTTCGATTAAGGACACGTAGCCTTAGCCGGAGATTCACCTCTTTCATGACACGTGCACCTTAAACCAGATCACGCTGTAGCTGCATGACTCGACAAAGACTGCCTCCTCTGCCCGAGGCCAGTCCTGCCAAACTGGTCTTCATGTCCATTGTCCTGATCATGATTAGGCGGCCGAAGCCGGTAGCCTTGCCCATTTACAACCCACAAGCATCTCTTATCCCGCTTTCCTATCTTCCACACCTGGCTCCGTTCCTTTCTTTCTGAATCTTTATTAGGGGGAGGTAACGAAATTTACGATGAGGCGGTCCGGCTCTTGAATGCAATATTGACAAGGGATTGTGATGAACTAGTGGGAACCCCTCTTCGTAAGATGTTTCGTATCAGATTTTATCAACGGTTCCTGTGTACGCCAAATATTTATTGTTTATGACACAAAGGTTTTGGGAATGTACCAACATGTGAAGAATTCGCCTGAAGGCCAAAAACTAGTATATAAGGAGCAACCCACTTTGTACAATTTGAACAGGCTCCTAGATTCTGCCCGTGTGTAGTATCTGTGACTTCTGTGTCCCTGCAGTAATAAACCTTTGGTCTTTGACGCCACCATCGAGAAGCCCGTGTTTCTGTTCATTTGTGCACCAAGGCAGGTGGAACTCCGGGGTCTTTGGGTGTTGTTCCCTGACACCTCTGGACGGAACCAAAAAGTCCAGAACTCCACCACCACATCCACCAACACCATGTCCACCACCACCACCACATTCACCACTACCACATCCAACACTACCACGTCCACCACCACCACCATGTCCACCACCACCACATCCACCACCACCACCACCATGACCACCACCACAATGTCCACCACCAACACCACCACCCAACACCACCACGTCCACCACATCCACAACCACCAGGTCCACAACCACCATGTCCACCATGACCACAACCACCACCACCACCACTACATCCACCACCACCATGTCCACAACCACCACGTCCACCACACCCACCTCCACCACCACCACGTCCACCACCACCATGTCCACCTCATCCACCACCACCACCATGTCCACCGCCACAACCACCACCACATCTACCACGAGGACACTACCACATCCACCACCACCACATCTACCACCACCACGTCCACCACCAAGTCCACCACCAAGACCACCACCACATCTACCACTACATCCACCACCGCCACATCCACCACCACCACCATGTTGACCACCACCACCATGTTCACCACCACCACATCTACCACCACCACGACCACGTCCACCACCACCACATCCTCCACCACCACCACACCGGCCACAACCACGGCCACCACGAGGCCAATACCATGTCCACCACCACCATGTTCACCTCCACCACCAACACATCCACTACCACCACCACGTCCACCACCATGTCCACCACCAAGTCCACCACTACATCCACCACCACCACATCCACCACCACCACCACCATGTCCACCACCACCATGTCCACCACCACCACCACGGCCACCACCACGGCCACCACGAGGCCACTACCACGTCCACCACCACCATGTCCACCACCACGTCCACCACCAAGTCCACCACCACATCCACCACCACCAGGTCCACTACCACCACCATGTCCACCACCACCACCACGGCCAACACCATGGCCACCACAAGGCCACTACCACGTCCACCACCACCATGTCTACCTCCACCACCACGTCCACCACCTCGTCCACCACCAAGTCCACCACCACATCCACCACCACCAAATCCACCAGCACCACATCCACATCCACCACCACCACATCCACCACCACCACATCCACCGCCATTACGTCCCCCACCACCATGTCCAGCACCACCACGTCCACCACCACCACACCCACCACCACATCCACGTCCACCACCACTACCACCACCACCACATCCACCAGATCCACCACATCCACCAACACCACGTCCACCACCACCATGTCCATGACATTCACCACCATGTCCACCACCACCATGTCCACCACCAACAATGTCCATCACCACCACATCCATCACTACCATGTCCACAACCACCACGTCTACACCACCAAGTCCACCATCACCACACCCACCACCACCACCATGTCCACCACCACATCCACCTCCACCACCACCACCACCACCATGTCCACCACCACGTCCACCACCACTACCACCACCACCACATCCACCACCACCATGTCCACCACCACCATGTCCACCACCACCACATCCTCCACCACCATGTCCACAACCACCACGTCCACCACCACATCCACCACCACCACGTCCACCACCTTCACCACGTCCACCACTACCACGTTTACCACTACCACATCCACCACCACCATATCCACCACCATGTCCACCACCACCACGTCCACCACCACCACATCCACCACCACCATCACCACCACATCCACCACCACCACATCCACCACCACCACATCCACCGCCATTACGTCCCCCACCACCATGTCCAGCACCACCACGTCCACCACCACCACACCCACCACCACATCCACGTCCACCACCACTACCACCACCACCACATCCACCAGATCCACCACATCCACCAACACCACGTCCACCACCACCATGTCCATGACATTCACCACCATGTCCACGACCACCATGTCCACCACCAACAATGTCCATCACCACCACATCCATCACCACCATGTCCACAACCACCACGTCTACACCACCAAGTCCACCACCACCACACCCACCACCACCACCATGTCCACCACCACCACCACATCCACCTCCACCACCACCACCACCACATCCACCACCATGTCCACCACCACTACCACCACCACCACATCCACCACCACCATGTCCACCACCACCATGTCCACCACCACCACATCCTCCACCACCACCACGTCCATCACCACCATGTCCACAACCACCACGCCCACCACCACATCTACCACCACCACATCCACCACCATCACCACGTCCACCACTACCACATTTACCACTACCACATCCACCACCACCACATCCACCACCATGTCCATCACCACCACGTCCACCACCACGTCCACCACCATCACATCCACCACCACCATCACCACCACATCCACCACCACCATGACCACCACCACCATGACCACCACCAACACCACCACATTCACCACCATTACATCTACCACCACCACATCCACCACCACGTCCACCACCACCACCACAGCACCACCATGTCCACTACAAGGCCACTACCACGTCCACCACCACATCTACCTCCACCACCACTACCACCACCACTTCCACCACCAAGTCCACCACCAAGTCCACCACCACATCCACCACTACATCCACCACCACCATGTCCACCACCACCACCACATCCACCACCACCATGTCCACCACCACCACATTCACCACTACCACATCCAACACTACCACATCCACCACCACCATGTCCACCACCACCACCATGTCCACCACCACCACCACATCCACCACCACCACCACCATGACCACCACCACAATGTCCACCACCAACACCACCACCCACCACCACCACGTCCACCACCACCACATCCACAACCACCAGGTCCACAACCACCATGTCCACAACCACCACCACCACCACTAAATCCAGCACTACCATGTCCACCACCACCACGTCCACCACCACCACACCCACCTCCACCACCACCACGTCCACCACCACCATGTCCACCTCATCCACCACCACCACCATGTCCACCACCACAACCACCACCACATCTACCACAAGGACACTACCACATCCACCACCACCACATCTACCACCACCACGTCCACCACCAAGTCCACCACCAAGACCACCACCACATCTACCACTACATCCACCACCGCCACATCCACCACCACCACCATGTTCACCACCACCACCATGTTCACCACCACCACATCTACCACCACCATGACCACGTCCACCACCACCACATCCTCCACCACCATGACCACCACCACCATGTGCACCACCAACACCACCACATCCACCACCACCAACACATCCACCACCACCATGGCCACCAAAACTATGTCCACAACCACCACCTCCACCACTACCGCCACCACGTCCACCACCACCACATCCACCACCACTACGTCCACCACCACTATGTCCACCACCACTACATCCACCACCACCACCACATCCACCACCACACCCACCTCCACTACCATCACGTCCACCACCACCACCACCAAGTCCACCACCAGTACCACCACCACCACATCCACTACCACCACGTCCACTACCAACACGTCCACCACCACCACCACACCCACCTCCACCACCACCACGTCCACCACCACCACAACGTCCACCACATCCACCACAACGTCCACCACATCCACCACCACGAGGCCACTATCATGTCCACCACCACCATGTTCACCTCCCCCACCAACACATCCACTACCACGTCCACCACCATGTCCACCACCAAGTCCACCACTACATCCACCACCACCACATCCACCACCACCACCACCATGTCCACCACCACCACCACCATCACCACGGCCACCACGAGGCCACTACCACGTCCACCACCACCATGTCCACCACCACGTCCACCACCAAGTTCACCACCACATCCACCACCACCAGGTCCACCACCACCACCATGTCCACCACCACCATGTCCACCACCACCACCACGGCCAACACCACGGCCACCACAAGGCCACTACCACGTCCACCATCACCATGTCTACCTCCACCACCACGTCCACCACCACGTCCACCACCAAGTCCACCACCAAGTCCACCACCACATCCACCACCACCAGGTCCACCACCACCACCACGTCCACCACCAGCACGTCCACCTTCACGTCCACCACCACCATGTCCATTACTTCCATGTCCACAACCACCACATCCACCATGTCCAGCACCATGTCCACCACCACCATGTCCACCACCACCACAACGTCCACCACCACCATGTCCACCACCACTACATCCACCACCACCATGTACACCACCACCACGTCCACCACCACCACCACGTCCACCACCACCAAGTCCACTGCCACCACATCCACCACCACCACCTCCACCACCACCACATCCACCTTCACGTGCACCACCACCACGCCCACCATCACCACCACCATGTCCACCACCAACACCACCACATCCACCACCACACCCACCACCACCTCCACCACCACCACCACGTCCACAACCACCACCTCCACCACCACTCCAAATACCACTCAGTGCCACATAATTACACGCCACATAATTACACTGCACTCAATGCAACATACACTCCAAACAATACCACTCAGTGCCACATAATTACACGCCACAAAATTACACTCTACTGAATACAACATACCAATCCAATCCAAAAATTCTTTATTTCGGCCACATGTGCCATAAAAGATGCAGTAAAATACAATACATACATTTAAAACACAGTATTTATACATATAAAAAGACTCTACTGGACCAGCCGGGAGTAGGGGGTGCAGGGTAGTACCAGTTCAGGGGGACAATTTCTTCCTTATTATCCACGCTGCCATTAGAAATTTTGAAACAGCAAAAACAATATGGCCCAGAGTATTAGTTTTCATGACCCTGTAGGCCTGTAAGTACTTCCTGAAGCCCAGGTTCCGGCAGAGCGGTGCTATCCAGCGCTTACTGGGTCTCTGGTAAGCATGGCATACAAACATTATATGTAGGTCATCTTCATCATGGGCTTTACAGCATGGGCAAAGTTTGTCACCCCCTATGGACCTTTTGCAGGTGAATACTTTGGTGGGGAGTGTACCGAACCTCCATTGCACGAACAATTTCCTCGCCAGGACAGGAAAGATAAAATCCATAAAAGGTTCGAAACCATAAGCATTTTTGGATTCCATAAAACGTGCCGTCAGGGTGCCACTATTGTGAGCGTTTTCCATGTGAGAGAGGTTTTTATTCTTATACAGCTGGGCAAGAGTTTTACGCGTAATCCTTTGGCAGCCCTGAGCTGGATCATCCCATAAGTCTGGCAAGTTCATACTAAACAGTTCCGCCTTGATAAAAGCCAGCCAGGGAATTTTAATATTGCCATTCAGCCTCATTACATGAATAAGGTCCTGTCTATAATGGTGCAGTTCCTCGGTGGTCCATATCCGGTGCCAAAACTTCACGGGTTTCGAAAAAAGATCTTCAGCGATGGAGGGAAGACCCAAGTCTAGTCTTAGGGGCAGAAGTGGCGTGCCTTGCGGGAGACAAAGTAGGCATCTTAGAAAACTATTTTCCACTACTGCCAAGGCCTTCCCTGCTTTGTGTCCCCATAACTCGCTGCCATACATGGCTGCTGCCTTGGCTTGGGACCTGTATGTTTCCAGGGCCGGGCTTACAGGCTTAAAGGTGGACTTATTAGCCACCTTCAGGATTGCACCCGATAACTGGGACAGTTTTAGCCTGGATCTCGCTATCTGGCAGTCCCATGAGAGGTTTTCCTGGAGTGTTACCCCCAAATATATAAAGGTCGAGACCCTCTCAAGGCTAACTTCCCCCAGTGTAGGATTGGGTCTAGTTTTGGTGGGGGGGTTGAAGATCATGAACTTAGTCTTTTCCGTGTTCACCTCCAGCCCATGTTGGCGACAGAAAAGGCCAAAACCGTTCACGATCCTCTGAATCCCCATGGGGGATTTGGAAAGCAGGAGGGTATCATCAGCAAACATTATTGCCGGGACCCTCCTGCCTGCCAGGAGCGGGGCTTCATTGTCCTTAACGTTATCAAGATGTTGAATGACGCTATTAATGAAAAGACAGAACAGGGTCGGCGCCAAGACACAGCCCTGTCTGACTCCTCGATGGACGGGAAATCTGGACGGTGAGCTTGCCATCCCTCCCACACCTCACTTGTGCATAGTTGTTCTCATGCAAGCTGATGATAATGCTGAGTAGCTGAGGGGGTACTCCTAGCTTTTGCAAAACCTCCCATAATTTCCTTCGAGGGACTAGATCGAAGGCTGACCTCAGATCCACGAAGACCATGTACAGTCGTCCCCCCTCTAACGTCACCGTCTTCCAATAAAGGAGGAGGAGGCGGAAGATCTGATCCATGGTCGACGTGTTCTTTCTGAAGCCAGCCTGGAGGGGGCTCATGATGTCATTGTCCTCCACCCAATCCAGCAGATGGTTAAGGATAAGGCACGCAAAGAGCTTTTGGGGTACATCTATTAGGCTAATAGGTCTGTAGTTGGCCGGGAGCAGAGTGGATCCCTTCTTGTGAATCGGTACAATCTCTGCCCCCAGCCAAGACCCGGGGATTGCCATACCTCCTAGAATGGCATTAAAAAGAATAAGGAGGTACGGACCCCAGATGTCCGGGTGATGCCTGAAAAGATCCCCGGGTAACTTATCCAAACCCGGCGCCTTCCCCAACGATAAATGCTCCAGAGCAGCCTCCACCTCCCCTAGCGATAGTTCCATGGCAGAGTCCTGGGAGCCTAAGGGCACTGACAGGGCTATATCAGGGCAGGTACTAGTGTCTTGGTAGAGTGCCCCAAAGTGAGCCTCCCAAACCACGGGGGCAATGTTGGGTTCAATTGCTTTCTTAAGTTCCCCCATCCCATTATTTACAAGGGCCCAGAATTTCCGGGAGTCCCTGGCTTTTAGGGCATCATGAAGGTCCTGCCAGTGGTTCCAATCCCACTCGGTCCTAGCATTTGCCATCACTGATTTATACTGCTTCCTAAGGTCACGTACCTTGGCCTTATTTGACCCCTCTTTTATTGCGGCAATAAGCTCAGATTTGGCTGCCCTGCAGGAGGAGGTGTACCATGTGGGAGCATGGGTCTTTTTCTTTCAGGTTGGCACCACCGGGTGAAATACCTCCGCCAGATCCCTCACTAGTTCCTGATGTATGCTACCCAGTTTCTCGTTAAATTCTGGGGTTCTTGGTTCGTTTAAAAGCCCGTCCACCTCCATAAACCTTGGGAGTGCCAACTCGTATAGCTTGTTAATGGCATCTTCTGAGCTCACGAGCTTTCCCCACTTAACCCGGCGCCTATTTGTTGTAAAGAGCAGCTCCCCCATGTCTTCACCTCCATTTTCTGTGGAGATGCCCGCTGGAGGCAAGGGCCGCTGGATGTTTAAACAAAGGGCATTGTGGTCTCTGTCTGATCTATTTATTACCCTAAAGTCGAGGACTTTTGACCAAAGTGTAATATCTATCATGATACAACATACACTCCACACAATACCACTCAGTGCCACATAATTACTCTTCGTTCAATGCAACATACACTCCAAGCAATACCACTCAGTGCCACATAATTACACACCACATAATTACACTGCACTCAATGCAACATACACTCCAAATACCACTCAGTGCCAGATTACACACCACATAATTACACTGCACTCAATGCAACAAGAAGGAACCTCTGCCAAGGAGAAAGCTGAATCTGAAGAAGGAAGGCTGTTCTGCTGTTGCTCTGCTGGACTGACCTATTGCTTTGCTGCCAAGGTGAGGGGAAGGACTTTGCTGTTTTGCTGTGTCCCCTGTCTTGAAGGAATATCCAAGGGCCTGAGAAGAGCTGGCTCCCTGTTCTGAAGTCCCAGGAGCAAAAGGACTTCATCCCCAACTTCCCTGAACTCTGCTGGGAGAGTTCTGTCCTTCCTAGAGTGCTTGATCCAGTTGTGGGGCCTCTGGAAGTTGTACCTGTGCTGGGAAGCTGGAAACCAAGATTTGAGAGACTTTGCTAAAGAAAAGTTATCACATCGCTTGCTGCGGAGCGCATCCCCGACAGTGCGAGAAGTTTCCCGCCTCTACGAAGGTCGAGATCGTCGCAGCGCCTGTTGCCGCTGTCAGAACCATCGCATCCTTCGCTTGCGGGACGCACCCGATCAGTGCGGGAAGTCTAACATTGCTGCGAGTGTCGTCGCAGAGCCTGTCATCGCTGGGTGAGATCACCGCACCGCCTGCTTGCAGACTGCATCACGTCGCTGCGAGAGTCATCGCCAAAGCCAACGCATCGAGGAGCTGCGAGAGAGAAGATCACCGCTGGTCCACGCATCGTCGCCCCGGATATCGCCGCACCTCCAAAGATCATCGCATCGTGCCTTTGCGAGAACAAACTTCCTACGAGACCTACGCACCGGAATCCATACAAGTGGCCTTCCTCCCCATGCAGACCGGATTCGTCGCACACGCCCGCTGCTGCAGCGGGGCTGTTGCATCGCCTCCCCAGGGTGTCAGGAGCAACGCATTGCTTGTTTTCCACAGAACCAGCTTCTGCTTTTGGAACTTTGTCGCAACTAAAGGTACTGTGTCTGAAACGTGACGCAACTGTGAACTTTGAACTGTGAACTGTGAACTGTGAACTGTGAACTTTTTACTTCACTCACCCTTATCAGCACTAAGCAGGCGACAGAAGCGCCAAACAGCGACCCTTCGCTGCAACGTAGGACCCAGCTCCTTAACTATTAAGACGCCATTGACGGCGAGGTAAACAGGCCACGCCCACCCAGAGGCCACGCCCACCCGCCCTTTCCCCCTATAAAATCATGTGCAATTACCGGACGCGCAGCGGACGGGCGCAGCGGGCGCGCCGTCAGCGCGCCGAAGGCGCGCCAAAGGCAAGCCCGTCTGGGCCCGTCCGGGCCAAGACGGCCTTAGGCCCAGCCACTATGCCCAATCTGCAAAATGGCATCACATACCCCAGAGACTCACTGCTTGCCTGGAACAGGGGAAAACTTCCCCAGTGTAAATACATCCACAAGGAGGACACACCCTATGCAGGATGCACCCTCTGTAATAACCCCGAGGAAATGGAACGCCACCCAGGTCTCCGGCTTGGTCTTCTGAATTGCAGATCCTTGGTAAAGCATGCCCATGAAATCAACATCCTTGTCCAGGACTCACGGCTAGACCTGCTATTTTTGACAGAAACCTGGCTAACCCCGCACAACGACTTCGATGTGGCCAATGCAACTCCCCCCGGCTACCAAATATGCTGCCTATATAGGCCAATCGGTAGAGGCGGAGGCCTAGCCATACTTTCTAAAGATCACCTCAAATGCAGAATCGAGACCGGATCTGTTAAAGATTGTGAGAACTGCTACTTCACTATCCAGATCTCTCCTTCCACTTCCCTTTCCGGATTACTTGTGTATCGACCCCCAGGATCCCTAGGGGAATTTACCCGCACTCTGATGGACCACATCCTACTCAAGTCCATCTCGGTCTCTAATTTCCTCCTCCTAGGGGACTTCAATATTCATTTTTTGGACCCCACGAATAATACCACAGCTAACCTGCTTGCAGATCTCACCTCAGCTGACCTCCTCCTGCAAAATCCTAAAGCCACCCACGAGAAGGGTCAACTCCTAGACCCCATTTTCTCTAACATTGCGAACCTGTACGCCCAGGACCCCACCCCCCTGCCCTGGACAGACCACATGCTGATACCAATGCACTGGTCACTCGATACATCACCAGGGCCCTCTCATAAAACCAGGGTACAAACCAGACGATGGCATAAATTAGTTCCAGAGGTATGGGAAGCCA
The DNA here is from genome assembly GCF_964263255.1 of Lissotriton vulgaris. Classification (NCBI taxonomy): domain Eukaryota; kingdom Metazoa; phylum Chordata; class Amphibia; order Caudata; family Salamandridae; genus Lissotriton; species Lissotriton vulgaris. The sequence goes on along the minus strand of NC_141687.1, from coordinate 779,528,643 downwards.
AACTACGCAATACCATCCCCTCTTTATCCACGGACCCCAATACCGCGGACAGAGAACTCATAGACTGGCTAGTTCAACCCCTAGATAGCTCCATTCCACTCACTACCTCGCTTAAACACATGAAAAGAATCAGTCCCTCCCCCTGGTACACTCCCGCCCTTGCCTCTCTCAAAAAACATTGCAAAAAGACAGAACGCCGATGGAGAAAACACAAATCAGCTGAGGAGAAAAGCGCTTACCTCTGCTCCATGAAAGCTTATAAACAAGCCCTACATGACGCTAAAAAGACTTATTTTGAAGAAAAGATAAAAAATTCTGCCTGCTCATCCAAGGAGACCTTCTCCATTTTTAAAGAACTCCTCCGTGTCCCTGCCCCCCCCCAGAAACCCATGGACCCCAAAGAAGCAGAGGAAAAATGTGCCATGTTGGCCTCCTTCTTCGATGAAAAAATAAAAAAAATACTCTCCTCCCTCCCACCTGCCAACCCCAACATCTCAGAAAGAGCCAAGGAGCAGGCGCCTCTCGTAGACAAAGCGCCTTCCGTAGACAAACCCTTTCTAGAGTCGCTTGGCCCAGTTTCAGAAGAGGAAGTAAGATTCACATTTACCTCAACCAAGAGCGGAGCCCCTAGCGACCCGGTCCCCATACGCTTCGCAAAAACCATCGTGCAGACCATAGTCCCTCAACTAACTGCCCTGATCAATAGCTCACTGGAACAAGGAGTGGTCCCTTCCACATGGAAGGAAGCCGTAGTCAAAGCGCTTCTCAAGAAACCGTCGCTTGACCCTACCGACCTCTCCAACTACAGACCCATTTCACTTCTCCCCTGGATAGGCAAAGTCGCCGAAAAATTAGTCAACAAAGAGTTGTCACAATACCTCGAGTCAAACCATCTCCTCAACGACTCGCAGACTGGCTTCAGACCTGGCCAAGGCACAGACACGGCACTCCTTGTGGCAGTGGAAAGAACCAGGGAAATTATCGACTCAGGAGGATCAGTGGCAGTGGTCCTCCTAGACCTGAGTGCGGCCTTTGATACGGTCAGCCACCAGGTTCTAATCCACCGCCTCGGGACTGTCGGGGTCAAGGGCAAAGCCCTGATGTGGCTCTCGTCCTTTCTCTCCCGACGCTCCTATCAAGTATGGGAAGGCGAAAGCCGCTCATCTTCCATCCCTCTCCAGTGCGGTGTGCCACAGGGCTCCTCTCTGAGCCCTACGTTATTTAACGTTTATATGGCCCCACTGGAGGAACTTGTCTCACCCTTCGGAGTCACTATCGTCAGCTACGCCGACGACACACAACTGGTGGTTACACTCTCCCACCCCAAACTCGAGCCCTCCAACCTCCACGACTGCCTCTCCAGCGTATACCAGTGGATGAGCGACTCCGCCTTGAAGCTCAATGGCTCCAAGACAGAGATCCTGGTCCTTGGACAAAAAACTATCAACATCCCTTCCAACCTCTGGCCCGCCTGCATGGGCGCACCTCCCACTCCCAAAAAGGAGGTCAAGAGCCTCGGTGTGTGGCTGGAGACCGACCTTACCTTCCGGACCCAAGCCAGAAAGACTGCTGGAACCTGCTACGGGTTACTCAAATCTTGTAGGAAAGTAATCCCTCTCCTACCCCCCCAGTCGCGCCTTATGCTGATCCAGGGCTTAATCCTATCCAGGCTGGATTATAGCAACGCCATCTACCTGGGCGCCCCGGAATCCACCTTCCAAATTCTGCAAAAGGCTCAAAACGCCGCCGCCAGACTCCTAACAAGCACCCCGGCCAGATCATCGGCCAAACCCGCTCTTAGGAAGCTACACTGGCTCCCGATCAAGGAAAGGGTCACGTTCAAGGCCCTCTGCCTGGCCCATAAGGCTCTCCATAACACCGGCCCCCCCATACTAAACAATTGGATCACCCCCTACAGACCCACGAGAGCGCTCCGCTCAGAGCACGGAAACCTTATCACGATCCCCATGGTGAAAAAGGCCCGGATAGGCGGCCGTCGCTTCTCGGTAAACACCGGACTCAAGTGGAACGCACTCCCCCTGAACCTCAGAACAGAGCCCGATCTACTCCGGTTCAGAAAAACCCTCAAAACTCTCCTCTTCCCCTAAACCGGTCTCCTACCTACCCGCTCCCCCCCCATGAGTTACAAGGTCCTAGCGCTGGGATACCCCCGTGGTGACTACGCGCTCTACAAATCTTTAAAATAAAAAATAAATAAAAATAAAATACCACTCAGTGCCAGATTACACACCACATAATTACACTGCACTCAATGTAACATACACTCCAAATACCACTCAGTGCCACATAATTACACGCCATATAATTACACTGCACTCAATGCAACATACACACCAAATACCACTCAGTGTCACATACTTACAGGCCACATAATTACACTGCACTCAATGCAACATACACTCCAAATACCACTCAGTGCCACATAATTACACACAACATAAATACACTCTACTGAATACAACACACACTCCACACAATACCACTCAGTGCCACATAATTATATGCTACATCTTTACACTGCGCTCAACACAACATACACTTGGGAGCCCCCGGAGGGGGAAGACCAGGCGCCGGCTCTTTCTCGCTCTGCGGGACTTCCGGCTCATTGTCTCAGGGACACATAATTACTCTATCTATCTATCTATCTATCTATCTATCTATCTATCTATCTATCTATCTATCTATCTATCTATCTATCTATCTATCTATCTATCTATCTATCTATCTATCGATCTATCGATCTATCGATCTATCGATCTATCGATCTATCTATCTATCTATTTATCTATCTATCTATCTATCTATCTATCTATCTATCTATCTATCTATCTATCTATCTATCTATCTATCTATCTATCTATCTACCTACCTATCTACCTACCTACCTATCTATCTATCTATCTATCTATCTGTCTATCTGTCTATCTATCTATCTATCTATCTATCTATCTATCTATCTATCTATCTATCTATCTATCTGTTAGAAATGGGATCCCTGGCTGGCCAGGGCTTGCGCCAAAGTCAGTCAGAGACCACCACTCCTAAGTCAGGGCAAGGGAGTTTCACGCCAAGATACCCCCTTCTCACCCTCTAGGTAACGTGGCACGAGCAGCAAGGCTAAACTTGGAGGCGATGTGAGTTAAATATTTGCGCACGCACCCCAGCAACAACACCCAAGGCCCACCACAAAGGAAACTCCACACAAGGTTATATATAAAAATAGCCTTTGTATTACACCAAAACACTTTAGATAACAACACACACTTTACAATGTGCCAACAGGCACGGGCAGAATTTACAGGGGAAGTGTACAAGACAGGGCCACCTGGACCACTGTCAGGAATCAGCACTTTTAGAACTTAGAATACAATACTTGTAGGTCTAGAACTTAGAACATAGAGCCTATTGGACAGTACCTTCTGTCCTGGTTGCGAGGGATAATGCCAGTGATCTCCGTAGTAGACTTGAGCGGGCGGCCGGCTAGCTACAAGCGTTTGTCTGGGGCGACCAATGTGTGCGGCTCACAGGAGGAGGGGGAGGCAGGATGTGGGCGGCCCAGCGAAGCGGTGCGGCTCAGGGGAGAGCGGCGCTGCTCGAGGCTTGGACGGGCAGCTGGGCACGGGGTGCCGAGGGGAGTGTGAGCGAGGCACACTTCAGCGAGGCCCCAGTGGCCCAGGGAGATCAGACAAGTCCCAGCAATTTGTCAGGGAAGGCACAATAGAGTCCACTGGTCCTGGGATTCTGGTCAGGGGGCGAGCTCAGTATCAAGCTCTTGGAATATCACTTAGAACATGACAGAAAATCACTGTAGCCCAAAATAGCACACAACCAGTAACTACTGGTAATCAGGTAAGTACCACCTATGCAATCCTAACCACCTTAGGAACAGGTCACGCAGGGAACCAGGACCTCACTAGCACCACCTGTACTAGCAAGAACAACCACCTAAGTATCACAATACAAGTAGGGCATAGACCTGGGGACAAAACACATGATGCATAAACATACATTCAGCGGTGTAAGAACAAGGCACATGATGCATCTACAACATATTCAGAGGTGCAGGACACAGGGTGCGCAAAACATACAACACGCAGTACATTTCCTAACACCCAAAAGCAATAGGACAGAGATAATAACAGCATCTAAACCACAGTTAGCGCAGGAATCACAATAGCACATGATTTATATCAAAGTCCAGTGTCCAGGTTGCACCACTGCGCCAAGACCTAAACGTAGCAACTGCCCACAAAGTGGTGGGCAGGGACAGAACAGGGCCTAAAGGCTGCAGCTGGCACTAAGTGCTGTGCAGCTGGGGAAGGCCAAGGTAGGAAAGAAGCAGTGTGCCTCACTCCTAAAGTCCAGAGTACATGTCCCTAAAAGAGAAACACCTAAACGGTGCAGCTGCCCACTAATTGCTGGGCAGCTGGGGAACAAATCTCACCAGGGGCTCTCACTAGCCCCTCAGGAACACTGCGCCCCATCTCGAAATACTGTATCCAAAGGAGCCATCTAGGCTCTGCAAATCCTGGGGGGCTTTGTTGGAGCCACGGGGCTCAGCAAGTCATTATTAGCGCACATGGCCCCCTGATAAACTGTGGGCCCCCACGAGGGCTTCTGAGGGGAGGCTCAACAACGTTGGAGCGGCCCGCTGCTAGACGGGGCCGCTCTGACTCTGCCTCTCCACCAGCCCCTCCGGCCGGCTTCACTTACCGGCTCTTTGCAGCGGGGGCGGTTCTCATCAGCGAGTCTTCACGAGAGCTCCCGCTCCTCGGGGGCTCTCTCTCCATACTTCTCCCTCTCTCTCCCCTGGGCTCTCCCTCGCTCTTGGGAGCCCCGGAGGGGGAAGACCAGGCACCGGCTCTTTCTCGCTCTGCGGCTGCATGGCGGGACTTCCGGCTCATTGTCTCAGGGCCACACTGCAATTGGCCTGCCAGCCCAACACTTCTGGGTCGCCGAGGGCAGCACGGCGGCCCGTTTTCAGACACACAGAGGTTGGAGGATAATGAACCGAGGGGTGGGCTCCCTCGAGTGAAAGGATAACGGGGATGAGCTCCCAATCTCTGGGCAAAGCCGGGTGGGCACCGGCTGTGGATCGCGAAAATCGGCAAAATAGCGGAGTGGGCTCCCGCGCCGATCCTCACGCAAAATGCGCGCAAAGAAATGCCGGGTGGGCACCCGCTTGACAAACAAAGCGCTCTCAGCGCGCTGTGGCAGAAAGGAAGCGCTCCCAAGCGCTTAGTACGCAATCCGATTCAGAAAAGGGGGTGGTGATGAACAGAGTGTCTGAATTAAGCAGACCACTCTTACCCAGTCCAAAGATCAGGGCTTGATCCATCACCGTTTTTTAGCTCACTGCACCATCCCAGCTCAGAACTTGGCTATATGCAAATTAGTCTGACCCTGGCCCAGTGCATCATGGGAACAGGGCAGACCAAACTACCAAGCCAATTCTTATTCTGGGAAGGAAACAAGCTACCGGGGACCGGTTTCTGGCATTTCAGCCGTCTTCGGCCCGGCTTGCTTGAATCCTGATGGTGCAATGAGCTAGGGACTCACATCTGAGTACACCCTTCCACGCTTATGGTGGACAAAAATGATTCAGAAAAGGGGGTGGTGATGAACAGAGTGTCTGAATTAAGCAGACCACTCTTACCCAGTCCAAAGATCAGGGCTTGATCCATCACCGTTTTTTAGCTCACTGCACCATCCCAGCTCAGAACTTGGCTATATGCAAATTAGTCTGACCCTGGCCCAGTGCATCATGGGAACAGGGCAGACCAAACTACCAAGCCAATTCTTATACTGGGAAGGAAACAAGCTACCGGGGACCGGTTTCTGGCATTTCAGCCGTCTTCGGCCCGGCTTGCTTGAATCCTGATGGTGCAATGAGCTAGGGACTCACATCTGAGTATACCCTTCCACGCTTATGGTGGACAAAAATGATTCAGAAAAGGGGGTGGTGATTAACAGAGTGTCTGAATTAAGCAGACCACTCTTACCCAGTCCAAAGACCAGGGCTTGATCCATCACTGTTTTTTAGCTCACTGCACCATCCCAGCTCAGAACTTGGCTATATGCAAATTAGTCTGACCCTGGCCCAGTGCATCATGGGAACAGGGCAGACCAAACTACCAAGCCAATTCTTATACTGGGAAGGAAACAAGCTACCAGGGACCGGTTTCTGGCATTTCAGCCGTCTTCGGCCCGGCTTGCTTGAATCCTGATGGTGCAATGAGCTAGGGACTCACATCTGAGTATACCCTTCCACGCTTATGGTGGACAAAAATGATTCAGAAAAGGGGGTGGTGATTAACAGAGTGTCTGAATTAAGCAGACCACTCTTACCCAGTCCAAAGATCAGGGCTTGATCCATCACTGTTTTTTAGCTCACTGCACCATCCCAGCTCAGAACTTGGCTATATGCAAATTAGTCTGACCCTGGCCCAGTGCATCATGGGAACAGGGCAGACCAAACTACCAAGCCAATTCTTATACTGGGAAGGAAACAAGCTACCAGGGACCGGTTTCTGGCATTTCAGCCGTCTTCGGCCCGGCTTGCTTGAATCCTGATGGTGCAATGAGCTAGGGACTCACATCTGAGTATACCCTCCCACGCTTATGGTGGACAAAAATGATTCAGAAAAGGGGGTGGTGATGAACAGAGTGTCTGAATTAAGCAGACCACTCTTACCCAGTCCAAAGATCAGGGCTTGATCCAGCACCGTTTTTTAGCTCACTGCACCATCCCAGCTCAGAACTTGGCTATATGCAAATTAGTCTGACCCTGGCCCAGTGCATCATGGGAACAGGGCAGACCAAACTACCAAGCCAATTCTTATACTGGGAAGGAAACAAGCTACCGGGGACCGGTTTCTGGCATTTCAGCCGTCTTCGGCCCGGCTTGCTTGAATCCTGATGGTGCAATGAGCTAGAAGGGCGCTAGAAGGCAAGGCGCAGCGCTCCACAGCGCTAGAGGTCAAGGGGAAGCGCTCCCAAGCGCTAAGTACACAGGAAACAGCAAGGTCATCAAGGAGTCCAGGACCTCAGCAGTCCAGGGGCTGGGCAGGGCCCAGGGAGGCAAGCCTTCCCCCGGGCCCCAGAAGCAGCATGCCCCTGGTCAGATTCAAGTTGGGAACAAGAACCTTTTCATGGGGTCACAGCCCCTCTTTTATACACCTTTTCCTTTGTCTTCAGCTGCAGGGTGGAGGGAGAACCAGTTGCAGCTGGTTTTGGAGTACCCCTGATGGCTCAACCACCCCTTTCATTCACTAGGGAGGCTAGGGTCATCAGTCGCACCACAGGGGGCGGAGACAGCATTGTGTGGGGAAAATCCTGCCTCATTCAGGACACAGGTGCAGCCCCTCCCTCACGTCAGCATGCTAATCTCTCCATTTTCTACCGGGCCAGACCCACACATACACCTGAAGCCTGGCATCCCAGCCAGCTCCAGCCAATCGTACGCCAGGCATATTTTACACTAATATGCCAACTCCTATAAGTGGCACTTCCGCACAAGATACAATCATGCCACATACATCGTTGCAAAGCATTCAGTCACAAGAGTTTGCACATACCAAACTTGACCATGCACACCTCACGCATCAGGAACTACCAGGGACACAGACATTCCCCATGCATTCCTATGGGAGGGCAGGCCAATCTCACACACGCACTCAGGGAGCGCACGCACTTTACCCTGCGCCACAGTGTCAAAGTACGCAAAGACCAGAAATCACTATAATTATTTGTTAACACCAGGCAAAAAGTTCAGGGGTGAGCCTGCCAGAAGGGCCAAGTCCAACACTATCTATCGCCCTCACTCTATCGCCCCTCACTCTATCAATCTTTCTATCTATCGTCCTCACTCTATCTATCGCCCTCACTCTATCCATCGCCCTCACTCTATCTATATATCGCCCCTCACTCTATCAATCTATCTATCGCCCTCACTCTATCTATCTATCGCCCTCACTCTATCTATCTATCGTCCTCACTCTATTTATCTCCCTCACTCTATCTATCTATTGCCCTTACTCTATCTATCGCCCTCACTCTATCTATCACCCTCTATCTATCGCCCTATCTATCTATCTATCTATCTATCTATCTATCTATCTATCTATCTATCTATCTAATCTCCCTCACTCTATCTACCGCCCACACTCTATCTATTGCCCTCACTCTATCTATCTGTCTATCTATCGCCCTCACTCTATCTGTCTATCTATCGCACTCACTCTATCTATCGCCATCACTCTATCTATCTATCTATCGATCGCCCTCACTCTATCTGTCTATCTATCTATCGCCCTCACTCTGTCTATCTATCTATCTATCTATCTATCTATCTATCTATCTATCTATCTATCTATCTATCTATCTATCTATCTATCTATCTATCTATCTATCCATCTATCTGTCTGTCTGTCTGTCTGTCTGTCTGTCTGTCTATCTATCTGTCTATCTAT